>NC_052090.1:5139978-6393103 GCF_015852505.1 Tachyglossus aculeatus | reverse complement strand
TCCCAAGTGCTTAATATGGTGCTCTCCACACAGTAAGCGCTCAGTAAGCACAATTGATTGATTGATGGATAATGGGGTGCAGTACTAATGGAGAAGGAAAGGGATATATAATTACGTGTTCTATGAGAGGGGAGGGAAAGGGAAAACACTCCCAAGTAGAAAGAAAGGGAATATTCTTCCTTCCTGCCTTCAAAGATGGGCTTAGAAGCCCTCGTTCATTCCCACAAAGAAGGCTCTCCAAATGCTCTGTCCCAGACCGCTTCATCATCACCGTGATGAACCGCCTTCTATTCCTCTAGTGGCACATGCAGTCTTTGTGAAATTTCTGAAATTGGCGATCACCTTCAAAGCCCAAGCTTGACGCATTCGCCAACATCAAGCTTGAGGAAAAGAGTGAGTAATGTTTCCCTCAACATCCCTGTCCCTTTCCCCAAATCCAGGGCACACAGATTACCTTGGAAATCTGTCTATGATTCCTATTAATGTGTTGGCACTCGGAACATTTTGTAGTTCACTGACAGCAATCACGGCAGTGCTGTATCATCTAATTTCATTCGCTTTTACCACTGGACCTCGGTCATGTTAATGTGGTAAGTATTTTAGGAAAAATGAGAAGACTTGTAAGTACTTAACATTTTATTGAAATTTAATTGAATAGTTAAGGGGTGATTAAAAATCTGAAATTAACACTCTTTAGAAATTAATGACAGTCATTAAGATGTAATGGGGCTGCTCACCAACAGTGCTCAGAAAGGTTGGGGGATTTAAAATTGCATGGGGGTCAGAGCAGTGAAAGATGTTGTTTATAGTCTCTTGAGCCTTGACAGCAATTTTGGAGTTGGAACAAAAGTGATTCTTTTTTGTTGTGCCAGGATTACTGTACCTCTAGTTTGGGAGAATTTCAGGGTGGTGAGGAAGTGTGTTTGTGTGTGCGCGCGCGCGCGCGTGTGTGTGTGTGTGTGTGTGTGTGTGTGTGTGTGTGTGTCCCCATTAGGGTGGGAGGTGACCTCTGATTAACTGGTGATAAAGCAGCTATTTTGTTGCCGAGTAAACCCATTCCCTTGGGCACCCGAAGGGTTTTCTTCTCCAAGCTAAAGAATCTCACTCCCTTCCCTGCCCTCTCATTATTTTTACCCACTTGAAACTGGATTCAGGATTTAGTGACTTGTGGTATTTATTACGTGCTTACTATGGGCCAAGCACTGAGCAGAGCATGGGGCTAGGTATGAGCTAATCCATAGTAAGCGCTTAACAAATACCAAAATTATTATTATTATTGTTATGAGGAAAAATTTCCATCATGCAGAATGGAACGTCCAGGTAGGGATAGTTCTTTCTATATGTCTCTGGAGACAGCAACTTGGCTGAAGATTGGGAAAGATGGGAGGTGTCAACTTTCAGGTTTATCTGAAAGACACACTTGGGGTCCAGAAGCTAATCATTTGATTTCACAGTCCAGAAAGACAATGCTGCTCTCTTCTCCTTATGCTAAATTCCCGAGAGAGACACATGTGGACAAAATATTCCAAGATGCCTGTGTATTTTCTGATTAAATTCTACAGCTAATGAATGAATATCGAGGCTCATGCAAAAATGGTCAATTCAACAACACCTCAGTGAAGTTTGAACTTAGCCCTATTGTTAACTCTTGCATTTTTGCCCTTTGGATGACAAATGGAAGAAGTGAAGACTTTGTGAAGAGCACAGGCCTGGGAGTTCAGAAAACCTAGGGACTAATCCCGGCTCTGCCACTTGTCTGCTGTGTGTTCTTGGGGAAGTCATTTAACTTTTCTGTGCCTCAGTTACCTCATCTGTAAAATAGGGATTAAGATTGTGAGCCCCATTTGGGGCAGGGACTGTTTCCAACCTGAATAGATTGTATCTACCCCAGTGCTTAGTACAGTGCCTGGCACCTAGTAAGCACTTAAATACCATTTAATCAGTCAGTCAGTCAGTCATATTTATTGAGTGCTTACCGTATGCAGAGCACTGCTCTAAGAGCTTGGAAGAGTACAATATAACAATAAACAGACACATTCCCTGCCCACAAGTTTACCATCTAGAGGGTATTTAAAAGAAATACCTTTTGAAATGGAAATTGTGTGACTCAGGAAATCTTGGCTAATGGTGTCAGGCAGCTTATTGTGTCTTCTGTGACTCCATCAGCAGTGTGGCCTAGTGGATAGAGCATGGGCCTAGGAGTCAGAAGGTCATGGGTTCTAATCCTGGCTCTACGTCTTGTCTGCTGTGTGACTTTGGGCAGTTCACTGTATTTCTCGCTGCCTCAGTTCCCACATCTGTAAAATAGGGATTAAGACTGTGAGCCCCATGTGGGACAGGGACTGTGTCCAACCTAATTATCTTGTAGCTACCCCAGCACTTAGAACAGTGCCTGGCACATAGTAAGCGCTAAATCAATCAATCGTATTTATTGAGTGCTTACTGTGTGCAGAGCACTGTACTAAGCTCTTGGGAAGTACAAGTTGGCAACATATAGAGACAGTCCCTACCCAACAGTGGGCTCACAGTCTAGAAGGGGGCTTAACAAATACCATCATTATTATATACCATCATTACCATCATTATTATATAATACTGGGGTTGCCACCATCTGGACCTAAAGGGGTCCCCAGATCTCCATGGTGATTTTGATGGCCTCCAAGATCACAGTGGGATTTCAGATTTTGGGGGCACCTTAGGGGCCACGAATGCCCCTGGAAGAGGAAAGGGTCTCTGGTTCTGGTTAGAGATGACAGCTAATGGTCTGAGGATCCCCTTCAAGACTAGGGCTTCTGGGGTCTCCTGGAAACAAGACAGGATGCCTCAATACCGTCAAGCATCAATCAATCAATCAATCAATCGTATTTATTGAGCGCTTACTGTGTGCAGAGCACTGTACTAAGCGCTTGGGAAGTACAAGTTGGCAACATATAGAGACAGTCCCTACCCAACAGTGGGCTCACAGTCTAGAAGATTTCCCTTGAACTTGGAGTTTGGTCCACTAGATTGGAAGCTCCTTTCATTCATCCATTCAGTTGGATTTATTGAGCGCTTACTGTGTGCAAAGCACTGTACTAAGTACTTGGGAGAGTATAACGACAATCAGATAAAGTTTTGCCCATAACAAGCTCACAGTTTAGAAGGGGAGACATACATTAATATAAATAGATAGATAGATAGATAGATAGATAGATAGATAAATTACAGATAGATACAGCTATATACCTATGTGCTGTGGGGATGGGAGGGAGGGTGAATGAAGGAGCAAGTGAGAGCAGCACAGAAGGGAGTGGGAGAAGAGGAGAGGAGAGCTTAGTCAGGGAAGGCTTCTTGGAGGAGAGCTCCTTTAGGGCAGGGAACCTGTCTACCACCTGTATTAATAATAACAGTATTTTTTACATGCTTACTATGTGTCAAGCACTGTTTTAAATGCTGGGTAGATACAAAGCAATCAGATGGGACATAGTCCTCATCCCACACACAGCTCACAGTCTTAATCCCCATTTTACAGATGAGGTATCTGAGGCACAGAAAACTCAAGTGACTTGCCCTGGGTCACACAGGAGATAAGTGGCTGAGCTGGGATTTGAACCTAGGTCCTTCTGAATCCCAGTCATCATCATCAATCGTATTTATTGAGCGCCTACTATGTGCAGAGCACTGTACTAAGCTCTTGTTAGTACAAATTGGCAACATATAGAGACAGTCCCTACCCAACAGTGGGCTCACAGTCTAAAAGACACTGCTTACAGCCTTGAGGAATGGAGTCCTGTGCTCTATCCACGTGTCCTTGCTGCTTGTTATTTATTTATTTATTGAACTGTACTCTCCCAAGCGGTAGTACAGTTCCCTGCATACAGTACATATTTGCTATTCTATTTATTTTATTTTGTTCATATGTTTTGTTTTGTTGTCTGTCTCCCCCTTCTAGACTGTGAGCCCACTGTTGGGTAGGGGCCATCTCTATATGTTGCCAACTTGTATTTCCCAAGCGCTTAGTACAGTGTTCTGCACCAGTAAGCGCTCAATAAATATGATTGAATGAATGAATGAATACAGTCAGAGCTCACTAAACACCACTGATTGATGGTTGATTGACTGACTGTCTCAAGTCCTCTGATTCTCTAGATTATAAACTCATTTTGGGTAGGGAACATGTCTACCAAGGCACTGAATGAATTACAGAATTACAAGGTGACACTTTCCCTACCAACAAGAAGCTTATCTTCTAGTAGGAGAGACAAACAGAAAAATATGACATCCTCAAAATGAGTAAATTGAGCCCAAGTGCTAAGGAAGGCAGAAATTAATTCATAGGTTACAACTGCCGGTAACATTTATGAGGCATTATGGGTGGGGCATAGGAAATGGGAGGTGTATGGAGGAGGGAGGGAGTTTTAAGGATTCATTCAATCATTCAGTCGAATTTATTGAGGGCTTACTGTGTGAAGAGCACTGAACTCAGTGCTTGGGAGAGTAAAATACAACAACAAAAAGACACGTTCCCACAATGAGCTTCCAGTCTAAAAGATGGCTTTCCAGAAGCATCGTGACTTAGTGGAAAGAGCATGGGCTTGGGAGTCAGAGGTCGTGGGTTCTAATCCTGGCCCCGCCACTTAGCTGTGTGACTTTGGGCAAGTCACTTAAATTCTCTGGGCCTCAGTTACCTCATCTGTGAAGTGGGGATTAAGACTGTTAGCCCTATGTGGGGCAACCTGATGACCTTACACCTACCCCAGCACTTAGAACCGTGTTTGGCACATAGTAAGTGCTTAACAAATACCAACGTTATTATTATTAAAGACTACTTCTAGTCTCCAAGACTGTCATCCCCCAGTATGTCCAAGGAACTAAGTACTATTTATAATACTTTTGGGCCTAATAGTTTTAGGCCCAAAGCAGCATGGCTCAGTGGAAACAGCATGGGCTTTGGAGTCAGAGGTCAAGGGTTCAAATCCCAACTCCACCAATTGTCAGCTGTGTGACTTTGGGCAAGTCACTTAACTTCTCTGTGCCTCAGTTCCCTCATCTGTAAAATGGGGATTAAGACCATGAGCCCCGCATGGGACAACCTGATCACCTTGTAACCTCCCCAGCACTTAGAACAGTGCTTTGCACATAGTAAGAGCTTAATAAATGCCATTATTATTATTATTCTCTGTGCCTCAGGTACCTCATCTGTAAAATGAGGATTAAGACTGTAAGCCCACTGTGGGACAACCTGATTACCTTGTATTCCCCCCAGTGCTTAGAACAGTGCTTTGCACACAGTAAACGCTTAACAAATGCCATTATTATTATTATTATTATGTCATCATCTCATTCTTAGAGGAAATAATAAAGTGCTTAGTACAGTGCTCTGCACACAGTAAGTGCTCAATAAATACCATTGGCTCAAGTCCAGTTTGGATTTTTCTTTTATCTCCGTGCCTTGCCCATGCATGGACTACGTTGTCCTGTGTGCTTGCTAAAACAATCCAGGCTGGCATAGGCCCTGATCACCTGGTGATGATCTCTGATCATACGCAGTAACCTGTTCTTGGCCACAGCAGCTTAGAGGAGTGAAATTACGCTGATATTCCCTGGGTCAGCTTCCATCACTGTAAAAATTAGAGTAGAGGTAGTCCTGAAGGGAAAGCGGGCGAACTGATTGATAGAGGAGACAATACGTACGGAAGAAAATGGGTCATAAACCCGAGTGGGGGATTGATCTCCAAAGGACACCCTCTGGGAGCCACAGGTAACCTGAAATGAATAATAATAATAATAATAATAATAACAATAATAATAATGGCATTTATTAAGTGCTTACTATGTGCAAAGCACTGTTCTAAGTGCCAAAGCTCCCAGAAGTATCTTCGTCTTGCCATTTGGAAGCCCTGAATATTTCAGATATTGCTTAGATGATAACTTGTACTTCCCAAGCGCTTAGTACAGTGCTCTGCACACAGTAAGCACTCAATAAATACAATTGAATGAATGAATGAATCAAGGATTTGATTTTTTTATGGTATTTGTTAATCACATACTATGTATGAGGAACTATACTAAGCACTAGGGTAGATACAGGATAATTAGATTGGACACAGTCCATGTCCCACGTGGAGCTCACGATCTTAATCCCCATTTTACAGGTGAGGTAACTGAGCCACAGAGGAAATGAAATGATTTGGCCAGGGTCACCCAGAAGACAAGTCGCAGAGCCAGAATTCGAACCCAGAATTAAATTGCAGTATTTTATTTAGGAGCAGTAGCAGGAAAAAGCATCCTACTCTTTTGTATTCTACCCTCCCTAGGGCTTGGTTCACTGCTCTGCAGCAGTAAGCGCTCAGTAAATACCATTGACTGATTGATTGATGGTAGGATTCACGTCGGAGACATGAGCTGTGCCCGTAGTTCTCTTTAAATTGCTACTACAATCTTTCATCTCCTTGGTTGGCACTTATCCAGGGTCCCGTGACTTACTGAAATCCCAGGTATTTTCTCGGCTACATCAGCCATGCAAATTAGCACAGGTCTAAGGTCCCAACGGTATATCAGAAGCCAGGTTAAAGACAGACACAGATTACGATTCCTCTAGACTGTCAACTCGTTGTGGGCAGGGAAAGTGTTTACCAACTCTGTTATATTGTACTCTTCCAGGCATTGTAGTACAGTGCTGTGCTACAGTAAGCGCCCAATCAATTTGATCGATCGATCGATTGATTGTCAGCACTGGGTTTCTGGCAATTAAATCAGTAATCAATCAATCAATGAGTGCCTGCTATGCACTTGGGAGATGATTTGTGCCCTCAAGTTATTTAAAATCTAACGGAGGAGACTGACTCTCAAATAAATTAAAAAGAAGAAGAAAATGTAAAGATATGTACAACATTGTTCCAGGAGTTTATGAATATTTGGGAACCTGAATCTGTGCCCTTTTGGCATTTGGTACTTAGCCCACTCTCAGCCCCACAGCAGTAATGTACATATACCTAATATATTAATTCTTATCAATGTCTGTCTGTCCCTCTAGATCTAGACTCTAAACTGTCTATGGACAGGGAACTTGTCTACTACCTTCTAGTGTATTGTAGTCACCCAGGTACTTCTAGTAAGTCCTCAATAAATTCATTTGATTGATTGATTGATTGATTAAATACTTAGATATTGCAGAAGGGAAGCAGCATGGCCTAGAGGATAGAGCACAGGCTTGGGAATCAGAAGGACCTGGGTTCTAATCCCTGCTCAGCCACTTGTCTCCAGTGTGACCTTGGGCAAGTCAGGTAACTTCAATTTGCCTCAGATACTTCATCTGTAAAATGGGGATTAAAGCTGTGAGCCCTATGTGGGATATGGACTGTCTTTCCCAGACTAAGCCCTCATTTCCACTTTTCCCACTCTCTCTGAGTCACCCTTGTACTCGAATTTGCACCCTTTATTCACCCCTCCCTCAGCCCCACAGCACTTGTGTATATACCTGCAATTTATTTGTTGATATTAATATCTGTCTCCCCCTCTAGATTCTTAAATTATCTGTGGGCAGGGAATGTGTCTACCAACTCTATTATAATGTACTCTCCCAAGCACTCTGTACATATTAAGTATTCAATAAATACGACTGATCGACTGATTGATTGATTGACTGGTTGAGACCATCGGGGTCAAACCAGGGAACCAGGAGGCTGGTAAATAGAGATTACACCCCTGAAGTTCAGGGGTCACGAGTAACACTACTGACATATGGCCCGGGCTGGCTGTAGTCTTCAAATGAGAACAGATTTATGTGCTGGAGGGAAGTGTAGACCTCTCGCTTCCCTCCCCCGAAATTTATATAAGCTTCATAAATCTTAGGCAAAATTTGGCCCGTGCAGACACTTGTCCAGATAGATGGTGCCTTGGGGAAGGATGAGGGGTAAACAGGATATGCCTCTCTAACAGAACCAAGAACTGGGGTTTAGATAGGATTGACTGAGAGACATTTCTTTCAGTTCAACGTTGAAATTTTCATTCTGGGTGTCAGAGCTCTGTCAACTCTTGTGTATCTAAGATTGGATTTCCGTCATGTCTCTCTTTCCCCACAGGTGTTTAAAGGTACTAAAAATACTGTTTTAAGAACGCAATTTGAAGACTGATAAACCAGGTCTTTTTAGCACAAGGGAAAGAAGAGCTAAGTGGGAATTTAATAGAACGGCATACTATTCCTAAAGGGAAATCAGTTTGATTCCAGTAAGCTATTTGAAAGTGAAACTCATTTGAAAGAAGAGAGGTCATGACTGAAGTCGAGAACTGGATTCTAGCACAGAATTTGAAGCAAACTCTCCTCAAACATGGGTAGTTGGTATTTGGGCCAACTGACCAATGTAAGCAGTGAAAATAAGTGGCAGGAGTTGAATGCATTTGGGGTAAAGAAAGGACGAGTAGGATAAATGTTTTGATGAGATTACACTAGAACGTTGTGCCTGGAGGTGTGAGGTATTATTTTAAAATATATTTCATTTATGGTATAAATCTGGGCCATTGTGAGGTAATGGTTGTTACATGACCTGGAAACTTTCCTGTATTTCACTCATTGCACTCTTTCATATTAATGCTTAAATAAATAATTGGTTTTTCAATTTAAACCATCCACCAGAGCAATGAGAGAATGCAGAAACAGGGTGATGTCTTTCAACAAAGGGGCCTACAGTACTTCTGGAAAAAAAAAGCAGAAGAAAGAACAATGGCATCTATAGTTATTATTGCGATTCAGATTACTGTTTTGTTTCATGTTGAAAATTTAGGGGTGACAGCTTGACAATAAATTCCATGAAAATCTAACCATGCAAGAATGTCAACATCATTCTTGATGCGTTGTAGCATTGGGTTTAATTATTTGCCATTTTTTAGTACCAGTCAGTCATTCTAAACATCAGTGAATTACCTCTGAACCCCACATATATGAAGAACTCTTCCGTGCCCCATTTTGTTATAACAATGCCATGCAGATTAAAATTGCATCTGTTTAAATTACATTGTGCTTTTGGATTACAGAACACAGAAGCACGATATGCTCCTTTGAATCCAAGTTTTGGAGCCAATAATCTGTATCCAATCGCATAGTTTTTCTATTGCAAAATCTCAACGAGAAAGGATTACATCTTGGAAAAGATCATCAATCTGTCACCACTAATGTAATCTTTACAGTGGCTCTGTAACCAGTTAGTGACTTAAGAAGATCATTACTTCTTTTGCTATTATTATAATCACAACACAGATCTGATACTTCATAACTTTGATTCCAGCAGTAAATGCATTATAAAGTGTACGGCATTAATAAATAGAGGCATAATGAATGCGATTAATTGACTTTGACAGCCAGGGACTGGCATACGTTTTATACAATAGAGAATCCATTCAAAGAAGCTTAACTGCTTTTGCGCTTTAGCTTCAATGTACTGATGACTCCTAATTTGGATTGTGGCTGAGGAGAGCAACAGGGCCACGAGATTCAACCTCGTATTAACTCTCTCAATCTATCAATCAATCAGTGGTTTCTGTTTAGGGCTCAATGTGTGCAGGACACTGGACTAAGTGCTTAGGAGAGTACACCAAGAGTTGGAAGACAAGATCCCACAATGAGCTTATGGTCTCGAGAGACAGGCATTAATACAAGTTTGTTGTAGGCAGGGAATTATTGTTATACTGTACTCTTCCAAGAACTTAGTACAGAGTTCTGAACACAGAAAAAGATCAATAAATAACATTGACCAACTGACCGATATTAATATAAAGAAATCATTTATAGGCATGTACTCATTCACACCTCCCTCCCTGTTTCTATGACTTCCAACTGCTGTATCGGTTTTCCTTAGCCCACCCAATGAACAGAGACATTTGAGTACCTGTTTGTCGAAACTGAAAATATCTCCTTTCAACATTTTTCTCTAAGCTTTGGTTGCATAAATATTAGGGTTTAAATACCTGTTGTCCCTTCTGCTTGGACTGTGAGCCCCATGTGGGACAAGGACCATGTCCAGCCTGATTATCTTATACCTACCCCAAAACTTAGAACAGGGCTTGACATGTAGTAATCACTTTATAAAAGCTATCATTATTATCATCATCATTATCATTCTTATTTGGAACCAGTCCCTATTTATGTGGCCACCCACTTGGCCTTAGAATTTGGTTTCTGGAGAGAGGTTTGTCCCCTATAAATTTTACTGAAAGTGGTGAAAGGCAACACAAGTCATTTACATTGTGCAAAAGTTGAGCCGTTTAGCAGATGTTTAGTGAAAAATTAATTCCTTGCAACTCCGTGGGATACATCCAAGGTTGTGTTTATAGTATGTCTGGTCTTTCCATGACTACTTTGGATGACTCAGATAAATTTTAGATTCTTTGTGAAAACTTGATAAGATCCATGTAACCGCTGCCATTTCCTCAGTAGACGCTCAGCTGTGACACAGAATTAGATGTCACCTTAGGATTGATTAGTCCACTTAAGCGTCAAATCATGAGGCATTGTGGCATACCAGAAGGACCATGGGACAGGAGTCAGGAGACCTGGATTTTTTATCTCAGCTCTGCCACTGACCTGCTAAATGACCTCGGGCCTTGGTTTCCTCATCTGTAAAACGGGAAAAGAATTCCTGCTTTCCCTCTAGACTGTACGCTCAGTACGGCAAGGAATGTGTCCGCTAATTTCTGTTGTATTGTACTCTCCTCAGTCCTTAGAACAGTGCTCTGCACACAGTAAATGCTCAATAAACATCTTCAATCGATTGATTGATTAATTAGGCTGGGGAGCCTCATGTGGCATGGGGACTGCACTCATTCTGATCGTGTGGTCGGTCAATTCCTCAGCATTTAGCACAGTGCCTGGCACAGAGTAAGTGCTTAATGAATAGTTCTAATCCCGGCTCTGCCACTTGTGTGACCTTGGGCAAGTCATTTCACTTCTTTGTGCCTCAGTTAACCTCATCTGTAAAATGGGGATTGAGACTGTGAGCCCTACATGGGAAAGGGACTGGGGTCCAACTTGACTTGCTTATATCCACCCCAGCGCTTCGAACAGTGCCTAGCACATAGTAAGTGCCTAAAAAATACCATCATTATGATTATTATTATTATCATTGATTTTATTAAGTACAACAATCACTATCGGACAGTTAACAAGAGGATAGTTAAGCTTTGTTATCGGAAACTGGAATAGTTGACATCAACAAACCTGCCATTTCCTGATCTAAGGAAGGGAATGACTCATCAGATGTAATTAACAGTTTACAACAGCAGAAATTTTAAATAAAAATAACTTTTTGCTTGGCTGTCTGGCACCATTGAAGACACTGGGTTTGACTGCAATTAGAAAATAACTGTAATGGAAAGTCAGTCATTTCCAGGCAATGGGGCAATTGATTTTCTACCAATCAGAATAGGCAACGAGATCCTCTTGGTCTATTATTAAATTATTTATGAGGTCATATTAAATCTGATCATTAGTTCTAGCATTTCAAGTTAGTGAATGCTATCTAATCACGGGGAGATACAAGCAGCAAGCAAGGCAGTATTTTGTGAATAGACTATAGCATGCCACCTGTGATTATTGTCATTAAATGAAGTAAATCTGTTGTTGTTTTCTTTGTAAAAAGACTTCTCTGACTCTAGGAATGGCTACAGAGGTATGTCTAGTTTTCAGTAGAGTCCTGCTGACAGTGAACTTTTGTTATTCCTCTGAGGCAGGAATAGCATTCATTTAAAGAGAATACAGACTTAGGCAATGCGTAGGACTGTTTCTCTGCCCGGCCTTTGAAGAGATGGAACCTAGACCCCAAGTTAATGTTCAGGATCATTAATGAAAGGGAACTGGCTGGATTGAGGCATATTTTCAATTTGCCTCAGTAATTGCGGTAAAAGAATACAAATTCTGGGATGACAGTGATCTCAGTGCCTGACTGCAATAAGAGCTGTGCCTGTTGGAGGGAAAGGGAGAGATTTTGTAGAGACGTAGGGACGAATTTTGTGCCAGTTTGATAATTGACTCATTTTTAATCAATACCACTCAGTGGTATTCACTGAATGCCTTACTCGATGCAGATCACTCTACTAAGCTCTTTGCGGGAGGACAATTCAACAGAGTCCAGAAACACTCCCTGCCCACAGCAAGCTTACAGTCTCGAGGGGGATGACAGACATGAATATGAGAAAATACATTTTTACATGGCTAAAATGCCTCAAACATTTTTGGATTGGGACGCAACTATTTCTCCCATTCAGAGGTAGTTTGGGAAGAATTTTTCATTTTCCAAAGCACCTTGTATAATATTCTCTTTTTTTATGGTATTTGTTAAGCACTTACTCTGTGTCAGGTACTGTGCTAAGCACTGGAGTAGATAAAGGTTAATGAGGTTGGACACAGTCCCTGTCCCACATAGGGCTCATAGTATATTACAGATGAAGTAACCGAGGCACAGAGAAGTGAAGTGACTTTCCCAAGGTCACACAGCAGACAAGTGGCAGAGCCGGGATTGGAACTCAGGCCCTCTGTCTCCCAGGCCCTTGCTCTTTCCATTTAGCCATGTCCTCCAGGCCACTAGGCCACTGGTCCTCTACTGCTGGATAATCAATTTCTTCCAAGCTGGTCCTATCCCTGTGGAACCCTTGCAGTCAGTTGGTACCCAGAAAAGCCATGCTCCTGGCTAGCTCACCACCTTCAGGGTGCACAGAACGGAAGCTTCCCGCCCCATTTTGAGACCCGCAAGGCTAAGTCCCCTTGGCTCTTCAGACATTAGAACATCCCAAAAGGCAAAATACCTAATCTGTTCCTGGGCTGTATTCGAGCCACTGGAGAAGCTCGAAAGAATCTCGTTGGACAGAAACCACCCAGCCCCATCTGGCGCTACCTCCCCTTCACCCCCTCACCCCAAATAAAACCAGATGTACAGAATCCAGGCCTCCCAGAACCCCTTGCACAACTTGATTAGCTCACTGACTTCTCCACATTTTAAACCTTGATTTGTGAGTGCTGTCAAATTGCCTCAGATTGAAGGAGCGGCATCTCATAGCGCTCTCCCTTGTTTCTGATTCCGACACTGGCTACCGAGTGGTGTGGTGTGTTATGTCACTTTAGACATGGACGGCGAAAGGACCCTGCCGTGTGCAAGGCATGGAAGATGTGTCGAGCGATTGGCTTGGTGTCTCGGCAGAAGAGGAAGGGAGTGTTTTCACCATTATTAAGGGATGGCCCTCATAGTTTAGTGGCCCTATCTGTCATGTGTCTTCTGTAGAGGGGAATTCATAGATCCCGAAATTCCTTTCTCTCCCCCCAGCTCGGTTTCAAATAGACATTCTGCGGTTCTCTATTGTTGACTGCTTTTTGTTAGGAAGCCAGTGTCTCTCCTGGATGTGTTTGGGACCGACCGGGTGTGTGCTACACCTTTTCAGTTCCACAGGGATAGGACCAGATGGAAGAATTTGATTATCCAGCAGTAGAGGACCAACTGTTCAGTTGGATACAGAACCGGGAGAAAAGGGTTGAAGAGATCTAAAATGGCTGTCGTATGTGGAGCCAACAGTTTCCGAAGGGAAACCAAACAGGCACTGAGGTGTAGTAATGCGGAATCTCTTCCAAGTACCAGCTGGGGCTTTCAGGAGCCTCTATCCCCATAGCAGACACTCGGCAGGCTCCAAGCAGCTTGACTTTACCATATGTGGAACTCTTTATTCTCCACCTCGCTCCCCAGAGGGACAGGCCACAGGGACACCAGAGGCAGGTGAATTGCTCTTAATGCAGAGCACTAAATCACTGGGTTAACATGAGACGCCTGGAGAGAGGAAATGGATCTGCTCAAGACTGACTCGGACTCTCTTAACCTTGGAGCTATTCTGAGTACCAAAAAAGACACCGCATAATGTTTCATTTGGCTTTCACCTTGTGCATAGCCTCCTTTATGCAAGTGACCTTTTCCTCCTTGAGCATATTTTCTAAATGCTTTTAAAAGCTATTCAATACTTCAGAATGCTAACGGTCCATTTTTTTTTTTTTATCCACCCAGAATTGTACTTTGAAAGGAAGGAGGGGACGGCATCATGCCGCACTCCCTGATTTGTAGGAATTCTTAGCTTTCTCTCTCAATGTTCAGACGCCCCCCATTTGACAGATGGGGCTCGGAGCCACAGAGAGATCCATAACTCCAGTTTGTATCATAAATTGTCCGTCCCTCTTCCTCTGCCAAATGCTTGCTTGAATGGTAGAACGACTACCCGTGGAATGTCTGGCCCTGCCTGAATTGGTATCGTTTGAGACCATTCTTGAAATTGGCCTGGAAATTCATTTCTTAAGTGAGTATATGTTAAGAGCCTGCCTCCATGAGGCTTAGACTCACATATACTCCAACACACACATGCACACAAACACACACACATGCACACACACGCCTTAATCCCATTTCCATTAATCTCTACCAAAAGAAAATTCGAAAATGATGTGTTTTTGAGCTGACCTTTGCCTTACAGTTTTAACTCATCCACTTGGTCTTTGTCATCCAGTTCCTAATGACTGAAATGTTTGAATCCTTTAATGGTGGGGTTGGGAAAATTTGAATGAGGGAGAATTACCCCTAAAACATGGGTTTACCACTGTAGACCCAAGCAAGGGGTATCCTTTTTTGAATTGTTGTAATGCCATTTAGTGGTCTTTCTTGCCGAGACAGATGGCTCTCACTAAGGTGATGCAAATTCACCTGTGAGACAGAGTGAGCGTTCATCAGTCGACCTGTTTTTTGAACCTCTGTCGGGCCAGAATTGGTTGAGAGAGGGAGGGGTGAGATTGATGAGACTACAATTGTATGAAAGTAAATCCTAGCCGATTTTCTTGTAACCATCTTGGTGCTGAGTGCAGAGGATGTGCTTAGTAAATGCCATCATTCCTATTAAAGAGTAAATTTGGGGCAATTTTAACCATTCGCTTCAAATTTCAAAACGTGGCGGAATAAGTATCAGCTTTGGTTATTCGGATTGGCCTAACCTGTTTCCCTCTTTTGCAAACATGAGATCATGTGAGTTGATACGAATTTATCAGCTGAGACCGCTCTGATTAGATGAAGCGAGTCCAATAGTAAGACCAAGGTTCACTAATTTGAAAAGTGCTGGATCAATGGAATCAAACATTGTGATGGTCACAATTTGCTTTTCTTGGGGAGCTGCTGAAAATCAAATTTAATTTCACAAACTTTGCCTATTTTTATCCTTAAACTTCACCTTAAACTATGCCCTAGGGAAAATGTATTTTTCTCTTCTTATTTTTTTTGTTTGGTTTTATATGTTGGGAGGACCCTTAAAGAGAGATTTTGGTCTTTATTTTCCTTAAAAAAGAGAGTAAATGATCACGAAGCATGAGTAACCCACTTTGGAGAGACGTAGTGTATGTCTGTTTCTGTCTGTGATATTTCTAAAAATCACCATACCATATTTTAAGATAGAGATGCTTGTATAACCACTGATGTGTGATAAAAATGATAAAAGATGCTGAAGCTTTGTTACAGGAAAAATCAAATTGGGTTCAGTGTTTACACCAAGGTAAAGCGTGTTTATTCGGTGAGTTTGAAATGTGTGCCCGCGCTTTTGAATTTTGAACATCCCGGTAGCCCTGAAATAGCTCTTTTGTTTTGAAATGTTTCCCTGTTGAGCTTGAGTCAAACGGAAGGTGTGGGGTTGGAGAAGCAGGTTTGATTTTTGTGTGTGTGTGTGTGTGTGTTATTTTTTAATTCTTCCTCCCTTCTGTCTCCTAGAAAATTGGAAAGAAAAAGGAAATGGGAAGTTTGGGTAGTATTAGAGAAACTGCAGTCACATAATGACATGGCTCATTTTGGGGGTAAAGACACACACACACACAAGCACACTCTTGCAGTCCTGTTTTTCACAAAGTGTATTTTTAAAGGAGGCACTTTGAAATGACCTGGCACTTTTGTGTTGTCGTTGGACTGGCCCCACTATCACGAACACTTTCAGGCGGGCGGGGAGGTGGAAAGGGTTGGAGTGATGGTTTCAGGTGGGTTCCATGGATTTCAGCCAATTAAAAATACAAGAGTCGTTCTTTTTGGTGCCGTTCGGCAGAGAACCGTGAAATGGTGTGGCGTGATAAGGAAGAGCCTTGGGTACACACGGTTTCTTGTGCACATGTGTTAAAATCACTGCAACCCATAAATTCAAATTACTTTTAAAAGCTGGCCATGATACATTTGCTCATTAACCATATGGAAAATGGCACGGAATTTTCTACAGTGCACTTTCAAAGAAAGAATCCAATTGCAGGCAGACATTCCTCAGTACAGTGTTTATGCAGCTGTACTTGTGATTAAATTACACCCAACCCAGGCCCACATGTAGCCCAGGATCCTATTAGTCTGAGTACAAAGCACCTTCTAAGAGAGTATGAGAACTCTCATTGTAATGTTTTCTAGCCTCTTGGCCGCTGAATCAGGCAAGCATCAGAAGTCACGCATGTGCTTAGGGGTCTCTGGAGAAGGAGCCGTAGGACGGAGTAGTGTCGCTCACACGGTGCGGGGAACTCTGACAGCCTCCACCAGGAGGAATTGTGGGATTGCTGCTGTCAGCAGTTCCAACAGTGCAAACAGTATGAAGGAGGTTCCACAGGGATTGAATTACTGAAGACTTCTGCTCCGTGTTTTTTGGGATAATTGAGAGCACAGAGGGAGCTTGATTTCTCTGTCTTATGATTTGAAGGTGAAGACAAGAGCCTGCAGGGTTCTGTCAGAGTTATGGGCATGCTCAACGCGGGCTTCAGAAAAAAATCTAATTCCCATAAAGCCGAACAAGGCTGAATTGCTTACCTGAATATAAAAGATTTACTTTCCCTGAATCATTGAACGCGCGACCGTATTAATTGCATTTCGTAAAAGAAAGAGACCTCTAGAACATCGCCACATTAAAAAAAACAACCCGCCAACGTTAAAGTGGGCTTTGGGGGTTGTGTACGTGTGTGCTTGTGTGTCTGTGAATACGAAACCGGGATATACAAAGGCTGTCGAATGTGCTCGCCCACTGTAAACAGTACCGACCCTCGCATTCATTCATTCCACTCCCGAATGTGAATGAGTGATGACTCTCTGTGGGTGGGGAGCGTGTCTGTCATTATTGCTGTTTTGTACTCTCCCAACTGTTTAGTACAGTGCTCTGCACAAAGGAAGCGTTCGATAAATACGATCGATGAATCGACTGATTGAACATACCTCAGGGATGGGAAAGGTCCAGCTTTATTTACCCAGCTCGCAAGGGTTTATCAATGAATTCTCCTGACGGCAGGAAAAGAAGCCAGTCGAAGCAAATGGAAGCCAATAACTAACTTTGCCATGTTGCTGTGGCCTGACAGGGGAGAGAGGCGGGTATTGGATTGGAGCAGTGCAGCCTAGTGGATAGAGCCCAGGCCTGGGTGTCAGAAGGACCTGGATTCTAGTCCCGGCTCCACCACCTGTCACTGTGTGACCTTGGGCAAGTCACTTAACGTCTCTGTACCTCAGTTACCACATCTGTAAAATAGAGATTATGACTGTGAGTCCCATGTGGGACAGAGATTGTGTCCCAACTGATTAGCTTGTATCTTCCCCAGAGCTTAGAGCAGTGCCTGGCGCATAGGAGGTGCTTAACAGATACCATTTAAAAATAGAAAAAAAAGTCACCTTCCCAACCTGCCTCCAACTCAGTCCGATCAGAGAGGACCGCGGGGGCGGGGCAATCGCCCCTCAGGGTGGGCCAATGAGAGTCCTGCCCCAGCAGGTAGGCAGATCGCACTGACAGTAGCCCTTGCACTCTTCCTTCCTCCATAACTAACTTGCCCGAATTGACACAAAGAGGGCTTGCAACCAGGGCAGTCTGCTCTCTGGACCCATGTATCGAGAGGGGCTCCCGAAGAAGATGTTTTTTTTTTTTACCACACAGAGCTCTCTTCTCATAGATGCAAAGAGCTCTTTCTTTCACCTCCATTTAACCCCGTCCGCTGTGTTTGGTTACCCTGCCCTATCTCAATGCCTTTAACATCTTTATGCTTCCCTCCATCAGAAACCAAATTAACACACTACAGGGACATCACTGCTGAGGCACAGAGGCTGCAAATGTATTTACACAGTTAACCAGCACACTGTATTTAACTATTCCTACCTGGAGCCGAAGGAACAAAATACCACCTTAGAACAAATAGCAATTGTCAGGCCTCTCTTTCGGCAGTGCCAACAAGCAGATTTTTTTTCTTTCCAAATGGGATCGATCTCCGGTTAGCTCTGTATAATTCTTATTTTACCTGCGGGAGAGGGAAGGCCAAGCGATTTCAGCTCTTCCGGCCTGACATTTCTTCCTGCACTCTCTTTTGGTCTCTGTCTCCCTCTTGCCTTGCCCCCAGAGCCCTCCCTCCGGGTACAGTAAGGATAGACTAACCGGAACTCCAGGCGCTCGGGCCCTGGTCCTGAGGAGAATTTTCGGAGACAGTAGGAATTAGAGATACGGAGCCAAACGCACACATGCACACTGTCCCTGTGGTCTTGGCAAGCCACTCCAACACCGACAACCTGGATATTCATCCTCCATTTCCTCCATGGCTTTGCCATCTTCAGCCAATTAAATCCAACCATTGAGCGCTCTCAAATAGGTGGGTGTGCCACCGTAGGTTAGAGGCAATTTACCTTTCACCATCAAGTGGACACTGCGGACCAGGGGACAACCAGAGGCGTTCTGTTCCAATAGCATTGTGTCTTAACAACAAAGCCCCCCGTGAAACTCAATAAAATTACCAATTTCACAGTTGATTTTCTTCCTGCTCTGCTCTGTAGCCTTCATACCCCTGGCCTGTCTCCACACGCTGCAGGGGTTGATGTTGGACCAGACCAGTAATACTGTGAAAGGAAAAAAAAAAAGTCTTGATATAAACCAGGCTGCTCTGAATTCTAATTCAGGGGTCCAGAGACTTTTAATTCCCCCCGTTCCTCACTCTCCCAACCATTTCAGCCTAAGAGTGAGAAACAGCTTGTCCTAGAGGAAAGAACATGGGCTTGGGAAGCAGAGGACTTGGGTTGTAATACTGGCTCCGCCATTTGTCTGCTGGGGAACCTTGGGAAAGTCACAGCTCATTTGTGCCTTAGTTTTCTCATCTGTAAAAGGGGATTCAGTTCTTGTTGTCCCTCCTACTTTATCTGTGAGCTCCATGTGGGACAGGAGCCATGTCTGACCTGATTAACTTGTGTCTTCCTCAGCACTTAAAACAGTGCTTGGCCCATAGTAGACCCTTAAAAAATACCAAAATAATAATAATAAGAATGTCACTATAATTGTAATTGGCAGCTGCATCACTTTATCCCTTTATTAATTTATTTTAGCACCTTCCTTCCCCACTAGATTATAAATTTCTTGAGAGGCAAAATTTGGTCTACTAATGTTATTGTACTTCATGAGTGTTTAGCATGGTGTCATCCACAGATTAAATGCTGTAGCTCCTTGAGGGCAGGAATCATGTTTACTAAGTCTACCATACTCTCCCACATGCTTAATACAGTGCTCTGCATAGAGGAATCTTTCCATAAGTACTACTGCTTAATACTATTGATCGCATGACTGACTGTTTTGGAAATTCAGCTGGCACTGGACATTTTCAGTGGGTCAGGAAGTTGTAACAATACCCAGCAACTTTCTACCTCCTAAATATCTCTGCTACCCTACACCAGTGAATATGGACTGGCTGTAAAAGGCTTTTGGCCTATCATAAAGTCAGCGCTCGTCTCCTTTTTGGATACCCCCAAATCCCAAATAACCCCTGAATGAGCATTACAGACACCATTTTGGGAATCTCTCAAGTGGATCCTTTCAGTGTCAATTTCGACTTCATTGTAATCACAATTTGCAACTTTGGCGACTTGGTCTCAGCTTGGTGCCTCAGAGAAAAATTCTCCCCTTACGAAGGCTGTGCTGAAGGGATGGGAAATTAGTTTTATGATCGGTGTGGGAATGATCCCAGCCACACAACTCCTCTGGAGACAGTACCGTTCACTGGGGAGGGCCTGCAGTTCACATCCCGCATTTCCTTCCCCAAGGACCAGCGAGTTTGGAAATCCCTTAGAAAACAGCCCCCTGTGGGCTAAGGAGCTTCTGCCTGTCGTGTTGTAACCCGCCATTCTTGTTAACGAAGTGCTTGGGGAATTCCTGGAGTCAGCTTGGCTTATCTGGAGCCTGAAACGAGCAAAAAATAGTATTAGCGATTTGGTATTCGGGACCGTTCCCTCTTGAGTGTCTGGTAGGAAAGGGTTTAACAAGCCAGATTCTTCCAGGGCTCCTGGAAGCTGCTTTAACTCTTTGATTCCACCCGGGTGACAGCTTAGAAGTTGTGGTTTTATGACTTCTTTTTTATAACAGCATTTGTTAAATGCTAGACACTGTTCTAAGTGCTGGGGTAGATGCAAGTTAATTAGGTTGGACACAGTCCCTGGTCCACATTGGGCTCACAGTCTTAATCCCCATTTTACAGATGAAGTAACCGAGGCACAGATAAGTGACGTGATTTGTCCAAGGTCACACAGTAGACAGGGGATGGGGCTGGGATGAGAACCTACTCACTCTCAGATATGTGATCTATCCACTAAGCCATCCTGCTTCTCACTAAGCCTCTAAAATGCCTCGCCTCTTGCCCCAGCAGAAAAGCTTAGGAACTGAGAGAATCAGGCTAGCATTATCCGACAGCCTCTCCAAAAACTAAGCAGAGTCCCATCTGTTGCATTTAAATGACAGGGTAAACTGGTCTCTCTCAAAATGTCCACCTGCACACATAAAGAAAGTCTACTTAGTCTGCTTTGCTGTGGTCCGTTCAGGTTAGTGTGGATAAATTTCATGTAAGTAGGGCTTGGGGGATAAGGAGACTCCCTGTCCCTACTTTTTCCTTCTCCTGGAGATCGGAGAACGAAGACCACTTGCCCACCCCATTTGCCTGTCCTGGGCACAAAGTGGCATGGCCGGGGTCTGAGCCAGGTTGTGAGATTGTTGTGGACAGGGAATGTATCTGTTTATTGTTGTCTTGTACTCTTCCAAGAGCTCAGTGGAGTGCTTTGCACTCAGTAAGCACTCAACGTATATGATTGAATGAACTTGCGGAGGTTCATTCATTCATTCAATTGTATTTATTGAGCACTTACTGTGTGCAGAGCACTGTACTACGCGCTTGGGAAGTATAAGTTGGAGGTTGGGCTGGATTGGGACTGGGAGAGAGAAGGAGACCAAAGAGGGGGAAGGGGAACAATCTATCAGTCAGTGGTATTTATTGACTGCTTATTGTGCAGAGAGCACTGACTAAGCACTTGGGAGAGTCCAATAAGACAGAGTTGGTAGACACGTTCCCTGGCCACAGTGAGCTCACAGTCTTGAGGGGGAGACAGGCATTAATATAAATAAATGAAGGACAGATATGTACATAAGTGCTGTGGGGCTGAGAGAGGTGTGAATAAAGGAAAGCAATACAAATGCAAGGTGGGAAGAATGATCGTCTTATCAGATATGAAGAGGGGAGGGTGGTCCAGGCCAGAGGCAGGATGTGGGTGAGACATCGGCGGTGAGACAGACGATATAGAGGTACAGTGCAGGCTGGGATGTAATAGGAGAATGGTGAGGTGAGGTAGGAGGAGGCAATACGACAAGGGCTTTACAGCCTATGGTAAGGAGTTTCTGTTTGATGCGGAGGTGGGTGTGCAGCCACTGGAAGGTCTTGAGGAGTGGGGAAACTTGGACTGAATAATGTTGTAGAAAAATGATCCGTGCAGTTGAGTAAAGTATGGACTGGAGTGGGGAGAGACAGGAGTCAGGGAGGTCATCAAGATGGGATAGGATATACACTTGGATTAATGTGTTAGCAGTTTGGATGGAGAAGAAAGGGTGGATTTTAATGATGTTGTGAAGGTTGAACCAGCGGGATTTGGTGACAGATTGATTATGTGGGGTGAACAAGAGAGATGAATCAGGGATAATGAGAAGGATATGGGTTTGTGAGGTGGGGGTGGTGCTGTCTTCAGTTAAGAGAGAGTAAAGGAGAAGACGGGTTTGGGGTGGGAAGATAAGGAGTTCTATTTTAGACATGTTAAGTTTGAGGTGTGGGGGGGATATCCAACTAGAGAAGTCCTGAAGGCAGGAGGAAATGTGAGGCTGCAGAGAAAGAGAGCGACCGGGCATCTAGACTGTGAGCCTGTTGTTGGGTAGGGACCGTCTCTATATGTCGCCAACATGTACTTTCCAAACACTTAGTACACTGCTCTGCACACAGTAAGGGCTCAATAAATACGATTGAATGAATGAATGTAGATTTGGGAACCACCTGCATAGAGATGGTAGGGGATGGAAGGAATGGAATGGATGGACAGTCAAGAAAACTAGGATGCAGTCCTGACAAGTATTTAGCTAAGACATCTTATCCTCTAAAACTTTAAACTTGCTGTGGGTGGAGAACAGATCTAACAACTCCATTGTACTGTACTCTCCCAAGCTCTTAGTACAGTGCTCTGCACCCACACTAAGCACTCAGTAAATACCATTGGTTGATTGATATCTGGTTGACGGTGGCGTCTTATCTTTTGTTCAGTCATTCATGCATTCAATGTGGCGGAAGTTGTATTCCAACTGTACCTGCATTCCAAAACTAAATATCCAACACGCAGCTTGACTGTGGATTCGAGGAGTCTGGTAGCATAGGGACTCTACCTGGGATAAAGAGAAGCCGTGATACAAGAAGTCACGACTCAGTCTCCTGCTGCTTTGCTTTGAGAGTGATCCCCAAATGCCCTGGGTAATGTGGGATCCTCCCCTAATCCCTGAGGAGCAGCGTGGCTTATTGGAAAAAGACCAGGCCTCAGAGTCAGAGGACGTGGATTCTATTCCCAGCTCCACCACTTTCCCGCAGTCTGACCTTGGGCAAGTCAATGGAGTCCTCTGTGCCTCAGTTTCATCATCTGTAAAACGGTAATTCAATACCTATTCTCCCTTCTAATTGGACCATGAGTCCCATGTGGGACAGGGACTGTGTAGGGCCTTATTAACTTCTGTCTACCCCAGTGCTTAGGATGTAACATGGCTTAACACATTGAAAACACTTCCTTAACAAATTCCATAATTATTATTCTCTGTGGTTCACTTACCTCATCTGCAAAATGGGGATTTAATACCTTTTCTCCTACTTAGATTGTGATTCCTGTGTGGGCCAGAGACTATGTCTGACCAGCTTGTCTTGTATCTTCCCCAGTGTTTAAAATAGGGCTTGATACATAACAAATGCTTAAATCAATATCACAATTATTATCGTTATTATTACCCTCTTTTAAGGCATGAGGAATTCCTAGTTTGATGTGGCCCCTGCCTTCACCCAAAATTCTAGCCATCTCACCACACACTGTGAACCTTGAAAGGAGCTGCTAAAAGCCATTCCCATCCACATGTCTCTAAGTAATGGCAGCTCCTCTTTCGGGATCTCCAAACCAGCATCTCTTCTGTCTCCCCATTTAACACGCACAGAATAAGTCAGACTTGAAGTCCCGTAGAACAATTTTGAAAGCATCCCTTTAATACAAAAGCCTCCCAACATCCCTCACCGATCAAAAAGCGGCCGGGAGGGCCATGCCCAGCTGAAGCGGGTGGGAGAATCAAAAACCAGTATGACGTTCGGTGGATCCCCAAGTTCACATGGCTCCCGTCACAAGCTTTCATAATGAGTGTATTGCACATTACGGTGAGTTATCATGACTGTGACCTGTCTCAGGAGATTCCATAGCCACAACTGCATTAGCGCCCGCATCTGCTTCAAAGTCACCTTATTAGCTTGCCACAGCTGAGGCAGAGGGGCCTCGTAAGGTTTAGGAGGTAACCCCTCCGGGGACCCGATTCTTCCAATCTCCCTGAATCCAGTTTGGCCCCCCGAATTGAATAGTTTCAGCAGGGGCGGCTCGTCAGTGTTTTGTTTTCGTTCGTAAGTCTCTGGCTGTGGGGGCTCCACTTCGATACCAGACGCGCCTTCTCCCCACCGCCTGACAACTCTGAAATCCCGGCACTCCTCCCCATCTGTAATTCTGGGCCCGGCAGGCCATAGCAAGCCGTTAGAAGAAGAATTCTCGTGTTTTGCTCCTAATTCCCAACGACTATGAGAGCATTCCGAGTGCCTTCAGGAATGAGAGCAAACGCCGACTACCCATATGCATGCCCTTATCGGCAGAAATTTTGCCCTTAAGCCTAAAATCTTCAGCATCAAGTGGAAGGCATCGGGATGTGCCGGCAAGCAATGAACAGCTGTTTTGTGTGAGTGTGTGAGTGTGTATCTGTCTGGGGCATGCAAATGCTTCTGCTTTAAGAGACTACACCCCGACCCACGGTTCTTTGCCATCTATAGCACTTTCTCGAGAGAAGGCAAACCAAGCTGGCATATCATCCAAAATTCGCTGACCTTCTGGCCAGGAGAAGTGGTGCCCAAACTTAAATTCCCCTTGGAACTGATTGGGCCTGTGTTCTGAGGGATGGAGTACTCGCACGGAGTCCGACCTGACTCGCCTTTAGCGGGCCGGGGGGAATGGATATTAGCAGCCTCATATTGCAGACCCCTTGTGTCTTATGCTGTCGAGTTGTGTCCGACCCGTGGCGACTCCAGGGAAACCTCTCTCCCAGAACGCCCCACGTCCATCTGTAATGGTTCTGGTAGTGTATCCAGAGAGTTTTCTTGGTAAAAATATGGAAGTGGTTTACCATTGCCTCCTTCCGCGCAGTAAACCTGAGTCTCCATCTTCAACTTTCTCCTGTGCTGCTGCTGCCAGCACAGGGGAGTTTTGATTTGTTGCAGATTGCCTTCCACTTGTTAGCCACTGCCCGAGCTAGGAATGGAATGGATATGCCTCTGCTTGACTCTCCCTTCCATAGCCGAGACTGGTACAGTACTGGAAGCTCTCCAGGTGCCACCCTGAGAGGTTGCAGACTCCTTACTGCTCTTAATAACGTTATGGAAAGGAAGACTTTCGAATCCAAGATCACGAAAGATTTCAGACTGCTTCCTAAATGGCTTTCTCATAAGATGACATTGACTTAACTAGGCCCATAAAGATGTTCATTTCCTAGGTCACGCTTCACTTTGGGTCCCCTTGTCACTTAGTGTTCAGAGCTCAGAATACTGAACACTAGATGGATAGATAGATAGATAGATAGATAGATAGATAGATAGATAGATAGATAGATGGATAGATAGACTGAACAATCAATCCACCAATCAATCGTATTTATTGAGTGCTTACTGTGTGCAGAGCACTGTACTAAGAGCTTGGGAAGTACAAGTTGGCAACATGTAGCGATGGACCCTACCCAACAGTGGGCTCACAGTCTAGAAGGGGGAAAAAACAAAACATATTAACAAAATAAAATAAATAGAATAGATATCTACAAGTAAAATAAATAAATAGATATAGAGTAATACATAGAGTAATAAATAAATAGAGTAATAATAAATAAGTAGAGTAATATTACCTAGATAGTAGATAGAGCACAGTCCTGGGATCCAGAAAGTCATGGGTTCTAATCCCAGCTCTGCCAGTTGTCTGCTCTGTGACCTTGAGCAAATCACTTCAATTTTCTGTGCCTCAGTTACCTCATCTGTAAAATGGCAATTGAGGCTGGGAGCCTCATGAGGGACAGGGATGGTGTTTGACCCGATTTGCTTGTATCCACCCCAGCACTTAGAAGAGTGCCTGGCACATAGTAAGTGCTTAACAAATAATAATAATAATAATAATGGCATTTATTAAGCACTACATGTGCAAAGCACTGTTCTAAGCTCTGGGGAGGTTGCAAGGTGATCAGGTTGTCTCACGGGGGACTCACAGTCTTAATCCCCATTTTACAGATGGGGTAACAGAGGCACAGAGAAGTGAAGTGACTTAACCAAAGTCACACAGCTGACAATTGGTGGGGGCCGGGATTTGAACCCATGACCTCTGACTCCAGATCCCGGGCTCTTTCCGCTGAGCCACGCAGCTTATTATTATTATTATTAATCATTGTTGGAAGTGATAGAGAACCAGAAGAACACAGACTCACCTGTTTTTGCCCAGCTTGGTGAATTTCTCTAGGTCTGTGTAGATTTTTCCTTCCTCTTCCCTAACCCGCTCTCTAAGAGTTTGACCTCTACCACTGTGAGGCGAAAGGTCAGAATTATAGAGAATACTTTAAGCATCAGACCCTGGCTGACTGAGCAGTGACTGATGAGTTCTTCAGCTCATAAGCAGGGCTTGGGTTCTTAAAGAGCTAGGAATGGAATGCAGAGGCTCTGGAGTAAGAAGTGGGGTTAGGGATGTGAATCAGTGTAGCCTTGGGAGTCAGAGGACCTGGGTTCTAATCCTAGCTCCGCCACCTGTCTCCTGTGTGACCATGGACAAATCACTTCACTTCTCTGTGCCTCAGCTTCCTCATCTGTAAAATGGGGATTTAGACTGAGCCCCATGTAGGACATGCACTGTGTCCACTCTACATCGAATCTATTCCAGTGCTTAGAACAGCGTCTGGTACATAGTAAGGGTTTAACAAATACCACTAAAGAATGTGTGTGTGTTGGGGGGGTCCACCCCCCTGGAGAAACTCTAGTTGTGTGGGCTCAAACAGACTGAATAATAAGAATGACGGTATTTGTTAAGCCCTTACTACATGTTAAGCGTTGTTCTAAGCGCAGGAGTAGATACAAGCTAATCAGGTTGGACATAATCCATGTCCCACATGGGGCTCACAGTCTCAATTCCTGTTTTACAGATGAGGGAACTGAGGCACAGAGAAGCAAAGTGACTTGCCCAAAGTCACAAAAGGGACAAGTGGTGGAGCCGGGATTAGAACCCAGGGCCTTCTGACTCTCAGTCCTGTGCTCTCCACTAGGCCAGGCTACTTCTCAAAGTGGCCAACTGGTTGCCAAACATTTCTTCACGTGATGTGCCTAACCCACGTGACGTCACATGCATCTAAGTCTCGAGAGGGCTATGAAGGCCACCCTAGTTAGAGGTGGATGCGGAGGAGGAAATATTAAATTTAAAGTCTGATCTCTCACTGGGGTCTGTTTGCCAGGTCCCGGCAGGTGAGACATTGCTACTGGGGAGGCAGTATGGCCTAGTGGAAAGAGCTTGGGCCTGAGGGCCAGAAGACCTGGGTTCTAAATCCCAGTTCTTCCACTTGTCTGCTGTGTGACTTTGGCCTAGTTACTTAACTCCTCTGGGCCTCGGTTTCCTCATCTGTAAAATGGGGATTCAATACCTGTTCTCCCTCCTACATAGACTGTAAACCCCCACGAGAGACAGGACCTGTGTCAGAAATGATTATCTTGTATCAACTGCAGCAGTTAGTACAGTGCTTGGCGCACAGTTCACGCTTAGCAAACTCCACAATCATTACCGCATTACTCCCTTTTGGACAGTACAATACTTCGGCAGAGAGCAGGAGGAGTAAAGGGAGAATAGAAGTAAGAGGAAAGCAAGGAAGGCACAAAGGAAAAATAATACAATTCGACGAAAACCTTTGAAGTGTAAGGCGATCAATCTGCCTGTTTGAGTCTGAGTCTGAATCCCTTTTTAAAATGCATCAAATGCCGGAGCCTGAAGTTCTGTCCTGACAGCATCTGTGAATCTCCGTGGAGACAGCTGCAGCGCAGTTTCCCAGGCACCGTCTTTGCTCACGTGAGGAGGGTTTGATCCAGAGACCCAGCCGGCGTGAGGCCGTGTGGAGTGGAAGCAGACAGACCGACCCAGCACGGTCTCAGGCAGTCAGCCCCTGAGCCAGGAGCCTGTGTCGTAGTCAGCGGGGCCAGGAGCCTCCTGTTTTCCATTCTGACTCAAAGCCACCTCCGATATCGTTCCCGCATCACGAGAGAGGAGCGTCGGGAGGGTCAGAGGCAAAGCAGGGGCTCCATGCCTCTGCCCGTATTTACTGGGAAGGGATGTCTGTGTTTCCAGGAATTTTCTTTTCAACTTCCACACATTTGAACGGAGACCGGGCAGCCTTTAGATTGAACCGAGTGACTGTGAAATATTCATAATGCATAGAGCACAGGCCTGGGAATCAGAAGGTCATGGGTGCTAATCCCAGCTCTGCCACTTATCTGCTGTGTGAACTTGGGCACCTCACTTCACTTCTCTGGGCCTCAGTTACCTCATCTGTCAAATGGGGATTGAGATTGCGAACCCCAAGTGGGACAGGGACTATGTCCAACTCGATTTTCTTGTATCCACCCCAGCACTTAGTGCAGTGCCTGGCACATAGTAAGCGCTTAACAAGTGCCATCATCATTATTACTCATTCAATCGTATTTATTGAGCACTTACTGTGTGCAGAGCACTGTACTAAGTGCTTGGGAAGTACAAGTTGGCAACATATAGAGATGGTCCCTACCCAGCAACGGGCTCACAGTCTAGAAACGGGCTCACAGTCTAGAATATTATTATATTAAAAGACCCACCTTCTTTTCTCAGTGCCATGCATTCGCTTATTTGTGGTGTGGTTTTTGGTAGCAGCATAATTATTTGACATCTGCCCCAGAGACCCAACCAAAATTAACATTTAATGAAAATGAACTCCATGAGGTGGTGCACTTCTAGAAATCGGTGATGGTGCTGGCTTTATAGATGGGGCCCTTTTAAAGTGTGAGTTTTTTTCTTTAATGGTATTTAAGCGCTTACTATGTGCCAGGCGTTGTACTAAGTGCTGGTAGATACCAGCTAATCCAGTAGGATGCAATCCATGTCCTACGTGGGGCTCACAGTCTTAATGCCTGTTTTACAGATGAGGTAACTGAGGCACAGAAGAGTGAAGTGACTTGCCCAAGGTCACACAGCAGGCAAGTGGCAGAGCCAGGATTAGAACACAGGTCCTTTTGACTCCCGGGTCTGTGTGCTATCTACTAGGCTATGCTGCTTCTCTATAGTTGGTAATAATGTAACATCATATAGATTTTACAGGGCTTTTCTGGTCAGTCTGCACTGTCAGTAACTTTTCCATCACATTGGTCCCAGAGACCATTTTAGGAGAGTATCACTCTGCAGCTTTGGGTCTTAGCAACAGCTTTAGTAATTGTACCGTTTTCACAAATGCTAGCCGCACATTAAAAATAGGCTAGTGCTGTCTTTGAGGGTTATGAAATGGTCTGAATCCACTTCTCATGAAATTAAATTTGGAGACATTCAGACCTGTGTATAACACTCTAAGCAGTCTTCAGAGATGGCAGTTTTCTTTAAAGGGCATCCGTCCATTTATTATATCGGATAGCTAGATCATCATTTCCTGGGCTGCCATTAGCCCTGGATTGTTATTTTTAATTATTAAATTCTATTTCCAGTGCCTAACCTGGAGTGGGTTAGGTCCTTGGGGAGAGGCCCAGGACCCGGAGATTTCTGGGGTAAAGATGCGCCTTTCATCCTTTCAGCAGGCTTGAAGCCATCCCAAGAATTTTAGTGGGAAAACCTGGGCACATGGATCCCACTGGCCTCTTTTTTAGGTTTTCCTGTTATAAGGTTGCTTTGGGATCATAACCAGAATACTGGGATATGTTTCCCAACCCCGAGAATGTAAAATCCTTCCCAGAAAATGTAGAGATCTTGTTAGAGTGATGGTGGTTAAGGCTGGGCCTCTCTTTCTGAAGAACTGGGCCTCCACTGAGTGATGCCCATTGCCTTTCTATGACAGAAGTTACTTTCCTCTATATTTCAGGTTTCACACTTTTCTTCTCAGCCGAGACTTTTCAGCCAAAGGCAAAACTGTTGCAGGAGACCCCTCCCATTTCAGCTTTGAAGTCCTTCCTGAAAAAGATGATTGGTTCTTCATTTCTCCATCCTAGGCCCTTTCCCCAAATTCACCTCCTGTTGAACTCGATTTGGCCAGTCAACCCTCACCTTACCTCCAAGCTCTCTGGAGGTAAATAATAATTGTGGTGTTTGTTAAGCGCTTACTATGTGCCAGGCCCTGTGCGAAGCGCCGGGGTGAATACCAGTCAATCGGGTAGGACACAGTCCCTGTCCCACATGGGTCTCTCAGTCTTCATCCCCATTTTGCAGATGAGGGAATGAAATCCAGAGAAGCAAAGTGACTTGCCCAAGGTCACACAGCAGGGAAGTGGTGGAGCCAGAATTAGAACTCGTGCCCTTCTGTCTCCCAGGTCCTTACTCTATCCACTAGGCCACGATGCTTCTCTAATGAATGCGAACTGGGCAGAGGTGGGTTGGCATCTTCTGAAGGTACACAGACACTATCGTGGGTGGCAGTGGCGATGATAAGCAGTGTGGTGCCCTGCTTCCCATGATGCCTCGAGCCTGAAACTCATTGTGAGCTGGAAATGTGTCTATCCTCTTGGTTATATTGTTCACTCCCAAGCACACAGTAAACACTCAATAAATGCCATCGATTATTTATGATAATCGTCCATCCTGGTGGTGGACAGGATCCCAAAGCAGTCTTAGCCAGAAATCCTACTTTCCCTTCCAAGTGAACATGGAACGGCAGCTTTGATGAGACCCTCCAGCAGCCCAGCTCCTGGGCAAAAGAATCGTGGTATTTTACTTGTACATATTTACTATTCTATTTATTTTGTCAATGATGTGCATCTAGCTTTACTTCTATTTATTCTTATGACGACACCTGACCACGTGTTTTGTTTTGTTGTGTTTCCCCCTTCTAGACTGTGAGCCTGTTGTTGGGTAGGGACCATCTCTATATGTTGCCAACTTGTACTTCCCAAGCGCTTAGTACAGTGCTCTGCACACAGTAAGCGCTCAATAAATACGATTGAATGAATGAATGAATGAATGAATGGTAGCTATTTTGTGCACTTTGCCTTTCCCTGCCTCAATCACACTGTGCTGATGTCCTCGTTTGGGAATGAATGGTCCCATGTTTATTGTCCAGGACACAGGGATGAATAGTAGCCCTACCCCTGTGTGTGTTTTAGGGGAGCCAATATCCCAACCATCATTGCCATTGCAAGCCCCTTGCCCTCCTGAGGAGGAAGAAGAGGGGAGGTCAGAGCATTCTTCTCAGCAAATTCGTACGTTTTACCTCTTTATTCAGTGCGGTCTAGTGGAAAGAGCTCGGGACTGGGAGTAAGAGAGCCTGCCTTCTAGTCCCGGCTCTGATGGGTGACTGTGAGCAGGTTCCTTAACTTTGATGCCTCAGTTACCTCGTCTGTAAAATGGGGATTAAAGCTGTGAGCACCATGTGGGACAAGGACTGCATCCAACCTGATGATGTTGTATCTATCCCAGTGTTTTGTATGATGCCTGGCACATAGTGAGCGCTTAACAAATACCATAAAAAAAACCCAAAATTGTGTTGCAGAGGAAGGCCAGGGAAGAGGCCGTAAATGAAAATGCCATGCCTCAAATTATTCTGGGCCTGCTTCCTAGAAGATGAAGGCAGAAAAAAGCTGGGCCTTGTCTAAAGGCTTCAACTGTTAATTTTCTTACAAAACTCTAATGGCACACTCACCATGTTGGTTCTATTCCTCCCTTCATTACATTGTATTTATTGAGCACCTACTGTGTGCAAAGCCCTGTACTGAGTGCTTAACTAACATCAACACCATTGACAACTTCTACCTCCACCCCACACCAAAATCCCCACCCCTCTGCCACAAGAAGCACAGGATAGAGCACGGTTCTTTGAGTTGGAAGGACCTGGCTTCTAATCTCTGCTCCACCATTTATCTGCTGTGCAACCTTGGGCAAGTCAGTTTGTTTCTCTGTGCCTCATTTCCCTCATCTGTAAAATGGGAATTGAGACTGTGAGCCCCATGTGGGACAGAGATTGTGTCCAACCTGATTAGCTTGTATCTACCCTAGCGCTTAGAATAATGCTTGACACATAGTAAGCACACAACAAATGCCGTCATCATCATCATCAACTTGCGCTGCTACCCTAGGAAGAATCTGAGTGGTCCATCTTGGAAAGTACTATTCCCAGGTTTTCCCCAGTCTAATCCCTGGTATATCCCCCTACCATTAAGGTCAGGATCCCAACCCACAGGCCTCGACCAATAGTAGTAAATGCTTAACAAATGCTATTGTTGCTACTATGTGCCATGCACTGTACTGAGCGCTAAAGTAGATACGAGATAATCAGGTTGGAAACAGTCCCTGTCCCACGTGGGGCTCACAGTTTTAATGGGGTTCACAGTCCCATCTCTTCTGCCATTTCGGGGATTGCCTTCCCATTCCCTGACAGGTCCCAGTTACCTTGGCTTTGGCAACTATGACTATCTTAGCAGGAGACATGATGACCTTCTTCCACAGATGAACTCTTCCTCTGGTCTATACGGATGCCAGATCCGCCCCAGCCAAAAAAAAAAAAAAACCCTCCTTATTCCGTTTGGGAGATCAATATAATCCATAGAACTCAATGAACATAAAACAGATGGCGATCTGAATAACTTGTGACCGAAAACTTTGAACTTTATCCCAGTTCCAGACCATAGGACTATCTCTCCCCCGGCGAGCCCCGTATCTGTAACTCAGTCAGTCTAACTAAGAAGGGCATAAATAAGTCCTGGACAAATAATTACGTTGGATCCATTTCTGCTCCCATTCATATATGCCCGCCTAATTGAATCGAGTGTCTAATCCCAGGATTCATTATCTATTTCCCCATCTAAGTCTTTTTTCCCATTTATGTTTAGCACCCCAGCTGTCCCCTCCTCCAAATGGTCAACTGTTGTCCCGTAAAAAACTGGAGATCAGCCGCCCCAAACCCCCAGCTTTCTGGAGCAGTTTTCTCCGTTGGGGGTGGCAGGGTCTTGGTATGCCCTGCTGCCGAATTAGAGTAGTTAAGAGGGAAAACTACAGGAAAGTGGGGGAAAATTGAACACCAGTCCCGCTCTCCAGCTCCACTGAGGGAAGCTTAGTGTGGCATTCGGTCAGGATTCGGTACTGCTGTCTTTTGTAATAATCCGAATAAAGCAATAAAAAGATCAGTTCAAGGGCTCGCTGGAACTTATTGATAGAAAAATTCTTTCTGCACAAAAGGTTCTAAACAGAGTGGTATCTGAAGATGGATTTGTTTTAATTTGGCATTGATGTATTTGATACCTGGTAGGATTAAAGGGAACGGAATCAAAGGGAGGAATACGAGCGGTACTGTCTCTCGGAATATTGGCCTCTTTTATAGATATAAAATCTCAGAACTGGAGTGCTCAAATTTATTTGTACTGATGTTTGTTTAAAGATCAATATTAAATAAATTGGTCTGGAAGCTATAGTCATAAAGCAGCTGTCGGACTAATGTAATCCCACAATGCTATTTTGTCTACTGCGCGAAACCTGGTTAGCTGGGTACTTCTAATAACATGTGGAAATCTGGTGAGAAACAAAATAGCCGAACTGGATTCTTTGAACTCGGATTAATTTGCAGACTTTTTTTTTTCTAAATTTCTTTCCAGGGAGGACTAAACCCAGTGATTGTGGAGATAGACATTCTTGAAAGTGGTAATCACACTGCATCTTCCTAATAAGAAGCAGCCTGGCCTATTGGATAGAGCACAGGCCTAAGAGTCAGAAGGACATGCATTCTAATGCCGGCTCCGCCCCACATCTGCTGTGTGACCTTGGACAAGTCACTTCACCTCTCTGGGCTTCAGTTATCTCACTTATTCAATTAAGTGACTCTCACATAGCTCTATCACTCCCTGATAGAATCCTGTTCTTTTTCCTGCTCACTCTATTTGTAAATCATTTTTGTGTGTCCTCTAGAATTATACATTTCTTGAATTCTGCGAATGAATTTCAGGCCACCGCTTGACTCTCAAGCATTTAGTACATAGAGTGCTTTGCTTTCAGTAGACACCTAATCGGTACCGCTGATCAAATCGATCAGTGGGATTTATTGAGTGCTTACTGTGTGCCAGCCACTGTACCACGTGTTCAGGAAGATATTAGGGAGCTTCTGGGGAAGCGATGTGGCCTAGTGGAAAGACCAAGGGCCTGGGAATCATAGGAGGACCTGGGTTCTTATCCCAGCCATGCCATTCACCTGTTGTGTGACCTTGGGCAAGTCACTTAACTTCTCAATGCCTAAGCTCCCTCATCTGCAAAACGGGGATTTAATACCCATGCTCTATCTTACTTAGATTGTGAAGGCCAAGTGAGACTCAGTTAGCTTGTATCTACTCCAAAGCATAATAGAATGCTTGACACATAGTAAGTGCTTAATGAATGCCAAAATTATTATTATTACAGTACGAGAGAGCTGACAATCTAGTGATTGGATGAAAGCTGAGCTAAGCCAGCTGTGAGGTAAAGTTGATGAGCGTCATCTCCAAGATCATGTTTCCTTAAGCCCCCTGAGTGAGTGGTCACTCCAGGAAGCAACATGGTCTAGAGAAAAGAGCACAGGCCTCCGAGTCAGAGGAGCTGGGTTCCAATCCCGACTCCTCCGATTCCCTGCTGTAGGACCACGGACGAGTCGCTTCACTTCTCTGGACCTCTGTTTCCTCATCTGTAAAATGGGGATTTGACGCCTGTGGTCCCCCGCTGCTTAGGCTCTGAGGTGCAACCCGATTGTCTTGTGTCTACTCCAGAGTTTAATGGAGTGCTTGACACATAGTAAGTGCTTAATAAATACCAAAATTATTATTATTACAATGCAAGAGAGTGGGTAGACATGACCAAATTGCTGACAGTATGGTGAATAGATGATACCTGGGGTAAACCTACTGTGAGGTAAAGTTGATGATCCAAAATCACGATTCCTCAAGCCCCTTGCGTGAGTGGTCACTACAGGAAGGAATGCGGCCTAGTGAAAAGAGCATAGGTCAGGGAATCAGAGGACCTGGGTTCTAATCTAATCACCCTGGGTTCCAGTCCCAGGTTGAGAGGCAGCATGGCCCAGTGGAAAGAGCACAGGCTTGGGAGTCAGAGGTCATGGGTTCAAATCCCTGCTCTGTCACTTGTCAGCTGTGTGACTTTGGGCAAGCCACTTAACTTCACTGTGCCTCAGTTCCCTCATCTGCACAATGGGGATTAAGACTGTGAGCCCCGCGTGGGACAACCTGATCACCTTGTATCCCCCCCCACCAGCACTTAGAATAGTGCTTTGCACATAGTAAGGGCTTAACAAATACCAACATTATTAATCCCAAATCTGCCAATTCCCTGCTGAAGGACCACATATAAGTCACTTAACTTCTCTGGACCTCTGTTTCCTCACCTGGGGGATTCAATACCTTTTTCACTCCTTAGTCTGTGAGTCCTTTGTGGAAAAGGGACTGTATTCAGCTTCATTATCTTTATATCCACCTCAGTGCTTAGTGTAGTATTTCGGGAACAGTAAGCACTTAGCGAATACTTCTATATTATAATTATTATTTATTATTGGGAGATCCCTTGGGCAGTCTAGCCCTCTGCCTAGACCATTCACCTCTCAGCCAAGCTGCTGCTGTGTGTTTCACTGAATCCTGAGGCAGCAGTAGACAGCAGCTGGGCTGGATCCAACCCTACTACTCAGTCTCCCATATGGAGGAGCTCCTATGGCAGGTCTGCATTGAAAACATGGTTTAGGCCACCGGCTGGTGGGATTCCGGGGACGGGGGGTAGGGGGGAGATGTTTCAATCTGCCCTACCATTGCCCCCTGAGCAGGAAAACTGCCCAATTTTCGGTGAGTGGGAGGAGGAGGAGAAGGAAATCACACCCGAAGCTTTAGTAATTCCTAACTGGGTTTCCGTGGGAACCCCTAAATCTTAGCAAATTCATGGCACGGCATAGTAGATAGAGCGTGGGCCTGGGAATCAGAAAGTCATGGGTTCAAATTCTAGCTCCACCACTTGTCTGCTGTGTGACTGCTATGGGCAAGTCACTTCACTTCTGTGGCCTCAGTTACCTCAGTTACCTCATGTGTAAAATGGGGGAGATTGATACTGTGAGTCCCACTTGGGACAGGGACTGTGTCCAACCCAATTTGCTTGTATTCACCCCAGCACTTAGCACAGTGACTGGCACATAGTGAGCATTTAACAAATAGTACAGTTATTATTATTAATAATAAATTGGGGCGAGCAATAGGCTCTCAGAGGGAAATGGAGAAGGGGAGGAGGGTCTCCGGCTGGGCTCTTCCTGGAGGATTGGCTCGCTTGGGTGTGGTCAAGATGGATCCTCCAGGGAGCTGAAATTCCACACAGGAGACGTGTGTGGTCATCACACCTGTCCATCTTAGCCTTTCTAGCACAGGGCCCACAGGGGCCCGCGGCCCATGAGGATATTTCAGCGTGACGGGGTGGTGTCTTGGAGGATTTCCACAGACTTTTGCAGCTGGCAGCCAAGCTGGTGTTCTTACATATGTGGGTCACACAAAGGGGAGCAAAGAGCTCTTTGTTCGATGACTGTGGGAGAGCGGAGTTTTGTGTGACATAAATGGGGACTCGGTGCTGCTGTGCATATTTTTTCCTGGATAGCGTGGAGGGATTATGGATCTTTTGCCTTTATCTGAAGAAGATCGCTAAAAGGAATTTTTTTCCCTTTTTTTCTATCAAAGGCGAACTTTAAAATTTGAAGATGTTTTCATTTGAATAGTTCCACTAAACAGCAGTTCCCCACCTCCAACAAGAAAGGTCTCAGCTTTGACTTCTTTGATTCTCTTGAAAGCCTCAACCATAGACGGCGACCAGGCAAAGAAACTCATTTCTCTCACCCCGGCGGGTCCCGAATGCCCAGAAATAAACGAAGAGACGTCTGATTTTGGCCCTAGTCCAGCCCCAAGAATGTCTGCCTTGTGTGTGGATACAGATATAGATACAGAGATATTTTTTTTTCCATTTCTCTAATAAAGATGTAAAACTTAAAGGAGAAATGGGGCTGATTGCGCTGAATTATTACTCCACGATAGATTCATCAAGTCTCCCAGCTGTACAAGACAGGGCTTCCTAATGAAGTTCCCTATCAAAAAGAAAAGCCTAATTTTGATTTGGCTTAGGTAATGAACCTCTTTTTCCTGGTGTGATTATCTGCATGGGGTAGGTAAAAGAGTAGCTAGAGAGAGTGCGCTCACAGAAGCATTATGCAAAATGTCTTTTGTCTCTTTTTGCTGGGATATATTAAATTTTCAATGTAGTCTATGTAATATAAAATTATGATAATGACTTTTGGCCCACTGTGAAGGCAGCTTGCTGGTCCTGAGCGTCTGTGTCTGGCATGAACACTAAGATACACTGTGGGAGTTGCCTTTTCTATTAACAAACCTCTAGATACCTAATGATGAATTTTCTTTCACCAAATGTTCTCCTTTTGTCTAAAATACAAGCATTTTCTAAATTGCTTTTGAGAAAAACAAGAGCGGCAGAGAGGTCTATGATACTAACAAGGGATGTTGAAACAAAGCGAGGGATTCGGTGAGCATCATTCTTGTAATTATAAGGCAGCCGAAAGGTTGTTTCGTGTCAGAGTGAAAATATTTACCGTCTTCTTGATATAAATGATTGCATCACATTAGCGAAAGGAGGAGTTGGACAATGGGATCATAAAATGTCAGCCTCCATGAGAGCTGACAGATGGATTTATTGCAGGTAATTGTGGAAACTTTCAGTGTCCAAGGTCTCTGGTTATTAGAAAAATCTTCCCTTTTTTCTGCTGTTTTATCATTCCTCTTCAAAGTAACCTTTTGAAAGCCGAAGGCTTATTATAAAAAAGAGAGAGAGAGAGAGAGAGAAGTTTCAAATGTTTGGACACATCCAACCATTTCAGCATTTTCTCTTGAAGAAAAATGTGCAAAGAAAATTTACTCATGGTAGAGATCATGTATTTCCTCCTGTCCCCCTCAAGGTATTTCTAGGCATCCTACCTGAAAAATGGAACTCAAGTTGAGTTGGAATTCAACCGTACTCTCAGTCGGTGCTCTATCTCACACGTTCAAGAATTCTCAGCCAGTGACCTCACAACTAGGGGTTGTGGAAATGTTAGTGATATCAAAAGAATGGATTATGATCTCGGTTGGAAAATAAACTGAAGCCAAAAATTAACTCCTCAATTCCATGTGCCGCTTCAAAGCTTGTTTGTTTTTATCTGCTCATCAGGTCCTCTGCCTATGACAATACAATCAATCAATGAAGTATCTGTTAAGCACTTACTGTGTGCCAAGCACAGGGAATGTGTCTGTTTAATGTTATATTATACCCTCCCAAGCGCTTAGCACAATGCTGTGCACACAGTAAGCGTTCAGTAAAATGATTCGTTCTAATCCCGGCTCCGCCGCTTGTCTGTTGTATGACCTTGGGCTAGTCACTTCATTTCTCTGTGCCTCAATTATCTCATCTTTAAAGTAGGGTTTGAGATTGTGAGCCCAACAAGGGACAGGAACTGTGTCGACCCCAATTTGCTTATATCCACTCCAGCACTTAGAACAGTGCCTGGCGCATAGTAAGAGCTTAACAAATGTTATTATTATTATTATTATTATTATTGATGGAATGTTTTTCAACAGATAACAAATAACAAATGCCATTATTCTTATATTATTATTGAATAAGTACATAAATAAACAGATAGATAAAATCAACCAACCAGTCAACGGTATTCACTGAGAATTTACTGAGAATTTACCGGTATTCACACGGTAACTGCTCTTCCTTACTGTGTGACGAGTAGTGAACTAAGTGCTTGGGGAAGTACACTGTCACAGAATTGGTGGACATGGGATCTGTCCATAAGGGGCTTACAGTCTACAGATACCAGATAATCAAGTTGGACATAGGTCCCCTCCCTCATCTGGCTCGACGGTCTTGACGAAGTTGGAGGGAGAACAGGAATTGAATCCCCATTTTACAGATGAGGAAACTGAGGCTGTGAGTCCTGTGTGGGACGGGGATTGTGTCCAGCCTGATTATCTTGTTGCTACCCCAGCACTTAGTGCAGTGTTTGACCTATAGTCAGCACTTAAATACCACAATCACTGTTGCTGTTGAGGCACCAGAAGTTAGGTGACTTGCCCAAGGTCACACAGCAGGCAGGTGGCAGAGCTGCGGTTAGAATCCACATCCTCTGATTCCCAGACCAGTGTTCTTTCCCCCAGGCCTTCAGTCAGGTCAGATAGGAAGAGAGTGTTAAGTTGAATTTGCATATTTATTGATAACAATGTAGTCTCTGGCAGGTGTGACTGTGAATATTAGCAGCTTCACATTATCCCCATCACCTATTTATTTAGAAAAGTTTAGCTCAGAACAGGAGCAGAGATGTGAAGTGGAAAATTCCAACCGAAAAATGACCCGGGTTTTCTTTCTCGTTCGACCAGAAGCTGCTGTCAGTAGTGAAACAATTTGAGCAGAGATTTTCTACTGCCATTTTTAACATCAGAAAGTGAATTGTGAGGAGAATGGAGCATATTTGAGTACTCTGCAAGGAAAAAATATGGACTAGAGGTGGGATTCCTATACTTTGTAAGCACTGAATATGATTTGAAGTTTTCTGTCCCTTTGATCCCTTTTCCCTCCTTGAATTTCTGAGCCTGCCCCGCCCTCTTGACCCTCACGAGCTATAAGCTCAATGTGGGCAGGGAATGTGTCCATTATGTTGCCAACTTGTACTTCCCAAGCGCTTAGTACAGTGCTCTGCACACAGTAAGCTCTCAATAAATACGATTGATTGACTGATTGATTGATTATACAGTACTCTCCCAAGCGGTTAGTTAAAGCACTCAGTAAATACGATTATTGACTGATAGCTGTGAAAAGAAGGGGTGTCTCTTCTTCTTTATCTTTAGCAGGACAGTAAGCTATCCACATTCTTCTTTTCCTGTCCCCATCCTCTCCCTTGAACAATCCCCAGCCCGCTGTCAACCCAGTTGCATGTCTTCCTCTTGAACGAGAAGCCCCTTTCGATGGCCGAGGGGTTTCCACGCTCTGGAGGCAGACACCAGAAGCCGGCCGTTTAAAAAGGTCACACGGTAACTGCTCTTCCATTACCTGCAGGGGAGCGACCAGTTAGAGCCAGTTGGCCACTCCCTCCTCCCAGTCTGGGTTTGAGGAGGAATTGGGGTTAGGAGAGGAGGGAGGGAGAGCTCTATCATTTTCCCTTAAAAATAAATAAAAATCACCAGATGTGTATCAGACTTCGGCCCGGGTGTCGGGTCCCATTAGACCGCCTCCGTATAGTAATGGGCAGAGATCGATTAGAGCTCTGGAAAGATTTAAGAAATTAGAATGCTGAAAGTTCGAAGGGGTGAAAGACTTGATTATGCAGTGAGGTTATGTCTGTAGCGTGCTTGCGTGAGCGTATGTGTAAGTAGGACAGTGTTCTGAGAGCCAAGAAATGATATCCGTCTTTTGGTCAATCCCTGCTCTTCCATATGGTTCTTTTGCCGGGGGTGGAGGAGAGGAGTTCAGCTTCAAGTGCAAGTATTTACTGTTTCAAGTTACACAAGATATTAGTGGAGGAGAAAGACAGGCCCTGGGGGTTGCTTTGTGTGTTCTTCACCTTAATTCTGGCCCTGTTGTTTTTTGTTTTTATCAGCTAGGTGGTTGGAGGAGCAGGGAACTTTTTGCATGGGAAACATTTTTTTTTTTAATAGTATTTGTTAAGCCCTTATTGTGTCCAGCTGCTATACCAAGCTCAGGGGTAGATACAAGCTAATCAGTTTGGACACAATCCCTGTCCAGCATGGGGCTCACAATCTTCATCCCCATTTTCCACATGAGGTAACTGAGGAACAGAGAAGTGAAGCGCCTTGCCCGAGGTCACACAGCAAACTAGTGGTAGAACTGGCATTCGAACCCAGGTCCTTTTGATTCCCGGGCCTGGGCTCGATCTGCTAGACCATGTTGCTTCTCACCATTGTAAAGTAGCAGTGGTCACTGCCAGGTTGTGCTTTCCTGGGGGGTTGAGGGCACCGCATTTGGCTTTTATGCCTTGTTGCCAACTTGAAAACACACAGTATGCTCCAACAGTAAAACCTTTGAGTGTGGGGGTCATCATTTCCAGATTCTCTAAGGAGCCTCGTTTCACCCCCAACTATTGAACCCATCATTCAGTATAGTGATTGCTCAACTTAAAAATAATGATAGTGTCTGTTAAGCGCTTACTATGTGCCAGGCACTGAACTAAGCACTGGATGGATCACCTGGGGCCTTGGCAGCCTATCAATCTATATGATTCCCAAGGCAGAGGTAAGTCTGTGGTCAGAGAGGCCCACATAGAGCAGCAGCTTGACCTAGTGGGTAGAACACAACCCTGAGAGTCAGAAGGACTTGGGTTCTATCCCGGTTCTTCCACTTGTCTGCTGTGCGACTTTGGGCAAGTCACTTCATTATCTGGGCCTCAGTTACCCCGCTGCAAAATGGAGATTAAGACTGTTTGCCCCACAGGGAACACTGACCGGGTCCAATCGGATTAGCTTGAATCTACCCCAGTGCTTAGTACACAGTAAGGGCTTAATGGATACCATAAAAAAACAGCTCTCCTATTAGATTTTAAGCTCCTTGAGAGCTGAGACCATGTCCATTTCTTCTCTTGATTTCTCCCAAGCACTTGATTTCTCCCCCAAAGCTCTTAATCCAGTGCCCTGGGCTCAGTCAGTGCCAAAGAATGAGTGAATGAAAGAGGAAGGCATAATTCACTCAATCAGTGGATCTAAAGAAGCTGACTCACTGAAGGGAAACTCTTCTACACAAGGTCCCTCTTATCTCTGAGTGAAAGATTGTTTGCTAAGAACCATCCAGCTTCCCAAGGAAGATGAGTGTTAATAAACTCTCACCACACCCACAACAATACATCAATCACTGAAATGTGTTGTTCTGCTCAGTATTGCCATAGTGTGGGTGGGGTGAATGAAATTTTGTAACCATATCACTGTCACTTCTGGATTAGCCCACACAAGGTGCTTGTGCAGTTCTTTTTGAGGTGAACGATCTCGATTTATCCTCGGTACATGAATTTATTTTTGCTTTTTTTTTTTTTGGAAACGGGGTATTGCAAGAGACCTCGCAGGGCAGCCCTTAATTGTATTTTTTTTTCAGGGTGCCTTCATGGAGGGAGGCTGGAGGGGGAGCAGGAGAGAGTTTAGAGGTGTCAGCTGGTTTTGAACTCACTAAAGCAAGAGTGCCATTATATTCGATTTAATTTATCTCACTATACTGGTGAGTAAATGGTTGGCATTCTGTTTGTCTGACTCAGCCAGCCTCCCTCTGAAGTGGTAATTGAGTCTGTTTTAAAGCGGAATGTTTGAGACAGTGCTTTAATTGTACTGCCGCCAATTCCATAAATATACATGCCAGTATTAATAGTTATTTTGTACTACAAGCACTCCTGTTGAATATCTGTATCGTAGGCACTTTGTAGTCGCTTTATGGAGAATCAGGGCCGTTGGAGGACTCTCTTTTCTAGTTCACGTCTGGGTATTTGAAATTGGGGTGGCACGGAAAGGGGGAACACATGTCTTTAAAGGAGTCTATTGTCATTCTTTTCAATATTACCGGCCCTCTTCTCTCTCCTCCTCGTGAGCCGAAAAACCTAGCAGTTATGATCCCACCCAGCTTTATGCATCTTCCAGATGATTTAACAGAACTGATGCTAGGAAAGATGTGCTGACTGGCACTTTTCCCATGCTTAATGTGTTAACCAAAGCCAATAGTGTCAGTTTTAACAGTTTTAGCAAAATTCCCACGACACTCTTAACAAACGCTGAAACCCCTGCCATGTCTTACCCTGACAGATTCCCTGCCGTCATTGCACACTTAAAATAAATGTCATCCCCAATCAAAAAGTTCACATTTTCTCTGACAATATAATCTGTTACCTTGTTCCTGTTTTATCTTTTCCTCTGGCACAAAAATCTCAACCTAGCGATGGCAGGGCTTTTCTGAGCGGGATCACGGCTGTCCTTTGTGTCCTCAGAGTAGTTACAGAGAAAAAGGAGTGAAACTTGGGAGAGATGGCCCTTCCGTTCATTCAGCGAGAAGTTCAACCCATCCTGAGCAGATTGGGGTGGCGAATAGATTCGATTCCGACCATGCGATTTTATTCACCAGCATAAAGAGGGCTAGGCAAAGCGATGAGTCCAATATTAGGATCTGGATGGCCAATACAGCAACCTGACTCGTTGATTAGGTCTCCAAATAGCCAGCCTGGGAGAGCTTCTGGTATGGAGGGTGGCTTCCCATCTGAGTTAGAGTATTTGTATTAACTCTGAAATATTGTACTCTTCCAAGTGCTTAGTACAGCGGCCTGCACACAGTAAGCTCTCAAAAAATACCATTGACTGGCATCAGATCCTTTGTTCCTCATGCTGTACTTATCATTTTGATCTGTTCTCAATGTACTCTCAACCATACCCCACCAAGTACCTAATTATAATACCAATTGTGGTATTTATTAAGTGTCTACTGTGACCAAAGCACTGTCCTAAGTATTGGGGAAGATAAGAGATGATTTACACACACACACACACACACACACACACACACACACACACAGAGGGCTCTCCACTAATTGGGAGGAAGACAGACGTTTAATCCCCATTTTGCCAAAGAGGAAATGGAGGCACAGAGCAGTTGAGTGACCTGCCCAAAGTCAGCAGCAGGAAAAGGACGGAACTGAGATTAGAATCCAGGTCTTCTGGCTCCCACGCCCAGGCTCTACCCACTAGGACTCATTCCTGATTCTCCTCTTCCTGAAGAGAGCAAGTCCACCCTGATCTTACCATCTTACCTCCTTCCCTTCCCCACAGCACCTGTATATATGTATGTATGTTTGTACATATTTTTTACTCTATTTATTTATTTATTTTATTTGTACATATCTATTCTATTTATTTTATTTTGTTAGTGTGTTTGGTTTTGTTCTCTGTCTCCCCCTTTTAGACTGTGAGCCCACTGTTGGGTAGGGACTGTCTCTATATGTTGCCAATTTGTACTTCCCAAGCGCTTAGTACAGTGCTCTGCACATAGTAAGCACTCAATAAATACGATTGATGATGATGATGATGATTTAAGGCAAAATGGGGAGCCCGCGCTCTTCCTACTAGGCCACACTGCTCCTCCACCGAGCTATACAGAGACTGGTTTCCACCCCACGAAGAGCCATCCAGCCTCCAGCCTTGCCTCCAAGGCCTCCAGCCTTGCCAAGCCTCACTACCTCCACCTTTACGGGCCTTTTGGTTGGGTAGATTGCTTTACATGCAGCATCTTCAGTTTCAAACAGGAACAACCATCTTCTGAGTGTCTGCCGCACTTTGATCGAACCTTTCGTGTCTATTAGATGCAGAGAGATCTGTCAGGCTTTTGCAAGTTGTTGCTTTATAGGAACAAGTGGTTTCTCTTCCACTTTCCTTTCCCTCATTTCTCCTAACCACTCCCTCCCCCGTCCTCCCGCCTCCTCCTCCCTCTCTCTTGCAGAGAATAGAACTGGTGCCTTTCCCAGCAGCTGGTTAATTTCCCCGGCTTCACACTACTGTTTAATGATGCGTTTCTCGTGTGCCACCTCTCTCATCTACTGAAAGATAGGTACAAATTGTACCTATAAAAACGATAATACGGCTCAGGGTTATCTTTATTTTTTTTTTTAATTGTGATCGTCCAAATAGAGCTTAAATTTTATTTTCTCTCAAAAACTCATTGGGAAGCCACCCTTCTGGCTTACCCCTCTCAACCACAGGGAACATCCAAATATTTAAGTATTGAAAAAGGGAAATCTTTAACAGGTTCAATACGTTTAGCACGTTTATCAAGTTTAACGTGTTTCCGAGCCTGGGAAACATCTTTCAGAGAAGCGTCATCCAGATAACTGTTGTATCCCAGACAAGCAGTAGATGATCATGAGATTTGTTATGGGGTCTTGTTTTCCAAAAAGGTGAGCTCGATTCTACCACATCCCACCACTGGTGACTTCCAATGGCAAGCTGGCTCCATTATGGAAGAAAGGAAGAGAGTTGAAGTGAAAAGAATGACCATTCAGAGGACAGCCAAGGACTTAGAAAAAGGAACTTTTCCACTGGAACGGACTAAATGACTGTTGAGTCCTCATCTTTGAGTTATTGGAATCCTTTCAGGGTGACAGTTTAGCATATTGTTGACAATGGGGGAATTGGTTTGTGGAGGGGTAGGGGAAAAAGAGGTGGATTGGCAACTTTTCCATCAGCTCCTATCACTGGGAAGAAGGAATATCTCTGAAATCTGTATGAAGGTGAGATACCTAGATGGAACAGTTCATTCATTCATTCATTCAGTCATATTTATTGAGCACTTACTGTGTGCAGAAAACTATACTTAGCACTTAGGAGAGTTCAATATAACAATATACAGATATATTTCTTGCCCACAACAAGCTTACCATCTAGAGGGGGAGACAGATATTAATATAAATAAATAAATCACAGATATAGACATAAGTGCTGTGGGGCTGGGGGGGGGATGAACAAAGGGAGCAAGTCAGGGTGACGCAGAAGGGAGTGGGAGAAGAGGAAAGGAAAGTTTAGTCTGGGAAGGCCTCTTGGAGGAGATGTGCCTTCAATAGGGTTTTGAAGGTGGGGAGGGGGAGAGGGATCGTCTCAGATTTGAGGAGAGAGAGCGTTCACCTAAGTCATTTATTGAAACTAAGGGGAGGGGTTACAACAGCGGAACCTTAAAGACACAAAAATAAAGTGCGGGAAGCACATCTTTTTATTGAAATAGGTGAGGGCGTGGTGGAAGAGTAAGTCTCTGCTCATGAGAGTGATGGGGCAAGTGTGGGAAAGCTATAATTTCAAGTCTCTAGATTTTCCAGCACTTAGAACAGTGCCCAGTGCTTACAACAGTGCTTCACACATAATAAGTGCTTAACAAATGCCATTATTATTATTATTATTATTCTAGGGGCCTAGGGGTAGGAGGTGCAGTGTGGTGCTAAGTAAAACATGAGAAGCCGCATAGCCTAGTGGAAAGAACACAGTTCTGAGAGTCAGAGGACCTGGGTTCTAATCCCAACTCCCCCACTTGTCTGCTGTGTGACCTTGGGCAAGTCACTTGACTTCTCTGTGTCTCAGTCACCTCAACCGTGAAATGGGAATTAAGGCTGTGAGCCCCATGTGGAAAGGGACTGTGTCCAACCTGATTATCTGTATCTATCCCAACATTTAGTAAAGTGCTTAGAACATAGTAAGCACTTAACAAATACCATTAAAAATTTGGTAGTGATAGGGATGAGGACAATGGTCTGTGTTAAGCACTTACAATATGCCAGGCACTGTACTAAGCACTCAGGTTTGGTACAAGATAATGAGTTCAGACACAGGCCCTGTCCCACAGGGGATCCCAGTCTAAGAGATTGGGAGGACTGCTTACTTTGATTAATGTTACTTGGGGCAATGGTCAGCAACATCATCATCATCAGTGGTATTTATTGAACGCTCACCGTGTACAGAGCACTGTACAAAATGCTTGGGAGCGTACAATGCAACAGAGTTGGTAGATAACATTGGTAGAGAAGCAGCGTGGCTTAGTGGAAAGAGCAAGGGCTTGGAAGTCAGAGGTCGTGGTTCTAATCCTGGCTCGGCCACTTGTCTGCTGTGTGACTTTGGGCAAGTCACTTCACTTCTCTGGGCCTCAGTTATCTCATCTGTAAAATGGGGATTAGGACTGTGAGCCCCATGTGGAACCACCTGATGAACCTGTATCTACCCCAGCGCTTAGAACAATACTCGGCACAGCGCCTAACAAATACCATCATCATCATCACCATCGATCGGTTGGGCCAGGGAGGACAGCCTGAAAGCTGGAATTGGGGTAAGAAGATCAGTAGCCAACCAGCTAGAAAAATATTCAGAGCTGAGTGGTGATTTGCATTTCATTGTGATTGTACAAGCATGAGGGATAAGGAGAAATTAGCTCTGTGATCTGGAGTGGGAGCAGTAGCTGGCTAGACCAGCTGGACCGGCTGCCTGGTCTAGAGACTATCCCATTGGATTGCAAGCTCCTCAAAGGCAGGGGTCCGGTCTACTCTCGTACTTTCCCAAGTACTTAGTTCAATGCTCAGCTCTCAGAAATAATAAATAATAATAATGATGGCATTTTTTAAGCTCTTAAAGACGTCAAGACCATAAACTTGTTGTGGGCAGGGATTTATCCATTTATAGTTATATTGTACTCTCTCAAGAGCTTAAGTACTGCACTTGGCACACAGTAAGCGCTCAATAAATAGGCCTGAATGAGTGAATGATTGATTATTATGAGCTCCATGTGAACTCCACCGGATTGTAAGCTACTTCAGGGCAGGGATCGTGTCTACTGTATGGTAGTCTCCCGAATGCTCAGCGCAGTGCCGTGCACACAGTAGTGTTCAAGAAATACCATTGATTGACTGATGCTGGTGCTGGGTTTTCTGCCACAGCATCTTATTCTCCCCGTTCAAGTTTGAGGGCAAACTCCATTTATGGCTTTGATTAAGCGCTGCAGTCACATTGCTCTGCTGAAAAGAATGTGCTGTTATTTGGACTTTCCAAAGGGCTGTTTTTCTTAGGCTGCCTCATCGCTTTCAATATCAGGAGAGCACCCATTTCTAAAGGCGGAACTGCAGCATCCATTTCTGTGCCTTTTAGGGCCTTCGGAAATCTCGATACAGTTCTCTTTCACTCCGTCATATCGTACATTCCCAAGCACAGTAAACACTCAATAAATATGATTGATCGATTGATTTCAAAATGTCGAGAAATAATTATGGTATCAGTTAAGCACGTACTATATGTCCAGCACTGTTCTAAGCGCAGAGGTAGAGAAAACTTAATCATATCAGACACAGTCCCTGTCGCACACGGGGCGCAAAGTCTAAGTAGGAGGGGGAACGGGCATTAAAATGAGGGTGAATCTCCTTTTGCAAACTTGGAGTACTTCTGGTTCTCCTCATCCCTTTAGACTGTAAGAAGGGAAGCAGCATGGCATAGAGCACGGGCCTGGGAATCAGAAGGATCTGGGTTCTAATCCCAGCTCTGCCACTTGTCTGCTGTATGACCTTGGGTAAATCACTTCACTTCTCTGGGCCTCAGTCATCTCATCTGTAAAATGGGGATTAAGAGGGTAAGCCCCATGTGGGACAGGGACTGTGTCCAACCCTATTTGCACATATCCACCCCAGTTCTCAGTACAGTGTCTGACACATAGTAAGCACTTGACAAATAACCTCTTTCCCTCCTCCCCCTCCCCATCCACCCTGCTTTACCTCCTTCCCCTCCCCACAGCACCTGTATATATGTATATGTGTTTGCATGTATTTATTACTCTATTTATTTATTTATTTTATTTGTACATATTTATTCTATTTATTTTATTTTGTTAATATGTTTTGTTTTGTTGTCTGTCTCCCCCTTCTAGACTGTGAGCCCACTGTTGGGTAGGGACCGTCTCTATATGTTGCCAACTTGTACTTCCCAAGCGCTTAGTACAGTGCTCTGCACACAGTAAGCGCTCAATAAATACGATTGAATGAATGAATGAATGAATGAAATAACCACAATCATTATTAGCATTATAAGCTTCGTGAGGATACACATCGTGGCTATGAACTTTTTTGTATTGTCATCTTCCAAGTGCTTAGTGCAGTGCACTGCGCACAGTCAACACTCAATAAATACCACTGATTAATTAATGGATTGTACAGAAAAGCAGGTGCCTATAAACTGCAGCCGCTGGAGAACACCATCATGGTTTCTGGTGGTAAAGGGATTCCACACTGCCAAGAGGGCGAATAGCAAGGTCGAAAAGCATCTAATGAAACAGAAAGCAAAGAAGGGTTTTTCTCATACTGACCTAAATTCACAACAGTCCAAACAGTTACCTTCAGTACCACCCTCTCCCCCGACCTGCTTATCAATACAGATTTGCCTTTTGAGAGCAAAGATCACTTTATTAGGCCAGAAGAGACACAGGTTGTGAATCTCACAACAACGTATTTCCGCATATCAAAGGCTATATGGAAAGGATCGGTTCACCACCCTCCCTTTTCTTTAAACTCCATGTTATTGTTTTTCAAGGAACACGGGAAAAAAATATCAGCCCTAATTTACTCTGACTTGTGGTTGAGTAGCTATAATGTATTGTATCCTGCGTAATCTTTGAAAACCCTTCACATTTTTAACAAGAACCTACAGCTGTTTATATGCTGTGCAGAAATATAATATTGACTAAGGTGACATCTATATTAAAAAGCAACCAAGGAATAAAGGATATTGTTTTGGTACATAAATCAAAAATAATGTAGCAACTGGTCTTTTAGTGATTAAAGCTGCCTTCCCCTTTAATAACTCGGCTAAGAAACAGGAAATGTAATTTACCTACACCTTTCCTGAGGCTGTCCAATCAGCCAGACCCATGGGGGTTCCCTACTGTATATTCCTTCATCAACATGGCATTACCCAGGGGACTCACACACACTCTGTTAAAATTAGCTGTGTTCCACATTAGTGACAGGCACTGCCTTGCCCTCGGAGGAATACACAGTTGTGTAGTGCTGCTTCCTGTTTGAGTAAAATCATATCTTTAATTGCAGAGGATTTTTTTTCCCATTCACTGTTAATTGATAAATCGGGCAGGCCGCTGCCACTGAAAGGTTACGGAACCAACCTCGTCCTGTGAATTCTCCCAGCCCTACCTCTGTCACCCCAGACAAGAAGATGAAATATTATTTCTCTGTCCACCTCCCCCCCCCTTTTTTTGCTCTTAAATGGAGGGAAAATAGGAAACAAGTGGAGGATTAGGCTGGATCCCTAGAATAGCATGAGGTATAACTAGGGGATTTTTTTTTAATTTTTCCTGCCTTCCTTTCTGTTTTTAGAACCTTTGGCCATTCCTGTCCTTTATTCATGTTTCTAATATGGGGAGCGAGAGGCCACTCTCTGGGAGGAACAGTAAAAATCCTGAGTACAGTGAAATAATTTAGCTGATAATTCCCCACTGTATAATTTTCTATGCTTCCTGCTAGCTGACCTTGTGGGCGCCTGTCAGGTTGCTAAGGGAAATCCAGCAGGACTCTCGTTCATCTCCTCGACTTCTAAGATGTATTATGGGATACGGTGGGGTGTTTGTGTCAGCTTTGTTCTGGGGGTACATAAATATGCATCGGCATATATACATGTCTTCACAAAGCCGCCTTTGGGTTCAAAGACAACACTGCTGATGGAAGGGTGTGGATGATAAGATGCATGTTTTTATGATTGTGCGTCTTCTACTGTATGTCGTAAGATTGTGCTTTACTGCCATGTTACATTTGTACTGTTTCTCTCTCTCCCTCATGGTGTCTTGAAGTTCCCAAAGGTTCTGCTCCAGTAATAATCGGGGTGTTGTTAAGCGCTTACCATGTGCCTGGGACTGTACCAAGCGCTGGGGTAAGATCCAAATTGATCAAGTCCCATGGGATGCTCACAGTCTCACCAGGAGGGAGGAAAGGTATTACATCGCCATTTTGCAGATGAGGGAACCAAGGCCCAGAGAAGGTAAGTGACCTGCCCAGAGTCACCCAGCAAAAAAGTGGTGGGGATGGCATTAGAATCCAGGTCTTCTTATTCCCAGGCCCGTGCTCTATCCACTAGGCCATACTGCTGGGCTAAGACGTCTGATAGTTGTTAGGCTGAACTGACGTCTGCTTGTGCCACACGCCTGTCCGTTGCAATGTCTCTCCATTGGAACTCTAGCTTTGTTGTCAATCAATCTATTAATCACTTCTATTTATTGAGCGTTTACTGTGCGCATAGCACTGTACAAAGCACTTAGTAGATAACATTGCATCAGAGTTAGTCGACGTGTTCTCTGCCCACAAGGAGCCTGGAGGGAGAAACAGACATTAATATAAATACTTAAGTTATGGATAGGTACATAAGTGCTGTGGGGCAAAGGGTGGGGTATTTCAAGGGTACAGATCCAAGTGCATAGATGATGCAGAAGGAAGAGGGAGGAGGGTTAAAGAGGGTTTAGTAGCAGAAGGTGTCTTGGAGGAGATGTTATTTTATTAGAAAAGCGGCATGGCCTAGAGAAGTTGCTGTGACTTAATGGAAAGAGCACGGGCCTGAGAATCAGAGGGCTCTGGGTTCTGATCCCAGCTCGGCCACTTGCTTTCTGTGACCTTAGGCAAGTCACTTAACTTTTCTGGACCTCGGTTTCCTCAACTGTAAAGTGGGCCTTAAACCTGTTCTCCCTCTTACTTAGACTGTGATCCCAAGCGGGACGGAGACAGTGTCTGACCTAATATATTTGTACCTACCCTAGTGCTTAGAACAGTGTTTGACATATAGTAAGAGCTTAACAAATGCCATAAAGGATTTTAAACAATAAGACTTCAAGGTGGGGAGAGCAGCAGGCTTTCAGTATGCAAGGGGGAGGGAGTGAACCATTTCTTCATGCCCAACCCGGTGACCCCCTTTCCTCTTACCATAGAGAAGCTCCCCCATTGTTCTTATGTGTCCTCACACGTAGGTGGGAGGAATAGGCCAACCCAGACCAGATTTCCTGGACGTCACTGCCTGAATACATTGGTTTTGAGGAAAATACGAGTATATCAAAACTCTTCCCATTCTGGCTTAGTCAGCAGTGTCATCGTGAAGTAATCTTAGGGTCCTGATGAGCCCCTTGATGCAGCCAGACATCTTTAGTAATTACCAGAGACCGGCTCCTCTAAGGATGTTGAATGCCTTGTCAAATTTGTGTGGAAGTAATAATAATGATGATAATAATTGTGGCTCTTGTTAAGCTCTTATTATGTGCCAAGCACTGTACCAGGCTTTGGGGTAGATACAAGATGGTCAGAGGGCTCATGGTTTAAGTAGGAGGGAGGGCTGATATTACTGAGAGGTGCAGTGACTTGCCCAAGGTCACAGCAGGTCAGTGGCAGAGCTGGGATTAGAACCCTGCTCCTCCAACTCCCAGGCCCGTGCTCTTTCCACTAAGCCATGCTGCTACCCGGGGCTTTCAACCAAGGGTTTTGCCATTGTTCCCGGCTCTGTCTACAGTGTTCAGCTCTGTTTTGATATGGTAGAAACACCACTCCTCTGAGAATCAAGAAACTTGGGTTCTAATCCTGGTTATTCTGATAGTTGGCAACAGCATGGGAAGCAATTTAGTAGCAGTGAACTGGGGAAGACACAAGATAATCAGGTTGGGTACAGTCCCTGTCCCACGTGGGGCGAACGGTCTTAATCCCCATTTTACAGATGAGGTAACTGAGGCCTAGAGAAGTGAAGTGACAAGGTCACACAGCGAGCAAGTGGTAGAGACAGGATTAGAACCCAAGTCCTTCTGACTCCCAGGAGTGTGCTCTATCCAGGAGGCCACTAGGCTGAAATTCTTGTTATTACAAGTATTATCTCCCCCCATTTCCCTTGTGGGTTTCCAGGACATCTCTCCCTCACTGCCCAACCCCTGCCAATAGTTTTTGACATGAAGGCAAGAAGTCTCCTTTCCAGCCTCGAAACTGGGCTGGGAAAGAAAGATATGATAATGATAATAATAATAATAATAAATAATATGGCGTTTGTTAAGTGCTTACTATGTACCAAGCACTGTACTATGTGCTGGGGAAGGTATGAGAAAATTAGGTCCCACAGAGTGCTCACAGGCTAAGTAGGAGGGAGAACAGGTTTTACATCCCCATTTTGCAAATGAGAAAACTGAGGCCCAGAGAAATGAACTGATTTGCCCAAGGGTCGACAGCAGACAAGTGTCAGAGCCAGGATTAGAACCCAGGTCTTCAGACTCTCAAGCCCATGCTCTTTCCACTATGCCAACTCCGTACCCAGTCAGCCTACCCATCCTATTCCCAAATCCAGGAGTTTCGAAGGTGGTTGAGAAAGGGCCGTTTCTGGCAGGCAGTGAGGACGTCAGTGAGCAGGTGCTGACAATGGCTCGGCTGTGACATCCCCAGAACAAGCAAAAGTTTCACTGGGAGGCGTGAAAGGGGAATAATAAACAATTGATTTGGGTCCAAGTTGTTCCCAGGTAATTATAAGACATTGATCTAACCAAACTGGTGTTTTGGCACCAAAATACCAAGGCATTAAAGACCATAGGGAACAGCCTTCTTATCGGCTTTTGTTGTCTGCAGGGAGGGAGGATAGTCTATAAAATGGCTTTTGCGGTCTTTAGAAGGCATGCCGGGGGGGACAGAGGGTCAGTTCCATTGAATAGCATGTTGTGTCCAGGGCCTGAAACCCCCTCAGCCCCATCCACCACCCCCCGAAAACCAACAAGCTTCCTGTTAGCTGCTGCTGTTTATAGGCTGACAACCTCAGAACAGGAATTGCATCAGCTGGGATGCTCCATGTCTCAGCTGTCACTGGGAAAGTGCGGTAATATTCCTGATTAAATGTCATTACTCTGTGGCACAAAAATGGGAACACTGACATTATTTTGGATCTCTTCCTGTTAAAATTCAACAGTAGTAGCAAATTATGTCTGGTATGGATTAAACACTGCTATTTTTGATCTACATTCTATTGCGGGCCCCAGAATTTTTATCAATAAGGCTACGTTTTACATCCATTGATTCCTTGATACAGCCTTTAGCAGGAGAAGAAAAAAGACCCTAAGTAATAGAAGCTTGAAAACCAGAGTTCAGTCATCTCCAATTTATTCACTGCTGGTCTCCTGGGTAGAGAAGGGTAGGTTTGTGGGACAGTAAGTAGAAATGTATTCCTCAAAAATAAAGTTGGTCTTTCGAGATAGTTACTACCCAAAGAGCTAACTGTCTACTGCCCGTGCAGTTATTTGTGAACAAAACATCATTTTGCTAATCATCTATGAATTATTTATATTCCATGTTACTCTGTATAATCAATTAGTCGATCAATATGTGCAAAGCAGTATAGTAGATGCTAGGGAATGGACAATGAAAGTCAGAGACAAGGTCCCTGATATCAGGGAATTTACAACCTAATAGGTCCGCGAACAAATTTCTAATAAGCCTGAAGATTGGTTGGGAATTCAGAGAGAAAAACAAAAGAATTTAGATTTCTTTTTCATGGTTTTGGTCATTTTTCTGATTTCCCTCCAATCCCCTTAAGCCGTGGGCCCCATGTGGGACAGGGACTGTGTCCAATCTGATAATATTATGTCTACCGCAGCACTTAGTATGATGCTTGGCATAGAGTAAGCATTTAACAAGTACTGCGATTATTATTATTATTGTAGTTATTATTGTTCTTATTTCCCACGGTTCATTCTTTAAACAGATTGGGCGGCCTGCCTCTGGCCTTGGGAAGAGTCAGGAAGTGGAGGAACATTGAAAAATACTGTGAAAAGGAGGGAAGCCAAAAGGGGTAATTTTCTTCCCTGCAGAATCACTAAGAGAGCATCTATCACAATAGTGCATCTTCTCCTTCAGTAACCTAAACCGCTCCATGACCTTTCCTCTCCAAAAGCAAGGCAGGGATCTGATTCAACTGGGGGTAGACAGTGTAATTTATGCATCCATTTGGCATTCCCACATTTCCAAATCCCGGCATTGTCTTCTCTTCTAGCTAGATGAGTTGAAGCATTGACAGGCAGCGTATTCCTTTTTTTCCCCCCCTTTTATTACAGTAATTTATAAGATATTTTAGCTAACAGGAGAACGGCCCAAGGGGACATTCTCATGTTAATTACCAAATGTGGGCTTGTCAAAATCAAATAGCGCCAGGAATAATGCAAGTAGCACTGCATCATTATATTGTTTGGCCCTCAACCCGATATTAGCTATTTTTGGAAAATCTGGGTTCATTAGGCTTTTAAATTTGAAAGATTTCACGGCCAGGGGCCACAGAAGAGCCACGGTACAGATAGTGGCTCATGAGAGAAACTTCTCCAAATTGTTTTCCATATTGTTGCTTGGGAAGAACCGAGTAAAAGTTGGGTCTTCCTGCGCTGATTTTGTACTGCAACCTAGCATACTCACTTAGCTCCTCCAATGGCTCAGTGGAAAGAGCCCGGGCTTTGGAGTCAGAGGTCATGGATTCAAATTCCGTCTCCGCCAATTGCCAGCTGTGTGCCTTTGGGCAAGTCACTTCACTCCTCTGTGCCTCAGTTACTTCATCCGTAAAATGGGGATTAAGACTGTGAGCCCTGTGTGGGACGGGAACTGTGTCCAACCTGATTACCTTGTATCTACCCCAGCTCTTAGAGCAGTGCTTGGCACAGAGTAAGCGTTTAACTAGTACCATCATCATCAAATACCTGAAAGATCTGTTGCCCAGATGGAATTTGAGACCAAAGGCAGGTACCTTCCAGAATGTTCTGCCTTTGTGAGCACTCCCTTTCCCCTGTGCCTTGTGGGTTACCGGTGTTTCAATATTTCCCTTTCCAGTGCATTTGGCAGGATTAAGAGCTGAAGCCTCTGCTGGTGATGCATTGAAATGGTATTAGGCTGAAGTTATTATTATTGTAATAGTAGTCTAACATTATATTGTAATATAATAAAAATAATGGTGTTAGGGACTTACTATGTCTCAAGAACTGGTCTAAGCGCTGGAGTAGATACAAGTTAATTTGGTTGGACACAGTCCCCGTCCCACATGGGGCTCACGGTTTAAGTAGAAAAGAGTAATCAATCAATCAATCATATTAATTGAGTGCTTACTCTGTGCAGAATATGGTTCTGAGGGAGTAGTCAATCAGTCAGCCAATTGCATTTATTGAGTGCTTAGTGTGTGTACAGCACGGTACTAAGCACTTGGGAGAGTACGATACCCCAAAGTTGGTAACAATAATAATAATAATGATGGTATCTGGTAAACGCTTACTATGTGCAAAGCACTGTTCTAACTGCTGGGGAGGTTAAAAGATGATCAGGTTGTCCCACGGGGGGCTCACAGTTTTAATCCCCATTTTACAGATGAGGGAACTGAGGCACGGAGAAGTCAAGTGACTTGCCCAAAGTCACACAGCTGACAGTTGGTGGAACCGGGATTTGAACCCATGACTGCTGACTCCAAAGCCCGGGCTCTTTCCACTGAGCCACGCTGCTTCTCTTGGTAGGCACATTCCCAGCCTATGAGGAGCTCACAGTCTAGAAGGGAGTAGGATTTAATCCCCATTTTACAGATGTGGTAACTGAGACACAGAGAGGTTAAGTGCCTTGCCCATGGTCACACAGAAGACAAGTGGCAAATTGAAATTAGAACCTAGGTCCTCTGACTCAGGCCTGTGCTCTCCCCTATGGTTCTTACCAGGAATCAATGGGATTGAATCCAACCAGCCTATCCTAACCCCAAAGCACTCATGATCTGGGTTCCCGCCAAGATAAGATGGACTCTCCCAATTGAAGAAATCCCAAAAAGGTGTCTGCCATGGATTTTTGCGTACCCAGGCTTACCCTATGCAGGGTGAAGTATCATTGTCTGGAGGTTGGTATTCTGTGGAGCAGTTCATTCATTTATTGAGCGCTAACTGTGTGCAGAGAAGCAGCATGGCTCAGTGGAAAGAGTATGGGCTTTGGAGTCAAAGGTCATGGGTTCAAATCCTGGCCCCCGCCAATTGTCAGCTGTGTGATTTTGGGCAAGTCACTTCATTTCTCTGTGCCTCAGTTACCTCATCTGTAAAATGGGGATTAAGACTGTGAGCCCCCCATGGGACAACCTGATCACCTTGTAACCTCCCCAGCGCTTAGAACAGTGCTTTGCACATAGTAAGCGCATAATAAATGCCATCATTATTATTACTAAGTGCTTGGGAGAGTACAATAGAATAAGCAGATACATCCCTTGCCCACAGTGAGCTTACGGTCTAGAATGAGGGAGACAGATATTGATATAAAAAAAATTACAGATATGCACATAGGTGCTGTATGGCTGGGAGGGAGCAAGAACAGAGGGAGGAAGTCAAGGCTATGCAGAAGGGAGTGGTAGAAGACAAAAGGTGGGGCTTAGTCAGGGAAGGCTTCCTGGAAGAGATGTGCCTTCAGTAAGGCTTTTAAGGAGGGCAGAGTAACTGTCTGTTGGATTTGAGGGGGGAGAGCATTCTAGGCCAGAGGCAGGAAGTGGGCAAGAGGACGGCGGCGAGATAGGGGAGACTGAGGCACAGTGAGATGGTTAGCAATTCAGGACATTTGAAAGATTTGATATCTATCTTCATAACATCCCAGGGAAGAACAGAACAATACTAGAAATGGGAAAAGTGCGCACCAAGATTTGTCCAAAGTTATATGGAGTTACAGTAACAGACCCAAGGTTGGAACTCCTGTCAGGATTCCAGTACACTGTTCATTGTGAGGCAGTCAAGCTTATAGACAATGTGTGGAGATCCCACTATTTTGTCTAGTTTGTTTTTTTTTCCTTCATTTTATCTGTGGGATTCCCTCTTCTCCTCTCTGAAGGTATAAGGTGTCCATTCTGGGCTGGTTCTTTCATCAGTTAGTGAATTCTGGAAAGGGTGCACACCAGAATTCCTACTTAGGCCAAACCTTTGGATCTAGTGGCGGCCTGCCCATGGGTGGTGTGTTTCAGTGGAAGATTGATTAATTAATTATTTTATTAACTTTTAGGAACTTTAATTAATTAATTAATATCTACCCCAGCACTTAGAACAGTGTTAGATGTAGTAATGGCTCAACAAATAGCATCATAATGATACAAACATGAAAATGATGATAATGATGATAATAACAATAATAATAATAAGAAGAAGAATGATATCTTCTCCCTCTACCCCTTGGCTTCTTTTGAGTGATGTCCAGTAGTTCATACACTATCCCACCAGGAGAAAATTAATAGATCAAGAGCATTTATTGAGCGCTAACTGGGTGCAGAGCAGCATGGCTTAATGGAAAGAGCCCGGGCTTTGGAGTCAGAGCTCATGGGTTCAAATCCCAGCTTCGCCAGTTGTCAACTGCGTGACTTTGGGCAAGTCACTTCACTTCTCCAGACCCCAGTTCCCTCATCTGTAAAATGGGGATGAACCCTGTGAGCCCCCATAGGACAACTTGTTTACCTTGTACCCCTCCCCCCATCACTTAAAACATCGTACACCGTAAGTGCTTTATAAATGCCATTATTATTATTATTATTATTACTACGTGCTTGGGCAAGTACATTACAGTAGAATTGGTAGATATGATCCCTGCCTTCAAAGAGCTTACAACAAAATGTTTCATCAAATTCTCGAGTTCAAAGGAACATCAGTCTGTAATCTTGGCCAGCCTCCCATCTCCAGGCAAGTGAATTCCTCAACTAGAGAAGCAGCATGAACTAGTGGATAGAACACGGGCCTGGGAGTAAGCAGGACCCAGGTTCTGATCCTGGCTCTGCCACTTGTCTGCTGTGTGACCTTGGGTAAGTCACTTTACTTCTCTGGGCCTCTGTAACCTCATCTGTAAAATTGGGATTAAGACCGTGAGCCTCATATGGGATACGGATTGTGTCAAACATGATTAGCTTGTATCTACCCCAGTGCTTAGTTCAGTGCTTGGCACATAGTAAGCATTTAACAAATACCATTTAAAAAAAAACTATCTTGGACAGTTGAACCCCTGTTCCTTTAGAAATTATCTCTAGGGATGGGTTCCTCCAAGTCTTCCAGCAATAACCCATCAGGTTTTCATCCCTACATGTAAAGAGCTATGCCCTGGAAATCCAAGAGGTTAGGTCCTAATTCTAGCTTTTCCTTACTCTTCTACCCAAAATGCATAGAAAACATAGAAGATCTCCTTTTGGGCAGGGACCGTGTCTACCAACTCTATTGTACTGTACTCTCTCAAATGCTTAGTACAGTGCTCTACATACAGTAAGTGCTCAATAAATACCACTGATTTATTGACGAGTCTGTAATTTAGACACATACAGCTGTCCTTCATTCTCAAAGATAACATTACTTGTGACAAAAGTTTCCTATGGATTCATCAGACAATCAAGTAGTGATATTTATTGTGTGCTTACTTTATGCAGAGCACTGGACTAATCGCTTGGGAGAATACAAGAGAATTAGTAGATACGTTCCCTGCCCACAAGTTCTTCTATGATGCATGTGTTCACTAAGCATTTTGGGTAGAATGCTATTAGGGACCATTTTCCCCACAGTGCACATCTATCTAGATATACCATGATGCAGTTTTGAAAGAAAGAATTTTGTTCAGGTTTGTGGCACTGGTCAAGACATGGATAACGGAGTGCATGTCTTTTGTAACACCAAGCCCCGTGTTACAAGAAAAGCTGTCTACATATCATTCATCAATCCCACCATAATATTATTTTCCTCCAAAGGTCTGGGCCATTTTCCTGTAATTCTGAAAAATCACCAAGCCATTTCTGGTATTCCCTTCACTCTTCCACATCATCCCCAAAGGAGAAAAGCTGATCCATTTTTTTCTACTATATTTAATAATGTTCAGGTCTTCCCAAGGGCATGATGGATTGGAGACAAGAAAGAGTTAGAGTTTCCCAATTTCCCAGTAATTGCATGATTCTACATAATAAAGACTCCTGAAGCATAGGGGTATCTTCCAGCTGGAATGAGTTGTCCATCATACTTAATGTTGATATTGCCCTGGCTTCCAATTTTGTCAGAAGAGCTATCTCCCCCTACTTACTCTGTTTTTTAAATAGTATTTGTAAAGTACTTACTATGTGCCAGTACACTAAACTCTAGGGTAGAAACAAGCTAATCAGGTTGGACCTAGTCCATGGTCCCACACAGGGTTCACAGTCTTAATCCCCATTTTACAGATGAGGCAACAGAAAAGTGAAGCGACTTGTTCAAAGTCACATAGAAGACAAGTGGCAGAACCCAGGTCTTTCAGATTCCCAGGCTTCTGCTGTCTCCACTAGGCAACACTGCTTCTCTCTTTTCCTTTTTTCGTTCCCTTATCCCCTCAAGTCCCCACCTCCCGCAAATTTTCTTTCCTCTGGCTGGAATTGTCCCTGGCTGGTGGTGGGCTTGGCTTTGACGGAACAGGTCAGCCATGATGGGTAGTGCTTTATGCTTACTTGACAAAGCCCCAGTCCAGCAAAACCATCATAACTCTGCTGAATCAGCTCCACCATGCCGAGTCTCTGACCCTTTTCAAGGCTGGAAGGTTTGATGTCTTTTATCGGGGTGGAAATCAGTGGCCTAGTGGAAAGCGTCCAGGGCTGAGAGTCTGAGGACCTGGGCTATAATCCCAGTTCCACCACATGTCTGCTGTGTGACCCTGGGCAAGTCATTTATCATCTCTGTGCCTCAGTTTCTTGGTCAAATGGGATTAAATACCTGTTCTCCCACTCCTTTAGATTGTGGTTTCCGTGTGGGACAGGAACTGTTTCTGATCTGATGATCCTGTATCTAACTCTTAACACGGTGTATAACATATAAATAAGCTCTTAAGCCCCACTGTGGTAGCAGTAGTAGCATTATTATCATTTTTATCATTATTTTATGACACTCATTAAGCACTTACTATGAGCCAGCCCCTGGACTAAGCTTTGGGGTAGATCTGAGCTAATCAGGTTGGACAGAGTCCCTGTCCCTCATGGGGTTCACAGTCCTCATCCCCATTTTATAGGTGAGGTAACAGGTGCAGACAACTGGTGAGCTGCAATTAGCAACCAGGTCTTTCTGGCTCCCGGGCCTGGGTTCTACCCACTAGACAACACTGCTTCTCATTATTATGGGCAAATGCAACCCTGTGCCTTTACGTAAGGGGATTTCTGGTTTTATACACACATATAAAGCAGCTCCTCCCTCAGGGAAAAGGGTGGTTACAGCTGGCAGCTCTGGATGTCCCCAGAGGATAAAGGAATTTCATTATGTTCCCAATGGAAGGATGCATTAGAGCCTTAAAGCTTTCATTCATTCATTCAAACGCATTTATTGAGCACTTACTAAGGGCTTGGGAAAGTACAATACAACAATAAACGGTGACATTCCTTGCCCACAACGAGTTTACAGTATAGAGAGGGGGGAGACAGACAGCTATACAAATAAATAAAGTTACAGATATGTACCTAGGTGCTGTGGGGCTGCGAGTGGGGAAGAGCAAAGGAGCAAATCAGGGCAATGCAGAAGGGAGTGGGAGATGGGAAAAGTGGGGCTTTGTCTGGGAAGGCCTTTTGAAGGAGATGTGCTTCAATAAGGCTTTGAAGCGAGGGAGGGTAATTGTCTGTTGGCTTGCCCAGATATGTTGCCAACTCATACTTCCCAAGTGCTTAGTACAGTGCTCTGCACACAGTAAGCACTCAATAAATATGATTGAATGAATAGAGCCTTGTGCCCTGTCCTAGCAGATTGGTAGAACTAAATAGGAGGTAGGTGTGAGATGCCAAGACTTAAGACAGGATGTTGAAAAAGTGTAATTACTCCTGGGCATCCCCAGTTAAGTAGGCCAGAGAGATGTGACATCTCCAACTTTATTACGGTCTAAGTGGATCAATGTTTGTGCACTCTGCACATGGGTCTGTCCACGTAGATTCTTCAGATAATTGAGAACTAAAAGAAGACTTTGCCTGAATTAGCCAGATATTTTTGGCCAGAAATCCCATCCTCCTGCAGTATCCAAAAGCAGAAAGTGCTGTACTAAGAAATTGCTTAATACAGTGCTTTGCACACAGTAAGCACTCAATAAATACCATTAATTGAATGAACCACCACCATGGGGAAGATACGACTTGTTTGGTTAAGAAGACATTCCCTAGAGGATAGAGCACAGGCCTGGGAATCAGAAGAACCTGGGATCTAATCCCGGCTCCACCACGTGTCTGCAGTGTGACCTTGGGCCTGTCACTTCATTTCTCTCTGCCTCAGTTCCCTCATCTGTAAAATGGGGATTAAGATTGTGAGCCCTTTGTAGGACAGGGACTATGTCCAACCTGATTAACTTGTATCTACCCCAGTGCTCAGTACAGTGTCTAACATATAGTAAACACTTAACAGATACCATCAGAAGAAAAAAGCCAGGGCATAGCCGAAGGTGTTGATAGTAAGCACAGGGTGTGGGAGAGCAGTGGTTGGTGAAAGGACTCTTGAAGCTCTAATTTTAGTTAATGGGATGGACTGGGAGATCTGGCAGTGGGGGGAGGTGTTAAGCGGAAGAGAGGAAAGATGGAATCAAAACGAGGGTTGGGGAGGTAATAATAATAATAATCATAATGGCATTTATTATTCATTCATTCATTCATTCAATCGTATTTATTAAGCACTTACCGTGTACAAAGCACTGCCTAACCTTTTCACATAGCCTAAACTTTTCCCCTGGCCTAACCTTTTCCACTGGCTCAACCTTTTCCCATACCTAACCTTTTCCCCTGGTCTAACCTTTGACCATAGCCTAAGCTTTTCCCCAGGCCTAATGATTTCCCCTGGCCTAACCCTTTCCCCTAGACTAACATTTTCCCCTAGCCTGACTTTTTCCCCAGGCCTAACGTTTTCCCCTGGCCTAACGTTTCCTTTAACCTAACCTTTCCCCCTAGCCAAGCCTTATCCCCTCGCCTAACGTTTTCCCCTAGCCCAACCTTTTCCCTATCCCAACTTTTTCTCATTGCCTAATCTTTTCCCCTGGCCTAACCTTTTCTGATACCTAACCTTTTCCCTGTTCTAAGCGCTGGGGAGGTTACAAGGTGATCGGGTTGTCCCACGTGGGACTCATAGTCTTAATCCCCATTTTACAGATGAGGTAACTGAGGCACAGGGAAGAGTTAAGTGACTTGCCCAAAGTCACACAGCTGACAAGTGGTAGAGCCAGGATTTGAACCCATGACCTCTGACTCCAAAGCTTGTGCCCTTTCCACTGAGCCACGCTGCTTCTCTATGAGATGAGCATTGCCACCTCAGGGACGGGGGGAAAAGCTGGAATCTGTCGTGACACCTTCCAGATCCAAAATGGGTCAGGACTGGGCTTTTGGTTGAGGGAATTCAAAAGGTCTGGGCCAATCAATCAATTTATCATATGTATTGAGCCCTTACTGTGTGCAAAGCACTGTAGTAAACGCTTAGGAGAGTTCAGTACAACAGAATTAGCAGACACATTCAGCACCCAAGTCAGGAAAGATGGCAGAGAGATGACTGGCTAGACTAGCTCTCTGATAGGATGTGAATCAGTCATATTTATTGAATGCTTACCATGTGCAGAGCACTGTACTGAATGCTTGGGAGAGTACAATATACCAGAATTGGTAGATACATTTCCTGCCCACAATGAGTTTTCGGTCTAGATGGGGATACAAATGTTAATAGCAATAAATGTACATAATTCAATCGTATTGGGTACTTACTGCACTATAACAATAAACAGACACAATCCCTGCCCACAACAAGTTTACAGTCTAGAGAACGAGCTTGCTGTGGGGCTGAGGGAGGGTTGAATAAAAGGAGCGAATCCAAGTGCAAGGGCGACAGAGAAGGAAATGGGAAAAGAAGAAACGTGGGCTTAGTTGGGGAAGGCGGCTTCTTGGAGGAGAGTTGAACGGAAAAGCACAAAAGGCACCCAAGATAACTCCAGCATTGTGCATCCTGGAGACTGGGAACAGGAATCCTGACTCTGCTTTGGGAGGTAGAGTCGCTTAGCCCTGGGACTTCATCTGTGAGAGCCCAAGACAGTTCTCCCTGAAAATGTGCCATTCCAAGCAGCTATGTAGCATTCCTCACCTCTCATTTCTCTCTTTCTCCTTCTTTCCCTCATCTCTCTCCTCGTTCTATCTTGCTTTCTCTCCTCCATCTTTTTCTCTACCTTTCTCTCCTCTATCTTTCTCCTATCTTTGCCTTTCTCTCCCCTCTATCTTTCTCTCTCTCTCATCCACCTTTCTCTCCTCCATCTTTCTCCTCTCTATATCTTCCTCTCTCTCTCCTGTCTTTTTCTCTCCTCTCTCCATCTTTCTCTCCCCCACTCTCCCTTCCTCCCTTCTATCTGTTCCTTCTTTCTCTCCATGCCACCTCCAGTTCCACCACCAAGAGAAAGTCCTGAAGACCCTCTAGTGGGCCAGATGCGATGAAGCCCTTTTTATGTCCCACGTAGCAGGTGCAGCATAAAGCCAAACTGCCTCACAGCAGGCTAGAAGGCCATCAGCGTAAAGCATCCAAATATCATCCAGTGTGGCAGAATGGTGCTAACAGGGGCTAACTCTCCCCCTTCACTCCTCCAACCACCCCCCTCCTCTCCACCCTGGGTCCTCCTTGTCTCTCATTTCCTAATCTCCTCAGCCTTTCCTCCCACTTCTGGCCTTCTCCCCTCTGCCATTATTGTTATTATTATTATAATTATGGTATTTGTTAAGCACTTACTATGTGCCAAGCACTGTTCTAAGTTCTGGAGTAGATTACAGTATGAGCAGATTGTCCCATGTGGGGCTCACACCTTTAATTCCCATTTTACAGATGAGATCACTGAGACACAGTTAAGTGATTTGCCCAAAGTCACACAGCAGACAAGTGGCGAGCTAGGATTACAACCCACATCCTCTGATTCCACAGCCCGTGCTCTTCTCACTAAATCATGTTGATATTCCTTCCAGCGGCCTCAGGGGAATCCCTCAGCCACTTTGGTGCTACTCGGGGTTTGTCTGTTAGCTGACCCGAATCTCATGTTTCTGAGCACAGAAAAGGAATCAGCAGGTTTGGAATACCTTTCAGTCAATCGTATTTCATTCATTCAATAGTATTTATTGAGCGCTTACTGTGTGCAGAGCACTGTATTAAGGGCTTGGGAGAGTACAATATAACAATAGACACATTCCTTGCCCACAGTTAACTTACAGTCTAGAAAAGCCAGTCAACCTGGGTTCTGATGCCAGTTCTGACACTTGCCTGCCTGGTGACCTTGAGCAACTCCCTTAAATTCACTGGGCCTCAGTTTCCTCATCTGTATAAAGGGGATTTAATGCCTGCTTTCTCACCCTCTTAGACTATGAGCCCCAATTAATTAATCAATCAATGGTATTTATTGAGTGCTTACTGTGTGCAGAACACTGTACTAAATACTCGGGAGAGTACAATGTAACCTGTAGTTGGTAGATTATGTTCCCTGCCCACAATGAGCTTACAGTCTAGAGGGGGAGACAGACATTAATGTAAATAAATACATTTTGGATATATATGTAAGTGCCGTGGGGTGGAGGGCGGGTGAAGAAAGGGAGTGAGTCAGGGAGATGCAGAAAGGAGTGGGAGAAGAGAAAATGAGGGTTTAGTCAAGGAAGGCTTCTTGGAGGAGATGTGCCTTCAATTCTAGACTGTGAGCCCGTTGTTGAGTAGGGATTGTCTCTGTTGTCAAATTGTACTTTCCAAGTGCTTAGTACAGCGCTCTGCACACAGTACTTCACTCTGCTGCCTGGATTATCTTTGTACAGAAACACTCTGGGCATGTCAATCCCCACCTCAAAAATCTCCAGTGGTTTCCTGTTAACCTACAAATCAAGTAAAAACTCCTCACTCTTGGCTTCAAGGGTCTCCATCACCTCACCCCCTCCTACCTCACCTCCCTTCTCTCCTTCTCCAGCCCAGCCCGCACCCTCCACTCCTCTTTCACCGCTAACCTCCTCACTGGGCTTCGGTCTCACCTGTCCTGCTGTCGACCCCCGGTCCTCGTCCTTCCCCTGGCCAGGAATGCCCTCCCTCCGCACATCCGCCAAACTGGCTCTCTTCCTCCCTTCAAAGCCCTACGGAGAGCTCACCTCCTCCAGGAGGCCTTCCCAGACTGAGCCCCCTTTTTCCTCTCCTCCTCCCCACTCCCCCCCTGCCCTACCCACTTCTCCTCCCCACAGCACTTGCATATATTTGTACAGATGTATTACTCTATTTATTTTACTTGTACATATTTACTACTCTATTTATTTTGTTAATGATGTGCATATGGCTGTAATTCTATTTATTCTGGTGGTTTTGACACCTGTCTACATGTTTTGTTTTGTTGTCTGTCTCCCCCTTCTAGACTGGGAGCCCATTGTTGGGTAGGGACCGTCTCTATATATTGCCGACTTGTACTTCCCAAGCGCTTAGTACAGTGCTCTGCACAGAGTAAGCACTCAATAAATACGATTGAATAAATGAATAAATACGATCGAATGAATGAATAAGACTTTGAAGGAGGGAAGAGTGAGTGTCTGTCATGTATGAAGATTTTAAGAGTGTTCCAGTCCAGAGGCAGGACGCGGGGGAGAGCCCCATGTTATCTTGCATCTACCCCAAGGCTCAGTACAGTGTTTGCCACAGAGTAAGCTCTCAAAAAATACTATGATTATCATTATTACCATTTGCCGGCTTCTAGGCCTGCGCTCTGTGGCTTGGGGCCTCTGTTACCTCATTTGTGTAATGGAGAGCTCAATTTATTCATTCATTCAAATGTATTTATTGAGTGCTTACTGTGTCCAGAGCACCGTACTAAGCGCTTGGGAAGTACAAGCTGATGTCTGGTCCTCCTCCCCCTCCCCACACACCACCAATCTCTAACAGTCCACGCTTGATTTAATTGATTATTAATTGATCACTCTGCCAGGTGAATGGCAGAGCCCTGGCTCTGGGCTTCAATTGGTGGAGGAGGCAGCCAAGTAAATGCACCAGTGCTTTATTTTCCCTTTTCATTTTTATTTTTTGACCCTCTGTGGAATTTAAAAGGGAACAAGGAGATTGAAGCACTTTCAGTTGTGCTCCTAGCCCCCCAGGGAGTCCGAATGACAGAGGCAGCAGCCTAGAGAATCTCTCAGAGGGAAATTTCTGCTGTCCCTTGGGGCAGAATCAGCTGGAATTTCAGTGATCATGGCTATTTGGTGAAATGAAATACCACTGCTATATCGAGGGCATTCTGTCCAGGCATCAGTCCTTCAGTCAGTGGTATCTATTGAGCTCTTAATAATAACAATGATGGTATTTGTTAAGTGCTTACTATGTGCAAAGCACTGTTCTAAGTGCTGGGGAGGTTACAAGGTGATCAGGTTGTCCCACAGGGGGCTCACAGTTTTAATCCCCATTTTACGGATGAGGTAACTGAGGCACAGAAAAGTTAAGTGACTTGCCCGAAGTCACACAGCTGACAGTTGGTGGAGCCATGACCTCTGATTCCAAAGCCCGTGCTTTTTCCACTGAGCCACACTGCTTCTCTTACTGTGCAGAGCACTGTGTTAATCCCTCAGGAGCATACAATGTAACATCATCATCATCAACAGTGTTTACGGGTCTCTCAGAAGCAGAACAGCCTAGTGGATAAAGCACAGGCCTGGGAGTTAGAAGGTTATGGGTTCTAATGCCGGCTCCGCCACTTGTCTGCTGTGTGACCTTGGGTAAGTCACCTAACTCCTCTGGGCCTTAGTTCCCTCATCTGTAAAATGGGGATTGAGACTGTGATCTCTATGTGGGACAGGGACATGTATCTACCCCAGCACTTAGAACAGTGCCTGGAATATAATAAGCACATAACAAATATCATTAGACTGTGAGCCCACTGTTGGGTAGGGACTGTCTCTATATGTTGCCAATTTGTACTTCCCAACCGCTTAGTACAGTGCTCTGCACACAGTAAGTGCTCAATAAATACGATTGATGATGATGATGATTAGTACTGTTATTATTTACTATGTGCAGAGCATTCTATTAAGCTTTTGGGAGAGCACAATACATATCTTCCTTATCATCAACAACAGTATATGTTAGGCACATATTTTGTGCAGAGCACTGTACTAAGTGCTTGGGAGAGTACAATTTAAGAGAATTAGATAGGTTCCCTGCCCACAAGAAGCTTAGCAGAGGCCTGGCATCCAAACAATGCTCACCTAAGAATCTGATTACTCCTTCCTGTCTTTTGAGACCTCTAAGTCTGACAAAGTGGACACTGAAGGAGGGGGGGAAATGGGTGTTTTCCTTGTATTTCCCTGTCCCCGTTCTCCTGGCCTTCATTCAATCATATTTATCGAGCACTTACTTTGTGCAGAGCACTCACTTTGTGAAAAGCACTCTACTAAGGCTGGCAGTGTAAAGCCAGCTTTGAATCACCATGTGCAAGGAAGATTGACCAAGAATCTTGGTGAATTGGCTTTGGGTGCCACGAAGAGAGGAGGGAAGCTTTCTGAAGATTAGATAGCCTGTCTAATCCCTGGGCCATTAAAAAGCAACAATAATACTAATAATCGTGTGATTTGTTAAGCTCTTCATATGTATCCAGCACTGTACTAAGCGCTGGGGTCCCACATGGGACTCGCAGTCCAAGTAGGAGGGAGAACAGGTATTGAATCCCCATTTTACAAATGAGGAAACTGAGGCACAGTGAGGTGAAATGATATGCCCAAGGTTACACAGCAGGCTAGCTGTGCAGCTGTGATTAGAACTCAGGGCCTCTGACTAGGCCGCACTGCTTGTCTGAGGTGACTGGTGTTCTGTCTGTGACACCAAAGCTCCTTTTGAAAGACCGAGCAAGAACAATCCCACCTAAACCTTCCACCGAGGTGGGAAGATGAAATGGTTTCATCAGAAGGACAGTGTGCGTGGCCTTATTCTAGGGGGCTAGAGATCTCATTTGGTTCCTTGGGCTTATGTATGGGTAGCTACTGGTTTTGCTGGTCTCTACTTTCTGTACTATTTTCCTCCTCACTAGGAAAAATTGGAAGAGTAAAGCAAGGGAATGGGAGGTAAGATGCTAGAGGACCTAGGTTCAAGGCCTCCACATTCTTTTCCCCAGCCCATCCGCCCATCCCCATTCCCTCCCCAGTGCTAGGATGACTGCAGAGATTCATCCCAATAAAGGAATCCCGCTCACTGACCTACTCCTGGGACTACAGCTTGGCCCAGCAAACAGCGTCCACCCTCGTCCTTAGAAAAGACTCGAACCCACTTCCTTTCCCGTCCGTTGAACGCTAACGAGTTCTGGTTTGCCCTGGCCTCATCAAGGAGAGGGGGGCAGGTGGAATTACGACTCTCCTGAGGCCAAAAGGACATCTCCTCTCCTAACAGGATCGAAGAAACTGGAGAGCGCAGACGGGAGAGCTCTGCACTGTGGATATCTATATCTGATCTCGCCAAAGGATAAATAGAGGGCATTCACTCATTTACCCGCTTTCAAGCTGCCATTCTCTTCTCCATCCCTCTCCCCCAACCACCACCGGTCTCCGGAACCAGGGGGAAGAGGGAAGGTTTCTACTGATTTGTTTGTGCGTATGCCTATTTTGAGCAGAGCTAGACTTGAACAATTAAATTCGGTGCTTCCCTGTGGTCTGTGAATAATAGTGCCCAGTGCTAAGCATCGGGGCATAAAGGAAGGCAACACAAAAAGCGCTTTTTATTTTTTGTTTACCCTTCAGGATACTGTTTACCTTCCCACTGAAGGGAAAGTTATCATCTCGTCCCTTTTAGAAATGGGAAGGGGTGTAGGGTGGACCGATCTCTCCCCGGCTCTCACCCTCTGTCCCTTCCCCCACTAGGTCGGACTGGCCAGTGATGAAGCGGGCATGTCAGCCTGGGGGAAGGAAATCCACAGAGGGTACTCTGGCACACTGCCTTTACCTCTCTCCCTTCCTCTCCCCCGCTCTCCCCATCGAACCATTTTCTCCCTCTCTTTCAACCGACATGATTCCCCCCCACCACCCCGTTATTTTTTTTCTCCTTCTCTCTCTAAATTTACTTCACAGCAGATTGTCTTGTAGTAAATCACCAAAAACCCAAATAGCACTAAAGCATTCTGATACAACATTAGCATTTGCTTAACAAGCACAAGATAAACATTAAACAAAGAACTGCATTTCTTTATTAGAGGCTGCAAGATACATAATCCATGAGCACAAGAAACATGGGACCCAGTGGATATGCAGATGTGTGTTATTTCATTGGCGCTGGGCGGCCTTGTTAGAAAAGGTTTTCATCTGAAGGCTTGGGGGTGGATGGTTGACTGTCCCTGGTGGGGTTGTAACTAGATACAGAGACTGTTGCAAGCTAGGCCGGGTTCCCTGGTGGATGTGCTGATTGGACAGCCTGAGGAAAACTTGGGAAGCATCAGGAAGTGAACTCAATCACCTTGGGGATGATAGGGTAGAACCAGATGAAGGCATTTGACTTCTTTTGTAACTCCCACTAAGGACAGATTGTCAGTGCGATCCAACCTCCATAACTGCAAATCAGGCCCTTTCCCCTATGCCGATTTCATTAGAATGGCCAGCATGGTGCAGAGAGGGGGGAAAAGAAAAAAAAAGGTTAGACACAGGCAGGCGGATACAAAAAAAATCTGCATAATTAAGCAGTCAAGGCTGCTAATAGGGGAGTTTATATGCTGTGGGACCAAGCAAGGGCAGCACATATGGATATAGCACTGGATATTAAATCTACGGCATGCAGACTTACTTCGGGGCCCTTAGAGAAAAGGCTAATTATAGAGAGAGGAATTGTGTTTACTGGTCTGTCTTGGGCAAAGATGGTGAAAAGAAGTGCAACCAAGTTTTGCAGTTAGACATGAACAGGCTGTTAATAGAGATATCAAAATATGTGCTGGGGTTGTTTTGTGTTTAATCAACAGGAAATTACAGATTCAGAGAGCTACCTCCCCGCCCCCCACTCATAGGTTGTGGAAATGTATAGAGATGTGCAGTATATAGATGTGTGTGTGTGTGTGTATACATATTATTAAGGCATGTCAGATCTGAGTGCATATTATTAAATTGCCACAATTTAATCTCAGGCATGCTGTTTATCACTAATAAATTCCATTTAGCGGATTACCCCAGGTTAAACTCTTCCGGGTTCCAAATGGCAATTCTCCTGGGTCACCATCCCCACAGAAATGGTCAGTGGGAAAGGGCGTTGCGGCTGCAGAAAAGGGCGTGCGGCTGGAAGGCGTCTATCTGTGGGGGACGCAGTCATTTCCTGTTAGAGGTCAAAGGTAAAGATAGGCAGCCCGCAGACCTGGGGCAGTCCCAGAGATGAATTCTCCAGGTAGCGATTGCGTATCCGTTTAATTGGGTCTCTTCCTCTCCTCGTTGACGCTGAAGAGTTTCTGACTTGGTTGTTGTGGACTGGGCTTCGACTCTACTCTCTGGGGATCCAGCTGAGGACTGATCCATTGGTGAGTGATGATTGGACAAGGTCCGTGGCCCTTCTCCGTCGCTTCGCTTCCTGTTAATTAGGTCACGGGGCTCACAGTCTAAGTAGGAAGGAGCATAGATGGATATTGGCATTGAGGAAACTGAGGCCCAGAGAAGTTGTGACTTGCCCAAGGTCACACAGCAGAACCGGGATTAGAACCCGGGCCCTTCTGACTCCCAAGATGGTGCTCTGTCCACTAGACCATGCTGCTTCTGATATCTGACCTCTTGCAGGAAAGGGATTTCATCCCTTCTAGACTGTGAGCCCACTGTTGGGTAGGGACCGTCTCTATATGTTGCCAACTTGTACTTCCCAAGCGCTTAGTACAGTGCTCTGCACACAGTAAGCTCTCAATAAATACAATTGAATGAATGAATGAATCCCAGATCCAAAGACCCAGTTCAAACCCAAAGGAGACCCTCGTTTGGGGTGACCCATTCACTCATTCATTCATTCAGTCAGTCAGTCGTATTTATTGAAAGCTTACTGTGTGCAGAGCACTGTACTAAGCGCTTGGGAAGTACAACTCAGCGACATATAGAGACCATCCCCACCCAACAGCGGGCTCACAGACTAGAAGGGGGAGACAACAACAAAACAAAACATGTGGACAGGTATCAAGTCGTCAGAATAAATAGAATTAAAGCCAAATGCACATCATTAAAATAAATAGAATAGTAAATATGTACAAGTAAAATAAATAGAGTAATAAATCTGTACAAACATATATACAGGTGCTGTGGGGAGGGGAAGGAGGTCCGGGCCTGTCCATAGACAAGCCGCGTAGCTCAGTGGAAAGAGCTCGGGCTTTGGAGTCAGAGGTCATGGGTTTGAATCCCTGCTCCACCACATCTGCTGTCTGACCTTGGGCAAGTCACTTAACTTCTCTGAGCCTCAGTTCCCTCATCTGGAAAATGGGGATTAAGACTGTGAGCCCCGAGTGGGACAACTTGATCACCTCGTATCCCCCCCAGTGCTTAGAACAGTGCTCTGCACATAGTAAGCGCTTAACAAATGCCATCATCATTATTATTATTATGCAGTGACCCTTCCCCGAGGGAGGAAATGGGACACTGTGGCCTAAACTGGCCCTGTCCACCCCAGGGGCCCATCCTTACAAGACCCCTGAGTGTCCACCAGTCTGCTGACACCTGGTCTTAGTTTCACTCCCAACAGCTGATCAAGACTTCACAGCAGGTGCTTAAATTAGCCAGCCCCTTGGGGCAGAAGCAGAATCCTCCACCTCGACACAGTGATAGGACCTTTCAGTTATTTCCCCTTTGAAAGAGGTGGATGGGAAATAAAGATCTCATACGATGCTTTTTTTTAAAAAAAATCCTTCACATTTTTCTAGTAACAGTTTGGGTGATTAGCTTTTGGAAGCCGACTAAATCCCTAGAACGTTTGCCTCTTGGGTATCTGATCCTTTATTAGATCAAACAGGAGCCAACCAAGGGGGAGAGGCAGTGTGGCTCAGTGGAAAGAGCACGGGCTTTGGAGTCAGAGGTCAGGGGTTCAAATCCCAACTCTGCCAACTGTCAGCTGTGTGACTTTGGGCAAGTCACTTAACTTCTCTGTCCCTCAGTTCCCTCATCTGTAAAATGGGGATTAAGACTGTGAGCCCCCTGTGGGATGACCTGATCACCTTGTAACCTCCCCAGTGCCTAGAACAGTGCTTTGCACATAGGAAGCGCTTAACAAATACCATCATCATCATCAAGGGTTAGGTAAGCTCCCTATAGACTGCATAGCCTAGTGGAAATCAATCAATCCATCAATCGTATTTATTGAGCGCTTACTATGTGCAGAGCACTGTACTAAGTGCTTGGGAAGTACAAGTTGGCAACATATAGAGATGGTCCCTACCCAACAGTGGGCTCACAGTCTTGAAGGGCGAGACAGACAACAAAACAAAAACACAGGCCTGAGGGCCAGAGGTCCTGGGTGCTAATCCCGGCTCCACCGCATGCCGGCTGTGTGACCTTAGGCAAGTCACTTAACTTCTCGGTACCTCAGTTACCTCATCTGTACAATGGGGATTTAGACTTTGAGTCCCCTGTGGGACAGGGACTGTGTTCAGTCTGATTGCCTTATATCTACTCCAGCACTTAGAACAGTGCTTCACTTAGGAAATGCTTAACAAGGACCAAAATTATCATTATTATTGTGGGCATGGACTCTACTGTGTTGTGCTCCTCCAAACGTTTAGTTCAGTGTTCTGTGCACAGTAAATGCGCATTGAATGCAACCAATTCATTGATGCCCCAGAGAGACCAGTAGAACAACGATGGGATCAAAATGGGATTCAGATAGAGGGAGAATTGAAGTAGCATGGCCTAGAGGAAGGAGCATGGCCTGGGAGATGGGGGACATGAGTTTTAATCCTGCCTCTGCCTCTTGTCTGCTTGGTGACCTTGGACAAGTCACCTTACATCTGTGTGCCTCATCTGTAAGAAGGGGATTAAATCCCGATAATAATAATATTAATAATTATGGTATTTGTTGAGCGCTTACTCATCATTATTTGTTGAGCGCTTACTATGTGGCAGGCACTGTACTAAGCGCTGGGGTGGATACAAGCAAATCAGGCTAGACACAGTCCCTGTCCCATGTGAGGCTCACGGTCTCAATCCCCATTTTACAGATGAGGTGACTGAGTCATAAAGAAGTGAAGTGACTTCCCCAAGTCACTCAGCAGACAAGTGGTGGAGCCGAGATTAGATCCTAGGTCCTTCTGACTCCCAGGGTGTTCTATCCACTAGACCACACTGCTTCTGCTGCTTAGGTTCTTTGCGAAAGGTCACTAAAATCCAACCTGAGAAATCACTCTATGTGTTTCTGACAGAGCTGGGGTCAAACCAATCTTTGCTTCAAAATCCAACCCCCTTCCCTGTGACGAGCAGATGCCTCATTTTATTTTTTATTGTACTTGTTAAGTGCTTAGAGTGTTTACTACTGCTCCCTATAGACTGCATAACCTAGTGGAAAGAGCACAGGCCTGAGAGTCAGAGGTCTTGGGTGCTTATCCCAGCTCCACCATGTGCGGGCTGTGTGACTTTGGGCAAGTCACGTAACTTCTCAGTGCCTCAGTTACCTCATCTGTAAGATGGGGGTTAAGACTGTGAGCCCCCTGTGGAACAGGACCTGTGTCCTGGTCAATGTTCAGAACAGTGCCTGGCACATAGTAAGCACTTAACAAATGCCATTTAAAAACAAAAAGTTTACAGAAAGGAGAACATTAATCAAATCAGTGTTTCCCAAGGACTTGGTCTCCCTAGGCTTTTGGAGAGAGCCACAGGCTTTTCAGCAACTGCCTGAGTCCAGTCAGTCAGTCAGTTGTCTTTATTGAGTGCTTACTGTGTGCAGAGCACTGTACTAAGCACTTGGCCCTAATGGGCCACATTCTGTGCTAAGAGAGAGACTCATGTCTGACTTGGGATGCTCTGTGTAAATCACTCATCTTGCTCCCATCCCAATTTGGGGAATCCAAGTAAACCCCAAGTGATGATTAGAAATCCTCTTGGGGTCCCTTGTCAAGCAGCATCTTGTCTTCAAAAGGATGTGCCCCTCTCTGGAAACCAGGGCCTGAGGGCCATTCAGGAGTGACAGATGTCTGGGAAAGTCCTAGGCAGGAGCTCACCGAAACGCCAACCCGTGTCGGAGGTTCTGGGAGACATAGAGAAGACACAAGAGAGGTGGTGAATGTACAGAAAAGAGCAACTTAGATTGGAAGCAGTGGAAAGAGCCCAGGCCTGGGATTAAGGAAACCTGGATAATCATCCTGGCCCTGCCACTCGCCTGTGGTGTGACCTGGGGCAAGTCACCAACTTGACTCTGCCTCAGTTTGCTCATTTGGGAAATGTAGATTAAATACCTGTTTGCCCTCTCCACTTGGATTGTGAGTCTCATGTGAGACAGGGACTGGCACATACCTTACCTTGTATCTACCCCAAACCTTTGGTACTGGTCTTGGCATATAGTAAGCGCTTAACAAATGTCACAGTTGTCGTTGTTACTATTAATCAATCAGTCATTTCTATTGAGAGTTTACTGCATGCAGAACACTTTACTTAGTGCTTGGGAGAGCACAATGTAACAATGCAACAGGGATTTCCATCATGTACTCTTATATATATATATATATATGTATATATATATATATATGCAGTTGTGGTGTATATAGGAAGTAATTGAATCCTCTTCATGTGTATTAATGTTTGCCCCCTTTCCAAGTTTTCTTGGCTTTCTAAGTTTCTGGTTCTAATGAATGTACCAGGCATGTTTTGGATTGTAAGGCAGGTTAATAAGCCTTCTGTGCTTGATTGAACGACCTTTGTTGATAGCAGGATGAAAAGGATTTTGGCTTCCACTATGGCGAGGAGGGGGGCTTGTAGAAAGTCAATGGGAAAATGACATCTTTCCCTCCTCCAAGGGCCCATTTGAGCTGGTTTTGTTCTTTCCCTTCTGTTAGATAAGCACATATGTTGTATTAAACAAGAAAAAATTGGCATTGTTAGACATAGTCCCTGCCCACAACAAGCTTACAGCCTAGACTGGGATTCATTTTAAGGATTAATTTTAAGAAAAGTAGTGGGATGGAGCTGCCTACGTATGAGGAGAGGTGGATATGGTTAGGAATTTTCAATCGAGATACATGCGGGCTGAGTGGGCTTGTCGGTGAAAACTAGGAAGTGTGTGGACAGAGTGAACAGAGAATTATTATGGCTCCCCAAGCCCCTCTCCAAAGAAATCAGGGGAAACCCTTTAAAGTTAGAATGAAGCAGGTTCAAAACAAATTCAAGGGAATAATTTTTCTTCCAGCAGGTGGTAAACTTATGGAATCTCTTTCCAGAGAAAATGACAAATGCCAAAAATATCACCTGGTTAAGAGGAATTTGGATAGATTAATCAGAGAGCAGTCCATAATGGCTAAGGGAGTTAGGTGGCCCACCCCACAACCATGAGAACAAAAGTCAAGGAAGGCAACCAACATAAGGTTCTTCCAAGGATTCTGTTGCCAGTGTCCAAAACCAAGTCTTGGGTTGAGCCCAGGAATTGACCATTCACATGGGGTTGTACTTACATATTTTAAAGCTCTATTGCTTCCCCTAGAGCTGTGACCTATTTCGTTGTCTGTCTCCCCCAACTAGATTGTTAGCCTCTTGAGGGCAGGGATCATGTCTACTCACCAGCACATAGTTCAGTGCTGAACACAGAGTAAATGCTCAGTGCATTTGACGGACTGTGCCCATCAAAGGTAAAGAGGAGCCTGAAAACAACCTCAAAAGCCCAGGAGGCAGTTGCTGAGAAGCTCTGAGCAAGAAAGTTTACCCATAATCTTGACCTCCTGCCTGGTATGTTGAGGGGAGGGGGAGAATGAGAGAGCATGCAATAGATGCATTTTCTTGTCAGAGTGGAACTGTACACTTCCTACCAGGGGAGCTTTTTGTAATGTGTGTAATGTGCTGCTATTGTGATTTAGGAAAGAAATATGCTACTGCTGGGCTTGATTTTCAGCCGATCTTTTTACATCAATTAATGCAATCAAATGCAGTTCAGGGAAATCGGACTTTTTATTTACATTTCTGGGGGCCGGGGAGGGGTGTTTGTTTTGGTTAGCTCTGGTTCTTGGAGCAATATACGCTTTTCTGGTATTTTCCCAATCGACTTGCTATGTTCCACGAAGCCATGTGAGCCAAAGAGATGGGGGGAGAGGCTAGCTTTCATTTGCAGCCACTTGCTGCGGGGGGGATAAGGATTCTGCAGTATTGTTTCCCCAGTTTGAAAGCAGTTCCTTCTGGTTTAGCAACAGATTGATTTCATTAAGGAGAAATTTGCTCAGTTGTTCTCTCTGGATGATCCAGTCAGATGGGTGAATGTCAAGCTCTTGATAATCGTTCATTGTTTTCCAAGACCTTGTCCCTATTCCTTATTTAAACTATAGGGGGACCCTAAATTTGACCAAAGCCAAAAGCGGAAAAAGATATTTATGCCGATAAATATTGTGGGAGTCTGTTACCTTAGGAAAATAGCATAAGATTAGCTCAGAGTGTGTATATCTTAGTTTTCAGTCAATCGATCAATGGGATGCATTGAATGTTTACTGTGTGCAAAGCACTGTACTAAACAGTTGGTGCACTAGACCCCTGCTCTCTAGGAGCTTACAGTCTATGGGGGAGACCAACATTAAAACAAATTAAAAATAAGAAAAATGGTTGATTATAAGGTTAGTTATTTAAGTGCTGTGTGGCTGGAGTGAGGATGCCTTTGACAGAGGCAAAACTGAAACTCAAGGCTCATTCAACTGAAGTCCTCTTTCCTTGCGACTTATGCCGGTGTTTGTTTTACATCTACCCAGATTTGTTTCGGGACGTGTGGGGACGAGAAACTTTCAATCGGAGTCTCTTTACCAAGGGGTTGTCCAGAAAAGAGAGAGGAGAGATTCAAATTGTGTAGGCACATGGCCAATCTTTTCGGGTTTGGCTTTAGCATGGGCTTCAACACAGGGTACGACCGATGTCAAGCCGCTGTCATGAAGTAATAGCAGGGCAGGGCCGGGTGAAGTGGCAGTTTGGAGCTGGAATTTTCCTGCTATGATTACTTCAAGCTAGCAAGTCCTTGGCTATTATCTTTTCCCCAGAGTTCTGAATTAGTGAGTAAAGAAAACGTCCGCATGAGGAGCCACTTAGTGATTTCTCTTCCTTTCCTTTGATGGTTAAGGGACCGATTTTAGGCACACGGGACTGTGGAGGAGGAGTTGATGGGAGGGAAGAGAGGAGACTGGGAGGGGTAAGAAAAAAACTATGAGTTGGATACCAAGATCAGAGGATAAATTTAGCACTTTCCCTTCCGTCTCTTCCTTTTTCTAAAGGGTGGTTTTATGTTCTTCTGCTATTTCATCACAAAATGTCCAGAAGCTTATTTGACATTTTTTTATTGCTAAGACCAAATTTCAGCTAAGCGCACCTTTCCCCCATTCCAATTCATTTTCTTATCACAGGCTAGGATCTATCTGATTTTCTCTATTTCCGAAAGATATTCACCAAAGGAAAGATAAACATGAACGGACACACAGTCACTGTTTCTCGATGCAAATGATGTTCCCGTTTTCTTATAACATTTCACTCGTCACTCCAAAAAAGGGCCACAAAATGTCTATAAATATCCAAAACTTTCATTCACTCAGGAAACTAAGACTACCATCACCACCTTTTGAACTTCTGAACTGCTGCTCTTTTGGTTCTTAAGGGTCAGGAAGGGAAATTTTCAAACTCACTCTCCCGCAGGATTATGTCAGAATATTAATTTCACCCTGAATATCATTCAAATCCCCATGTGTGTCTTATCTGAAACAAGGTTTCTATTTTGCGGAGGGAAGGCTCGAATGTCATCTTCAGCCTCTTCCAGTTGGAAAAGCTGCCTCCTTCCCTTCCTTTGAAAGGACCAGTAAAGCAACACACATGGCTTCTACTATCAGGAAGTTCATAAAGCTCCTGGCTTCCACTTAGTTGCCTTAAAACACTGATGGATTTTGAAGTAATGAATGCTGGAATCTGAGAGAGAAACCTAAATTTTTCATACCAATGATGTTAGTCACTATTGCTTCATACTTGGGTGTTCATCATTTTAACAGGTTTCCTTTTCTGTACAAAAAAAAAAAAAGAAAGCAGATTACACCACTGCCTTTCCTTATATTACTATGGTACTTGTTAAGCGCATACTATGTGCCAAGTGTTGTATTAAGTACTGGGGTAGATACAAGATAATCAGGTCGGATGTGGTACCTGTCCCATCACAGGCTCATATAATAAGTACGAGGGAGTAGGATTAATCCCCATTTTTAAAGGTAAGGGAATCGGGGCACAGAGAAGTGAAGTGTCCAAGGTCACACAACAGGCAAGTGGCAAAGTCAGGATTAGAACCCAGATCCTCCCAGACTCCCAGGACCGCATTCTTTTCATTAGACCATACTGTTTCCCGTATATTATGAAATAGTATGATTTTTTAATTTTCAAGTAGAAGACTGAAGGCTCTTGTTGCACGTTTTAGACAAATTGTCATAAAGTCAGAGTATAAAAAATTTATTATGCCCAGAGCATCTTTATAATTTGGCATCATGGCCTTAGATACGTTTTATCATTTTGCAAGATGTTCATGAGGAATTGCTATCTGAGGAAGAGCCTTCAGTTTTGTATTTGTTCCTTGTTTCAACACAAACATTTTCTCCCTTCTCACCTCAGATGGCCATTACTATCCTCACATCCAAATTCCTCCTAAATCTCACCTCCTGCAACAACAATAATTAATAATTATGTTATCTGTTAAGAGCTTACTATGTGCCAAGCACTGTACTGGGGTGGCTACAAGCAAATCAGGTTGGACACAAGTCCCTGTCCCACATGAGGCCAACAGTCTCGATCCCCATTTTACAGATGAGGTAACTGGGGCACAGAGAACTTAAATGACATGCCCAAGGTCACACAGCAGATAAGTGGTGGAGCCAGGACTGGAACCCAAGATCTTCCAGGCCTTTGCTCTATCCATTACACCATCCTGCTTCAAGCTTCCCCCCAATTCATTCCCCAGCAACCTAAGCCAGATCACCCTTTCAGTCTTCTCTTGCACTGAGGAAATTTTCTGTACCCCATCCCAACACTCCTGTGTATATCTGTGCTCGATTTTTCATTTTGGCCACTCCAGTTATATTTTTATTTTTATCTCCCTGATTAGAATGTAAGTTCCACATGGCAGGGAATATATCCTTTCTTTTTTCTGTAATTCCCAAGCACCTAGTATAGTGCACCACAAAGATAGGTGTTAGTATATGTGTTTATTCAAATTGTACTTTTTTTGTGGGGGGGATTTGTTAAGCTCTTTCTGTGTGCCAGGCACTGTGCTAAGCATTGGGGTAGATATAAGCAAATCGGGGGCGGGGGGGGATTTGTTAAGCTCTTTCTGTGTGCCAGACACTGTGCTAAGCACTGGGGTAGATATAAGCAAATCAGGTTGGACACAGTCCCTGTCCCACATGGGGCTCACAGTCTTAATCCCCATTTTACAGATGAGGTAACTGAGGCACAAAGAAGTTAAGTGCCTTGCCCAAGATCACACAGCAGTCAAGTGGCAAAGCTGGGATTAGAACTTGTGCTTTATCCACTAGGCCATGCTGCTTCTCAATTATTCATTTGAATTCCTCTGTGAATATCTTTATTTCTGTAACCACCATTAGAACGTAAGCTTCTTGTGGTCAGGGAATGTGACACTTGCTTGTTCTGTACTTCCCAGGTATGCGGATGTTACTACTATTACTACTAAGGAGCAGCATGGCTCAGTGAAAAGAGGAGTCAGAGGTCAGAGGTCATGAGTTCAAGTCCTAGCTCTGCCAACTGTCAGCTGTGTGACTTTGGACAAGTCACTTAACTTCTCTGTGCCTCAGTTACCTCATCTGGAAAATGGGGATTAAAACTGTGAGCCCCCCATGGGACAACCTGATCATCTTGTATTCTCCCCAGTGCAAAGAACAGTGCTTTGCACATAGTAAGCGCTTAACAAATACCATCATTATTATCATTATTATTAGTAATAATGATGGCATTTGTTAAACCATCACTGGTTTAACACTGGGGTAGATAATTAGGTCCCGCCTGAGACTCACATTCTAAGTAGGAGGGAGCACAGGTACTAAATCCCCATTTTGCAGATGAGGGAACTGAGGCACAGAAGAGTTAAGTGACTTGTCCAAGGTCCCACAGTGGGTGTGGTGGAGCTGGGATTGGAGTACAGTGCTCTGCACACAGTAAGCGCTCAATAAATACGATTGAATGAATGAAGCCCAGTCTTCTGGCTCCCAGGCCTGGGCTCTTTCCATTAGGCCAGGCTGCATCTATCGATCTCTCACTAGGAGATGATGAGAGCAGCTACGATATGATTCTTCCAAGCCTCTTTGGGCCGCCTTTGAGCTGGAGGAACTGTTGTTACAATAATGGTTTTGCTTATGGACCTTTGCAATTATTAATGTTTAGAGGAGGGTGATGAAAGAGAAATCTCTAGAGGAAGGGTGCAATTGCCAGAGCAAAGAAGTGAGGCTCGGAAGCAGATCTTAGTACCCCAGAGGAAGTACTGGGGTTCCAATACTTCCAGTTCTAATTCCTCTCCTCCTCCCCCTCCCCACAGCACTCATATATATATTCGTACAGATTTATTACTCTATTTTACTTGTACGTATTTACTATTCTATTTATTTTGTTAATGATGTGCATATAGCTTTAATTCCATATGTTCTGATGACTTTGACACCTGTCTACACGTTTTGTTTTGTTGTCTATCTCCCCCTTCTAGACTGTGAGTCCGTTGTTGGGTAGGGACCGTCTCTGTATGTTGCCAACTTGTACTTCCCAAGCGCTTAGGACAGTGATCTGCACACAGTAAGCACTCAATAACTATGATTGAATGAATGAATGAAAGTAGCATGACAGTGGACAGAGCAGAGGCCTGGGAATCAGAAAGACTTGCGTTCTAATACCAGCTGCACCGCATGTCTGTAGTGTGATCTGGGCAAGTCACTTCACTTCTCTAGGCCTCAGTTTCCTCAGTTTCCTGTAAAATGGGGATTCAGAGTGTGAACCCCATGTGGGACAGGGACTGTGTCCAACCTGATTTGCTTGTATCCACCCCAATGCTTAGTATAGTGCCTGGCACATAATGTAAGCATTTAACAAGTACCATAATTATTAATTAGCGGGACACTTGGTTTTCTAAGGGACTGGCTCTCCAAAGATCATTAAAGCAGCACAAATGAAATGGAAAAAACGCTTTCTGAAAAAATGAGTTTTGGTAGCGAAAGGGATGTTTTTTGTCCTCAGCTCCTTCTTTGCTGTGGGTCTTCAGTTTGTCCTTTATCCCTATAAAATTCAGTAGAATGGAAAACTTTTCTGGCTTCTTTGAAAGCGTTGGAGCTCACACACACAGTCCTGGAAGGTATTTCCCGGCACTGTAGAGGAAAGGATAATGCCACTGCCTGGTCAAAGGATGCTCGCCGACTGATGCAGTCAGGGCTCTCGGATCCCGTTTCAGATTTCTTCGGAGTTTTCGAAGCAGGATTTGTTCTGGAAGGGATGTTAATCACTATAGAAGAGTTGACGCCACCCGACATTTTTGTTTGAGTATAAATGTTTGCCAAGTACCCCAAAAAAGCAAGGTACACAGGCTGTACATTTATTTTTCTCTTAACTGTGCTGTTGCCAGTTTTTTTCTTTGCTAATATATTTTGACACCTTATTGTTGTAACCTGCTGTTCTCTTTAATTGCTTATTGTTATTAATTATAGAGCAGGAATGTTGTTGGCTGCATGAGCTACTTGGCTGGAAAAAAATATGCATTTATTTTTATTGCCATCGGAGCTGCAGGAAATTGCCAGATCTGTCCAGAGATGGATGGTTTTGAGCTTTTTGCCCCCTTTGGACAAGTCTGCAGCAAATCCTAAAGTGGTTTTTTTTTTGTTTTTTTTCTTCCTCCTCCTCTGCCTCTATTGCCCTTCTCTGGAACTTCTGTTTCCCTTAATTCCATCTTTGCCTGATGGGCCATTCTTATTTATAAACCTTTTCCTCAGGGCTTCGAAGAAATCTTTATTGGGAGTAGGAGTCCTAGGAGGGACAGGTACTGTGTCCAACCTGATTAACTGGTATCTACTCCAGTGCTTGAATCAGTCCTTGACAACTAGTAAGTGCTTTACAAATATAATAATCATCATTGTTAGTATTACTATTATTATTATAAAGTAGAAACCATGTGCTTCATAATAGTATCATTCTTTTTGGCTGCATCATTTTCCATTCAACAAAAGGAGGGTTTGGAACTGTTGCTCAGTATTTGGAATATAGTAAAAGCTGACCAAAAAATAATAAGAAGAATAACTATGGTATTTGTTAAGCACGTACTACGTGCCAACCACTAGGGTAGATACAAGTTAATTGGATCAGAGACAGACTCCCCGTCCCACATGGGACTCAAACTCATCCCCATTTTACAGATGAGGTAACTGAGGCACAGAGAAGTTAAGTGAGTTGCCCAAGTTCATACAGCAGACATGTGGCAGAGCTAGAATTAGAACCCAGGTCCTTCTGAATCCCAGGCCCTGGCTCTAGCCACTAAGCGATGCTGCTTCTCAAAACCACAATTATTTTATTATTATTATTATTTTAAACGTCCCTTGGACATGATTCTCCATTGATTTGAGGAGCCACAGAGTTTCCTGGCCAAGAGACTGAATCTTTCTGGCTTACCTTTGAGACTTCCTGATGGACAGCTGTCATTCACCTCTTCCCCCTCTAGAAAAACAAATAATGCCAAATGCAAACCAGGCATGTTTCGCTCCCTTAAAGTCCCTTAAGAGTAGGGACCGTATCTTTTTGCTTCCACTGAATTCTCCGCAAGCACATAGTACAATGTTCTGCAGGCAGTGACCAATTAAAAATCCTGCTTGCTTGATTTCCACATTCAGAATTTCTTCACTAGGATGCAAGACACAAAGATTTCCTAAAAGTCGGTGCGTTGGGTTTTAAGTAAACCCTAGGGGACAGATAGCAGTCTTCCAGTTAAATTACAAAAGTGGGATGGCCCTTTATTAGGAAAATAATAAGAATAATAATAGTTCTTTTTAAGAGCTTACTATATGCCAACCACTATTCTAAGTGCTGGGGTAGCTCCAAATTGATCTGGTTGGACGAAGCCCCCATCCCATTTGGGGCTCACAGTCTAATTAGGAGGGAGTAGGATTTAATTCCCATTTTAATGATAAGGTTACTGAGGCATAGAGAAGTGAAGGGATACTCCCAAGGTGACAAGTGGCAGAGCCGGGATTAGAACACGGATCCTCCAACTCCCGGACCCGTGCTCTTTCCTCTAGGCTACGCTGCATCTCTATTTTTGATAACATCTCTTCTGGTTCATTCTCTATTCCCTCCACCTTTCCTTCCCCACGGTCTTTCACACCCCCCACCCGTTGCACTGTCACCAATCGATCGATTGCATTTCTTGAGCACTTACTGTGTGCTCACTTAAGAGAGTACAATATAGAGCACCATCCCCTTGTCTGGGGCAGAGGAGAGGAGTCTCTTCTGTTCCCTGCTGTCTCGGAGGGGTTTCATTTTTCCTTCTCCCCCAGACCCTCTTCTCTATTCCACAAAGTCCTTTCCTTTCTTCCCAACTGCCAAACTGACAGGCAGCTGCTTGAGTTCTCTGGCAAGAGAGCCAGAAGAGAGTGGGGAGGAGGAAGAGATGCATGAAAAAAAAAAGTTGCCACGATCCAAGTAAGCAGCTGTAACAATGGGCCGCCTGAGCTCCCAAGCCAGGGAGAAGGAACTGTCTCCCTTAACTGTGCGATTGCCAGACTCCTAGGGGCATTTCTGCCACAGATTTAGCAGTGCCTGGCTGTAAGAACGTTTATTTTGCTTGGTCGCCCTCTCCCCTGTGGACACTTGCTTGAGGCCACAAGTTACTTTGGACATGTGCAGATTCAGGTTAAAAAGCAGCTCTTTCCTCTGGTAGAACCCTCTAGCAAAATATACCTGTGTCTAGGGCAGACTGGGCCCTGATCTTGCCCTCTTCATTCACCCCTCTGTGTTAGTTAACCCTAAATCTCCTTTTCCCCCTCATTTTAGGCTGTCATTTTTGCCTACGGCTTCAGTGGGGCATCCCTTCGCCTTTGTGCCTTCATTATTCTCAGTGGTATTTATTAAGCGTTTACTGTGTGCCGAGTAATAATAATAATAATAATGGTATTTGTTAAGCATTTACTGTATGCCAAGCACTGTTCTAAGCGGTGGGGTAGATACAAGGTTATCAGGTTGTCCCATGTGGGGCTCACAGTCTTAATCCCCATCTGACAGAAGAGGTAACTGAGGCACAGAGAAGTGAAGTGACTTGCCCAGAGTCACACAGCTTATAAGTGGTGGAGCCGGGATTATAACCCACAACCTGTACTCCCAAGCCCGGGCTCTTTCCACTAAGCCACGCTGCTCAGTACTGTAATAATAATAATAATAATGACATTTATTAAGCACTTACTGTGTGCAAAGCACTGTTCTAAGCGCTGGGGAGGTTACAAGGTGATCAGGTTGTCCCGGGTGGGGCTCACAGTCTTCATCCCCATTTTCCAGATGAGGGAACTGAGGCACAGAGAAGTGTAGTGACTTGCCCAAAGTCACACAGCTGACAAGCGGCGGAGCCGGAATTTGAACCCATGACCGCCGACTCCAAAGCCCATGCTTTTTCCACTGAGCCATGCTGCTTCTCTGTACTAAGCGCTCGGGAGAGTACAGCACAAGAGGTTTGGTAATCACTTTCCCTGCCGGTTCTTCTCTTCCCCACCTCCTCCTCCTTTCTCTCATGGGAGTTTTAGACTCTTTGCTTTCCTCCTTCCATTTCCCCTTTGCTTCTGAGCCTTTCAGATTCACTGGTCATTTCGGAGATCCTCACCTCTCTGCTGAATTATCCCAGAAAGGATAAGGGGAAGCAGTGCAGCCCAGTGGAAAGAGTCCAGGCCTGTGAGTTGGAGGTTCTGAATTATAATCCCGGTTCCGCCACTTGCCCGCTGTGTGACCTTGGGCAAGTCACTTCACTTCTCCATGCCCGTTTCCTCATCTATGAAGGAGGGAACAAAAGCATTGACCCCCTACTGTGAATCCCCTATGGGACAGGGACTGTTTCTGACCTGACTATCTTGTATTTTCCCCAGCGCTTAGTACAGAGCTTGGCACATAGTAAATACTTAACTAAACTCGTTGTTATTAATCATTCATTCATTTTGTTTTGTTGTCTGTCTCCCCCTTCTAGACTGTGAGCCCATTGTTGGGTAGGGACCATCTCTATATGTTGCCAACTTGTAATAATAATAATGATGGCATTTATTAAGTGCTTACTATGTGTAAAACACTGTTCTAAGTGCTGGGGAGGTTACAAAGTGATCAGATTGTCCCACGGGAGGCTCACAGTCTTAATCACCATTTTACAGGTGAAGTAACTGAGGCCCGGAGAAGTTAAGTGACTTGCCCAAAGTCACAGAGCTGACAGTTGGTAGAGCCGGGATTTGAACCCATGACCTCCGACTCCAAAGCCCGCGCTCTTTCCATTGAGCCATGCTGCTTCTCCTTGTACTTCCCAAGCACTTAGTACAGTGCTCTGCACACAGTAAGTGCTCAATAAATACGATTGAATTAATTTATTGAGTGCTTACTGAGTGCAGAGCACTATAGTAGGAATAATAATAGCATAACAAAACCCACAATTATTCTTCTTCTTATAATTAAGCATAATAATAATATAGCTCACTGAGGACAGGGAACTTATCTACCAACTCTGTCATATAGTACTCTCCCAAGCACTTAGTACAGTGCTCTGCCCACAGTAAGCGCTAAGTAAATACGATTGATAACTGTGTTGTAGACATGAATCTCCAGCCCACCTTGCCTTGTCCATTGGGTGCAGGGAACGTGTCTACCAACTCTTATATTTTACTCTCCTAAGTGCTTAGTACAGTGCTTTGCACAGGGTAAGGGCTCAATAAATGCAAAGGAAAGAGCTCAACTGTGGCCATCCAGAAGTGCAGCTTGTAAACCTGGTATTTTATGAAAAGTAAAATAGCTGTTAGCATCTCTGATCTTGGTATATCTTTAAAAAACCAACAAAAAAACAACAGACCGTCCAGCTACATACCCCTACCTTACTCAACATTAAATTCACCCCAGTTAAGTAAACTTAAATTGAGCCTCTTGAAACTTCCTAAATAGAACTAGTGGCCTTAATTACAATCAAGCCATTTAAAGGTTATGGAGCACTTAACCAGTTCTACAGTATATCACTTTAATATTGCATAGAAAAAATTCCTTAAAGGGGCTTTGTCTCGATTACAAGAAAGAGTTGTAGTTTCCAAGCATATTTCCGATAACAATTTCCGACGCTCTGGCCTCCATTTTACAAGGGGCCATGGCTTTCCTTTTTCTCTGAAGCCAAATCCCTCAGGGCACATCTACGGATCAGGGAAGCCGTGGAGTATATTAATGTCTGCTCCGCCACTCTAGACTGTAAGCTTATTGTGGGCAGGGAATGTGTCTGTTATTGCTGTATTGTATTCATTCATTCACTCGTATTTATTGAGCACTTACTGTGTGCAGAGCACTGTACTAAGAGCTTGGGAAGTACAAGTCGGCAACATATAGAGACAGTCCCTCCCCAACAATGGGCTCACAGTCTAGAAGGGGGAGATAGACAACAAAACAAAGCAGTATTGTACTCTCCCAAGCGCTTGGGGATTAAGACTGTGAGCCCCATGTGGGACAACCTGATCACCTTGTAACCTCCCCAACGCTTAGAACAGTGCTTGCACATAGTAAGTGCTTAATACATGCCATTATTATTATTATTATTATTATTATTATTATTATTATTGTTATTACAGTGCCTTGCACACAGTCAGTGCTCAATAAATATGATTGAATGAATGAATGAATATGTGTACCTACAGTCCCTCCTTTAGCTGGCTCCCACAATGCATACATCGTTCATAATCCTGTTCACTTTCTCCATGTCCGTCGGGTGAACCAAGGAGCGGGAATGTGGGCTGATATCCTAGCCAACCCAGCCACTGTGGCAGAGAACACAAATTCAGGACCGTGTCCTAGTGGTTAGACCACGGGTCTGGGAACCAGAAGGATCTGGGTTCTAATCCCGGCTCCAATGCTTGTCCGCTGTGTGACCTTGGGTGAGTCGCTTCACTTCTCTGTGCCTCAGTTACCTCATCTAAAAAATGGGAATGAAGACTGTGAGCTCCATGTGGGATGTGGACCAAATCCGAACTGATTAGCTTGTATCTACCCCGGTGCTTAGTACAGTGCCTTGCACATAGTAAGCACTTAGTGAATAACATTTCAAAAAAAAAAATCAGTGGTTCAGCTGCTGCCATTCCCACTGAAAGATCTCCACCTTGGGCAAACTAGAAGCTCTCCGAGGACATGGGACATGTCAAGCAGCTCGGTTCTATTGTAGGCAGCCAAGTGCTTAGAGCAGTGTTCTGCACCCGGTAAGCGCTCAATAAATACCATCGCAGTGTGGCTCAGTGGAAAGAGCACAGGCTTGAGAGTCAGAGGTCGTGGGTTCTAATCCCAGCTCCACCACATGTCTGCTGTGTGACCTGGGGCAAGTCACTTAACTGCCCTGAACCTCAGTTACCTCAGATGTAAAATGCGGATGAAGACTGTGAGCCCCACGTGGGACAACCTGATCATCTTGTATCCCCCCAGTGCTTAGAACAGTGCTTCGCACATACTAAGCACTTAACAAATGCCATTATTATTATTATTATAATTGATTGATTGGTCCTGCATTTAGTCAAATGAGCGCCTTCCTAATGGCTATGTCTGTGGGGATACCCAGCTGGTCTTTCAAATCATTAAACCTAAGGATGTTCCCTACCCTTTACTGTAAAAAGAACTTACTGTTGCGGGAAGCCCAATCAGCCTTATTCTGTCTCGATTTCGGGTTGATTCCATTTTAAGGCAGAGCTTTGTAGCGAGGATAAGCAGCTGTCTCCTTTAGACAGCCGATGGCTTTGTGCAAAGAGGGTGAAAAGCTACTGACAAAATAACCCTCGTTACAAATTTGGAACAAAAAAATCTACTTGAGAGCTGTACACAGTATGCTGCTAGACTGCTACCAGGTGGAATTAATATTGACTCTAGGACTGTCTTGGTGTGAAGCAGTTTTTCCTGCAGACTTCACTTTAGAACAGATTGAGTTTAGTGTGGCGGCATAAAATAGCCTCTTTCACTTTTCCCAATTGTTTTTGGTTTTTCCTCAATGCGGTCCTCGAAGGTAGATATACTTAAGTTCCTAGTAGGTATTTAACATCAAGCATCAGAGCTCAGTGCCAGCCTGAGCCAAAAGCCAAGAAAAATGCCCAGTAGACAGCCAACCAGCAATGCGAAGGTTGCCCGTGATCAGATAAACCCATCACCCCCATGGCATCCTTAGTGCTTACGAATGACACTGTTAATCATCCAAAAAAGCAGGAGATTGCACTTTCCATACTGAGACGCAGAGTGGCTCAGTGGAAAGAGCACGGGCTTGGGAGTCAGAGGTCGTGGGTTCTAATCCCGGCTCTGCCACTTGTCAGCTGTGTGACTTTGGGCAAGTCACTTAACTCTTCCGTGCCTCAGTTAACTCATCTGTAAAATGGAGATTAAGACTGTGAGCCCCACGTGGGACAACTGATTACCTGCATCTACTCCAGTGCTTAGAACAGTGGTTAGCACACAGTAAGCACTTCACAAGTAGCATTATTATTAATCCACGTGGGGACTGCAAGGTGACATTGTCTCTAGATCCCCTTCGATGCTCAATGACTTGAGACTGCCCCAACACATAGAACAGTTCCTGGAAAATATTAAGCACTTAACAGATACCATAAGGACTTAGGATAGTGCACAGATTAAGTGCTCAATAAAAACCGATTGAGTGATTGCCTGATGAAGTGAAATGCACCTCATTTCCTCTGGATGAACAGAAGCAGCATGACGTAGGGGCTAGAGCATACACCTGGAAGTTGGAAGGTTCTGATCACGGCTCCACCACTTGTCTCCTGTGTAACCAAGTCACTTGATTTCTCTGTGCCTCAGTTGCCTCATCTGTCAAATGGGGATTGAGATTGTGAGCCCTACTTGGGACAGGGACTGTGTCCAACCCGATTTGCTTGTATCCACCTCAGTGTTAGTACGGTGTCTGGCACATAGTAAGCCCTTAGCAAATGCCATAATTACTCGTTATTATTATGTAAATTTGGTAGTGGCAGAGGTGCAGTGGATTGACACTCCCTTAAAATGATCTAGACTGTGAGCCCACTGTTGGGTAGGGACTGTCTCTATATGTCGCCAACTTGTACTTCCCAAGCGCTTAGTACAGTGCTCTGCACACAGTAAGCGCTCAATAAATACGATTGATTGATTGATTGATCTAACTTTTAAGCTTCCTCTAGAGTTCAAGCTCCCTGTGGGCAGGTTTACCATCTCTCATGTTGTTCCCTCTCAAATGCTTAGTACAGTGTTCTGCACACAGTAAGTGCTCAGTAAACACGATTGATCGTTTTAGCGTGTAATGCTTTCACTGGATTCAGGGCCCTTCTGGTCTTAGGGTCTAGTAATGAGCAGACCTCTCTTTTTGATGACTTTCTCTCCCAGTCTCCCCCCTCCCACCTCTCCCACCATTAGTCTCGCCACAGGCTAAAATCCTCAGGGTGTAGAGAGGAAAAAGTGCAGCTGGGAAGTTACACTACCAGGACAACAGTGGCATAAAACACGTCATCACACGGGGTGATCTTAACCTCAGTGTCCACCCAGAACCCAAGCTACCAAGCTCTGGCTGGTGATTGTCTGCTGGCAGAGGGAGAGGAACAACCAATATCTTAACCTAGGACATTTTTTGTTCCTCCTCTATATCCAACCTCACCCCTTCATTCCCAGCCTCCTTCCTGAAAAGCCACCCTAATTTTTCGTGGAACCGGGTTCTGTCTTCTGGGTTTATGAGAAGACCTGGCCCGAAATTCCTCTCGCAAAAGCACTGACCAACATGAAGGGATTGGCTGGAGATATGTCTCCCAGAAAGCATCCAAAATCACAGCACCGGATCCTCTGCTCCCAGCCCACCTGGGCCTCCCACCGGCTCGCAAGCTGCCGCTGCTTATCGAACCCTGGGCTACCCCTGGGTTCTTTGCAATCTGCTGAGTAAAGCACACACCACCCTAGTTGATTCATTTCCTGCTTGGGGTCTGCTGACAGCATGAAGACCGGGACAGAAAATAACCATATCGGTAGCAGGATCGCATCTTCCAAAGGCCAGAACACAGCCTTTCTTCACTGCCCTGGTGTCCTGTGCCCAAACTTTTCCGAATCACGCTTCTCCTGCCCAAGACCACTGATGGAATGAAAATCCCTCCACTTCTTATGGAAGATCCTCTTAGGGCAAAGCCCTCCCACCAGCAGCTTGGCTTAGTAGAGCAAGCGTGGTCCTGGAAGTAAGGACCTGGGTTCTAATCCCAGCACCACCATTTGCCTGCTGTGTGTTCCTAAGCAAGTCACCTAACTTTTCTGGGCCTCAGTTTCCTTATCTGTAAAATGGGGATGCAATACGCGTTCTCCCTCCTCAGACTGAGAGCTCCATGTGGGAAAGGGCTTGGGTCTTACCTGATTATCTTTATATCTATCCCAGCACTCAATAAAATACTTTGTGCATAGTAGAGACTTATGATTATCATTGCTAGTAGTTCTTTCAATTCATTCATTCCTTCAATTGTATTTATTGAACGCTTACGGTGTGCAGAGCACTGTAGTAAGCGCTTGGGAAGTACAAGTCGGCAGCACGTGATTTATAGTAGGGCTTTAAAGATGGAGAGAGTTGTGGGTGAAGGGGCAGGGATGGAGAATATGGGCAAGGGGTGGGTGGTGAGAGAGATGACATTGATGTGCGATGAATAAGTTGGCATTTGAAAAGCAAAGTGACCAGACGTTGGTAACAAGACTTATAAAATTAGTTCTTCAGGGCATTCGGGTAGAAGCTCTGAGAAACAGAGCACTTTAGTCCTTCACTGCATGCTGAGAAAGAATTTAGTGGTGGTGCACCTTGAGAGTTTACCTATTTTTCTAGTCCTGGTTTCTGGGGTGAATGTGGCTTTACCTTTGTTTCTCCTCGATCGATCAATCAATGTATCAGTGGTATTCATTGAGCACTTACTGAGTGCAGACCCCTGTCATAGTGCTTGGCAGATTACAGTATAACAGAGGTCGTAGACAAGTCCCCTGTCCACAAGAAGCTTCCAGTCTAGAGGGGGAAACAGACATTAATATAAAGAAATCAATTACAGATATGTACGTCAGTGTTGTGGGGCTGAGGGTGGGGTGAATATCAAGTGCTTAAAGGGTACTGAACCAAGTGCATAGGCGATACAGAAGGGAGAGAGGGAACAGTGCCCAGCGCTTAGAACAGTGCTTTGCACATAGTAAGCACTTAATAAATGCCTTTAATAATAATAATAATAGGGAAGGCTTAGTTAGGGAAGGTCTCTTGGAGGACAGGTGTTTTAATAAAGCATTAAAGGTGGGGAGAATGATGGTCTGTAGTATATAAAGGGGGAGGGAGATCCAGGTCAGAAGAAGGACTTGGGAAGGGTTTGGTGTCGAGAGAGATAAAATTGAGGTACACTGAGTAGTTTGGCATTAGAGGAGCAAAATGTGCAGACAGGGAGGTAATGCAGAAGGGGGAGAGCTGATTGAGTGCTTTAAAGGAGATGATAAGGAGTTTCTGTTTGATGTTGTGGTCGATGGCAGGGCAGCCACTGGAGGCTGTTAGGAAGAGGGGAGAGGAGGACTGAATGACTATTTTAGAAAAACGATCTGGGCAGCAGAGTGGAGTTGGGACTGGTGACGGGAGAGTCAGGAGGCAGGGAGGTCAACGAGGAGGTCGGTGCAGTCCTTAAGTTGGGCTATGCCAAGTGCATGGATCGGAGTAATAACAGTTTCGGTGGAGAGGAAAGGGCAAAGTATAGAACTGTTGTGAAGGTAGAACTGACAGGATTTAGTGCCACACCCAATGTGTGGATGGACTGAGAGATAAATCAAGGACAACGCCTCAGACCCCTGGCATAGAAATGTGCCCTTGGAGATGAACAAGGGGAAGAGGAAGAAGGAAAAAGGAAGAGGGGAGGTAGAAATGGTTTCAGGGCTTGCTCGGTGAACAAGACAAGATGGTTGGCGGGCACAAGCTTTCAGACGGGACAATCACAGCATCCGCCGGCCATTTGAGCCATGCGTTTGGATTCGGAGGGCAGAGGTGATGCCCGTTCGGATCAGTGTGTCTAAACGTGGACTCTGGCACGTGAAAATTTACCAGAAGGGGTTTTATCTCTGGGCCTTAGCCTATGGATTTATGCTGGGTAAGAGGCCGGAGGACCCTTCCGGACAGTCTCGGGGGGTGGTCACCGAGAGAAGAGTCCTACTTTTAAACCGTTACAAATTGGTCCTTAGTAATGGCTGTAGTGTTGATCGGACAACATAAAAGGGCCCCCGGTGCTTCCGGAAGTAACGGCTGCGTATAAGTCAGCCGCTGAACATTTACTTGCAAACGGTGCTTGATTTTTGTTTTTATTGATGGGAAAGGAGCATAAACATGGGACCCACAGTCTGGAGGCTGCTTAAAGGACTTCTCGTGTTTAAAGCTTATATTGAAATGTCAGCATCTTCAGCTAAGCTAACAATAGCCACGCTGGAGCTGGGCGCTCAGGGGCTGCGGGAGAATCCAAATGGTTGCCGTCCTACTTTTCCTTGGCCAGAAAATTGAAGAAGTGGTAATAATGATGATAACTGTGGTATTTGTTAAGCCCTTACTGGGTGCCAAACACTGTACTGAGCACTGGGATAGATATAAGATAACCATGTCCCACACGGGGCTCTCAGTCTAAGTAGAAGGGAGAATTGGTATTGAATCCCCATTTCGCAGATGAGGGAACTGGGGCCCAGAGAAGTTACATGACTTGCCCAAGGTCACACAGTGGGTAAGTAGCGGAGCCAGGATTCGAATCTAGGTCCCTTGATTGCCACACTTGTGCTCTTTCCGCTAGGCCATGCTGCTTCTTTTTCTTCCAATACCACCATACTGCAAAATCCTCGAGGGCAGGAATCATGCCTACTAACTCTACTGTATTGTTCTCTCCCAAGTTAGTCCACTGCTCTGCACATAGCAAGCACTCAATAAATAGCAGTGGCTGATTGATTGACTGGTGAAATGGAAATTCTGTCAGCGTCCAATAAAGTCACTGTTGCATTTAGCCTTCAGCTGTGCTCTTAAAGGGGAGAGATGAGCAAGAGAACAGTCAGTCCTCCAGAGGATAATCTGTAGTGGTTTTGTCCTTTCATCATCGAGTCATGTTTATTGAGAGCTTATTGAGCGTTTACTGGGTGCTGAGTGTATTTACTGGTAAATATTGGTGTATTTACATTGTTATGTACACACTAGTGTATGTACATTGTTGTACACACATTGGTGTACTCACATTGGTGTGTACACACTAGTGTACCTACATTGTTGTATGCACAGTGTTGCACACATACTGGTGTACTTACACTGGAGTGTACACTGAACTGAGGAAGAGAAACTCAAGGTAGCAGTTTGAGCTGGAAACACACTGACTTGAACTGAAAAGCTCATTCCCTTCTTATCATTGTTAGCTCATTTGCGGTTTAATGTTCTTTCTTTCCCTCCTCCTCCTATCTGCAGTTCTCGCACCTATTCGGGTAGAAATAATTTTGTTCTTTCTCCCGGTCCTAGGGACTTTCCTGATTCCACAATATTGCTTATTTCTTCCCTATAACTCTTAATAAAAAATAGGGCTGCACCAACCTATTATATCCTTAATAGAATATTCTAATGGTTATTAAATCAATTGACTCTGAATCTCACTTTAATAAATGAGTCAGACTGTATTTTCCAATTACTGTCAGCCACCACCTTTCTAAAGAGCAGAAGAAGATTATTTTGATTGAATTTTTTAATGCTGCTCAGCACTTTTTTTTTTTTTTAGAATCGGAGTACGACAATGTGGAGTGGAGAATTGGAAGTGGGGGATAGCAGGGTTTCAAGGAGAGAGGCAGTCTCCGGGATTCCTTGATGTGAAGCCTGGATATTAGCTTTAACGAGACTCCAGACCGTAGGCTCCTTGAGGGCACGAATTGTGTGTACCCACTTGATTGTATTTGTACTCTCCCAAGTGCTTAGTAACAGTGCTGGGGCACACAGTAAGCACTCAATAAATACCACTGATTGATCAGTTAAACTGTGTAGCAGCTTTGGACCCCTCTCAGGATAGCACCTGGAGAGTTTCCAGTCCTCTACCAATCTCGACTATGGGAGGGAGAGTAAAGAATTGGCCTATCCATTCCATTCCTAGCTTGGGCAGTGCCTAGTGAGTGGAAGGCAATCTGAGTGGAAGGCAATCTGCTACAAGTCAAAACTCACCCGTGCTGGGCAGCAGCAGCATGGGAGAGAGTCAGTAGTGGAGACTCAGGTTTACTGCATGGAAGGAAGCAATGGTAAACCACTTCCATATTTTTACCAAGAAAACTCTATGGATCCACTGGAATGATTGCAGATGGAGGTGGGGCGTTCTGGGAGAGATGCGTCCATGGCATCGCTATGGGTCGGAGATAATAATAACGATGGCATTTATTAAGTGCTTACTATGTGCAAAACACTGTTCTAAGCACTGGGGAGGTTACAAGGTGATCAGGTTGTCCCACGGGGGGCTCACAGTCTTAATCTCCATTTTACAGATGAGGTAACTGAGGCACAGAGAAGTTAAGTGACTTGCCCAAAGTCACACAGCTGACAACTGGTGGAGCCGGGATTTGAACCTCTGACCTCTGACTCCAAAGCCTGTGCTCTTTCCACTGAGCCATGCTGCTTCTCCGGCATAAGGCAAGCAGCTTTGGAATGTGCAATTTCATGACTTGGGCTTGAAAGAGAAAATCCAAATCAGCGCTCAACAGTCTTATGTATTCCAGGGTGCCTTCTCAGAAACATTAGTGGGTAGCACAGGGTAAGGACATCATTTTACACTGAAGAGGGAGGAAAGATGTCAATTGAGCTGGTTCCCAAATTGCTAAATTGTTTAGAAATCCTTAGAGAAATGGGATAGGGAATTGTTACCTGGCACTTGTGACCAGAAGGGCCCAAGAGAACTGCTTTAGGGTCACAGGTTCAAATGCCGGCTCCGCCACTTGTCTGCTGTGTGACTTTGGGCAAGCCCATGGGACAACCTGATCACCTTGTATCTTCCCCAGCACTTAGAACATTGCTTTGCACATAGTAAGCACTTAATAAATGCCTATATATATATATATATTCTTACACTCTACTATTTCCCCTTTCCATAATCTATTTTAAGCCCACGCAGAACCTGGGGGAGGGGTCGGCTGCAAGATAGGCCTGTTTGGTGTTGTCTACACTGATGGGAAAGTCATAGGGAAAACAGGGTTTTGGTGAGAAGAGTTCTGTTTTGTAAATGTTAAGTTGGAGGTGTCAGCAGGACATCCTAGTAGAGATGTTTTGAAGGCAGGAGGAAACTTGAGACAGCAGAGAGGAAGAGAGTTTGGGGCTGGAGTTATAGATTCAGGAATCATCCACGTAGAGGTAATAGTTGAAACCAGGGGAGCAAATGAGTTCTCCAAGGGAGTGGATATAGATGAGAATAGAGGAGGACCCAGAACTGAGCTTTGAGGAACACCCACAGTTAGGGGGTGGGAGGCAGAAGAGGAGTCCACAGGAGAGACTGAGAATGAGCGGCCAGAGAGTTAGGAGGAGAACCAATAGAGGACAGTGTAAGTGAAGCCTAGGTTAGAAAATGTTTCCAGGAGAAGAGATTGGTTGACAGTGTTAGAGGTGGCTGAGAGGTCAAGGAGGATTAAGCTGAAGTAGAAACTGTTGGAATTGGCCAGAAGGAGATCATTGGTGACCTTTGAGAAGGCATTTTCCGTCAAGCGAAGGGGTTGGAAACCAGATTGAAGAGGGTTGAGGAGAAAATTGGAGGAGATGGACTTTAAACAGCATCGCTCAAATAGTTTGGAGAGGAATGGTAGGAGCAAGATGGGGTGATACCTGCAGGGAGCTGTGAGGTCAAGGGAGGGTTTTTTAGGATAGAGAAGACATGAGTAGACTCTTTGCACCCAGTAAACACACATTAAATTCCTTGGATTGGTTGTTGAAGATTGGAATGGCTCTTCGCCCTGTCAACGCACGATAAATACCACTGAGTGATTGACTGATTGATTGTTGAAGATTGGAATGGCTAGGCCTAAGGAAAAGGAGTGTGACTTGGAAGTGTGAACTTCCTTCCAAGAAGGCCCTGTCATTGCTGAACTAATTGCACGCAGCATGTGAGAAATGGGAAGTTGCTTAGGTGTCTCAAATCTGGCTGCTGATTCACTTACCGTCCAGTTCCCTGAGATACAATAGCATTCTTTATGCCTTTCAATTCCTAGAGCAAGGAGTTATTTTACTTGTGACCCTAGGAGAGAGGAAAAAAAGACGAAAACTCCTTGATCTGGCATAATCCTTAAGGCTTTTTGTATTACCCCTCGCCCTCTCAGTATGCAGAATTAAACCCCCTCTTACATAATTACAATCAAGCTTCACTTGTGCCACCCAGATGCAGAAAGGGTTTTTTTTTTTATCTCTTGTGAAATGTAGACAGAACTGGGTGGCTTAATTAGTACTTTGCTTCTCCCTTTACAGATTCCTTCCCTTGGCTTGGAAAGACTCATTCTCTGTGAGCAGAAAGATTAGGGTTACAAATACACTGATTTACTGTGGCTTCACTCATAAGAAGTCACTTTGAAATAGCCATTTATTCTGGGGCTGGTGGTACCGGTTGCTTCACAACTTGGAATCTTCAGGCTTAATTTCGGTTATATGAAATAATTTCAGCTGCATAAATTGTGTGATTGGGAGGGTGTTTGTGTGTATGTGTGTGTGTGTAATTCCCTAGTTTTAAAAGAATGTGCAGACAGACTTTCTGCCCTGGTGGAGTTACACATTATTTTAGACTATGAGAAGGAACAAAGTTGCTTGAACTGAGTTCCAGCAGGATTACATGGATTTCTGACCTCAGAAGTGACCGAAAAGTCGGTCCCGTTCCCATCCTATGTGCTTCTTTGTTTTCATTGTTTTTGCATATTCATTCAATTCGTTCATTCAGTCACATTTATTGAGTGCCTACTGTTTGCAGAACACTGTACTAAGCACTTGGGAGAGTAGAGTATAACAATAAACAAAACATTCCCTTCCCACAATAAGCTTGCAGTCTAGAGGGGGAGACGGACATTAAATTAAATAAATACATTACAGATATGTACATAAGTGTTGAGGGGCTGGGTGGTGGGGATGGATAAAGAGAGCAAGTCAGGGTGACGCAGAGAAGAGTGGGAGATAATAATAATGATAATAATGGTACTTGTTAAGCACTTATGCCCTCCCTCAGCAAATCCAACATACAATTACTCTTCCTCACTTCAAAGCCTTATTGAAGGCACATCTCCTCCAAGAGGCCTTCCCTGACTAAGCCCTGCTTTCCTCTTCTCCCACTCCCTTCTGCGTTATTACTCCCTGTTTTTGACGAATAGGAAATATGGGTGTAATTCCCTAACCAGAACTGGAATATCTGCTCTCCTAAGGAGCTGGAGATAAAGCCTCTTTCCACAGATGATAGCCCCCTTTCATGCTTTTTAATCAAATGTGCTAGAGTCACAGCGGTAGGTGCCATCAGTTAGTCCTTTGATTTCTCAGTTCTGGCGTTGTTCTAATTGAAATGTTCTCAATGTTCTGATTGAGAAGCAGTGTGGTCTAGTGGTTAAAGCACGGGCCTGTGGGACAGGGACTGCGCCCAACCTGATATCCTTGTATCTACCCCAGTGCTTAGTGCAGTGCCTGGCACAGAGTAAGCGCTCAACAAATACCATGAAAAAAATGAATTGACAAGGCCAGGAAAAGCATGTAAGCACAAAGAATGGATAAAAATGCCTATCGGTCTCACTAGACTAAATAAAGCAAGTTATCGAATACCAGTAATACAGTCATTATCATCTTAGAGAGGAAATGCTCGGTTTCATGTTTTCTTCTCCATTTGCTTCTCTCTCCAGATGAAGGACTGAACCACGAATGCAAACTCTGCAATCAAACCTTCGACTCTCCCGCCAAACTTCAGTGCCACCTGATAGAGCATAGCTTTGAAGGCATGGGCGGCACCTTTAAGTGTCCTGTCTGCTTTACAGGTAGGAATGTCACTCCAACCAAAACTCCGGAGGACTCTGGAGGCCAGGTTGGGATTTTCCTCTGCACACTTCCTGCGGATCAGGCCTTTCACGGAAGTGATGTTGATAGGTTTGGTTTTCGGGGCTTGTTTTCACAATATCAGTAATCATCATCACTGAGCGTGGCTCAGTGGAAAGAGCCCGGGCTTTGGAGTCAGAGGTCATGGGTACAAATCCCAGCTCCACCACTTGTCAGCTGGGTGACTTTGGGCCAGTCACTTCACTTCTCTGTGCCTCAGTTCCTTCATCTGTAAAATGGGAATGAAGACTGTGAGCCACACATGGGACAACCTGATCACCTTGTAACCTGCCCAGAGCTTAGAACAGTGCTTTGCACATAGTAAGCGCTTAATAAATGCCATCATTATTATTATTATCATCATCATCCTCATAACAAGTGGGAAAATAGTAGTTTTATCTAAATGGGAAGGAGAAAATAACATTTAATCTGCATTTTACAGATGAAGAAATTGAAACTTAGAGAAGTTTAAGTGATCAAAGTCACCCAGCAGGCAAGTGGCAGGGCCCGAATTAGAACCCAGGTCTCCTGACTCCCCAGCCTGTGATCTTCCCTCTCATCTGTGCTGCTTTTCTGGGTGAACCACTGCCCAGTTAGCTGGCCAGAAAGGTCGGGGGTGTACATTACACCATCCAGCACCTAGAACAGTGCTTTGCACCTTGTAAGCGCTTAACAAATGCCATCATTATTATTATTATTATCAACACTTCCGGCAGAAGGCTGATTTTCTGGTTGAAGAGCCTGGGCCCAGATTTCAGTCACCCTTATCCTCATGGTGTTAAAGGATGATAAAGCCACCTGCCAATTGTCCCAGCTTAATCACTGGTGCTGAAATGCAGGTCCAGAGTCTGGGTTTCTAATGTGGAGATTACCGTATTTTTACCTCCTGAGAAACCAAAGTATCCTGCGTATCATAAGCCTGTAGATGTCTCTTTCAAGTTCTAAGAGGATAGAACAGGATGCCGGGTGGGTTATCCAGATGCTACATTTTATGGGTAGATGACTTTTTAAGTACATTTTGGAATAAAATGATACCATGAAAAAAATGAATTGACAAGTCCAGGAAGAGTGTGTAAACACAAAGAAATTCATAAGCTGTTGATAAGTGTCATAAATTGCAAATTTTGCTCTGCAGCAAGGAGTTCGGAAACGGTAGCTCATTCATTCTTCATTCATTCATTCATTCAGTGGTGTTTATTGATCGCTTACTGTGTGCAGAGTACTGTGCTAAGCACTTATGAGAGTACATTTAACAATAAGCAGACACATTCTCTGCCCCAAGATGGCTTGGAAGGCATAGTCTGCCCGAGCCTGTCTGTTAAAGGTTTGTTTTGTAGACAGATGTTGGTCCCCCTAGCAGAGTCCTTATCTTTATCATTTTGGGCTTTCAGTCTGACTCTCTGCTCGTGCCTCTGAGGCAGTAGCCACGACAGTCGGCCCTGAGGTGAAAGTCACCTCCTGTGAGTACTAAACAATGGCTGCCCCCTCGTTCCAACTGACGACGTTTTCTGGCAGATGCATCGAGGCCCTGCTGCTGAGCTAGGGTCTGCCACACTTGTCCCTTGCACCGTTTGTGTCACGAGACTTTGTGGGGCAGAGGCTGCCATCAAAAAGAAAGCATGTTTTTAAAAAATGGTATTTGTTAAGGGCTTACTATATGCCAGACACTCTACTAAGCACTGGGGTAGATGGAAGCTGATCAGATTGGACACAGTGCCTGTCCCGCATGAGGCTCACAGTCTTAATCCCCATTTTTGCAGATGAGGGAGCTGAGGCACAGAGAAATTGGGCGGGGATTGCCCAAGTCCACACAGCAGACGAGTAACGGAGTCGGGAGTGCCATGGTCTTTCCACTAGGTTTCAGCATCTAGAAGACTTTTAGTTTGGTTATTTTCCACCCACCCTCCTCACACTGGGGTGCTATAGACCTGGTGCTATAAGTCCTCTGGGAAATCCACCACTGTAGATTAAACAACTAAACCTCAGGGTGGGAAAAGAGGTAGGGAGAAGAAGGCACCGAAGAAGAAGAATCACAATGTACAATGGCTCCTCGGCTCTGCCACTGATTTCTCCTGCCCTGTCCTTTGAGGATTGTGTAACACAGCTGTCTACTGCTTCCTCTCTCCACCCAACCCTCCCCGGTTATAAATTTCACTTTGCAGAAAAATGGCATACACTAATAAATTGGGGAGGCAGAGAGAAAGAGAGAGAGGGAGACAGAGATGCAGACAGAAAGGGAGCGGGGAAGAGGGAAGGAGAGAGAGGGAGGGACTGTCCATCTTCGTTTCGCTGCCTGCAGTGGGTAGTAATGGATAATTCTGTCTTCAACAGTTTAACTGATTGCTTGTTAAGGCATCTAGCCTTCAATAGTTCCTTTACTCAATCAGTCAGCTCTTTGTCATTCGGTATTCCTATTGATTATGCCAAGGTTTCATCTGGCCTTTGTGCACACATCTGTAAGAAGTTTTTTTTCTCTTATTTTATTTTTTCGCACCATAACAAGTAAGCCTAGGGTAGAAAGAGTGAAGCCATGCCATGGTGGGATGTCATGGGCAGGTGCTGTTCTTTTTAACAAGCCAATATAAAACCTCGCTTCAAAAGAGAGCACCCTTACCCAACTAAGATCCATTATCAAATCATCCTTCAATGTCAGAGCCAGGAGCCTTGTAAAATGTGTTAAGGTATATGGAGATTAGTCGATTCCAATTTGTGTAAAAATTCCTTTTGGCCGACGAGGAAAAGAGACAACAACAAATTAATCATAAGCAATGGCATTTCATGTGCAGTCGGAGCTGAATTCTTTCAGCGTCTCTTGAAAGAATTTTAGAAGGACCAAGGAAAAGGGGCTCCACTCTAAAGCATGTGGGACACAGGAAGAAAACCAGAGTGTTTTCGTAAGGTAATGAGAAATATGATTAAAACAGATGATTCTCCAGGATGAGATTCTAATATTTTATGCTAGCTGGCGATTAGAATAATTTTAATGATTAGAACAGAGTCAAAATCGTATGCCGGCATCTTTAATAAATCCTTTCCCGTGCCTATACCGATTCATATTGTAGATGCAAACTTGTTTTTTAGGTCACAGTGCAGCTGGCATTCATCAGAAGTCAGGGCTGCCAATCCAAGCACTGCCTCTGGCACATACAATTTAATTATTAATAATATGTCTCTTAGGTAAACTGTTACACAGTTTTAGGGCCTTGTTTTGTAGTCATTAAAATTGAACATGTTTATATTATTGAAACCCTTGCATTCAATGTGTAGGCACAGTTGATCTTAAAGTATCCAAAGAGAATTTACCTGCGGTTCTGTTTCGCATTCATAGACAGGGCCCCAGAGTAGCTGTGGGATATCATTTTTAGCATTAACACATTTAAATAGAGAACTGTTTGCTAGCTATAACTTTAGGCAAATACAATAAACAGGGCTTTGGCGTCTCGGTTTTCCTGTGGGTTGCCGGGAAATAAGAGTCATTTGTGTTCATTCCCAAGACCTTTCGCTTGACAATTTTCAGCTTTATTTTTAAGAAGCGGGGCATCTCAGAATCTTTACTTTGGAGCTTTGTACGTGGCCGAATCGACGCAGGATAAAGGATATTTTGCAGAATAGCAGAGACGTTATCGCCAGGTCCCACGAGTCCCAAAGGCAGGACAGGTTGACCCGTCAGCCTCGTCCCACTTCAGCACTCTATGTTCCCTCTTCAGCACTCTATGTTCCCTCTTGAATGCGTTTCCCTCGGCTTTAAAGCACTCAATCACCTCAGCCCCTCCTTCCTTACCTCTCTGATTTCCTATGCCAGCTGCCAGCCGGCACACTTTGCTCCTCTAAATACCAACCTACTAACTGAACCTCCACCTCATCTATCTCACCGCCAACCCCTCACCCACGTTCACTAAGCTCGCAATGGACAGGGAACACGTCTCCTAATTCTGTTTCACTGTACTCTCCCAAGTGCTCAGTACAGTCCTGCGCACATAGTAAGTGCTCAGTAAATGCAATTGATTGATTCAAAGCCTTATTAAAAGCACACCTCCTCCAAGAGTTCTTCCCTGATTAAGCCCTCCTTTCCTCTTTCCCCACTCACTTCTGCATCTCCCTTCCTCTTGGATTTGCAACTTTTATTCACCCCGCTTTCAGTCCCAGAGATCTTACATCCATATCGGCAATTCATTTATTTTTATTAATGTCTGTCTGTCTTCCCCCTTTAATAATAATAATGATGGCATTTATTAAGCGCTTACTATATGCAAAGCACTGTTCTAAGCGCTGGGGAGGTTACAAGGTGATCAGGTTGTCCCACGGGGGGCTCACAGTCTTCATCCCCATTTTCCAGATGAGGGAACTGAGGCACAGGGAAGTGCCTCTTTATTACTCTATTTATTTATTTATTACTCTATTTATTTATCTTACTTGTACATATCTATTCTATTTATTTTATTTTGTTTGTATATTTGGTTTTGTTCTCTGCCTCCCCCTTCTAGACTGTGAGCCCGCTGTTGGGTAGGGACTGTCTCTATGTGTTGCCAACTTGTACTTCCCAAGTGCTTAGTACAGTGCTTTGCACGCAGTAAGCGCTCAATAAATATGATTGATTGATTGATTGATTGATTGATTGAAGTGACTTGTTCAAAGTCACACAGCTGACAAGCGGTGGAGCCGGGATTTGAACCCATGACCTCTGACTCCAAAGCCCGGGCTCTTTCCACTGAGCCACACTGCTTCTCTTTAGACTGTAAGCTTGTTGTGTGCAGGGGACAGATCTACCAACTCTGTTTTATGTGCTTTCCCAAGCACTTAGTACAGTGGTCTGCACACAGTAAGCACTCAATAAATACAATTGATTGATTGACTGAATGGGAATAAATTTCCTGATACTTAACCGGACCCATAGTTTACCATTCTTTTTATTGTTTCAGTGTTTGTTCAGGCAAACAAGTTGCAGCAACATATTTTCTCTGCCCATGGACAGGAAGACAAAATCTATGACTGCACGCAATGCCCACAGAAGTTCTTCTTCCAAACGGAGCTGCAGGTAAGACACCCAGAAGGAGGGCCAGAATTGAACTAGATGGCATGTAGGAAACAAAAGTTTTCTAAAGCCTGGATCTGTGCTGTCGCACCGTGGTACTTTGTGGGGTTGGAAGCGAGGGAAACATCAGAGGTTCGCTTCGTAGATGCGGTCGTCCAAGTCTAACTAGAACGGACCTGCTGGAAGATTTTCTAGTACCATGAAGGGTCCTGAGACCCATGCTCACACCCGGAACTCTCAGACCCCTTCATGTATAACAGAACAACACTCTCCTCCTCTAGACTGTAAACTCAAAGTCAGGTTCTTCAGATTCGAGCCATAGAACAGAATCAGTGCCCTAGAAAGTTCTTCACCAACATACACTTGTAGAAAGAGCCATGGTGACTTATTTTCCATCTCTCGTGTTGGATCGTTTTAAGATCTCACAATGGGGGAGCGTCGTATTCAGAGAGATTCCCAGATTTCTCACTTTCTTGGAGATCACCTGGACAAAGCCAACGCCGAACGCAGGGAGAACTTTCTGTTTTAACAGTGCATCTGATCCAGTTGTATGGTAAACCAGAGGGTGTTTGGAGTGTTTGTTGTAGATGCGAGGCATACAGTCCCAACACATGTATACATGAAATCTTCTATGTCGTGTCCTTCACATTTTCTCACTCGAAGGTTATAACCTTAGAGGCCCATTGCCCTGTGTCTTTGAATTCATTACCCCAGTGCTTAAAGGAGAGAATTAATGTAATTTAAAAGTATTGATTTCTTTCATTTCCTGCATGGAGATTAGGGATGTGAAGTCTGAGAAAAACATAAAATGATTTTGTTAAGCGAAAGAACAAGAAATACGACAACAATTGAAATCGGAAAATAAGGTGACAATAGAAAGTTAAAATCTACTTGGCAAAATAATAGCGTTAAGAGGAGAAATGAAGCTCATTTTCCCTGGTAAGGGATGGTCGGGCCTTTGCTTGCATGCATTGTTTTAAGACAAGCCGATTGAGGACCTTATCCATTTCTGTGTTCATGAAAGGTCGGAAGAAAGCTTCATGGTATTTCAGAGCATCTTGATGTGTCCAGATTATTAACAAAGGCTCAAGGACTGACTCTGTAGCTGCACTTGGTAACCTCTCATTTGATATCCACTCTCCCTGGAGGAATATCTCTGCCCCCAAAGCCATGATCTTAGTAAACTAGGGCGACCAGCTATCCCAGTTTTGCTGGGACAGTGTCATGATGGTTGATAGCAGTGTCCTGACAAAGGTTTTCAGATTGCCAAAACAGTCCGTATATTTCGGGATCTCAATCAATCACCACCTCACCCTCTCTTTATATAAAACTGTGTAAAGTTTTAAAGATATCCTGACTATGAACCCAGCGTGAAGCAGCGTGGCCTTGCGGATGGAGCCCAGGCCTGGGAATCAGAAGAACGTGTGTTCTAATCACATGGTTGTTTTTCTTTTTTTTATTGTATCTGTTAAGCACATACTACGTGCCAGGCGCTGTACTAAGCTCTGGGGTAGATACAAGCTAATCAGGTTGGACACAGTCCACATCCCCCAGTGGGCTCACAGTCCTAATCCCTATTTTTCAGATGAGGGAACTGAGGCACAGAGAAGCAAAGTGGCTTGCCCAAGGTCACACAGCGGACAAGTGGCAGAACCGGGATTAGAAACCGGATCCTTCTTCCTCTCAGGCCTGGCTCTAAACACTAGGCCGTGCTGCTCTGGGCCGCAGGTACCTCATCTGTAAAATGGGCATTGAGACTGGAGCCCCACATGAGACGGGGACTGTGTCCAACCTGATTAACTTGTATCTGCCCCAGTTCTTAGTACAGTGCCTGGGACACAGTAAAGCACTTAATAAATTTCAGTAAAAAAAAAGAATACAAAAAAAACCAAACAGACACAGATACGCCCTGACAGAAACTTGGCACGTCCTCCCTCCCTCTCAGTGTCTGGCTCCTGATCTCCCACTGCCACCACTGGTAAGTGCCATCGGGAGCCAAACATGGCAGTCTGGTACCCTGCATTATGGACCAGAGGAGGACGTTGACACCCCTAATTCTCCTCTTTCATCTGGAAATCGACTCCTCCTACGTAACCCCATGCAAACCACCAAAGACAGGTGGCTTCACAAAACCTCCAAAATTCAATACAGGGGATACAGGGGAAGCTACATTCTTCACATCCGTCATTCACCAGGGCTAGCCTGGAGCAAAATGCCAGTCCTGAGGATTAACCAGGAATTTATTATCATTCTTCCCAGCATGGCTTCCCTGGCCCAAACGAGTCTCTTTGCTGAGTATTCTCCTTAACTTCAAAGAAAATCCTGAACGTCGGTTGGGGAGATAGGCTCCAGAAGAATAGAACATGGATCCATTACTGAATCCCTTTTGAATGTGGCCTTCCTTTTATTTCCCTTAAAAACTACAGAACTGAAAACTGTGGTCCTTGAAATGCTGCTGAGTTATCCCTTCTAGAGCCCTCTTAAAGGAAGCAGAGGTTTGTCTGTTAGGAAAGGCCCTGACCAAGATGTTGGGGGTGGCTCGGTGCTTCAGTGTTCTCTTCCAAATGCTTAGTACGGTGCTCTGTACATAGCACTCAGTAAATACAATTGATTGATTTCATTTCCAGTGCTAAGTTGCATAGCTTGGCATTTCCTGAGGTAAGCCTAGTCTGGCCAAGGGAGTTTTTTGGGTTTTTCTTGGGGGGGTTTATGGTACTTGTGAGCACTTAGTTCATGCCAGGCACTGTTCTAAACACTGGGGTAGATATAAGATAATCAGGTTGGATACAGTTCTTGCCCCAGGCTAAATCGGAGGGAAGAGGATTTAATCCCCATTTTACAGAGAAGTGAAGTGACTGCAGTCAGTCGATCAGTCAGTCAATTGTATTTATTGAGTGCTTACTGTGTGCAGAGCACTGCAGGAAGCACTGGGGAGAGTACAATATAACAATATGACAGACACATTCCATGCTCACAATGAGCTTACAGTCTAGACTTGCCCAAGGTCCCACAGCAATCAAGTGACAGAGCTATTTGGGAGGCAGTATGACCCAGTGGAAAGAGCAGGGGGCTTGGAGCCAGAGGTCCTGGGTTCGTGTCCCACTTGGGGCTTACAGTCTTAATGCCCATTTTACAGATGAGGGAACTGAGGTACAGAGAAGGTAAATGTCTTTCCCAAGGTCACAGAGCAGACAAGTGGCGGAGCCAGGATTAGAACCCAGGTCCTCTGACTCCCAGCCCCGTGATCTTTCCACTAGGCCACACTGCTTCTCAGCTACTAAGCTCTGGGTTAGATAAAAGTTAATCAAGTTGGATATAGTTGGTTGGTTGCTTGAGAAGCAGCCTGGCTCAGCGGAAAGAGCACAGGCTTGGGAGTCAGAGGTCATGGGTTCTAATCCTGGCTCCACCACGTATTGGCTGTGTGACTTTGGGCTAGTCACTTAACCTCTCTGTGCCTCAGTTACCTCATCTGTAAAATGGGGATTAAGATTGTGACACCCACGTGGGACAGCCTGATCACCTTGTATCCCCCGAGCACTTAGACCAGTGCTTTGCACATAGTAAGTGCATAACAAATACCATCATTATTATTATTATATAATCTTAGTCATTCATTCATTCAATTGTATTTATTGAGGGCTTACTGTGTGCAGAGCACTGTACTAAGTGCTTGGGAGAGTACAATACAACAACAGACACATTCCTGCCCACAGTGAGTTTACAGTCTAGAGTGGGTGGGGGAGACAGACATTAATATAAATAAATAAATTACAGATATGGGACTCACAGTCTCTGTAGAAGGGAGAATAGGCCCCGAATCCTCATTTTATAGATGAGGAAACTGAGCCGTAGAAAAATTCAGTGACTTTCCCTAGGTCACTCCAGCAGGCAAGTAGGAAAGCTGGGATTAGAATCCAGATTATCTGACTTCCAGGCCTAACAGTTCCTCGGCTAAAATCTCAGGAATTGAGGTTCTGAGGATCCAGAAAGACCACAGCTAGCAGGAAAAAATAGACCAATGGAAAGCAGAGAAGGTTCAAGCTGATCGGGAGAGAGAAGGTGAGAAAGCCAAAAACCTTTGGTTCTTTCATTCATTCATTCATTCATTCAATCATATTTATTGAGCGCTTACTGTGTACAGAGCACTGTACTAAGTGCTTGGGAAGTACAAGTTGGCAACATATAGAGACGGTCCCTACCCAACAACCGGCTCACAGTCTAGAAGGGGGAGACAGACAACAAAACAAAACATGTGGACAAGTGTCAAGTCGTCAGAACAAATAGAATTAAAGGTAAATGCACATCATTAACAAAATAAATAGCATAGTAAATATGTACAAGTAAAATAAATAGACTAATAAATCTGTACAAACATATATACAGGTGCTGTGGGGAGGGGAAGGAGGTAGGGCGGGGGGATGGGGAGGAAGAGAGGAAAAAGGGGGCTCAGTCTGGGAAGGCCTCTTGAGGAGGTGAGCTCTCAGTAGGGCTTTGAAGGGAGGAAGAGAGCTAGCTTGGCGGATGTGGGGAGGGAGGGCATTCCAGGCCAGGGGGAGGACGTGGGCCGGGGTCGATGGCGGGACAGGTGAGAACAAGGCACAGTGAGGAGGTTAGCGGCGGCAGAGGAGCGGAGGGTACGGGCTGGGCTGGAGAAGGAGAGAAGGGAGGTGAAGTAGGAGGGGGCGAGGTGATGGACAGCCTTGAAGCCGAAAGTGAGGAGTTTTTGCTTGATGCATAGGTTAACAGGCAGCCACTGGAGATTTTTGAGGAGGGGAGTGACATGCCCAGAGCATTTCTGTACAGAGATGATCTGGGCAGCAGCATGAAGTATAGACTGAAGCAGGGAGAGACAGGAGGATGGGAGATCGGAGAGGAGGCTGATGCAGTAATCCAGTCGGGATAGGATGAGAGATTGAATGAGGAGGGTAGCGGTTTGGATGGAGAGGAAAGGACGGATCTTGGCGACGTTGCGGAGGTGAGACCGGCAGGTTTTGGTGACAGATCGGATGTGAGGGGTGAATGAGAGGCGGAGTCAAGGATGACACCAAGGTTGCGGGTTTGTGAGACGTTTTTCTTCACAAAGCCTTTCTGGGCTTCAACTAATATTAAATGTTCTCAGTGTTGTCACGGCTCTTTTTCTAATGAGAAGAGCCTGGAGTACACATACATTGTCATGATCAAAGACTGCAAGTTATGACCAAAGATCAAGTCAGAAGGACCTAGTTTCTAATTCCAAACCCACCACTTTCTGCTGTGTGATCTTGGGCAAGTCACTTACCTTCTCTGTTCCTCAGTTAACTCATCTGTAAAATGAGGATTGAGACTGCAAGCCCCTTGTGGGACAGACACTGGGTCCAACCTGATTAGCTTGTATCTGCCCCAGCACTTCTAACAGTGCTTGACACATAGTTAACACGTAACCAACATTATTATTATTATTTTTATTATTATTAAGCCCACACTTTGAAAGTCTGGGTTCCTGGCTATGTCCAGCAGTGGAAAAATAGTATTTTTTTCAATTAATCAAATCTAGTTCTAGATTTTATAACACGGGAAATCATACTAGGTGAAGTCATGGTTTTTCTTTTTTAGTTGTTGTTGTTGTTAATGGTATTTGTTAAGCACTTCCTAGGTGCCAGGCCCTGTACTAAGCACTGAAGTGGTTACAAACTAATCAGGTTGGACACAATCCATGTCCCACATGTCAGAGAGGTATTGGAAAAGTAAGTCCCTTCCAGTTTCAGGATTTTGTATTTTGTGGGAATTCTTTATCGGCTGGGCAACATTTTGGTAGAGTTTTGTGATGACTGGGATTTCTGGAAGATTTCCTTTCCAGACATGAAACTTTCAGTCTTTGGGAAGGGAGACAAAGCATTGATTTCTTTCAAGTAGAAAGTGAAAAACGAAACTGGCCTATTCAGTTAAGGAGACAGAGGAGAGAGGGAGAGACAGAGAAAGAGAAAGAAGCATTATAGCCTAAGGGTCACCACTTGCCTGCTGTGTGACTTTGAGCAAGTCAGTTAACATATCTGGGCCTTCCTCTCTGTTAGACAGTGGGCCCTGGGAAGGGCAGGGACCGTGTCTGATCTGATTGTACTGTATTGTAACACATTGTAGGCAATTAAAAGATACTACAATTATGAATAGAGGGAGGGTCTCATAAATGAGTGAAGCCATGGGCTATTTGGGGGGTTTTGTTTAGTGTCTCGTCTTGGTTTTCAGGGTTTTCAAATTTGCTTCCAGCAAAATGGAAATCCCCTTTTGTCCTCATAGGAAAATGAACATAAGAGGAAAGAGAGAGCTTTGCGTGTTCCCAATACTCTCTTCTCGAGGAAAATGCCTTTAAAATTGTTCTCTTCCATCCTTCCCATCGTCCATCCTTCCCCTTCCACTTCCCTGCTTCCTTCCATTTCCTATTCTAAAGAGGCAGCTGAGGCCTTCCACAGTCCCCATTCGATATGCGGGTTGAAGGACCAGAATCCAGTTCTGTTCAGGCGCAAGCCATCTCGGGGCCAGTTTTCCCTAGCAGAACCGCTCACCTGACTTTTCGGCTACCCCAGTTTGTAGTTCTTTGTTTGAGAAATTCCCGTCCTCACGTGTGAGGTGGCATTACCTCCCTCCCAGGCTCAGCCTCATTATGTCACTGTACCTGGGATGCCTGGACTTGGGCCCCCACCTCCTCGAAAAACCGCATGCTGGCCTGCCCATGAGCAAGACATAACGGGATGGCATCAGAGCCCCCCGGACCAGGACTGACCTCCTTGCTCCCGTGGGGGCCCTGCAGGGCTCTGGAGACAAATCGGCGCAGCGACCGCTGCCACTTCATTTGTCCAGTGGTCGAATCGATCTCTCTCTTTGATTTGATCCTGGGAACCGAATCATTAGCATCGATCTATCGATCGGCCCAGCCTCTGTGCCATCTGTTTTGATCATTTTCAGCGGTTGATATTGGATAATTCAATCAAGATTGATTGGGTCGGCCGCCGAGAGGGAGAGAGTCGGCCGGACCAGTCCGCCCCAACCTTCCTGCGCTCCTGTGATCTGTCCTGGGCCAGCCACCTGGACCCCAACAGGGGGGCTGACATTTAAGGATCTTCCCAGACTGTAACAGGAAATGGCAAATCTGCCCAGCTTTGCCCAGAATGCAGCTGCACTGGTGAACAAGCCAGTTCAGTACCCGGAAACGCAGAGATTTTGGCGAAGGCTCATTCATCACCTCAGAGGCGTGTTCACCAGCAGAGTCCTGCCTATATGTGAGAGCACGAGCCCCCAGGAGAACCCCCTTCCTGGTGAAAGCGACCCCGCTGCTTTGAGAACCCCGATCTCCCTAGCGAGCGTCTCACATGAATGGGGGAAGAAGAGCGGAAGGAATGGAAAGATCTGAAAAGCTCTGGAAACATTTCCCTGGCGGACCCTTTTTCAAATTCCCCTGCGTTCATTTCTGGGCATCCCAGACTGTGGCCAGATTTGGCCGCAGTAATGGAGAACCCGCCTCTCCGCTCTCCGACGCGTTCTCCTCCTCCGCCAGCCCTGGTGTTAGCTAGCTGCCATTCCATTATCTTTTGTCTGGCCCGGAGTTGACAACAGATGGCCGTCTCTGAAGCAACCATCAGGGCGACTTTATGAAGCATCCAGCAAAGGGGGACTGAAGAGCTTCATAGCCAAGGCTGTCGGCTCCCCTCTCTCCTGTCTCCACCCCCTCGAAAACGCTCATCACCTTGGCTCTTTTGGGTCCAGATGCTCTCTGCTCCAACCTCACAGCATTGACTAGAGCTTGGCAGTCTGCCGTCATTCACTGCCACATCTGAGGATCGTCCCCCGGGCTGGAATGGGCCTCGGATATTTCCGAACCCCTGGAAACCCCTGCCTCTTCCCGGACGTACAAAGTCCCACATCAGACGTAGACTTGGGTCTGCCCGCCTCTGGTGCTGAAACAAGAAAAGCTGGGCTGAGAAGCAGCATGACCTTGTGGAATTGCATCGATCTGGGAGTCAGACGGCCTGGGTTCTAATCCTGGCTCCTCCACCTTAAGGTCACTTCATTTATCTGTGCCTCAGTTACCTCGTCAGTAAAATGGGGATTAAGAGTGTGAGTCCCATCTGTGTCCAACTTGATTATCTTGTATGCACCTTAGAGCTTAGTACAGTGACTGGCACATAGTGAGGACTAACAAATAACATTAAAAAAGACAAAAAAAGGAAAAGAATATTCCACCACACTGGTGGTAGAAAGAAAACGTATCAAAATTTGTTGTGGACTGACCATCTTCTCCATCTCTGTGGCCTTCCCCTTCCCACCGACGTGGGTAATCATTTATAGGACTGTGTCCAACCTGATTTGCTTGAATGCAACCTAGCACTTAGTACAGTGCCAGACACAGAATAATTGATTAATGAATACCACATTTGTAATTATTAGTATTAATATGCATTATTATTCATCTTGGGCTATTGACATAGGTGATGATTTAGGCAGCTCTCTACGACATGGGCTTTGACTGACCTGGGCTCGGAGATTGATCGACTTCCCTGGATAGAATTTGCTGCAGCCAGGCAGCAGCAGAGCTGAGTTTGGATTTTAAGAGCAATTCACATCCGTTTCCTTTATTGTGGTATCTGCAGCTGGTCTACGGAGAATCTCTGCCCTGGAGCACTGAAGGAAGACTTCCCTGTTATCGGGGAGAGAACAGTGTCATGTGGCAAAGCCGGAGATGTGGTCGGCAAGTACTTAAAAAGCAACACTGGTGGTGCTGTCATTTAGATCAGGAACACTCAGCCTTTAAGTGAAAGTGAAAGACAGGCGGAGACAGAGCCTTTGAGAGAGGAGACATTTTGAAACGGCCCGAAATAACCAGCCACTGTCAGAGGCCATCGTTTCATGGGTGGGGTGGGGAGTCTGGGACCAGAAGGTTGTCCTCGGGAAGGATAGAAACATTTCTAAATCATGGTGGAGTGGGTGATCCCAGATTGAGCTCCAGTGAGCCTGCTGACTCTTTTTTTTTTAACGGTATTAAGCGCTTACTTTGTGCCAGACACCATACTAAGCACTAGGGTATATATTAGATGAATCGGGTTGGATGCAGTCCCTGTCCCACACAGGCCTCACAGTCTTAATCCCCATTTTGCAGATGAGGGAACTGAAGCCCAGAGAAGTGAAGTGACTTGCCCAAGGTCATGCAGTAAACAAGTGGGCAGGGAATGTGTCTGTTTATAGTTCTGTTTTAATCTCCCAGGAGCTTAATACACAGTAAGAGCTCAATAAATATGATTATGAATGAAATGGTGGAGCTGGGATTAGAACTCAGGTCCTTCTAACTCTCAAGCCCGGGGTCTATCCTCTAGACCACACTGCTTCCTGGCTCTTTCACCCTCTGCAGAACTGCCAGGGTTCGCACACCTCTTCTTCACTGAATGGAGAGCCATAACTGACCTTTATCTGCACGTCACTTCATCATGTCACGGGTATGCTAAACGGGGGCACTTACCTCAGAGAGGCTCGTCTCCTGTTGCCTAGATTGGATTAGGACTTAATCAGAAGGGACGGAGTCCACATCCTGCATGGGGCCCACAGTCTTAATCCCCATTTGACAGATGAGATAACTGAGGCACAGAGAAGTAAAGTGATTTGCCCAAGGTCACACAGCAGATAAGTGATGGAGTCAGAATTAGAACCCAGGTCCTCTGATTCCCAGGCCCAGGCTGTATGATGTGTGTAAGGCGGTCACCTCCTTGAGAGCAGGGACCACAGCTTGTACTTCTTTTGTTCGCATTTGAACACCTAGCCCCATGCTGTACTCACAGTAGGTGCTCAGTTATTACTAATGGTCTCTCGCTGTGGACCGGTAGAAAGAGTACGGGCCTCGGAGTCAGAGGACCTGCGTTCTAATCCTGTCTCTGCCACTTTCCTGCTGTGTGACCTTTGGCAAGTCACTTCACCTCTCTGTGCCTCACTCTCCTCATCTGAAAAATAGGGGCCTATTCTCCCTTATTCTCCTAGTCTCCTTAGACTTTGAACCCCGTGTAGGACAAGAACTTTATCCAATTTAGTTATTTTGCATCTACCCCAGCCCTTAGCCCAGTGCTTAGCAAAAACTACAGTTGTGCTGTTGCTTTTTAATTATTATTATTATCTCAAGAGCCCCTGCCCGCCAACTCCTGCCCTGCCAGGGCTTTGTTCTGAAACAGAATCCCTTCTCCTTCTACCGAATGTACGTGCCGGCTAGATATATAAAAAGCCACTGCGATACCATTAAATATTAGCAGTGTGTTTTGCTTTCCTTTGAGTTTGTAAAGGTGAAAGGTGACAGGGAGGAAAATGGAACAGTATATTTGCTGTGAGACAGGCACTAAGAACTCTTCCCCCATACTCAGTTATAATTCATGACTGTACTGTTGGGAAGCCCTTATCTCTCTGTGGAGTTAATGCATCTCCACTGTAGCCTGCTGTGAGCACCCTGCTTTCCCTCCCACCATCTGTGCATTCTCTGGCATGTTCTGCCTCTCTCCTCTCTCTCCCTCCAGCTCCCCGAGAACTCACGGTGTTAAAACAGTCAGGCTACTATCGCTGGGGAAAGGTGGCTATGTGAAGGATATTAATCCCGAATTGTCACATTTAACTGGCAGAGAGCTGGAAGGAAGACATCAGAGGTTCATTTAACGTCCCGTTTAGAAAATGCTCATTAGGAAATGGACAGAGAACCGCAGACTCGGACTGAAAGAAGTGAAAATGCGCTGCCCATCACCAGTTACCGAGATGGCTCTCCAGATCGAGGGTCAAATTGGGGGTCCAGGGGTTGGAGGGCGGGGTGTGCTCTGTCATGGTGGCCTCCGTTCCCAGCCAGGAAATGCTCTATTGGAGAAAAGGAATTGAAGTATGTTTGGGTAATCTTTCAGTCCTCTCCCTCGTGGTGAGATCCTCTGTGGGTTAGCCCAGGTGAGTGGGGGGAGCTTCTCTTGAGGTGAGAAAGTTCATTCCCTCATTCATTGAGCACTTTCCGTGAGCGGAGCACTGTACTAAGCACTTGGAAGAATACAATATAACAATAAACGGACACATTCCCTGCCCACAACGAGCCTAGAGAAGGTGATTGCCTCCAGATTAGGTCGAGCCTCGATCCAGTGAAAACCAGACCCGCGGGTTTCCGGATGAACACGCCTGAACCACCGAGGCCGTGCGTATCTCTGTGAGGAACTGTTTGAGGAGAACTGAGTTTCTGTGGCCGGCGTAGTTCTGCTGGGACCCTGTACTCCCTGAGTCCGGGGCTGGGGCATGAGAAGCACATTGAACGTATACATCGGATGAACTGAGAAGACCAGCTGAAGCGGCGGCAGTGGTTTGGTTCGTGGAGACGCGCAATTGGTGATCGCGCAAGGTCGGCTCTTTGCGCGTCCTTAAAACAAGATCCATCAACGCCAGACCCAAAACACTGGGGTGTGAATTAAACACCAGGGATGCCATAAGACACTAAACTGCTGAAATGAGAAGCGGTGTGGCCTAGTGGATAAAGTCCAGGCATGGGAGTCAGAAGGATCTGGGTTCTAATCCCCACTCTGCTTGTCTGCTGTGTGACCTTGGACAGGTCACTTGATTTCTCTGGGCCCCAGTTCCCTCATCTTTAAAATGAGGATTAAGATTACAAGCCCCAAGTGGGATGTAGACTGTGTTCCACCTGATTACCTTGTATATACCCCAGTGCCTGGCACATAGGAAGAACTTAACAAATTCCACAATTATTATTATTATCCCCTTGAATCTGCCACAGCACTTAAAACACTGACTGGAACATAGAAAGCACTTCAGAAATACCCCAGTTATTATTGTTATTATTATGATTATTATTATCTTGTGTCTACCACAGCACTTAGAACAGTGCCTGGCATATAGTAAGAGCTTAACGAGATACCATTTTTAAAAAATGGTCTTTTTGGACTTCAGGCTCTGCCCTGTTCTCAGAGAGGTGATGTGTCAGACGCATCGACAGTAGAAACTCCCACCTATCCACCCACTCTCCCCCTCCCGCCGTCCATCCCTCCACGGGATCAGCGTCTGAGTGACCCGGCCTCCCACCCCGCCGGACCCCCAGACCACGGCCCCAGCATCGAAGGCTTGACCTCCCCTCCACCACTCAGGCCTCCTTAGGTGAGAGATCACTCGGAGAAGACACGACCGACTAGCCCGGCTGAGATCCTGGTTGGTATTTTATTAATTTTGCACCGAGATAAATCCTGAAATTCTGACAAACTCCATGACAGGTGAAATTCCTTCTCGCAGAATCTGCTCAGCGAGAGGCTGCTCATTTCATTCTGTTCTGAGGCAGGCAACAGGAGGGCAGCTTTATAATCAGCCCTCAAAGGACCTCCAAGCCGCCCTAGAGTCTCCAGCTGATTGAATAACTCCTGGGCCTCTTCCCCTAGGCCTGAAGCAGCAGGGGTCCAGTGGAAACCAATCTCCTGCAGACCAGCACTGAAGTGAGCTTTAAACTACCATTTTCTGCTCTCCAGAGGAGCCTCGAGTACTAAAAGATAGATGGACTGCAGATATTTTATGAGAAACTGTCAGAAGAAGAGCAGAGTAAATGTTTTTTTTTCCTTCTTCTTTGCGTCTCATGCTACCTCACTGTTGAATTTCTCCCAGAATCTTTTACATTTAAAGTATGAAATTAATTGGTTGCTAACCTTTCCTTTCCCCTCCTTCTTCCTGGTCTTCCTCTTCTGGTTTCCTTTTTTTTTTTTCTTAAATATTCACACAGCGGCCCTATGCTTAACCACAGTTGCAGAAAATCAGTACCACTTGCACTGAAATATTTATAATGACAGAATGAAAAATTGGATTCATTTTCTGGCCTGTAGCCGAACAGCCTGAAACTCCGGGGCAGCATTCTTGAGAGTCCCTCATTCTCTGCTTTCAGAGGGGTCTTCCAGACATACAACTCATTTGCCCACTCACCCCTGCTTTACAGAAATGCTTATCCAAACCGGGACCCGTGTTAACTCAGTTTTTTTTTTTTTTTTGGAAAAAGGGATGACGAGATATATCTACTTGCTGTCTGTAGGAGATGGAGGCAGGTGGCAAAGAAAGAGAAGAATGGAAGCCAGTATATGAGAATGCAGGGGAGGTCCCTCCAAGAAGTTATTGAGAAATAGAGAGCATACTGTTTGTTTTGTGGTAGGGTTTGGGCTCAGAAAACTTTAGGCGTCTTTTTTAAAGTTTACAAGGGAGATGGGACGGGGAGTAGAATCTAGGTAAGTTAGTTTATGGGTGTTTTTGCACCATGGTTTCCCTCTGCAAGGCGCCACCAATGAGTTTCCATTTGCCATATGAGTTTCATTTCTGCATGACCCTTCTAGTTCATTGAAATCATTTTACCCAACGAAAGGCAAACAATTCTATTTTGATGCTGTCCACATTGCCAGACCCCTTTTCAAACAGGCTGTCATATAAAGTCATGATAGCGAAGGATGCCTCTTCTCTATTCATTCATTCAATCGTATTTATTGAGCATATACGGTCTGCGAAGCATTGTACTACGCGCTTGGAAGAGTAAAATATAACAACAAACAGACACATTTCTGCCCAGCATGAGCTCACATGAACTAAGTGAAATTTTACCCATGGAGACAAGGCCTGGTGGATAGGGCACAGACCTGAGAGTTAGAAGGATGTGGGTTCTAATCCCGGTCCTGTCACTTTCCTGCTGGGCAAGTCACTTCACTTCTCTGGGCCTCGTTTACCTCATCTGCTAAATGGGGTTGAAGACTGTGAGCCCCATGTGGGACATGGACTGCGTCCAGTCTGATTAGCTTGGATCTACCCCAGTACTTAATATAGTACCTGTCACATAGTAAGCGCTTAACAAATGACATAAATAAAAGGAAGAAACAAGTGTATTTGGTCTGGTTCTCAGATAGGCCGGTCTCTCCACCTTCCAGCTCTGGGAAATAGATTTTCAAGGAAATAGATTTTCAAGGAATTGAGGATGAATCATACCACTGGGTGAGCTCATCTTTAGATCGTCTAGTCCCAGACTCAAAATGGACAGGGAGCTAGGCAGTCCTACTTGATGTATCTAATTATGCTCCTTTATGGTTGAAGAATCTGGCACTCCTGGAGAAATTCACTTATGGGTAGTTGTGGGCCGGAGAAGGACAATTCAGGAACTTCAATTCCACCTCTGCATGACCACAGAGGCCGTGGTTTGTCTTGATGTTGTATTTGTTGTTTCCACGGGCACCGTTTTTCCTCAAGGCCCTCTTACAGCTTCTGTTTGAACAGCGATGCTTCTTAATGGATCTCAGAGCCCTGTGCCAGTCTGACAACCATTTTCTAGTTGGGAGACCGTGTTTTCTGAGGCCAACAGTCTCCCGGAGGTACCCGCTGGCCTAGCTTGCTGTCGTCCCTCTCCAGCTCACCGTAGAAGAGCTATGTTGCTTTCTTCACTTCCCTCCATTCTCCTCACAGGTGTGACCCAGAGAAGCTGGGATGAAGGGAGCTAATTTCATACCTAAGGGATGAACATGGCTCCTCGACTAGGTTGTTTATGATACTGTCTGGCTACTCATCGTGGACATGGCCTATAAATGGCCCTGATGGAATAATTATAATTGAGACTATTTGTTTAATGCTTATTTCCCCCTGTAGGCGGTAAGCTCCTTGTGGGCAGAGAATGTGTCTACCAACTCTGTTTTACTGTACTCTCCCAAGCATCTAGTGCAGTAATCAGCACATAGTAAGTGCACAATAAATGCTACTGATTGATTATTATATGCTATAATAACCCAGACTCCCATGCCTGGGCTCTTTCCACGAAGCAAAACTGCTTGCGCAGTGAGTCACATTTGGCCTCTGTGAGAGGTTCATCTCTCACCAACCATAGAGAAGACTGTAAGCTCACTGTTGGCAGGGAACATGTCTGCTAACTGAGTTGTATTTTACTCTCCCAGGCATTTAGTTCAGTGCTTTAATCATAGTAAGCACTCCTTAAATACCACTGATTGATCGATTAGCCTCCTAGTCCTGTCGACCTCCAATTTAGTCTGACGTCTAATGCATTACCACTCTCACTCTGGCCATCTTCCAAAGGATGTATTGACACGCTCGATTTCGTTCATTCACTCATTCAATCATATTTATTGAACCCTTACTGTGTGCAGAACATTGTACTAGTGCTTGGGAGAGTAGAACATAGCAATGAACAGACACATTCTAGAGGAAGCTTTTATTTTTTACTTCCTTGTCTATTAATCAGTGGTATTTCTAGAGCACTTATGTGCAGAGTGCTGCACTAAGCACTTGGAAGAGTCCCCTACAACAGAATTAGTGGACCCATTCCCTGCCCATAATGATCTTGCAGGCTAGAGACTATCGTTTCATGGTTATATAGCATGGGACTCAGTAACAAGATGGAAGCAGCAATGTAGAATGACAGAGAAAGTCTTTGGTTCATTCATTTATTCATTCAACTGTATTTAGCGAACACTTATTGTGCACAGAGTACTTTACTGAGCACTTGGTAGAGTACAGTATGACAATAAACAGTCACATTCCCTGCCCACGAGCTTACAGTCTAGAAGGGAAAACAGACATTAATATAAAGAAATAAATTACAGATACGGACCTAAGTTTTGTGGGGCTGGGAGGGGTGATGAATAAAGGGAGCATGAAGGGATTCCCAGAGCAAACTGATATAGTACTTCCGGGTCTTCCAGAGCTACTGTCTGCCCCAGTGCGTGACTGACTCAGCAAACAATATACAATCAGGTGCACATCTTGGGTGTGTTACTCTGGGGTGCCATTGTCTGAATATAGCAACTCGAACTTAACTGTCTGTGGGATTTTCACTGATGTAATGTCTATTGCTGTTGGAGCACTGCAGACCTTCTGCCCACCAAAAGCATCTCGGGAGACACTATTTCACTATTTGGAGCCACTTAGAAATGTATTTTCTCCGATATCCAATATTAACAGAGATTTACACCTCGGTGCAGAGGAGCTCAACGAGGGGGAAAGTATCATTTATTCTTAGAATCAATAGAGATGAATTAATCCAGTGCAACATATGTGAGGCCCACGTTCTTTGAAGAGGCTGAAGTTTTCTTCCAGACTTGCAGATTTTTTCTCTTCATTGTGTTCCAAATGGTTCGGAGGAATATGCTGACAGTTCAGCCTGAAGTGATGTGTGTTCCGACACAAACTGCACTGTAACTTAGGAATTTAGCCTGGAGTTATTTTACTATGGTATTGCTTTGATTCATGGAATGAAAAAGTCGCTCTGAAGAGGTGAGCTTTAAAATGTGACGGTAACTTCCCTCCCAAGCCATGTGTGGATTCTACAGATCATTTCCACTTAAGCCTTATTATTGCTTTTGTTTTTTGCCTTTCCTTGACTGTGTGAGCCAGAGAGCATTTTTTTTTCTTCAGTTTATGTGAACCGAAACCAAATGAATTTGAACCTTCCCAAAGATGAATTGTGGCATTTCCTAAGCACTTACAATATACCAGGCATTGTACTAACCACTTAGATAGATACAAGCTAATCAGAGTGTCCCTTATGGGGCTCACGGTCTTAAATCCCCATTTTACAGTTGAGATAATTGAGGCACGAAGAAGTGAAGTGACTCACCCCAGGTCACACAGCAGACAAGTGGTGGGGCCGGGATTACAACACTTCTAGACAGAACCGATCTCCTTGACAACTTCCCGGAAGGGAAGAGTAGCAGCTCAGGTCAAGCGGGGAGTATATGGGGCTTCGTTTGGATGTATTTCTAGAGCAGAATCCTTTTAAATGTTGAAAAATGCAGTGGCAGTGGTGCAACAAGATGCCGCCGTGTATCAGGGCTTTGAAATGGAACCGCTGCTATGCTCTGCCTCTGCAGAAGCCCCCTCCCCATCCCCCTCGATCCCCTTGGCCTGGGAAAGCTCACTTTCCCTCACGTCCACCCCTTCCGGGTTGTGACTGGTCTGCGTTTGTGTTGGCGATGGCAGGCGGTCTAATGAAGCCATTCTTTTATAAATTTCGCAACATTGAAGCAAGAGCAGTGGCTTTAATTTAGAATAAGTGCCACTTCTGGTTGGCAGATTCCTTTGAGGACTGATTCGACTCAGGCCTCCTGTTGCCTGGCCTCTTTGTGCGAGGCAGCATTTCTGAGGGAACTTGTTTAGAGCTTTACCTTGGAATTCGCCTGAGTGTGCACCTCGGCGAGCTTCATTGTCCTCCACCACTCGACCCTCTCCCTTTCTTCCCAGATCAAGTTAAATACTTTGCTGCAAAGATTTTTTTTAATTACATCGCTTCATTGTAATGAATTAAAATTAACTTGGAGGGGGAAATTATAGAAGAATGGAAAGGTTATAGATTAGTCTCGCTGTAGCGCATCAGCGTGTGGGGGGGAATTCAAGTGCTGCCTTTCTGAGGGTTCTGGGCTCTCCAGGGAGGCAGAGAGGTGGGGATTTGTCCCTCTGGGTTCAGAGGACACTGGAGGGGTCCCGAGTGAGGGCTCCTTCCATCTCACTACCGGGCAAATCATTACACAAGGACGAGGGTATGATTGCCGTTTGAATGCTGGTACCCAACAGGACACAAGAATCCCTGGGTAAGGATATGGATTGGAGTAATTTCTGAGGAGAACAGGAGGAAGCCAGGCAGATTGGGGGGTGGGATACTCCCCGTGAATCCCGGAATCATGGTTGGAGGCCGGGAGAGGTGAAGGCAGTCAGGGAGACAGATTTCATGCTCCGCATGGGTCAGGAAATGCCCACAGAGAAACGGCCGAAGGAATGGTCTTTCCTGTTTCCTTCCCTTCTATCGGCGAGCCTGCCTGAGGCCGGAGAGGGGAAGACCGAGGGGCCATAACGAGGAACTCAGAAGAGTTCATTTCAAGAGCTACATTTCCAAACAAAGGCTCCTCTCTCCTCCTGAAAGCATTTCACAACACGAGGGTCCAGAATCAATTTTCCTGGCGAGAGGCCCAGAGAGCAGGGTGTTTGGCTCGGGAGGGGCAGGGTATAGTCGGGTATAAAATTTGGGTTGTCCGTCCACATCTGGATGGGTTGGAATGGTTCCCAGAATGTTCAACCTGGTGGGCCTCCCGAGGCAGAGACCCACACCCAGTGGGAAAGGAAATTCCGAAGGGTGAGGGTTGGATTCCTCTCCACCAGGCCTGGACACCAAAAACCATATTTCTCAGTCAGGCAGCCATTCACTTGTATTTACTGAGCGCTTATTGTGTGCAGAGCACTATACTAAGCACTTGGGCGAGTACAATGTAACAATATAACAGACACACATTCCCTGCCCTTAACCACCTTAAAGTCTTCCCTTCAGCGTCTCACAAAATGCACACACACAGACACAGACACGCATTCTCACCGGCTTCACACATACACACATTCATGTGAGTTTCTTCATAGATTTTTTTATGACATTCGCTAAGCGCTTACTAGATGCTTGGCTGGGGCAGATATAAGCAAATCGGGTTGAACACAGTCCCTGTCCCACATGGGGCTCACAGTCCTAATCCCCATTTTTTCAGATGAGGTTTCCAAGGCCCAGAGAAGTGAAGTGACTTGCCCGAGGTCACACAGCTGGCTATTGGAGGAGCCGGGATGAGAACCCACGACTTCCCAGTGCCCGTGCTCTTTCTGCTAGGCCAGTCTGCTTCTCATGCATTGTGTTAGCCCTGTTCTAATTGCATGAACTTTTGAATCCCAGGGACAAAACTTTAAATCCCAAACCCTCCGGCCTCCGTTTACATCAATGCTCCATTTTTAGGACTTGCAGTTCCTAACTCTACACAGGAGCGGCGGGATGGAAGAAGTACAAGAGGCACCGTATGACAATCAGGCACTAACCCCCAATCCTTTCCGAAAGGAAATGCACCGACTAAGGAGACTGGGTAATTCAACTATAAAAGACCTTCTGGGAGCCAAAGACTAAGAGCAGAGGGAAGAGCAGGAAATATGTAGTGTTTGCAACAGGACATTTCTGAGCAATTATCAATTTAAACTTCCATTATTTGTCGCTAATTACTACCCAGGGCTGTTAAATATTTAGTAGTAGTTTGTTTAATTGGGTTTGACTCTATAAGGAAGCTGGCTGGCTAAGACCAAGAGCCAATTCTGTGCACTCAATGCAAAACGGAGAGGAAATTTGTATTCGCGGAAGATGTACTCCGTTTAGCGTCGGGCAAGGTGTGTGATTTCCATTTGTTTTTTCCCCCTTGCCCAGATTTTTTTTTTTATCTTTAAGGTATCTAAAATTAGAGCACGGAGAAGGGACACTGTTGTATGGATGTAAAATCAGAGGGAGGTCATTTCTAACCTTGTTTACAGATGTTTGGGTTTCGAAAGCACTGGTGTCATAAATTAAACATTACAGAGGGAAAAATTAAAGCATGGCAACAACTGAAACAGAGACACATCTGTCTGCAAAACACTTCCTTAATCCCTGAATAGCATATTGAACTTGGCATACTCCCAGACCCATGGCACCACAAAGTTCTAGAGTTGTAGATCAGCAAGGAATTGTTTAACTCTGCGTTCTGGTTGCCTCTTTGACCCCCAGAGCTGATTTCAATCAATTGCATTTATTGAGCATTTACATGGCACCGTACTGAGCACTTGGGAGAGTGCAGTCTAACAGAGTTGATAGACATGTTCCCTTCCCACAACGAGCTTAAAGTCTAGAGAGGGAGACAGACATAAATGTAAATATATAAATGAATGGTGGATATGGACGTGAGTGCTGCGAGGCTGAGGGAGGGGGGGATAAAGAGTGCAAATCCAAGTGCAAGGCCGATGCAGAGGGGAATGGGAGAAGAGGAAATGAGGGCTTAGTTGGGGAAGGCCTTTCCTGATGGCCATCAGTGAAAGCGGGAACCTAGCTGGGTTCCTTCAAAACAGACCTTCACACCTCATAAATGTCCCAGAAGCCCTTGAGGATTTCCTTGTCCGGGACTTTTATCGCGGGGAGGGAAAAAGAATTCGGCACGATAGACTTCTCCAAATAGCAAGTAGTGCTTTCAGATCAGTATGCGGATGACATCGCTTACCAACCGAGGTCAGCTAGTCACAGGAATTTTACTGCTGGCTTTCTGTAAGTTGCTAATGAAAAGTGAAAATGTTACGTGCTTGTAAATTCCGTATTATATCCGTGACCCTCTTATTTATCGACTTAGAGCATGGTCTTGTTTTCCCGAACAAAACATGAGAATTGTCAGAGTACGGGGACGCATTGTGTTACGCTAGCCACGTGGATGCAGAATTAATGAAACAATTAGTCACTGCCAAGGCTGTGGAAGTCTCCCTTGCATGCCACAAGGGCAACGACTTTCCTTCAAATATCGCTTTATTCGACACATGGTTCACCACGAAAGACTTTCCTGAAATGTTCTTCCTTCTCGCAAACTTGGCTGACCTATAAAAAGAGAAGCAGTGTGGCCTAATGGATAGAACACGGGTCTGGAAATCAGCAGGACCTGCGTTTTAATTCTGGCTCAACCACTCTGCTTTGTGACTTCATTTCTCTGTGCCTCAGTTCCGTGATCTGCGAAGTGGGAATTAGGACTGTGAGCCCCGCGTGGGACAGGGCCCGTGTCTGACCCAATTTGCTTGTATCCACTCCAGTGCTTAGTACAGTGCCTGGCACATAGTAAGCGCTTTAAAATACCACAATTATTAATGTCATCATTATTGTTATTATTATTAAAGTGAGCCTGCTTTGACATCCTCAGTGGGCTTATTTTTACCTATCTGAAACCTCAATACACAGAGCGGAAATGTATTAGGTTGCAAGTCTGACTTGAGAGGGGCTTCGTTAAGTTCTTCAGAGCAGCAGGCCTAAAATTTAGGCCCAGTAAGGCCTAAAATTTCAGTTTGAACATGGGGGTTATTATTATCATTATTATTAATACTCTCACGGTATTTGTTAATCGCTTACTGTGGGCCAAGCACTGTACTAAGAGCTGGAGTAGATACATGATAATCAGGTCAGAAATAGTCCCCATTCTAATTGGGGATCACGGTCTAAGTAGGGGGGAGAACAGGCATGAGGAGGTTTGAGAGGATTTAGCTCTCCCAAGCGCTTGAACGTGAATGTCATTGTGCCTGCCATTAACATGCCTTTCTAAGCTCTGTTCTAGTCATCCCCTTTGTACCAGCACAACTGTGAGCAATATTCTTTCTTTCTGAAGGGCAAAGATGAACCTTTCACGAAAGCGCACCCCGGCAATAATTGAAAACGCAATCCAGGTTCATGTGGAAAAAGGCTGGCAGGCCCCGCTCAGTGCCTTGAGAAGAGAGGCCAGCAAGGATTGATCCACAGAACACCAAATAATCATAATAGTAATAATTAATTAATTCATTCATTCAGTCAGTCATATTTATTGAGCGCTTAGTGTGTGCAGAGCACTGTACCAAGCTCTTGGGAAGTGCAAGTTGGCAACATATAGAGACGGTCCCTACCCAACAATGGGCTCACAGTCTAGAAGGCGAAGACAGACAACAAAACACAACAGGTAGACAGGTGTCAAAATCGTCAGAACAAATAGAATAGCTATGTAGAATAGAATAGCTGTATACACGTCATTAACAAAATAAATAGAATAGTAAAGATGTACAAGTAAAATAAATAGAGTAATAAATCTGTACAAATATATACAAGTGCTGTGGGGAGGGGAAGGAGGTAGGGAAGAGGTGGGGATGGGGAGGAGGAGAGGAAAAAGGGGGCTCAGTCTGGGAAGACATCCTGGAGGAGGTGAGCTCTCAGTAGGGCTTTGAAGGGAGGAAGAGAGCTAGCTTGGCGGATGTCGGAGGGAGGGCATTCCAGGCCAGGGGAAGGACATGGGCCGGGGGTCGACGGCGGGACAGGTGGGAATGAGGCCCAGTGAGGAGGTTAGTGGCAGAGGAGCAGAGGGTGCAGGCTGGGCTGGAGAAGGAGAGAAGGGAGGTGAGGTAGAAGGGGGAGAAGTGACGATAGAGAGCTCTGAAGAGTGATGGTATTTCTTATGCGCTTACTATGTGTCAAGCACTTTTCCAAGGGCTGGGCTAGATACAAGATACAGATACAAGATAATCAGGTTGGACACAGTTCCTGTCCCACATGGAACTCACATTTTCCCCATTTTCCAGATGACGTAATGAGGATCAGATAAGTGAAGTGCCTTGCCCAAGGTCAAACACCAGACACGTGGCAGAGCTGGGACTGGAACCCAGGTCCTTTTGACTTCCAGGAGCATGCTCAATCCACTAGGCCATGCTACTATGCAAGCTGACCCTCAAAGTCCACAGGCCTGGGACTCAGAAGTCCTGGGTTCTAATTCTGGCTCTACCACTTGCCTGATAGGCACTTGAACGGCTCTATGTGTCAGTATTCTCATCTGTAAAGTGGGGGCTTCAGTACCTGTTTTAGCTCCCCCTTAGATTGTGAGCCCCATGTAGGACAGGGAATAAGTCCACCCTGATTTTCTCATATCTGCCCCAGTGCTTAGGACAGTGTCTGACACATAGTAATTGTTTAACAAATGCCACAATTATTATCCTCATTATTTGTGCACAATTTTACACTGAGACATCCTTGAAATAGGATGCTAAAAAATGATTGACTGGAAAGGTTTTTATTTAATGATAATAATAATTTTGGTATTTGTTAAGCGCTTACTATGTATCAAGCACTGTTCTACACACTGGGGGAGATACAAGGTAATCAGCTTGTCCCATATGGGGCTCACAGTCTTAATCCCTATTTTACAGATGAGGTAACTGAGGCCCAGAGAAGTTAAGTGACTTTCCCAAAGTCACACAGCTGATAAGTGGCGGAGCCGGGATTCGAACCCATGACCTCTGACTCTCAAGCCCGTGCTGTTTCCACTGAGCCACACTGCTTCTCAGGCAAATGTTTCCAGTGTCCCATAAAAGCAGAGCTTTCTGAATTTCTTTTTAAAAAGTCTCTCATTCAGTCTTTAACACAAGCCATTTGGGGGCAGCTAAAACTTTAAAGCATCAGTGCATTTCTTGCATAGTGACCTATATATAGGCATCCAGTCTCAAATGAGTGTTCAAGGAATTGTCTCCTAAAATATTCCTTCTGGCCCAAATTTGTTCCCAACAAACTTAACTTTCAACGTCAGAACTGATTTCATTACAGCTAACACATGTGTGAATACCCTGCTCATCCTTTTCAAGTAGACTAGAGAAGCAATGTGGCCTGGTGGATAGACCACGTGCCGAGGAGACAGAACGACCTGGGTTCTAATCCAGCTCTGCCACTTGTCTGCTGTGTGACTTTGGGCAAGTCATTTCATTTCTCTGTGCCTCAGTTACTTCATCTGTAAAATGGGGATTAAGACTGTGGCCCCTCATGGGACAGGGACTTTGTCCAACCTCATCACCTTGTATCTACTCCAGTGCTTAGTACAGGGCCTGGGGCAAAGTAAGCACTTAACGAGTATCACAATTGTTATTATTATTAGACTCAGCCATGATAATTAGATAAGCAGTGTGGCTTAGTGGGAAGAGCATGGGCTTGGGAGTCAGAGGTCATGGGTTCTAATCCGGCTTCACCACTCATCAGCTGTGAGACTTTGGGCAAGTCACTTCTCTGTGCCTCAGTTCCCTCATCTGTAAAATGGGGATCAAGACTGTGAGCCCCATGTGAGACCACCTGATTACCTTGTAACTACTCGAGTGCTTAAAACACTTGGCACACAGTAAGTGCTTAAAAAATACCATCACCATCATCATCATAATAAATATCACCATCCTAATGGAAATTATACTAATAATGATAATGGCATTTATTACGTGCTCTGCACCCAGTAAAAGCTCCAAAACTGCCATTGATTGATTGATATTTAGGTGCTCATTACAAGATTATGAGATGGGTATCTCTGTCCCACCGGGAGTTCACAAACCATCTTATCCCCATTTTACAGAGGAGGGAACTGAGGTTCAGAGACAGGTCACAGTAGCAGAGTTGAGATTCGAACGCAAGTCACCAGACTCTCAGCTGGTTGCTTTTTCCATTAAGCCACTCTACTTCCTGGCAAATTTAGCCATCATAGTGCATTCCCATTGCTCTGCTGAAAGGTGAAATTGACTCTTCTGGTCAGTTGGTATTATCCTCCACCTCCTCCATGCCTGCTAACTTTTCTTTCCACTGCTCAACTCTTTCCCAATACTGAATCCCACTTCTAGACAACCGTAGCTGCTTAATATCCCATTTCTACCTGCCTCTTCCTAACATTTTCCTCTCAGACTTCCCCCGACTTCCCCGTCTTGATTGTAAGCTCCTTGAGGGCAGGGATTGTGTCTACCAAATCCATTGCATTGTACTCTCCCAGGTGCTCGGGCACACAGTAAGCACTCAATAAATCCCTTGGATCGATCGATTAAATTGTTGACCCCCTCATCATTCCGTTCCCTGAACCCCAATCTCCAAGCTCCACCAGGGGCGGTCTGCAATCCCAGAAAATCTGGTGGAATCCTGAACTTTGTGCCTTAATAATAATAATTGTGGTATTTATCAGCACTTACTATGTGTCAAGCACTGTACTAAGCGCTGGGGTAGTTACTCCATAATCAGGTCCCACATGGGGCTCACAGTCTCAGTACGAGGGAAAACAGATATTGAATCCCCGTTTTAAAGATTTGGTGGCTGAGGCTCAGAGAAGTTAAGCGACTTGCCCAAGGTCACACAGCAAGTAAGTGACAGAGCCGGCATAAGAACCCTGGTACCTTGTGATTTGTTTTTGTTGGTTTTTTTTCAATCTGCAGTCTTTGATTAGGTTTGAGCAAATGTTGCATTTGGTAGTTCCCTGGGTCAGAAAACTGTCTCTGCTCTTTTTTTTGTGTGCGGGGGGACCAAACAGTTGCCACCCTCCCCCTATACCAATCCTGCATCCAGCCACAGGGTTTTTCCAGATGACCTGGAAGGATTTTTCCAGCCCTGTCATCTAGGTAATTCAGGCTGGGTGTCGAGGGAACAAATTATTAGGCTGTACAAGCATTTCCCTGGAGAGGCGGTGGAAGCCAATGGTCCGAACCATCTAACTCCAGGTTAGAAAAAAAGACTTTTGAGGCCAATTGCGTACCTGCGGGGGGACGGGTCAGATAACCGAATAGTCATTTTCTCGCTTGGGATCTTCTGGATTTTCCTGCTGTTTTTCAAGGAGTTGATTTTTGTCTTCCACTTTCCTAAGCTTAGTGTCAGCCGGAGAGGATGTTGGGATGTCAGTTTAAGCCTGTGTGCACAGTTAAATGTCAAAAGAAAACGCATCGGTGTCTCTGAAGGTTCACGATGATGACACTACTCTACGAAGGAGCAAAAAGGGAGACTCTTGCCAGTGCAGACACTATCATGAATGCATCGTTTGGGACATTAAAGACCCGTGGCGAAAGAATTCAGCGGCAGCATGGGTTTCTGGAAATGTCACTACAGTGTCAAACAGAGTAGGAGAGCCCCATTTGGGCAAATCCCGCCTAAGCAAAAAGTACCGGTTCCTTCCCCGCCTTGCCTTTTGAAAATCCCCCCTCTGCCATTCACTTCTGGGATGCTCAAAGCCCTGCCCATTCATGAGGATCACATGACATTGAGGGTATCTGAAATCCAAGGAACCTGTGGGCACTATTCCTCTTCCTGCTACTAAAAAACAGTGTGGCCTGGTGGAAAGACCACAGGGCTGGGAGTCAGGACATCAGGGTTCTAATCCTGACTCTACCCCTGTGTGACTTCTGGCCAGTATGTGTGCCTCAGTTTCCACCCTACATTAAAGGAGACTCAAATACCTGTTCTCCCTCCTTCTTAGACTGGGAGCCCTATGTCGGGTGGGGATTGCTTCTGATCTGATTGCATTCTATCTTTGGGAAGCGGCGTGGCCTAGTGGGAACAGCATGGGCTTGGGATTCAGAAAGAAGCCCTGGGTTCTAATCCCAACGCCGCCGCTTACCTATGTGACCTTGGGCAAGTCAGTTAGCTTCTTGGTTCAATTTAATTCAGTTGTTTTTCTTGAGTGTTTACTGTGTGCAAAGCACTGTACTAAGTGCTTAGGACAGTATAATTTAACAACAAACAGACTCATTCCCTGTCCACGACCAGCTCACCGTCTAGAGGATGACTGTGTCTCAGATCCTCATCAGCAAAATGAGGATTTAATACGTGTTCTCCCTCTTACCTACTCTGTGAGCCCCATGTGGGCTCACCTGATTATCCTACCTCTCTACCCCAGAACTTAGTAGAGTGCTTAGCTTATAGTAAACGCTTCATAAATACTACAATCGCCATTATCTCCCTAGTGCTTAGCACAGCGCTTGGCACAGAGTAAGGGCTGAACCGGTACTACCAATAGGATTCTTATCCTTTCTCTACAAGAATCATCCGGTGCCTTAGAGGCGGCCCTAACAAATCTGACTGGATAAGTTGGACACCATTGGACTCATGGAGCCTCGGGAGTTCCGACTGCTGGAATTCCCTGGCTTAACCCGGATCGTTTCCCATAAACACGTTGAATGTCGTCTTCCCAGCATTCCTGCCACTACCTCCAAGCCGAACGAGTTCTCCTTTAGCCAGCCAAGAGCGACGAATGGTTTGGCAGCCCCAGGGCCCCCGAAAACGATGAATCATCCAAGTGCCGGTCACCTCCTGAAGGTTTTCCGAGAGGAAGCTCTGCTACTGTCCCCATTCTCTCCCTAACTGGCTCTCCGGCTTCTGTCACGGTTACCTGGACGTGTCTGCGGAGTATTATCCCAGCAAAGACGGTGGGAGTGGAAAGGGGAGGAGGGTGGAGATGTAGAAAATCTTGATTAGAAAGTATAATTTAATAGAACGTGTATTGAACCAAATGTATTGATTAATGCAGAAGATATAGTACTTCTATTGATTCAAACCAGAGATTTAGTACTAAAAGCTGGGAGCCAAAAAGCCATTGCAGATTGCTCCAAAAGTCAGTTTAATGCTGTCCTTGAGAATGCCTTCACAAAGAAATTCTTCTAATGTTTGAGGACTAGGTAGAATGCGGTATATGTCAGTTTGATCCCGGAGGGTTTTATTTTGTACTCTAATAGCTGTTACGAGCCTACATTATATCCAAGGAGTAATTTTCCTTAGGGTACCCCAGCCTGCTTTGTGTCAATATTCTAGCATTTTAAGTCACGTACGGTATATGCTTCTGGGAAAAGAACAGGAGCCAGCCAGACTCGTAATGGCCTGCATTCATTAATAAAGGCAGAAGCTTCTGTCCCACCATTGCCCGCTCCAGGGATGTCTCCCTGGCCTTCAGGGGCCCACACAGACCCATTTAAAGAAAGCTTTATTTGGAGTGGGCAGGAGATGAAATGCAGGGCTCGCAGGCATTTCCTAAGTCAGCGAGATGTCTGAGCACAGGGTGACCTTAATGGGTCAAAGCAGAATTGCAGGTCAAAAGACTTATTATCCAGCCTGTTGGAAACCAATTGCTTTTGTTTAAAAAAAAGCATTGGTGCTTAAAGGTTGATGGCGAGGTGGAATTCTGCTTCCCAGCCTGAAACGGATCGGGGAAGTGGAATGGGGTCTTGGAACAATAACCGCTTTGAGAGCACCCTAATGTGTTCGGATAAAGGGACCCCCGTCCCCCCCACAAATGATAACACGGGGTGGGGGTGGGGGGTTGTAATGAGTTCATTCGGAGTGATTGATTCCCGTTGTTTGTGTTCAACCAAAGAGAAGATAACGCGCCGGTTTGGAGCTGTCGGCATCTGGGGAAAGAAACATCCATGTTTAATCTTTCTATTCCCGCATGGTTTTGAGGGGCTGGTCCTGCTGTTTCGCCGAACTGAAGAGACAACTGCCCCTTGGATCAGGGACTCCAGAGGGGAGACAAGTTGTGGCTTGTCACTTTCTCCCTTCTTGGGGTACCTGGGTACCTGCGTGCCCCAAGAGGTGTCCAGAGCACCTCTTTGTCATCTGCTTCTCATTTTTGTTGTTGTTGTTTGTTTCTTATGGCAGCTGTTAAGTGCTTACTCTGTGCCAGGCACTGTTCTAAGCACTGGAGTAGATTCAAGTTAATCAGGTAAGACACAGACCATGTCCCACGAGGGCTCACAGTCTTAATCCCCATTTTTACAAATGAGGTAATTGAGGCAGAGGGAAGTGAAGCGACTTGCTCAAGGTCACACCGCAGATGGGCGGCGGAGCCGGGATTAGAAGCTAGGTCCTCTGACACCCAGGCCGGTGCTCATTCCATTAGGCCGCACTGCTTCAAGGCGCCCTTCTTCGGGTTTAGACAAAGGGGTGGAAAACGAAAAGTCAAACAACTGTAAGTAATAATAATGATGGTATTTGTTAAGCGCTTACTGTGTGCCAAGCACCAACTGTTTCCACCCAGCTTCCCCTCCCTTGGTTTTTAGGAGCAGGGTTTGACGTGTGGATTTTATGGATGGCTCCGGGAGGAGGGGGGGTCACAGATTATGGAGGAGGACTGGCCTTCAGCAATTTAAGGGAGAGTATGGGGTCTCTGCCTGATAACGTGGCTGGTGACCGATTTTTAACTCTTTAACCCCAAGATAATCAAGTCCTAACTCTGCCAGTGTGGCATGTGCTTGGAAAGTCACCTAGGTCTTAAATAGAACAGCATTTCCTCGTGTGGCGGAGGTAAAAATGGGATCTGCTATCCATGGGGAATGTTTTCAGGATGGAATTGCTTGAGAGGATTGGGAGGGGATGGGGTTCTGTTTATTGTTTTAAACCTCGTTTTTTCCCTCGCTTGTTTGCTTAAACCAAGGAATAAACAGCTTGGCTATTTAGATGTGGTCGGAGCTGAGAAAGGGAGACTGTATTAGTCATCTGTTTTCCTGCCAAGTATGGAAGAGGAATTCCGGCCTATGGCAGATCCGCGCTCCTGTTTTAAAAGAACTTCACTGTGAGCAAAAGGATGGTTGAGGCGGATGTGGTGTTTCAGCTTTTTGTGTTGGATTTTGTCCATTTAGCCGAAGTCGTACAGCTAGAAGCTTCTGAATGGAGCATGTTTTACTGGGACACAGAGAGAAGGTGTTTGGGAAACTTCTGCTGTTATGGCATTACTTTTAGATCAATCAATCACATTTATTGAACGCTTACTGTGTGCAGAGGACTCTACTAAGAGCTTGGAAAGATTACGATATAACAGAGTAGATAGACATGTTCCCTGCCCACAATGAGCTTACAATTCAGAGCGGGAGACAGACATTAATATCAATAAATAGATTTTGGTTATGTATACAAGTGCTGTGGGGCTGAGGGAGAGGTGAATTAACGGAGCAAATCCAAGTTCAAGGGTGATGTAGATGGGAGTGGGAGAGAAGGAAATGAGGGCTTAGTCAGGGAATATCTCTTGGAGGAGATAAGATTTTAATGAGGCTTTGAAGGTAGAGAGAGTGAAAAATCTGTCAGGTATGAAGGGGAAGGCATTTCCAGGCCAGAGGTGGGATGTGGGAGAGCGGCCGGTGACGAGATAGATGAGATCGAGTTAGACTGATCTTCTTCTATGCTTAAGGTGTGTTTTCACCCTTAACCCCATCCCGGGAGGAAGCTGTTCATGACTGGGAATGATTGTTGGCAATTTTCAGTTACCCAGACTGAGGGTGTCTGAGAGATAGCTTCTAAAGAAGCACATATAACTCTCAGTGGAAAAGTTTTCCCCTCTTCTGAGCTCCTCTTCTAACTCTCCCCCAGTCCCTACCCATGTCTCTGTGGATATGGTGGCCCCCTGCTTCTCGCCTCTGTAAAACACTCCCCTCACCCTGGAACTGAATTCCCCCCTCTTTCTCTCCTCCCACCTCTCCATGAGATTGCATTCAGGTGCTCCGGGGAAGGTCGATTGATTCATTCATTCAAATATATTGAACGCTTACTGTGTGCAGAGCACTGTACTAAGCGCTTGCAAAGTACAATTTGGCAACAGAGACCATCTCTACCCAACAATGGGCTCACAGTCTAAAATGGGGGGAGACAGACAACAAAATGGATCAAAGCAGGTGATTACTCAGCGCTTCCCTCTGAAATAAACAGGATGGTGACTGTCAGGATCCAAAGGCCGCATAGCACTCTTCCGAGAAGACTGCTTGCCTGTCTTTCCTGATGTTTCTCTACGGGACGCTTTTAGTTGTTTCTGATGTTAGACTTTCTATGAAGGTTGTAGTGCCTCAGTCTTGTCTGTGTCACCACCAAACCCCACATCCACATCCTGCCTCTGGCCTGGAATGCCTTCCTTCCTCCAATCTGACAGACAATTACTGTCTCTGATTTCAAAGCCTTACTGAAGGCACATCTCCTCCAAGAGGCCTTCTCGACTAAGCTCTCCTTTCCTCTTCTCCCACTCCCTTCTACATAGCCCTGACTTGCTCCCTTTCTTCATCCTCCCTCCCAGCCCTCCAGCACATATGTCCATATCTGTGATAAATTTGTTTATATTAATGTCTGTCTCCCCCTCTAGACTGTGAGGTCGTTAATAATGATAAGGTCATAGTGGGCAGTGGATGTGGTGCTCTGCACACAGTTGTCAATAAATACGATTGAATTAATGAATGACTTTGGAGCTAGTGTGGCCGAGTGGAAAAAGCACAGGCCTGGGATTCAGAGGACCTAGGTTCTAATGCTGGCTCCACAACTTGCCTGCTCTGAAACTTGGGCAATTCACATCACTTCTTGGTGCCTCAGTTTCCCCATCTTCAAATTGGGATTGAATACCCATTCTGCCCTTTACTTAGACTGTTAGCCCTACGTGGGACAACGACTGTGTCTGACCTGATTATCCCGACTCTTACCCAGGGCTTAAGTACAATGCTTGGCACACAGTAAGGACTTAATATTATTATGAGCAAATATCCCATTCCTTTGTCTCTGCCATCCAGTTTGATGCAATGACATCCAGGGGAAGGAATCCAGTTCCAAAGAGGGAAGAGACCACAGCTCTCCTCATCTTCAAAGCCCTCATAAAACACCATCTCCTCTGGGAAGCCTTTCCTGATTACTTCATGACGCCTCATTCACATCAGCCCAACATCACCAAAGCACCAGTCTATTCCATTCCCACCCTCAGAAATTAGGTGTCCATGTATATGTGCTTGCCTATTAACTGTGTATTCAACCAATTCATCCTGATACACTTATTCTATGTTCTGTTTTATCCTTGGTCTTATTCCTAATCCCACTATTTTTAAATTATGTTTGTCCGTCTCCCCCAGTGGATTGTAAACTTTGGCATCTTTCTTCTTTGGTTCTCTTCCAAGTGCTTAAGGACAGTGCTTTGCTTTCAGTAGGTGCTCAGTAAATGCCATTACTACATATAGAATTGTCCGCATGTGCCTGCTGGCACATGTGAGTTATTTATGATGGGGTTGGCACATGCGGCATCATCCCCACTCTAGCTTGATGCAAAGGTGCAGTGGGAGGGCATAAGGTTGTCGAGGATTTTTCTGCTGATACTCAAGGAGTCTTGGGAAATTATGGATGTCTGGCCCAAGTACCAAAACATTCCTAAGTATAATGGAATTACAGAGAAGGACTGACTCTCCAGGGCTGTGTTCTCTCATCCTTTTGGGTTCTGTAGACTCAGAAGCCAGAGGAGCGAGCCATGTGGGATATTTCTGTGCTGCAGCTATTCAGGCCTGAGGCTTGGTTTCACCTCACATGTACGGTGAGCTAAGTGTGCTTGCTTTCCCCCTTCCTTGGTCTCATAAAAGTCCTTACCCGTTCAACCTACACGATTCAGCACTCCCCTCATCTGAACATAATGCTCAATAAATACCATTGTTCGACTGATAAATTGATTCTGATTTCCACACACCAGGCAGAACTGTCTGGTGTTAGAGTCTGCTGCTGTACCACTTTGTTGAAAACTATCCTTTTTGGGGATTTCAAAATGTTTGCTCTGTTCTCCCTGCTTTCATGTTCTCCATTTCGATCTTCTCCTCCTCCTTCTCCTCCCCCTCCTCAGTGAAAGATTTTGTCATGAGCAGTGAGTTGACTTCATTTGCACCATTGGTGATCTTGTTCTGCCATTTGGGAAGCAGTGTGGCCTAATAAAAAGAGCCCAGGCCTGGGAGTAAGAGGATGTGAGTTCTAATCCTGGCTCCACCACATGTCTGCTATGTGAACCTGGGCAAGTCACTTTACTTCTCTAAGTGCCTCAGGTGCCTCATCTGTGAAATGGGGGTTAAGACTGTGAGCCCTATGTGGGACAGGAACTGTGCCCTACCTGATTATCTTGTATCCACCCCAGTGCTTAGAACAGTGCTTAACAAATACCATAATTGTTATTATGATTACTATTTGGTGTTGAGTCTGATATTGGTAAAACTACCAAAGTCAGAAGCAGCTTTTGTGCTCATTCTAGGACTCGCAGATTGGACACTGCTACAGTTTCTGTTTGAAGCTGAAAGGTCTGTTATTGCCAAATGCTTGTCTATTCATCTGGGTCTATCCGTGCATCAGTGGATGGTTGTCAACCTAAATAGTAGCATCCAATGACAACACTAATTCTGTTGAGAAATTTGGGCTATAGGGCTTTCCGGGAGTAGCCTGGTAGGTAACCACAGATTTCTTCAGACTTATTGTGTCAGTCCATAGCGTTACTCTGATTCCCTTAATTTTCATTTGTGTGAAATTGGTAGTATCCTAGCAGCATTAAATGCCTATCGTGTAATTTATTTAACATGATGTTTTGAAAGTTTCCGAGTTTGTATACTCTTAAGGGTAGGGATCATGTCTTTAACCTGCATTACATTTTCCACACAGTAGATGTTCAATAATGAGTGGTAGCTGGATTAATTTTTGTATTGCTATCTGATATTATTCCATCTCAACAGCACTTCTGTCAAAAATCTTGGGTCAGTTTTGTCATCCCTAAAATGGGGATTCAATACCTGTTCTCCCTCCCTCTTAGACCGTGAGCCTTATGTGGGACGGGGACTGTATCTTACCTGGCTATCGTGCATCTTGAACAGTGCTCAGAACAAGGCTTGGCACATAGTAAACTCTAAACAGATATTATTATCATTATTATTGTTATCATTATTATTGTTGTTATAATTATTATTACTAATCCTTCCATTCCAGCAGCAGCAGTAACAAAAGTATTCCCTAAACACTTGCTCTCTTCCAGAGCACAGTTCTAGATCCTGAGGAATAATATATAGGAAGTAGTCATATGTTCAAATTTTAACCCCCAGTAAGGAAACGCTTTCCATAGCAAAACACTGAAACTTGAAAAGTTCACACAATTCAAGAAAAAGTTTTAAATTGAACAAAGCTCAAGTGCTCCAGGACTGTCTTAGGATTTCAAATTCTCAATATCCTAAATGATAGTTGTGACATCGGTAAGCGTTTATTATGTGCTAAGCACCATATTAAATAAAATATAGGCAGATTGGACACAGTTCTTGTCCCACAGGGAGTTCACAGTCTAAGAGGGAGGGAAAACAGGGTTTCTTTGTTTGTTTGTTTGTTTATACTGGCATTTGTTAAGCACTTATTTTGTCAAGCGTTGCTCTAAGCTCTGGGGTAGATTTAAGCTAATCAGGTTGGACACAGTCCCTGTCCCATATGGGGCTCAGTCTGAGTCGGAAAGAGGAGGGTTTAATCCCCATTTTACAGATGAAGTAATTGAGACATGGAGAAATTAAGTGACTTGCCCATGTTCACGCAGCAGACAAGGGGCAGAGTCAGGATTAGAACCCTGACCCAGGATTAGCATTGTTTGTGAGAAGCAGTGTGGCTCAATGGAAAGAGCATGGGCTTTGGAGTCAGAGGTCACGGGTTCAAATCCTGGCTCCTCCAATTGTCAGCTGTGTGACTTTGGGCAAGTCACTTAACTTCTCTGTGCCTCAGTTACCTCATCTGTAAAATGGGGATTTAAGAAAAAACTGTGAGCCCCCCGTGTGACAACCTAATCACCTTATAACCTCCCCAGCACTTAGAACAGTGCTTTGCACATAGTAAGCACTTAATAAATGCCATCATCATCATCAACCCAGGTCCTCTGACTCCTATGCCCAGATGCTTTCCACTTAAACTCCTGGCTTCTCCAAATGTCCTGAAATTGTGTTTCTGCCCACATTCTGCTCTTGTTTTCTGGTTCGATTGTCAGTTGGGAAAGAGGGAAGTTTTCAGAAGTTGCTGAAGGCCAATCATGCACATTCTTCACTCTGTCCCCAGGGTCTCTGTGATAGCCAGTTTAAAGCTGTTAGAAGTAGCGTGAGATGGTGGGTAGAGCAGATGAGGTAACTGAGGCACAGAGAAGTGACTTGCCCAAGAGTCCCACCGCAGACAAGTGGCGGAGCCTGGATTAGAACCCATTTGGTGTCAGGATTTTGTTTGAAAGGGCTTTTTTGTAAAAATACTGCTCTTTGGGTCATGCCTGGGCTGAAACTAAAGGGGCTAGTTCTGTTCTACTTATAGCTTTTGCTGAAGCTCAAGTGTCTCTACCGGTGACCTGTTGTTAACCTGAAACTAATTAAAAACCGGTGATGATCCATAACCTCTAGAGGCTGAGTGAGCAGAGCGTGGCAGGCAGGAATTTGTCAGGAAGAGCAGGGAAGAGGAAGGGAAACTTCGCTCTGCTCTAGAGGCTAGCTACCATCGTTGGAGAAGGACCACGGCCCAGTGGATAGAGCATGGGTCTAGGAATCAGGAGAACCTGAGTTCTAAGGTTCACTACGGTGAGCCATGAAAAACACCCCCTATTTCTTCTTCCCTTCTAGACTGTAAACTCGTGGGCAGGGAATGTGTCTGCCCACTCTGTTGTATGATATTAAAGCCCCACTGGACTCATGTGCGTATCCGTACTTGATTTATCTATACTAATGTCTCTCTTCCTCTCCAGACTGTAAGCTTGCTGTGGTCAGGGAATGTGTCCATTCATTCAATCGTATTTATTGAGCATTTACTGTGTGCAGAGCACTGTACTAAGCGCTTGGGAAGTACCAGTTGGCAACATATAGAGATGGTCCCTACCCAACAGTGGGCTCACAGTCTAGAAGAGTTTAACAGATGAGGAACAGAGAAGTGTCTATTGACTTTTCAATAATAGTACAGCCCCACAGCATACATATACATACCTGTAATTTATTTCTTTGTATTACTGTCTTTCTCCCCCTTTAGACTGTAAACTTATTGTGGGCAAGGGATATGTCTGTTATACTGTTATATTGTACTCTCCCAAGTGCTTAGTACAGGGCTCTGCTTTCATTCATTCATTCAATTGTATTTATTGACCGCTTAGTGTGCAGAGCACTGTACTAAGCACTTGGGAAGCACTTCTAGTCTTCTAGGCTGTGATCCCACTGTTGGGTAGGGACCATCTCTATATGTTGCCAACTTGTACTTCGCAAGCGCTTAGTACAGTGCTCTGCACACAGTAAGTGCTCAATAAACACGACTGGTTGATTGAGTGATTGAAGTACAAGTTAGCAACATATAGAGACGGCCCCTACCCAACAGTGGGCTCACAGTCTAGACACAGTAAGTGCTCAATAAGTACGACTGGCTGATCGGCTAATAGTCATAATAATTGTGGTGTTTGTTAAGTGCATAGTATATGCCAGACAGTGTACCCTAGCACTGGGATAGATCCAAGATAAACAGATCGGACTCAGTCCCTCTCCCATGTGGGGCTCAGTGGCTTAATCCTTATTTTACGAAAGAGGAAACAGAGGCCCAGAGGAAGTGAAGTGACTTGCTCAAGGTCACACAGCAGACAAATGGCAGAGCTGGGATTAGAACCCAGGTCCTCTGACTCCCATGTTCTTTCCGCTAGTCCACGCTGTTTCTCACGCTGAATGGTACCCTCCGAAGCACTTGGAACAGTGCTCTGCGCACAGTAGGAGCTCAATAAATACCATTGATTGATTGGTTGGCAGGAAAACGAGGTGGACTTAGGACCCCACCGTCACCTCGAGGCATCCACACCTCATTTCAAGGGGCTGCAGGGCTAATTTTCACTCAGTAGAGGTCTGGAAGAGCCCCCAAAGCCAACATGATTCCCTCTCCAGATATAATAATAATACGGTAGTATTTGTTAAGCATTTACTGTGTTTCGAGCAATGGGAGATGTAAGATAATCAGGTTGGACCCAGTCCCTTTCCCACATAATAATAATAATAATAATAATAATAATAATAATAATGGCATTTATTGAGTGCTTACTATGTGCGAAGCACAGTTCTAAATGCTGGAGAGGTTACAAGGTGATCAGGTTGTCCCATGGGGGGCTCACAGTCTTCATCCCCATTTTACAGATGAGGTAACTGAGGCACAGAGAAGTCAAGTGACTTGCCCAAAGTCACACAGCCGATCAATGGTGGAGCCGGGATTAGAACCCACGACCTCTGACTCCCAAGCCCGGGCTCTTTCCACTATGCCAAGCTGCTTTCGGTGCTTGAAATGGCCCTCCTCTTTCTGCCAAACTATTCCCTTTGCTTCCAAAACCCGTGCGTCCTTTTTATCATTTATCCAACACCTTAAACCCTATAAAAAAACGATCCAGTGCTACACGGTGATATCCACAGTTTCCTTGGTGGGAATGACGGTGGTCCTTATGCTCTGAGAACAACGTTGGTGGTGATTTAAGTGATGAAGCTGACTAATTTTCTGAAGAATATCCAGCCCACCCTTCTTTGACCAGAAGAACAGAAGCCGATCGTCATTCTGAATGTCAACACGTCTTGTTCTAGAGAAAAAGAAATTACTCAAAATCTCTCTCTTCTTTTTTTCCACAGAATCATACGATGACCCAACACAGCAGTTAGTGTAAGGCCCATCTCTTGAGGAGAACTCTTTGCGGCACAAAAAGGGAACATGTTTTACTCTTTGCACGAAACTTTCATTGTTAATGTATATTATTCCGAAACATTGTATTGTACCATAAAACTTGTATTATCAAAACTGTTGGATGTTCATGTGTTTGAACTTTTGAGCACCGGATAGACTTCCTGTATATAAAGTGTTGCACATGTATTATGTTGTCTGATACTAAAATGGTCTTATAAAGACAGGTGGACTTGGGCCCTATTCAAGCAAGATTTTTAAATGTGAGGAAAAGGCTTAAGTAAAAGCATCATTTTTCAAGGAAGAGGGATTTAAAAACAGCGACGTCACTCGGAACAACTCCATTTGGCCTTCCTTTTACTTGCCACTTAAGTCTAGAATCTCTCTTTTGGTATAGAACTGTTGAACCCAAGACTATTTTTTATTGCCGAAGATTCTTGCAAACCACGAAGAGACTCTCACAGAGCAGAAACCCACAACTGAATAAGGCCCGTATATATATTTGTAAGCCTTGCGATATGAGCGATAGCATTACCATATATGCAATAGTTGTTATGTAGATTGTCCAAGGAACTTTTTTTTTTTTCTGGAAACCATTTGATGCTTTGAGTGTTCAAGATTTTCCTTAATGATTTCACACAGCCAAATTCTTGAATCAGTTGAACTAACCTGTATGTTACTGTTATTAATGTTTACTCTGCGGTCTGAACCTGGAGATTACTGGAATTGTTTTCCAAGAGGAAATAAATTCAGTTTACCATTATGTATGAGGGTATTTGCGTTTCTTCTTTTGCCAGTTACTCTACCATTAAAAATCTAATTGGCTGCATCTCGGAGATGAAATCTGCTTTCGAGAGAATCTCTCAGGCGCTGATTTTCTACTTCATGTTATAACCTCAATCATTTTAAACCTTTTCAAACTTGGCCCAATTCAGCTGGGAGATCAGGCCCCCAGTACACCTCAATTCTCTTGGATACTTACTTGTAATGCTGACATCAGAGCCTGTGGTGATGGCTATTTTGTGCATAATTCACAGCTCGATCCCAGCCCTGCTGAGGTGATTTGAATCTGAAGGTGAGTGGGGCTAACTGAGGAGCATTATCTGGCTAGCAAACCATTGACATTAGTGCTGGACAGGCAGCTGAACTGGTTACTGGCTTCCAACCTGCTTTTCGACTCCATTCCTCAACTATGTCCTACCTCAATTCACCCATCTGTGGAGTGGACTTAGTCCTCCTCTAGGTGGGAGATTCAAAAACTCCGTGTTTCTGAGCTGGCGTCAAGCGCTCAGAAATAGCTAATAATTCTGTTAACAGAAACTCTCCTCTCAGACCTTGAATTCTGGAGAACTTTGTTGTCTCAGGACTGGAGGAAGGGGTGGGTTTGGTTTTTCAAAATCAATTCCTTTTCCCAGATTCGTCTCCTTCCACCTCTAACTTAAATCTGAAACATTTTCAGGTGTGGACTGTGTTTAATTTATTCATGTAATAGCCTCTCTTTTTTGCATCCCCCAAACAGGGGAAGGGCTGTTTTGTGGAGAATTTAGCAATAAGGGGAGCAGGAGAAAAGAGTTAAAAAAAAAAGAGGGGGAAAATGAGAGAAGAAGGAAGAAAAAAGGTAAGAGGGATTTTGGATTGTGTGCCTCGGTAAGCTAAGATTGCACTCTCCCCATTGCTGCTTTCAAAAAGCATTTGACGAATTCACCACCCTACCTCCCACCAATCAATCAATCAATCGTATTTATTGAGCGCTTACTGTGTGCAGAGCACTGTCCCATCGCTTCTTCCTATCCCAGATTTCACAAACAGGGCATTAGTACCTTCTGACCCTTCTTACTACTTACAAAGACAGTCTTTTATTTCCTCCTCAAAAAATTGGTGTTGTGGGGAGGGGGCAGATCATGCATAGAGACAAATAGGAATACGTGGTCATTTCCTTTTTTTTGTGCTTAAAAAAGTCTCATTGTTATTTTTCATTATTACAGAATATGCAGTTATAATATTAGGCCAATCCACACCAGAACTCTAATTTTTCCCTTTCGGCTGAGTGCCGAGAAGGACGTAAAACATTAATAATGTTCTGTTTATAAGAAATCTTTCTCCAAGGATTCCTAAGAATCCCCAAAACAGTTCACCTGACCTCCCAAAAACCCAGTCTTCATTTAAGATGGTCACGATCAGCATTGCTACGGTGCTGCGGTCTCATGTATTATTATTATGATCGTTGGGTTATTTTTATAACTCACCTCTCCGTATGTATGCACCACACCGTCCTGCCAAGAATCTAGAATCTCCAGCAAACGTATGTGCCACTCTGCTGCCGATGAAACTGAATCACAGGGAAAGATACTTAATCCTGGCCCCCTGCTAAGAAGGAAGTATTCAGTAAGACACAGGATCTCCCTGAAATCTCCACGCGGATTACTAGAACCCACAAGCCTCCTCACTTGGTAAGTGCTTAGTACAGTGCTCTGCACCCTGTAAGCACTCAAATACGATTGAGTGAATGAATAATAAATAATAATAATGATGGCATTTATTAAGCGCTTACTATGTGCAAAGCACTGTTCTAAGCGCTGGGGAGGTTACAAGGTGATCAGGTTGTCCCACGGGGGGCTCATGGTCTTAATCCCCATTTTACAGATGAGGCCACTGAGGCACAGAGAGGGTAAGTGACTTGCCCAGGGTCGCACAGCTGACAAGTGGCGATGTCGGGATTTGAACCCATGACCTCTGACTCCAAAGCCCGCGCTCTTTCCACTGAGCCAGGCTGCTTCTCAATGAATGAATGAATGAACAGATAGATAGAGAAGCAGCGTCATTTAGTGGAAAGGGCACAGGCCTGCGAGTCAGAAGGAGCTGGGTTCTAATCCCGGCTCCGCCACGTGTCGGCTGTGTGACCTTGGGCAAGTCACTTCATTTTACTGGGCCTCAGTTACCTCATCTAGAAAATGGAGATAAGAATGTGAGCCCTATGTGGGACAGGGACAGTATCCAACCTGATTAAGTGGTATCTACCCCAGCGCTTAGAACCGTGCTTGGCACATAGTAAGCACTTAACAGGTACCTTCGTTATTATAGAAAATGCAGTTCCTGCTACATATATGTTATTCATCTTGTAACATTCCAGCACCCAGTTCATATTCATGCAAGATCAAGTGCTTCATCGTTATTCAACTATGCAGAACTTTCAATTTCTATCAACCCCTGTCTTTTATTGATATGTATATATATAGCTTTTTAATGGCAGTGAAACTTTCATCCATACATTCCACAATGGATTGCCAGCATGCTATTTAATTAAAAAGCTTTTTCACTGGCAACATAAATAATGAAACATGCTGATTATATGCAAGTGCATTCATAATTAAAATACTCAGCTATATTTAAAAAAATTAAAGTCTCTGGCCTATTCAGGACTTTGAATTTCCAAATATCATAGCCAGATTAATAATAATTTTTAAATGCTTTACTGTTTTACCTGGATAATGAGGGGGTTGGGGTTTTATCCAAAGCCAGGACCAACTGGGCTTGAAAAACACATCCCAATTTAGATTTTGGAAAACCTGTTGTTGCGTGGTGAGGGGAGTGAGAAAGATGTCTTTCAGATTGTAAACTCTTCTAGGGTAGGGACTTTTTCTTCTACGTTCAACCGTAAAACCTGTGAACTGTAGGTGCTTAATGAATATTAATGAATGAGTGAATGAACAGTGATAGTTGTGTCATTTATTAAACCTTTATTATGTGACAAGCACCAGGGTAGATAGAGTACAAATGGGGCTTGTAATCTAAGGAGCAGGTATGTAAAATCCAGTTTAGAGATGTTGAAACTGAGAGACATCAAGCTACTTGCCCAAGGGCACACAGCAGAGCTGGGATTAGAATCCAGGTCTCCTGACACTCAGGCCCATGCTCTTTCCACTAGGCCAAACCACCATTTTTTTATGGTATTTGTTAAGTTCTTACTATGTGCTAGGCACTGTATTAAGCGCTGGGGTTGATTATAAGCTACAGTTCCTCTAAACTGTGAACTCGTTGTGGGCAGGGAATGTGTCTATTTATTGTTATATCGTACTCTCCCAAGTGCTTAGTACAGTGCTCTGCACACAGAGAAGTAGCATAGCATAGTGGATAAGGCTTGGAACTGGGAGTCCTAAGGTCATGGGTTCTAATAATGTCTCTGCTATGTGTCTGCTGTGCAACAAGTCACTTGGGCAAGTCACTTCACTTCTCTGGTCCTCAGTTACCTCATCTGTAAAATGGGGATTGAGATTGTGAGCCCCACATGGGACAGGGACTGTGTCCAACCCGATTTTCTTGTATTCACCCCAGCGATTAGTACAGTGTGTGTCACATAGTAAGCAATCAAAAATATCATGATGATTATTAATCAATCAATCAATTGTATTTATTGAGCACTTACTGTGTGCAGAGCACTGTACTAAGCACTTGGGAAGTACAAGTTGGCAACATATAGAGACAGTCCCTACCCAACAGTGGGCTCACAGTCTAAAAGATGTCTATTATTAGTAACAGTAGTAGTAGTAAGCACTCAATAAATTTGATTGAATGAATGAATGAAAGCTAATCAGGTTGGACAATGTCCTTGTCCCATATGGGGCTCACAGTTTTAATTCCCACCTTACAAATGAGGTACCTGAGGCACAGAGAAGTGAAGTGACTTGCACAAGGTAACACAGCAGATGTGCGAGCCAGGATTAGATGCCAAGTCTTTCTGACTCACAGGCTTGTGCTGTTTTCCCTAGAACCCACCGCTTCTCCATGACATCAGAAAAGAACGAATTGCTACGGTGCTTTGGACTCCACTCATCAAAAGCAACACCTGAAGCCAGTTAAAAGACCTTCGATGGACACCCTGACCATCTTGCCTGCCTCTGGCCAAGGCGACCCAATCTTCCAGGTGATCTTCCCTGCAATGGCTCTTCGTGGAGAAGCAAGAGAAACACATGGTATAGTGGATAGTGGGAGTCAGAAGGTCATATGTTCTAATCCTGGCTCTACACTTGTCTGCTGGGTAACCTTGGGTAAGTCTCTTCACTCTCTGGGCCTCAGTTACCTCATCTCTAAAATGAGGATTGAGACTGGGGACTGTGTCCAACCCGATTAGCCTATATCCACCCCAGTGCTTAGTAAAGTGCCTGGCTCATAGTAAGCACTTAATAGCACAGTTATTGTTATCATTATTACTATCATCGGATTTCCCCTCTGGAGACTCCTGACCAACGAGGACTAATCCTCCTCCGGGCCATGGAGTTGGCCACTCCAATCTAGCTTCTGCATCCTCCCACCTCCTTCTCCAGTCCGGGTATTTCCTGTGCTCTTCCAAGTACCAACTGGAAAGACGCAGCCAAATGGGCAGCCTGGACCAGTCAGGGCAGTTTTCACTGTGGGGGGGATGTGGGGCCCCGAAGCACCCAGGAAAAAGAATCAAGACCTCTTCATTCCACTGAGAAACAGCATGACCTGGTTTCCACTCTGAATCAGAGGCCCCGGGATCTAATCCCAGATCTGCCGATTGCTTGCTGTGTGACCTTGGGAAAGTCCCTTAATTTAATATTTATGGTATTTGTTGAGAGCTTACTATGTGCCAAGCACTGTTCACAGCACTGGGGTAATCAGGTTGGACATAGTCCCTGTCCCACGTGGGGCTCCCAGTCCTAATTCCCATTTTACAGATGAGGTAACTGAGGCACAGAGACGTTAAGTGACTCGCCCAAGGTCACACAGAGAACAAATGGCGAGGCTGGGATTAAAACACATGTCCTCTGACTCCCAAGCCCACCCTCTTGCCACCAGGCCATGCTGCTTCTCTATGCCTCAGTTTCCTCAGCTGTAAAATGGGGACTACCTCTTTTCCCTACTGTGAGCTCTATGCGAGACTGCCTACCCCAGCAGTTAGAACGAGGTCTGATATATAGTATGTGCTTAACAAATACCGTGGAACAAGAAAACAAACAAAATCACTTCAGTCCACTTCTCACCAGAGCCTGCTAACTCCTCTCTAGACTGTTAGCTCGTCTCTAGACTGTAAACTCATCGTGGGCAGGAAACATGCCTACCAACTCTGCTGTATTGTACTTTCCCAAGTGCTTAATACATTGCTCTGCCCATTGATGACAATGATGAGAAGCAGTGTGGCGTAATGGATAGAGCACAGGCATGGGAGTCCGAAGAACCTGGTTTCCAATCCCGGCTCTGCCACTTCTCTGCTGTGGGACCTTGGGCAAGTCATTTAATGTCTCTGTGCCTTTGTTCCCTCGTCTGTAAAATGGGGATTAAGACTGTCAGCTCCATGTGGGGCAGGGACTGTGTCCAACCTGATTTGCTTGTATCTAGACTTATTTGCTTATATCTTCTAGACTGTGAGCCCACTGTTGGGTAGGGACCGTTTCTCTATGTTGCCAACTTGTACTTCCCAAGCGTTTAGTACAGTGCTCTGCACACAGTAAGTGCTCAATAAATATGATTGAATGAATGAATATCTACCCCAGCTCTCAGTGCAGTACTTCATTCAATCGTATTTATTGAGCGCTTACTGTGTGCAGAGCACTGTACTAAGTGCTTATCAAATACCACAATTATTATTATCATCCTCATCAATCAATCAATCAATCAATCAATCGCATTTATTGAGCGCTCACTATGTGCAGAGCACTGTACTAAGCGCTTGGGAAGTACAAATTGGCAACACATAGAGACAGTCCCTACCCAACAGCGGGCTCACAGTCTAAAAGGGGGAGACAGAGAACAGAACCAAACATACCAACAAAATAAAATAAATAGGATAGAAATGTACAAGTAAAATAAATAAATAAATAAATAAATAGAGTAATAAATATGTACAACCATATATACATATATACAGGTGCTGTGGGGAAGGAAAGGAGGTAAGATGGGGGGATGGAGAGGGGGATGAGGGGGAGAGGAAGGAAGGGGCTCAGTCTGGGAAGGCCTCCTGGAGGAGGTGAGCTCTCAGCAGGGCCTTGAAGGGAGGAAGAGAGCTAGCTTGGCGGAGGGGCAGAGGGAGGGCATTCCAGGCCCGGGGGATGACGTGGGCCGGGGGTCGATGGCGGGACAGGCGAGAACAAGGTACAGTGAGGAGATTAGCGGTGGAGGAGCGGAGGGTGCGGGCTGGGCAGTAGAAGGAGAGAAGGGAGGTGAGGTAGGAGGGGGCGAGGTGATGGAGAGCCTTGAAGCCCAGGGTGAGGAGTTTCTGCCTGATGCGCAGATTGATTGGTAGCCACTGGAGATTTTTGAGGAGTTTTTTTTTTTTTTTTCATCCTCATCATCATCATGAGGACGATAGAGATGGAGGATATCCAGGGCTTCCACGGTCACCAGACTAGGTAGGAGAGATGCATCAGACATTCTGAAAAACAGGCCCGTTTGGCCTTTCGCTTCTTGGAAACCAGCCCCCCTCCCCAAAGCCCCCGGAATAGCTCCTGCCATGCAGCCAGATTCCTCTGAAGTGAAATCAGACGTCCAGTCCCCGAGACAAGAGACACAGAAGCCCCTTTATTTCCAAGCAGGTGTCGTTGTGGAATTCCTTGTTGGACTCACATCCTGAGCCGACAGTGGCCAAGCCAGCCGAGTTCCTTCTGCAGAGAGGGAAACTTGGCTTGGGTAGAAGCCGAGTGACTCCTTGGAGAAGCAGTGTGGTCAAGGGGTTAGAGCTCGGACCTAAGAGCCAGAAGGATCTGGATTCTAATCCCTACTCCTCCACTTGTCTGCTCTGTGACCTTGGGTGAGTCACTTCACTTCTCTGGACCTCAGTTCCCTCATCCGCAATATGAGGATTAAAACTTTGAGCCTCATGTGGGACTGGGAGTGTGTCCCAACCTAATTTTCTTGAATCCACCCCAGCACTTAGAACAGTGCCTGGCACAGAGTAAATGTTTAACAAATACCACAATCATTATTGTTATTATTATTAGGCAGTCACCTTTGTGTCTCTAGCAACTGATCCCTCCATGGACTTTTGCCTAAATATAGCACCTTGAGTTCCCAGAAGTGAAGCTGTAACAGAAACAGCCTCTGGGCTCCCTCTCAAACCCCAAGCTGTGGCACCAGATGAGATTGGGGCATGTGGAAAATGGTTGCCCTTAACAGTAAGACACAGAGGGGTGCTAACCTTTAACCTCAGGTCACCTGCCAGTTCAGAACAAATAGAAACATGATGATGAGCTGTGACAAGACTGCTGAGTCCCTTTGGGTGAATTGCAACCTCAAGGGGCCCCGGTTTTCTCATCTACAAAATCAGAATAAAATACTTGCCTCTTCCAAAGTCCTTTGGGTTTCTCTGCCACTGAAGAAATGGCTGATTAGGATGCTTCAAGCAAAGTCATCCGGCTGGACACAGACTGTCTAATCTCTGCCCTGGGGATCGTGCCAAGAGACAGGAAACAGGCCAGCAGGAAGATGAGCAGGAGCTAAATACATGGATATTAATAATAATAATAATGGTATTTGTTAAGCGCTTACTATGTGCAAGGCACTGTTCTAAGCACTGGGGGAGATACAAAGTATTCAGGTTGTCCCACTTTGGGCTCATGGTCTTAATCCCCATTTTACAGATGAGGGAACTGAGGCCCAGAGAATTGAAGTGACTTGCCCAAAGTCACACAGCTGACAAGTGGCAGAGCCGGGATTAGAGCCCTTGACCTCTGGCTCCCAAGGCTGTGATCTTTCCATTGAGCCACACTGCTTCTCTAATATTAAGAGCGGCTTCTGTTAAGTGCTTACTGTGTGCACTTCAGAGAAGCAGCATGGCATAGTATATCAAGCTCGGGCCTGGAGTCAGAAGGTCACAGGTTTGAGTTTCGGCTCCAACGTTTGTCTGCTGTGTGCCTTGGATAAGTGACTTCACTTCTCTGTGCCTCAGTTACTTCATCTGTAAAATGGGGGTTAAGACTGTAGGCCCCATGTGGGACAGGGACTGTGTCCAACCCGATTTGCTTGTAATCACCCCAGTGCTTTGCACAGTGCCTGACACAAATTAAGTGCATAACAAATGCCATCATTATTATAATTATTATGCAAGCACCGTACTAAGCACCAGGATACGCACTGGATAATCAGGTCCTACATAGGGCTAATAGATTAAGTAGGAAGGAGGACAGATGCCAATAATCCCTATTTTGCAGATGAAGGAATTGAGGCAAAAAAAGTTAAGCGGTTTGTCCAAGATCACACAACTTCTCTGAAGTGCACATGGTAAGCACTTAACAGATGCGGCTCTTCATATTAGAGAAGCAGCGTGGCACAACGGAAAGATCACGGCCTTGGGAGCCAGAGGTCAAGGGTTCTAATCCCGGCTCCGCCACTTGTCAGCTGTGTGACTTTGGGCAAGTCACTTCACTTCTCTGGGCCTCAGTTCCCTCATCTGTAAAATGGGGATGAAGACTGTGAGCCCCACGTGGGACAACCTGAATACCTTGTATCTCCTCTAGTGCTTAGAAAGTGCCTTGCACATAGTAAGGGTAAGGGGCAGGGCCAGGATTAGAACCCAGGTCCTCTGACTCTCATTCATTCATTCAATCCTATTTATTGAGCGCTTACTGTGTGCAGAGCACTGTACTGCCCACATCCTATCCACTAGGCCACATTGCTGTCCCTACTCTCCAAAGCACTTAGTACAGTGTTTTGCACACAGTAAGTGCTGAATAAATACAGTTGAATGAATGAATGAACTTTGAGCATGGCAAGAAGAAGACGAGGAGGAGGAGAAGGAGAAGAGGAAGAAGGAATTCCTTGTGAGCAGGGAATGTGACTAAGAACTCTGTTATATTGTACTTTCCCAAGAATTTAGAACACGCTTACCACACAGTAAGCTCTCAAGAAATAGTCAATAGTTTTTATTGGGCGCTTACTCTTTGCAGAGCACTGTATTCAGTGCTAGGGAGAGTACCACAGAACAATAAACAGTCACATTCCCTGCCCACAACATGTTTACTGGTATTTGGAATGGAGGGAAATTCTAGGCAATCAAAACAAATCCAGTCCCCAGTCCACCTGGGGACCGCCCCACAGGCAAAAGGGGAGTAGGATCATTTTACAGATGAGGAAACTGGAGCTCAGAGAAGTTAAATGACTTGCCCAAGATCACACAGAAGGCAAGTGGCAGAATGGAAATTATAACTCGGGTCTCCCGACTCTCAGGTCTATCCATTATGTCAATGAAAGGATACAATGAAGAAAGTACAATACTACACCCAGAAAATGCTGGCTCCATTTAGATGCTGGAGACTAGCTTCTGTTCCTTCATCAGAAGATTGCCCCTCTCAGCCAAATCGGAGATTGTGTTATGATCCTCCGTTGCTGACAGATACCTTAAAAGACAGCTCCCATTCCAGGCTTCACGTGTGAAAGCATGACATATTGGTTCTGACTGAAAATAACATGTTTCTGGTAGAGTTCAAGTGTCTAAGAAATATTACACCCCACTGTTTCTGTAAATGCCGGCGTGCCCCTGAGCAGAGACAGATGGTAGCAGGGAAAGATGCAATCTTATAATCAAAAGCTAGAATATGTCAGAAATATGTTAGCAAGCAAAATAGAGCGTATTACGAGCTTCTTGTGTCAAGACAGCTTGCAAAACATGTTAGGGTGTTCCATTCCGAGTTGTGTAAATAAAGCGGCAGCAAGTAGAGCAGCTGCAAGTAGGCTGGAAAAGCAGGCTTGTGGCCCTCAAAGCCTGTAGATGAGAAAAAGGGGGAAGCCTGGCATTCCAAGCGGCTCCACGTGAGGGGAAGGGACAGACAGTGCAGGAAACTGCAACCCATTTCCATGCCGGGAGTGTTTCCTAGTGGATACGCATGAGCCTGGGAGTTAGAAGTACCTGCCTCTGCCATGTGTCTGCTGTGTGATCTTGGGCAAGTCACGTAACTTCTCTAGGCTGAAAGTTACCTCATAGGTAACCTGGAAATTACTGCTATGAGCCCCATGTGGGACATAGACCGCGTCCAACCTGATTAGCTCGTGTCTACCCAGTGCTTAGTACAGTGCCTGGCACACGGTAAGTACTGAACAAATGCCATTAAAAAAAAAAAACCAAAAGCAAGCAGGTCTTGACAGAGAGACAAGGAGGGCATCCACAATGGTGAGTTTCGATGTTCCTCAGGAGAACAAAGATGTTCATTCATTCACTCCTTCATTTACTGAGCACTCACTGTGTGCAAAGCACTTGGAAGAGTACGATATAACAATAAACAGGCACATTCCCCACCACAATGAGCTTCTAGTCCAGAGCGTATCATCTACTTAAATACCAACAATAATAATAACTGGGGCTTGTAGAGGGCTTACAATGTGCCAAACACTGGGGTCGACACAGAGAAGCCACATGACCTGATGGAAAGACCGCAGGCTTGGGAGTCAGAAGAAGCTTAAAGTCTGAGCCCAATTATGGATCAGCAACCGTGTTCTACATGGTTGCTTCTGGTACCTGTAATTTATTTTACCATAGGTCCCCCCCTCCAGATTTTAATTTGCAGGAAGAGGGGAGTTTGTGAAGAAGGGGTTGTTGGAGAGACGGATGAGAGGAGGCTTGGAAGTAGGCTGGTATGGTCTGGGTTGGAGTGGGAGAGGAAAGAGGGTAGTTAGTGGGGAGAGAGCTGATTGTATACCTTAAAGTCAACAGTGTGGAGTTTCTGCTTTATGTGGAGATGAATGGTAAATACTGAAGGTTTTTAAGGACTGAGGAGATAATAATAATGGCATTTATTAAGCACTTACTATGTGCAAAGCACAGTTCTAAGCACTGGGGGAGATACAAGGTGATCAGGTTGTCCCACGTGGGGCTCACAATGTCTTCATCCCCATTTTACAGATGAGGGAACTGAGGCACAGAGAAGTTAAGTGACTTGCCCAATGTCACACAGCTGACAAGTGGCGGAGTCAAGATTTGGACCCATGACCTCTGACTCCAAAGCCCGGGTGCTTTCCACTGAGCCATGCTCAGTGGTCATGCATTCTGTGCACGGAATGATTTTTTAGAAAAATGAGAGGGGCAGCAGAGTGAAGTATGGACTTGAGTGGGTAGAGATTGGAGGTAGGGTGGTCAGTGAGGAAGCTGATGCATTAGTTGAGACAGGCTACGATAAGTGATTGGTCCAGGGTGATGGCAGTTTAGATGAAGAGAAAAGGGCAGATTCTTGAGATGTGCAGATAGAACCGACAGGATCTGGTGACTGACTGAATGTATGGGTTGAAGGAGAGAGAAAAGCCAAGGATAATGTCAAGGTTGCCTGTCTGTGAGACAGGGAGAATGGTGGTGTTGTCAACAATAATTGGAAAATCAATCTTGGACTCTTCTCTAACATTTACCTCCCACATTCAGTCTGTCTTCAAAATCTTCTGGCTCTTTTCAGTGGTCCCGTGATCACTTTTTCCTTTTTTTATATATTTAAGTGCTTACTATATGTCCAACACTATGCTAAGTGCTTGGGTGGATATAAGATAATCTAGAGAAGCAGCGTGGCTCAGTGGAAAGAGCCTGGGCTTTGGAATCAGAGGTCATGGGTTCAAATCCTGGCTCCGCCACTTGTCAGTTGGGTGACTTTGGGCAAGTCACTTCACTTCTCTGGGCCTCAGTTCCCTCATCTGTAAACTGGGAATAAAGACTGTGAGCCCCACGTGGTACAACCTGATCACCTTGTATCCCCCCAGCACTTAGAAAAGTGCTTTGCACATAGTAAGTGCTTAACAAATACCATTATTATTATTATTATTATTATGGGGCTTGTAACCTAAATAGGAGGAAGAACTGGCATTGAATATCAAGTTTACAGTTGAAGAAACTAAGGCATAGAGAAGTTAAGTGACTTGCTCAAAGCCAAACATCAGGCAAGTGGCAGAATGGGATTAATAGTAATAATAATAATAATAATAATAGTACATTGTCGTATTTGTTAAGTACATACTCTGTGCCAGGCTCTGTACAGGGGTAGATACAAGATAATCAGATTGAACACAGTCCCTTGGCCCAAGTGGGTCCTCAGTCTTACTCCCCATTTTAGAGATGAGGAAACTGAGGCACAGAGAAGCTAAGTGACTTGTCCAAGGTCACACAGCAGACAAGTGCTCTGCACCCAATAAGTGCTCAAAAAATATGTCTGAATGAATGAACAAGTGGCAGAGTCAGAGTTAGAACCCAGGTCATTTGACTCCCAGGCTCCTGCTCTTTCCACCTGGCCACAGTGCTTCCTTTCCACGCTTATTCTCCCTGTCTACATTCCAGCCTTCATTACATCCCACCCTGGTCATTGGCCCCTGACCCTCCTCTAATCCAATCAGTCAATCAGCAACAGCAACTGTAGCAGTAGCATTAATAGTATTTACTGAGTGTTTACTATGTGCAGAGCACTGTATTAAGTGCTTGGGAGAGTAGTTACCTCATCTGTAAGCGTGACTCCTGCCCTCAAGAAATTTACAGTCTAGTGGGGGAGATGGACATTAGTCTACAGAAAGAAGAAATGGAACTAGATCATAAAAATTTGCTCCTTCTTCAGTCTACCCTATAACTACGCACACATCGGCTTTCTAAAACATTGATCTGAATATATCACGCTGCGCACAGTGGGTTTCCATTTCTTGCATGTGACAAAATCTCAGCTAACCGTCATTTCCAAACCGCTCCTCCAGAGTTTACAACTACGCCTCTCTCTTTGCGGTCTCTTCTCCCAATCAATCAGTGACTTAGCAAACAGCTATCAATAGCATATGTGGATAGGGAATAAATACATGAATGCCACAGATGGCTTTATAAACATCGAGGCTACCATCTAAGTTACACGCTTTGATTTTTAACCAATCTTAGTTGTCTCTCGCTCTCAACCCTACCATTTCAAACCCACTGCACAGCAGACATCCTATTCTTCTCACCAAATCACATTCCTCCCTACCTTCGAAGTCACTTTCTCATTCATTCGTTCATTCATTCAATCGTATTTATTGAGCGCTTACTGTGTACAGAGCACTGTACTAAGCGCTTGGGAAGTACAAGTTGGCAACATATAGAGATGGTCCCTACCCAACAGCGGGCTCACAGTCTAGAAGACTCCAAGAGGCAATTTGGATTTCTCTCCTGGTCATGCCACCCTGTCATCCAATTGAGGATTCAAGAATATTGCTGTTTTCAATTTACCTACCCCAGTGCTTAGTAAAGTGCACATAGGCAGAATTTGACAAGTGGCACTATTATCATGATCATCATTTTATTATTATTAGGGCAATATTTGAAACTGAGGAGAGGAAGGACCTATGGGATGAATAAATTAGCCACTTGTCCCATGTTATCCATGACGCCCTTCTTCCTCTTTCAATTCCTGATTCAAGACTAAATGTGTGCGGATCGCTATCTGTTTTCAAGATGCAGGCAGAAATGTTCAATAGCCCTTTCTGGAGCTAATATAATTTCAATCCCAGTGCCATGAGCTCACTATTTCTAAAGTTCCTTTAGCCTTGTTTCCCTAACGCTGCTTTCAACCAAGAAGGAGGCGTCCATTGCACTGTGCCATATGGTACTTTCTATTTATAATGAGATTAACAATTCCTTCACACCTTGATTGAATCCTGCTTTATTGAGATGTCACAACAGATTCTCCCAGTCTGCAAAGGAAAAGACGTGCAAATGTTAATATTATGACAACCCAGACATCTAAAAGTAAATGAATCATAATTGATGACAATTAGAAATAGTTCAACCCCAAACAGAATATTGTGTATTGCTGGAAGCAGGAATTAATCTTCTGAACCCAGAGAAGGACTCATTAAATTGGCTTGCTTTTATATTTCTTTTTAGAGGAGCCTAATTCCACTCTAAAGCATTCAATCATACATTACTATTCAATTAATGTTCAAAAGATATTTACAATTTTGTGGTAAATGTACCATTCTCTTAAAATTGCTTGGTCCACCGACAACAGACAGACTTAACAATAAGGTAAATTAAACATTGTTCTGACTTTGCTCATTCCCCTTTTCCAAATCTGGCAAATTTGACTTTTTTTTTAAAGAGACAGATCATTTAGATGTGTGTGAGTTGGACTGTATTGTGTTCAGCTATGTTTCTGAATATGTTTACGTGTCCATTTGGGTGGATTTCAATGTGTGGGAATGTGTCAGTGATGTGTTTGTGTATATGAGCATATTTGAGTAATGTGTGTGTGAGTGACTGAGAGTGTGAGAGCATGTCTGAGAATGGTTGGGTGTGTTTGAGTGTGTGTATGGGTGTATATGAGAATGTGGGCATGTCTTTGACGTGTGTCTGATCATTTGGTTGTGATTGTGTTTGAATGGGTGTGCATGTATGTTTGAATGTTGTTATGTCTGTACATTTATGTCTGAGTGTGTATGTGTGTTTACATGAGTGTTTCTGTGAATATATCTATGTATTTGTGAGGTGGCTGAGAGTGTGTTTGTATATTTGTGTCTGAGTGTGAGAGTGAGCGTGCAATCATGGGTGGGTGTGAGCATGTGTGAGAGTGAATGTGTGTGACTGTGGGGGTGTGTTTGAGTGAGTATGAGCATGTGTTTGTGAGGGTGGATGTGTGTATGTGTATAAATATGTGCCAGAACACATGAATGTGGGTGAGTGTTTATGTGTGCTCCCGAGGGTATGAGGGCACGAGTGTGATTGTGAATGTTTGTAGATACAAGTGTGCCTGGGTGGATGATTGGATGGGTACACGTGGTTCTGAGCACATAGGGGTGTGTTTGTGTGCACATGCATGTTTCCGAGTGTGTGGATATGGATGTTTATTCAGTTCTGTGTGTCTCAGAACGTGGGTGTGGGGGTGACTGGCTTCCTCACTGATGAAATCCTGGGAGTCAACAGGCTCCCCACCTCGACTTCTGGAGCACAAACCCCCCCAAAGCTTGCTTGACAAGGTCTCACTCATGTTTCAAAGCTCTCTCTCTTTTCAGAGCTATTTGTTATTGTCTCTGCCATCGCAAGTTTAAAAAAGGAAAGTTAATTAAATATGGAACAAGACGGAGCAACATCTTTTAAACCATCATGTCATTAGACCTGGATCCCTCAGAGAGCTGCCTAAAAGGGGTTTGAGAACAATGACGGTTCAATCAGATATTTATGGGCATAGTTATGTAAACACACTCTTTATTGTCTATGTATATTTAATATAATTATCAGTTTTGTAGCCGGACTCTCTAGAGACCCAACAAATCACAGCGTTGCTTTGAAAATGTCAGCAGAAAAGACAATTATGTTGGTAGCAAATATTCATAAATTATATTAAAAAGTCCTGTGAAAATGTCCTCTATGTTACAGAATCCTTTGCAGCAGACTGAGTGAGCCTTTTATTTCTTTGATTTGAGGTCTTATTTTAAGAAACGGGCCCGTTTCTCGGAAAACCTTAAAGGCCACCCGGGGGGGACAAGACTGCTAACTAGCCTTGGCAGATCAGAAATGGACAGGGAAGACCAATGAAATAGTTGATGTCCTGTCCCTCCCAGCTTTCTACAAACACCATCCATATCCTCATAGCGTCAATAAGTAAACCATCACACCTGTTCATATGTATCAAATAATTCCTTAAACCCTGCCTCTTAGCAAAAAAGAAAAATAAATCTAATCAACTGTGCACAGATTTGAATGCTTTCTGGCATCCAGCTGGTTTCACATGACCTTTTTCTCCAGATATCATGTACAGTATTTCACCGTTTTCTCTTTCATGCTAAGCATATACAAAAATAAGTGGAGAATTGGGAAACTGTTGAGGAAATTAAAATGCAACAGGCTCATTCTCCACCAATAGGCGTGATACAGGTTGATAAACACCTGGTAAGCCTTCACAAATCACTTCTCTTGTAAGATATACAATCTGCGAATCAACCTCTTAATTAGCAGTTAATGACATTTGCAAGGAAAGGTTAATGTTAAGCACACAACGGCAGTTTGGTTAGAAAAAATAGATTTTCCAGACTACATCTTGTTTAAAAACAAAATAAATATGGAGAAGGTAATATGGGTTATAACTCTACACATGTTGGTGGTGTTTGGAAATAACTTGATTGTGTCATAGTGCTCTGGATTGAGAAATGCACAAAACTCAGATTCGGATTCAGGTCTTGCAGAAGGGAGGCAAGTGTGCTGATCTCTGTTTCCAGGAATAGGATGGCTAAGATGAGCTATTACTGCAGTCAGATGTCACTGATGGTCTGGAGCTTCAGCTAAGGAGCAGGAGTGAATCCCCCTGGTGAATCCCCCCTAGACAGTAAGTTCCTTGTGGGCAGGGAATACTTCTACCAACTATGTTGTCTGTCTTCTCTAGAATGTAAACTCATTGTGGGCAGGGAACGTGTCTGCTAACTCTCTTATATTGTACTCTTCCAGGCGCTTAGTACAGTGCTTGGCATATAGGTAATTGCTCGATAAATATCGAGTGAATGATTGTTGTACTGTACTTTTCCAAGCAATTAGTATAGTGGTCTATACACAGTAAATGCTCAAAAAATACCGTAAAGGATGATCCAGTTGCCTGCTCTAGACGGGTCCAGATTTTCAGACACCTGAGACCCCTCCCTCCACCCATTTCCCAGGTTAAAAAATAATAATAATAACAACAACATCTGTTTATTGCTTACAATGTGGCAAACTAAACCCTATAGTAGATACAGTATATGCAGATGAAACGCAGTCCCTGACCAACATGGGTCTCACAGTCTAAACTGGAAGGAGAACAGATATTGAAACCCCGTTTTACAGATGAGGAAACTGAGGCCCAGAGAAGTGAAATGACCAGCCCAAAGTCACACAACAGATAAGTGAAGTCAGAATTAGAACTCAGGACTCAGACCCCTGGAGTTTTGCTCTCAGGGAGCCTCTGGGGATGGGAGAAGCATGGGCTGACCATCAAAATAGCAGCAGCAACTGTGACTGTTTTCAAGCAGTCATTCCAGGCTGTCATTCCATCCCCCCCTCCCTACACTTGGTGACAGCACTGACCAATCTGGGCAAAGCAGAGACAAGAATTCCTTCTTGACCCCCTTAAAATGCTCCCAGGAGCATAAAAACCCCTCAGTAGATAGGAAAGAAATCCCAGATTGAGAAGCAGCATGGTATAGAGGATAGAACATGGGCCTGGGGGTCGGAAGCATCACGAGAATCCCAGTTCGTACCAACCACGACCTTCCTGGACCGGGGAAGCCTCGAGTGACACGTAGTAGAAGTCAAACCACACCTCTGATCACGAAGGTTACTGTGAAAGGTTTTTTACTTAGTTTTACCAGCGTGCAAGGTAGTGACACATAAACACACTCACTCCTTCCGTCCACCAAGGATCTAATACCAGTCTGGGGTCAAAGAAGCTCATTCTGCCAAAGCTTCTTCTTTCTGCTTCCAAGCGCTGCTGTCTTCTGCTGCTTCCGAGTGATGCTCTCAGCATCCTTCCTTTTGGCTTCTCCTCTGGGCTACTTCCAGGTGCCCCTATTCATGCCTCAAAGCAACCACCTTTTACCTGCCTTAGGCATGGTAGCTGTGGATAGGCATGGCAACCGTGGCTCTAAGTGGCAGTCATTGATTAGTCCAGGCCCATTACTGGGTAGAAAAGAGAGAGAAAGCCCTGCCTCCCTCCATGCTTTGCCCTGACAAGCCCACCATCATCTGCCTCAGGTACGGAGCTCAGAGCCTGTGCAAAATCTCTTACTTGTTGTTGTTCACGGGACTACAAACAGTCATTAATAAGGCAGCTTGTTTTGGGTTCACCAAAGGAGGTCATGGGTTCTAATTCCAGTTGCACCACTTGTCTGTTGTGTGACCTGGGGCAAGTCACTTCACTTCTCTGGGCCTCAGTTACCTCATCTGGAAAATGGGGATTGAGACCGTGGGCCCCACATGGGACAGGAACAGTGTCCAACCTGATTTAATTGTACCCACCCCGGTGCTTAGTACAGTGCCCGGCACTTAACAAACTTAACCGCCACGTAACTGTTCTGTTGGTTATGCAAATGTTGCCATAGCTTTCTCAGCGTGGCTCAGTGGAAAAAGCCTGGGCTTTGGAGTCAGAGGTCATGAGTTCAAATCCCGGCTCTGCCAATTGTCAGCTGTGTGACTTTGGGCAAGTCACTTTACTTCTCTGGGCCTCAGTTACCTCATCTGTAAAATGGGGATTAAGACTGTGAGCCCCCTTTGGGACAACCTGATCACCTTGGAACCCCCCCAGCGCTTAGGACAGTGCTTTGCACATAGTAAGAGCTCAATAAATGCCATTATTATTGGTGAATAAACTCAATATATGAATAAAAATATGCATTAGCAAAGAATTGCTGAGGATAGGAATGAAATATGTAGTGCTAAGAATGGTGTTGAGTTGACACGCCTGGGATGTCATTCATTGTTCAGGGAAAACTCAGAGGAGGTGGAATTTTAGGAGGGCTTTGAAGATGCAGTGATCTATAGTCTGATGGATTCTGTTGGGGAGGGATTTCCAGGCAAACAAGCAAGGGGAGAAAGGGTCAAAAGTGAGATAGAGTTGGGGAGGAAGTGTTCATGAAAGGGGTGAACAAGTTGAGCTGGGAAGTATCAGGTGAAAAAAACATTTTATAAGACAAGGAACCTGGAATATCTGATGTGGAGGGAGATGGGTAGCCATCATTTTGTCTGTATGTCACATCGATCAATCCATGGTACTTACTGAGCGCTAACTATCTGCAGAGCACTGCACTAAGCACTTGGGAGAATACAATAGAATTGGAAGACAGAGTCCCTGCCCTCTTAGGAATCTCCAATCTATTCCTTTTCTTTTACTTCAACCAAGACCACCTGGAAATTAGCCAATTGATGGGCTGTATTAGACAGAGATTATGACACTTTAATATCCCCAGAGACTATTTTGCCCTTGGGCTAACTTTTTTATGATATTTCTTTAGTTTTCACTATGTGTCAAGCACTGTTCTAAGCGCTGGAGTGATTACATGTTAATCAGTTCGACGGTTGGACACAGTCCCTATCCCACATAGAGCTCATAGTCTACTTAAGAGGGAGGAAAGGTATGGAATCCTCATTTTACAGTGGAGAAAACTGAGACACAGAGAGGGTTAAGTGATTTACTCAAGATCACACAGCAGGTAAGTGATGGACTGAGGATTAGAACCCAGCTGCTGTGACTTACAAGACTGTTCTCTTTCCACCAGGCCATGCTGCTTCCCAAGTTGACAAGACTTTAGTTTTTTATCCCTGCCCTCTTCCTCCATATCTTTTCCGTGGGGACAGTCTTCTACTGTGGAAATAAGGTTGGTACCAACTTTGGACGTTTCGGGAGAAGAACATGCTGATTATCCTATTTCTTCTCAGTTAATGAGTAGTTTGCCTTCAGCACAGGGCTTCCAAAAGACCCCGTATCTACAGTTTATATAGAAAATTTCAATCAATCTGGTTTTTATTCAGTTTATGACCGTACCACAACCCTTGCATGGGTCTGCTGTGTCTAATGACCAGGGTTTTATTTCCTTGTTGCTACCGTTGGCCACCTCTGTGGCATTTGATACCGTTAACCAAGAGCTTTTATTGCAGCTGACGAAGACTTGTATTGGTCTATCTGGAAAAGCACTTCCTCGGTTTGAATCTTATTTTTCTCAACATACAGAGTTTATTGTTTTTGAGCCTCATGTTACCTAAATTGTTTCTGAGATCATCAAGGGATTTGCCCGGGAACTCATTATACTTGGCATTTAGATTCTTCGGCAGGTCAGTGTTTTTTCAGTCCCTGGCCTCCAAAGTCAAATGTATATCGGTGACATTCAGATCAGGCTAAAAATCTTCAAAGGATTCTACCTTCTCTCTATTCCCCATGAGGGTGCTGTAAAATACCTTAACCCAAAGGCGTTTAAAATGTTGTTTAGTAGAGCCTTGATTATCCACATGGGCGGGAACTGGAACATCGCGTATAATGAAAAATATGGATAATGCAGTTGCTTCTTAAGACTTTAGCAAAGCACGGCTTAGTGAAAACTGCCCAAACCTGGGAGTCTACAGTCTAGGGATACTTACAGTCACTTTTTCACTTTCTACCATATCTGTCAGACACTACTCCAGTGTCACATGGTGTTTTTTTTCTGGCAGTGTTTTATTATTATTAACAATAATAACAATAATAATAATCTTTCCATACAAGATTACCTTTGAGGCTGACCCTAAGCAGTCCAGTGATAATAATTGTGATATTATTACTATGTTCCGGACACTGTACCAAGCACCGGTTGGGAATACAAGGAAATGGGGTTGAACATAGTCCCTGTTCCAAATGGGGCTCCCAGTCTTAATCCCCATTTTACCGTTGAGGAAATGAAGTGAGTTGCCCAAGATCCCATAGCAGACAAGTGACAGAACAGGGATTAAAACCCATCATCTTCTGATTCCCAGGCCCATGCTCTACCCACTAAGCCACGCTTGATTGGGCAACAACTCTATATCAGGAAGATGGGAGTCAGAAGGTCCTGGGTTCTAATCTTGGCCCCACCACTCATCTGCTGAATGACCTTGGACCGGACACTTCATTTCTCTGTGCCTCAGTTACTTCATCTGTAAAACAAGGATTGAGACTGTGAGCCCCACACGGGACAGGGACTGTGTCCAACCTGATTTGCTTGTCTCCAGCCCAGTGCTTTGTAGAGTTCCTGGCGCACAATAAGTGCTTAACAAATACCACAGTTCTTTTGGGTGTCCCTGCCCCATCCTCACCCCTTCATTCAGTGAACAGAGCAATTCAGCCTGATTAGGCACCAAGATCAGATCCCAGTTTCTCTGAACCCCCCCAGACCTTTGTCTTTCCACTAGGCCACGCAGCTTCTGGTTGCTCCTTCGTATTCTGCTTTTGAGGTGCTCACATGAAGAGTTCTATATAGGTGTTAGTGACTGCCTGTTGGGAATGTTATATATTTAAACAGTTTGCAGTTAATTAAGAGTTTTGTCTTGGAAATCAGTGGTCTCACACATCTGCATTCTTCTCCTATCTGTCTGTGTATTTAGATGGGGGTCTATCACTGTGGTATCTAAGTGCTTGGAAAAATCTAATTAGGCTAATTTCAATTTCTTCAGTGCGGGAGAAGGATTCCCTCCTCTCCATCACCCTCTCCCTCAGAGTCTTCTTGAAGAGGGTTATTATTAGTCCTTGAGGAGAGAGTCAATTTAAAGTAGGCCTTGAGCAAGAAACAGTCTCTTTTGGAAGCTGGCTGTGGGCAGAGAAAATATCTACCAACTCTGCTGTATCATACCCTTCCAAGTACTTACTACAGTGCTCTGCACACGGTAAGCACTGAATAAATACCATTGATTGAATGGTTGAGAGGGAAGAGAAGCGATTTGCCTAAGGTCACACAGCAGACAAGATGCAGAGCCAGGATTAGAACCCAGGTCCTCTGACTCCCAGGGCCTCTGTGCTCTTTCCACCAGATTATGCTGCTTCTCAGTGGAGTACTCACGATTTCACAAAATCCAGAATTAGTAGTAGTCTCCATTCACCCTCTCAGGTGACTTTTAGAGACACTTGCAAAAATCCCAATGGTTGTGATTTCTGTCTTGCCAGAAACAACGATGTTTGCTCCCTCTAGACTGTAAGCACATTGTGGGCAGGGAATGTGTCTGTTTATTCTTGTATTGTAGCCTCCCAAGCGCTTGGTACAGTGTTCTGCACACAGTAAGCGCTCAATAGATTCGACTGAACAAATGAATGCGCCCTGCTAAATAGGTCTACAAACATTTCAACAGCTTCATTCAAACTCTGGGCAGGGAAAGCATTTACCAACTCTTCTTTATTCTCTCAAGCGCTTAGTACATTGCTGTACAGGCAATAAGAGCTCAATAAATTCCTTTGACTGATTGATAAATTTCTTCCAGAAAGGAGAGTGGGTCCGATTTGCATTGGTTTTCTGTGCCTTGCCTGCAGCAGGGTATGTGGCTAAAATAGCAGAATCACTACAGCTATTCACCACGAGTCGGTCCTGAGGATTAATTAGTGTACTTTTGGCCAACTGCAGTTCCAAAAGAGACCATGACAAGGTGGACAGTTAGTCAATCAGTCAGGCAATTATATTTATTGGACACTTATCGTGTGCAGAACACTGTACTAAGCACTTGAGACAATACAACTATCAGCAGGCACATTCCCTGACCACAATGAGCTTACAGTTGCAAGTAGGGAACATTCCTGCCAATTCTGTTGTATTGTACTCGCCCATATGCTCAGTACAGTGCTCTGCACAATGTAAGCACTCAAGAAATATCACCGATGAGAAGGAGGAGGAAATCTTGTTCCTGATCTGCATCTGGCAGTTTTTTGAGAATCACTTTGAAGGGACAGAAAGGGTTGGGATATCGAGATGTATCACTGTTGCATCAATATGCAGCGCAGTCGGTGGGGCTGGCTTTTCCCCAGAAGATTTCTGGTTTATCATTCCATTGTTTAGGGGAGGAAAGTGACAGACAGCGGGCCAGAGGTCTAAGGCCTAGTTTGGTCACTATCCCAAAGAGATTCTAGGAACCTGGCCCAGCTTGACTGGACTTGACTGGAGTTGGGTGAATTTGTTATTTATTTCAAGTTTTTCTCCCTAACTAGATTGTAAGTCCTTGAAAACAGGGACCTTGGTGCCAAGACTACTGTAATAATAATTTTAATAATAGTTCTTGTTAAGCACTTACTATATGCCAAACACTGTTCTAAACGCTGGGGTAGATACAAGTTAATCAGGTTGGACAGAGACCCTGTCCCACATGGGGGTCAGAGTCCTTGATGCCAAGACTATTGTAATAATAATAGTAATAATAATAATAATAGCTCTTGTTAAGCACTTATTATATGCCAAACACTGTTCTAAGCACTGGGGTAGATACAAGTTAGTCAGGTTGGACAGAGACCCTGTCCCACTTGGGGCTCAGAATCTTAATCTCCATTGTACCGATGAAGTAACTGAGGCCCAGAGAAGTTAAGTGACTTGCCTAAGATCACACAGCAGAATTGTGGAGGAGGGGGATTAGAGTGCAGGTCCTTTTTTTTAATGACATTTATTAAGTGCTTACTATGTGCAAAGCACTGTTCTAAGTGCTGGGGAGGTTACACGTTGACACGTTGATCAGGTTGTCCCATGGGGGGTTCACAGTCTTAATCCCCATTTTACAGATGAGGTAACTGAGGCACAGAGAAGTTAAGTGACTTGTCCAAGGTCACACAGCTGACAATTGCTAGAGCCAGGATTTGAACCCATGACCTCTGACTCCCAGGCCCACGCTCTATCCACTGAGCCTCTCCCAAGAGTTTGGTACTATGTTCTGCACACAGTAAGTACTCAGAAAATACCACTGAATGATAGTTAAGGGAATTGTCCTTGGACTTTCCCATCACTTTAGACAGCACCACAAACCTTCCTGTAGCACAAGCCCATAACTCTGTCATTATCCTTGACTTCTCTCTCTCATTTAAACCACATATTCAGTCCATCACTGAATCCTTCAGTTCAACCTTCGCAACATTCCTAAAATCTGTCCTTTCTGCTCCATCCAAACTGCTACCACATTAATCCAAGCACTTCTCCGATCCCGCCTTGAATACTGTATCCGCCTCCTTGCTAAACCTCCCTGCCTCCTGTCTCTTCCCCCTCCAGACCGTACTTCACTTTGCTGCCCAGATCATTTTTCTACAAATGGTTCAGTCCGTGTTTTCCCAGTCTTCCAGATCCTCTAGTGGTTGCCTGTCCACCTCCGCATCAAACAGAAATTCCTTACTCTCAGCTTTAAAGCAGTCGATCCCCTTGCCCCCTCCTACTTCACCTCGCTACTGTCCCAGCTCGCGTACTTCACTCCTTTAATACCAACCTACTCTTTATACTTCCATCTCATCTATCCTACCACCTACCTCTTCCCCACATCCTGCCTCTGGCCTGGAATGCCCTCCCTCCTCAAATCCTGGAATGCCCTCCCTCCTCATATCTGACAATTACTGTTGCCCTGCTTCAAAGCTTTATTGAAGGCTCATCTCCTCCAAGAGGCCTTCCCTAAATAACCCCTCATTTCCTCTTTTCCCAGTCCCTTTTGTATCACCCAGACCTACAGTACTAGTGTACCTGTCCATAAGGTAGATATTTATTTTATATTAATGTCTGTCTCCCCCCTCTAGACTGTAAGCTGGTTGTGGGCAGGGAATATGTCTGGTATATTGTTGTGTTGTATTCTCTCAAGCACTTAGTACAGTGCCCTGCACACACTAAGCAGTCAATAAATATGATTGATTGATTGATAATTTGATCCTTTGCATCCTAGAAGTTAGTATTTTGGCAACTAGATCATAGGCTCCTTGAAGACAGGGATGGCATCTACCAAGACTATTGTACTGTAGCCTCCCAAGTGTTCAATACAGTGCCCCGAACACATTAAGCGCCAAACAAATACCATTGTTTGAGAGCTAAGGGGAATGGTTTAACCCTCTGTATCTTGAAAGTTAGTATTCTTGGCAGACTTACCAAGTAAAAGGACACAGACCTACCCACATCAAGTGAACATTTGCAGCACAAAGCAGTTGTGAAGGGGTTAACGATGAGGACCCTAATCTCAATTCTAAATTGTAAACACTAAAGAAATACTACAATCATTATTTTTATTAGTATTTTGAATTCTCTCACTTCTCTGTGTCCAACCCAATTTGTTTGTATCCACCCCAGTGCTTAGTAACGGTGCCTGGCACATAGTAAGTGCTTAACAAATTCCATGATTATGATTATTATTATTGTCTTCCCCATTTTCTTCTCTCTCCACCATTGGCCTCTCTTCCTGGAAATACTTCCTCCCAGCCCACTTTGAGTGTTAGGAATTATGGTCACTTTCAATCATATGCAAAGAGTGTGTTACTCAACCAAGAGGATTTGCAATTTGTGCGGCAGCCGATGAGGTCGAGATTTTTTTATGGTATTTGGTTTGGTATAGGGTAGGTCTTAGGAGGAGATGACTCCTTCTTAGCCCCAGTTTTCTGCACACCCCCTCCCTCCTCAAGATTTATCATGTCCTGGTATCTTCATCTCCTCCTTCTCCTTTCTGATCCCAGTCAGAATCCTGAATCTTTCACCCTTTCACAAGGACTTGGAATTCTTTTCCAGCCCTGTTTCTGAATCATTCCTGAAATCCCCTCCTAGGGTGGGGGGTTGGGAATGAAAAAAAGAGAAAGAGCCATCACTGTCTCCTGCTATCGTCCGGACACGTGCAGAGCAGAAGGCGGACCTCGCTTGAATCAAGTGCAGGGAGAAACTCCGCCAAAATAGGTGCTACAATATTTATAAGAATGTTAAATACATTTTCCATGATTCTGATGGTAATAGATTTTCTGGCTGCTCCCACTGCAGACCTTGAAGGAGTCGATTTAGATGAGGATGTTTTAGACGATATTAAAAATAACTTGAATTTCATACGGAGCAACGGCAGTAATACAACACGCCACAAACAGAGATTGCACCGAGGCTGATTAGAAACAAATAGTGAATGAGTTAGTTGAAGGAGTCCCACTCCTACTGTATTAGAGTCTATTATGTTTCTGCTTTTTATATTTAGTGTCTGTTTCCTATAAGGCACCTGAGATCAAGAAAATTAGCGTTCTCATTCAGCCTCAGGTTGGCAGTAAGCCACTGTGAAGCAGTGAATGCTGTGATGGTGTGTAAGGGGTTAACCATTACTCTAGATTTTAAATAGATTTCTGTAGATTTAAGGGCACAGGTGATTATTTAAAAGGATTCAACAGCAGACTTAATCCTAGATTTGCTCAGAATCTTCTCCTTTTATTGTACACTCCCAAGTGTCTAGATTTGCTCTGTGTCTGCTCCTTTTATTGCACACTCCCAAGTGTCTAGTACAGTGCTCTGCACTCAGTGGGCAATCAATAAATAAGCATGGCTTAGTGGATAAGAGCACATGCCTGAGAGACACAAGGTCAGGGCTTCTAAACCCATCTCCGCCACTTGTCTGCTGTGTGATCTTGGGCAAGTCACTTCACTTCTCTGTGCCTCGGTTACTTCATCTGTAAAATGGGGATTAAGAGTGTGAGCCCCATGTGGGGCAACCTGATTACCTTGTAACTACCCCAGGGTTTAGAACAGTGATTGGCACATAATAAGGGCTTTCCAAATGCCATCTTTAAATTATGGTTATGTTGATGATGATGATGGTGGTGATGATGATGGTGATGACTGTCAGCTCCTTGTGGACAGGGATCATACCTGACAACTCTTTCCCAAGCGCTTAGTACAGTGGTCTGCACCCAATAGGCACTCAATAAATAGCATTAATTAATGATGATGACATTGAACATGGAAGTAGGATACTCACAACAAGAAATGAGATTTGACTTTGGGTAATCTCCTGGTGGGAACCAAAAGCCTTTACCATTATTGTGATTTTTTCTTTTTTTTTTTTGGTATTTGTTAAGCGCTTACTATGTGTCAAGCACTGTCCTAAGTTCTGGGTAGATTAAAGTGTATCAGGTCCCTGGCCGTTCACGGGGCTCAACAGTCTAAATAGGAGGGAAAACAGGTATTGAGTCCCAATTTTACAGATAAGGAAACTGAAGCTAAGAAACACTAAGTGACTTGCTTTCCCTCTTCATATCTGACAGATGATCAGTCTGCCCACCTTCAAACCCTTATTGAAGGCACATCAACTCCAAGAGGCCTTCCCTATCTAAGCCCTCATTTCCTCTTCTCCCACTCCCTTCTGCATCTCCCTTGCATTTAGATTTTATCCCTTTATTCATCCCTTCCTCAGGCCCACAGCACTTATGTACAAATCTGTAATTTAGAGATGTATATTAATGCCTATTTCCCCCTGTAAGCTGTAAGCTCCTTGTGGGCAGGGAACGTGTCTACCAACTTATTGGAAAAGCAGCGTGGCTCAGTGGAAAGAGCACGGGCTTTGGAGGCAGAGGTCAAAGGTTCAAGTCCTGGCTCTGCCAACTGTCAGCTGTGTGACTTCAGGCAAGTCACTTAACTTCTCTGGGCCTCAGTTACCTCATCTGTAAAATGGAGATTAAAACTGTGAGCCCCCTGTGGGACAACCTGATCACCTTGTAACCTCGCAGCGCTTAGAACAGTGCTTTGCACATAGTAAGCACTTAACAAATAGCATCATTATTATTATTATTTTGTATTCTCCACAGTGTTTAGTACAGTGCTTTGCAGAAAGTAAGCCCTTAATAAAAACCATTGATTGATTAACATTATTATTATTATGGTATTTGTTAAACCTTATTATGTGCCAGGCACTGTACTAAGCACTGGGGCGGATATAAGCAAGTCGGGTTGGACACAGCCCCTGTCCCACGTGGGGCTCTCAGTCTCAATCTCCATTTTCTAATTGAGGTAACTGAGGCCCAGAGAAGTGAAGTGACTTGCCCAGGGTCACACGGCAGGCAAGTGGTGGAGCAGGAATTAGAACCCACATCCTTTGACCCCCCCCACAGCCCGTGTTTTATGCACTAGAACATGCTACTCTGTCGACACCGGACCAAAAGCCAAATAAACTGAGCCCTCTAAGGAGTTCCAGTATCAGACAAAGAAAACCAGGAAAACCTATTTGAGGCCCAACTGCTATCCAGACTCCTTGAGCAAGCTTTCTTCTCCCATGTACCCAACAGAGTAAAATGTCTACTTCCCCTTCTCCTTCTGAAAGTTGTGAGGTTAAAAATACTCCACAGTCCTATTGGATTAATCAATGAAATCACTTTCATCGAGTGCTCACTGTGTCCAGAGCACTGTACTAAGAGCTTGGGAGGGAACAATTTAAGAAGCTTACAGTATGGAGGGGAGACGTACATTGAAAAAAAAATACGGATATGTACATAAGTGCTGTGGGGAGGTGAATAAGGGGTATTATGTGTTTGAGGAAGGGATGAATAAAGGGATCACTCAATAAATATGATTGATTGATTGATTGATAAATGCAAGGGAGATGCAGAAGGGAGTGGGAGAAGAGGAAATGAGGGCTTAGATAGGGAAGGCCTCTTGGAGTTGATGTGCCTTCAATAAGGGTTTGAAGGTGGGGAGACTGATCATCTGTCAGATATGAAGAGGGAAAGCAATCAGAAATCTGAATGCAAGGGCGAAACAGCAGCAAGGGAGTAGTGGAAAGAAGGGCTTAGTTGGGGAAGGCCTCTTGGAGGAGGTGCAATGTTTATTACAGTCAGGAATGTGATATTAACAATCACTTGCAGTCTTTAGGCTTTAAGCTCTTTGTAAGCAGGGAACGCTGTCGGCAGGGTCATTTGGGGTAGAAAACTATCACAGATCCGTCTCCCCCTCTAGACGCTAAGCAAGTTGTGGGCAGAGAACATGTTTATCAGCTCTGTTGTTTTGTCCTCTCCTAAGTGCTTAGTACAATCAATCAGTCAATGGTATTTATTGAGTGCTTACTATATGCAGAGCATTCAGTTGTATTCATTGGGTGCAAAGCACTGTACTAAGTGCTTACTGTACTAAGTACTTGAGAGAGTACAGTGCCCCTCCAACAGTACTAAATGGTGTCAAACGCACACAGTAATTATGGTATTTGTTAAGAACTTACTATGTTACAAGCGCTATTGTGTTGTAGACACTACGACCTGTATATTGTACCCTCACAAACGCTGCACTCAATAGGCACTCAAATACAATCGATTGAATGTGGCTTTGAAGGTGGAAAGACTGGTGGGTGGTCAGTCGGATACAGGAAGGGAGGGGGCAAATGTCCCCCGTTTTCCAGAACCCTCCAGATTTATTCAATTGAATTTATTGAGCACTTGTGTGCAAAGTACTGTACTAAGCACTTGGGAGAGTACAGTATGACAAGACCTTGCTAAGACCTCATTTCCTCTTCTCCCTTCTACATCACCCTCACACTTAGGTTTGATCCCTTTATTCCCCCAACCCTGGGCCCCACAGCACTTATGTATATATCTGAAATTTATTTATTTATATCGATGTCCATCTTCCCCCTTTAACTGTAATAATAATTATAGTATTTTTTAGGCACTTACTATGTGCCTCATGAGCACTGTTCTAAGCACTGGGGTAGATCCCAGTGCTTAGAACAGTGCTGTGCACATAGCACTTAATAAATGCCATTATTATTATATAAGGTAATCAGGTTGTCCCACATGGGGCTCACAGTCTTAATCCCCATTTTACAGATGAGGTAACTGAGGGTCAGAGAAATTAAGTGGCTTGCCCAAGATCACACAGCATACAAGTGGCAGAGCCGGGATTAGGACCCACATCCTATAACTTCCAAGTCCGTGCTTTCTCCAATAAAGCTACGCTGCTTCTCTTTAGACTGTAAGCTCAACAACTCTGATTTTTTGTACTCTCCTTCCTAGTACTGTTTGTGTCCAGGTGGTAGGGTGTACCCCAAAGTCATCTAGTGGCCCCGTCCACAGCCCCCAATTCTCTCTTGCTCCCCCCCCCCGCCCCCACCCCTCCTGCTGGGAGGCCATTCTCTGATTTGACTCATTCTTCTGGACTCCTCGTGGACTGCAATCCCTGGATGTCACCCCGATCCATCTGGGCGCAGTTTCAAGGGATCAAGGACCGGTTTCCTTCCCAGGAGTCAGTCTCAAAGTTTGAAAATCCTGCGGTTTGGTTTGGATTTCGCTCGTCCCTGCAGAGAGCTCAATTTGCCAATCTCCACATACATGTCGGCCTAAATAGCAACAGATGTACCTTTGCCATGTGAAATCTTCCTGTAATTCAACAAACACTGCTTTTTCTATTGGGGATGAATCATGAACCATATGTTTGTGATAGTCTTTCATTTGCAAAAGGGAGGCTCCCATTTTACCAAGCTCCTTACTCTCCCAGGAGTGAGTTCAACAATGCTCTCTGGAAAATGTATGGCTCCCCTTCCTCTGGGAGAACCACATTTGGATGCCCAATCCCTGAGGACTCTCTAATAATAACAGTGGTATTTGCTAAGTGCTTACTCGAGACTAAACTCAAGGGAGCTACCAGAGAATCAGGTCGGACACAGTCCCCATCCCACCTGGGCCTCTTGGTCGAAATAGGAGGGGGAACGGGTATTGGATCCTCATTTTGCAGTTGAGGAAACCGAGACCCAGAAAAGTAAAGTCACTTTCTCCAGGTCACACAGCGGGCAAGTGGCAGAGCTGGGATTAGAACCTAGGTCCTAGACTGTAAACTCAATGGGGGCAGGGAATATGTCTGATTATTGCTATGTTGTACTCTCCCAAGCGCTTAGTTCAGTGCTCTGCACCCAGTAGGTGCTCAATAAATGTGATTGTCTGATTGAGTTTCTCTGACTGTTCGCCTAGCTTAGAAGGTTTTGAAAACCTTATCTTTGCTCAGAATATTGCATATTCTACCAGTCAACGATGACCAGAACCTTTTATGGGGGGATCAGTTGGTGGACACAGCATTGGGACATGTGTATCTTCTAATATTTCAGCAGCTGAATCATGTATACATCTTTAAATTATATATTCTAAATTACTTATTTGTTTATATTAACACCTCTCTCCACCTCTAGACTGTAAGCTCATTATAGGAAGGGAACACATCTGTTAATTCTGTTGTACTGTACTCTCTCAAGCACTTAGTACACTAAGCACTTAGTACAGTGCTTTGCTCTAAATATATGCAACTGAATGAATGAATGAATGAATATTGCTCTGCACACAATAAGCACTCAATAAATACCATTGACTGATTGATTGACTGCACCGTACTAAGCACTTAGGAGGGTACAAAGCAATAGAGTTGACAGACAAGTTCCTTGCCCACAGCAGGCTTAGAGTCTAGAGGGGGAGGCGGACATTAATAGCATCATCATCAATGGTACTTACTGACTGCTTACTGTAGGCAAAACGCTGTCCTGAGTACTTGGGAGAGGACAATACAACCGAGTTGGTAGACACATTTCCCTCCCACAAGGAGCTTCCAGTCTAGAGCTCAATGCAGGAGAGAGAAAAGACTCTGTATTTGGAGAGTGAGTTGATGTCAAATTCTAGGAGGGACAGATTTGACAGTGAAGAAGATGACTAAAATCAATCAGTCAAGATTGGCTATTGAACAGTGCTTTTGGGGCAGAAGATTGTATTGACTGTGTGATATTTAAATCACTTTTGGGGTGTAGACATTCAGTTTTAACACTAGGGACCTGGTGTCCACCCAATCAATGAACGTTATTTACTGAACGCTTACTGCAAGGTAAATGCTTGTGAGAATGCGTTATGAGGTGGTAGATATATTCCCTACCCCAAAGAGGTTTACAGTCTAGAGGGGGAATTAATCCACAGGAATAAATGGCCACAGAGGAGACGATTTTAGGGCCCGATATTAGGGTACTCTGGGATTGTCCGTCTCCCCACTTCTGGACTGTGAGCCCGTTGGGTAGGGATTGTCTCTATCTGTTCCTGAATTGTACTTTCCAAGCGCTTAGTACAGTGCTCTGCACACGGTAAGCGCTCAATAAATACGATTGAATAAATGAATGAATGAATGAATGAGTAGTGACCCAATGGATAGAGCATGGACTTGGGAGTCGGAGGACCAGGGTTCTAATCCCAGCTCTGCCACGTGTCTGCTGTGTGACTTTGGGCAAGTCACTTAATTTCTCTGTGCTTCAGTTGCCTCATCTGTAAATTAGGGATTAAAACCTACTCCTTCCTATGTAGACTATGAGTCCCATGTGGGACAGGGACCATTTCCAACCTGATTATCATGAATTTACCCAAGTACTTAGGAAAGTACTAGGCACGTAATAAGTGCTCAAGAAGTGCCGTAATTATTAGTTACTATTAGTAGGTTGATGTCACCACTTCAACTTCATGCCTCTGAAATTCCCCCCACCCCACCACCAAAAAAAAGGCATGTAAAAAATTTGGGTTTCAACTAATTAGGGCTGGCTACTGAGTCGGGAGGGAATCTCTCTCAGGACAAGCAAGTTTTGGGGGACTAACAGGTTCCACACACTCCCACTACTCAGACAAATTATTTGGATGATAAAAGCAAAAAGAGGCAGTGTGTGTAGTGCGAAGCACAAGGGCCTGGGAATCAGAGGACCTGGGTTCTAATCCCACCTCTGCCACTTGCCTGCTGTGTAACTTTTGGCAAATCACTGAACTTTTCTGAGCCCATTTCCTTATCTATAAAATGAAGATTCAGTTCCTGTTTTCCCTCCTACTTAGACTGCGAGCCCCATGTGGGACAGGGACTGTGTCCAACCTGATTACGGAAGCAGCATTGCCTAGTGGTTAGAGTATGGGCCTGGAAGTTAGAAGGTCATGGATTCTAATCCCAGCTCTGCCACTTGTCTGCTGTATGACCTTTGGCAAGCCACTTCACTTCTCTGTGCCTCAGTTACCTCAACTGTAAAATGAGGATTGAGACTGTGAGCCCCCCCATGGGACAGGAACTGTGTCCAACTCGCTTTGCTCATATCCACCCCAGTGCTTAGTACAGTGTCTGACACATAGTAAGCGCTTAACAAGTACCATTATGATTAATTATTATTATACTCCTCTTCTGGGAGAACCAGCAAGAATGGAAGAGAGGTATGATACGGGAAGGCATTCTCACTAGCTGGAATTAGAGGGAAGGAGGGCCCTCAAACCACTGGATGAACAGGCAACAGGGAGAGTAGAATAATAATAATAATAATAATGACATTTATTAAGTGCTTACTATGTGTAAAGCACTGTTCTAAGCGCTAGGGAGGTTACAAGGTGATCAGGTTGCCCCACGTGGGGCTCACAGTCTTCATCCCCATTTTCCAGATGAGGGAACTGAGGCACAGAGAAGTTAAGTGACTTGCCCAAAGTCATACAGCTGACAAGTAGCGGAGTCAGGATTTGAACCCATGACCTCTGACTCCAAAGCCCGGGCTCTTTCCACTGAGCCACTCTGCTTTTCATAAGTAGGAGACTTCTTGGGCTTCAGGGGCTTGCCTTACTTTCTGGTCAGCCTGTGGGTAGTTTGACAGGTGAGGTGGCTGAGCATGAAGATGATCAGAAGATTCTCTTCTCCAGTTCCCCAGCCATCAGCTCTGGAATTGAGTAGGACAGATCACCTCCCTCCTGACAGAATCTCACACTTGTATTTGAAGGATGCCCAGCCTGTGGTTTTGTATTTTTGTTATTATTATTGCTATTGCCAACCTTCTCACTGTACCTCCATCTTGTCTACCTCGCCTCACTGTCATTTTATTTATTTATATTAATGTCTGTCTCCCCCTCTAGACTATAAACTCGTTGTGAACAGGGATCGTGCCTGTTATTTTGTTATATTGGACTCTCCCAAGTGCTTAGTAAGGTGCTCTTCATATAATAAGCACTAAATAAATACGATTAACTGATTGACTCTCCAATCCGATCCCTACCAATCCCATTAACAGAATCTCAGTCAAAACACGGGAAGACATTCTGTCTCCTGGAGCATTCCTCTCAGCCTAGGGACCCCATATTTCTGGTCCCGATCACTGGGGCTGTGGTGGAAATGTTCAGGCCACGGAGACACACCTCACATTTTCAGAATCAAAGAGAAGAGACCCTGGGGATAATTCAGTGCCGAGATCTGTGAGCAGGAAAGGGGAAGGAAGTGAGCGGCATACGTTTTCATGGATTTAATTTGTTGAAGGAAAGTACCCCTCCTGACTAAGGTCTAAAGAAGTCACTGTGCTCAGAAAAACAGGATTTCATAGTATTTACCACCTGCTGTATCCCATCAAACATGGACACACACAACCCCTGCTGTGTATATGACCCAGATATGTGTTTGCTTAAAGAGGCTGTTCTTTAGCTGGTGGTTCGGCCAACAACTGAGAAGCGGTGTGGTCTAGGGAAAGAGCATGAGTTTGAGAGTCAGAGGACGTGGGTTCTAATCCAGGCTCTGCCACTTGTCTGCTGTGTGACCTTGGGGAAGTAACTTCACTTCTCTGTGCCTCTGTTATCTCATCTGGAAAATTGATATTTTGACTGTGAGCCCCATGGACGACCTGGACCGTGTCCAACCTGATTAGCTGGTACTTTACCACAGTGCTACTTACAATGCCGGGCACACAGGGAGTGTTTTAACAAAAGCCATTAAAAAAACCTGAAAACTGAGTTAGGGTAGACTAATGGAAAGAGCATGGGCCTGGGAATCAGAGGACCTGAGTTCTAATCATACGCCTGTTGTGAGACTTTGGGCAAGTTACTTAACTTCTCTGAACCTTCTAGACTGTGAGCCCGCTGTTGGGTAGGGTCCGTCTCTATATGTTGCCAACTTGTACTTCCCAAGTGCTTAGTACAGTGCTCTGCACACAGTAAGCGCTCAATAAATACAATTGAATGAATGAATGAATGAATCTCAATTCCTTCATCTGCAAAATGGGGATTCAATCCCTTTCTCCTGCCCACTTAGACTGTGAGCCCGGCTTATGTTGTATGTACCCCAGAGCGCTATACAGTGCTTGGCACACAGTAAATGCTTTATAAATGCATTATTATCATTTTCATCACCTGTGTCTCCAGCAATCCTCCCCAGTCTCTACAGGGGATGGGAGATCAGGATTTCATGTGGGCCTCTTCATTTTGGTCAGGGATACGGTAGGCTGTGCGAGAGGTGTTTCCACAGAGGTGATAGGGCATGTTTACATGCCCACCTGTAAACTCTGTTGCTTCCCCTTCCCTGCAACTAATTTTCATGGCTATCTCCCCTGCTGCTCCGTACGTCCCGGAGGGCAGGGATCATGTCTAACAATGCTACCGTACTCTCAGAAGTGCTTAGTATAGTGCTCTGCACACATTAAGTGCTTAATAAATACCACTGTTTGCTGGAGATGCATTTTAGAAGGACCCCAAGTTTGGCAACTACACCCAGCCAATGCTACTTGCCTCACGCTAATCTGGTCTCTAGATTTTAAATCCACTGTGGGCAGGGAACGTGTCTGCCAACTCTGCTTTACTGGACTCTCCAAAGTGCTTAGTAAAATGCTCTGCACTCAGTTTCCGCTAAATAAATACCAGTGATGATAATCTTGGCTATCTACCCTACTGGACCCTCCAGACTGAGAGAGTACAGCGCTCCACAGGATTGGTGCCTATTCTCAATTTATGTGCTTTTATCTTTTGGGGGCGGGGAAGAGAAGGAAAGAAACAAGAAGGTAGACACAGCTATACAGCCTGTTCATCTCCACCAACCATCGGATTCCATGACATGACATTATTTTCCCAGTCTCCCTGACCTGGGCTTTCAAGACTTGGCGTGGACGTGGAATTAAATGCATGGCAGATGTGTGAAGAGTCAAGGGGGCCCAGTCTTTTGCTGATTTGCAGACTGGTCCTGATGTTCTCCTTCCAGATAACTTGCATATATTTCCCGACCCCAAAACATCGTGAGATCCAGGGACTGGGGATTTTTGCCCGGTGTGCTCAACCAGATCACCCCAGCTGGGAAGGGACAGGAACACAGAATCTATTTTTCAAAGGGATTAAATAGAAAATGATTCCAGCGACATGGGGGGAAGGTCATGGGAGAAGTTACCTAGAGACGTGACAACGGTAGGCATTGAGGCATCTTAATACCACCCTGGACCCGACTCTATTAGAGTCCGAACATGCTCATGCCCAGAGGAATAGAGCTCAGGACATATTTTAGTAAATGTATTCACTGCTCGGTCACAATGGATGTCACCCAGCCAGGAGCAGTGTTGCCTGTGGGAGCCAGAAGGACCTGAGTTCTAATTCCAGATCCTTCACTTGTCTGCTGTGTGACCTTGGGCAAGTTATTTCACTTCTCTGTGCCTCAGTTACCTCCTCTGTAAAATGGCAATTAAGACTGCGAGCCCCATGTGGGTCGGAAACCATATCCAACTGGATTACCTTGAATCTACCACCCAGCTCTTAGAACAGTGCCTGACACACAGAAAGAGCTTAACGAATACCATTAAAAAAGAAAAAAGTCCAATTGGAACAGCTTTTAAATAGCTTTTGCCTTTCAGCCTCTTATCTTCAGACTTGTGTTGTGCCAGTTTCTTTCCCGTGGGAGGTATAAATTTAGGATGCGCTTGTGACCAAGGAGACATATACTTTCACACAGGACTTTGGATGTATCACCAGTTCTGGCTTGATGAAAAACTTTAATGGGAGAAGAAGTTAGTAGACCGATAGATGTTCAGACAGGTAGAAGAACAAACACAACTTTTTGGAGTCTGTGGTAACTACCCCAGTGCTTAGAACAGTGCCTGGAACCAAGTAAGCACTTAACAAAAACCATGAAACAAATGGTCAAGATAAGCTAATTCTACTATTTCCCCTATTCATTTTAATGTCTGTCTCTCCCTTAAGAGTGGCAGCTCCCTGAGAGCAAGGATCATATCTACCAACTCTGTTGCATGTAGTTTCCCAAGAACTTAACACAGTGCTCTGCACACAGTTAAGCACTTAACAAAACCGCTGATTAATTGATTAATAATGGTGACACACAGGCTGTGGAGTCATGTGTCAGATTGGGAGAACTCAAGGAGCTGAAGTTTGATTTACTCCCTCTAAACAGTCTAGGAGGAATCGTAAACATGGCCTAGAGTAGGAGGGTGGAAGAAAATAAGGAAAATGGGAAGTTTCCTTTGTTTTCTGACTTTCTTCCTTCAGGGGTGTCACCTCAGCTACTAAGTTGACATCCCATCACATTTTTCAGTTCCGTTGCCATTTGGGGGATGCTTGTCTGTCAGCTTCAGACGTGACAGAAATGAATGAAAACTGTTGGAGCAAAATCAGCCAGTCAGTGGTATTTACTGAGTGCTTACCATTCTCAGAGTACTGTATTATGTGCTTGGCAGAGTACAATACAACAGAGTTGGTAGAGATGTTCCCTGCCCACGAGCAGCTTGCCATCGAGAGGGAACTTGGCTGAAAGGGCCTTTTCATCCCGGGTTCTAAGCAGGGATAAGATCTAATATTTTGGCTCTCTAACTGATGTTAAATCAGGGCAGTGTTGTAGCTCTACTGTGCCCCAGGAATTTACAGTTTTGCAGGCAAAAGAGTATTCCCAAACCCTCTAGAAAACTACGGCGCACCCGAGTCATTATGAAGTAGCTCAGATTCACTCTTCCTGGGGCTGCCAAGATGAGGAGAAGAACACTTCCAAGATCTATGCTCAGGAGACCATCCAAAATAGCCCTGTTGCTTGTCTAGATTTTCCCTTAAATATGGGCTGTGCCTAGCTTGTTCCTGAGGAAAACAGATTGGCTCTATGGGGAGAACTGCCCCTCCTACAAGTCCTGGAGGACTTCCAGGTGTTATTATTCCTGTAAATGACACCCACGGAAAAATATCGGATTCTCAGCAGTTGCCTGGTCAGTTCCATCCTGCAGAACCTGGTGCCTGCCCCATTTAGAAGAGGAGCATGTAATAATAATATTAATAATAATAATAATAATAATAATGGCATTTATTAAGTGCTTACTATGTGCAAAGCACTGTTCTACATGCTGGGGAGGTTACAAGGTGATCAGGTTGTCCCACGGGGGGTTCACAGTCTTAATCCCCATTTTACAGATGAGTTAACTGAGGCCCATAGAAGTTGTCACATAGCTGAGAAGTGGCGGAGCCGGGATTTGAACCCATGACCTCTGATTTCAAAGCCTGTGCTCTTTCCACTGAGCCACGCTGCAGTGACCAAAGAGGGGTAGTTTGGAGGAGGAGCCCCCAGAAATCAATCAGCAATGGTATTTATTGAGTGTTTGCAGTGCACAGAGCACTGTACTAAGTGCTTGGGAGAGTAGGAAACATTAAAGTTGGTAGACACCTTCCCTGTCCACAATAAGCTTACTGTCCAGAGGGGTTGACCTAGTGGAAAGAGAATGAGCCCTTGAGTCAGAGATTCTAATCCTAGCTCTGCCCCTTGTCTGTTGTGAGAACGTGGGCAAGTTACTTCACTTCTCTGTGCCTCAGTTATCTCATCTGTAAAATGGGGATTAAGGCTGTGAGCCTCATCTGGGAAATGGACTGTGTCCAACCAGATTATTTTGTATCGACCCCAGTGTTTAGTACAGTACTTGGCACATGGTTGCACTTAACAGATGCTGTAAATACCCACTCTGATCGTAACGGCTGAGTGGAGTTTTAGGGAATTAAGATGGGAAAGTAGGGGCTCCATAAAAATTGAAACATGGAAATAGGTGAGAGCCTGGAAGTCTGCCAGATCCAACAGTCAATCAATCAATCCAATTTCTTGAGCACTTACTGTTTGCAGAGCACTTTACAATATACAACGGAGAGGGTAGACGCATTCCCTGCCCACAACGAGCATGCAGTCTAGTGGGGAAGAAAAAAATAGGAATTCTGAAATGAAGCATGGTCTGGTCGGAGAGTTTTCTAGGGTTTTCTGTCGAGAAGGAAATATTTCCTTTGTTTGGATCTCTACGAGAAAATGTCTCTTCAGACCGTCTCTGCTGTCAACCCATGTCCCAGGGGTTTGGGATGAATTAGAAGACCAAGAGATCAGGGAGAAGAGAGGATTTCTGCCTCACACACACACAAACACACACACAAACACACACACAGAGGCATCTTGCTCGGTGACACAGATAAACGTTGGAGTTTGCTCTTGCAAACTCTGCTTCTATCAAATCCGGATGTGTGGAAGTAACTCTTGACCCTAGCAAGGATCAGAGTCAAATTGAAAATCCATCCCCCGGGATGTTTTATTTAGTCACTTATGGGCAGAATCGGGCTTAGGTATCTTTTGGAGATCCCTTCCGTATGTCAGAACAAAGTGTGAATACAAATGAATAATTACAGTATCTGTTAAGCATTTGTTGCTTTTATATTTGTATTTGTTGAGATGCAGCATGGCTTAATGGAAAGAGCACAGACTTGGGAGTCAGAGGTAATGGGTTCTAATCCCAGCTCCACCTCTCATCAGCTGCATGACTTGGGGCAAGTCACTTCACTTCTCTGTGCCTCAGTTATCTCATCTTTAAAATGGGAATTAAGACAGTGAGCCCCACGTGGGACACCTGATTACCTTGTATGTACCCCAAGCACTTTAAACAGTTTGGAACATAGTATGCACTTAACAAATACCATTATTATTATTATTATTAAGTGCTTAATCTGTGCCAGGCACTGTACTAAATGCTGGGAAAGGTACAAGCAAATCAGGTTGGACTTAAGTCTCTGCCCCACAAAGGGTTCACAGTCTTGATCCCCATTTCCCAGATGAGCCAACCGAGGCGCAGAGAAGTGAAGTGATTTGCCCAAGATCACACAGCAGACAAGTGGCAGAGCCAGGATTAGAACCCATGACCTTTTCACTCCATGGCCCAGGCTTTATCCACTATACCATGCTGCTTCCCTAACTGCAAACTGTGAACTGTCAACTATGAATGGTGAAATGCGAAGCGTGGCTGGCCTTTCCCCCTGAGGTGGTGGGGAAGAGAGAGTTAGGAGACCCAAGGCAGGCAGGAAGCACCAAGATCTGCAGCAGAGCTCTTTAGGCCCTGCATGTGGCCGAAAATCTCCGATATTCAGAAGTTGATGAGGGTGAGTGAGGGCTTGCCCTGGCATCTTGCTTTTCTCCTCCCCTCCAGTTGAATTAAGAAACCAATCCCATTCAACATAATTAGGGCACCCCAATTCAACTCCTAAGTTTTTTTTCACATGCTCTCTCCTAGGGAATTTTTTTCCCCCTTATTTCTCTGTAGATCTAAACAGATCCTTCAAAACTATTGCTGGAAGGACCTGTTAACTCATCTCCTCCATCTTCTGCCAGGGCACTCTCGCTCCCCCGCTTGATTTTTCCACTACTTTGTCCAGTCTCCTCCTCGACGTCTCGATCCGCGGGGTTTTCACCGCTTCTCTTCGGGATGAGATTCCGCAGACTAATAGACCTCGTTGTTAGGAATATTTTCCGAAGACTCAGCCATCACGTTTCCTTTCCTTAATTCCATCCTGCCATTCCAAATCTTGGTCTCCTGGAGGAGGCCTTACATTAATATGTCTTACTGCACCCTCTCCTGGACACACAAGCCCAGCTTCTTTCAAGACCAAGGGTAATTTTTCAGTGGTCTCCATTTCTGAGGAGATGAAGACACTGGACATGTGTGTCATCAGCATATTCTGCATCTAAAGCATTGTACCGTGCATGTCTTCCCACTCCTGAAAAAGCAAGCTCTCAATCCTCTCGTCCCACTATTTCTCCTCATTCTCATCCTACCACTACCCAGCCCTCATAAATTGTTCTTCCCACTCCAACCTACTTGCTGTGCCTCAATTTTTCTCACCATCAACCCCCACTTGTGCTCATCTTCCCTTCACTGACCTGTCAATCGATGGCACTTATTGAGCGCTTCCTGTGTGCAGAACACTGTACCAAGTGCTTGGGAAAGTACAGGATTTTAGAGTTAGTAGAAGCGAATCCTTGCCACAAGGAACTTATAGTCTACTTACCTGGAACTCCATTCCCCTTCACATCAAGAAAACCACTGTTCTCTCCCATTTAGAGAACACTTTTAAAACCCTATCTCCTACAGGAAGCTTTCCCTCACAAATCTCTCATCTTTCCACCCTATTTCCGTTGCTTTGCACTTGAGTTCTCACTCGCTAGGAACTTAATTATCCCACTCATCCCTTCCCCCAGAGCACTTGACTTAAACTCTGTTGCATTCTCCTGCCTGAAAATCAGCTTAGTACCATTCATTCATTCATTCAATCATATTTATTGAGCACTTACTGTGTGCAGAGCACTGTACTAAGCACTTGGGAAGTACAAGTTGACAACATATAGAGATGGTCCCTACCCAACAATGGACTCACAGTCTAGAAGGGGGAGTACCAGTCTCCCCGACTAGATTATAAACTCCTTGAGGACAGGGATCATATTTAGTTAATTTAGAAACCATTCTCCTTATGATAATAATAATAATTTTGGTAATTGTAGTACTTGTTAATCAATCCATCAAACATTGGTATTTTTTGAGGGCTTACTAAGTGCAGAGCACAGTATTAAGCACGTGGGAGAGTATAATACAACAGAATTAGCAGACGTGTTCCCTGCCCATAACAAGCTTACAGTCTAGAGAGGGAAACAGGCATTAATATGAATAAATCAGTAACTTATTAAATGCTTATTGTGTGTCAAGCACTGTACTAAGCATTGGGTTAGATACAAGATAATCAGATTGAATCCAGTTCTTGTCCCACCTGGGGTTCACAATCTACAGATGAAGAAAACTGAAGCACAGAGAAATTATATGACTAGCCCAAGGCCATGCTACTTCTCACATAGTAAGCATTCAATAAATACAACTGATTGATTGCAACAAAATTTGACCCCTCTATATACCAGGAAGTTTTACTTACCAGTTAAAATATTAAGAGGGAATTTTCCTTGTTATCTTAATGGAATCCCATTACTGATGAGTTGAGGCTGGGCCTTAGAACAGTAGTAGTTTTGTAGTTTTACAAAACAGAACTCATCATAGAAAGAGACAGTGTACTTTGACACATTCTTCCCGACAAGGAGAGAAGGTCCTCAGTTGTTGGAAAAAAGCACTCCAAGGACTTCTCATCCCTTCTTTGACCTGTGGCTCAGAGTGCAAGAAAGCTTGACATTTGGAACAATGCTCTAACCTAAACCCCCTCATTCACAGACCTCCTCACCACTGTCACTCAATCAGTGGTATGTATTGAGCTCTTACTGTTTGCAGAGCACTGTACCAAGTGCTTGATATCAGGGAGGACAATCAGCTCGAAACTAATTCTGTTGCATAGCCAAGTGCTTTGCTCAGTACAGTGCTCTGCACACAGTAAGCACTCAATAAATATGATTGAATGAATGAATGCTGTGCTCACAATAAGTGCTCAATAAATACCGCTGATTGATTGAAACACCCATGGTCAGAAATGTCTCTCTCTCTATATGATCCCTTTATAATGGTGCTTCAAAACTGCTGAATGGAGAATCTTATTTTCAAGGAAAATGAAGAGTGCATGGAAAGGCCTTACTGTAATTGTGTTTTCTTGGTTTTTCACGGGGCTCTGAGAAGTCCAAAAGAATCACTAAAAGATTGTTTCCCTTGGATGAGCTTGGAGTCAGGATTTCCTAGACATGCATTAACTGTGCTTTCCCTCTTGTCTGGGAAGAGATCATCACTGTTCCTGGAAACCTTAAACCTGGACAAACTTACGATATCTTTCTCATCAGACTAAAGAAAAAAATACATGAATTAATGAAAAAGTTATCAAATGCAAAGGATACATGAGGCAAAGTATCCAAGAGTTCTTCCCCGATTAAGACCTCATTTTCTCATCTCCCACTCAATCAATCAATCAATTGTATCTATTGAGTGCTTAATGTGTGCAGAGCACTGTACCAAGCGGTTGGGAGAGTACAATAGAACAGATACATTCCTTGCCCACAACAAGCTTACAGTCTAGAGGGGGAGACAGACACTGATATAAATAAATGAATAACGGATATGTACATAAGTGCTGTGGGGCTGAGGGAAGGGTGAATAAAGGGAGCAAATCAGGGCGAGGAAGAAGTGAATGGGAGAAAAGGAAATGAGGGCTTAGTCAGGGAAGGTCTTTTCAAGGAGATGTGTCTTCAATAAGGCTTGGAAGGTGGGGAGAGGATTTGTGTTTTGGATATGTAGAGGGAAGGCATTCCAGGGCAGAGGCAGGATACGGGTGAGAGGTCAGAGTGGAGATAGATGAAATCGAGGTACAGTGAGTAGGTTGGCATTAGAAGAGTGAAGTGTTCAGGCTGGGTTGTAGTAACTTGTACTTCCCAAGCGCTTAGTACAGTGCTCTGCATACAGTAAGTGCTCAATAAATACGATGGAATGAATGAATGAAAAGGAAAGCCCAGATGTAAGGTAGGAGGAGGCAAGGTGATTGAGAGCGTTAAAGCCGATGGTGAAGAATTTCTGGACGAGCAACCACTGGAGGTTCTTGAGCAGTGGGGAAACATGGTCCAAACGTTTTTGTAGAGAAGTGATCTGTGCAGAAGAGTGAAGTATGGACTGGAGTGGGGAAAGACAGGAAGCTGGAAGTCCTGCAAGGAGGCTGATACGGTAATCAAGGTGGGATAGGATAAGTGATTGATAATAATAATAATAATGATGGCATTTGTTAAGCACTTACTGTGTGCAAAGCACTGTTCTAAGCACGGAGGAGGATACAAGGGGATCAAATTGTCCCGTGTGGGGCTCACAGTCTTCATCCCCATTTTTACAGATGAGGGAAGTGAGGCACAGAGAAGCTAAGTGACTTGTCCAAGGTCACACAGCTGACAATTGGTGGAGCTGGGATTTGAACCCATGACCTCTGACTCCAAAGCCTGTGCTCTTTCCATTGACCCACGCTGCTTCTCAACAGCTATCTCAACATGATAAACATGGTAGCAGTTGGGATGGAGAGAAAAGGGCAGATTTTAGCAGTCATGAAGTGTCTCCAGGGATTGGTTCTTCTTCTGTGTTTCCCTTCTGTGTCATCCTTGCACTTGGGTTTGTCCCCTTCATTCACCCCACTCTTACCCCCAAAGCATATATATGTATCCAAGATTTATTAATTTACTTATTTTTATTTATTGCTTGTCTCCCCCTCTAGACTGTAAGCTCATTACAGGCAAGTAATATGCCTGCCAACTCTATTATATTTTACTCTCCTAAGCACTGAGTACAATGCCCTGCACACAGTAAGCACTGAATACTAAATTAATATGATTGATGGATGGATGGATTGACTGATGCATGGTTTTGAAAGACTTAATTGTAATTGAGCTTCTGTTTCTCTTCTGTAACTCTTTAGGGTAATTCGCAAAAGTCTAATTTATTTAGGAGATCCTGGCAAATAATAGAGGTATTAAATCCAGTGCATGGATCTATTTTTTGGGTGGGGAGAGAGATCTGTTTTTTCCTAAGAGATTCTGACTTTTTTATAGTATTTGTTTTTATTAATAATAATAATGGTAATAATAATAACTATGATATTTGTTAAGCCCTTATTAAGTTCCAGGCACTTAACTAAGTTCTGGGGTCAACACAAGCTAATTAGGTTGGACACAGTTTTAATCCCCATTTTACAGATGAGGTAAATAAGGCACAGAGAAGTGAGGTGACTTGCCCAAAGCCACACAGCAGGCAATTCTAAGCAGTTAAATCATCCACTGCTGTAGGCCCAGTGGTTCAACTTTACTCTTTTCTCTTGTCTATCCAGCTCATTAATGTTTTCTCCAAAATATTCCTGGCCAGGATCATTGTTGTTTTCTCTACCCTGAAGGAAATAGGCTCAGCCAAGCAGACTATGAAAACCCCCATGTTGGCTATTCAATATTACTTTAATGGTTCTTTCCTCTTCAGCCGTTTTCAGTCTCCACGTTCCTCACCTCACTCTAGGGGCTCCTAGTGGGCTCTCCCATGTCCACTTTAGTTACCAAAGTCTGGATGTTCATTCTGGTCACTGTGCTTGAAAGCTTTCCATTATTTGAAGAGGGCACGACTATGCATGACTCAGAGATCCTGGGGGAGTCAAAGGATCTGAGTTCTAGTCCTGGCTCTTCCGCTTGCCTGCCTAGGCGAGTCACTAAACTTCTCTGTGCTTCAGCTTCCTCGTGTGTAAAATGGGGGTTAAATACTTGTTCTCCTTCCCCTTTAGATTAGGAGCCCCATGGGGGAAAGGGACTATGGGCTGATCGTCTTGCATCTAACCCAGCACTTAGCACGATGTTTGGCAATCCAACTATAGTGTAGCACATAGTAAGAACTTGACAAATATCACAGTTGTTATTATTATCATTAGACTTATATGAAGTGAGGTCTTCTCTTCCAGCCTCTCTTTTCCACGTTTCTCCTCATGGTGAAGTGCTCTGGGGCCGAGAGTGGGGTGCAAATCTAAGAGCCAGGGTGACAGAGAAGGGAGAGGGAGAAGAAGGAATAAGGGTTTAACTGGGGAAAGCCCATGGGTGGGAAACGGGGAGATTTAAACCAGACTCCAGAGGAGAACTGTTTTGGGAGCTTTTTATTCTCCTTTTCTCCATTTGCCTGATTGATTAATAATTCGTGCTCAACTACAGAAATTAGATTATCCGCAGATTGCACCCTGCAGGTGATACTTCCCAGCTGGGGTTTCAGCAGCCACCAGCAAGCAAAATGGCATCTCCATATTCGCCTTTCAGATACCCAGCTGGCTCCTCCGAACCTCTGGATTTCCTCTCCAGACCTTGAAAGACAAGAAATCTGGCCTTCTTAGAGAGCCCCAATAATGAAGATGAATCAGGCCACCCCCTCACCCTGCCCCAAATCCATCTCAGCGGATTGTCTTCTCGGTGATCATGGGAGCCATGGATCGGTATTGAGGCTTCGTCAGGTTCTAACAGCATCTCGCTGAGAACTTCAAGGTGGATAGAGAATGGAGCACCTCGAAACACCGATGGTTTTAAGGGAAAGCAGCTTCTAGTGGAGTGTACAAATGCAGACTCATCTGCAAAGGGCAGATAGAGAGGAGTTTTGTGGCTATGAGGCCCAGCTCTAGGTTGGAGAGTGAAATGGAGGCTGTGTTTGGATCTCAGGGGCTTCCTTGGACCCGTGGATAAGAAGAAGTGGCAGTGAATTGGCGGGCAGGCAGAAGGAGCTGAAAGAAGAGCCAAGGGAAGGGATGACCCACTCTAAAGGAGAGCTAGTTCCAGGATGTCCATATCTAACAGATAATTATCCTTCTACCCTTCAAAGCCTTATTGAAAGCACGTCTCCTCCAAGAGGCCTTCCCTGACTAAGCCCTCTTTTCCTTTTATCCCACTCCAGTCTGCGTCACCCTGACTTGTTCTCTTTATTCATTCCTTATGTATAGATTTGCAATTTATTTATTTATTTATATTAATGTCTGTCTCCCCCTCTAGACTGTAAGCTGGTTTTGGGTAGGGAATGTGTCTACTGATCGTTATAGTGTACTCTCCCAAGAGCTAAGTGCAGTGCTTTGCACCCCATAAGTATAAGCAGTGTGGCTCAGTGGAAAGAGCATGGGTTTTGGAGTTAAAGGTCATGGGTTCAAATCCCTGCTCTGCCAATTGTCAGTTGTGTGACTTTGGGCAAGTCACGACTTCTCTGTGCCTCAGTTCCCTCATCTGTAAAATGGGGATTAAGACTGTGAGCCCCCCGTGGGACAAACTGATTACTTTGTAACCTCCCCAGCACTTAGAACAATGCTTTGCACATAGTAAGTGCTTAACAAATGCCATTATTATTATTATTAATTCAATTTATCGATGTTTCCTGTGTACAGAGCACTGTACGAAACGCTTGAGAGAGTACAATACTACAGAGTTGATAGAAATATGAGGAGTGTGGAGATGTGGATTGAACTGTTTTTAGAAAAATGATTTGGGCAGCAGAGTAAAGTATAGCCTGGAGGGGGTGAGCCTGGATGAAGTCTTAGGGACACATATGTTGGGAGATTAAAAACTAATCAGGGAAGACCTCTTTCAGGAGATATGATATGGATACTTGATTCTCAATCGATCAATCAATCATATTTATTGAGTGCTTACTATTCATTCTTTCAATAGTATTTACTGAGTGCTTGTTGTGTGCAGAGCAATGTATTAAGCGCTTGGGACAGTACAATACAACAATAAACAGACACATTCCCCTCCCACAACTAGCTCACAGTCTAGAGATGGGTAGACTGACAACAGTACAGATAAAATATGGAATGCTTCATGAATTACTGTGTGAAGAGCACTGTACTAAGCTCTTGGGAGAGTACATTATAACGGATTTCCCTTCCCACAACACGCTTACAGTCTAGAGGGGGAAACAGACGTTAATATCAATAAATAAACAATGGGGATGTCCATAAGAGCTGTAGGGCTGAGGGAGAGGCAATGAAGAGTGCATATCCAAGTGCAAAGACAACGCAGAGAGAGAGAGAAGAGGAAATGATTGGGGAAGGCCTCTTGGAGGAGATTTGCTTTTAATAAGGCTTTGAAGGTGGGGAAGAATGGTCTTCTGTAAGATATGAGGAGAGAGGGCATGCCAAACCATCAGCAGGACAAGGACGAGAGGTCAGCAATGAGACAGGCGAGATCAAAATGCAGTGAGGAGTTCGGCATTAGAGGAGCAAAGTATACAGGCTGGATTGCCGTAGGAAAGGAGTGAGGTAAGGTATGTGGGGACAAAGGGATTGAGTGGTTTAAAGCCGACGAAAAGGAGTTTCTGTTCGATGTGGAGGAGCCCAGGTAACTGCTGAAGATTGTTGAGGATTGGGGAAAGCATGGACTGAACTTTTTTTAGAAAAAGGCACTCAGCAACTAAAACACACTCCCTTCCTATTGTCATGACCACAGTCTCTGTCGATACTTGTAGACTCTAAATTTCTTTGGGCAGGGATCATATCCGCCAACTTTCAGTCAATCAATCAATCAATCACATTTATTGAGCACTTACTATGTGAAGCAGCGTGGTTTAGTGGCAAGAGCCCAGGCTTGAGAGTCAGAAGTTGTGAATTCTAATCCCTCCTCTGCTACTTGTCAGCTGTGTGACTTTGGGCAAGTCATTTCACTTCTCTATGCCTCAGTTACCTCATCTGTAAAATGGGGATTAAGACGGTGAGCCTCACGTGGGACAACCTAATAATCTTGTATCTAGCCCAGAGCTTAGAACAGTGCTTAGCACGTAGTAAGTGTTTAAAAAATACCATCATCATCATCATCATCATCAGAGCACTGTACTAAATGCTTGAGTACAGTACAACAGAATTGGCTGACGTTCCCTGCCCACAAGGAGCTTCTAATATTTGGCTAGGTGGAGTTGAGGAAAATAGCAGGAGCTAGCAGTTATTTGTGGAGCTAGAGACTTGGGATTCAGGGAAAAGAGACAGAGATCTGCGCAAATCCTGGAGGAAAGAACCAAGTGAAAATGATCCATGGGCGCAAATACTGAAAGCCACCAGTCTGATTTTCACCAGCCTCGGCCTCAACCTGGCTTTCAAAATAAAACGCAAATTTGTGTCAGCAGTCCCGAATTTCTGCCCGGTATTGAAGTCAGGGTGGGGATTTATGTCACCATGCTTTGGCCAGACTGTAGAAAGTCAGAAGGGTGAATTGAAGAGGTAGCAAACTTGATCTCTAGAAAGAGAGAGGGGTTGCATGAAGAGGCAGTAAACTGGATAACACTCTGGATGTGGTCCTTGAAACATGAGAGTGTGTGAGTCTGTGTGTGTGTGTGTTTGTGTGTGTGTGTGCTTTCGTGGTTTTTTGCTTCCAGAAGACTTTGACAGTTGCTGCACTGTATCTTAACTGTCAAGCTATTTTTTTCCTCTCTGGCTTTCATTTGTGTTTTTCTTCACCTTTCGGAGACCCCTTACCTCTCCCCTCTTAAATCTACACTCACCACGGAGCAAACATAATCCCAGATTTTCAGTAAATCAACACTATATGCTCCCTACTGACTGAGCGAATTTGATACTGACAGACTGTTATACCTAAAAGAAAAATACTGCTATGTTTCCTCTCCCAGTCTTGACTTGAGCTCATTGCAGAGAGGCACATGTGAAGGATTCATTATGAGTTAGGTAGCTCTGGGCACAGTGATTCCTAACGTTGATTTTTGTAAAAGTGGGTGCATATGTTTAGCCTGTCCCCTGTTCTCATCTTTAACCAAACAAAACTTCAATGCCTGAGGTATTTCCAAATGCAATGAACTCTCTTCGGCAAGCGAACTTGTGATTTATTCTGACTTTCGCTGTGGGCGAGTCCAGTCTGTAATAAAAATAATAATAATGCCACTTGATAAACGCTTGCTATGTGCCAAGCATGGACTAAGCAGTGGGGTAGATATAAGTTTATCAGGTTGGACATAGTCCCTATCTCCCCATGGGGCTCTCAGTCGAAGCAACAGGGGGTAGAATTTAATCCCCAATTTACAGATGAGGAAACCGAGGCCCAGAGAAGTTAAGCGATTTGCCCAACAGTACACGGTAGATAAGTGGCAAGGCCAGGATTAGAGCCCATGTCCTCTGACTCCCACTTCATGCTCTTTCCAATAGCCCACACTGTTTCTCTAAGCATGGAAAAAGCTAGCTCGGATAGGCCTGTTGGGTTAAAATTCTGGGAAAATACTCCATTGATTCATTATTGGGCAGAAGGGTCATTTTCTTTCATCCTTTGACTCCTATAGGAGACAGTGAACCCATTTCCCCTACCTGTATTCATTTAAATGGCTGTCTCACCCTTTAGACTGTAATCTCCTTGTAGGCAGGGATCATGTCTACCAACCTCTGTTGTATCATACTCTCCTGAGTACTTAGTACAGTACAAAGAGAATGCTCAATAAATGCTACTGATCAACAGCGGGGAAGAGCTGGGTTTAACAGTGAGGATTGAGGTTGAAGCACTGTGGATGGAGCATGAGCCTGGGGTTCAGAAGGACCTGGATTCTGATTCCGCCTCTGCCACTTGTCTGCTATGTGGTCTTGAGGCACTTCTCTGTGCCTCAGTTCCCTCATCTGTAAAATGGGGATGAAGACTGTGAGCCCTATGTGAGACAGGGACTGTCTCCAACCCAATTACCTCGTATCTACCCCAGCGCTTAGAAAAGTGCCTCGCACATAGTAAGTGCTTAACCAACACCACAGTTATTATTATAATTATAATTATTATTATTATTAGGTTATTGAAGACTAACTTTGGCATCTCTATGGATGGGAGGGTTCAGGCTGGTGTCCGCAAGCCTGGAGGGGCACCATGGGAGCTGTTAATAATAATAGTAATAATAATAATAATAATAATAATAATAATGGCACTTATTAAACACTTACTATGTGCAAAGCACTGTTCTAAGTGCTGGGGAGGTTAAAAGGTGATCAGGTTGTCCCACGGGGGATCTGTCTAACCACCCTGAGGACTTGCGATTCAAGCAGAGCAGCAGTGTGGCTTAGTGGCTAGAGCCAGGACCTGGAGTCAGAAGGACCTGGGTTCTAATCCCAGCTCCAACACTTCTCTGTTGTGTGAACTTGGGCAAGTCACTTCACTAATCTTAGAGAAGCAGCGTGGCTCAGTGGAAAGAGCACGGGCTTTGGAGTCAGAGGTCATGGGTTCAAACCCAAGCTCCGCCAACTGTCAGCTGTGTGACTTTGGGCAAGTCACTTCACTTCTCTGTGCCTCAGTTAGCTCATCTATAAAATGGGGATTAAAACTGTGAGCCTCCCGTGGGACAACCTGATCATCTTGTAACCTCCCCAGCGCTTAGAACAGTGCTTTGCACATAGTAAGTGCTTAACAAATACCATCATTATTACTACATAGATGAAGCAGGAGGGAGAATGAGCCGGGGAAACAAGGGTTTAATCAGGGAAGGCTTCTTGGAGGAGTTGTGACCTAAGTAACGCTCTGAAGTTGGAGAGGGTGCCGACTTGAACTATATGAAGGGAAGGGAGCTCCAGGCTAGGGGGAGGATGTGGGAAATGTGTGAGTGGTGAGATAGAAAGTGACTTAATTTCTCTTTGCCTCAGTTTCCTCAAATGCAAAATGGGGATTAAATCCTACTCTCTCCTACTTAGACTGTGAGTCCAAATGGGACAGGGACATCTCCTCTAGACTGTAAGCTTCTCTAGACTGTGGGCTCATTGTGGGCAGGGAACGTGTCTGTTTATCGTCGTCTTGTAGTTTTTCAAGCACTTAGTACAGTGCTTCGCACAGAGTAAGCACTCAATAAATATGAATGAATTGAACAGACGAGATTGGGGCACGGTGAATCAGCAGGAGGTAGAGCTTCTGCCCTTTCCCCTAGAACCCCTCTGACTCTTCAGAGAATGATTTATGGGTCTACACTGGTCCCCTCCACCTCTCAGAGTCTGTTTATTTGCACTGACCACCTCTCCCCCCCTCTCCACTGAGATGTCAAAAGCTGCTGTTCAGAGCCCGGATGATCAACTCCAGGAGACTGCAGTTGGGCCAGCTCCTTTCAGCAACCCCCTCTACCACCTCCTCATTTTCTTCCCCTGGTGCCTGAGGTTTCCTGAAGCCGGGAAGGGCGTGAACTTCCGCTCGAAGGCTGAGAGCCTGCAGGTTCTATTTGGAGTTGTTCGTGGGGGCTTTGTCTCACCCCAGCCCCAAATCACCGAGCCTTCCCTGAAAATATCATCTCAGGTTAACCGACCCAATCCTTCCTCGATAAATGCCGGGTGAACGGGAGCTAATGTAAAACAGTGTCAGTCTTCTGTATTTATTGAGTGTTTACTGTGTGCAGGGCACTGTCTAAATGCGTGGAAGAGTACAATGTAACAATATAACAGCCACATTCCCTGCCCACAGTGAGGGGGACTATCGCTATTCCAGATTGAAGCTGAAGTGTAGTAGGAGAGGAGTGAGAATATGTATTGGGGAGAGGGCTGACTGAGAGCCTCTAGAGAGCTGATTGAGAGCCGTTAGGGCAATGGTTTGGATTTTCTGCTTCATGTGGAGAGGAATGGATAATTAGCATTGTTTTTTTTTCTTCTTCCGGGAGTGGAAAGCTATACGCAGCCCAGTGTTTTCAAAAAAGTGGTCCTGGCGGCAGAGTGAAGCTTGGGCCCTAGATATTAGAGACTGGAGGCAGGGAGGTCTGCCGGGAGACTGATTTTTCCCATATGTGGCAGTTCATCTTACCACACTAACACCAATTTAAAGATCCTCTCGGCAACCTAAAACCCCTTCTAATTTCTCTTTTATAACTTCCTAATTTTAAAATGTGGGACCTCATCTCTCTCATCTGTCCCAATCAGTCCTATTTATTGAAGGCTTACTTTGTGCAGAGCACTTTACTAAGTGCTTAGGAGAGTCCAGTACAGCAGAATTAGAAGACACGTTCCCTGTCCATAATGAGCTTACTGTCTAGAGATTGTATGTTTTTGGAAAACGTGATGATAATGAGGAGGGTGAGGAGGAAGAGAGAGAAGAGGAGGAAAAACAGTGGAAGGAAGAGGAAGATGAAGATTCCCATCGAGAAAGAAGGATAAGCTTCAGTCCTGAAGCTTCCTGATTGAGAACCTGAAGAAAGGACTTTCTTTTTTTTAATGGCATTTTTAAGCGCTTACTATGGGCCAAGCACTGTTCTAAGTGCTGACTTAATTATATGAGATCCTAAAAGATGTCACCCTTTTTTTAATGGCATCTATTAAGTGCCTACTATGTGCAAAGCACTGTTCTAAGCACTGAGCACTGTTCTAAGCGCTGGATTAGGACCTGTGTTCCCCTACTCCCTCTTTCTTCTGGGTCACCCATGCACTTTACTCACCCCATATTTATCTGTAAAATGAGTGCTAAATACCTCTCCTCCCTCCCCTTTAGATTTTGAGCCCCACGTGGGACAGGGACTGGGTGCAATCTGATTGTATGGTATCTACCCCTGTGCTTGGCACACTCATTCATTCACTCAATCATATTTATCAAGCACTTACTGTGTGCAAAGCACTGTACTAAGCACTTGGAAGAGTAAAATATAACAATAAATAGGCACATTCCCTGTCCACCACAAGCTTACAGTCAGTGCTTAACAGATATTCTTTGAATTAGATACAGATAGCTAGACTGTCTTAAAGTAGAAGAGTTAAGGGCAGGCCATTGATTATAAAATACGGGGAAAAACACAGTCATTAAGAAAAGCTTTTCTCCCCCTCACGCCAAGTCTTGGGAAGCAGCATAGCCTAGAGGGCAGAGCATGGACCTGGGACTCAGAGAACTTGGATTCTAATTCCATCTCTGCCACTTGTTTGGTGTGTGACCTTGGGCAAGTCATTTAACTTTCTCTGAGCCTCAGATTCCACAGCTGTAAAATGGGAATTCCATGCCTGTTCTCCCTCCTACTTTAGACTGTGAGCCCCAAGGGGTAAAGGGACTGTGTCTGACCTGATTAACTTGTATGTACCCCAGAGTTTAGAAAAGCACTTAACACATAGTAAGTAAATACCATAATTAATTATAAGGCAGAACTGTTTTCTTGCACATGAATATAATTGTCTTTCTTGCTTATAGAAGACAGCACTGAACAATACTCCAGACTCTGCTGGGTGCTTACAGAGAAGAGTGTGGCTCAGTGGAAAAGAGCACGGGCTTTGGAGTCAGAGGTCATGGGTTCAAATCCCTGCTCTGCAAATTGTCAGCTGTGTGACTTTGGGCAAGTCACTTAACTTCTCTATGACTCAGTTACCTCATCTGTAAAATGGGGATTAAGACTGTGAGCCCCACGTGGGGCAACCTGATCACCTTGTATCTACCCCAGTGCTTAGAACAGTGCTTTGCACATAGTAAATGCTTAATAAATGCCATTATTATTATTATTATTACAAAGTGTGCCCTTTGACTTGTTGTGCTTTTCTTTTTTAAAATGGCATTTGTTAAGTGCTTACTATGTGTCAAACACAATTCTAAGTACTGGGATAGATGCCAGTTAATTAAATTGGACACAGTCCCTGTCCTACATGTTTGTTGTTTGCAGGGTGTACCTTTATTTTCCATTTTACCTCCTTCTCTCACAATTCCTGTCAGTTCATAAATTTGTTAATCAATCATATTTATTGAGTGCTTACTCTGTGCAGAGCAGTAGTACAATGGTCAATTAATTATCATAATTTGTCATGGTATGAGTTAAGCACTTACTATGCGAAGCAGCGTGGCTCAGTGGAAAGAGCCCAGGCTTTGGAGTCAGAGGTCATGGGTTCAAATCCTGTCTGCCAATTGTCAGCTGTGTGACCTTGGGCAAGTCACTTAACTTCTCTGGGCCTCAGTTACCTCATCTGTAAAATGGGGATGAAGACTGTGAGCCCCCCCGTGGGACAACCTGATCACCTTGTAGCCTCCCCAGCGCTTAGAACAGTGCTTTGCACAGAGTAAATGCTTAATAAATGCCATTATTATTATTATTATTATTACTATGTTTGTAGCACTGTTCTGAGCACTGGGACACATACAAGTTAATCAAGCTGGACACAGTCCCTGTCCCAGATGGGACTCACAGTTAAAGTAGGAGGGAGAAATTGGATTGAGACTGCGAGCCATCCAATCTGTCTTCTGCCCTCTTCATTCCACCGAAACTTCCCTCTCAAAAGTCACCGGTGATCTCCGTCTTGCCAAATCTAATGGCCTCTGATCCACCCGAATCCTCCTCAACCTCCCAGCAGGCTCTAACACTGTCCATCCTCTTCTCCTGGAAACATTATCCAGCCTTGCCTTCACCGACACTGTTCTCTCCTGGTTCTCCTCCAGTCTCTCTGGCTCCTCATTCTCAATCTCTTTAGCAGGCTCCTCCTCTGCCTCCACCCCCTGAACCATGGAAGACCCTCAAGGTTCAGTTCTGGTTGTCCTTCTGTTCTTCATCTACACCCACTCCCTTGGAGAACTCATTCGCTCCCATGGCTTCAACTATTATCTCTATGTGGATGATTCCCAAAACTCCATATCCAGCCCTGATCTTTCAACTTCTCCACAGTCTCACATTTCCTCCTGCCTTCAGGACATCTCTACTTGGATGTCCGACTGGCTGCTCAAATATAACATGTCCAAAACAGAACTCCTCATCTTCCCACCCAAACCCAGTTCTTCCACTGACTTTCCCATCACCGTAGTAAGCACCACTTCTTCCCTGTGTCACAAGCTCATAACCTTGTGTTACCCTCTACTCGTCTCTCTCATTCAACCCCCATATTCAATCTCACCAAATCCAGTCAGTTCCTTCAAACATCGCTAAAACCTGCACTTTCCTCTCCACCCAGACTGCTAACACATTAATCCAAGCACTCATCCTTAATCACCTTGATTATTGCATCAGCCTCCTTATTGATCTCCTCGCCTCCTGTCTCTCCCAATTCCAGTCCATAATTTGTACTGCCTGGATGATTTTTCTACAAAACCATTCAAGCCATTCAAGAGTTTCCCCACTCTTTAAAGAACTTCCAATGGTTGTCCATCCGCCTCTGCATATAGCAGAAACTCCTTACCACTGGCTTCAGGTCACTCAATCCTTGTCTCCTCCTACCTTACCTTGCTAATTTCCTTCTACAACCGAGCCCACTCACTTTGCTCCTCAAATTCCAACCTACTCACTGTGCCCCAATCATGTCATTCTCTCCACTGACCCCTCACCTACATCCAACCTCTGGGCTGGAATTCCCTCCCCCATTATATCCAGCAGACCATCACTCTCCCCACCTTTAGAGCCTTATTAAAATCCCATCTCATCCAAAAGGCTTTCCCTTACTAAACCCTCATTCCCTTTCCTCCCTCTCCCCTCTGTGTCACCCTTCCACTTAGAATGTTTTGTCAGCTCCGCAGCACAAATGCCCAGATCTGTGATTTATCTATAAATGTTAATGTCTGTCTTCCCTTCCACACTGTAAGCTCACTGTGATCAGAGAACTTATCTACCAACTCTGCTGTTTTGTACTCTCCCAAGTGTTTTTTACAGTGGTCTGCACACAGTAAGTGCTCAATAAATATGATTGATTGATTGACAATTCTGTAAACACAACTCCAGGAGGTTTTTCCTGATCAATCCCTCATCTCCCTATCCTATATCTCCCTCCCCTTACCAACTTCCACTTACCACTTCCTCATCACCTTAAGCACTTGGGTACTCAGATTCCCTCATGGCATTTATGTTCATATTTTTATATTCTACTTCTTCCCCCTACTAGCTACTCTGCCCAACAAATAATAATAATAATAATGGTATTTGTTTAGCATTTACTATGTGTCAAGCACTGTACTAAGCGCTGGGGTGGATACAAGCAAATCAAGTTGGACACAGTCCCTGTCCCATGTGGGGCTTGCAGTCTCAATCCAATTTCTCCCTCCTACTTTAACTGTGAGTCCCATCTGGGACTAATTAACTGTGCCTCAGTTACTTCATAATAATAATAATAATAATGGCATTTTTAAGTGCTTACTATGTGCAAAGCACTGTTCTAAACGCTGGGGAAGTTACAAGGTGAACTTCAGTGGAAAGCGGCTCTTTCCACTGAGCCACATTGCTTCTCTACATTCATCTGTAAAATGGTGTTTGAGACTGTGAGCCCTATGTAGGAGAGAGACTGTGTCTAACCTGATTACCTTTTATGTGCCCCAGCACTTAGTACAGTGCCTAACATGTAGAAAGCGCTTAACAGATACCATTAATAAAAGACAGACCATTCAAGACAAACAAATGGAAACATGTCTTCACCCAGAATGTTTGGCAAGTAGAATTTGTTTGCATTGGACGTTGTGTAGGCTAAAAATATTAGCAGGTTGAAGAAGAGTTGGGATAAACTGAAAAGCAGTGAATTGAACATCTTCTTTATAAAAGTTTCTTCATCCAACGTGAAAATTTCAGATAGCAGTGGGTCAATATAATATTGTGTCAGACCTGATTAACGCGTATCTACCCCAGGGCTTGACACATAGTAAGCACTTAACAAATACCAGTAAAAATACTCACAAACAGATATTGACATAGTCAATTCAACCACACAGCAGGTGACAGAGACCCCTTTAACAACTAAGCCAAAAGCAAGACTAATTACCATTGATTTAGTCCTTAACTAAAAGCAGGCATGTTAATGTCTGTTTGCTAACACTTATTCAAAGTAAACTATGTGTACTTGAGTAAAGTTCTCAGGAAGTTGCTTTGCTTTTCACCTGAGATTCCTCCTTTGACAAAGTAAATGGACTCTTTCAGATATCTTGAACAAACAACTTAGGACCATAAAAGTTGCTCAAACCTGCAGCCCAGGAAAAGCAGCAGCCTGAGTTTAACGATATAAATGGGCAAAGAATAAGCCCATTCAAATTAAGCAAAAGTAAACTGCTTCACTAGATCTATCCAAACAGCAGCCCTAAATTGACCTGAAAATGGGAAATTGAAGGCAAAGAGGAGGGAGAAACATTTTAAGGAGGCAGTAAAACAAAGCTTCATATATTGCTGCTTCCTGAGTTTTGAGAAGCTGTGGCACAGCCAGACTAACATGATGCACTAAAATCAAGAGACTCTTTTGGGCTAAAAATGCCTTTCTCTCATCTTTCTTAATGCCAACTCCTTGCTCATAGCCCTTTTTGCCTAGAATTCCTTAGTCATATCCAGCAGACTACTGCTTCCCTCATCTTCAAGACCTCCATTTCCTCTTCTTCAATTCTCTCTGTTTCCATATTTTGGCTGCTATTCTGCTCAGAGTCACTGCCCAATAAATTGTTGTTGCAGCTATTTTCATTTGAGCTGTTAATGGGAATTAAGTGAAATTATTGGAGAAAACTTGAATTGGGGTGATGGAATGAGTTGGAATTTCCTTTGGATTGCCTTATTTTTTGCTGAACACTCGGGTGACTGAGAGACAGTCTTATGCACTCATTCATTCATTCATTCAATCGTATTTATTGAGCGCTTACTGTGTGCAGAGCACTGTACCAAGCGCTTGGGAAGTACAAGTTGGCAACATATAGAGATGGTCCCTACCCAACAACGGGCTCACAGTCTAGAAGTGGGAGACAGACAACAAAACAAAACATGGTCAATGGTGGAAAAAAGTGGCTTCTGAAATTAGTAATCAAAAGTGGAAAATAATTAAAAGAGAAAACAGAATTGCTCCACCTTGGGTCCCCAAATAGATGCTATAGAACAGTAAATCAGTAGGGGAAAGAGACAATATGAGCATTAACAATTAGTCATCATGCATAATGTCCTGTAAGGAGAATCTGTGTTAAAAAGATAACATCTGCTGCAACCTGGTTTATAAATAATACAGCCTGATATCCAGGTAATGACATGACAGATCGTCCCTGGAGGTTTTATCCTTTTGTGTCCAGAGCTGAAGGGTTTTCTTTTTTTTTAACACACAGAAGCCAGTGACATAAATTGAAGACTTATCCGGACATGAGTTAAACAATTTTTCCTTAGACTTCCACATCATTTAGCCAAATCGCCAAGAAGAAAGTGCTTAGCTGATAGATCCAGTTCTATCAGAAAGAAAATTCCAGGAAGAAGTGGATTTCGATTCATCTATGAACCAGGTTTCTTTCTGTTGCTAACCAGCCTTGATGAAGAGAATGAAGGTGAAGTTCAGGAATATGTAAATTAAATAATGAAAATAATAATGAAGTGTATATTATCTGAGGCATTTTGTAAAACCCTCTTCCATTCTTTAAACTCCTCTAATTCGTGAACTAATGATTCAATTCCCACTATTTGAGGGTCACTGAATTATGATTTTTTTTTTTTTTGGTTGAGAATTCCACCTAAGGCGGGCTGAATAATGGCAGATTGGAGGTTGAGGAAAAAAGCCTATAAATGCTGCCCCTTTCTGCTTAGTAGGGAATCTGCTGAAATACACCAGGCAGATTTAAGGCTGTAGGAACAGAAGCAAGAGCCAAATCCCTCCCTTCCCTCCAAATAGAAGGAGAGAGACCATTCCCAGGAGCGATCACCTAGAAAACAGTTATTGCCGAGGTGTTTCTCTCTTTACCGGTTGTGTATTCAGAACTGTGACCTCATCTGGGTCTCAGTGGTGGCTGACCCTCAGGAAGAGAAGAATATTAGAAGAGATGAGTCATGCGCTGGGAGCTGGCAGATTCTAGGGCAGGGGTGGATTGGATATGGTCCACCCGGCAATTTAAGTCTGGCTCTGGCCTGGTAGCTTTCGCCCACAGTGGTGGAAATGCAGTTAGCAATCTCCCAGTGTGCTGTGATCCGGAGAAATAAGGTGAGGGGTTACCGATTGTATCAGCCACCGGTTCAGATCCAGGAAGGAGTCACCTAGATGTGGCTACATTTCCATACTTCCGACACTCCCGTCATTCCGGCCACTTCCACCACCCTTCGGTGTCGGCTCTTTGGTCTCCCTGAGGTCAGCGGTCCATGGACAACAGTCATCCTTCTCGTCTGGCATTCTACTGCCATTCGGGACTGCCCGGGCCTCTATACTTGGCATTCGGCGTGGCTTGACTGGTATAAGAAGGCCTCACATAGTGATTATTGCCTCAAAACTCTTGCCAATTACAGCCCCTTCCAATCAATCAATCAATGATATTTATTGAGTGCTTACTAGGGGCAGAGCACATACTGCTTGGGAGAGTGCAATACAACAAAGTTGGCAGACACATTCCTTGCCCACAATGAGCTTCTTCAAGCAATGACTCAATCAATCGTATGTATTGAGCGGTTGCTAAGTGCAGAGCACTGAACTAAGTGCTTGGGCAAGTACATTATAACAGAATCAGCAGACATGTTCCCTGCCCACAGCGAATTCAATAAAGCAATCAATCAATCAATCATATTTATTGAGCACTTACTGTGCGCAGAGCATTGCACTAAGCACTTGGGAAAGTGCAATCTAACAGAGCTGATAGACATGTTCCCTGCTCACAAGGAGCTTACAGTCTAGAGGGGGAGACAGAAATCAATATAAATAAATAAATTACAGACATGTACATAATAGCCTAGCATCCGGCTTCTCCTGGGCAAATCCTTGCAAGGATTTTGATAGTGCATGATTCCAGGTTGGTTATTACTGAATAAAATGGAGATTAAATAACAAAAGCAGTGAGTAGCTTTAATCCATCATCAAGGAATTAACCAATTGGCAGCAAGCACGAACAGCTCAATTTCTTTCTATATCTGAGGCTTGAACAGCTTAATTGGGGAAGCATGTTAAAGGGATGGAGTGACATTCATTGTGGATTAAGTTAATACATTTCAGACCCATCCCACAGCTTAATTGAACAAATTCCACATCTTGCTGCTTGGCAGGAAATGGCTTCTACCGCACACCATTTCCAGTTCCCCAGCTTGATTCGGGCACAGAGACCTGCCTTAATCTGAAAACTGTTCATCTTTATAACGTCGTACTTTGCTTTAATTTCCTCGCTTCAGACATTGGAGAAGCAGCATAGCCTAGTGGATAGAACACAGACCTGGGACTCAGAAGAACCTAGGTTCCAGTTCCTAGCTCTACCACCTGTCTGTGGCGTGACCTTGGGCAAGTCACTTCACTTCTCTGTGCCTCAGTTACCTCATCTGTAAAAATAGGGATTAAGGTGGTGAGCCTCATGTGGGACATGGACTGTGTCCAACCTGATTAACTGTGTCTACCCCAGTGCTTAGTACAGTGCCTGGCACATAGGAGGTGCTTAACGAATACTATTTTTAAAATAATATGGGAATCTCAGATGTTGTATAAGTAAAACATCCACTCCATGTAACCCAGAATGCCCTGCATCGGGCCAGAACTGAAAGAATTTTCCTTGGTTCTGAAATAGAGGTCACATCACGTTTCCCTCCACTACCTCAATCCACAGTACTTATTGATCAATCAATTGATCCATCAGTGGTATTCACTGAGCACTTATGATCAAATAATAATAATGATGGTATTTGTTAAATGCTTACTCTTTGCCAAGCACTTTACTAAGCACTAGGATAGATAAAAGAGAATCATGCCAGACACAGTCCATGTGCCACATGGGTTTCACAGTCTAAATTGAGGGGGAACAGGTATTGAATCTCCATTTTACAACTGATGGAACAAGGCACAGAGCCGTTAAGTGACTTCCACATGGTCACACAGCAGGTAAGTGGTGATGCCGGGATTAGAACCCAAGTCCTTCTAGCCCCCAGACCTGCTCTCTGTCCCTCAAGGGACGGATTCCGTGTCTATTTCCTGCTCATTTGCTCTTTCCTAATGCTTCAGGTAAGTGCTTTGCTCCCTCTAAATGCTTGATAAATACCATTACTGCTACTAGGCCTTGCTGCTTCTCACAAGGCCTTCCTCAAAGACCAGGAGGAATTCCCAGTTGTCAAGACGGAATTGTTGATCCTTCTAGTAGGCCTGGGTTTTTTTTTTTTCATGGTATTTGTTAAGCGCTTCCTATGTGCCAGGCAATTTACTAAGCTCTGGGATAGATAAAAGTTGACCAGATTGGACAAGGTTCATGTCCCACAGGGGGCTCACAGTCTTAATCCCCAATTAGAGATGAGGGAACTGAAGTGCAGAGAAGTTAAGTGACTTATCCGAGGTCACACAGGAGACAGGTGTCAGAGGCAGGATTAAAACCCAGGTCCTTCTGTCTCCCAGGCCCTTGTTCTATCCACTAGACCACGGTGCTTTCTCGTCCGCCCCTGGCCAGGTAGTAAGGTGGAGAGATTTCAGTGTGAGACTTTGGGGATCTGAACCTACAGGATGGAAGCTGCATTGGGGGATTCATGCTTGCTGGAATGAGCTGAATATTCCAAAATTACAGTCACTTCCCTCTGGTATTTTCTTGTTTCTCTCTGCCTGCTCCTGATGGAAGATTTCTCCAGGAATAATAGCTGAAGTAACAGCCACGGCCCCACAAGGACGAGGGACTCCAGATAACGAGGCTTAGAAAAGTAACCCGGTAGGAATTTCTTCTCCAACTGCTTCCTACCCTAGAATATACTGTTGATTTCCTGTGCTACCTCGGAAGCCATTCTGCAATGCACGGAACAACAAAAATGTCAACCAAGAATAGCCAGTGAAGTTAACCGGTAACTGACTGTGCACACAAGCAGAGCAATAAAGCAAATCACATGACCACACCGCTCTGGAGGCCAAAGGGGCCATATTTCTTCCTTCTAAGAGAAACTTGCTGGGATTCCAGGACCACAGCAGCACTACGGCTTTGTTGTTCATTCAAGAACCTTTTTTTATTTCCTTCTGCCTTGAGCGGGGAGTTCCACAGCTGTCTGGCACTGTGCTGTGTGAGCAGACGTGGTGTGTGACTTAAAGCAGACTGGTACCTGCTTTCCATCACCACTGCTAGGTGAATAAATGCGGTCAAGTTTGGGATTGTATATCATCCTCAGCATTCTGGGTAATTTGTAAGGGAGACACCACTTGACCTCCACTGCGCTCAGGACATGTTACAGGATGCTTACAACCCACAGCATTCAAGGTTTGGTAAAAAGATCATCCTGAACTAGATCCCGTGTTGCCGAAGCAGTGTCATTTGAGCTGGCCAAGACACTAAGTATTTACATCTCTCCTAGAGTCAGTCAATCGTATTTACTGAGCACTTACTGTGTGCAGAGCACTGTACTGAGCACTTGGGAGAGTACAATATAACAATATAATGTATACGTTCCCTCCTCACAATAAGCTTGCGGTCTAGAGGCATCCGTTAAAAACATAAAAATGGTCCATTTGATGTTAGACGAGGGCCCTATTCATTCATTCATTCAATGGTATTTATTGAGTGCTTACTGTGTGCAGAACACTGTACTAAGCGCTTGGGAAGTACAAGCTGGCAACATATAGAGGCGGTCCCTACCCAACAACGGGCTGACTGCAGTGCTGGACCTCTTCTCAGCAGGCTGGGAAAATCTCCTAGCTGGAATTCTATCCCTTTAGCAATGATAATTATGATGGAATTTGTTAAACACTTACTATGTGCAAAGCACTGTTCTAAGTGCTGGGGAGCATACAAGGTGATCAGGTTGTCCCATGGGGGGCTCACAGTCTTCGTCCCCATTTTTCAGATGAGGGAACTGAGGCACAGAGAAGTTAAGTGACTTGCCCAAGGTCACACAGCTGATAATTGGTGAAGTCAGGATTTGAACCCATGACCTCTGACTGACTCCCAAGCCTGTGCTCTTTCCATTGAGCCACACTGCTTCTCTAGCATCCCCTTGATGCTATCCCTTGGAATTCTTGGGGCAGGAATTGTGAATGGCCACAATAATGTCCTCTTACAACCCCTCTTCCCAACTCTGTTTCTCCTATTACTAATTCCTCCCTCTTTCCCACACCATCTTAGACTGCTTATCCTCAACCTCACCACTGAATCCATTAATAATAATACTACTCACTGTGGTAGTTTGTAAGCACTTACTATGTACCCAGTACTGTGCTAAGCACTGGGGTAGATATGATGCAATCAGATCAGATACAGTCCCTGTCCCACATGGGGCTTACAGTCTAAAGGGCAGGTAGAACAACTATTCTACCCCATTTTAGAGATGAGGAAACTGAGGCACAGTTAAGTGGTTTTGTCCAAGATCACATAGTAGACAGGTGGCAGAATCACTGAGTAAGCTCTTATATTTCACTTTAGTCCTTGGTGATGGAGTTGGTGAGGTTTTTGCCCTGGAGAAAGAAGGGAATAAGGAGAAATGAACAGGGCCATTAATCCTGGCAATAATGGTGGTATTTATTAACCACTTTATTTGTGCCAAGCAATGTGCTAAGAGCTGGGTCAGACCCAAGATCATCTAATCTACTTACACTGTGAACCCCATAGGGAACTGGACTCCATTATAATTATGTTATTATTCATTCATTCAATTGTATTTATTGAGCACTTACTGTGTGCCAAGCACTGTCCTAAGTACTTGGGAGAGTATAATGTAACAACAAACAGACACATTGTCTGCCCACAGTGGCTATTACTATTTCTGTTATTATTTCTTTAGGACACAGACTGGCTCAGAGCCAACAACTGCCATTCAAGGACACTGAAAGGATCCCTTCCTTTGGGTAAAACTCAAGACGACAAAATTGTGAAGGGTGTGAGCAAATCAAAATTGTTTCTAAATCCCCAAACACGAGACAAAAAGTCCACACCCACTGAAGCTTGAGGGTGTCAGTTTAACAAACATGAAGAAGCACTTCTTCACCCTGTGTGGGTAAAGAAATATATTGTTACAGGAAGTTGGGCACCCAGAAATAGCTGCAGGGTCAAGAGAGGTTCAAGGGAATACTGTGTACCTAAAGGAAAAGCTATGGTCAAGAGTGTTTCTCTGACTAAGCCGTCCTTCCCTCTTCTCCCCCTCCCTTCTGCATTATCCTGATTTACTCCCTTTATTCATCCCTGCTTTCAGCCCCAGAGCACTTATGTCCATATTCATTCATACATTCAATCGTATTTATTAAGTGCTTACTGGATGCAGAACACTCTACTAAGTGCTTGGGAACATATAATACAGCAATAAAGGATGACAATCTCCACCCACAATGAGCTCACAGTCTGGGGGCAGGAAATTAGCACCCAATTAAATACCACTGTTTATATTATGGTGTTTGTGAAGTGCTTACTATGTGCCGGACACTGTACTAAGCTCCGGGATAGATCTTCTAGACTGTGAGCCCATTATTTGGTAGGGACCGTCTCTATATGTTGCCAGTTTGTATTTCCCAAGCATTTAGTACAGTGCTCTGCACACAGTAAGCCCTCAGTAAATACAATTAAATTAATGAATGAATATCAAGTAACCAGGTTGGGGCCCAGCCCATGTCCCACATAGGGCTTCCCGTCTGAGTCTCCATTTTATTAATAATAATAATAATAATAATGGCATTTATTAAGCACTTACTAAGTGCAAAGCATTGTTCTAAGCGCTGGGGACGTTACAAGGTGATCAGGTTGTCCCATGTGGGGCTCACAGTCTTCATCCCCATTTTACAGATGAGGGAACTGAGGCCCAGAGAAGTGAAGTGACTTGCCCAAAGTCACACAGCTGACAATTGGCAGAGCCAGGATTCGAACCCATGACCTCTGACTCCAAAGCCCAAAGCCTGTGGTCTTTCCATTGAACCACGCTGCTTCTCATATTACCGATGAGGTGGCTGAAGCATGGAGCAGTGAAGTGACATTTTTTAATCATATTTATTGAGTGCTTACTGTGTACACAGCACTGTCTAGCACGTGGGAGAGTACAATACAGCAATAAACAAACACATTCCTTGCCCACGATGAGCTGACGGACTTGCCCAAAGTCACACAGCAGGCAAGATGCAGCATTATTGATTGATAAGGCCCTCCCCGAATCTCCTGTGGTATGATCAGCCACCTCAGAGAGTTCAGAAAAGCTCTAAGAAGAGGAACACGGGGGCATTTCTGCCTTGCTCTATTTAAGACAACTCTTCTCCAGTAGCTGGCTTTTAAGTAGCGCACAGGACTTCTAACTTCACGAGCTCCGAGAGGCTCTCCCGAGGACGAGTTCTTTATTTTAATTGAAGTCTTCATCACTGGCTGGCTTCCAAGTGGGCCTACCGCATGTCTATTTCTTTCCTAGAGCTGCAGTAGATTATGATGTTCAAGTTCATTTTTTTCGATTTACTGTACTTCGCTGGCAGCCCGCTACCAACAGCCTGCCAGGCTTGTGGAACTCAACCTTGCCAACCCGGGTCCAATGAGGTGAGCCTTTGAAGTCCTTTTTTTAAAAAATAGTATTTTTCAAGTGCTTACTTTGTGCCAGGCACTATTCTAAATGCTTGGGGTAGATGCAAGATAATCAGGTTGGACTCAATCCATGCCCCACATGGGGCTCATAATCCTAACCTGAGAAGCAGCATGGTATAGAGGATTAGAGCACAGGCCTGGAATTCAGGAGGACCTGGGATTCCAGCTCGTCCACTTGACTGCTGTGTGACCTTGGGCAAGTCACTTAGTGGGCAAGTCACTTAGCTTCTCTAGGCCTCAGTCTCCTCTCCCCCTCCTCCCTCCTCCATCCCCCCCGCCTTACCTCCTTCCCTTCCCCACAGCACCTGTTTATATGTATATATGTTTGCACATATTTATTACTCTATTTATTTATTTTACTTGTACATATCTATTCTATTTATTTTATTTTGTTAATATGTTTGGTTTTGTTCTCTGTCTCCCCCTTCTAGACAGTGAGCCCACTGTTGGGTAGGGACCGTCTCTATATGTTGCCAACTTGTACTTCCCAAGCGCTTAGATACAGTGCTGTGCACACAGTAAACGCTCAATAAATATGATTGATTGATTGATTGATCTGTAAAATGAGGATGAAGATGGTAAGCCCTGTGTGGGAAACGGACTGCGTCCTACCTGATTACCTTGTATCTCCTCCAGTGCTTAGAACAGTGCCTGGCATGAATAATAATAATAATAATGGCATTTGTTAAGCGCTTACTATGTGTAAAGCATTGTTCTAAGTGCTGCGGGGATAAAAGGTGATCAGGTTGTCCCATGTGGGGCTCACAGTCTTAAATCCCCATTTTACAGATGAGGTAAGTGAGGCTCAGAGAAATTAAGTGACTTGCCCAAGGTCACACAGCAGACATGTGGTGGAGCCAGGATTAGAACCCATGACCTCTGACTCCTAAGACCGGGCACTTTCCACTGAGCCACGCTGCTTCTGTAAGCGCTTATCAAATACCATTAAAAAATCCCCATTTTACAGATGAAATAACTGAGGCACAGAGAAGTGAAATGACTTACCCAAAGTCACACAACAGCCAAGGAGCAGAACCAGGATTGGAACCCAGATCCTTCTGACCTTTAGGCCCGTGATCCATCCTAGGCTGCACTGCTTCTCCACATTTCACATTGGCACACGGTTCATGATGATGATGATGATGACGGTATTTGTTAAGCGCTTACTATGTGCCAAGCACTGTTCTAAGAGCTGGGGTAGATACAAGGTAATTAGGTTGTCCCACGTGGGCAGTCTTAATCCCCATTTTCCAGATGAGGTAACTGAGGCCCAGAAAAGTGAAGTGACTTGCCCAAAGTCACACAGCTGACAAGTGGTGGAGCCGGTATTAGAACCCATGACCTCTGACTTTCAAGCCCAGGCTCTTTCCACTAAGACACGCTGCTTCATGCTCATGAACCATCTGTCCAAAGAAGCAGAAGTAGCAATAGTAGCAGAAGTAATAATAGTAGTAATGGTATTTATTGAGTGCTTACTGTGGGCTGACCACTGTACTAAGTGCTGGGAGAGAATGCACAGCTGGGAATTAAACACAGTCTCTTGGCAGCATTCGCAATCTAAAACTATAAAAGTAGTCTTAGTTTGCCGCAATTTTCATAGAGGCAACTACTCTTCCAGAAGGATGGCCCAGAGCCCTTGAACTGGGTCTTAACCTCCTCCAGTCCTCTTGTCTCCTTCTCAGAAGCCTCCAATAGCCTGCTAATCAATCGATCAATCAACTGTATTTATTGAGTGCTTACTATGTGCCAGAATACTGTACTAAGTGCTTGGGAGAATTAGCAGACAAATTCCCTGCCCATAATCAGTTTACAGTCTAGAGAGTTACAGTCTACAATGTTCCCAGCCCCACAGTACTTATGTCCATATCTGTAATTTTACTTATTTATATTAATGTCTTTCTCCTCCTCTAGACTGGAAGCTCGCTGTGGGCAGGGAATGTGCCTGTTATACTGTACTCTCCCGAGTGCTTGGTTCAGTGCTCTGCACACAGTAAGTGCTTAATAAATACGATTGATGGACTAAACACTATAGCTCTGCTCTGTAACCTTCCTGGGGACTTTTTTACCCCTCTGTTCTTCCCAACTCTTCCCTGTCTATTGGGTGACTTTGCTCCTGTGAAATGGATATTTGCCTCCTGAGATATTGATGTTTCTTAGTGTGAGTTTGTCTGCTGTGCATCTCGAAGCCAGCAAAAGTTTCATTCAGTGTCAGACCCCAAGGGCTCATATTTATTGAGCGCTTACTTTGTGAACAGCACTGTACTAAGCACCTGGGAAGTACAAGTCAGCAACATGTAGAGACGGTCCCTGTCTAACAGACAGGCTGAGACCAATTGGAAAACAAAACTGCTTGTGACTGTTCACACCAGTAAATGATAAAAAATAATAATACTTGTGGCATTTCATTCATTCATTCAATTGTATTTATTGAGCGCTTACTGTGTGCAGAGCACTGTACTAAGCGCTTGTGAAGTACAAGTTGGGAACATATAGAGACGGTCCGTACCCAACAGTGGGCTCACAGTCTAGAAGGCATTTGTTAAGTGCTTACTATGTGTCAAGCACTGTTCGAAAAGCTATGGGAGAAACAAGATAATCGGGTCCCCCATGGGGCTCACAATCTCAAATTGCAGGTGAGGGAACTGAGGCACAGAGAAGTTTTCAGTGACTTGCTGAGGGTCACCAAGGAGGTAGGGGCAGAGTCAGGATTAGAACTCAGGTCTGCCTCCCAGTCTCTTTCCCTGACTCTTTCCATTAGGCCACGCTCCCTCCAACCCAAACTTAAGCAGTCCACAATGAAGGACTCCTTTTGACCCTCCTCCCCTCACCCCCTGGCCTTTCTCAGCCAATTAAATTCCTAATGAAAAAGAACAGGAATTTTGCTTTCACAAGGACCCGGCGGGGTGTCCATGGATCTCAGAGGACTTGTATTGGAGAATGTGTCTGGAAACCCCCATTTCTTCGCCAAGTTTTGCTAACGTCAGGTGACAGTGTTAACACAGTCCTTATCACTAAAACCACGGCCTTTCCGACCAAATCCAAACAAAAACGGATGGAATAAAAACACCCAAACCGACCCCTTACTGCTCTCCGCTGATAGTAATCAGCGGGATTGCTGGGTTGAGGAAGGGGCTCGAACAGGATAAGATGTATTGTTTAAACAGTTGAATGTGAAAAGGTGGGGGAGGGGGAATCTTGAATTGAAGATTTATTTGGAAGTTCTGGGCAGATTAACTTTTGCTAAGAGCCAGGACTAAAACTTTATTGGGAATGCTACAGACACTCCAAAGACCGACAAGAGAATTTAAGTTAGATGTGATTAGTATGAAGAAAGTTACATTTATTGTACTCTTATGTATAATTGATCACATGAAAGGCCTTTTATAACTATAAAAAAGACAGCACATTAAATTGTTTTACCCTGAGGATTATACAAATTTGCGGCTATCAGATTGGAGCACCATGCGATTGGTTTCATTGCAACACTAAATCATTAAGCAGCTCATTTTTATTCATCTATCTCTGCTGCTATTTACTATTAGCCAAAAGGCTCCTCTTTAGTTCAGCTTCGCTCCATACACTACCCACTCACTCACCATGGGGTCAACATGAGTAATAATAATTGCGGTATTTGCTAAGCGCTTACTATGTGTCAGGCACTGTACTAAGCGCTAGGGTGGGTACAGGCAAATCGGGTTGGACACAGTACCCATCCCGCATGGGGCTCACAGTCTTAATCCCCAATTTACAGATGAGGTACCCAAGGAACAGAGAAGTGAAGTGACTTCCCAAGGCCACACAGCAGAGAGGTGGCAGAGCTGGGATTAGGACCCATGATCTTCTGACTCCCGAATCCATACTCTAGCCACTAATATAAGCTTGTTTGGCCCTTTCAGTCTCTTTCCATAGAGGGCAATTTCCAGCACGTAGTGTCTTTCGTAAAAACTCAGTTCAGATGAAGATCTTAGGGTCACGCAGTCAAGAAGATCAGAAACCTACTTGGTCTCCTGCCCAGTCAAAAGGATCTTGACAAAGCTCACATAACAACAGCTCTGTGGTAGATACAAGATAATCTGTTTGGACACAGTCCCTGTCCCACATGGGGCTCACAGTCTAAGTAGGAGAAAGAACAGATTTTTAATCCTTGTTTTACAGATGAGGTAACTGAGGCACAGAGAATTTAAGTCACACAACAGACTAGCGGCAGAGCCGGGATGAGAACTCAGGTCTTTTAACTCCCAGGCCCGTGATCTTTTCACTAGGCCATGCTGCTTCCCCTTGGACTTCTACTAGATTTTCCTCCAGCTGAATTCCCCCACCAAGTCAACAGGAGTGGAATGTCTATGTCACCCAAAAAGCTCTTGAAAACTCTTGAAGGCCAAGATATTATGAACTCGAGATGGGCACGGTGACGACTTGAATTGGTCCCAAAACATTCGACCTGCCACCCTGAGTTCTATTAGGTTGGCAGTTCGAGATTTCAACCAAGGTGGCTGAGCGTTATAGCTTTACTTTAAAAAAGTTTGCAGAGCTGACAGTCGATCGTAAGAGAATGCTTTATGAGCAGAATCAGTGTTTGAGAACTCTCGCCTCAGTGAGAAATAAAGGCATACATTCCAAAAAATTCTCCCCAAATCCTTATTGCATAATAATAATAATAATGGCATTTATTAAGTGCTTACTATGTGCAAAGCACTGTTCTAAGCGCTGGAGTAGATACAAGGTAATCAAGTTGTCCCATGTTGGGCTCACAGACTTAATCCCCATTTTACAGATGAGATAACTGAGGCCCAAAGTCACACAGCCGACAAGTGCATCTATAAATACATGTATTCTCAGAATTTACGTGTACTTTTGTGAAGTCAGAGTGCTGTTTTTAGTAATGTGGAATGCCAAAATAATCTACCGCAAAGTGAACACTATCTCCTGGAAAGCACAAACACACATGAGTCGAACCGCACATGTTCACTGTTGAGAGCTATCAATGAACTGTATTTTTCGAACACTTATTTTGTGCAGGGCACTGTAGTAAGTGCTTGGGAGAGTGCAGTATGATAGAATTGGTAGACACCTTCCCTGTTCACAAGGAATTTACAATCTAGAAAAACATTGTGGGCAGATGAAAAGAATACAGGACTGGGATTCAGAGGACTGGCGTTCTAATCTCCACTCCTCCACTTGATGATGATGATGATGATGGCATTTGTTAAGAGCTTACTATGTGCAAAGTACTATTCTAAGCATTGGGGAGGTTACAAGGTGATCGGGCTGTCCCGCAGGGGGCTCACAGTCTTAATCCCCATTTTACAGATGAGGTAACTGAGGCACAGAGAAGTTAAGTGACTTGCCCAAAGTCATACAGCTGACAATTGGCAGAGCCGGGATTCGAACCCATGACCTCTGACTCCAAAGCCCGTGCTCTTTCCCCTGAGCCATGCTGCTTCTCTACAGCCACTTGCCTGCTAGATGACCTAAGATAAGTCACCTAACTTGTCTGTACTTCAGTTACCCCATCTGTAAAATGGGGATTAAGACTTTGAGCCCTATGTGGGACAGGGACTGTGTACAGCCCGATCATCTTGTAGCTACCCCAGCACTTAATAATAGTGCCTGGCACATAGTTAGCACTTAATGAATTCCATCAAAATAAAAAGAAAAAAAAATCACATTTGAAGTGTGACATCAAGTTCCCTTCAGAGACAGGACGAGAAACTACATACAGTAGTCCCCTAATGCAGCTGAAATGTAGAATGCAGACAACCAAAATAGACTCATTTTCTGCTATTCCTTTTGTTTTTACTTTTATTTGGATTTACTAAACCTCAGTCCTCACAGCTCCCCAGTTCCCTACAGCCCAAAACCATGAACCAGATCCCTTTTCCCTTTGGGAAAGGACTGTGATAGGACACAGGAAGAAGGATGACCAGTCCTTCCCTGACTAAGCCCCTCCTTTCCTTTACTCTCACTCCCTTCTGCATTACCCTGACTTGCTCCCTTTATTCATCCCCCCTCCCAGCCCCACAGCACTCATTTACAGATCTGTAATTTCTTCATTTATATTAATGTCTGTCTCCCCGCCTAGACTGTAAACTCGGTGTGGATGGGAAATATGTGTGTTATATTGCTATAACGTACTTGTACTGACCCAAGTGCTTAGTGCAATGTTCTGCATACAGTAAGCTCTCAATAAGTATGATTCATTCAGTCAGTCATATTTGCTGAGCACTTACTGTGTGCAAAGCACTGTACTAAGCACTTACTAACTGAGTGTTTCTGTGCTATCACGGATTTGTGCCAAAATCCTTTCTAAGAGCATTTCCCCATCATCACCACCACCACTGCTCCTAAATTGCCTCAACCCCCTAGACCACCCTCCCTCCCTCTAGACTGTAGGCTTGTTGTGGGAAGGGAATGTGTCCTTTTCTAGAGAAGTGGCATGGCTCAGTGGAAAGGGCACGGGCTTTGGAGTTAGAGGTCATGGGTTCAAATCCCGGCTCCACCAACTGTCAGCTGTGTGACTGGGGGCAAGGCACTTCACTTCTCTGGGCCTCAGTTCCCTCATCTGTAAAATGGAGATTAAAGCTGTGAGCCCCCCGTGAGACAACCTGATCACCTTGTAACCTCCCCAGCACTTAGAACAGTGCTTTGCACATAGTAAGCGCTTAACAAATACCATCATTATTGTTATTTTATTGTTATATTGTATTCTCCCAAATAGTAAATGACCCTACACAGAGTAAGTGCTCAATAAATATGATTGACTGACCAACTGACTCCTTGGCTGTCCCTCCCCATGGCTACCTTACTACCACCGCCTCTCAACTGAAAATTTGGATCCCAACTCTAGTCCCTGTCACTTCCATCCTTCAACACCACACTGCTACTGCCATCTTAGAGAAGGGCAGAAGGACACGTAGTCCTTTCCTCCACCATCTTTATAAAAGTCCACACAGGTACTCTCTGTATGAGACACCCATCTGTATACAGAGCTGCTGTATTTATGAGGGACATTATAGCTTTGGAAAGGCCTGAACTGTCATTCAAACCACTCAAGTCCCCTCTGATGTTATTCTCCAACTCCGTACGAGAGTCTCCTTTAGCACTGCACTCTGAGGCGGTGACTTACCTGGCCTGTTATCTGTCACTGCTCTTGACAGGGGGGAAAAGGGAAATTGTTAGAGGAACGTAGGGACAGTGGGACAGGGATGGGCTAAGCAAACAAAGAAAAATCAATCCATTAAAAAGGATTTCCTAGACCACACCATGTGAAAATTCATTCAGCATAATTATGAAATGCAACACGCCCCTCTGATGTGCCCAACGTCATCTTGGCACTATTTGATTTTAAGAAAGAGTCCTGTTACATGAGAGCCTTTCAGCTTAGACATGTCATAATTTAGTTTTAAGTGAAATTTGGCAAACAGTGGTTAAAGTATTTTCAGATCAAAAAAAAGAGCATCTAAGCAGAAAGGTATTGCCAAAGGTAATTCTATAGTTGATTGTTTTAAGATGTGTCAATGTCATTACACCATAATATTAAGATGGCAGAATGATTCCAAAGTGTTTCTTTGGATATCCTGGTGGGAAGCTATTAAAACGTGAGATTACCCTGGCCAAATGGTTTCAGTGTGTGTCTTTGGATACCTGCTCTCCGCAGTCATTAGGAGATGGGTTTGCAATGGCAAAATGGTTCCATTGTGTGTTTGTGGGAAACAGCCTGTTACAACACTGTTAATATAAAACTCAGGGTAAGTTTAGAAGGGAAAGCAAGGATGGACAAAGAGAAAATCTGGGGTTATTCATCTCCATTACATTGTCAAAATGAACTGAAGCAAGCGAATGCTAAGGGGTTGATACTGTGACTTGGAAATAGGAGGAACTTTTTAAGTTCTGAACCAAAGAACTTTTTGAGTTCTGAGTTCTGAGCTCTTGGGCCATCAGACAATGGACCTTCACATAACAAAGCACCACAAAATAACCATAGCTAAACCCACAAGAACAAACAAGAAATCCGGATTCTAAAGCCAGAAACCGAAGGAAGTCTGTTCCTCCAGGAAATCATAAACTTGGAAATCAGTGGAATTTCAGAATCACCATTGATCCTCGCCTCAGTCCCTTGAGTCTGTAGAAAACCGCAGGCCTCCAAGAGCTTATAGTTTTTGTCCGCCAAGCAAACCCAGCTCAGGATACTCCATCATTCAAAGCTTTTCTCTTTTTGCTGTTCCAGATGTGACCTTCCACTGAGCAATCTTCCCAGGCAAAAAAGCCCCAAAGAAGCCCAACAGCTGGAACTCTCCATTAATGGAGCTACTGCATGGAGGAAGAGGGACATTAAAATAACTAAACCTCCTTCCTTGTTGGTTCATAAAAATAAACTTACTTTCTAATGGCATATCTTTACCAGTCAGTCAGGGTTTTAATAATTATACTAGTAATAATAATAATAATAATAATGATTATGTTGTTTGCTAAGAACTTACTATGTGCCAGGTACCATAATAATAATAATATTAATAATAATTATGGTACTTGTTAAGAGCTTACTATGTGCCAAGCCCAGGTGGTACACAGTCCCCATCCCACATGGAGCTCACAGTCTCAATCCCCATTTTACAGATGAGGTAACTGAGGCACAGAGAAGTGAAGTGGCTTGCCCAAAGCTACACAGCAGGCAAATGGCAGAGCAGGGATTAGAACCCATGACCTTTTGACTCCAAGGCCCGGTTTCTAGCCACGATGCAAAGATCCTCGGCAGTAAGCTTATTATGGACTGGGAATGTATCTGCTAATTCTGTTGTATTGTACTCTCCCAAGCACTTAGTACAGTGCTAGGCACATAGTAAGTGCTCCATAAATACCACTGATTGAATACTGCAATCGATATCCACCTACCCAGGATCTGGCAAAGTAACAAACTGTTGGTTGTTCATGTATATTATGGAGTGGTTTTTGCTCATTCTTGAGAAGTAGCATGGCCCAGTGGAAAGAGCATCTCAGCTCTGCCACTTGCCTCTCTGCAACCTTGGGTAAGTTGCTTAACTGCTCTGTGCCTCTGTTTCCTCATCTGAAAGACAGAGACCTGTTCTCCCTCCTGCTTAGACTGAGCTCCGTGTAAGGCAGGGACTGTGTCTGATTATAGCTTATTTTCCCCAGCGAGTGGCATGTAAGTATTTAACAAGTACCACTGCTATTATTATTTATTGTTGTTGATCCGCCCCCCCCCACCCCGAGAAAAATTCTTGCAAGAGATTTCTTCAGCGTCTTCATTTCCACATGGACAGACAGTGAGGGGGACAGGGTCCCCTCATTTCAGGAACAAGAGAGAGGAATGTTGAGAAGTACTGCTCTGACTTTGGGTGATATTTCAGAGGACGTGGTGTCCATGATGAGGTGCTGGGACAAAGGGATGCTGCCTCTTCCTTCCCAATTGCCAAGTGAGTCCACCTTGTCTAGCTCAAGCACATTAGTCTGGCTGAAATTTATAGATCATCCCACTCAATCAATGGTATTTATTGAGCACTTACTATGTGCAAGGAAACTTGCCGCCTCCTACTTCAAATTGTATTCTCCTATTACACCCCAGCCTGCACACTTTTCCTCTTTAGTGCCAATCCTCTCACTGTGCATCGATCTCATCTATCTCACCACCAACCTCCCGCCCACATCCTGCCTCTGGCCTAGAAGGCTCTCCCTCCTCATCCCCTGTTACACTCCCTCACTTCAAAGGCTTACTGAAGGCACATCTCCTCCAAGAGACCTTCCCTAAATTCACTTTTCCTTTTCTTCAGCTCCCTTCTCCATCATCGTGATTTTGTCCCTTTATTCATCCCTCCCTCGGCCCCACAGCCCCATGTCTGTATCTGTAATTAATTAATTTATTTATATTAATGTATGTCTCCCTCTCTAGACTCTACTGCATTGTACTTCACTGACTGCTTATTACCATGCTCTGCACACGGTAAGAACTCAATAAAAACCAACTTTTTGATTGATTCCTGGACCCTCCTTTTAGGCATTCAATGAAATCAGAGCCCCAGAATGTTCTTTGCTCTTGGCATTTTATAAGCATCTCAGAGAAACACCTCTATAAAGTTTTAATAATATTATCGTATGTATGTATGCCATCATTTATTTTTGAAGAGTAAATATTTGGGCTAATTATATCAATGTCATCCGCTGTGCTAATTATTTCAATATCAACATGTTGCTATCGATGTAATTAATTAGCACAAAGATTTACTCTTCAAAAAACGTGGCAGTGTCTCTCTGACTCACGTGCCATGAGGGTAATAGAAGTGAAGTATGGTCGTTCAGCACCGTATTTAAGCTCGAATAGGAAATCAGCTTTAATCATTGCCTAATGCTGAATGTGGCCTTAGACAAATAAAATAGGATTCTTTTGCACATCTCTTGGGAGTGGATGCTGGGATAAAATGCATCTGAGTAACTTTCTGTCAATGCCTTACTTGGTGATTAACCATCTAACCAAAAAAAGAAGCGGCTTCTAATTGACTCCAGAGACACCTACAGAAAGGTAAGTGAAATGAATTAAAATGAAAAAACGATATATCCTGAGCCGAGAATGAAGTCATATGAGCATTCTTCCTTACGACCCTTCCTCTGGCTACAAAAAATGGAGAAGACAAATACTGATGATGATGGTATTTGTTAAGCGCTTATTATATGCCAGACACCATAATAATAATAATAATGGTATTTGTTAAGCACTTACTATGTGTCAAGCACTGTTCTAAGCTCTGGGGTGGATACAATCAAATCAAGTTGGACACAGTTCCTGTCCCATGTGGGACTCACAGTCTCAATCCCCATTTTACAGATGAGGGAACTGAGGCACAGAGAAGTAAAATTACTTTCCCAAGGTGGGGGGTGGAGAAAGAGAGAAGGAGAGAGAGAGAGAGAGAGAAAGAGAGAGAGAGAGAGGGAGAGAGAACCCTTGAGAAGTATTCCTTCAGTCAAGAACAGCTACTTAATTAATTTTAATGTCTGTCCCCCTCTAGACTGTAAGCTCATTGTGGGTTAATTGGGTGCCTATCAACTCTGTTGCCTTCTACTCTCCCGAGTGTTTAGTACAGTACTCTGCACACATTAAGCACTCAATAAATACCAATGATTGATTTATTGATTGGTTCAGCTAAGGACACCTATGAAATATATTTCCATATCAGTCTCCCCTCTAGACTGTGACTCATTATGGCCACCCCAGTGCTTAGTACAGTGCCTGGCACATAGTAAGCACGTAACAAATACTAAAATTATTATTATGAGTCTGCCAGGTTCTGTTTTTATTCCTTTGTCTGGTTTGGTTTTCCTAGAAAATGACACTGGATAGGTCTTAATTTGGGGGACAGTCAGTCGGTCCGTCATATTTATTGAGTGCTTACTGTGTGCAGAGCACTGTATTAAGTGCTCGGGAGAGTACAATAGAACAATAAATGGACACATTCCCTGCCCACACAAGTCTAGACGGGGAGACGGAAATTAACACAAATAAATAAAATGACAGATATGTACATAAGTGCTGTGGGGATGGGGGGGGATGAATTAAGGGAGCAATTCAGGGTGATGCAGAAGAGAGTGGAAGAAAACAAAAAGAAGGTATAGTCAGGGAAAGCTTCTTGGAGGAGATATGCCTTCAATAAGACTTTTTAAGTGGGGAGAGTAAAGCAACTGAAATCAGAGTGTGGAGGATCGTTGTGGGCAGGGAATGTGTCTGTTGTTGTAGTGTACTCTCCCAAGCGCTTAGGACAGTGCTTTGCACACGGGAAGCACTCAATAAATACGATTGAATGAATGAATGGATGAAAGAGGGTACTGAAATCTGACAGCCCTACAGAAATACCACAGAGCTTCTGAGAGGTAGGTTCTTACTACTTCAGTAGTTTCCCATCACCTAAACACTTGGCTGTTTATCTCCATCCCCATAACATTCCTGTCCTTTAACTTAGTTGCTTCCCTTCAGTTGTAAGTAAGTTTAGTGTCTGCCTGACGCACAGACTGTGAGCTTCTTGAAGGTAGTGGTGGTTGCTTTGTTATTATTATTGTGGTGTTTGTAAAGCGCTTACTACACCTACAGAAAGGTAAGTGAAATGAATTAAAATGAAAAAACGATATATCCTGAGCTGAGAATGAAGTCATATGAGCACTCTTCCTTAAGACCCTTCCTCTGGCTAAGCGCTGGAGTATATACAATGCAATTAAATGAGGAATAGTCCAGGACCTACACAGGGCTCCCAGTTGAAGAGGAAGAGGAGACTAGTACTTAATCCCCATTTTACAGATGAAGGAACTGAAGCACAGATAAATTCCCCAAGTGGCCCAAGTTCACGTGTCTTAGTGGATAGAGCATAGGCCTGGGAGTCGGAAGGTCATGGGTTCTAATCCTGTTTCTGCCACTTGTCTGCTGTGTGACCTTGGGCAAGTCACTTCACTTCTCTGGGCCTCAGTTACCTCATCTGTAAAATGGGGATTGAGAGTGGGAGCCCCACGTGGAAAGGGACTGCATCCAACCTGATTTGCTGGTATCCTCCCAGTGCTTAGTATAGTGCCTGGCACATAATAAGTGCTAAACAAACACCATAATAATAATAATAATAATGGTTATTATTATTACACACCAAGTAAGAAGCAGTGTGAACTAGTGGATAGAGCACAGGCCTAGGAATCAGAAGGACTTGAGTTCTGATTCCAGTTCTGCCATTTGTCTGCTGTGTGACCGTGGGCAAGTCACTTCACTTCTCTGTGCCTCAGTGACCTCATCGGTAAAATGGGAATAAAGACAGTGAGCTCCATGTGGGGCGTGGACTGTGTCCAGCTGGATTATCTTGTATATACCCAGCACTTAGTACAGTATCTGGCACATAGGAAGCACTTAACAAATACCATAAAAAAAATGGAGAAGCCACATCTTCTCCCAGCCCCATGTTCTTTCCTCTAGACCAGGCTGTTTCTCTGGTCGATCATTTCCACTCTCTCTGTTGTAATCTCCCAAGAGCTTAGTATAGTGTTTGTACAGAGTAAATGCTCAATGAAATACTAATCATTGTTTGATTGATTAATCTGATGCTTACCCTCCTTCTGCTGAAGGAGTAAAATCCAATAAATTCCCCAGAAATGTAAACTAAAATATCAGGATGAGACTTTCTCTCTGCCTCTGTCTTTCCCCACCCTCTTAGTGACTTTCCTCCCCATTCTGTAATAACGGGGATGGTGCTATTCTCACACCTCAGGAAATCCTGCTTTGCAAGGCTTTTTATTCTACTGCTGAAAATGACTCACTCTCCCTGGATTTGTTCCTTTCTATCTTTCCAACTTCCTTTGGGTTTAAGCTGTTCCTTCATAAAAACGTCACCCCTTATCCACTCATGATGGTCTTTCCTCCTGGCAGAGTTTGTGTTATCCAGCGTGACAAAGTCTTCAGGCATATTAGTGATGGAGTCTGTTTAGCCCGGGCAGTGGGCCTTCTGAGTATTATCCAAGCATCCTCCCTCTCTTCCCTGTACGACTACGATCATGCAAAAGAATGATTCCCCAATGAAGGACTGTCTTTGACTGTGAGCCCAACCCAGAATGGATGGAGACTGTGTCTAATCGGCATATTTTGTGCTTACAACAACGCTCAGTACAGAGCTTAGCGTAGGGTAAGACTGTAAGCTCCTTGTGGGGAGGGATCACATCTACCAACTCTGTTCTGTTATATGGTCCCAGAAGTTTAACACAGTGCTCTGCCCACAGTAAGGGCCCAATCAGTACATTTGATTAACAAGTACTATTATTATTTTTATCATCATCATTGTTGTTATTATGTACCTGGCATTGTTTGAGCCTAATTTTCTCTCCAGTCAGTTACGACTGCTGCTGCTTTATAGTGCTCATAATGAGCCAAGCACTATTCGAAAACCTGAGATGAATATAAGAAACAATTTAAAGATGGTCCCTACCCCACCAGGGGCTCACAAATGTAAGTAAGAGAAGAAAAACACACCCAGTAACAATAAATTACAAACCGCAACAAGAGATAATTAAAGGCAAAACCATCCAAAAGAGGATTAATGAATAAAGTAGTTTTTGAAAGGGGTGGTCTTGGTTCCTGTTTGGCTCCAAGCCAATAGCTCTGGGCTATGAATGGAAACCATCTACCCATTCCTCTAAATGTTGTTGCAGGTTTCACCTCTGCAGTGTTGGTGGGAAAGGGGGATGTGGTTTTGCCCTAGAGTGGGACAGAAGCAGAGAAGGGGTTAAAGGTCAGGCAGATTGGCAACCTGACTGTTAGACAAGCTTGATTTCCGAAGTACCACACACTGTAAGCTCGTTGTGGGCAGGGAATGTCTCTGTTTATTGTTCTGTTCTACTTCCCCAAGCGCTTCGTACAGTGTTTTGCACTCAGTAAGCGCTCGATAAATATGACTGATTGAATAAATGAATGAAAAGAAAGAAGCAAAACAGTCCGTAGGGAGCCCAGCCTTGCTCTCAATTCAGGGCAACAGAGCCTGAGTTCTTATTGTAATTCAGCCATGTTTCTGGTGAGAATTGAAGTTGGGAGGGTGGAGAAGAGGTAGCAGGATGCTCATCAGTTTCCTCTGGCCTTGTGTCTGCTCCCCTGTGGCCCCGGCAATCGATCATTCCATCAATCGATCAGTTGTATTTATTGAGTGCTTATTGTGTGCAGAACACTGTACTAAGCACTTGGGAGAGTACAATACAACAATATAACAGAGCTGGCAGAGAGTTCCCTACCTACGATGTGCTTACAGTGTAGGGGGGGAGAACACACTTGGTTTCCACTGTTTATTTATTATTATGGAATTTGTCAGGTGCTTACTATGTACGAGGCACTGTACTAAGATAATCAGGTTGGGACATAGTCCGTATCCTACCTCAGGTCTCACAGTCTTAATCCCCATTTTTGTAATAATAATGTTGATATGTGTTAAGTGCTTACTATGTGCCAAGCACCGTTATAAGCTCTGGGGTAGATACAAGGTGTTCGGGTTGTCCCACGTGGGGCTCACAGTCTTCATCCACATTTTACAGATGAGGTAACGGAGGCCCAGAGAAGTTAAGTGACTTGCCCAAGGTCACACAGCAGACAGGTGGCGGAGCTAGGATTAGAACCCACAACCTCCAGTTCCCAAGCACGGGCTCTTTCCACTAAGCCAGATGCGATAACTGAGACACAGAGAAGTGAAGCGACTTGCCCAAGGTCACGTGGCAGACAAGTAGCAGAGCCAGGATTAGAACCCAGGTCCTTTGACTGCCTGGCTCGTGCTCTATCCACTAGGCCATGCTGCTTCTCTGGTGTCCAAAAATGTCTACATAGATGTTGGGGATTGTACTACGCCTCAGGGACTGATCAAGGTGGATCTGGGGGAAGTGGCAAATAAACATTTTACTAATCAGTTCATCAACTTGGCCTAATAATAATGATGATGATAATAATAATGATAATTCATTCATTCATTCATTCAATTGTATTTATTGATCGCTTACTGTGTGCAGAGCACTGTACTAAGCGCTTGGGAAGTACAAGTTGGCAACATATAGAGATGGCCCCTACCCAACAGTGGGCTCACAGTCTAGAAGACTAATAATAATAACAATGGTACTTGTTAAACACTTACTCTATGCCAAGCACTATTCTAAGCACTGGGGTAGATATGAGGTAATCGGTTTGATCACAGTCCCTGTCCCACATGGGGTTCACACTCTTAATCCCCATTTTACAGATGAGGTAACTGAAGCCCAGAGAAGTGAAATGACTTGCCCAAGGTCACACAGCAGACAGGTGGCTGAGCTAGGATTAGAACGTTGGTCCTTCTGATTCTCCAGCCCATGCTCTAGCCACTAAGAGCAGCCTCCTGTGGCTGGCTCACAGGCCGAAATATAATTTTCAACAGAAAGTACAATTTCCTGGAGAGGCAAGGGGCAAGAGTCAGGATTAGAACCCAGTTCCCCCTGACTCCCAGACTCAGGGCCCTTCCTGTAGGTCTCAGTGCTTCCCTCCTCTGCACCCTGCTAAATACACTCAATTTAGCAATCTTTCTTCTAGACACCCTTTTCCTTTTCTCCCCATCATCCCAGTTACAGGTCTCCTAAAGACAAAGCTTCTAGCTCTGTCTTCATTCATTCATTCAATCATATTTATTGAGCGCTTACTGTGTGCCGAGCACTGTACTATGCTCTTGGGTAGTATAAGTTGGCAACATATAGAGATGGTCCCTGCCCAACAGCGGGCTCACAGTCTAGAAAGGGGAGACAGACAACAAAACAAAACAAAGGGGAAGCAGTGTGGCCTTGTGGCTGGAAAATGGGTGGGAATGAGAAGGACCCGGGTTCTAATCCCGGCTCCACCGCTTGTGATTTTGGGAGAGTCCCTCCTCTTCTCTGTGCCTCAGTTTCCTCATCTGTAAAATGAGGATTAAGACTGTGAGCCCCAGATGGGACATGGACCATGTCCAACTGATTAGCTTGTGTCTACTCCAGTGCTTAGTATAGTGCCTGGCGTAGAGTAAGCGCTTAACAAATACCAAAGGAAAAACAAGGTAAGGGTTCGTAATAAACACCCCCAGTGGCAACAAAGAACAGAAACAGTCGTGTCCTGTTGTGGGATGAGCAGTTCCATATTCTTCACAGGCCTCACATCTTCCCACAATCCCAAGCAACAGCTTGGAGAAGAGGCGAGGACACTGGAGCCCCGTGGGATCAGCCTGGATGGGCGTCCGGAGTCCAGCTGGTGATGGAATTCGAGAAAGCCGACTGGCTCCAGAGCGAGGGTCCCTCGGGACCAGGCTCCGGCTTCAGGAGGCTCGATGTACCCAAACAATCCCATCCGGAGCCCTCACTCGCTCTCCGGGGATGCCTGAAACCCTTGATCAGATTCCTCGCCTCCTCCGGGTAATGATCAAGATCCAGAAATGCCTTTCCATCTGGAAAACTCATCTGGGATAAGGCCCGCGGCCGTTACTGCTGCAAAAGGAGAATTTGGCCGGGTTCCCATCTCCTCACGTCATGTGGGGGCTGTGGTGAAAACCGCCCCGGACTGGCTGGGAACGACTCTCCTGTCCTCCTGGACAAGCCCAGATGGAATTTTTCTGCTCTCCGTCCCCTTTTGATCCCCGGCATCGGGAGCCTTAACTAATCAGAGGCTGGAACCTGAAACGCACGGATGAAATCCGGCCAGGCTGATTCACTGATTTAAAATGACTTGTGGGAGTGAAAGGCAGAAGGAGCAGTGTGGTGCAGTCGATAGAACACGGGCCTTGGAGTCGGAGGGTCATGGGTTCTAATCCCAGCTCCGCCACTTGTCTTCTGGGTGACACTGGGAGAGTCACTTCGCTTCTCTGGGCCTCAGTTACCTCATGGGGATTGAGACTGTGAGCCCCCTGTGGAGCAGGAACTGTGTCCATTCTCATTTGTCTACCCCAGCACTTAGTACTGTGTCTGGCAAAGAGTAAATGCTTAACGAATACCACAATTATTATTATTATATGGATGGGGTCAGGCCTAGACTTGGGGCGATGGACAGTACCAAACTCCCGATGTTTCAAAGGATTCTGTTTATCGTCTTCCCCATCCAAATGGAATCCAGAGAGGCAGTGTGGCCTGGAGGGTGGTACACAGACCTGGAAGACAGGAGGAGCTGGGTTCCCCCTTGCTTCCTTGGCTTCTCCCCCCATATGGCTAACCGGATCTGCTTCGGGAAAGGCAGAAGCTAACATGCTCATTTGAAGGGACTGCCCTATAAATAATCTATCTGGATAATCTCTGATAATAATATACATTCAGCTACTCTAAACCCGAGCAGATAAAGTTCAAGGGGGTTTACACAACTGCTCACGTCATCCGTCACCTTCGAGCCTCCCAAGGGTCACGAGGGAACAGAGATATAGAGTGATTAGGGAATCCTTGCGGCCTTCAGTTACACTTCCTGCCCCGTTTCCCTTTAATCTTATAAAAATGGGTGGATGCCAATATGGGGTATATTTTTAATGGCATTTTTTAAAGGTAATGAAAATGAGAAGGATGGAGAGCGATAAGATTTTCTTCCATGTGTCTGGGCCGGGGCGGAAGGATGGTGAAAGTGGATCTGAGTAATTTGAACCAATTAAGTTAAGTGACATTTCTGATACTGCATTTCATTTGAATGTTTGGCATTTGCCAGGGAAGGTTGTAATTATGTTGCTTGGAAAAATAATTACAGGTTTGGAGTAAGGCAGATGTACCCTGGCAAGAGGAATGTTCTGGAAACGGGTGATTCCGGGGTGTTTCCTTACATTCTCTTTTTCTGATTGCTCTTCCTGTCCTCCTCATCTGTCCTGTCTTCCCTCCTACTTAGCTTGTGAACCCCATGTGGGATCTATTTAGCTGATATCTACCCAAGTGCTTAAGACAATGCTTGACATATAGTAAGAAGGACCTGGGTTCTAATCCCAGGTTTGCCACGTGTGTGCTGTTTGACCTTGGGCAAGTCACTTCACTGCTCTGGGCCTCAGTTACCTCATCTGTAAAATGGGGATTAAGATTCTGAGCCCCATGTGGAACAGGGACTGTGTCCAACCAGATTATCTTCTATCTACCCCAGTGCTTAGAACAGTGCCTGCATAGAAAGCACTTAACAAATATCAACAAAAAATGGTACTTGTTAATAATACTTAAGGTGCTTCTTAAGTGATTGGTCTGCATCAAGCACTGTTTTAAGCACTGTGGTAGATAAAAGTTCATCAGGTTGGACACATTCCCTGACCCACAAGGGGCTCACATTCTTGATCCCCATTTTACAAATGAGGTAACTGAGGCCCAGAGAAGTGAAGTAACTTGCCCAAGGTCACACAGCAGACACACGGAGGAAGCAGGATTAGAAACTAGGTCCTCCTGACTCTCAGGGCCAAGCTCTATCTCTTAAGCAATGCCGTTTCTCAAAAAAAACCACTGCTAATATTATTATCATTACTTGTATTTATAATTATTACCCAAAGCTGTAAGGACTTTGCAGGGATTCTCAGGGCAGCCCAGAGTAACCTGGGGGAGCTAGTGCAGAATTTTCCAAGCTCTTGGCCGCAAATTGTGGTGAGCCCACAACAAGCTGTTTTTTTTAAGTGACCGTTTGTGATACTGTGAACAACAACAGCAAGGAAGAAGCTCACAAGGCACTGAGTTGCTCTATTTGAGGCAGGTGATTACAGGCCTGTGGAAGTGGAGCAGGGAGGGAAGCAGGGTTTCTCTCCCTGTTCTACTCAGTAGTGGGCCTGGGCCAATCAATGACTGCCTTATACAACCCCAGCTGTGATGTGTAAGGCAGATAAAAGGCAGTTGCTCTGAATTGTAAGAGGAGGTGGTTACTGAGAAGTATTCTGGAGTTCCTTGAAGCAGGAGAACAGCATTTGGAAGCAGAAAGAAGAAGCATTAAGCAGAATGGGTTCCTTTGACCACGGACTGATTTTGGGCCCTTGGTGGAGTGAGTATGTGTTACTCCCTTGCATGTTGGTAAAGCTAAGTAAAAACTTTATACATTAGCCTTGATGTTCAAAGGTGTGGTTTGACTTCTATTACGTGTCACTGAGGCTCCCCTGGTCGGTATGAACTGGGGGGTTTATGATGCACAAAGACCTCCAGATGGCCATGTGGGAATGAAAAGAGGCAAAGCCCAGCAGCCTATACTATCTTCCAGGCTATTTTGAAAAATATTCTGTTTTAGATTATCTTAAATATGCAGCCCATTACACCCTTATGCCTGCATGTCCATGAAATGGATCCTCTCTGCTGTGAACCTCTCCTAGGTGATTCATCTATCAATCACTGGCATTTATTGAGCACTGTGTTTCTTTTGTTATTTTTTTCTCTCCCAAGTGCTTAGTACAGTGCTCTGCACATAGGTACTCAAATATGATTGACTGAATGAATAAGTACTAGGATTAGGACAATAGAGGTACATTCCCTGGACTCAAGGAGTTTATGGTCTTACTGGTCCCATGCTATCCTTCGATTGGCCCCTCTCTTGCTCTTGTCAAATCACTGGTTTATTTTTCCCCAGCAAAGCCTCTGGAAATATCCAGCTGGCTCTATCAACCTCTGCCCTACTTTCCTCCATGGGGCCCCAGCTCTGTTTCACACCTCTAGGGTTCTACTGTTGTTCAGTGGTATTTATTGAGTGTCTACTGTATGTAGAATACTGTATTAAGCGCTTGAGAGAGCAATACAACAGAATTTGTGGACATTCCTTGCCCATAAAGGGGCTTACAGTCGAGAGGGGGAGGCATATATGAACATAAATTGAGATTCAATTGTATTTATTGAGTGCTTACTGTGTGCAGAGCACTTGGGAGAGTACAATAAAACAGTAAACACATTCCCTGCCCACAGTGAGCTTAGTCTGGAGTGGGGGAGTCATATATGAACATAAATTGAGATTCATTCAATTCAGTTGTTTCCCAAGTGCTCTGCACACAGTAAGCACTCAAGGAGTACAGTAAAACAGTAAACACATTCCCTTCCCACAATGAGCTTAGTCTGGAGTGGGGGAGACAGATGTTAAATAAATTACAGATAGGTACATAACTGCTCTGGGGCTGAAGCGGGGAAGAGCAAAGGGAATGGGAGAAGAGGAAAGGGGTGCTTAATCAAGGAAGGGCTCCTGGAGGAGATGTGCCTTCAGTAAGGCTTTTAAATCGGGGAGAGATATTGTCTATGGGATTTGAGGAGGAAGGGAGTTCCATATCAGAGACAGGATGTGGGTGAGGGGTTGGCTGTGAGAGAGAGGCACAGGGAAAAAGGGTTTTTTATGGTATTAAGTGCTTACTATGTGCAAAGCACTGTTCAGGGGAGTGAAGTGTGTGGGCTGGGTTGTGATTGACTGCTTTAAAGCCAATGGTGAGGAGTTTTTGTTTGATGCAGAGGTGTATTGGCAACCATTGAATTTTTTTTGAGGAGTGGGGAGATGTCCTGAACGTTTTTGAAGAAAAATGATCTGGGCAGCCGAGTGAAGTATGAACTGGAATGGGGAGAGAGAGGGGAGGCTGGGAGGTCAGCAAGGAGGCTGATACAGTAATCCAGGTGGGATAGAATGAGTGATTGTATTAACATGGTAGCAGTTTGGATGTAGAGGGAAAAGTGGATTTTAGTGATGTGGTGAAGGTGGAACTTACAGTGGATTGAATATTTGGGTTGAATGAGAGAGTGAAGCCAAGGTTATGGGTTTGTGAAATAAAGATAGTTGAGCCCTCTATAGTGATGAGAAAGGGGGAGGATGGGGTTTGGGTGACAAAATAAGCATTTCTGTTTGGGACATGTCAAGTTTGAGGTGATGGGAGGACATCAAGTAGAGATCTTGAAGGCAAGAGGAAATGTGAGACAGGAGAGAGGGAGAGAGATCAGTGCTGGAGATTTGGGTATCATCTGCATAGAGGTGATAGTCGAAGCCATGGTAATGAATGAATTCTCCAAAGGAGTGAGTGTAGATGGAGAATAGAAGGGGACCCAGAGCAGAACCTTGAGGGACCTCCACAGTAAGGGAGTGGGAGGCAGAGGAGGACCCCATGAAGGAATCTGAGAATGAATGGACAGAGATAAGGAGAAGACAGTGTATGTACATAAGAGCTGTGGGGCTGAAGGTTGGGCGAATAAAGGGTTCAAATTCAAAGGCATCTTCACTGCTGCCTCAGAAGTAGTTAAAGCTCCTTTAGCTGAAGGAGAAACTTAAGTCAGTGAGGAAAAATGACCTATCCAGGATCCAAACCTGGGTTCTAGTCCCAGCTCTGCCATTTGCCTGTGGTGTGACTTTGTAAGTCACCTCACTTCTCTGTGGCTTGTTTCCTCATCCGCAAAATTGGGGATACCTCCTACTTGGACTATGAATCCCATGTGGACTGGTACTGTGTCTGTTCTACTTTAATAATAATAATACCTATGGGATTTAAGTGTTTACTATATGCTAGGCACTGTAGTAAGTGCTAGGGTAGATACAAGTAAATTGGTTGGCACACAATACCTGTCCCAAATGGGGCTCAAAGCCTTAATCTCTATTTTATAGATGAGATGTGAGGCACAGGGAAGTTAGGTGACTTGACCAAGGTCACACAGCAGACAATGGGGGAGCATTGTCTATCCATTAGGCCATGCTGCTTCTCATAGTGTAGCTTCTTATAATGTATCTAATCCAATGTTTGGCACCAAGTAAGCAATTAACAAATGCTACCACTATCATTTTGATTGTTTATTATCATTATCAGTACTATTATCAACACATCTTGTTTGGGTGGACCCAGAGCACAGCTGAGAGCTCCATGAAAAAAGATGACACCCATGCTTGGGTCTGAGAACAAATCTCAGTGCACATTAGGTGAAGAAAACAAAACCTCCAGCAGCCTAAAATCTTGGCCTGACAATCCACAGACTAGCTCTAATTTCATTTTGGAAGCTTAGCCCCCATTTCTTCTCTCACCATCCCAGCCCCCTCTGCCACAGGCCTAGGTCTCTCCTTCACTTTTAATTCATGACAGAATTTAGGGAGAATCTGAGGAAGATAAGGAGCCAAGGTTAGGGGAATTCTAGGGTTCATTCATTCAATTGTATTGATTGAGGGCTTACTGTGTGCTAAGCACTGTTCTAATAACTTGGGAGAGTGCAATATAACAGTCACCAGGATGAATTTACCTTTGATCTTGCCCTGAATTGTGAGCCTTCTGAGGGACAAGAGCCATGTCTCTTTCTCCCCTGCATATTCTCTCCCAACACTGCTTAGTCCGGTGCTCTGCACACAGCAAGAACTTAATAAATCCTATTACTACTCCTTTGAGGTTGAGCATTTTTAATTTCTATCAGTCAGAACACATTCCAAAGATTCCAAAGATGAAGATGGCACTTCACTGAAAGTCATAAGGAACCCAAAGGTATTTCTATGAGAACAAAGGTCTGCTCTGTCATCCAGGAGCCAGTCCACAGGTCAGCCAGGCGGTCAGCCAGGTAGTCGGATCAGTCAGGCAGCGAGAAGGCCACTCAGTCAGTCCATCTGTCAGACATTTAGTCAGTCATTCAGTCAGTTCGTCTGTCAGACATTGTCAGTCCGTCAGCCCCTCACATGAACATTCATTCTGACAATTAGACAGTTGCCAATGCTCTAGAGTTGATCTCGCTCCTCTCTGTCCTGTGCAGAATAGCTCATTCTGAGTGCTTTTCATCTTTCCATACAGAGGAAGAATGGGGCTGGGTAAATCTCCACAAATCCAGCAATCAATCAATCGTATTTATCAAGCACTTACTGCGTGCAGAGTGTTCTAAGGCTTGGGAGAGCACAATATAACAGAATTGGTAGACGCATTCCCTGCCCACAACGAGCTTACAGTGTAGAGGGGGAAATGGACATTTACACAAATAAATCACAGTTTTGTATGTAAGTGCTGTGGGGCTGAGGGAGGGATGAATAAGGTTGCAAATCCAAGTGCAAGGACAAAGCAGAAGTGTGTGGATGAAGAAGAAATGAGGGCTTAATCAGGGAAGGAGTAGATTTAATAAGGTTAGCAGGTGGGGAGAGAGATGAAGAGGGAGGGCATTCCAGGCCAGGAGCAAGACATGGGCAGGAGGTCGGCAATGAGATAGATGAGATTGAGGTACAAGTTGAGTAGGTTGGAGTAAAGTGGGTGGGCTGCATTGTAGTAGGAGAGTAGTGAGGTGCATAGGAGGGGACAAGGTGATGGAGTGCCTTAAAGCTGATGGTGAGGAGTTTTTGTTTGCTACAGAGGTGGATAGGCAGCTGCTGGAGGGGCTTTTGTGAGGGGAAACATAGACTGAACAGTTTTGTAGGAAAATGATCCGGGCAGCAGAGCACTTTCAGCGTGTACATTCACTCTCCATTTTGCAATTGGGCCAGAGGAGACAGAGGGGTGACATCTTTCCAAGAACTGGCATTTTGCTGTCACCCGGGCACTTCCCTGCTGTATGACCTTGGGCAAATCACTTTACTTCACCCTATCTCAGTTTCTTCACCTGTTAAATGGGGAAATAAATCCCTGTTCTCCTTCCCCTTAGACTGTGAGCCCAATGTGGAATGGGGACTGTTTGACCTGATTTCATACCTACCTCAGTGCTTAGTACAGTGCCTGGCACATAGTAAGTGCTCAACAAAGGCTGCAACTATTTTTCAGAAATGTCTTGTCTGAGCCTGAACCAAGGGCCAAGGTGGTTCCCGGTTTTGGAAATGTGTCTGATCTCGAGGAGGATCTCTGGCCTGGGGAACAAGCCAAGCCCTAGTTGCTTCCCACAGGGGTGGATTAAACAACCAGGGACCCTAGAGTTTAGCAAGTCTGGGTGCTGTGAAAACACAATGGTCAGGGCCTTGCATTCCCCACCTTATCTCTCTGACCTCCCTTTCTGAGTTTTTTTTTTTTTGCCTCCAGGCCTGCTTAATTGCCTCATTCATAACAAGAAAACCTCACCACAGTACCAAGTGCTTGCTTACAGTGATCTGCACATGGTAAGCGTTCAATAAATGATTGACAGAGTCAATACCTTCATGTCCATGTCCTGCTTCTGGCCTGGAATGCCCTTCTTTTTCATATCTGACAATCACTCTCCCCTCAGTACAAGCCTTACTGAAGGCACTCAGGTATTCTCCAAGAGGCCTTCCCTAACTAAGCCCTCATTTCCTTTTCTCCCACTTCCTTCTGCATCCCCCTGACTTTATTCACCTCCACCTAGACCCACAGAACTTATGTACATACATGTAATTTATTTATATTAATCTGTCTCCTCTAGACTATAAACTCACTATGGGCAGGGAATGAGTCTGTTTATTGCTGTACTCTCCCAAGTGCTTAGTACAGTGCTCTGCACTCAGTACATATAATTGAATGAAAACCAAGTATCACTGAGCCTTGCTGTTCAAGGCAAGCACATCACATATATTCTTCCCTTTGTCCATTTAGCCTTTTCTATCAAGGAAATTAGCATGTCAGCTTAAAGGGTGAAGCTGTTTCTCTCTTAGCTCAGTCGGAATGCCTGACCTTGATGATGATGATAATAATGGCTCTTACTATGTGCAAAGCACTGTTCTAAGTGCTGGGAGGCTACAAGGTGATCAGGTTGTCCCGCGGGGGGGCTCACAATCTTAATCCTCCATTTTACAGATGAGGTAACTGAGGCACAGAGAAGTTAAGTGACTTGCCCAAAGTTACACAGCTGACAAGTGGCAGAGCCAGGACTTGAACCCATGACCTCTGACTCCAAAGCCCATACACTTTCCACTGAGCCATGATGCTTCTCTTGATTATCAGTGATATTTGATCACCTGAAGATCAAAGCAGGGCTGGACCAGGACTAGACATTGAAGCTTTCTCTGACAGTCCTGCACTCCTTGCCAAAGTGGCAGCTGTATTGAGTTGCTTGGGTCAGTTCATTGTCTCCAAGACAAAACCGTCCCCCGTTTGGCCTAGTGGATACAGCACGGGCCTGGTAGTTAAAAGGTCATGTGTTCTAATCCTGGGTCCGCCACTTGTCTGCTGTGTGACCTGCTGACTTTAAATCAGCCCCCACTGGGGGCACAGCCTTGGGCAGGGAGATTTAAAGGAAACCGAGGACATGCCCTCACCCCTCCCAAAGGGGTTCTGATCCCAGTTCTAGTTCCAAACACTTGGTATAGTGCTTTGCACACAGTAAGCCCTCAATCAATACAACTGAGTGAGTAGGATGGAATAGTAGTAGTAGTGAGAACTTTACTATTTTGTTAATGATGTGCATCTAGCTTTATTTCTATCTATTCTGATGACTTGACACCTGTCCACGTGTTTTGTTTTGTTGTCTGTCTCCCCCTTCTAGACTGTGAGCCCATTGTTGGGTAGGGACCATCTCTATATGTTGCCAACTTGTACTTCCCAAGTGCTTAGTACAGTGCTCTGCACACAGTAAGTGCTCAATAAATATGAATGAATGAGTGAATCCACTTTGTGCAACGCACCAGGCAAGGGTCATGGGAAGTACAGAATAACAAAGACACATTCCCTGTCCACAAGATGCTTCTAATCTAAAGGGGAAGATGACCCCAAAAGATTATAACTAGAGGGGTCCAAATAAAATCAACTGAGGTGCCACATATGAGTGAGCAAGCTCCTAAGAGGATCATCTGTAGGATTATCTAGGTCATACCTGGCCCCTAAAGGCTATAAATCAAACCGTCACACGCTCTAGAAATGACCAGCTTAGAGAGGGACAAGAACAACCAGATGTAGACAGAAGAGCAGTGTTCTTTCCCTCTTTGCTGAAAAAGACCCACTAATTGCAACCATGCGAAATGTCACGTGCCTTTCTTTCTCTGCCAGGGCTAAGCTTCTCCCAGGGCAGATGGCACGCAGCATTTGAAAACTTGGTATTATTTAAATGAAACAGCCATTCCATTGCTCTCCATCACGCCCAACAACGCAGATTTCACACCCAATGACTGCACCAGCCGAGAGCTCCCTCTGTCTCCATTCCTAATGTTGGACAGAGAAATAAATACTCTTTAAATCAAGTTACCTGCCTGATGTTACCTCTGGGGAGAGGGGTTCTAATGATCGACTCTATGTTAGTTAGATTATCGTGGTTTTCCTCTGAGATCTACTGTGCCAGGGAGATGTGTGTGGTGTGTGCCAGTACGACTTTTAGACAGTATTAATACGCCTAAAATGACTTGGAATAATAAGCCATCCCTACTGGATGGACTTTGGAGGGGATGGAGGAATGTTTCCAACAGATTACTGGGGAACACAGGGGAAATCTTTTTCATCCCGGCTAGATGCACAGACACCTGCGAAATCGGAGGAATGGCAGAAAATAAAACCACAATTTTAGATTCTGTGCGCTCGCTCCCCCCACTGCTCAGGGTGGAGGCTTCTCCTGTCCCTGAGATCAGAGAGGAAGTGTGAAGACCCCTGATCACCCACCTGCCAATTTCAGAGAGGGTCTGACTTGGGGCTGGGGTGGCAAGCCCTGCACTGCCACCCTAGAGGCTCGGCTGCATTTCCTGGTGCCCGTTCCCTGAAACGTGGGGGCTGAGAACATGGTGATTGAGAAGAGGTTCATCCATAGAGGGTGAAGAAAAATGCCTAGCGGATAGAGGATGGGCCTCAGAGTCAAAAGGACCTGGATTCTGTCACCGGCTCTGTCACTTGTCTGCTATGTGAACTGGGGCAAGTCACTTACTTTCTCTGGGCCTCAGCTACCTCATCTGGAAAGTGGGGATTAAGAGTGTGAGCCCCATGGGGGACATGGACTGTGTCCAACCTGACTAGTTTGTATCTACCCCAGCGCTGAGAACAGTGCCTGGCATATAGTAAGCACTTAAAAAATGTCACCTTGCTTTGTTCCTGATCCTACTTTGGATCAGGGACCTTTCTTGCCTTCCCCAATCTCTAATCCTCCAATTCCTTAAACCCTTCAGCTGAATCATTACTGCTTCAGAGAAACAATGGGTAGAGCACGGGCTTGGGAGTCAGAAGGTCATGGTTCGAATCCCAGCTCCACCACATGTCTGCTGTGTGACCCTGGACAAGTCACTTTGCTTCTCTGGACTTCAGTTACCTCATCTGAAAAATGAAGATGAGTGTGAGCCTCATGGGGGACAGGGTCTGTGTCCAACCTGATTATCCTAGGGCTTAGAACAGCGCTTGGCACATAGTAAGCGATTAACAAATACCATATTATTATTATATATGTGGAAACTGAGACTCAGATTGGCCGACTTGCCCAAAGTTTGCCCAACAAGCCACCGGCAGGGTGGACATTAGAAGCTCCAGGTTTCTTGAATCACTGGCCATGGTGGTCTCCCCTCCAGACCCCTCCCCTCCCCTCTCTTGTGGGTCCTTAATTAGAAGGTATTAATTCGGAAAGAATGGGACTATTTACAGATTTGAGCAGACTGAGGTGACTTGCTATTTGCTCTGACCACAGTGGCTCCTACATCGCGAGGGAGGCTGTGACCAAGCCTACGAGTTCCGTGTTGTGGCGTCCGGGAAGACGGTGCATGGTGCCGGCGAACCCACCGAGGGGAGAAACTTTGAAACATTTTTAAAATGCAGGTGCACAAATTACTCATGCCAGGATCACTGGTGGCACTTTGTAATAAAATCTTCTGTTTATTTTCCACTGCTGAATACACATACCTTAGTGTACCCAGAAAGGAGGCCTCATCACTTTCCAATGAACAGTTTGCAGATGGATTAATGCATGCACCCAGGAAAAAAACTTGCAGATTGAGGGTCATTTGATTCGGTGTGAGAGGGCCTAGTTGGAAGAGCTCTAGAGGAAGCAGAATCTAGATGCTGTAGCTGCCTTCATCGCCATATGCTTTGGAGATCCAATGGTATTTTTTTTGGTACTTGCTAAGCTCTTACTATATGTCAAGCGCAGTTCTAAGCATTAGCATAGATACAAGACAATCAGGCTGGACCCAATTCCTGAGCCGCCTAGGACGCATAGTCCAAATTGGAGGGAGGAGTTTTAACTTCCGCTTTACCTATGAGGTAACTGAGGTACAGGGAAGATAAGTGACTTGACCACGGTCACGCGGCAGACGAGTGGCAGAGCCGAGATTGGAACAGAGGTTTTCGTACTCCCAGGCCCATGCTCTTTCCACAAGGCCATGCTGCTTCTCTTCCTTTTGTCTCTTTTTATCTTTTACTTTTTATCATGGGAGTATGATATTTCATGATTTTTGACCACTAGAGAAATGAGATAACTGGGGGAGGGGAGGGCAAAATAAGGGGAGAAAGAGGGTCTCTATCCCCTCTGGGAGAAATTGCGGAGAGATGGTGGCTGCAGACAGGCAGGAAGCTTAGAACAAGTCCCTCTCTGTGTTACTGTCTGGAGAAACTGTTCACTTCTGGGGTGCTTGAACCATTTAATGGACTTAAATTGGAGACAAGAATGTTGGGATGAACTGGTAAAATGTGACCGTGAATGTGGAGTGAAGCCTGGGTTCGTAGCCATGGTTAGAATTTTCCTAGGATTCCCTGGAAGAAGTGTCATAGCCCTCTGTCCAGATTATAGGCACCCCATGGCAATCCAGTCTGCGGAAGCGGAGAGAGAGGTTGAAACTGTTCCAGAGAAGCAGCATGGCCTAGTGAATAGAACAAGGGGCTGGAAGTAGAAGGACTTGGATTCTGATCCTGCTCTGACTCTTGCCTGCTGTGTGAACTTGGACAAGTCACTGCATTTCTTTTGGCCTCATCTGCAATAATAATAATAATAATGGTATTTGTTTAGTGCTTAATATGTGCCAGGCACCGTACTAAATGCTGGGGTGACTGGGGCTCACAATCTTAATCCTCATTTTACATATGAGGTTACTGAGGTGCAGAGAAGTGAAGTGACTTGCCCAAGTTCACACAGCAGACAAGTGGCAGATCCGGGATTAAAACCAAGTTTCTTTTGACGCCTGGGCTCTATCCACAAGTCCATGCTGCTTCCCAAGCCTTCCCTGGCAAATCTTCCAGGGAGCAAAGCAACTGGGGTTGATGAAACGAACAAAATAAGATGGCCACCTATGGCTCGCCCAAATCGCAGTGGCAAGACATAGGGGCTGGGTGTGCCCAGCTGATCCATCTGCCACAGCTGATTCATCTGTTGAGCAGAACACTTACCGCTCCTGATCAATTTACGCATGCCAATTACTTGATTTACTCTGGGTTGGAAGGCCTGGACAGCGGAGAGAGGGAGAGACTTGAGACACGGAGGAGAACTGCTCTCCTCCTTTCAGGAGCTCAGGGGTGGGAGTTCGGGAGGAACTAGAAGCTTCCTCTTTCATCAGTCTTGCCTGAAATGCAGATGAGCCAGCGCTGGTGACTTTTTTGGTCCAACCTCTGAGTAACTCTAAAAGATGGGGCTCTGGTGGCTTTATTCTGACAACTTGACACTGTCCACATGTTTTTGTTTTGTTGTCTGTCTCCCCCTTCTAGACAGTGAGCCCGTTGTTGGGTAGGGACCGTCTCTATATGTCACCAACTTGTACTTCCCAAGCGCTTAGTACAGTGCTCTGCACACAGTAAGCGCTCAATATATACAACTGAATGAATGTCACGAGCAAATAGAATAATGACACATGTTAAACGCTTACTAGGGGCTAATCCCCTCTCCGGGTTGCATCTGGAGAGTTCATTCATTTGTTCAGTTTTTTTTACTGAGTGCTTACTGTGTCCAACTTGATTAGCTTTTTATCTACCCCAGCGCTTAGAGCGGTGCTTGACACATTGTAAGCGCCTAACAAATACCATCCTTATTATTATCAGTGTCTTCTGGCTCAGTAGTTTCTTCGCCTCTTGGAGCCACTGGGGTTCTGTTCCGATCAATTTCTGGCCCATCTCTCTTCAGCCATCAAGGTAACCGGTGTAGGCACAGAGCGGCCTTCTGTTGGTCCTGCTTGCTGTCAGCTTCTGTTGGGTGTGGGGCAGGTCATGACTCATAGACGGGGGTGGGGAAATAGGAGGGAAGGCTCTTTCTTGCCCAGAGGTAATCATCTAATCAATCGATGGTATTTTGGGGGTACTGTTAGGACTAAGCACTTGGGAGAGTACACTAGAGTTTGTAGACACGATTCCTGCCCTCTAGCAGGAGAAGCATCTTGACCTAATGGAAAGAGCACAGGCCTGGGTGTCAGAGGACCTGGGTTCTAATCCTAGCTCTGCAAATTGCTTGCTGAGTGACCCTGGACAAGTCACATAACTTCTCTGTGCCTCAGGTTCCTCTACTGTAAAAAGAGGAGTCAATTTATTTTCTCCTTCCTACTTAAGACTGTGAGCTTGCCTGTGAGACAGGGACTGTGTCTGAACTGATTAACCAGTGTTTGACTCATAGTAAGTGCTTAACAAGTACCACGAAACAAAGTCTAGGAGCTTCCAGCCTAGTAGGATGGTTGATTTTTGTCACACAGAGCCTTGGCCTCAATCATTCAGGCAATCATATTTATTGAGCACTTATTGTATACAGAGCACTATACTGACGACTTGGGAGAGTACAGTATAACAATATTCATTCAGTCGTATTTATTGAGCACTTACTGTGTGCAGAGCACTGTACTACGCACTTGGGAAGTACAAGTTGGCAACATATAGAGACGGTCCCTACCCAACAGTGGGCTCACAGTCTAGAAATAGACACATATAACAATAGAACAGACACATTCCCTGCCCACAATAATAATAATAACAGCATTTATTAAGCACTTACTATGTACAAAGCACTGTTCTAAGCACTGGGGAGGTTACAAGATGATCAGGTTGTCTCATGGGGGACTCACAGTCTTAATCCCCATTTTACAGATGAGGGAACTAAGGCACAGAGAAGTTAAGTGACTTGCCCAAAGTCACACAGCTGACAAGTGGCGGAGCCAGGATTTGAACGCCTAACCTCTGACTCCAAAGCCCGTGCTCTTTCCACTGTGCCACACTGCTTCACAATGAGCTTACAGTCTGTGAGAGACAGACATTAATATAAATAAATTGCAGATATGAATGTAATTGCTGTAGGGCTGGGGAGGGGGGAAATAAAGGGAGAAAATTAAGGTGGATGTAGAAGGGAGTGGGGGAAAAAAGGAAATGAGGGCTTAGTCAAGGAGAGTCTTTTGGAGGAGATAAGCCTTCAATAATGCTTTGCAGCGAGGGAGAGTAACTGTCTGTCGGATATGAGGAGGGAGGGCGTTCCAAGCCAGAGATGGGACGTGGGTGAGCGGTCAGTGGCTAGATAGCTGAGATCAATGTATAGCGACAAGGTTAGCATTAAAGGAGTGAACTGGGCTGTCTGGGTTGTAGTGGGACAGTAGTGAGGTAAGGTAAGAGCGGGCAAGGTGATCGAGTGCTTTAAAGTCGATGCTGAGGAGTTTCTGTTTATGGAGTTGGATGGACAATTACTGGAGGTTCCTGAGGAGTGGGGAAATACGGACTGAATATTTTTGTAGAAAAATGATCCTGACCGCAGTAAGAAGTACAGACTGGAGTGGGGAGAGACAGGAGGCAGGGAAGCTAGCAAGGAGGCTGACGGTAATCAAGGAGGGATAGGGTAAGTGCTTAGATCGACGTGGTAGCAGGATGGAGAGGAAAGGGCAGACTTTAGCAAGGTAGTAAAGGTTGAACAGACAGCATTGAGTGACAGATCACATATGTGGGTTTAATGAGAGAGGTGAATCAAGGATAAAGGTTATGGGCTTGGGAAACAGGAAGGATGGTGGATATGGACTTTATTGCCTTTAGGCTGTAAGCTCATTGTGGGCAGGGAATGTGTCTGTTTACACTGTACTCTTCTAAGTGCTTAGTACAGTGCTCTGCAAACAGTAAGTGCTGAATAAATTTGATTGAAATATGATTGAATAAATGGTGCTGTCTACAGTGATGGAAAAGTCATGGGGAGGACGGGATTTGGGTGGGAAGATTAGGAGTTCTGTTCTGGACATGTTCAGCTTTGGGAGACGGGGGTGGGGGGACATCCGAGTAGAGATTTCTTGAAGACAGGAGGAAATGCAAGACTGTGGACAAGGAGAGAGATCAGCACTGGAGATGTAGATTTGTGCTCTGCACAATCCCAGGCTCTGGTTGTGTTCATTAACTCTGCCTCACCGAAATCTGTCATTATGTACTATGTCCCAGGCACCATACTATGCACTGGGGTAGATACAAGATATCAATTTGAACACAGCCCCTGTCTCACATGGGGCTCACAGTCTAGGGAGGAGTAGGATTAAATCCCCATTCCACAGATGAGGAAACTGAGGTCCAGAGAAGCAAAGTAACTTGCCCAAGGTCACACAGCAGACAAGAGGCGCAGCTGGGATGAGAACCCAAGTCCTCTGATGCCCAGACCTATGCTTTTTCTGCTAGGACTCACTGTTTCTCCAAGCCAACTCTCAGCTCTCCTGGCTCTGACCCTATTGCTCATGACTCTCCCTTAAAGTCACTTAACTTCTCTGTGCCTCAGTTACCTCATCTGTAAAATGGGGATTAAGACTTTGAGCTCTCCATGGGACAACCTGATCAACTTGTAACCTCCCCAGCACTTAGAACAGTGCTTTGCACATAGTAAGCGCTTAATAAATGTCATTATTATTATTATCTGAGACGGCTTCCACCCTCAACATCACCGTAACCTCATCTCTTTCTCCCTCCTTTCTTCTTTTTAACCATTTCCCATTAGAGTGTAAGGTCCTTCTAGGCATACAACATGTAACTTTCCTGTGTTGTCCTTCCCGAAGCCTTAGTACACTGCATGGTCAATCTATACCCCTTCTCTCCACAGGGATGGACCAGTATGGTAATAATATTAATAATGATGATACAGTGCCTGACACATAACTAATACTATAAACAACAGCAATGTTATTCCTTATTGAGCACTTGTTACAGAGCACTGAACTGTTTGCAAGGGAGAGAACAATACAACAGAGTTGGTAGACATTATTATTATTATTTATGGCATTTGTTAAGTGCTTATGTGCAAAGCACTGTTCTAAGCGCTGGGAAGAATACAAGGTGATCAGATTGTCCCAAGCGGGGCTCACACTCTTCATCGCCATTTTACAGATGAGGTAACTGAGGCACAGAGAAGTTGTGACTTGCCCAAAGTCACATAACTGACAATTGGCAGAGCCGGGATTTGAACCCATGACCTCTGGCTCCCAAGCCCGTACTCTTTCCACTGAGCCATGCTGCATCCCTATGTTGGCAGAGCATTGAATGAGCAAGTGGGGATGCAATGACTCCGAACCTTTGCTTTTCACTACACTTCTCTCTCATTTGTATCTCGGTCACTAAAAAGAAATTGGTAAAATTCTCAGGTCCACTTTCGCTTCTTCACTTCTACACACGTAACTCCTATTGACACCCCAGTAATTAGTTTGCTCGAGATGGAAATGATGTGTGTGTGTTTGTGTGTGTTTTTTCCAGAGCCAGACAGAATAGAGTCAATTCTTCAGAACCTAAACTCAGTGGGTCACTGTCTTCACAAAACCCTAGTACTTGCTCGGGTCTTTGGCTTTGGAGATTTCATCCTTAATTGAGAATATTTCTGCTTTGAGGATTTTCTCTGCCAATTTAGGGATCTTTGAATCTAGTTTGCATCACAGGTTTCTTTTTTTTTTTTTGGTGTCTGTCAGGTGTCTTGTATTTACATAATTAAGAGTTACTCATTTAATGAGGCAATTAGTGTAAATAGTGTAATCATGTGTTTATAGTGTGTAATGATATACCTTCATATATAATGACACAATTATGACATTCAATCTTATTGTAAAATTCCCGCTTAAACTTTGGTGGCAAAGAAAGGCAGTCTTCCCTAGAGTTTCAGCGTCTCAGGTGTTTCCAAATTTATTCCACAAATTGCTGAGTGGAATTTCATCTGCTTTGGAGACATGAGAAATGGGAATTTTGAAGAGCACGGAAGGGTGTGAACGTTGCGATTTTCTACTTATTTTTAATTTATATTGCTCAAAAGTGACAGGACTTTTCTTGAATTTTAATTCATCCCTGCTGGAAATCCTGCAATGTCAAAAGAATCAACCAGTCTGAGGTACATTTCTCTAGGATCGGTTATCTTCCTTAGATAAGATGTTCAAGTTAGAGGTGGCGACAGGATCTTTCCTCCTATCTGTTTCACCACCTCAAAAGAGGTGACTGGAATTACAGTGCAGACAAATCTCTAAAGCAGAATTCTCAGGACGCATGGCTATTTGCTTCTTGGTGGTCTCTGGGCATGGTTGGGCTCGATGTGAAATTGCAATTTAACACGCTTAGGCCAGGAACGTCAACTGGCGTTTCAGATCTCTGTATCTCGTTTTGCTGTGGGAAAGGGATATTCTGCTTGGTTCTGTTGGGGAGCTCACCTCTTCCAGGAGGCCTTCCCAGACTGAGCCCCTTCCTTCCTCTCCCCCTCGTCCCCCTCTCCATCCCCCCCATCTTACCTCCTTCCCTTCCCCACAGCACCTGTATATATGTATATATGTTTGTACATATTTATTACTCTATCTATTTATTTATTTATTTTACTTGTACATATCTATTCTATTTATTTTATTTTGTTAGTATGTTTGGTTTTGTTCTCTGTCTCCCCCTTTTAGACTGTGAGCCCACTGTTGGGTAGGGACTGTCTCTATATGTTGCCAATTTGTACTTCCCAAGTGCTTAGTACAGTGCACTGCACATAGTAACCGCTCAATAAATGCGATTGATGATGATGATGGTCAGTGTCTGGGGTCTTGGTGAGTTTATGGGGGTGCATTGTCAGGCTGGCTTTGTTTCCCAAATTCCATCACTGAAATAATAATGATAATGGCATTTATTAAGCGCTTACTATGTGCAAAGCACTGTTCTAAGCGCTGGGGAGGTTACAAGGTGATCAGGTTGTCCCACGGGGGGCTCACAGTCTTCATCCCCATTTGACAGATGAGGGAACTGAGGCCCAGAGAAGTTACATGACCTGCCCAAAGTCACACAGCTGACAAATGGCAGAGCTGGGATTTGAACCCGTGACCTCTGGCTCCAAAGCCCAGGCTCTTTCCACTGAGCCACGCTGCTGCTTCTCTATTACAGCATCATGCTTTGTGTCTTTTGTAGTTCTCTTCCTAGAATGACACAGGAGACTCTCCTAATTCTCACCTCTCCATGTTCTCAGGATACCCTATAACCCCCTTTGTTTACAAAGGAGTGACTCTTTAGTTAGTTTATAGCTATTTCTGCATCATGTCAGATAGAATCTGTCAGCTCCAAGATTGCTGAATACACTAATTGATCATTGTTCCCTTAGAAAGGGTAAAAAAAAAAAACACCCAGCGATTAAAGATTAAAGGTGCTAGAAGAGAATTTATTAACAAGAATAACTAGGGGGAAGAAATCTCCATTTCAGTAAATGAACTTGTTTCTAAAAGTTGAGAAGGAGAAATGTTACTTTAATAATAATAATGTTGGTATTTGTTAAGCGCTTACAACTGTTCTAAGCGCTGGGGGGGATACAAGGTAATCAAGGTTGTCCCACGTGGGGCTCACAGTCTTAATTCCCATTTTACAGATGAGGGAACTGAGACCCAGAGAAGTTAAGTGACTTGCCCAAAGTCACACAGCTGACAAGCAGCAGAGCCAGGATTAGAACCCACGAACTCTGACTCCCAAGCCCAGGCTCTTTCCACTGAACCACGCTGCTTCTCTTTAGACCGTAAGCTCATTGTAATAATAATAATAATGATGGTATTTGTTAAGCGCTTACTACGGGCAAAGCACTGTTCTAAGCACTGGGGTAGATACAAGGTGATCAGGTTGTCCCATGTGGGGCTTGCAGTCTTAATCCCCATTTTACAGATGAGGTAACTGAGGCCCAGGGAAGTTAAGTGACTTGCCCAAAGTCACACAGCTGACAAGTGGTGGAGCCGGGATTAGAACCCATGACCTCTGAGTCCCAAGCCCGGGCTCTTGCTACTGAGCCACGCTGCTTCTGCTAATTCTGTTGAATCATATATCTGTCCCAAGCACTTAGTACAGTGCTCTGAACATAGTAAGTGCTAAATAAATAACACTGATTAATAGGACCTTCATTGTTTTTGGTAATAATGATAATCGTTGCCAAGTACTGTACTAAGTGCTGGGGTAGATACAAGATAAGTCCCACATGGGCAGGAAGGAGAACAGGTATTGACTCCCCATATTGCAGATGAGGGAACTGAGGCACAGAGAAGTGCAGTGACTTCCCCAAGATCACATAGCAGTTATGTGATGGAGCTGGGATTAGAACCCAGGTCCTTCAGACTCCAGGGTCGTGCTCTTTCCATTAGGATACACTTCAACTCGAGCTCTAAAAAAATGATCCTGTTGAGTGTCTGGGAGAATTATTTTCCCAATCTACCCTGTCAGCAGCCATCACTCAGAGTGGCAGCGTATTAATTGCCACAGTGTCTAACTGAAATGAATTTCCTTGAAGTCATTCATTAATTCCATAACTCTGATATTAATTGTGTGGGAAATTTTATGGGAGTCGCTCCATTATCTGGTTATCGCTTCTCCTGCTCAGCTGGAGAATTGGCTTTTCCTGAGTGCTTACTATGTTCAGAGCACTCTACTAAGCACTTGGGAGAGTACAATCCAACAGAATTAGCCAAAACGTTTCCTGCCCATAATGAGCTTACAGTCTAGAGAAGGAGAGGGACATTTTATGAATAAGTAATTTAGAATATTGGATTTAAAGATAAGTGCTGTGGCATTGGGAGTGGGGCAAATATCAGGTGCCGAAAGGTCACAGATCCAAGCGGCAAAGCTCTTAGCAGTCATTCCAGGGTCTTTTGGAAGGGAGAGGAGGTTTGTTTAATTTTCGTATGGTTTTGAACTGCGTGGAATATCAATAACTTTAATGGAACCAGAGACGTGGCCCCGTCAGAGTCCTGCTGCTTCTCAAATAAATGACTTGGGCTCCTCCTCACCATTTATCTGCCAGGGGGAGACTTATCAGGGCAGCAGCTCAGATTCCATTAATGTTATCTCTTAATTAGCTATGCGATTAACCTGTGTTACCACCGCAGGATAATGAGTCTTAGACAGAACCGGGGAACTTCACCTGCCTTTGAATTCCCCCATTGGAAGCCAGAGTGCTCGGTAAACCGTTTCCAGGAATTGAAAAGCTCGTTACGGTTTCGCTCTCGTTTCCTTGGATGCGGCCTGGCCGCAGCGTTCAGCTGAGGGCTTTGAGTATGTCAGAGGGTGGGAACTACTAGCTGCGTTCTCAGGGATCAGCGATGAAGAACCGTGGGGGTCTGAGGGCCGCGATACCTATGAGAGTTGGACAAAACGATCGTCAGCCCAGAGGGACAGAGGTTCATCCAGAAGATGTCCTGAAGCCCAGCTATGAATCCATCTTAACCCAGCCTCTTGACTCGCTAATAACTTTCCCAGTTCTGGCATCCTGGACTGCTGGAGAGACAGAACAGCTTCCCCCTTAATGTCTCCTCTGAGTCTTAGCTCGCCAGAAAGAGTTGGGAGACCCAGTTAAGCGGGGGTAAAACATTGCCAATTTCCCAGTAAGTGCCCTAACTGCCAGTGGTCTGGGTTCTGGCTTGGTTAGGAAAGGGGTGTTTGATTGATGGAGTGAGTAGCTTTGATTATTCATTCATTCAGGCGTATTTATTGAGTGCTTACTGTGTGCAAAGCACGGCACTAAGGGCTTGGGACAGCGCAACATAACAGTAAACAGACACATTCTGTGCCCAAAACGAGCTTAGAAGCAGCGTGGCTCAGTGAACAAAGCACCGGCTTTGGAGTCAGAAGTCATGGGTTCAAATCCCACTCTGCCAATTGTCAGCTGGGTGACTTTGGGCAAGTCACTTAACGTCTCTGTGCCTGTTACCTCATCTGTAAAATGGGGATTAAGACTGTGAGCCCCCCGTGGGACAACCTGATCACCTTGTAACCTCCCCAGCGCTTAGAACAGTGCTTTGCACATAGTAAGTGCTTAATAAATGCCATCATCATTATTATTATTATTAGCTAGGCTAGTGGATAGAGCTTTGGCCTGGGAGTCAGGAAGACCTGGGTTCTAATCCCCACTCTGGGCAAGTCACTTCACTTCTCTGGGCCTCATTTCCCACATCTGTAAAATGGGGATTCTGACTCTGAGCCCCATGTGGTACATGGACTCTATCCAACCTTATTAGTTTGTATCTACCCCAGCACTTAGAACAGTGCCTGGCACATAGTAAGCACTTAAAAAATACCATATTTATAGCACAGTTCCTGGAGGCTCTTGGGCACCAGTTGCTCTTGATTGAAAATTATCGATCCCTCAAAGGCAGCTAAATAAATACCACTGATTAATTGATATCAGTAATTACTATGTAAATACCAGTAAGTGCTAGATAAATAACACTGATGAATTAATTTCCTACAACTCAGCCCACCCACTTCACTCTTCTGGTGCCAACCTGCTCTGTGTACTTTGATCGTTTCTCTCTCAATACCACCCCCTTGTCCATGTCCTCCTCCTGACCAGGGACTCCTGGTAAATACGAAAGACCACCACTCGTCCCCACCTTCAAAGCCTTATTAAAATCACATATCCTCCAAGAGTATCTTCTCCAATTAAGCTCTCTCATTCCCACTACTCACTCTCCCTTCTGCATCTCCTATACACTTAATATTCAACCCAGTCTCTCAGCACTTATGTGCATGTCTAATGTATTTATATTAACATCTGTCTCCCCCTCTAGACTGTAAGCTCTTTGTGGCCAGGGACTGTGTCTACCAACTCTGTTACACTGTGCTCTCCCAAGTGCCCTGCCCTTTGTAAGCGCTCAATAAATTCTATTGGTTGATTGGAGCCCTTGCTCTCCCTATCTAACATCTCCCCAAGCCTCCACCCGGACCTCTTTGAAAGTTAGGGAACAATGAAAGACGTGATGTTATTCAATCAAGGGTTCTGCTTATTAGACTGTAAGTTCCTTGTGGGCAGGAAATGTGCCCACTAGCTCTGTGGTATTGTACTCTCCCAAGTGCTTAGTATATTACTCTGCATATAGCAAGTGCTCAATAAGTATGATTGATGTGATGACCAGATCTATGGAGTGTAAATTAGTCAGGAAAGACAACCTGGAGGAGGTGAGCCTTTGGGAGGAATTTGAAGGTAGGGAAGGACATGATAAGCAGACATGGAGGGGAAAGGGCTAAGAGAATGAGACAGGGTGTGAACAGGATTGTTTTTTATCTTTTCAATGCCAGGCACCATACTAAGTGCTCAATAGATATGAGATAATCAGTTCAGACATAGTCCATGTCCCACATGGGATTCAGTCTTAATCCTCATTTTACAGATAAGGTAACTGAGGCACAAAGCAGTTCAGTGGCTTGCCCAAGGTAACAAGACATTTGGCAGAGCCAGATTTAGAACCCAGGTCCTCTGACTCCCATGGCCATGCTCTACCCACTAGGCCAAGCTGCTTCAGAAATCTCCAGATTTCTGATTTTTATAAGGACATGGGAAAGACTGATTCCGCATGAGGGATAACTCACCTCTAGGGCCTGAAATTTGCCCTTGGAAATACCACACTGATGGAGCTGAGGGAAAGGCATAGTTCATTAATTCATTCATTCAGTTGCATTTATCGAGCTCTTACTGTGTGCAAAGCACTGTTAAGTGCTTGGGAGAGTACAGTATAGCACTAAACAGATACAACCCTGCTCACAATGAGCTTACAGTCTAGAGAGGGAGATGAAAAGAAATAGAAAAAAGAAAGGAAGAAGAAAGGAAAGAAAGAAAGAAGGGAAGAAAGAGAAATTAAAGAAATGTACATAAGTGCTGTAGGGCTGGTTTGGGGACTGAATAAAGGAAGCAAGTCAGGGTGGCACAGAAGAGAATGTGAGAAGAGAAAAGGAGGGCTTAGGGAAGGTCTCTTGAGAGAGATTTGCCTTCAGTAAGATTTTGGGGGGAGTGTAATTGTCAGATATAAGGAGGGAGGGCATTCCAGCCTAAAGGCAGGACATAGGCGAGAGGTCGGTGGTGAGATAGAGATCAAGATACAGTGAGGAGGTTAGCATTTGAGGAGCAGTGTGTGTGGGCTAGGTGGTAATAGGAGAATCTTTACTTTCATCTTCTTCACTGTTCTAACTGGTTCCTAAATTCTCTTGCTCTTTTCTGAGGTCCAGACCATCAAGTGGCCCCTCAGCCTGCTCACACTGGCTGAGGAGAATCTCCCAGTATCTGCTGGCTCACCAATCTCCACCCCCGCCATGGTAAATTGGAGGGAATAATCAATCAATGAATCAAATTTATTGAGAGCTTTGTGCATAGCGCTGTACTAAGTGCTTGGGAGAGTCCAGTGCAACAGAGTTGGTAGGCACATTCCCTGCTTGGGCCAGATATCACTCACTAATTCCTCCCAGGGAATTCCCCTCTTCACACACATCCACCATCGGAAGCAAACACAGCACAGACTTTGTGGCCTTTACCAAGTTGCGAAGCCAGCAGTGGTGGATTTCACTTTGAAATAAAAGAAAAGGGATATTAGCCAATAGCTCAACTTGCTGATGTTCAAACATTTACCTTTTGATCCTGGTTCGGATAATCACAGGAAATTGCAGATGGAAAAGATACAGGGTTGGAGGACTCTCCACTATGCTGTGTTTTGTCCTGCAAAGTTTTTGATGTCCTTGGGGACATGGCTTCTGCAAAATCAACCTATCAATCCATCAATCAAACGTATTTATTGAGTGCTTACTGTGTGCCCTTCTTGGGGGAGTACAATGTAACAGAGTTGGAAGACCTGTTCCCTGCCTACGAGGGAGCATACAGTATAGATGGGGAGACAGACATTAATATAAATAAATAAATCACGGATATGTACGTAAGTTCTGTGGGACTGAGAGTGGCATGAATCCAAATCCAAATCAAATCCAAATGCAAATCAAATCCAAATGCAAGGGTGACACCAAGTTTTTGTTAAGCACTTGCTATGTACCAACCACTGTTCTAAGTGCTGAGGTAGATACAAGAGAAGCAGTGTGACCTAGTGGGTAAAGCAGATGCATGAAAGTCAGAAGAATCTGGATTCTAATCCTGGCTCTGCCACTTGTCATGTCTTGGGCGAGTCATTTCATTTCTCTGTGCATCAGTTACCTCATCTGGAAAATGGGAATTAAGACTATGAGCCCTAAATTGGACAGAGTCTGTGTCCAACTTGATTACCTGGTATCTACAAGTGCCTGGCACATAGTAAGCGCTTAAATATTATAAAAATAAAAAAAACCTGAGCAAACACAGTCTCTGTCCCACAGCAGGCTCACAGTCTTCTTGGAATTTCAGGCCTAATTCACTCCTCCATTCAATTGTATTTATTGACTGCTTCTATATGCAGAGCACTGTACTGACCGCTTGGGAGAATACAATATAGCAATAAACAGGCACATTCCCTGCCCACAACAAGCTTATAGACTAAAACACACAAGGGGTTTGTGTGTAATCCAGACACCGAGCCAAGGGTGGGGAGAGATTTTAAGGCCCGAGGGATCATCTTCTCCATCCCCTCAGGATGGGGAATATGACTTGGCAGAGCGAGGATCACCAGATTCAAGGCCCAGAGGTCATGCTCCTTTGAGTCAGCCCCTGCCCCTGGGTCAAACCACAGCCCGTACCCCCCAAAACTGCTCTCATTCCACCCCACACTGTCAGCACAGGCTGGCAAGAAGGTCTCCAAAATCCTGAGGCAGTGGGAATCTTGCCTGGCTCCCGTTCTTTCATTAGCTGTTCCCCTCCCGCTCATGCCCCCCACTCCTCCTCGCTGTTGGATCTCTGTAGAGGAAGCCAAGCATCTGTCTGCGCAAACACTACCTGACTTCTTTCCAACTGCAGATTCCCATCGAAACCGAACCCAAGGAACTGAGGGGAGCAAATATTATTTCAATCCACAGCCTACTGCTCCTTTTTTCCTGGTCTCTTTTAGGCTCCACTAGCATGGTTCTGAAAAAACCTTTCTAGGAGAGAAGGTTATTAAAAATCATCGCCTTATCTCATCTTTGTCAGCATGTTGTCCTGTGGCATCTAAAAATAAACTGCTCTGTTTCCAAGTTCATATTCATTCATTTTGCCGCATTTATTGAGCGCTTACTGGGCATCAAGCACTGTACTAAGCACTTGGGAGAGTACTATATAACAATAAGCAGACACATTCCCTGCCCACAATGAGCTTACAGTCTAGAGACGAGCTTACCTTACCAAGAAACTATGTGCACTGTTGTGCGATGGATTGGGCCACCCCATTTATGGACAGCCAATTCTAGGAGGTTATAATGATGATCCAGTATTTGACGTCCACAGCCAAGCAAATCAGGAATCACGCTTTGGTTCATAAACTTCCTGGAGGAAGATGATCACGGAGTCTAGAATCCGTCCTCTATTGGACAGACCCTTTGTCCTCCGGAATGGTGAAGGTTAGACGTTGTCTCCATCTGCCTCCTTGGGAAGATGAACGTCAATTCTGTCTCCTGGGAGGCCATGTCAAACAATCTCAAGGGGTCTCTTTACTTATCTTGAGCCAGCAGACACAAACAGCCTTCCTGGATGACTCTGGGGCTCCTGATTAAACCAGACTTGTATCTGAATACGTTATTCCATCCCATCGCCAAATGACTCTCCTTTTTAAGTCTTGAGCTTGGCTGGGATCTGACAGGCATACACTAATTCCCTTCCCGGGCCAGAGATGTGACCTTAGAGGGTGAGATCCAGGTGGGACAGGGACTGTGTCCAACCTGATTATTTTGTTTTTACCCCAGCCCTTAGTACAGTGCTTGGAACACATGATAAGCCCTTAACAAATGCCTCTATTAGGATCATTACCTCGTTTGTTGCTTTCAAAGTGACTCAGCCGATCAGGAATCTGCGTGGCTTTTCTCATGACATTTTGAGAACAGGAGTTATTCCACCCTGCAGGATCATGGAAGTGTCTTGTTTCTGATAACAGAACAATCTTCCAAGAACGCAGAGATTCTGAAAATGTAGTCAGGCTCCTGGGAATTCTGTCCCATCCCAAACATAGCTCCAATCCCTAAAGGAAGTTTTAGAACAAAGTAACAGACATTAAACCTCAAACACTGCGATCCATCCAGCTACCCGCTCACTCTCTCCCCAGTCACTTCCTAAACTCCATTTCATTTCTCTTTCTCATTATAATGGTATTTGCCTATAATTGTATAATTATATATGTAATTATATGTTGCCAACTATAATTATATGTTGCCAACTTGTACTTCCCAAGTGCTTAGTACAGTGCTCTGCACACAGTAAGCGCTCCATAAGTACGATTGAATGAATGAATTGCATTAACTGCTTACAATATGCCAAGCACTGTACTAAGAAATAGAGTTGATCAGCACTTAGAACAGTGCTTTGCACATAGTAAGCACTTAACAAATGCCATCATTATTATTATTATTATTATTATTATTATAATCAAGTTGGACACAGTCCCTGCCCCACAGGGGGCTCACAATCTAAATAGGAGGGAGCAAGTTTTAATTTACATTTTACAGATGAAGAAACTAAGACACAGGGAATTTAAGTGACTTGCCTGAGGTCAAACAGATGGTACGCGGCAGAGGCAGGATTAGAACCCAGATCCTCTGACTCCCATGCTGTTTCCACCATGCTGCTGCTTCTTACCTGGGTGGAGCAGAGAGAATTTGCATTTTCCTCTCTAATCAGTCCCAAGGATTCTGTAACCCAGGTTTGTTAATGGAAACACTTTTAAATGCTATTCGTTAAGCACTAATGCACCAAGCACTGTAATAAGCACTGGTTAGATACAAGTTAATCAGGGGGAACACAGGCCCTGTCCCACATGAGGCTCACAGTCTAAGTCGGAGGGGGGAAAGTCATTGAATCCCCATTTTCCAGTTGAGAAAATGGAGAGAGAAAAGTGAGACCATAAACTTACTTTGGGCAGGGATTGTGTCTATTAAATTATGTTGTACTCTCCCAGGTACTTTGTACAGTGTCCTGCACACAGTAAGCGCTTGATAAATTCAGTTGATTGATAAGTGAGTTGCCCAAAGTCACCCAGCCTACAAGTTTCAGAGCCAGGATTAGAACCCAGGTCCTCTGACGCCCAGGCTCGGGCTCTTTCCACTAGGCTGCACTGATTCCATCCTCCACCATGGCCACTCATATTCTCTCCTTGAGGGGCTTTGGATAAACTCATGTGTAAGAGGTCTCTAGTGGATTAGTAGAGGGAAAACTAGAGATGCAGACGTCAGTCATTCATTCATTTATTCTTTCAATCATATTTATTGAGCACTTACTGTGGGTAGAGCACTGTACTAAGCGCTTGTAAGAGTACAATACAACAATAAACAGACTCATTCCCTGCCCAAAACAAGCCGATGGTTTGTCTAACTCTGGGCGTGTGGCCTGATGTTTTGACTATCACTTGGATGTTGTCACTAAGGAATGGTCCAACGAGACTGCTAGTCAATCAACCCATTGATGGTATTTATTGAGCCCTTGCTTTGCAAGGAGCACTGTACTAAGCTCTTGGGAAAGTGCACTATAATAGACGTGGCAGATGTGCTCCCAGCTCAAAAGGAGCCGTATGTCTACAGGGAAGCCAGACAGACGGAAAGACAGTGTCTTAAGGTTGTCCTCTCTCCAGCCCCATGGCCCTTCTGAGCTTCCTTTGAGGAACCTTTGAGAAGCAGTGTTGCCTAATGGATAGAGCTCAGAAGGACTTGGGTTCTAATCCCAGCTCTGTCACTTGTCTGCTGTGTGACTTTGGGCAAGTCACTTCACTTCTCTGTGCCTCAGATGCCTCATTTGTAAAATGAGGATGAAAACTGTGAGCTCCATGTGGGACATGGACTGTGTCCAACCTAGCTATTTTGTATCTACCCCAGCATTTAGTACAGTGCCTGGCACATAGTAAGTGCTTAATAAATACCATTTAGAAAAAAAACAACAAAGAAATCTTTCTTCATTCCCTCCCTCTCCTCTGGCACAGAGGGGACATAATCGACAGCAGAAGAAGTATTGTTCAATGTTTGTCTCTGCATCATGCAGGAGGCAGGAATTCTTTTTCCTTCTATGTTTGATGTGTGATACTCGATATATTAGGTAATAATGAGGCTGACAGCTTTACATTGTTTATACGGGTAACATGACTCTGATCAGATCCCAGCCGAGGGGCCTGGAATCAGAATTTTCCTCTCTTTCTGTCTGCCAAATTGTGGCTGAGTGCACAATGTATGCTGATTGTCTGTTGTGCACTGCTTTTATTGAAGGTTTCTTTTAATGAAAACCAGTGTCCAGAGACAACTCTTCCAATAGATCCTTGGCGCCTGGGAATGGATATTTGCTCCGAGTAGGATTTTCCTTTGGGTTTACCCTTATCCTTCTGTTCCCCCCCCCCCGCCCCCCGCCAATCCGCCCAAACTAACTGAAGTCATCAGACTCCCTTGTGACCCCATTTGCCCTGATGGCTCTTAAAGAACGAAGTCTGGATGACTGAGAAGAGCAGGAATTTGAAGAGAGAGGAGAGGAAGCAAAGGCAACATAGATACCCCTGGGCTCTTCAAGGACTCAACACCCAATCACCATTCTCTGCCCTGCCCATAGATAATAATAGTCATGATGGGATTTGTTAGGTGCCCACTATGTACCAGGCACCGTACTAAGCGCTGGGGTGGATATAAGTATATTGGGTCGGACCCAGTCCCTGTCCCATGTGGAGCTCATAGCTTCAATCCCCATTTTACAGGTAAGGCAGAGAGGAAGTGAAGTGACTTGCCCAAGGTCACACATAGAGAAGCAGAGAAGCATTGTGGTTCAGTGGAACGAGCCCGGGCTTTGGAGTCAGAGATCATGGGTTCAAATCCCGGTTCCGCCCCTTGTCAGCTGTGGGACTTTGGGCAAGTCACTTAACTTCTCTGGGCCTCAGTTACCTCATCTGTAAAACGGGGATTAAGACAGTGAGCCCCCCGTGGGACAACCTCGTAGCCTCCCCAGCACTTAGAACAGTGCTTTGCACATAGTAAGTGCTTAATAAATGCCATTATTATTATTATTATTGAGGAAGGGAAGTGCATCCAGGAGGTCTTGACAGGACTGAAAAACTCACATGCCCTGCAGAATCTTAAAACCCTGGCTGGAAGGGTGAGGAGAATGGGAAGAGAGGACAGAAGAAGCAACATTTCCTAGTGGTTAGAGCATGGGCCTGGGATTAGAAGGACCTGAGTTCTAATCCCAGCTCTGCCACTTGCCTACTGTGAGGCCTTGGGCAAATCACTTCACTTCTCTGTGCCTCAGTTACCTCTGATACTCACTCCATAGCTGGCCAGGTCCTGCAGGAGACTCTCTCCATCCACCTCCCGGCCCCCCTGAGGGTGAGTGAGAGTCCAGACCCTAGCCTCGGATCTAATGCCAACAAGGTGCCCAAGGCACCATTTTGGACGTGGGCTGGGAGCTGAATTGAAACCATCAATTCATTCCACACAAGCCGCGGAATGGGCAACAGATGGTAAGTCATTAGACTTTTCCTCATTACTGACCTGGCCTGGTTTGGGATTCATGACCTCTAGGTAAAGGGTTTTGTGTTGCCATGAGAATGCCCTCAGTTCTCTGGACTATCAGCTAGCAGTTTAGGAGCTTAACTCTTCATAGGTTGTTGGAGCGGGGAAAGTCGGGTGGACACTGACTCCCCATTCCCTACTCCAGCGGTTCCCACAGGATCAGGAGACGGAGGCCACATTTTCAGGGAAACAATCCTCCCATTTTTCTCCCTGGATGGTCGCCAACGACCATAATAATAATAATAATAATAATAATAATGGCATTTATTAAGCGCTTACTATGTGCAAAGCACTGTTCTAAGCGCTGGGGAGGTTACAAGGGTGATCAGGTTGTCCCACAGGGGGCTCACAGTATTAATCCCCATTTTACAGTTCAGGTAACTGAGGCCCAGAGAAGTTAAGTGACTTGCCCAAAGTCACACAGCTGACAATGGATGGAGCAGAGATTTGAACCCATGACCTCTGACTCCAAAGCCCAGGCTCTTTCCACTGAGCCATGCAACCATCATCCTGCTTTATCTGGCTTCATTTCCTGATATCCGTTTGCTTAAAACCTGGAGGGTTCTCTGCCTGAGAACAGTGATGATTTTCCCACAAGGGACAGATTTCTGCATCTTTTGGTTACAAATTTTAATGATCGTGGTATTTGTTAACCACTGGGGTAGGGACAATGTCAGCAAATCTGATATAATCCCTGTCCTCCGTGGGGTTCACAGTCTGACAAAGGAGAACGGGTATCTTACTCCCATTTTGCAGATGAGGAAAGTGAGGCCCAGTCCAGCGGTGACTCATCCAAGGTCACACAGCAGGCAAGTGGCAGAGCTGGGCTTACAGCATGAGCCGCAGATCTCTTGACTGCCAGGCCCTTGGTCTTTCCACTAGGCAACACTGTTCCCCCCTCAGCACCCCTGGTTCACTCGGAACTTGTGAGGGGGCTGGGAATAGGCCTGGGGATATCCTCTGGAAAGGCCTGTTCGGTTCAGCGGGAAAAAACTGCAGCAACCCACAGAGGAACAGAGGATGGTACTGTTAATAATAATAATAATAATAATAATAATAATGGCACTTATTAAGTGCTTACTATGTGCAGAGCACTGTTCTAAGCGCTGGAGAGGTTACAAGGTGATCAGGTTGTCCCAGGGGGGACTCACAGTTTTAATCCCCATTTTACAGATCATCATCATTGTCATCAATCGTATTTATTGAGCGCTTACTGTGTGCAGAGCACTGTACTAAGCACTTGGGAAGTACAAATTGGCAACATATAGAGACAGTCCCTACCCAACAGTGGGCTCACAGTCTAAAAGGGGGAAACAGAGAACAAAACCAAACATAGTAACAGAATAAAATAAATAGAATAGAATAAATATGTAGATAAGGTAGATGTAGATACAGATGAGGTAACTGAGGCACAGAGAAGTTAAGTGACTTGCCCAAAGTCACACAGCTGACAACTGGCGGAGCCGGTATTTGAACCCATGGCCTCTGACTCCAAAGCCCGTCCTCTTTCCACTGAGCCACGCTGCTTCTCCGTGTTAAGACACAGTATATGCTAGGCCTGGTTTGGATAATAAGCAGTCTGCTGTGTAAACTTTGGAAAGTCACTTGATAACAATAATAATTGTAGCATTTGTTAAGCCCTATGTGCCAGGCACCATACTAAGCACTGGGGTAGATACAAGCTATTCGGACTGGACACAATCCCTGTCCCATGTGAGGCTTACAGTCTTAACCCCCATTTTACAGATTAGGGGACTGAAGAACAGAGAAGTGAAGTGACTTGCTCAAGGTTACACAGCAAAGTGGAAGAGCCGGGATTAGAAAAGAGGTCCTTCTGACTCCCAAGCCTGGGCTGTATTCACTAGGACAGGCTACTTCTCTTTATGGCACTAGGCCTCAGGTTCTCCATCTATAAAATGGCCCTTCTCTCCTTCCCTCACATTTCAAGATGTGCTTATTGTCCATTTTTAGTTCCCTTCCCTCTCCCCAGCCCCGCATCCACCTTCCTGGTATTTCAGAGCCCAAGGTCAGGCCAGGCAAGAGCTGAGTCACGTGGTTGAAACTCGTAGAGACTAAATTCCTGATGTGGCCAAACTCGGGGACCGGGCTTGGTGTTTTCCACTCTCCTGAGGTTTTCCTCAAGTCCTGAATCCTACCCTAGGAGACTCCTCTCTTTCCACTGACTCCCTTTCTGATCATTAGCTGATCAATCAATAGTATTAATCGAGCACTTAGTGTGTACAAAGCACTATACTAAGCACTTGGGAGCGTTAGAACAGTGCTTTGCACATAATAAGTGCTTAATAAATGCCATTATTATTATTATTATTATTATCAACAGAGTTGGTAGATAAGATCCCTGCCGTCAAGGAGCTTACAATTTAGCCGGGATGAGGCAGACATTAAAATCAATTACCAAGAAGGGAAATGGCAGAGTATATGGATATCAATCAGTGAGCACTTACTGTATACAGGGCACTGTACTAAGTATGTGGGAGAGTGCAAGATAACAGAGTTGAAAGGCCCGATACCTGTCCACAGTGGCACAGTCTAGAAGATATGTACATAAATACTGCAGAATGAAGATCAAAGGGACAGGCGAGAATGATACAGTGAGGAGGTTAGCGGCAGAGGAGCAGAGTTTGCGGGCTGGGCCGAAGATGGAGAGAAGGGAGGTGAGGTAGGAGGGGGTGAGGTGATGGAGAGCCTTGAAGCGGAGAGTGAAGAGTTTTTGCTTGATACAGAGGTTGATAGGCAACTACTGGAGATTTTTGAGGAGGTGATGTGACCAGAATGTCTCTAAAGAAAGATAATCCGGACAACGGAGTGAAGTATAGACTGAAGTGGGGAGAGACAAGAGTTTGGGAGATCAGAAAGGAGGCTGCAACGGTAATCCAGTCGGAATATGATGAGTGATTGTACTAACATGGTAGCGGTCTGGATGGAGAGGAAAGGGGGGATCTTGGCGATGTTATGAAGGTGAGACCGGCAGGTTTGGGCGACTGATTGGATATATGGGGTGAAAGAGAAGTGGATTGCCAATGTGTTTGCCAATTTTCTGATGTTAATGCTGATATGGATTGAGTGCTTACTAGCACAAGGTTCTGTCCTAAGCTTTGGAGCAATCACGTGATTTAATTAAAACCCAGTCCCCAACCTACATGTGAAAGACAACATATGTAACAAGAAATCATAAACACACAAAGAAAGCACATTCACACAAACAGTGCTGGGTGCAATGATTCATTCATTCAATCATATGTATTGAGCACTTAGTGTGTGCAAAGCACTGTAATAAATGCTTGGGAGAGTAGAATCAATATAACAATGAGCAGACACAGTCCCTGTCCTCCATGAGCTTATGGTCTAGAGAGGGAGAAATCACTTTCATTCATTAATTCAATCATTCAATGGTATTAATAAATTCATATTTAATCAATTGAATTAATAAATGAGCAATGATTCATTCAGTCACACTTATTGAGTGTTTAGAAGAGTACGATACCACAATAAACAGACACATTCCCTGCCCACAATGAGCTTTCTGTCTAAAGTCTCAGTGAAACGGTGTAACATTTCACCATTCAGACCTCCGAGGTACCAACTTTGTCTTTCTTCAGTCGATGATTTTGAACCATTCCTCGGCACACTCAATAAGCAGGAGAAGATCATTGCATTTGAGCTTTCCAGTCCCGTGAGGCAAGACGCTTTTCTCCACATTTCAGCATCTCTGCCAATGCATTAAAATCCCTCGGGACAATCAGCCTGTCTGAAGTTGATTCCGTAGCAATGTCTGGCCAAATTGTTGCAGAATATTTTTTTTCTCCTTTGTTTAGGTTCAATTCTAGGGTAGATAATAATGAGGGTATTTAATTTAGCTATTCTTTTGATGATATGATAAATGTGCCAGCACCACGACAGCACACAGCATGTGAGATGCCGTTAGAACGTTGTCTGCATTGAAGAGGAATTGGACTAACCTCAGCATACAATAGAGCAATCAAGTTAATTAATCAATGGCATTTCATTCAATCATATTTATTGAGCACTTACTGTGTGCAGAGCACTCTACTAAGTTCCTTGGGAGAGTGAAATACAACAGAGTTCGTAGACACACTCGTTGCCCACAGGATCTTACAGATTAGAGGAAATAGGCAATTAGAACTCTGAACACTTTTGTCCATTATTCCTCCCTTTATAAAGAACTTTTCTAAAACCACATCACTTCCTCCAAACTGTACAGGTCCCTGGATAATCCCCCCGTTTCGTGAAAGCAGCATTGTCTAAGTGCACGGAGCACGGCTCTGGGAATCCGAATACCTAGGTTCTAATCCCATCCCTGCCAAATATCTGCTGGGTGAACTTGGGCAAGTCACTTCACTTTTCTGTGCCTCAGTTACCTCATCTGGAAAATGGGGATTAAAGCCGTGAGCCCCATGTGGGATACAGACAACCTGATTGGCTTGTGTCTACCCCAGTGCTTAAAACAACGCTTGACACATAGTCAGCAGTCAACAAATCGATCAGTCAATCAGTGGTATTTATTAAGCCCTTGCTTACAATGTGCAGAGCACTGCACTGAGCACTTGGGAGAGGACAATACAACAGAGCCAGTGGCACACATCCACTAGCGGACCTGCTCCTGCCCACAATGAGTTACAGTCTTGAGGGGAGACACAGACATTAATATAAATAAATACTTTATAACAAGTACCATAAAAAATCATCATCATCCTCTCCATTGTGTTCATCAACACCATCATGCAATTGTATTTATTGAACACTTTCTGTATTAAGCTCTTGGGAGAGCTTATTGAGCACTGTATTAAGCTCTTGGGAGAGTACAATATAACAAACAGCAATATTCCCTGCCCACAACAAGCTTACAGTCTAGAGGGGGAGACAGACATTGATATAAATAAATATATTCAGCAGCATCATTATCATCATCACTCTCCCTAATTTCACCAGGGTAAACTGAGCAATTTGCTAAATCCTGCATTGAGCATTGCATTAGTTGCTCAGGTAATGTGCAGAGAAAGTCAAAAATTCAATCCCCACCCATGAGTGAAAGTCCAAATTGCCCAGCTTAGAGTGCCCCGTTATTCATTCAATCATGTTTATTGAGCGCTTACTGTGTGCAGAGCACTGTACTAAGCGCTTGAAAAGTACAATTTGTGGCTCAGCGGAAAGAGCACAGGCTTTGGAGTCAGAGGTCATGGGTTCAAGTCCCAGTTCTGCCACTTGTCAGCTGTGTGACTTTAGGCAAGTCACTTAACTTCTCTGAGCCTCAGTTATCTCATCTGTAAAATGAGGATTAAGACTGTGAGCCCCCCTTGGGACAATCTGATCAACTTGTAACCTCCCCAGCGCTTAGAACAGTGCTTTGCACATAGTAAGTGCTTAATAAATGCCATCATCATCATTATTATTATTATTACAATTCAGCAACAGAGACAATCCCTACCCAACAACAGGCTCACAGTCTAGAAACGGGCTCATAGTCTAGAACAAGGTGGTATAACAGTCTGTTGCCTCCTATTAGACTGATCCATGATTGTCTCCTGAATTCCTACCAAGTCCCTTGTATTCTCCCAAGCGCTTACTACAGTGCTCTACATACAGTAAATGCTCGACAAATGCCACTGATTGATTGATGAGAGTTTTCCATTTTTATAATGGTATTTGTAAACACTATGTGCCAGGCACTTTACTAAGCGCTGGGGTAGATACAAGCTAATCAGGTTGAACTCGGTCCATGTCCCACATGGGGCTCACGGTCTTACTTCCCATTTTATGGATGAGGTCACTGAGGCGCAGAGAAGTGAAGTGACTTGCCCAAGGTCACACAGCAGACAAGTGGCGGAGCTGGGATTAGAACCCAGGTCCTTCTGACATCCAGGCCCGGGCTCTATCCATTAGGCAACATAGCTTTTCAATTCAGTGATGTTCTTATTTGCTGTGCTTGAAGCTGCTCCTCAGGGTCATTAATTTCGTCTTGAGTCCTGCCCGTGATGGAGAATAAGGTGGGAAGCTAAGTGTGTTGTCAGCCTTTGCTCTTCTAGGTAGCAGAAATGGCCCTTGTAACCAGTGCCAAACATTCCCTGAAGAAATTCCCATGCTCCATCAGGAAATGGTGCCCTCCCTTTGATCCATGTTCCCACAATTGGCAGCTCAATCATGGCAGTGTCTCATGAAATAGTAGCCTACCACAATCAGTCAATCAATCAGTCAGTGGTATTTGAGTGCTTACTGTGTGCAAGTACTGTACTAAGCTCTAGCGAGAGTCCAGTACAACAGAGTAGATAAACGCATTCCCTGTAAACAATAAACTTACAGTCTAGAGGGAGAGCTATATATTTATATAAATAAATTATGGATATGTACAGATGTCCCCTCTCAGGATGTCACCTGGAGAGTTTCCAGTACTTTACCAGTCTCGGCTACGGGAGGGAGAGTCAAGCAGAGGCCTACCCATTCCATTCTTAGATTGGGCGGTGGCTAGAAAAGTGGAGGGTGATCTGCTATAAGTCAAAAACTCACCAGTGCTGGTTAGCAGAGGCATGGGAGCAGCAGCATGGCTTAGTGGAAAGAGCACGAGCTTGGGAGTCAGAGGTCATGGGTTCTAATCCTGGCTCCGCCACTTGTCTGCTGTGTGTCTTTGGGCAAGTCACTTAACTTCTCTGGACTCAGTTCCCTCATCTGTAAAATGGGGATTAAGACTGTGAGCCCCATGTGGGACAACCTGCTTACCTTGTATCTACCCCAGCACTAAGAACAGTGCATGGTACATAATAAGCGTTTAAAATAAATACCATCATTGTTATTATGGGAGAGAGTCGAGGGTGGAGACTCCAGTTTACTGCACAGAAAAAGGCAATAGAAAAGCCAATTCTGTATTTTGACCAAGAAAACTCTATGGAAACACTATCAGGACAGTTGCAGATGGAGGTGGGGTATTATGGGAGAGATGTGTCCTTGTTGTCACTATGGGTTGGAGACAACTCGACAGCATCAATCAATCAATCAATCATATTTATTGAGCGCTTACTGTGTGCAGAGCACTGTACTAAAAGCTTGGGAAGTACAAGTTGGCAACACGTAGAGACGGTCCCTACCCAACAGTGGGCTTACAGTCTAGAAGGGAAAGCATAAGACAAGACAGTGTGCTGTGGGGCTGAGGGTGGGGTGAATATCAAATGCCCAAAGGGTACAGATCCAAATGCATAGATGAGCATAAGGGAGAGAGAAATGGGGAAAATAGACACCTCCCAGTGTTGAATACGGAAGAGCTTCCCAATTCCGTGATCCGGCTCATCATAGGAGGTATTTATTGAGCACTAACTATGTGCAGAGCACTGTACTAAGCATTTGGGAGAGTACAACACAACAGAGTTGGTAGATATGCTCGCTGTCCATGACAAGATTACGGTCAGGAGGGGAGACAGACATTAATATAAAGAAATAATTTAAGGGTACATACAATAAGTGATGTGGGGCTGAGGGTGGGATGAATATCAAATGCCCCAAGGGTTGAGATTCAAATATACCGAGGACACAGAAGGGAGACGGAGACAGGAAATGGAGACGGACACCTTCCAATGCGTAATATGATAGAATTTCCCAAAACTAATCTGGATCCTTCAAGGCAGCCTTCTTGAATGGCGTAATGACCAGCCTGGGAGTCAGAGGTCATAGATTTTAATCCTGGCTCCTCTCCTTGTCCGCTGTGGGGCCTTGGACAAATCACTTCACTTCTCTGGGCCTCACTTCCCTCATCTGTAAAACAGGAATGAAGACTGTGAGTCCCAAGTGGGACAGGGATTGTGTCCAACCCTAATGGCTTTTACCCACCCCAGCGCTTAGAACAGTGCCCGGCACATAGTAAGCTCTGAACAAATACCACAATTATTATTATCATCATTAGGCATTCTCTCTCTGACATCAGGACCGACCCAGGCACCCGTCTCCTGGGATCAAGCTGGAAAAACGGGATGAATTTCCAACCTTCGGAATTTCATCAGAGCAAGGTATCACGATGCACACAGATCCCGTGTACTTGATGAACCTGCTCTTCCATCGGCAGGCCTTATCTCACGCCACCGATGGTGATCGTAGTACTTTCTAGCTTGTGCTTCTTTTAGAAAGATCCGTGTTCAGTTCCCAACCGCGATGAGCCATTCGCAACAACAGCAATTACAAATGTTGTGATGCGATAGGCGCTGATTAAATAAGAAATGCGGGCCGCCGGAGCCCTGAAGGAGACGGGAAGAATTCCATCAAAAGAAAAAGATGAATGAACAGAGTTACACTGACATCTGCTGGACTATTCATTAGTGTCTGAGAGGGGAAGGGGATCACGCGAAATTGGTGAGCTGAGAAAAACACCCAGGAATCACCCGCTTCCGATCAATCTTGAAAAGAAAATGAGCTTTTCTAGGATGCATTCGTTCAACGGTTGCAACCTGTATTGTTGCATCGGTGAAAAGCATCTTCTTGTAGAAGAGAGGCGAAGGGTATCCAATTCTTCAACGGCCCAAGACAGGGATGAAAAAGACAATTTATATCATCTATTCGCCCACGCCTAGACTGACTGCACACACATGGAGGGTCACACAGAGAATGCATGCTTCCAGAGACAGGCACTGAGAATGCAAACTCATAGAGACACACACAGAGACATACATGCATAGCCGTATGCAGACAGGCTGACCCACATGGGCATGCTCATGTGCATGTCCACTTTTGATCCACGTGGCTATGTTTGCGCGGGAAGAGCCGGGCATGGTAAAATCTGAAGAAAACCATCAGCTTCTCTCTGGTCCCAGGGTGCCAGCCATACAAGAACAAGGCTAAATCACTCTATTTTCTGTTAAATAGAGATTTGGAGGTTTGGTGATAAAAACTTCCTTCTCTTTCCTCCAAAGTTATACCTCAATCTGCCTGTTTGTTTTTTTAATGGTATCTGTTAAGAGCTTATTGTGTGCCAGGAACAGTACTAAGCACTGAAGCAGTCAATCTATCGATTGTATTTATTGAACACTTACTGTCTGCAAAGCACCATACTAAGTGCTCAGGAGAGTACAATATAACAGAATGGGTAGAAACATTCCCTGCCCACAATGAGCTTACAGTCTAGAGGGGGAGACAGACATTAATATAAGTAAATAAATAGTGGATATATGACCTAAGTGCTTGGATATATTACCTAAGTGCTGTGGGGCTGGGGGAGGGATGAATAAAAGATGCAAATACAAGTGTCAGGATGATGCAGAAGGGAGTGGGAGAAGAGGAAATGAGGGAGACCACCTGGAGGAGATGTGCCTTCACTAAGGCTTTGAAAGTGGGGAGAGTAATTGTCTGTTGGAGATGAAGAGAGAGGGCATTCCAGGCCAGAGGCAATAAATAAATACCATGTTCCCAGTAATGTAAAAGCCAGCCCACCTGCTTCTTTTTTTTGTTTGCTTGTTATGGTGTTTGTTAAGGGCTTACTATGTGCCAGACACTGTACTAAGTCCTGGAATAGATACAATACAGTTGGGTTGGACAAAGTCCCTGTCCTACATACTATAGTCTTAATTCCCATTTTACAACTGAGGTAACTGAGGCATAGAGAAGTTAAGTGACTTGCCTAAGATCACTTGAGATCACTTAAGAGAAGCAGCGTGGCTCAGTGGAAAGAGCATGGGCTTGGGAGTCAGAGGTCATGGGTTCGAATCCTGGCTTCGCCACTTGTCAGCTCTGTGACCTTGGGCAAGTTCTCTGGGCCTCAGTTCCCTTATCTGTAAAATGGGGATTAAGACTGTGAGCCCCCTGTGGGACAACCTTGATCACCTTGTATCCCCCCTTGTGCTTAGAACAGTGCTTGGCATATAGTAAGCGCTTAACAAATACCACTATTATTATTATTATTATTATTATTATTATTATTATTATTATTATTATCATCATCATCATCACCCAGCAGACACGTGGCGAAGCCAGGATCAGGTCCCAGGCCCATGCTCTTTCCTCTAGGCCATGCTGCTTCTCAGTTGTGTTGTTCTTCAGAAGCCAGTGAAAATCCTTTCACTGCATTGGACAGGGAACGTGTCTACCAACTCTGTTACGCTATACTCTTCCAAGCGCTTAGTACAGTGCTCTGCACATAGTAAATGCTCAACAAATACCAGTGATTAATTGATTGCATTGGTTTTTCCTCAGCAACCGTGGCCAGTGCTGCCAGTGCTCACAGACATGTGCTCACATTAGGCACGTTGGATAGAACGCTGTTGTGTACTTAAGTAACATTCTTCCCACATTACCATTATCATGATTAGTATTTATTGAGTGCTTACTGTGTGCAGGGCCAAAATCTGCAGCTCAAATCTTGGTCTCTTCTACTTCTCCATCCTTTTTCAGGGGAAAACATCTGCCCTGACTGAGATAGCATGCTGATGTGTCTACAGTCCTGGGAGGGCTTTGCACACAGTAAGCGCTGAGTGCTTGGGAGAGTATAATCAAATAGAGTTGGCAGACATGTTCCCTGCCCACAACACGGTTGTAGTCTAGAAGGGGCAAATATTGGTATGAATAAATAATACTATATTATTAACATATGTATATATAAGTGCTGTGGGAGACTGGGGAGGGGGCAAGGGGGCACGGAATATCCAATATCCTAAAGACAGAGATCCACATGCATAGATGACATAGAAGGGAGAGAGAGCTGAAGAAAAGAGGCTTTAATTTGGGAAGGCTTCTTGGAGGAGATGAGTCCTTAATAAGGCTTTGAAGGTTGGGGAGAGTGGTGGTCTGGCATATGTGGAGGGGGAGGGATTTCCAGGCTAGAGGTAGGATGTGGTAAAGGGGTCAGTGGTGAGATAGGTGAGATGGGGGCCCAGGGAGTATCTGTCTGGATCCAGAGGGCTACAGTGGAGGAGGAGACATATGACCTTTCTGTAGCTTGGGGTTCTTCGGTATCTAGGAGTTCTGGGCGTACTGAGAAATGGATCGAGTTTCAGCCAGTTCGAATGCAAATGAAATTATGGTAAAAGAAGCCACCAACATCAATCAGTCCATCAATCAACAGTATTTCTTGAGCACTCACTATGTGCAGAGCCCCATATCCTGGCACTGGGCTTCCAGAAAATATGGTGTGGAGGCCTCTCTAGAATGAAGGGTGTAGCATTTCCACTCTACGACATGACTCCAAAACTGGCCTGAGAAGGGTTACTTGCCTGTAGTCTAGAGGGGCTATTTTAGCCCTCCTATATAGAGATGTGCACTAGACATGAGGACAGAGATCATGTTTACCAACTCTACAGTTATTTTGTTTGTTCATTTTTGAAAGTATTTGTTAAGTGCTTGCTATGTGCAGGCACGGTACTAAGCACTGGAGTTGATACTACCTAGTCAGGTTGGACACGGTTAATGACCCACGTGGGGCTCACAGTCTTAATCCCCATTTTGCAGATGAGGTAACTGAGGCACAGAGAAGCGAATTGATTGCCCAGGGTCACACGGCAAACAAACAGCAGAGCCGGAATTTGAAGGCAGGTCCTTCTGGCTCCCAGGCCTGTGCTCTATCCACTAGGCCACCTTGCTTCTCTACAGTTTTCCTCCAAGCGCTAAGTACAGCACTTTGCACAGAGTAAGCACTCAGTAAATATGACCGATTATATGAAAGAGATACGGCAATGTTGAGGCAATAGGAGATCTGTGCAGAGAACAATAAGCACATAACGTCTGGAAACAGAAGGAGATACAATATGGTCTCCTTAAAAGTTGAGCAACCTCCCAGCTGCCTCCGTGCCTTTTAATAGCTCAGAGGGGCAATGTATCAACTCCAAGATTAAAGCACACTCGATAAAGCGTCTTGGTTTCAGCGCCCGTGGAATTCATCTTCCAGAAACTGGCAGGCTGAGGGACTGGGGTTCAAAGTTTCTGTTTTTCCATTTGATCGGCAAAGCTTTGTTTTTGGAGGTTTCCGTTGTTATCAGTACCGATCCGTTCCTGAACGAACTGATCAAAATCACGACCGATTTGATTGCCATTGGGTCCTAAGTATCGGACAGGATCTAGGTAGGTTTCAACGTTCGGATGCCGGCGTGGAGTCGGTCCGGGAATGTCGTTGAGGAGTCGGACTTTCAGGTGCTGCTGTCGGTTGCTGCCACAAGTGATGCTAACGTATGGGAACTTGTGAATAGATGACTTGAAAGCAGCACGGCCTAGTGGAAAGATCACGGGCCGGGGATTCAGAGGACTGGGTTCTAATCCCAGCTCTGCCGCTTGCCAGCTATGTCACCTTGGTCAAGTCACTTCATTTCTCTGTGCCTCAGTTACTGACTGATTGCCTCCACCACTGCAACAAACCCATTCTCTTTCCTCTTATTTGCTTAAGGTCCAGGTGGGCCTAGGCCCTCAACACTTTAGTGAATGCTTCAGCCCATTTATTCATTCATTCAGTAGTATTTATTGAGTGCTTATAGTGTGCAGAGCACTGTACTAAGCGCTTGGAAAGTACAACTCAGCAATGAATAGAGACGATCCCTACCCAACAACAGGCTCGCAGTCTAGAAGGGGGGAGACGGACATCAAAACAAGTAAACAGGCATCAATAGCATCAATATAAATAAATAGAATTATAGACATATACACATCATTTGCACGGAACTGCGAGTGAAGGGGTGGAAAAACCACAATTTCTCTATTTAACTGCTTTATCCAATGTAGCACATGGGTTCCATAAACTTCCCCACTGAGAAGCAGCTCAGCCTAATGGAAAAATACATAGACCTGACGGTCAGGGGTCCTGGGTTCTAACACCAGCTCTGCCATTTGTCTGCTGTGAGATCTTGGGCAGTCACTTAACTTCTCTGATCCCCAGTTTCTTCATCTGTAGAATGGAGATCAAATATTGCTCACCTTCCCCCCAGCCTTCAGACGGTGAATCCAATGTGGGACAAGAGACTGTGTCCAGCCTGATTATCATATATCTACTCCACTGCTTAGTGTAGTATTTGGCACATAGTAAGCATTCAGCACTCAATCAGTATTATTTATTGAGCACTTACCATGTGCAGAACACTATACTAGGTGCTTGGGGGAATACATCCTAACAGAGTTGGTAGATACATTCCTACAGGGACCACGTAGCCTAAAAGGGGACCCAGATATTAAAATAAATTAAGAATATGTACACAACAGATTTGGGGTTGAAGGTGGGGTGAATATCAAGTGCTTAACAGATCCAAATACAAAGAACATGCAGAAGGAAGAGGGAGAAGGGGAAATTAGAGGGCTTAATCTGGAGAGCCCTCTAGGAGCAGATGTAATTTTAATAATCACATTTAGAGGAGAAGTAACGTGGCCTCCTGGATAGAATAAGGGTCTGGGATTCAGAAGGACCTGGGTTCTAATCCAGCTCTGCCACTTGTCTGTCGTGTAACCTTGGACAAGTCACTTCACTTCTCTGTGCCTCAATTCTCTCATCAGGAAAATGGGGATTAAGACCGTAAACCCCCTGTGGGACAGGGACTGTGTCCAACCCTATTTCCTTGTCTCCACTCCAGTACTTAGTACAGTGCCTGATGTAAGGTAAACAGTTAACACACAACACATACCACATTATGGCTATTTTTAATAAGCCATAAAAGGTGGAGAGAGTGGAGATCTTTTGGACCTGAAAGGGAAGGGAGTTTCAGGCCAGAGGGAGGACGTGGGCAACAGATATACCACCATTATTATCATCCCCTAATAGAAGGGATGGAAAGGCAAAAACTTTTTAAGTTAGAACAATGGTTATTGGGTCAACAGAAAACAGTAACCCTCTTGCTTTAATCCTATTTGTGAAATGGGAACCCCTGGGAGCAAAAGGTTTAGAGACAGAGGGAGGGAAAGAGAAAGGGAATGGGAGAGGAGCTCACAAATGGGAAAAAAGACAGTAGAGAGGACAGGTCAAACACGATATTCCAGGTCACGGGTTTCCAGTGGAGCGAGTCGTATGTGCTTGTCCATAGCAGGATCCAACCGGGAAATGTTGCTCTGGTGGGATGTTTGTGGAGAAAATCCATCAGGGCTTTTAAGGTCAGCTTTATCGTGCTCTGTTCTGCACTGTTTGTTGGGTGTTTGCACATCTTCTCTTTGTATGTGGGTGACATAGCTAACTGCTTACAGGGTAGCTCTAAATCTGCTAATACGCCAACTCCCTGGGGGAAGGGGAAAGGGAAAACAAAGAGATGAAAATGAAAAACAAGGCCACAGGCTCCCTAACCCATTTTCAAACCACACGGAGATAAAGACACGGTCCCCCAGAGGCGATCTTGGGAGGACGGCCTGCACTCCTTTCTCCGAGTGGATCCTGTTTGGGAGGTTCACTCGGGCGGTTGGTGGGACTCAGGAGAGGGAAAGGGTTGTGGGAGGGGGTAGGAGACCCCCAGAGTCAATCCAGCATGCAGCAATCTGTGTAGGACTAAAGGTTTTCCTTACTGATCAAATCCATGTGATTCATGAAAATCAGGAGGAAAATACCTAGTCCACTGGGACAAGAGGAGCAGTTCCAGATGAAGAGGAAGGAGTCCTGGGTGATGATGATGAAGATAATGGCATTTATTAAGTGCTTACTATGTACTGAGCCCTGCGGTGGATACAGTGAAATTGAGTTGGACACAGTTCCTGTCCCGCATGGGGCTCATAGTCTTAATCCCCATTTTACAGATGAGGGAACTGAGGCATAGAAAAGTGAAGTGACTTGCCCAAAGTCACACAGCAGACAAGTGGCCGAGCCAGGATTAGGGGATGTTAAGGCAAGGGGAAAACATGGAAGAGGCAGACCGGGAGCTAGATGGATAGAGACCATAACAACGATAATGGGAGAATCGTTAGGTTATGAATTATGGGAGAAGGCAGGACCTCCTGGAAAAAATATATCCATAGGGTCACTATGAATAGTGAACGACTCGACAGCACTTGATAATATAATAAAGGCAAGGGGTGCAAAACCTTGGGGCAGAAAGTAGCAGAGACTAATAATAATAATAATAACGATGGTATTTGTTAAAGCGCTTACTATGTGCAAAGCACTGTTCTAAGCGCTTGGGGGACACAAGGTAAACAGGTTGTCCCACGTCGGGCTCACGGTCAATCCCCATTTTACAGATGAGGGAACTGAGGCCCAGAGAAGTTAAGTGGCTTGCCCAAGGTCACACAGCTGACAAGTGGCAGAGCCGGGATTCAAACCCATGACCTCTGATTCCCAAGCCCGGGCTCTTTCCCACTGAACCATGCTGCTTCTCTGGTGGAAAGAGCATGGGACAGGGAATAAGAAGACCTGGGTTCTAGTCCCAATTCCACCACTTGCCTGCTGTGTGACCTTGGGCAATTCATCTCCCTTCTCCGAACCTCAGTTCCCTCCTCTGTAAAATGGGGATTCAGTGCCTATTCTCCCTCCTAATTAGACTGCAAACTCCATGTGGGACAGGGATTGTGAACAATCTGATTAATTTGTATTTACTCCAGGGCTTAGAACTGTGCTTGAAACAAAGAAAGTGCTTAACAAACCCCATAAAAAATAATAATAATAGATATCTTCCCTCCCTTCCCCTTTAGACTGTGAGCCCCATGTGGGACAAGGACTGTGTCCAACCGGATTAGTTTGTATCTACTCCACTGCTTAGTAAAGTGCCTGGCACATAGAAAGTACTTAACAAATACTGTTATTATTATTATTATGTCCCCCACTTGCACTGCTTTCTCTGTGACCAGTGGAGTGCTTCATGTTTTCGTGGGGCATTTGTCTCAGAACCTGTCGAATGTGCTCAGAGTGTCCACCTCCTCCTGAGACAATTTTTTTTCTTTTTAATGCCATTTGTTGAAGCTTTTACTCTTTGCCAGGTGCTGTACTAAACACTGGGTAGATGCAAAATAATCAGGTTGGACACAGTCTCTGTCCACAAGATGCTACCAGTTTTAATCCCCGTTTTTCAGATGGGGTAACTAAGGCGAAAAGAAGTGAAGTGACTTGCCCAATGTCACAAAGCAGACAAGAGGTGGAGCCAGGATTTGAACCCAGGTCTTTTGACTCCCAGGCCTGTTTTCTTTCCACTGGATCTTGTAGCTGGAAAATGATGAGCAACTGCTCTCCCTATGTAGTACAGTAATGATTGTGGTGTTTGTTAAGCACTTATTTTGTACCAAGTACTGTACTAAGCACCGCGGTAGCTACAAGATAATCTGGTCCCACATGGGGCTCACAGTTTAAGTAGGAGGAAGAACAGGTTTTGAATCCCCATTATGCAGATGAGGGAACTGAGGCACGGAGAAGTTAAGTGACTTGCCCAAGGTCACACAGCGGTAAGTAGCAGAGGTAGGATGAGAGCCCAGGACCTCTGAATCCCAGGCCTGTGCTCTTTCCACTAGGCCATGCTGCTTCTCATTCATTCATTCAATCATATTTATTGAGCGCTCACTGTGCGCAGAGCACTGTACTAAGCACTTGGAAAGTACAATTCGGCAACAGAGACAGCCCCTACCCCACGGGCTCACAGTCTGTCTTGGGAAGGTGTTGGAGCCAGATAGTTTCTCTAATTCCTGTCCAACTTTTCCCTCGACCTAAGAGCTGCTTTTGCTGATAAAAATAGTAAATCTCCAGGCATTTTGCCCAACGAGTGAAGGATCATTAAATAAAAATACTGAACTAGAAACCTACGTTGCTGGAAGGCTTCCCTCTGCCAGACTGATGTCACTGAAACTTTCTAGGTCCTTTTGAAGACTGTGTGCCCCATGTGGGTCAGGGCCTGTTTCCAGCTTGATTTATCTTGGATCTACCCCAGTGTTTAGTACAGTGCTTGCACATAGTAAGTGCTTAACAGACACCGCGGTTATTTGGAAAAGTCAAAACCAACTCAGTCTTCCTCAGAGGCTCAAGGAGGGGATGGCGTGGAAATCTGCCACTAAGAAAGCCCTCAGTACAGTTCTCCGAACGTCATAAGTAACTGTGAGCCCATTGTTGAGTAGGGACCGGCTCTATATGTTGCCAATTTGTGCTTCCCAAGCGCTTATTACACAGTAGGCACTCAATAAATACTATTGAATGAATGAATACCACAGATTTACCGATTGATTGATTGATTTCTTAGGTGCTCACTATGTGCCAAGCACTGTACTAGGCATGGGATCGATACAAGATCATCCGGTCAAACACAGTCCCTGTCCCACATGGGACTCAATCAGCTGTATTCATCGAGTGCTTACTGTGTTCCAGGCACTGTACTAAGCGCTTGGGAGAGTACAGCGCTTAGAACAATGCTTGGCACATAGCAAGCGCTTAACAGATACCATTGTTATTACAACACAAGAGCAGAACAGACCCATTCCCTGCCCATAATGATCATATAGCCTAAGTAGGAAGGAGAACGGATATTAAATCCTCTCTTTCAGGTGAGACCCTGAGAGGTTAGGTGACTTGCCCAAGCTCATACAGCTGGTAGGTGGTGGATGTAGGATTCGAATCTGGGTCTTCTGACTCCCATTTCTGTCTTTTTCCCGCTGCTACCCAGGCAACGGCTCATCCAAGTTACATACTTCTGTGCTTCTGCTCCTACTTAACTCCAAATGGCCTCACAGAACTGGGGGGAAAAAATTGAGCCCAGAAAATATTTGATGATGATGTTGATATAATTAGGGTCTTTCATTGTAGTTAGAGTTTGTACACATATTTAATTAGGGGCTCTAATTAGGAAGCTGCAGGAGAACCGTGAATCGTCCAACAACTATCTAAACAAAACCTGATCTTCAAAGCGTTGTTCTTCTGTATGCAATCACAATTGAATATGAGGAAAAAAATATCCAATCTACCACATAAATTTAAATCCCATTAAACGAACTGAAAAATTCATGAGCAATACGTGGATAATTTGTTTCTTATTAAAACATTCAACTTGGAGCGAATGTTTAGCTGTTCAAACAACAAGAAACGGGATAGCTACAGTACGTTAATTAGGTACCAATTCCTTACTAAAGATCCTTAATTGACATTTAATAAACATATTAGATACAAACAAACTACGTAAATTTAGGGCTGACTATATTCAGTCTAAGCAGTTTCTTTAATTGCTTATCCCGTGCCTTCTCTGTTGGGTCAGTAAATGAGAAAGAGGTTATATATAGATGCATATATAGGCATATTCCCTTCGATACGTTGATGAAGAAAACTCATTCTGTGGGGGTTGTCAAGCCACTCGATGTAGCGAAGAAATAAAGCCCGGCACTGTTTCCTGAAGAAGAGAGTTAAGAAGTGAGATTAAGTGTTAAGGAGGAAGCAGGGTGTCCTACTGGATAGAGCACGGGCTTATGAGTCAAAGGAATTAGGCCCTAAACCCAGGTCTGGGCAAGTCACTTAACTTCTCTGTGCCTCAGTTCCCTCATCTGTAAAATGGGAATTAAGATTGTGAGCCCCACGTGGGACAACCTGATCACCTTGTATCCCCCCAGCACTTAGAACAGTGCTTTGCACTTAGTAAGCGCTTAATAAATACCATCATTATTATTATTCAGTTGCCTCATCTGCAAAAAGGGGATTCAATACCTGTACTCCCTCCTAATCAGACTGTGAGCCCATGTGGGATCTGATTGGTCTTCTATAATTAATAATAATAATAATAATAATGACATTTATTAAGTGCTTCCTAAGTGCCAGGCACTGTTCTACGCACGCGGGTGGATACAGGCAAATTGGATACAGTCCCTCTCCCACGTGGGGCTCAAAGTCTCAACCCCCATTTTACAGATGAGTTAACTGAGTCACAGAGAAGTGAAATGACTTGCCCAAGGTCACGCAGCAGACAAGTGGCACAGCCGAGATTAGAACCCAAACCTGTGATCTTCCAATTCACGGCCCATGCTTTCTCCATTACGCCATGCCGCTTCTCTACCACATTGCTTAGTAAAGTGCTTGCCACATAGTAAGCGCTTAACAAGTACCGCATTTATTATTACTGATGAAAGCTTCCCTAGTCTTGTGGGAAGAGAGGCACAGAAAGCCAAAACAAATAGCATGGTCTATTCATTCATTCATTCAATCATATTTATTGAGCGCTTACAGTGTGCAGAGGTCTAGTGGATACAGCCTGGGCCTGGGGGTCAGAAGGACCTGGGTTCCAATCCTACCTCCTCCACAAGTCTGCTGTGTGACCTTGGGCAAGTCACATAACTTCTCTGGGCCTCTATTACCTCATCTATAAAATGGGGATTAAGATTGCGAGCCTCACATGGGACAGGGACTGCATCCAACCCTATCATCTCGTATCTACCATAGCCCTTAGTACTGTACCTGGCACATAATAAGCGCTTAACAAATATTAAAAAAGAGAGTCCGCTGAACCTGTCCAGCCCCAAAGAGGTACCATAGAGGTCCGTAAATTCCATCCACCTCAGAGAAAGAGCAAATTCTGACAGATGATTCCGGGAGTCCCTTGTTGCTTTCCACGGCAGCAAGATCTTGGCCAGAGTCCTTCTGGCCGATGGGGGCGAATAACTCTGTCAGTCCCACGCTGAGCAAACTGGAATCCGAATTCGGGTCACGGCGGGGTTCAGCCGACTTTGCGCTTCGCAACCCGCTAGAGAAGAGATGCCAGCCAAGGGGCCAGAGAGCACATCCAATTCGCCTCCGTCCCCTTGATTGACGCCATTGCGGCACTGATGGGTTTGGAGAACCGGACTCTGACGGTTCCTACCCAGGTTTGCTTGGAGAAACAACACTTTCATCAGCTCATTTTGAAAAACAAGGAGGAACCACTAGGGTTCATGTACTTTCTCCTGCTGTTCTCAGCGAGGCTGCATCTAAATGTTCCCATTTGCATGGTTAAGCATTTGAATCTATCGGTTCTGTTGCGTTCTACTCACTCAAAGCTCAGTACAGTGCTCGGCACACGGAATTGGCGTTGATGTTGTGTTCTCCCTGTCTAGACCCTAAGCTTGATGTGGACAGGGAATATGTCTGTTTATTATATTGCACTCTCCCAAGCGCTTAGTACATTGCCCTGCACTCAGTAAGCACTCAATAAATACAATTGAATAAATGAATGATGGCTTTTGGTTCCATCCCATTTCTAACCCAAACGGATACCTGGAAAAAGGATTCACAGATTCCTACTGGGCAGAAAAGTGGAAGAGCCAGGGTACGTCTAAATCAACAGATCATATTTGTTGAATGCTTATTGTGTGCAGAGCACTGTACTAAGAGCTTGGGGGAGTACAAAATAACAGAGTTGGTGGACGTGATCCTTCCCCACAGGGAGGTTACAATCTGGAGCGGGAGACGTACCTTAAAATGAATTATGGATATGTACGTAAGTGCTGTGGGGCTGAGGGTGGAGTGCATAAAGCGTAAAAATCCAAGTGCAAGGATGATGCAGAAGGGAGAGGGAGTGGGGGAAATGAGGGCCTAGTTGGGAAAATAGAGTGGCCCAGTAGAAAGAGCAATGAGCTTGGAATACTGAGGACGAAGGTTCTAATCCCACTTCCAACACGTGTCTGCTGTATGACCTCGGGCAAGTCAGTGTGGCTCAGTGGAAAGAGCACAGGCTTTGGAGTCAGAGGTCATGGGTTCAAATCCCAGCTCCGCCACTTCTCAGCTGTGTGACTTTGGGCAAGTCACTTAACTTCTCTGTGCCTCAGTTACCTCATCTGGAAAATGGGGAGTAAGACTGTGAGCCCCCCGTGGGACACCTTGTAACCTCCCCAGTGCTTAGAACAGTGCTTTGCATATAGTAAGCGCTTAATAAATGCCATTATTATTATTATTATTATTATTTAACTTCTCTTTCCTTCAGTTTCCTCAATTGTAAAATGGAAATGAAATAGCTGTACTCCCTCCTATTTGGACTGTGAACCCCAAGTGGGACAGGAACTGGGTCCCAACTATTAACTTGAACTTATCCCAACACTTTGAACAGTGCATGTCATATAGTAAGCCCTTAACAAATACCATTTTAAAAAGGGCCTTTTTGAGGAGACATGATTTTAATAAGGCATTAGAGGTGGGGAGAATGGTAGCCTGTCAGATATTTAGGGGGAAGGACTTCCAGGCCAGAGGCAGAATATGGGCGAGGGTTCAACATTGAGAGAGACGAGATCGGAATACAGCCATCCATCGGAAGCCATTCTGTTCATAATTTGGGAAACATATGGGAAAAGGATGGAAAATCACAGGAAATTATCTCCAGGTATTTCTGTCCTGGGAATTAACGTCCAATGGCGGTCAGCCATCTTCCACAGCAGCTCCCGGGTGACAGAGAATCCGGTTGTTTTTTCACAGATGAGGCAAAGAGCTACAAACACACCTGCTCAAACATTCTGGGGAATTAAGCACCTTCCAACCAAAAACTTTACACTCTGTCAATGAAAAATTATCACCATGTAGAGCCTGAAAAGTAATAATAATAATAATAATAATAATAACAATAACATCATAATGGGAAGCAGAATGACCCAATGGACAGAGCAGGGGCCTGGAAGACAGAAGGTCATGGGTTTTAATCCTAGCCGCTCCACTTCTCTTCTGTGTCAACTTGGGCAAGTCACTTCACTTCTCTGGACCTCAGTTACCTCATCTGTAAAATGGGGATTAAGACTATGAGCCCGATGTGGAAGAGAGACTGTGTCCAGCCTGATTTGCTTGTATTCCCCCTCAACTACAGCACCTAGTAGAGTGCCTGGCCTATAATAAGCACCTTACAAATACCACCATCATTACTATTATTACTTAAAAGCGTACTTAAACACAGGCACTGTGCAAGGCGCTGGGGTAGATACAAGGTAATCAGGTTGGACACAGTCCCATTCTTAATCCCCATTTTACAGATGAGGGAACTGAGGCACTGAGAAGTCACATGGCTTGCCCAAGGTGACACAACAGATAGGTGGCAGACCCAGGTAGTCTGATGCAATGGAAAGCACGTGGGATTAGAAATCAGAAGTAACAATAATTATAGTATTTGTTAAGCATTTAACTATGTGTCAAACAGTGTTCTAAATGTGGGAATAGAAGGTTATGAGTTTGGACACAATCCCTGTCCCACATGGGGCTCCCAGTCTAGGTAGGAGGGAATAAGATTCAATCCCCATTTTTTTTAAAGGTGAGGCAACTTGAGGTACAGAGAAGTGAAGTGACTTGCCCAAAGTCACAGAGCAGGCCAGTGACAGAGCCAGGACTTAAATCAAGGACCTCTGATTCCCACGTCTGTGCTCTTTCCACTAAGCTATGATATTAATAATAGTGTTTGAAAAGCACTAACTATGTGCAGAGCACTGTACTTAGTGCTGGGAGATGGGGATTAGAAGTCAGGCTTAAAGCCCAGCTCTGTCACTGGCCCTGTTATGTGACCCCGGGCAAGTCAGTTGACCTCTCTGGTCCTCGGTTTCCTCATTGGTAAAATGTAGATAAAATACCAACTCACCCTATAATAATAATAATAATAATAATAATAATAATGGCATTTATTAAGCTCTTACTATGCGCAAAGCACTGTACTAAGCGCTGGGGAGGTTACAAGGTGATCAGGTTGTCCCATGGGAGGGCTCACAGTCTTAATCCCCATTTTACAGATGCGGTAACTGAGGCCCAGAGAAGTTAAGTGACTTGCCCAAAGTCACACAGCTACCTCTCAGACCCCAGATCAGGTTGGTGCCTGATTTGATTATCTTCTAACTATCCTGAAAGTTCACCTTTAGATTGTAAACTCATTGTGAGCAGGAAACATGTCTATCAACATTGTAGTAGAGTATTCTCTAAGCATCTAATACAGTACTCTGCACATAGTAAGCACTCAATAAATACCATTTATTGACTGATTGATTGAATATGCAGTATAGCGTGATGGTTAGAGCACAGGCCTGGGGATCAGGAGGTCATGGGTTCTAATCCCGGCTCTGCCACTTGTCTGCTGTGTGACCTTGGGAAAGTCACCTCAGTTCTCTGTGCCTGTTACCTCATCTGGAAAATGGGGGTTGAGACTGTGAGCTCCACATGGGACACCCTGATTTGATTGAATCCACCCCAGTGCTTAGTACAGAGCCTGGCACATAGTATGCACTTAATAAATGCCATAGTAATAATAATAATAATAACATCAATTGAAGCAATATTAAAGCCCAGGGAGGAATAGTGCTTAATGGAATAAACATGTTCTTAGGGAGGAATGAATTCCTGAAAGAAAGTCCTAGGATCAAATGGAGCACTGAAATCCATTCGTCAGCCACAGGGATAACATGGAGGTGAACCAAAAGCCGATTGGCGGAAAGAGCGAATAAATATCCATCGATTTCCCCCTTTCAGGCAATCATCAGGGTCAATGTATGACACAGATCTTGGGTAGAATCCAGCAACATTTATGGTCCTTTGACTCATCCTGGTGTTTGAAAGAAAGAAATGGTTCCCTCCGAGATCAAGCGTGCGGCTGGAAAATCATGATAATGAATGGAATTAGAGAACTAGGCTTGCAGAGAAATTAATAAGAATTGATAAAATAGGATTCCGTATTTAGCTGGAAAGGAGGTGATTAAGAGGTAGTGTGAATGATGTATCTTCTAACTTTGGGGGTGGATGATCATTTTGGGTTTTATTACCTAACTGGGAACACGGACGTGAATGTGAAAGTAGTCTATGTAAATGATTCTAGGTGAAAAGATTTTAAGATGACGTATGGGCAGAGCGATGAGTTTGGGGATAGAATATGTTCATTATATAGGATCGGAATAAGAAAGATTGTTACCAATTTGGGCTTGACTGGTGTTCCAGGAATCCAAGAGTTTGCCAGTGACCCATCTGTTCCTCCTTAAAAATATTCATTTTTCCTATGGGTGGAGTTGGGAAAAAAAAGACGAATGGAATTAGAGGTCGGGGAGATCTCCTACCTCATTGGGGGAGAAAACGGGAAAAGTTTCCGTGATGGATTTACCCTAGTGGCTCATCAGTTGAGGTCAGTGTCACAGAAGCCCACCAAATGATGTCACAATGGAGGAAGCGAACAGGATTATAGGCAGTGCTAAAACAATTCATTAGCTAGACCATTCAGACCAAACAACAGTCACTGAGGGCAAAAAAGAGGACTTTCTTCTTGTTTATTTGTTTTTTTTGCCCCGAATGGTCTGGGTTGTTTATCTGCACTGTTCAGATTTGCTGGAGACCTGTTTCCCTTCCATCTGACTTATAGAGTATGCAGTGGCCCCAGAGAAACAATCCACCTTCCTCTTTCACCCTTTCTCTCCCTTTCTTTCTCTCTCCCTCCCTCCCTCTCTCCCTTTCTCCCCTCCCACTTTCTAAATCTCTCACTTTTGTCTCTCCCTCCATTCCTCGCTCTCCCTTTCTTCCTCTCACCTCCCTCTCTCTTCTCCTTCCACCCACCTTCAAAACTTTTCCCAACCTCTAGTTTTCCATCTGCATTTTCTCCTTCATCTCTCCTTCCTCATAGCCCAGTTCCTCCCACCTCGCCTGCTCACCCCAGCCCCTCGCTCTCAGTCGAGTAAATTCACCCCCCAGACACTGTTCCGACCTCAGGGAGCCAAGTATTACAGCTCAAAATTCCACCGCCTTTCCCATTCAAATCATTCGCTCCAAACCAGATCCTGGAGCAAGACGAGGGGAAGTCAGGCGACCGCGAGACCACGTCGGATTTCATTTGTACAAGCCGATGCCCCCGGCAGCATCTGTTTGTAGCAATGATATTGGGCTTTTGTAGTGTGCATCTTCCGGCCTCTGAGCCATTTCCCGGGTGAGGCGCTTTCCCCGAAGGGGAGCCTCCTGGGATTTGCTCGGAATGGCCCGCCCGCACGATGCTCAGAAACTCATAACTAATTACTCCGACTCCGACTTCAGTTCTCAACTGGACCAGCTGTGTCACCGCCGAGAAGCCACGCTCTCCCCAAGTGCGGCAGGATCTATAATTTATCCTCCATATAAAAAAGTCAATATTGGTCCAAAAAGTGACATTTAAGAATCATAAAATAAGTAGCTTGGTATTTACCTAAGATAGGCTTCTCTTTTCCTCCTAGTTTTATATAAAAGACAGACTGCACTGTTTGTTTTCCTCGGGCTGGATGTGCGGGTGGATGCGTTTTCTGGGGTGTATGGGTGTTGATTGTGTTTGTGTGAGAGTGTGTGTGTGTGTATGTGTGTGGGCGTGTGTGAATATGTGTTGGCATGCAGGTACATGAACTGTGAGAGTGTGTGCATGAATGAGCAAAGACATGTATGCATGAACATGAGCATGTATGTTTAACAGTTTCCTCCCTACTGAAAGTTTCTGGAAGGGAACCAATGTGACCAAGAGAAAATAGCAGAGGCAGGGCAGGGAGGATCTCTGAAGTGTCCTTGGAATAATAATAGTTATATATGTATAATTATGTTATATGATTATATATTATGATACTTATTCAGCACTAACTATATGCCAAGCACTGTTCTAAGTACCTACAGTGTGTTTAGTCCCTGTCCACATGGGGCTCACACTCATAATCCCCATTTTACAGATGAGGGAACTGAGGCAGAGAGAAGTTAAATGACTTCTCCATGCTCCAACCACTAAACCATGATAATGATTGTGGTATTTGTTAAGTGCTTATTAGGTGCCAGACACTGTACTAAGTGCTGGGGTGCATACAAGAAAATAATTAATTTCTTGTACTTCCCAAGCACCTAATACAGTGCTCTGCACACAGTAAGCACTCAATAAATATGATTGAATGAATGAATGAATTATAATACTAATATTAATATTAATTGTGGTACTGGTTCTGTGCTTCGGTGTCAAAAGCTGGGCTAAGCATTGAGGTAGATAAAATAGAATCTGAGAAGATACTGTGCCTGTTCCACATGGGATTCATGGTCTCATGGGGAGGGGGAATATCTAGTTAATCCCAATTTAACAGATGAGGGAACTGAGGCCCAGAGAAGCTAAGTGATCCTTCAGCAGTGTGGCTCAGTGGAAAAAGCACGGGTTTTGGAGTCAGAGGTCATGGGTTCAAATCCCAGCTCTGTCAATTGTCAGCTGTGTGACTTTGGGCAAGTCACTTAACTTCTCTGTGCCTCAGTTCCCTCATCTGTAAAATGGGGATTAAGACTGTGAGCCCCCCGTGGGACAACCTCATCACCTTGTAACCTCCCCAGTGCTTAGAACAGTGCTTTGCACATAGTAAGCACTCAATAAATGCCATTATCATTATTATTATTATTATTATTACACTGCAGGCTTGTGGCAGAGCTGGGATTAGAACCCAGGTCTCCTGACTCTCATCCCGTGCTCTTTCCATTTGGCCATGGGACAGTTGCAAGCTCAGGAAATGAGATTAAGGCTGGAGCGGGTGGAATTTTGTTTTCCTGGCCCTAAAATTGTGCAGTAAAGCGTTGTCGCTATTCACAATAAAAAGAGATCAAAGCTGCAAAGCACATGTGAGTTACAAACTGGGCAGGGGGATGATTTGTTGCAGATATGGGCCGGGGCCGGGGGCGGGGGGTGGGCCTGTACTCCCATGCCTGCAGCCAGGCCCAAGGGGGTATGCCAGCTCGGCTTTGGGGAATGCAACTGCTGCAGCGACCATAGTAGTAATGGCCAAGCAGCCGTGGTAATAATAATAATAATAATAATAATAGCATTTTTTAAGCACTCACTATGTGCAAAGCACTGTTCTAAGCGCTGAGGGGGTTACAAGGTGATCAGGTTGTCCTACGGGGGGCTCACAGTCTTACTCCCCATTTTACAGATGAAGTAACTGAGGCACAGAGAAGTGAAGTGACCTGTCCAAAGTCACATGGCTGACAGTTGGCAGAGCCAGGATTTGAACCCATGACCTCTGACTCCAAAACCCGGGCTCTTTCCACTGAGCCACGCTGCTTTTGTTGGTACTAGTAGACTGTGAGCCCACTGTTGGGTAGGGACTGTCTCTATGTGTTGCCAACTTGTACTTCCCAAGCGCTTAGTACAGTGCTCTGCACACAGTAAGCACTCAATAAATACGATTGATTGATTAGTAGCAGCGGCAGCAGCAGTGGTGACAATGGTGAGAGCAGTAGTGATAGCGATTCAGTTGCCAAATTGTACTTTCCAAGCGCTTAGTACGGTGCTCTGCACACAGTAAGCACTCAATGAGTACGATTGAATGAATGGTAGTAGTAGCAAGGGGGACGGCAGCCCGCTTTCCATGCAAACTCTGACTCTGGTCCACATGATCTCTCCCTGAATCCTTTGCCCAAAAAGGGCCTCGTCCATCCAGAATGGGATCGTGATGGCATCTGTAACGACCACAGAGCTGGAGACCTAGCTATTTTATAAAAAGTCCCCTCAGGGGGTCAGTTGGCCCTAAAACCCCTGGTTTTGAAAAGCAGTGTGACCTAGTGAGTCAAAACAGATAGTTTGGATTAGAGTAGGAGAACAGTGATGTAAGATAGGAGGGGGTATTAGTTAAGTGCTTAATATGTACCAGGCACTGTACTAAGCACTGGGATAGATACAAGCTAATCACGTTGGACACAGTTCATGTCCCACGTGGGGCTCACAGTGTTAACCCCCATTTTACAGATGAGGTACCTGAGGCACAGAGAAGTAAAGTGACTTGCCCAGGGTCTCACAGCAGACAAGTGGAGCTAGGGTTGGAACATCGGTCCTTCTGATTACCAGGTCCATGTTCTATCCACTGGGCCATAGTGTTTCTCAGCCTCTTAAATCTGATGGTAAGGAGGTTCTGTTTGATGCGGAGACCAAGGGCAATCACTGGAGATTTTAAGCAACGAAACTACTTTTTACCCACCATCCCATCTTCTATAATGGAGTAGCCAAAGGGTCTCCAGTAAAGTTCCCAAGGCAGTCAGATTCCTTTAGCATTTCCCAGAACCCAGGTCTGTTGAGGGTGTCTGACACTTTGTAAGGAACTTGAATTTGGACAGGAATCTTGATAGTTAGTATTCTCTGCCCTTCCTTGTCTCTGTTGAGCTGGAAAGATCACTTCTGTGGGGGTACATTTTGGTCAGAAACCACCCACACTGGGATACAGGTAAATCACTGGGGATTGTGCTCTTCAGTGGCCAGCCTACGGAGTTTCTGGATAGAGTCTTCCTGGTCAGGGAGAGAACTAAAATATCACCCCAGTCTCTCCACCATCACGACTCTAATCTTCCTTTATGATTAAGAACCTCCTTTTGGAGGAGACGGCCTTCAGTGAGGCTTTGAAGAGGGAGAGTGTCATTGTTGGCAGGAAGTCAGTGTCAGGCTGGCAGTGGAGTCTTCTCGCTTAGCGCAGTGAAAATAAATGTGAATTCTGCAGACCCGAATGCAGCACGGAGGGAAAATATCAGAAGAGGAGAAGAGCAAATCGAGTTAATTCAGGGCACAGGGGTTAAGGAGACTCTGCAGGAGATTTACAGATAACCCCCAGGGAGAAGAAATACCAACAAGAATGTGATCCCATGAATAAATAAAGAGGGCCAAACAAATCAATGAGGAGCTTTCATGGGCTGAACTCACAGTTTTCAGGGCGACACTGAAGAAATGTCATGGAGAAGGAATCGGACGCTAGTAGGACTTGAGGATTTAAAGGGAGAAGCAGTTTAGCCTAGTGGATAGAGCACAGGCCTGGGAATCGGGAGGACCTGGGTTCTACTCCCGACTCCACCACTTATATGCTGTGTGAGCTTGGGTAAGTCACTTCACTTCTCTGGGCCTCAGCTGCCTCATCTGCAAAATGGGGATTAAGACTGCGAGCGCCGCGTTGGACATGAATGGTGTCCAAAATGATTAGCTTATATTTATCCCAGAGTTTAGTATAGTGCCAGACACAGTGTAAGCGCTTAACAAATACCATAAACAAAAAATGATAAAGCAGGGCTGAGGCTTTTCAGGAAAAACCGGAGAGTGAACAGGATGTAATTCAAAATAGTTGGCTTAGGCCAAGGAGAAGTTTGTAGGAGTCAGAGGGCTTGGGTTCTAAACCTGGCCCATTGCTTGCGTACCTCATCACTTGAGCAAGTGACTTGCCTTCTTGCAGCCTCAGTTTAGTCATCTGTAAAATAGGAACTCAACACTTTTCTTTTTTTTATGATACCTGTTAAGCACTTACTATGTGTCAGGCACTGTTCTAAGTCCTGGGGTAGATACAAGGTATGAGGTTGGACACAGTCTGTGTCCTACATGGGGCTCAAAGTCTTACTCCCCATTTTATAGATGAGGTAACTGAGGCACAGAGAAATTAAGTGAGTTGTACAAAGGTCATACAACAGACAGGTGGTGGAGGGCAAGACTAGAACCCAGGTCTTCTGGCTCCCAGGGCCGTGCTCTAACCATTTGGCCACATCACTTCTCCTAAGGAGGAAGCAGCGTGGCTTAGTGGAAAGAGCCCGGGCCTTGGAGTCAGAGGTCATGGGTTTAAATCCCGGCTCCGCCTCATGTCTGCTGTGTGACCTTGGGCAAGTCACTTAACTTCTCTGAGCCTCAGTTAACTCATCTGTAAAATGGGGATTACAACTGTGAGCCCCATGTGGGACAACCTGATCACCTTGTATCCCTCCCAGCGCTTAGAACAGTGTTTTGCACATAGTACGCGCTTAACAAATGCCATCATTATTATCATTATTATTATTATTATTAAGGTCACACTGTTTCTTCTCTTTTCCCCCCTACTTAGAATGTGAGCTCCATGTGGGACAGGGACTGTGTCTGACCTGAGTATCCTGTATCTACTCCATTCATTCATTCAATCATATTTATTGAGAACTTACTGTGTGCAGAGCACTGTACTAAGCGGTCAATAAAGTTGGCAACATATAGAGACAGTCCCTACTCAACAACGGGCTAGTGCAAGGCACATAGTAAATGCCTAACAGTTACAACAATTATTACTTTTATGATTTACGGGAGAGAGAAAGGCTACCACCCCCAACTCCCATGCCACCTAGATTCATCCACGAAATAGCCAATATTGCTTTGCCCTTGTCGTCTTCCCCCACTCTGCTTCCAAACTCCGATTCCCTATGTCCCTCTCCCTTTCCTGCTCCTCCTCCTCCTCCTTGCAAGCTCTGGCAGCCGTAGATGATGAAAAGCTGGAAATGACGCGCCGCTGTTTGGAGACAGCAAGGCTCCGGCTACTGTGAGCTTCCGTGGGCCGTGCCAAGCCCTCAGCCACCTCAGCATCTAATGGACAGCTTATTTGCTATCGATCGTCTTACCCACCTGTGTTCATTATTTATGGGGACTCCTAGGTTCTTTTAACTATTCCTTACCCATAAATTAAGTCTGCTTTCCCTTCCCATTTGATCGTAGGCCCCTAAAGGGCAGGAGTTGAACTATCATACTCCTCTCCATCACACAAAGACTTGCAATGTCTCCTATAATCCCCCACCTCCAGACTGTGAGCTCATCGTGGGCAGGGAACGAGCCTGCCAATTCTGTCGTATTGTAGTCTCGTAAGCGCTTACTGCCTCTCTCAAGGCCGCACTTGAGAGTTTCCAGTACTCTACCAGTCTCGACTACAGGAGAGAGAGTCAAGCAGAGGCCTACCCATTCCAAGCTTGGGCAGTAACTAGTGAGTGGAAGGCAATCACAAGTCAAAACTCACCTGGGCTGGGCAGCAGCAGCCTGAGGTAGAATTGAAGGAGGAAACTCAAGTTTACTGTGCGGAAGGAGGTAATGGTAAACCACTTCCACATTTCTACCAAGAAAAATATCTGGATACACTACCAGAATGATGGCAGATGGAGGTGGGGCCTTTTGGGAGAGATGTGTCCATGGTGTCGCTATGGGTCAGAGATGACTTGGCAGCATAAAATGAGACAAAAAGCATTTACTATGGTGTTCTGCATATAGTAAGCACCCAGTAAGGACCATTGATGATGATGATGATATAAAGCTGTGTACCCAATGGATGCTTGGTTCACACTGCTGATAACCCTAATAACGCCTCCCCCCCCACAGATGCCCACTTCCTCTCGCCCCTGACATCCTCAGCCCCACTCTCCTCAGCCACACACTCACTTGGACACCCCAAGGAACCCACTAGTCATCATTTTAATTCTAACCTCCCCAGTTCTGAAATCCACTCTCTGATGAGCCCGTTGTTGGGTAGGGACCATCTCTATATGTTACCAACTTATACTTCCCAAGCGCTTAGTACAGTGCTCTGCACACAGTAAATGTTCAATAAATACTATTAAATGAATGAATGATGACACCCTTGTCTTCCACCTTCTCTCCCATAGCCCCAGTGCCCCTGCAGAACCATTCTCTCATCCTCTTTCGTTCTGTCATCTTCAATCCATCCATCAGTGGTATTAATTCATTCATTTGATTGTATTTATTGTGTGCTTACTGTGTGCAGAGCACTGTACTAAGTGCTTTGGAAGTACAAATAGGTGACATATAGAGACGGTCCCTACCCAACAACGGGCTCACAGTCTAGAAGGGGGAGACAGATAACAAAACAAAACAAGTAGACAGATGTCAATGCCATCAGAATAAATAGAATTATAGCTATATATGCATCATTAATATTAATTAATAAGTAATAAGGTAATAAGTAATAATATATTAATATTAATAAGTAATATTAATAATTACCTATATATGTTTGTACATATTTATTACTCTATTTTATTTGTGCATATCTATTCTACTTATTTTATTTTGTTAGTATGGTTTTGTTCTCTGTCTCCCCCTTTTAGACTGTGAGCCCACTGTTAGGTAGGGACTGTCTCTATATGTTGCCAACTTGTACTTCCCAAGCACTTAGTACAGTGCTCTGCACACAGTAAGTGCTCAATAAATATGATTGATTGATTGATTAATAAAATAGAGTAATAAATATGTACAAATATACACAAGTGCTGTGGTAGGGGAAGGGGGTAGGGCAGAGGGACGGAGGGGAGTGATGGGGAGGGGAGGAGGAGGAGAGGAAAAGGGGAGGCTCAGTGTGGGAAGGCCTCCTGGAGGAGGTGAGCTCACAGTAGGGCTTTGAAGGAACAAAGGGAGCTAATTTGGCAGAAGTGTGGAGGGAAGGTCATTCCAGGCCAGAGGTAGGATGTGGGCCAGGGGTCGATGGCGGGACAGGCAAGAACAAGGTCTGGTGAGGAGGTTAATGGCAGAGGAGCAGAGGGTGCGGGTTGGGCTGGAGAAGGAGAGAAGGGAGGTGAGGTAGGAGGGGGTGAGTTGATAGAGAGCTTTGAAGCTGAGAGTGAGGAGTTTTTGGTTCATTCGAAGATTGATAGGCAACCACTGAAGATTTTTGAGGAGGGGAGTGACATGCCCAGAGCATTTCTGTAGAAAGATAATCCAGGCATTAGAGTGAAGTATAGACTGAAGCAGGGAGAGACAGGAGATGGGAGATCAGAGAGGAGGCTGATGCAGTAATCCAGTCGGGATAGGATGAGAGATTGAACCAGCAAGGTGGTGGTTTGGATGGAGAGGAAAGGGCAGATCTTGGTGATGTTCTGGAGGTGAGACTGGCAGGTTTTGGAGATGGATTGGATGTGAGGGGTGAATGAGAGAGTGGAGTCAAGGATGACGCCAAGGTTGCGGGCTTGTGAGATGGGAAGGATGGTACTGTATGCAGAACACTGTACTAAATTCTTGGGAGAGTATGATAGCTCTCTGTGGAAAGGGAATGGGTCTGCCAACTCTGTGATATTGTACTCTCCCAAGCAATTTTTTTAATGGTATTTGTTAAGCACTTACAATTTGCCGGGCACAGTACAAAGTGCTGGGGTAGATCCAAGCTAATCAGGTCCCATGTAGGGCTCAGGATGTTGTGTCATTTTAAAGATGAGATAACTGAGGCATAGGGAAGTGAAATGACTTGCCCAAGGTCACCCAGCAGACACGTGAAGGAGCCAGGAATAGAACCTAGGTTCTTCTGACTCCCAGACTTACGTTTTATCCGCTAGGCAACACTGCTTCTCCTGCAGTGTGCTGCACACAGTAAGCCCTCAATAAATGCCATTGATGTTGATAATAATGCAGTTTGTATTATTATTGCACAGAAGGAGCTTACTTATTCCACTATACCAAACGGCCTCCCAGAGGCAAAGGACAAAAGAGTCATTCCCCTTGCTAGACTTATTCAGAAAATCAGAAAGGTCTTCCTACGATGGTTAGTACCTTGGTGTAAAAAACTATTTGATCTCAACACTGTAACTGTCGTTATAACAAACAAGGACTCCATTCTTTCCCTCTGAAACTGAAAATTTGTAAATAACCGCAACTAACACGGTCTGAGTGTCTCAGCAGTAATCAATACCTTACCCCAAACCATAAACTCCTAAGTAGATAAGATTAGTGAATAAAGTGAGCCCTTAGTGTATAAAGTAACTATTAACGAGTGCTCTAGACTATAAACTCATTGTGGGCAGGAAACGTGTCTACCAATTCTGTTCATATTCTCATGAAGCACTTAGTACAGTGTTCTGTGTGCAGTAAGCGCTCAATAAATACCATTGGTTGATTGATTATTCCTCCCTAGATGGGGATTTCCCACAAACCATATAGTCTTCTAGACTGTGATCCCACTGCTGGGTAGGGACCGTCTCTATATGTTACCAACTTGTACTTCCCAAGCACTTAGTACAGTGCTCTGCACACAGTAAGCACTCAATAAATACGATTGAATGATTAATCGATTGATAGATCACCAATAAGGAAATACTTCCAGCATTGTCTTCATCAACTCAAGGAAGCATTAGAAAGCCACTTTGGCCCCTTCGTGGCTAATGTTTAGGATCTGGTTATTCCCAAAATCAATCAATCCATCAATGGTTTTTATTGAGAGCTTACTGTGTGCAGAGCACTGTATTAAGCACCTGAAATTCGAGTGCAATGCAACAGAGTCAGTTGACACGTTCCTGTCACATAGGCCTCTCTGCCGGATGAAAAATCAGGAATCATCATTGTTTATTCAATAGCCATTCTCTGTTGCTACTTACCAGACCCTTTTCTGACCAAATTATAGCAGGTTTCTGGTTTTTTTTTCATGGTATTTGTTACATGCTTACTATGGGCCAGGCCCTGTACTAGGGACTGTGGTAGAATTGAGACAATCTGGTCCCCTAGGGAGCTTGAAAACTAAATGGGAGGTAAAACGGATATTGAATCCCCATTTGATAGGCAGAAAGTAGGTCAGGTTGGATGTGGTCATTGTCCCCATCATTAAAGAGCAGTAACTGAGCATTTATTATGTGAGGAGCCCTGTTTTAGTTGCCTGCTGTGTGCAGAGTACTTCACCAAGTACATGTTGTGTGCAGAGTGCTGTACTGAGCACTATAGAAAAGCAGCATGGCTCAGTAGAAAGAGTACGGGCTTTGGAGTCAGAGGTCATGGGTTCAAATCCCTGCTCCACCAATTGTCAGCTGTGTGACTTTGGGCAAGTCACTTTATTTCTCTGTGCCTCAGTTACCTCATCTGCAAAATGGGGATTAGGACTGTGAGCCCCCCCATTGGGACAAATTGATCACCTTGTAACCTGCCCAGTGCTTAGAACAGTGCTTTGCACATAGTAAGTGCTCAATAAATGCCATTATTATTATTATTGTTGTTAATATTCAACAGCAGTAATGACAAGGTTCCTGCCTCCTAGCAACTTATAATTTAATGGGAAAAATGGGTATGAAATGTATGGAAGAAAAACCCAAATAATCCAGTAGATTAGTAACTAGTGTCAGTTGAATTAGCTCCTCTATTACAGTCTCTGGAGGCTATAAGAGGTTGTTTTTATGCATTTTTAATGGTATTTGTTAAGTACTTACTATGTGCCAGATACTATTCTAAGATTTGGGGTAGGTACAAGTTAATTAGGTTGGACACAGTCCCTATCCCACATAGGGCTCACAGTCTTAATCCCCATTATGCAGATGAGGGAACTGAGGCGATGCTGCTTCTCTGCCCCTGTTTCTACCTCTCAGGGGAGGTGCGGCTTTGACCAGCCATTGGGATGGAAAAATTTGTCTTCAGACCATCCCATAGCCATCTCTTTGAAGATCAGAGCCTGAAGGATTGTTCTGCAGGATGAGAGAGTTGAGTCGGAACCAGGGAGGATGGTGGTCAAGCACTGGAAAAGTTAACCATTTGACATCTTCTTTGGAAGCTTAAGCAGAGATCCACTCCACCCAGCCTGGGGTATTTGAAAGGTGATTCTCCCTGGAGGCAGGGGGTTGGATTTGATGAGTTGACTTGTCTGCCACTTCTCTGCCCTCTCACCCAAGGAGGGGGCCAGACTCCAGAGCTATGTAGTCGGGCGTGACAATAGGAGAGGCTTCAGACCTTCCCACCGCAATCTGCAAGCGGCCATCCCGTGATGCACACCATGCGGGTCACATGATGGAATGCCATTTTAAGTTACAATTTTCAGAGGAGCATTTTCTCCACTGCCACCCCTGGGGTGAACCCTCAATTGAGCTCCAGGAGAAGCTCAGTGCCAAGATCCTGACAGATGCCCGGCTAAAAGATCACTTCCTCCATCTTGGGGAAGGGCAGAGGTGGCACCGTCTTTGAGTAAAACCACATGGTGGCCATCTTCAAGAACTTAGGTGTCCACCACCTGCTGGATAGGGCCCTGGGGTGACTTATTATCTTCCCAGCTAACTGAAACCTGTTCTGGGTAGCCTAGACCATTTCCATTGTAGTTAAAACAAATAATAATTATAGTACTTGTTAAGCGTTTATTATGTGCCAAGCCCTGTTTTAAGCACTAGGGTTAGATACAGGTGAGACATAGTCCCTGTCCCACTTGGGGCTCACACTCTCATCCTCGTTTTACAGATGAGGTAACTGAGGCACAGAGAAGGGAAGCCTACGGGCACAGAAAGGACATGTGGCAGAGCGGGATTAGAATGCAGGTCCTTCAGACTCACAAGAAACAACAGTCCGTTGCCCCTGGAAGCTGTAACTTGAACTGAAAGTCCTTTCCCAACCATCTTTCCTCTGGTCCCTCCTTCAACTAATCAGGATTAGGTCCATCTCCAGTCGCAGAACGTGGCAACACTGACAGGAAGGAAGAAGAGGAATTCTAATTCTTTTGGAAGCAAGCGCCAGTCAGTTTGAGATTTTCTGGAAGGATCAGGCACAGTGCCAAAGTACCTTCAGCAGTTCTGTCATTCTGTGCTCATTTATTTATACAGCATTTATTTATACTTAAATTTATATAGCTCCGTGGTGCTTTGCATAGTATCAAATATTAATTTGGTTATCCTCATGATACCCCTGTGAGATAAGTAGGAGGTGGAAGAGAGAGAAAGAGAGAGATTGGGGGAGGGAGGAGGGGAGGGGGCGTGAAACAAAGAAGCGAAAAGGGAGAGACAGAGCTAGAAAGTGGATAAGAGGACCAGGAAGAGGTAATTCATTCAAACATATTTACTGAGCCCTTACTCTGTGCAAAACACTGTACTAAGCACTTGGGGAGTACACTATAAAAATAAACAGACCCATTCCCTGCCCACAGGAGCTTTTAGTCTAGACGATGGGCTTATATGAGAAAACATGAAGTTGGGCTACAAGGCCACCTTGGGATGGCAGGCTAATTATTATGGCATTTAGTAAGCTCTTATTATGTACTAAATACTGGAGTAGATACAAGTTGAGAAGCAGCGTGGTCTTGTGGAAAGAGCATGGGCCCAGGGGAACTCTAATTCTGGCTCTACCACCTGGGAAAGTCATTTAACTTCTGAGTGCCACACTGTCCTCAACTGTAAATTGGAGATTTAATGCCTGTTCTCCCTGATACTGATGGACTGTCAGCGCATGTGGAACAGGGACCGTGTCCAACCCAATTATCTTGTAGCTACCATAGTGTTTAGTACAGTGCTTGGCACATCAAGAGCATTTTGAGTGAGGCACAGAGATCTTGAAAAACATGCCCAAAGCCACACAGTAGACCGTAGAAGAGCTGAGACTAGAATCTTGGTCTCCTGGCTCCCAGTCCTGTGCACTTAATTATTATTATTACGCTACTTGTTAAGCGCTTACTGTGCGCCAAGCACTGTTCTAAGTGCTGGGGTAGATACGGGTTAATCAGGTTGGACATAGTCTCTGTCCCATATGGGGCACACACTCTTATCCCCATTTTGCAGCTGAGGTAACTGAGGCACAGAAAAATGAAGTGAGTTGCCCAAGGTCACACGGCAGACAAGTGGCAGAGGTGGAATTAGGACCCCGGTCCTTCTGGCTCAAAGGGCAGTGCTCTAGCCACTATGCCATGCTGCTTCTCAGATTTCACTCTGGTCCTTGCTACCCTTTCTGGTTCCTGAGAGAACCCGCCATAGCCCAGAATAATAATCATAAGAACTGTAGTATTTGTTAAGAGCTTTCTATGTGCCTGGGACTATTCTAAGCACTGGTGGCAGGGATTGGGGCCAACCTGATAACCTTGTATCTACCCCCCAGCATGCTTAGAACAGTACTTGGCACATAGTAAGCACTTAATAAAAGCTATCTTTTTTATCTTTTTAATCTACTCAGGAGACCCTGCTGCTCTTCCCAGGCCTTGACCCATTCTCCAACCCCGGGAAGACGCTGACCATTCTTTCAGAGGAAATAATAGTAATAATAATGATGGCATTTTTTAAGCACTTACTATGTGCAAAGCACTGTTCTAAGCGCTGAGGAGATACAAGGTGATCAGGTTGTCCCACGTGGGGCTCACAGTCTTGATCCCCATTTTACAGATGAGGTAACTGAGGCTCAGAGAACTTAAGTGACTTGTCCAAGGTCCCACAGCAGACATGTGGCGGAGCTGTGATTAGAACCCATGGCCTCTGGCTCCCAAGCCGGTGCTTTTTCCACTGAGCCACGCTGCTTCTGTAGGGCTTCCTTCCATGGGAGGACATTGACAGGTAGTTAAATTGGGCCGTGGTGTTCCTGTGGAAGAGGAATAGAAGCAGCGAGGACTAGTGGAAAGAACCCAGGTCTGGGTGTCAGAGGATCTGGGTTCTAATCCTACTTCCACCACTTGTCTGCTGTGTGATCGTGGGCAAGTCACTTAACTTCTCTGGGCCCCAGTTACCTCATCTGTAAAGTGGGGATTAAGACTGGGAGCTTGTAACTACACCAGCGCTTAGTTCAGTGCCTGGCACATAGCAAACGCTTAACAAATACCATAAAAAAATAGAACCAATTACAGTCGCCTACCTCAGAGGTTTGAATCAATCAGATTGCTGGTTCGGGAGACAGGACGGAGAATTACATTGGCTCTTTCGTTTTTCAAATTTCCACTCCCAAGTGGCAGGAAATATGAGCAGGACTGAGGGATTGTATGAGGGACGTGGAGTGCCATTTTTGATCACTTTCACTGGGGCCTGGTATGGAGATGCATGTGTGTGGCGGTGGGGGGGCAGCTGGGGAGTACAATGATCACTTTTTGTGGCAACTGACTTACACAAAAAAGGGTTGAATTCAGGCCTCAGTGATTGCTTTTTGTGGCAACTGACACAAAAAAGGGTTGAATTCAGACCTCAGGCCTGAACAAGACCCAGCCCATGTCCCGATCTGGCCTGGAATACCCTCTCTCCTCAAATCCAACAGAAAATTACTCTCCCCCTGCCTCTTCAAAGCCTAACTGAAGACGTATCTCCTCCAAGAAGCCTTCCCAGACTCAGCCCCACTTTTTCTCATCTCTCATTCCCTTCCGCGTTGCCTGGACTTGCTCCCTTCTCTCTTCCCCTGCTCCCAGACCCACAGCACTTATGTACATAGCTGTAATTTCAATTATTCGTATTGATGTCTGTCTCCCCTGCCTCTAGACTATAAACTCATTGTGGGTAGGGAATATCACTCCTTATTGTAGTATTGTACTTTCCCAAGCGCTTAGTACAGTGCTCTGTACACAGGAAGCACTCAATAAATACGATTGAATGAGTGAGGGTTGATGGATTAATCAATGGTATTTATTGAGGACTTACTGTACTGAGCGCTTGGAAGATTATAATAAAACAGAGTTGGTAGACTCATTTCCTTCCCAAGGTGAGTTTATCCCGAGGAGGGCTCTCCAAGATTTCTCATTTCAATTCTTTTAATCTCCATCTCCAAGATTACAGCCATTTTAGAAATTGTAGGTCCATCCTGCTGAGTCTCAGGGTAGAACAATTAATTGCCACACCTGGACCCTGCATTAAGCTTTATTAGATCACGCCAGCTCTATTACTAACCATAATTTCCTTGGCTGGGCTGAATCCGATCCTCTGACTGCAGCAGGTTTTCTCTAACACACCGGTCATGAAGCCTATAAGGGAAAGATGTAGTAAATTCAGCAAATTCCGCCTGCGTAACCTGCTTCCTTGCTCTCCCCCTCCTCCACGATGTGATTGAGTATGGAACCACCCTACCAACTTTGGGAATTTTCCACGGGCTGCAGAGAAAGACGTTTGGGCCGTTTCCTTTTTTTTTTAATTGAATGGTATTTGTTAAGCGCTTACTATGTGCCAGGCACTGCAATAAGCGACGGGGTAAATACAAGCTTATCAGCTCGGACACAGTCCCTGTCCTTGTCTTATTCCCTGTTTTACAGATGAGGAAACGGAGGCACAGGTAAGTTAAGCAACTTGCTCAAAGTCACACAGAAGGCCAGTGGCAGAGCCGGGGATAGAACCCAGGTCGTTCTCAGGGATATAGGACACCTGCCACATGATGATGTGGCTTTGCTTGGCTTTGGAGAGCACAGGCTTCACCTGACTGGCGTCCCCGTCACCCTGCTCCATCTCGTCGTCTTCCCCATCACCTGCCGGGGGACGTGGGTCCGCCCAATTGACGAACCCATTACCTCCTCCAGGAGGCCTTCCCAGACTGAGCCCCCTTTTTTCCTCTCCCCCTCCCCATCCCCCCCGCCTTACCTCCGTCCCCTCCCCACAGCACCTGTATATATGTTTGTACAGATTTATTACTCTATTTATTTTACTTGTACATATTTACTATTCTATTTATTTTGCCAATGATGTGCATCTAGCTTTACTTCTATTTATTCTGATGACTTGACACCTGTCCACATGTTCTGTTTTGTTGTCTGTCTCCCCCTTCTAGACTGTGAGCCCATTGTTGGGTAGGGACCGTCTCTGTATGTTGTCAACTTGTACTTCCCAAGTGCTTAGTACAGTGCTCTGCACACAGTAAGCGTTCAATTAATATGATTGAATGAATGAATGAATGACTCCCAAGCCTGTGGTCTATCCACTAGGCCAATGCTGCTTCTCTGCCCTTCTGTTGACAGTTAATGAATCAGCCCAATAATTATAACTGTGGTATTTTTTCTGAGCTTTATTGAGTACCAAGCACTTAGGCATTGGGGTAGCTATAAGACCATCAGGTCCCACATGGGGCTCACAGCCTATGTAGGAGGAAGAGCAGGTATTGAACCTCCCCATTTTTCAGATGAGAGAACTGAGGCACAGAGAAGGGAGGGAATGTGTCTATTATTATTATTAATAATAATAATAATGATGGCATTTAAGCACTTACTCTGTGCCAAGCACTGTTCTAAGCACTGGGAGGATACAATGTGATCAGGTTGTCTCACGTGGGGCTCACAGTCTTAATCACCATTTTACAGATGAGGTAACAGGCCCAGAGAAGTGAAGTGACTTGCCCAAGGTTGCACAATTGGTGGAGCCGGGATTCGAACCCACGACCTCTGACTCCATTGAGCCACGCTGTTATTGTTGTATTATACTCTCCCAAGTGCTTAGTACAGTGCTCAGTGCACAGTAAGTGCTCAATAAATACTACTGACCGACTGATACAGCAGGTACATGTTGAAGCTGGGATTTAAATCCATGCCTTCTGATTCCTATGCCTGTTCTCTTTCCACTAGGCCATGCTGCTTTGCCATAGTGATAATTTTGGTATTTGTTAAGCACTTTGTGCCAAGCTCTGGGATAAGCGGTGGCTAATACAAATTAAACAGTCATAGTCCCTGTCCCACATAGGTCTCTCTCAGGTGGAATCAGTCAATCAATTGTGTTTACTGAGCACTTACTGTGTGCAGAGCACTGTACTAAGCGCTTGGGAGAATACAACAAGGAATAGCCGCATTCCCTGCCCATAAAGAGCTTACAGTCTAGAGGGGAGGCAGGCATTAATATCAATAAATAAATGACAGATATGTACATAAGTGCTGTGGGGCTGGGACGGGGAATGAATAAAGGGAGCAAGTCAGGGCGATGCAGAAGGGAGTGGGAGAAGAGGGAAGGAGGGCTTAGTCAGGGAAGGCCTCTTGGAGGAGACAGGAGGGTAGCGACAACACGTATTCAATCCCCATTTTACAGATGAGGAAACTGAGCTGAAGAGAAGTGAAATAACTTGCCCAAGGTCGCACAGCAGGAATGTGAAGAGGGAGCCAGGACAACTTCGGCCAGAAACCTTGGGAGGGGAAGGTCCCAAGTAACTTCCTTATGAGCTTCAGAAGACATTTCCACTGCCAAGGCTCTCTGTGAACTGATAGGAAACAAGTCTCTGTGGTGTCTACAGGGCTCACTTTTCCTTAGGAGTGTACCACACTACCATCTTAATGAAACTGTTACTGAATTACTCTCATTTTATTAGCCAGAAAAGTGTAGCTATTTAGTGTGGAACAAGGTGAGAGTTATAATTCCAAGGGGATTATATTGGGTATCTAACTGACCACAAAGCCCTGTACTAGAGAATACATAGCAATACTGTCAATCAATCAAACAATCATATTTATTGAGCACTTACTATGTGCAGAGCACTGTACTAAGCGCTTGGGTCCCTGCCTTTGAGCACTTTATGGATTGGATATAGGACCCAATTGGTAATTATCCAGTAGGTAAAAGAGTATGAAAAGCAGCATGGCTCAGTGGAAAGAGCACGGGCTTTGGAGTCAAAGGTCATGGGTTCAAATCCCGGCTCTGCCAATTGTCAGCTGTGTGACTTCGGGCAAGTCACTTCACTTCTCCGTGCCTCAGTTACCTCATCTGTAAAATGGGGATGAAGACTGTGAGCCCCCCGTGGGACAACCTGATCACCTTGTAACCTCCCCAGTGCTTAGAACAGTAATTTGCACATAGTAAGTGTGTAATAAATGCCATCATTATGAAAGGAAATGTAAAGTGAATAAATTAAATAATACGCAATATGAGGGCAGGGTTCGTGTCTACTCTGTTGTACCCTCCCCAGCGTTTAGTACAGTGCTCTGCATGTAGAAAGTACTCAATAAATACCGCCAATTGAATGATTATGGAGCAGGCTCACAGACTGCATTGAAGGTGGTGACATCAAGGTGGTTAAAACAGCCCGTTCCTCTTCAGAACCTCCGCTCGAAAGAGATGGCTGTCCCCTGTCTTCATTTCCCAGAAATCCTAGCCCCGGGCTGCCATTGGGGTTGGGCCATTTTCATTCATTCATTCATTCATTCAATCGTCTTTATTGAACACTTACTGTGTGCAGAGCACTGTACTAAGCGCTTGGGAAGTCCAAGTTGGCAACATATAGAGACGGTCCCTACCGAACAGCGGGCTCACAGTCTAGAAGGGGGAGACAGACAACAAAACAAAACGTATTAACAAAATAAAATAAATAGAACAGTAAATATTTTGATTGGATACAGACAGGGCTGTGTCTAGGAGAGGACCAGTCAGAAAAATTGTCCCAAGCGCCATCCACCTCATCCAGGAAGCTAGACTCCAGAAACTATGGCAGAGGATGATAATAATAATAGTTATTATTATGGTATTTGTTAAGCACTTGTGTACCAGACACTGTACTAAGCGCTGGAGTGAATACTAGGAAATCAGGTTGGACACAGTCCCTGTCACCCGTGGGGCTCACAGTCTCAATCCCCATTTTACCGATGAGGTAACAGACCCAGAGAAGTGAACCGACTTGCCCAAGCTCACACAGCAGGCAAGTGGCATTGTCAAAGAGCTGGGATTAGAACCCATGACCTCTGACACCCAGGACCATGCTCTATCCATTACACCACGTTGCTTCAGGTGAGGCATTGAGGTTCTCAAACCTGAGCCCCTCCTTTCCCCTCTCCCCGCTTCCTGCGAGGTGTTAGTTCTCTGGAGGTTTGCTTACCAGGAATCGTGGAGTTACTGGGGAAGGAAGGAAGGAAGGGATTGAGAGTCTAGGGGAGATTTATAAGTGCAACGCTTAGTACAGTGCACTGCACACAATAAAAACCTCAATAAATATGACTGAATGAATGAAGGAATGAACCTCCATCTTCTCCCCAACCAAGCACCCCCAGACAGAAGCTCCTATCCGCGGATCTCTGCCCAAATAGGGTGGAATCCACCTGTAGGTCAGGAGCATACTTCTGACACTCCCCCCCATTCAAAGTCTTACTGAGTGCACATTCATTCATTCAATCGTATTTCTTGAGCACTTACTGTGTGCAGAGCACTGTACTAAGCGCTTGGGAAGTACAAGTCGGCAACATATAGAGACGGTCCTTCCCCAACAACGGGCTCACAGTCTGGAAGGGGGAGACAGAGCACATCAATCAATCAATCGTATTTATTGAGCACTTACTGTGTGCAGAGCACTGTACTAAGCACTTGGGAAGTACAAGTTAGCAACATATAGAGACGGTCCCTATCCAACAGTGGGCTCACAGTCTAGAAGGGGGAGACAGAGAACCAAACCAAACATATTAACAAAATAAAATAGAAAAGATATGTACAAGTAAAATAAACAAATAAGTAGAGTAATAACTATGTACAAACATATATACAGGTGCACATCTCCTTCAGGAGGCCTTCCCTGACTAAGGACACCCCCCTTTTCCTCTTCTCTCACTCTCTTCTGCTTCACACTGACTTGCTTCCTTTGTTCATTCCCCACTCCCAGCCCCAAAGCACTTATGTATATATCTGTAATTCATTAATTTCTATTAATGTCGGTCTCCCCCACTCTAGACTGTAAGCTCGTCTGGGCAGGGAATTTGTCTATTGTTGGTTTGTACTCTCTCAAGTGCTTAGTAGCTTGGTATTGACACCTGTCTACTTGTTTTGTTTCGTTGTCTGTCTCCCCCTTCTCGACTGTGAGCCCGTTGTTGGATAGGAACCGTCTCTATCTGTTACCGAATTGTACTTTCCAAGCATTTAGTACAGTGCTGTGCACACAGTAAGGGCTCAATAAATACGATTGAATAGTGGAGTCCTCTGCACACAGTAAGCACTCAATAAATAAGATTGAATGAATGAATAAATGAATGAATGACACATCTGGCACATGAGAGCTGGTGCCTATGCCTCAAGGGTTTCTGGAAAATCGGGGTCTTAGGACCACAGGCTCAGAAACAGCATCATTACCCAGACTATGGGTCCCAGAAACCCTTGGAGTGGATTTGGAAGAGATGGTCAGGATACAGTCCCTGCAGATAGGGGATGTCTCATCCAAATCCCAGTCACTATGTGCTCACAATAATGACAAGAATAATAATAATAATAATAAAAATGACTGTACTTGTTAAGCACTTAATATGTGCCAAGCACTGTTTTAAATGCTGGGGTAGATACAAGTTAATCAGATTGGACACAGTCCCTGTCCTACATGGGGCTCACAGTCTTAACCCCCATTTTACAGATGCGGTGACTGAGGCCCAGAGAAGTAAAGTGACTTTCCTAAGGTCACACAGCAGACACGTGGTGGAGCCGGGTTTAGATGGTATCTATTAAACACTTACTATATGTCAAACACCGGGGAAGAATACCACACAATCGCATCCGACACAGTCCCTGTCACACTTGGAGCATAACAGTGTTAGGGAGGAGTAAGGATTAAAGATTAAGGAACAGAGGCATAGAGAAGTTAAATGACTCACCCAAGGTCACACAGCAGGCAAGTGGCAAAACTGGGATTAGAAGCCAGGTCATTTCGACTCCCAGATCCATGCTCTTTCCACTAGGCCAAGCTGCTTCCTAAATTGGTTTGGAAACCTCCCAAAAATGGGTGTCCTTAGAGAAATGATGATTTTTCCCAGCTTCAGGCTGCTGGACTGTAAATTCAAGAGAACAGATCGTGCTAATTCTGTTGTATTGTACTCCCCCAAAGGCTTAGTACAGTGCTCTGCTCATAGTAAGTGCTCAATAAATTCGATTGATCGATGCCTACTCATTCTACTGTTCCCTCCTGAGTGCTTAGAACAGCGTAAGCACCTAATAAATACCTCAGATCGATCGATTAAGACTCGATTCCTATATATAGCATTCACACGTTTTGCCATTGTGTCAAATACAGTATCTGGCACATAGTAAGCCCTTAACAAATACCACACATACACACACAAAAAAGTCAATCTTTCTGGAAGGTCTCTAAATCTCATCATTCCCAGAGAAGAGCAAGTGTGACAGCAAACCACACGAATCCCTCCAGGACACGGCTGACATCTCCTAGAATGTATCTGGGCTTCCACACTCTTCTGTGGCAACTCACCGCACTCCAGCTAGTCAAGTCAGGGGTTGAGCTATGTGGTAAACCAGCTGGTTTATCCTGGCAGGCCCCAGAGCATGGGTTAGATTTTTGGGGAGAAGAAATCAGAATTACACCGCCCCACTGCTCTGCACGGAGAAAGCTCACACCAAAATCTCGCTCTTTTCTCCCATCCACCGATCTCCCGAACAGTCATTTCAGCCCCCCCCCTCCTCCCCGCCGGTCACCCAGCAGCCTGAAGGAAATTAGGGGGCCATCCACTCCGACAACGGACACCTGTCCGAGAGTCTCCTTGTCACCCACGGGAAGCCCCGGAGGGTGCCCAGGGAATTTCCTTCTCCAGTTCGTAAAATCAGAGACACCTCGCTAACGGACAGGCCGCGTTGGGGTTGCGCTTTTAGCAGCCCTGGCATTAATTACCTGGACAGGTTGTTCAGTCAAACCACCCCGGCTCTCTAATAACCGAGCTGACTGGTGTTTTAAATGACCCTGGCACCGAGAGTCCGGGCTGGCTGGTGTTTCAAATCACCCTGGCAGTAATGACCTGGAAAAGCGCTTGTTATGCAGATTAACGATGCCCTCCGAGGCTGGAAAAGAGATGGAAAATCACAGTTCTCTTCAAGGAGGAGGGGGAAAAAAAGGGGTCCCATCGGATCTGGCTGTGGTTGCAGAATTTGGAATATGTTTTTCCCTGCCTTCTTATCCACCCCAGAAAAAGATGCTCTTTGGAAGGCTTTTGGGGTGTCACTCTTTGTACTTCCCAAGCCCTTCAGTCAGGGCATCACACCATCTATCCGTTTTATTTTGTTTTAATGGTATTTGTTAAGCACTTCCTATGTGTCAGGCACTGTACTAAGCACTGGGATAGATACAAGTTAATCAGGTTGGACACAGTCCCTGTCCTACATTCATTCATTCATTCACTCATATTTATAGAGCGCTTACTGTGTGCAGAGCACTGTACTAAGCGCTTGGGAAGTACAAGTTGGCAACATACGGAGACGGTCCTACCCAACAACGGGCTCACAGGCTAGAAAGTCTAACGGTCTTAATCCCCATTTTACAGAGGAGGGAACTGAGGCCCAGAGAAGTGAAGTGACTTGTCCAAGGTCATACAGCAGACAAGTGATGGAGCCAGGATTAGAACCCAGATCCTTCTGATTCCCAGGCCAGTATTCTATCCAGTAGGCTATGCTGCTTCTCTTTAGAAGTAATATTTTACTGTTAATGTCACCACCACTACTGCTATCAATGCTACTATTACTACCACCACTATTACTACCACTACTACTAATAATGGCATTTAATAAGTGCTTACTATGTGCAAAGCACTGTTCTAAGCACTGGGGAGGTTACAAGGTGATCAGGTTGTCCCGTGGGGGGCTCACAGTCTTAATCCCCATTTTACAGATGAGGTAACTGAGGCCCAGAGAAGTTAAGTGACTTGCCCAAAGTTACACAGCTGACAATTGGTGGAGCCGGGGTTTGAACTCATGACCTCTGACTACAAAGCCTGTGCTCTTTCCACTGAGCCATGCTGCTTCTCTACTGCCACCACTACCATCTGAAGTGGAGACGGTGTGGTGGAATAATAATAATAATGATGATGATGGCATTTGTTAAGCGCTTACTATGTGCAAAGCACTGTTCTAAGCGCTGGGGAGGATACAAGGTGAGCAGGTTGTCCCACGTGGGGCTCACAGTCAATCCCCATTTTACAGATGAGGGAACTGAGGCCCAGAGAAGTGAAGTGACTTGCCCAAAGTCACACAGCTGACAACTGGCACTTACTAGGTGCCAGGCACTCACTGTACAGGGTTGGAGAAGGAGCAAGGGGAGGCCAAGGGGATGAAGCCGGAGGTCTGGGGAGCACAGCTTAGAGGCAGGAGTCCTGGGTTCTAATTCCGGTTCTAGCACTCACCAGCTGGGTGACCTTAGGCAAGTTACTTCAGTTCTCCGGGCCTTAGTTTTCTCATCTGTAAAATGGGGATTGAAAATTTGTTCTTCCTCCCCTATAGAGAAGCTGCGAGAAGCAGAAGAACACACTGCAAGAAGCAGCATGGCTCAGTGGACAGAGCACGGGCTTTGAAGTCAGAGGTCATGGGTTCAAATCCCGGCTCTGCCAGTTGTCAGCTGTGTGACTGTGGGCAAGTCACTTAACTTCTCTGGGCCTCAGTTACCTCAGCTGGAAAATGGGGATTAAGACTGTGAGCCCCCCGTGGGACAACCTGATCACCTTGTAACCTCCCCAGCGCTTAGAACAGTGCTTGGCACATAGTAAGCACTTAATAAATGCTATCATTATTATTATTATTATTTAGACTGTGGACCCTGGGTGGAGCAGGGAACCATGGGAATCCTGGTGTTCCAGGGGAGAGCCAGCTGGGACCCCAGAGATCAGGAGCAATGCAGTGATGGGATGGCTCACACATTTGCAGATGGTCAGATCCTTCTATTCATTCATTGTCGCATTTATTGAGCGCTTACTATGTGCAAAGCACTGTACTAAGTACTTCTACTACCACCACTATTACTACCATGACCCCTACTGCCACTACTGCTACAGAGAAGCAGCGTGGCTGAGTGGAAAGAGCACAGGCTTTGGAGTCAGAGGTCAGGGGTTCAAATCCCGGCTCTGCCAATCGTCAGCTGTGCGGCTTTGGGCAAGTCACTTCTCTTATCTGGGCCTCAAGTTACCTCATCTGTAAAATGGAGATTAAGGCTGTAAGCCCCCTATGGGACAACCTGATCACCTTGTAACCTGCCCAGCGCTTAGAACAGTGCTTTGCACATAGTAAGTGCTTAATAAATGCCATCATTATAATTACTACTACTACTACTACTTACTAATGACACCACCACTACTACCATTAATACTACCACAACTTGTCTTATGCCGTCGAGTCATCTCCGACCCATGGATACATCTCTCTCAGAATGCCCCACCTCCATCTGTGATCCTTCTGGTAGTGTATCCATACAGTTTTCTTGGTAAAAGTCTGGAAGTGGTTTACCATTGCCTCCTTCCTCGCAGTAAACTTCACTCTCCACTCTCTCCCATCCCACTGCTGCCCAGCACAGGGGATTTTCGACTTGTGGCTATTGCCTTCCACTCGCTAGCCACTGCCCAAGCTGGGAATGGAATGGGTACGCCTTTGCTTGACTCTTCCTCCCAAAGTCGAGACTGGTAGAGAACTAGAAACTCTCCAGGTGCGACCCTGAGATACCTGAGCTAGAAATACGGAAAGTGCAGGGGACTGAGAGTCAGGAGACTTAGGCCCAAGTTCCAGCTTCTGCGGCTGACTGACTGAGTGATCCTGAGCAAGTCACTTAACCTCATCCTTAAAATAGGGAGAAAATAGACCGTGAGCCCCATATGGGACAGAGACTAGGCCTGATCTCCTACTCTTTGATTTGACCCAGGACTTAGCATATAGTAAGTGCTAAAGCAATTAATCAATCATATTTATTGAGGGCTTACTTTGTGTAGAGTACTGAACTAAGCACATGGGAGAGTACAACAGAATTAGCAAATCCGTTCCCTGCCCCTAGCAAGCTTACAGTCTAGAGGGGGAGACAGGCATTAATATGAATAAATAAGTAATTTATAATATATAATTTAAAGACACTGTACCTCAATCTCATCTATCTTTCCTCCTACCTCTTGCCCACATCCGGGTACCTCTGGCCTGGAATGCCCTCCCTCCTCATGTCAGACAGATAACTGCTCTCCCCCACTTCCAAGCTTTATTGAAGGCACATCTCTTCCAAGAAGCCTTCCCTGACTAAGCCTTCCTTTCCTCTTCTCTCACTCCCTTCTGCACAGCTCTTACTTGCTCCTTCATTCATCCTCCCTCCCATCCCAAAAGCACATATGTATATATCTATATATATTATATATATAAAAAATCTGTAATTTAACTATCTATTTATTTATATTAATATCTGTCTCTCCCTCTAGACTGTGAGCTCATTGTGGGCAGGAATGTGTCTGTTGTTATAGAGGGTGCCATAATCACTAAGAAACTATGAGAAAAGACACAGTAAGAGCAAATTCAAGATAAAATCATCCAAATGAAGAATATTAATATAAGCAGCCAAAACAGTTCATGAAAGTGTTAGACCTTGATTATCTCCATATCATTGGTCCCAGCCCTTGTTTCTGGAAGCCACAAACTTCACAGAATTAAAAGCATTGGCACAGCATTCATTTCCGCAGAAGGAAGAGGCTATTCTAACCAAAAAGCTGGCCCAAGGAACCCAGGTGTTCACAGTAGTGTTGAGGCAACAGGGGAAGTGGAGTCACCTTGTGGATAGGATACCAGCCTGGAGTCAGAAGGACTTGGGTTCAAATCCCGACCCTTCCACTCGTCTACTGTGTGACCTCAGGCAAGTCACTTCACTTCTCTGGGCCTCAGTTACCTTATCTGTACCTGTGTCCAACATAATTAGCTTGTATCTACCCCAGGTCTTAGTACTGTGCCTGACACATAGTCAGTGCTCAAAAAATGCTATAAAAAAGAGAGATTCCAGTCAACCCTCATTAGAAAAACCCAGGTAGAAGCAGCATGGCTTTGTGGATAAAGCACAGGCCTGCGAGTCGGAAGGACCTGGGTTCTAATCCTGACTCCACCACTTGTCTGCTCTGCGACCTGCTCCTTATTCTTCCCAGTTCACCCATGCTGGGAAAATCAAGCGCAGCTGAGGCAAATACCGCCTTATCCCTTCAAACCCCAGGCACGCCCGATCACGACTTGCCGGTCCGCTTTCTAATGAGCGATGATAATAGCTGCGTTCTGCGGCAACAATTTTTCCCCTTTCACAAATTTATCAAGCTCTGATTTAATTGCCATAAACAGCTGAAAACAAGATCAAATTAGCAGATGAAATCATAGGGTTTTGAGCTGATACATATTAATGAACACGGTGTTTGTGATCCGGCTAATAACATCTTAGACCTCGATTACAGGCCATGAGGAAAGCAGACAGCGTGGCAGAACAATGCGGGCATCTTCCGGACTCAGGCAACTGGGGCTTTGATCTCCTCACCCACCTGGAAGCTACTGGGAGTCGGAGAGAAGAAGCCAGCTATTTCCCTCTCAGTGTTCCCATGGAATCACCACAGCCCACATCCGACCCCTTGGGGCTTGGATGAAAAAATGAAACCTGACCTCTGGGGCCCCTCTTCATCTCCCCCTCACAGCTGGGAGAACTCCTCGCGTTCCTAAGAAACAAGCAGCAGAATGAGCGGGTCGGTTGTCTGAATTTCCCTTTATGTTTGTTCTAATCGAATTCTCGCTCAACTGGAGAGGCATTCAACACCTATCGCATCCCAAACAGACCCTGGCTCATCGCGGCCTGCTTTCCACGGTGCCTGGGGGCTGCCTTTTGTCGTGGAAATGCTTTTCGTGGATCCACCTAGCCTAGGGGATAGAGTGCTGGCGAGAGTCAAAAGGACTGGGTTCTAATCCCGGCTCCGTCACTTGCCTGTTATGTGAACTTCACTTCTCTGTGCCTCAATTACATCATTGAAAAATGGGTATTAAGACAGTTAGTCCCATGTGACACAGGGTCCAATCTACCCCAGTGCTTAGAACAGGGCCTGACACGTAATAAGCACTGAAAAAATTCCACAGTTATTATTATTATGCAGTTTCTGGAAAGGCCTGTGGAAGCCCAGACCACACCGAGGACTTCCTGGAGCCTTGTCTGGGTGGTTGGGAATTCCATGGTGACACACTACCAAATCTGAAGACCAGGAACCTCTACCATTTGAGTGGCTCCAATTTCAGCTAGAAAATGGAGGTCCTGCGATGCCAGATCTGATCAATCACTTGTATTTATTGAGTGCTTATAATAATAGTAATAATAATGGCATTTATTAAGCGCTTACTATGTGCAAAGCTCTGTTCTAAGCGCTGGGGAGGTTACAAGGTGATCAAGTTGTCCCGGGCTCACAGTCTTAATCCCCATTTTACAGATGAGGTAGCGGGAACAGAGAAGTTAAGTGACTTGCCCACAGCTGACAAGCGGCGGAGCCAGGATTTGAACCGATGACCTCTGACTCCAAAGCCCGTGCTCTTTCCACTGAGCCACGCTGTGCTATCACTTGCTCAGAGCACCGTACTAAGCGCTTGGGAGACCAGCTGGTACATCACCAAAGGGCATTCCTCTCTGAAAGGTAGACAGTTCCCAGCCCACCAAACTAAATAATAATAATGATGATATTTGTTAAGTGTGAAAGGCACCATACAAAGCACTGGGGTGGATACAAGCAAATCAAGTTGGACATAGTCCCAGTCCCATGTAGGACTCTTAGTCTCAATCTCCATTTTACAGATGAGGTAACTGAGGCACAGAGAAGTGACCTGTCCAAGGTTACACAGAAGACATGTGACAGATATGGGATTAGAACCCACTGTCTTCTGACTCCCGGGCCTGAGGTCTATCCACTACGACATGATGAACAGCCCATTGATTCACCTCCATGTCAACGACTCCCAAGTCAATGTCACCAGGTCCAAGTCAGATATCTCGCCTTCCTTACAAACTCACATTTCCCTTTGTTTTGTTGTCCCATTTTGGTATTTGTAAAGCACTTACACTGCACTGTACTAAGCATGGGAGTGGATACAAGCTAATGAAGTTGGACACTGTCCCTGTCCCATATGGGACTCACTGTCTAAATAGAAGGGAGTAGGAATTAATCCCAGTTTTACAGATGAGGTAGCTGAGGCACAGAGAAGCTTAGTGACTTGCCCAGGGTCACACAGGAGACAAGTGGTGGAACCAGGATAAAAATCCAGGTCCTCGGACTTCCAGGCCCAAGCTCCTTCTCTTAGTGACATCTCTACTTGAATGGCCCACCAACACCTAAAACTCAACATGGCTGAAATCCCAGCTCCACCACTTTCCTATATGACCTTGAGCAAATCACTTTACTTCTCTGTGCCTCAGTTACCTCATCTGTTAAATGGGGATAAAGAATGAGAACCTCATGTGGGACATGGACTGTTTTTCAACCCAGTGCTTAGTTCAGTGCCTGACATACAGTAAGTGCTTAACAAAAAATTGGCCTCATTGTCTCTCCTAAACATTCTCCTCCTCTTGCTAACTTTCCCATCACCACCTCCAATCTGTCCCAGAAGCCAACAACCTTGCTGCTGCTTTTGATGCCTCTGTCTTTTACCTCCCACATTCAGATTGTCTCTGAATATCCTGCAGATTTTTCCAAGATCCACCCCTTCCAATTCCCACTTATTGCCAAGGGCCATGTCCATTTTCCTGCCAGACTAGATTACCAGATTAGTGCATCAGCTTCTTCCCCATCTCAAGTCCCTCCCCTCTTCACACTAATCCACTTATTTCTGATTTTCCTTTCTGAACACATGACTGTGTTCTTCAAAGCACAGGCTAGGGAAGCAGCTTGCTGTAGTGGATAGAGCTTGGGCCTGAGAGTCAGAAGGTCATGGGTTCTAATCTCCGCTGCGCCATTTATCTGCTATGTGGCCGTGGGCAAGTCACTTCACTTCTCTGTGCCTCAGTTACCTCATCTGTAAAATAGGGGTTAAGACTGTGAGCCAACCTGATTTCCTTGTATCCATCCCAGAGCTGAATACAGTGCCTGGCCCATGGAAAGCACTGAATAATTACCAAAATTAGTATTATTGCCCCTTTCTCCCTTTTTTCAACGGTATTTGTTAAGTGCTTGCTATGTGTCAAACAGTGTTCTAAGCACTGGGGTAGATACAAGGACGCAGTCCTTGTCCAACACTGAGGCTCACAGCCTAAGTAGGAGGAAGTAGGATTGAATCCCCCTTATACAGACGAGGTAACTGAGGCACTGAGTAGTTAAGTGACTTCTCTAAGGTGACATGGCAGGCAAGTGGCAGAACAGGAATTAGAACTCTGGTCTTCTGACTCTCGGGCCCATGCTCTTTCTATGAGGCAATCTTCTCCTCATCTGCTCTGTCCTCCAGATCTAACACAAGCTTCTGACTCCTAGCTCTCATTCAACTTGCCCCTTCTTACCAGCTTTCCTCACCCTCTACACCTCAGTTTCCGACCAGACTGACCTCATTCCCCCTCATCCCCCTCTCCATCCCCCCCATCTTACCTCCTTCCCTTCCCCACAGCACCTGTATATATGTATATATGTTTGTACATATTTATTACTCTATTTATTTATTTTACTTGTACATATCTATTCTATTTATTTTATTTTGTTAGTATGTTTGGTTTTGTTCTCTGTCTCCCCCTTTTAGACTGTGAGCCCACTGTTGGGTAGGGACTGTCTCTATATGTTGCCAATTTGTACTTCCCAAGCACTTAGTACAGTGCTCTGCACATAGTAAGCGCTCAATAAATATGATTGATGATGATTCTCAGCTCTTTCATCACTGCCTTTTTGGTCAAAATCCCCCGCTCAGTACAGTAGCTCTTTTCTCTCTTCAAAGCTCTTCCAAGATCTTCCATTCAAAGCCCTTCGAAAGCCACTTCCTCCAGGAGAGGATTCCAACTAATTTCCCCCAATCTTTGGTTGGGTCATCTAAGAGTCATCCCCAGGTAGCCCTAATTTATCCACAGCTACTAACTCTTACGTGTATATATGGGCTGAAATACTGCATTTATTTATCCCTTTTCTTATTTAACTAGGATGAAGTCTCTCTTTCCTCTCATTCTCTCAATTTCTCTCTCTCACTCTTTCTCAGAAGGACACCCAAAGAATTTTTGGATTTTTTGTTGATGTGGTGATTGGGTCTTATTTCCCAAAACACTGGTGGTTTTTTCTCCTGGGTGGTGAAACTCAGATCTTATCCTGTCTTATGCCGTAGAGTCATCTCCGACCCATAGCGACTCCATGGACACATCTCTCCCAGAACGCCCCACCTACATCTGCAATCGTTGTAGTAGAGCATCCATAGAATTTTCTTGGTAAAAATACAGAAATGGTTTACCATTACCTCCTTCCACACAGCAAACTCGAGTTTCTGGCCCTCGACTCTCTTCCAAGCCACTGCTGCCCAGCTCAGGTGAGTTTTGACTTGTAGCAGATTGCCTTCCACTCGCTAGCCACTGGCCAAGCTAGGAATGGAATAAATAGGCCTCTGCTTGACTCTCCCTCCTGAAGCCGAGACTGGTAGAGTGCTGGAAATTCTCTAGGTGCCACCCTGAGAGGGGGAAACACAGCCGACAAAATATCAACTGGAAAAAGTCCAATTTTCTTCTGGGCTGGCTTAAGCCATTTAGGTCTCACTGGGGGCCACAAGAATTCAGGGACCGCCAGGCTGGAGGAAAGGGAGACTCCATGGAGAAACCAGAGAAGGCCCTGGCTTAGCCTGGGAATTGCTGGAACTTTGCCTGTGGGAAAAGGGAAACTAATATCCCAGAAAATCATCCAGGCAATCTGAAAGATTAAAAGAAGCAGCAAACTAGAATAAAAATATGAAATGAAATAAGCCAGAAGCTGAGAATCATATAGATCCCTTGATATGAGGGAAATTCAATCCAGATGCCCAGAAGGATTATACAACAAAATAATAGAAATAATAATATTTGTTAAGCACTTATTATGTGCCAGGCTTCATTAAGCACTGGGGGGAATAATAATGATAATAATAATGATATTTGCAAAGCACTTAGTGTGTGCAAGGCACTGTACTAAGCTCTGCGGTAGATACAAGTTAATCAGGTTTGTCACAGTCTCTGTCCAACATGGAGCTCACAATCTTAATCCCCATTTTACAAAAGAAGTAACTGAGGCACAAAAATTAAGTAATTTACCCAAGGTCACACAGCAGAAAAGTGGCGGACCCAGGATTAGAACCCAGGTCCTTCTGACACCAAGGCCCATGTTCTAGCCACTGGGCCACACAGCTACTCAATACATTCATTGATTCATTCATTCAATCGTATTTATTGAGCACTTGCTGTGTGCAGAGCACTGTACTAAGTGCTGGGAAGTACATGATGGTGGGTATTTGAATATCAGATCTCTGTCCCTGTCCCACCAAGGGCTCACAGCCCAAGAGGGAGGGAGAACAGGTATTTAATCCCCATTTTGCCAAAGAAAACACCTGAGGCACTGAGAAGTGAAGTGACCTATCCAAGGCTACGCAGAGGTGGGATTAGAAGCTAAATCTCTGATTCCCAGGCCTGAGCTTTTTCCATTAGGCCACACTGCTTTGGAGGTTTCGCTTTCCCTAGAGCTCCAGCAGTATGCAGGGAATACATAGGGAATACCTACATAGTGGGAATTTAGCTCCACTGTGCATCTTTATAAGGATGGGGAAGGCAGGGAAAGGAGGGAGCGCTGAAGAACCTATCCTGCCTCCAGACTGAGGCTGGGCAGCTTGCTTCAACCAGAATAATAATAATTATGGTACATGTTAAGCATTTATTATGTGCCAAGCAGTGTCTAATCCCTGGGATACAGAAAGTTAATCAGGCTGGACACAGTCCCCTTCCCACATGGGACTCACAGTCTAAGTAGGAGGGATGAGGATTTAATTCCCATTTTACGGATGAGGTAAATGAGGCTCAGAAGAAGTGAAATGGCTTGCCCAACGCTACACAGCAGACACGTGGCAGAGCTAGGATTAGAACTCAGGTCTACTAACTCCCAGAACCACTGCTTCTAGTGGATAGTGTCTGGGAGTAAGATGGTCATGGGTCTAATCCCTGCTCCACCACTTGTCTGCCGTGCAACCTTGGGCAAGCTACTTTATTAGAAGCTGCTTGGCCTAGTGGATAAAGCACGGGCTTGGGAGTCAGAAAGTCATGGGTTCTAATCCCAGCTCTGCCATTTGTCTGCTGTATGACCTTCGGCAAGTCAATTTAACTTCTCTGGTCCTCAATTCCTTCATCTGTAAAATGGGGATTAAGACTTTGAGCCCTACGTGGGACAGGGGACTGTATCCAATTTGCCTATCTTGTATCTTCCCCAGCGTTTAGAACAGTGCCTGGTACCTAGTAAGCGCTTAACAAATACCTTTTTTTATTTTTCAGAATTAGCCAGACTTCCACAAGCAACCCCAGGAACCCCTGCTCACCTGCTTTGGTGTCCTACTTTCTCTCCAGAGTCCTCCTACAGATCAATCAATCAATCAATTGTATTTATTGAGTGCTCACTCTGTGCAGAGCATTGTACTAAGCACTTGGGAGAACACAATACAACAGAATAAGCGTTCATTCATTCAATCGTATTCGTTGATAGGCATTTAGCAGAATGGGGTTAGCACCTTCCCATTCCCGGGAAATTAATACTCCAACATAACAGGATTACAGTCGCCTGGTGCTGCAACCGGGATCTACACAGGAAGGTGCAAAAGCGATGTTTAGTTCCACAAAAATATTCCCAAGGCGGACACAAAGGCAGCCCTGTTTTCAATCAAATGAAAGTCCTATTGGCAAGCCGGCTTTTCAGTCCTTTTTCCAGGTCGGCTGCGATCCATGCGTTTGAGCCTGGGCAGAGAAGGCTTTCTCCCCATCAAGTGATCCTACAGGGCCCCTAATTAGTCTGGGGTTCTACCCGATTGGCTCTTCATCTCTACCCTGTCTAGTTTTCCCTTCGTTTTGTTCTTTCTTCCCTTAGGATTCTAAGGGTTTCCTTTCCAGAGACTCCTCAGAAGGCACAGTTAAAAGTTAGGTCACTGTACTAAGTTTCAAGTACAGGAGTAGAACCCTGCTCCTCTTGAATGATAAAAGTGGGCTAATCTCTAATTTGCATTTTAGATCACTTCTCTTCCCTGTGGTGTTCCACACTTTTCTTGAGCCCAGAGGCCCTTTCAGGGCGGCTTACCTTCTGTTCTGGGGACAATTTCTCTTCTCCGTAGTGTTTCACACTTTTTCCCTGGCCCAGAGAACCATTTAACACCTCTGATTTCATCTCCCTTTCCTCTTCCTAGTCTTCGCACTCCTGTGTCACAGTGACAGGAGAGTTATAAGACAGAAGGAGAGAGATGCAGAGAGCGATTCACAGAGAGAAAAAGGAAAATAACCAAGAAAGAGCCCCCCACATACACCCACCAAAACCAGCCCTCAGATTTGGGATACAAATGTAAGACCCCGATAAAAGACAGTGAAACTGGCTGTTCAAAGGGCCCATCGGCTGATCAATGGTATTTACCGAGTGCATGATGGGTTTAGAGCACTGTACTAAACATTTGGGAGAAAACAATAAAAACAGAAAACATGGTCCTTGTCCATAGGGGATTTACAATCTAATGGGGAAGACAGGAAGGTAAATATGATTGACAAATAGCCCAGGGAAGGTGGAATCAATCAATCAATCAATCGTATTTATTGAGCGCTTACTGTGTGCAGAGCACTGTACTAAGCGCTTGGGAAGTACAAGTTGGCAACATATAGAGACAGTCCCTACCCAACAGTGGGTTCACAGTCTAGAAAGAGTGAAGAAAAAGAGGATATGTTACATAGACTGTTATAGGGTGAAGTAGCTGAATAAAGTGAATTATTATGTATATATATATATTTATATTGTTCACACTTACATATGTTTATACACATTGTAAATGCTGAGATTGGCTGTTGGGCTGGTTTTAAGCTTGGCGTAATTAGGGAACATGTCTACCAACTCTGTTATATTGAATTCACCCAAGAGCTTAGGGCTCTCTTCACATGGTAAGTGGTGGTGGGAATGAATTAAGGTGGGCTGTCATTGAGATAAGGATTTTTTGACCGCTAGGACATCATAAACATGCCTTTTCAAGTAGTAAACAGTGGCATTACTTATCACTTTGTTTGAACAAAGCACTATATTAAGTGCTTCTAATCTTAACCCCGTCCAGTCTGGCTTCCATCCCCTTCACTCCGCAGAAACTGCCCTCTGAAAGGTCACCAATCAGTCAGTCCATCAGTGGTATTTATTGAGCATTTACTATGTGCTGATCACTGTGGGAGAGTACAACAAAATTAGCAGACGTGTTCTTTGCCCATAACGAATTTATAGACTACTATAAATTCTTTCTATTGTTATATGCAAGATAAATTGAAGTGTAATAATAGTAATAATAATAAATATGGTATTTGTTAAGCACTTACTATGTGCCAAGCCCTGGTCTAAGCACTAGGGTAGAGACAAGGTTATCAGGTTGGACACAGTCCCTGCCCCAAATGGGGCTCGCAGTCTTAAATCCCCATTTTACAGATGAGGTAACTGAGGCACAGAGTGGTTAAGTGACTTGCCAAAGGTCACGCAGCAGCCAAGTGGCAGAGTCAGGATTGGAACTCACATCCCTCAATTGAAGAGTCTGTGAGAAAATTCTTTGTAGTTTTGGAAAAACCTGATTTTGTAACATTCCCTTCCAAGAAATAAGACTTTCCATATGTTGAAGTCCTGGAATTGTGTTCCATATAATCAATCAATGCTATTTATTGAGTGTTTATTGAGTGCAGAGCACTGAATTAAGCACTTGGAAGAGTACAATATAACAAAGTTGGTAGACATGTTCTCATGTTCCCACTGCAGGCAGATTTGGACTTAGGACAAAACCCATTCCTGAGAATTGCATCTTTGCTTGAAATGTTGATAGTCCAAACAAGTTTTTCTCATAATAATGATAACGGTAATACTTAAGCACCTACTATATGCCAGGTAGTGTACTGAGCCCAGTCTTAGTAGGAAGGAGCTCACGTATTGAATCCCCATTTTGCAGATGAGATAACTTATGCACAGGCCCGTGAAGTGACTTGACCACGGTCACACTAGACAAGGGGAGGAACCAGGATTAGAACCCAGGGCCTCTGACTGTGCTTTTTCCCACTGAGCCATGCTGTTTCTTATGGGAACTGCATTGTAAATCCTGTTTACCCTATTATTCAGCAGTGGGAATTTGATCAATCAAGTTGAGTGCTGTTTATCTTTAATTTGAAACATTTTAAGTCAAGGGCTGCCTAAATCTTGCAACATACTAATGAGCATAGGAAATCATTCTACCATTCAATAGCCTGATATCTTCTATACCCTCATTCATCAAAATACAAAAATTAAATGGGGGTGTGCCATTTGATTCAGATCTTGTAAATTCCCCAGCGCTTAAAACAGTGCTTTACACATAGTAAGCACTTAATAAATGCCATTATTATTATTATTAAAGGAAGCCAGAGAAGTGACATGGCCTAATGGATAGAGCACAGGCCTGTGAGTTAGGAGGGCCTGGGTTCTAATCCCAGCTCTGACACTTGTCTGCTGTGTGACCTTGGGCAAGTCACTTCATTTCTCTGGACCTCAGTTACTTCATCTGTAAAATGGGGATGAAGTCTGTGAGCCCTAGGTGGGATAGGGACTGTGTCCAGTCTGATTACCTTATATCTCTCCCAGTGCTTAGAAAAGTTCCTGTCACATAATAAGCGCTTAAGAAATACAATTATTATCATTATTATTATTGTTGTTATTATCATTACTCAATGCTATTTATCTCTGGTCTGGGATAAACCATCCAATGCTGTTCATTTACCTGGCGACTCATTCTAACTCACTCATCATATAATAATGGTGAGATTTGTTAATAATAATGATGGCATTTATTAAGCGCTTACTATGTGCAAGGTACTGGTCTAAGTGCTGGAGAGGTTACAAGGTGATCAGGTTGTCCCATGTGGGGCTCACAGTCTTAATCCCCATTTTACAGATGAGGGAACTGAGGTCCAGAGAAGTTTAGTGACTTGCCCAAAGTCACACAGCTGACAAGTGGCAGAGCCGGGATTTGAACCCATAACCTCTGACTCTAAAGCCCGTGCTCCTTTCCACAGAGCCACACTGCTTCTCTGTTAAGAGCTTACTATGTGTCAAGCACTGTTCTAAGCACTGAGGTAGATACAAGGTAATCAGGTTGTCCCACATTGGGCTCACAGTCTTAATCCCCATTTCATAAGACCATAAGCACAAGTTTTCTTGGGTTAATCAACAACACAGTGCGGCTTTCAACTTGTACTTCCCAAGCGCTTAGGACAGTGCTCTGCACACAGTAAGCGCTCAATAAATACGATTGAATGAATGAATGAATCTGACTGTCAGGTGATGATAATAACGACTGTGGCATTAATCAAGTACTTAATATGCGACAAGCACTGTATTAGCTACAAGATAATCAAGTCAGTGGGACACAGCCCCTGCCCACATGGACCTCACATACTAGGGAGGAGAGAGAACAGGCGTACAGTCCCATTTTCCAGATGAGAAAACTGAGGCCCTGAGAAGTGAAAGGACTTGTCCAAGGTCACACAGCAGACAAGCGGCACCCTCAAGATTAGAACCCAGGCCCTACAACTCCCAGGCCTCTGCTCTTCCCAGTAAACCACGTTGCTTCTCATCACCACTGGATGCTGTCCACCCGATTCTCTCACTGACTGTCTATTTTTAATAAATTTGGACGTTATTTTTGATGAACTTTGGTATGTTTTGAAAGGTTTCTCTTCCAAATCTTCAGTTGACCCCTACACTGCCTCTCCGTATAAGTTTTTGTCTTCTCCCTCAGTGGAGCTTTCTATTTCAGGAAGGATGACTTTTCCTCTGATGACATCTTGCGCTCTGTCAGTTAGCTCTGTGGTTCTGAGGTACACACTGTGTAGCTTCTCCATTAAAGTGTGACTTTCTAGTGGAAGTCTTTTAGACTGTGAGCCCACTGTTGGGTAGGGACTGTCTCTATATGTTGCCAACTTGTACTTCCCAAGCGCTTAGTACAGTGCTCTGCACACAGTAAGCGCTCAATAAATACGATTGATGATGATGATGAAAGGGACCGTGTCATGCCTCAGTAATACTTACATTGTAAGCTCATTGTAGGAAGGGAATGTGTTTGTCTATTGTTATTTTGTACTCTCCCAAGCACTTGTACAGTGCTTTGCACACAGTATGTGCTCAATAAATACTACTGAGGGAATATTCATGGTCTTAGGATAGTGCACAGCAACCAGTAGGCGCTCAGTAAATATCATTGCTACTACTGCTACATTGGCTCAGTGGGAAGAGCCCGGGCTTGGGAATCAGAGGTCATGGGTTCTAATCCCGGCTCCGCCACTTGTCTGCTGTGTGACTTTGGGCAAAGTCACTTCATCAATCGTATTTATTGAGCGCTTACTGTGTGCAGAGCACTGTGCTAAGCGCTTAACTTCACTTAACTTCTCTGGACCTCAGTTACCTCATCTGTAAAATGGGGATTAAGACTGTGAACCTCACGTGGGACAACCCGATTCAGCGCTTAGAACAGTGCTTGGCACATAGTAAGCACTTAACAAATGCCATCATCATCATCATCATTATTATTACTATTATTACTATTGTTGCTTCTTAGACTGTGACTCACCTGAAGGACAGAGGCTGTCAGATTCCCACCTGTATACTCTCTCCCAGCGCTTAGTACAGTGCTCTGCACACAACAGGCACTTAAGGAATGCCAATAATACTACTATTACTATAATTACTAGGCTTCTAGCGTGGCCTTTTTAATCCACTTGCAGGTTTTGAAAACAAATTATTTTGAAAAACGACTCCATTTAGTTTTTCCTACTAAGATTCACATTCTATCACAGTTTCCTTTCCTAAAATTTAATGCCTTTCTCTCGTTTGGACTGTTCTTCCCTACCCAGCAAGGATATAAAATTTAAGTATGCTGCAAACGTTATTGCAGACTGACTCTCCTATATACAGAAAACGCTCTATTACCTGGCTACCATTTGCCTAGACTGTGGACTATCTGTGCCAATTTTTCATGAGAGATTGATTTCAGTGACTGTTATCTAATTTCATTGAATGCCTTGATATTAATCCGTAGAAACAGCGTAGCCTGGTGGAAAGAGCATGATCCTGGGAATCGGAGGACCTAGGTGCTAATCCCAGCTCAGACACTTGCCTGCTTTGTGAACGTGGGCAAGTCACTTCACTTCTCTGAAGCTTAGTTTTCTCATCTGTAAAATGGGGATGAAACATCCGCTCTCCTACCTTAGGCAGTGAACGATCGGTAGGACAGAAAGAGGGTCTGATCTGATTTATTCATATCTATTCCAACACTTGGCACATAGTAAACACTTAAGGAAGACAAGGTAGTTACAATTTAGAAGGGGAAACATAACCTAAAATTGATTACAGGTAGGAGAAAAAGAGAAATGGGATAGGTATATGAGTTAGTGATTAAACAAAAGGGTATGTTCAATAAGCACAAGAATATTAGGGAAAGTTGCTCGCACTGAAGTGCTTAGGGACAAGGGCAGTTCTGAACAGGCAATAGAGGCGTTGAAAACTGGGGAGATTAGGAATTAACTGGGAAAGACTTCCAGGAGGTGATGTAATCTCAGAAAGGTTTTGAAAATGGGAAGAACAGCGGTCTGTCAAATTTGAGCAAGGGGTCAGAGGAAGGAGAGATGAGAATGAGGCACAGAATGTCTACCTCATTCAGTCAATCACATTTATTGAGCGCTTACTGTGTGCAGAGCACTGTACTGAGCGCTTGGGAAAGTACAATATAGCAATAAAGAAAGACTATCCCGGCCCACAACAAGCTCACAGAGTCTAGAGGGGATCCATCGTTCTTGACTGTAGGCTCCACGGAAATCAACATATCATCATCATCATATCATCACCACCACATTATCATTATCGCCATTGTCAACTTTATCATTCATTCAACCGTATTGAGCGCTTACTGTGAGCAGAGCACTGTACTAAGCACTTAGAAAGTGCAATTTGGCAGCACCTAGAGACAATCCCTACCCAACAATGAGCTCACAGTGCAGAAGGGGGAAGACATACCACAAAACAAGACAAAACTAGTAGACAGGCATCAATAGCATTGATATAAAAATAGAATTATAGATATATACACATTAATAAAATAAATAGAATAATAAATATGTACATGTATTCACAAGTGCTGTGGGGCAGGGAAGGGGGTAGAGAAGAGGGAGAAAGTCAGGGCAATGGGGAGGGCAGGGGAAGCAGAGGAAAGGGGGGTTCAGTCTGCGAAGGCCTCCTGGAGGAGGTGAGCTTTCACCATAAACATTATCATCATTATCATCACAACTGTCATCAGTTCTGGATGGACAGTCTGTTCATCTCTGGAACTGCTTGAGGAGAAGAATCAGGCATACTAGCATCAAAATAAATATCTCTTAAAGAAAGTGGTCCCACATACTACATAGTAAGCGCTTAACCAATACCATCATTATTATACTAGCAAAAATAGGGGAGGAATCAGTACTCTGTAAATCATCTGAATTTTACTTTCCAAGCGCTTAGTACAGTGCTCTGCACAGAGTAAGTGCTCAGTAAATAGGATTGAATGCATGAATCATTGGGAAATGAATGTCCTTTGAGAAGAGATTCCTGGAGCAATTCCCTTTGAGTAGAGATTGCCTGAGAAGAGGTGTTCCAGCATACTCTCAGCAAAGGAGAGGAGAAAGTTGCTCATTCTGAAAGACTCGGACTGAGAACTAAAGGGGAGGAGTCTGGGAAGCATTTGGGAGTTGGGGTTTCTTTGGCTATAAAAGGCACAGGCCTTTGTTGTAAAGGCGTGTGTCAACCAGATTACTCTGGGACGGTTTCCCCTGGCATGTGGGACCATGAAGAAAAGCGGCACAGACCATTGAAAAGAGCACAGGCCTCAGAGTCAGAGGATCTGGTTCTAAACCTGGCTCCGCCGATTGCTTGCCGTGTGACTTTGGTGAAGGCACTTCACTTCTCTGGGCCTCAGTTCTCCTCCTACTTAGACCGTGAGCTCCATGAGGGACAGAGACTGTGTCCAACCTAATTGATTTGCCCTATCCCAGCACTTAGAACATTATCTGACACATAACAAGCGCTTAACGAATACTGTAAAATAAACAAACGGTGAGCATCCATCAGACTGCACTGGGACAGCTTCCCCTGGTATGTGGAACCATGAGGAAAAGTGGCAGGGCTTAGTGAAAAGATGATGGGCCTGTGACTCAGACGACCTGGGGTCTAATCCCGGCTCTGCCAGCTGCTTGCTGTGTGACCTGTGCCAAGTCGCTTAACTTCTTTGTGCCTCAGTTCTCCTGCTTGCCCTCCTACTTAGATGGTGAGCCCCATGCGGGACAGGAACTGTGTCCCACCAAATTGACTTATATCTACCCCAGCGCTTAACAAATACTATAAAACAAGGAAACAACAGTGGACATCCACACGATTACAGTGAGACGGTGCCATGGCCATGCTCCTTCTCCTTCTCTTGGACTGTGACTTTCCCATGGAATGGAGTGGAGTCCGCTCTGAATATATCGTGTCTACCACATCACTTAGCACTTAGTCAATGCTCAACAGATAGCGCAATCATTATTCCGGAAGAGGCTGAATGTCTGACCTCTGAGATGCAGCCTAACCCAGAGGAAAGAGCCCGGGCCTGGGAATCACAAGGACCTGGGTTCTAATCCTGGCTCCGCTAATTGTCTGCTTTGTGTCCTTGGACAAGTCACTTCACTTCTCTAGGCCTAAGTTACTTCATCTGTAAAACGGGGATTAAGACTGCGAGCCTTATGTGGGACACAGACTGTGTCCAACCCTATTATCTTGCGTCTACCCCAGAGATTAATACAGTGCTTGGCACATAGTAAGCGCTTAACAAATAACACAATTATTATTTTATTTCTAGACCGTGAGCCCTTTGTTGGGTAGGGGTCTTCTCTTTATGTTGCCGACTTGTACTACCCAAGCGCTTAGTACAGTGCCCTGCACACAGTAAGCACTCAACAAATACGATTGAATGAATGAATGAATAATTATTATCTGAAACCTCGGCCAGACAGGGCCTTACATAGAGAAAGCAGGAAGGATTTTCCTCACCATCTCGTTTAAGACGGCCTTTTGTTTATCTGCGGCAGCTTCCTCGGCAATCACGGGTTTGGCCACGGGTCCCGTTAACTTCAGCCGCCTGACTGGAAATATACAGACCCGCTCCGCCCAGCCCAGGACCCCATCCAGCGGGCCGGACCGGGGGTCTCGGATGTTACCAAGAACAGGCACTCGATGCCATTAATCACATTGCCATATGTAATCCGTTGGCCGCCTGAGGTCCATCTCGGTTTAAGACTCCGTCACATGGTTCTAATCAGCCCCCTGCCAACTGAGAGAGGTTTCTGGAAACTCTGACTGGGTTTCAGACTCTCCCAGCCGGCCTGTCCCGGGGACTCGTGCCCTGTCTGAACTGTACATTAACGGCCTGCCGGCGTCAAGTCTCCACCAAGGCCCCGCTCATGAACTTACACATGTTTGGAAGCTCCGCTCCACATAAACAATAATCTGCTTGATATCAAAGTCACATAGTTCCCGTCAGCCTTTGACGGCCTGTGCAGAGCTTGATGAGCTAATACTAATGGTATCGGTTAAGTGCTTACTATGAGCCGGGCACTGTATTAAGCATTGGGTTGGGGGCAAGCAAATCAGGAGGGACGTAGGCCCTGTCCCGCATGGGGCCTCACGGTTTCAATCCCCACTTGACAGATGAGACACAGAGGAGTGAAGTGACTGACCCAAGGTCACGCAGCAGACAAGTGGTGGAGCAGGATTAGAATCCACGACCTTCTGACCCCAAGGCCTGTGCTCTATCCCCTGAGCCATGCTGTTTCTCACTCGGACTTCAAGACTGTAAGGTCATCTGTACACTATAAGCTCATCTCTAGACTTTACACTCCCTCCCTAGATTGTAAGATCGTTGTGGGCAGGGAATGTGTCTGTTATATTGCTATATTGTACTCTCCCAAGAGTTTAGTACAGTGCTCTGTGTACAGTAAGCACTCAATGTTAAGCCCTTACTATGTGCCAGGCACTGCTCTAAACACTGGGGTGGAGACAAGATAATCAGGTTGGTTACAGTCCCTGTCCCACACAGGGCTCACAGCCTTAATCCCTATCTTACAGATGAGGCCCAGAGAAGTAAAGTGACTTGCCCAAGGTCACACAGTAAAGAAATGGTGGTGCTGGGATTAGAACCCAGGTCCTTCTGATGCCCAGGCCTGTGCTCTATCAATTAGGCCACACTACTTTTGCTGGGGAGCCTGGTTCTTTCGCAGCTCCAAAGCTTCGGCCTGCCATGAAAATGATAGAATTGTTAAGGGAGCTTGGAGGTAGAGGGACGGAGAGATCAATTTGAGGTTGCCTCTGCTTTCTAATAGGCTTGAGGAGGTCAGACCAGCTGAGGGAAAAAATACCAACTGCCCTTAGCCTCTCCCCTGAACTCAAGTCCAACCCAAATGGAAATTTCTTCTTTCGTGCTGAGAATCTGAAAAAGAGTCGCTCACCTGGATCGGTATTTATTTTTTTTGTTGTTGTTTTTTGGTGGCCCCTTTTTTATGGTATTTGGTAATAATAATGATGATGGTGTTTGTTAAGCGCTTACTATGTGCCCAGCACTGTTCTAAGTGATGGGGTAATAATAATAATAATGGTATTTGTTAAACGCTTACTATATGCAAAGCACCGTTCTAAGCTCTGGGGAGGTTACAAGGTGATCAGGTTGTCCCACAGGGGGCTCACAGTTTTAATCCCCATTTTACAGAGGGGGGAACTGAGGCCCAGAGAAGTGAAGTGACTTGCCCGAAGTCACACAGCTGACAGTTGGCAGAGCCGGAATTTGAACCCATGACCTCTGACTCCAAAGCCCGGGCTCTTTCCACTGAGCCACACTACAGAAGATTATCAGGTTCTCCCACGTGGGGCTCACAGTCTTAATCTCCATTTTACAGATGAGTTAACTGAGGCACAGAGAAGTTAAGTGCCTTTCCTAAAGTCACACAGCTGACAAGTGGCGGAGCCAGGATTAGAACCCGTGACCTCTGACTTCCAAGCCCGGGCTCTTTCCACTAAGCCATGCTGTTAAGCGCTCACTATGTACCCGGCATGGTTCTGGTTGTTTCGATTCATTTATTCACCCCAGCCTCAGCTCCACGGGACTTAAGTATGTGTCCATATCTGTAATTCATTCATTTCTATCAGTGCCTGCCTCTCCCTCTAGACCGTAAGCTCCTTGTGGGCAGGAGACAAGGTCCCGAACTCTGTTCTATTGTACTCTCTCAAGAGCTTAGTACGGTGTTCCGCACATGGTAAGCACTCAATAAATACCATTGATTGATTGATTGAGTGTGTATTGGAGGAGGGAAGTTTACGGAGGCACCTTGGGATAGTGTGGAGTATGTGAGGACTGAGGGGGAGGACGGGAAGCGTGTGTGTGAGTGTGTCTGTGCGTTGTTAACACAGATGTTGGCTCGCTCAGACTCTCCGTCCTGCCGCCTCAGTGGGTCTGTGTGGAAACGGTGCAGTCGTGTGGAGGTGCATGTGGTCTTTCTGCTCACATCTGCACCACTAAGTTTCCAGCGGGGACCAGGTACAGAAATCCTGAAATATCGTTCTTGTGTCATGTCCAGGCAGCTCTCAGACAGGAAGTACAGGAAATCTCACCCTCAAGGTCTGTTCTCATGCAACTCACAGCCTGCTTTCACAGGCCCGCAGGGGGCTGAGCCAGTTGGGTACGATTCAGATAAAACCTCTCTGCCCCATCTGAAACCCATAAACAAAGTGACTGGAGAGCCAAGTAGCGATTCCACCATATTTCCTGGTTCAGCTGATTCTTTTATCACCATTGAAGTGTTTGTGTGTGTGTGTCTGTGTGTGTGTGCATGAACAGGGCCCTTCTGGAGGAACAAGATGAAGAAAGAGCAGGTTAAGGCTATAAAGGAGATACTGTCTTTTTTATGATATTTGTTAAGCTCTTACTATGCCCCAAGCACTGTTCTAAGCGCCGAGGGAGATACAAGGTAATGAGGTTGTCCCACATGGGGCTCACAGCTTTAATCCCCATTTTCCAGATGAGGGAACTGAGGCACAGAGAAGTTAAGTGACTTACCCGAAGTCACACAGCTGATAAGTGGCGGAGCCGGGATTAGAACCCATGACCTCTGACTCCCAAGCCCGTGCTCTTTCCACTGAGCCAAGAATGAGACGGTGAGCCCCATGTGGGTCAGGGACTGTGTCCCACCCGATTGATTTGCCTCTACCCCGGGGCTTAGAGCAGTGCTTGATGCATAGTCAGTTCTGAACTACTACCACAAAAAAATTTTAGAAAGTTCCTCTCTGACCATCACCAGGCTGACATTCCATCAGAGAGAAAAGCCTAAATCAAAGAATTCAGCAGGTGAATGCCCACCTCTGAGGATGCAAATATCCAGCAAGATTAATAATTATTCATTCTTATTAACAGAGTTCCTTTTGGGAATCATTCTGTGCTTCCAAACAGCAAAGCAGAAACAGGTCTTGGTCCCTGGAGAGGGCCAGGATTCAGAAGTCGAAACCTTTGTGAAGCAGAGGAAATCTAGTGGAAAAAGCACAGGCCTGGGACTCAGAGTTTTAATCCCAGCTCTGCCGTTTGCCTGTTCTGTGACCTTGGGCAAGTCACTTCACTTCTCTGTGCCTCAGTTACCTCATCTGCAAAATGGGGATTAAGACTGTGAGCCCTACACTGTGTCCAAACTGATTAGCTTATATCTATCCCAGTACTGGTACATTGTCTGGAACATAGTAAGTGCTTAACAAAGCCATATATTTAATCATCTCACATGGAGCTCACAGTCTTAATCCCCATTTTTCAGATGAGGTAACTGATGTCCAGAGAAGTGAAGTGACTTGCTCAAGATCACACAGATTTGCTTGTATCCACTCCAGTGCTTAGTACAGTGCCTGGCACATAGAAAGCGCTTAACAAATACCATAATAATAATAAATAATAATAAGTGGCAGAGTTGGGCATTAGAACCCAGGCCTCTGCTCTATCCACTAGGCCCGGCTGCTTCTCTGGTCTAATCATTTATCATATCCCACCTCGACTACTGTGTCAGCCTTCTCACTGACCTCCCTGCCTCCTGTCTCTCCCTGCTGTGATCATTCTGCTTCCTGAATCATTTTCTAAAAAAAATTTGCCCAAATCTCCCCATGCTTCAGAAATTTTCAATGACTGCCCATCCATCTCTTACCATCAGCTATAAGGCATTCGAAGCTCGCCCCCTCCTACCTAACCTCTCTAATCTCCTACTATAACCCAATCCAACTGGCCCACTCCACTCCTCTATCATCAACTCATATAGACCTTTAGCTCCTTGTGGGCAAGTATAATGTCTAGGGGCTCTACTGAAGTGTACTCTCCCAAATTTTTATTCCAATGCTTGGCATACAGTGAGCACTCAATAAATATAGCAGTGATGGATTCACTGATTGATTCCCAAAGGCAATCTGGCTAATAAACCCCCTTAAAAACCTATTTTGGGATCATTAGGATCCTCTTGCATTGTGATTTTATCTTACTTCCAGGTCTAACTAGGCTGACTTTGCAGGGAAATCACTGAGTTTGTGTCCAGAACTCACAACTCACTAGTATTTACAACTGCCATTGTTTTTTATTTGCTCTCCAAAGCGTTAGGCTTTTATGGAAACAAGATAAAGCAGTTATTGCAGATTTTGGGGGAGAGCTTGATCCCTTGGAAGTTTATGGCAGCTGGAAAATTCTGATCACTTGCAGATTGACCATGTGCTGTTTTTTTTCCAATCCAGAATCATAATCTGGCAAAGAACGTGGAGAAAGGGTGAAAAGCAGCTTCTACAACTCTTGTTTCTTTGTCCAGGAGGGTCCGTGAAAGTTTCTTCCTTTGAGCCTGTGAGCTGAGGTCACTGGAAATACTCTGGCCCTCATTCAATGGGTTTAAGACTGGGAAGCATCTGTTGTAATAATTATAATAATTATGGTACTTGTTAAGTGCTTACTATGGGCCACGTTTACCATAAGCAGCAGCCTAGGCTAGTGACTAGAGCATAGGCTTGGGGGTCAAAAGGACCTGGGTTCCAATCCCAGCTCTGCCACGTGACTTCAGCGTGACCTTGTCAAGTCACTTAACTTCTCTGGGCCTCAGTTACCTCGTCTGTAAAATGGGGATTGAGACTGGGAGCCCCATGGGGGACAAGGACTGTGCTTAACTTGATTTGCTTTGTATCCACCCCAGTGTTTAGTACACTGCCTGGCACACAGTAAGGACTTAAAAAATACCACAGTTATTATTATTATACAAAATGGAAGACTGAATTGAAGCTTGGTATTTGTCCTTTGTTTCAAAGATTATCTTGCTTATGTACAGTCCCTGGCACACAGTAAGGGCTTAAAAAATACCAGTTATTATTATTATACAAAATGGAAGACTGAATTGAAGCTTGGTACTTGTCCTTTATTTCAAAGATTATCTTGCTTACGTGAGATCACATCCATATTCAAGTGATGTATGAGAAAGACTCTTTTTGACATTTGCATATATTTTCCATGGAAATACAGCCAGAGAACTTCTTTAGCCCCTACCTGTTTGGGTGGATAAAGCTCAGACCAATCCTTAAGAGGGAAAAGACGTGATTGAGTTTTTCTGCAGCAGTGGTGATGGTTTGCATCAAACCATTCACCTTCTCTCACCCAGATGCCCCTGTGGTCCCCTGTGTCCACTGGCATTTTCTTATGGTATTTATTAAATGCTTGTTATGCGTCAAGCACTGTTCTAAGCCCTGAAGAAGACAGAAGATAATCAGGCCAAATACAGTCTCTGTCCAACCTGGGCCTTACAGTCTAAGTAGGAGGGAGAACTGGTATTGAATCACCATTTTGCAGTTAACGGAACTGAGGCACAGAAAAGTTCAATGACTTGCCCAAGGTCACTCAGCAGACAAGTGGTGGAGTCAGGATTAGAACTCAGGTCCCCCAACTCCCGGGCCCAGGCTCTTTCCACTAGGCCACACTGCTTCAGCTGAGTGACTCCAGGAGCAGACAGGGAAAGAAGAGGAAAACATAGTGGAAAACCTGCTTGGACTACACCAGTGTAGGGACATGGAGGGTGAAAGAAAAGGAAGAGACAGAGAGGGAATCTCACCTTCCTTATTGTCCTTGTGCCATTCTAATCCTGGGCCTCAATTGATATGATAAATAAATGATAAAGTGAATAAGAAATAAGAAATCAAGGACAACAATTAAATCATCAGTAAGTTTCAGAAAGTCTGAAGGTTTTTCACTGTTCCTATCAGCCAATCCACCCCACTCACACCTTTTCATTCATTCAATCGCATTTACTGAGAGCTTACTGTGTGGAATCTCACCTTCCTTATTGTCCTTGTGCCATTCTAATCCTGGGCCTCAATTGATATGATAAATAAATGATAAAGTGAATAAGAAATAAGAAATCAAGGACAACAATTAAATCATCAGTAAGTTTCAGAAAGTCTGAAGGTTTTTCACTGTTCCTATCAGCCAATCACCCCACTCACAACTTTTCATTCATTCGATCGCATTTACTGAGAGCTTACTGTGTGGAAAGCATCGTATTAAGTGCTTGGGAGAGTACAATACAACAACAGATACATTCCCTGCCCACGACGAGCTCCAACCTCCCAATATTCCAAACTCTGAGAAGCTGCAGTTTTATGTGTAAGTATCCATAATTTATTTATTCGTATCAATATCCGTCTCCTCTTCTACACCGTAAGCTCCTTGCGGACAGGGAACCTGTCTACCAACTCTGTCGTACTGTTCCCTCCCAGGTGCTTCGTACTCAATAAATACCATTGATTGATTAGCTGATTTATTGATTCTCTTCCACCCGGTCTGACAGGGCAGGATTCCCAGAATGCTTAAAGGAACCATGAAGGAAGAGAAAGGCCTAAAAGAGAAATACAAGAGGGAGGGAGGAGAAAAAGAAACCAAAAAATGAAAGCAGCCTAGCCCAGTGGAAAGAGCAGGAGTCAGGGGACCTGGGTTCTAATTCCTGTTCTGCCATTATCTGCTGTGTGAATTTGGGAAAGTCACTTCTTTGCCTCGGTTACCTCATCTATAGAATGGTGGTTAGGACTGGGAGCCCCATGGAGGAAAGACACTGCTTCCAACTTAATTAACTTGTGTCTCCCCCAGAGCTTAGAACAGTGCTTGACATATAGTAAATGCTTAACCGATACCATTAGATAAAGGAACAGCAAAAATCAAGCAGTGTGAATAAGAGGAGAAAGAGGAATAAGAAGGAAAAAAAGAACAGTGGAAATGGGAAAACAATATGAGCCCCAAATCAGAAAGAAATGGAAGAAAGGAGAAGACAAGGAAGGAGAGAGAGAAGAGATAAGGTGCCTAATTCATGAGAAACAGGGGCCCAGAGTCATTGGAGAGAATGGTTAGATAACGGAACAATTGAGCAGCTGCGCTTATTGAGCGTTTACTGGGTGCAGAGCACTGTACAAGCACTTAGAGAATACACTCTAACAATATAACGGACACATTCCCTGCCTACAAGGAGCTAATAGTCTAGCGGGTGAAAGTAAAGTTGGGTAGATAGACCTGTGCAAGTGGGAATAGATAAGAGACTGCCTGAAAAGGAAAGTGGGAGAGTAGACAGTTGGATGGATTTTTCAGAATTTTAGAATCATTCATTAGTCATCCTCAAAATGTTAATTGTGGCTTTATTGCTCTAACCTGAAAGTTTTTTTAAACCCATCCTTTAAAAGGCTCATCCTCTGGAATTCTCTCCCCATAGACGTCTCACTCGGAATCTTCTTTCTTAGAATTACCCCTGGTGTAGTTATTTCAGGCAGCATTTGAGAATCTACTCTAGGGAGCATTTCTGCTTCAGCAGGGAGATGGACCAGAAAGCTCAGCGGGATTTGTCCAAAAACAGAAACTCAGATTGCAGTAAGAAGTCTACAATTTGGGTCATTTATTGGTAACTTTAAAATAAAATTGGGAACTCCCTTGAGGAGGGAATCATTTTGTTGCTGAACAAGTTGAATATCATTTATTCAATTTGTCAGAGTGTTTAACGTGTGGATAATTATGAACTTAACCTTTATTGGGTCCCTTCAGTGGGCTAGAATACACAAGCTAAACCTGATAAAGAATTCTTATAAAATGTTTCTAAGTAGGCATGCTCTGTTTTCTCTCCCCACAAGTGTTAGTTATGGGCAGGAAATGTGTCTGTTTTTTCTTGTATTGTACACTCCCAAGCGCTTAGTACAATGCTCTGCACACAGTAAGAGCTCAATAAACATGACTGAATGACTGAGAACTAAATGTGAAGAAGGATGTCAGAATTGACATGGGTAAAGTAGCAAATGAAAATACTAGGGGTTTCATCATCCCCACCGTCATCACCAGCATTTATTGTGCACCACTGTGTGCAGAGTGTTGTGCTCAGCTATTCCAATGTTAAGAGCATGACGTGTGAAAAGCACTATAAGGGGGCCTTGGGAACCTGCAAAAAGGTAATAATAATTATGGTACTTGTTAAGCACTAGTGTAGATACAAGTCCATCAGGTTGGACACAGTCCCTGTCTCACATGGGGTTCACACTCTTATCCTCATTTTACAGGTGAGGTAACTGAGGCCCAGAGACATTAAGTGACTTGCCCACGGTCACACTGTAGACATGTGGCAGAGCCGGGATTAGAACCCAGGTCCTTCTGACTCCCACGCCGGTGCTCTATTCACTAAGCAACACTGCTACTCAAAGTAAAAACAAAGACCTCCCCCCTGAGGAGCTTGTAGTCTAATGAAATCCACCTGACCAATTCACAGACAAGATCTTGGTGCTTCACTGAAACTTAAAAAAGCTCCATGAGTAACAATGATAACAATAATGTTTGTGAGGCACTTATGTGCCAAGCGCTGTATTAAGTGCTGGGGTAGATACAAGGAGAAGCAGCGTAGTTTAGTGGTGAGAGAACGGGCTTGAAAGTCAGAGGTTGTGGATTCTAATCCCGGCTCTGCCACTTGTCGGCTGTGTGACTTTGGTCAAGTCACTTAACTTCTCTGTGCCTCATTTACCTCATCTTTAAAATGGGGTTTAAGACTGTAAGCCCCACGTGGGACCACGTGTTAACCTTGTATCAACCCCAGTGCTTAGAACAGTGCTTGGCACATAGTAAGCACTTAGCAAATACCAAATACCGTCATTACTATACAAGATATTCACATCCTACGTGGGCCTCACACTTTAAGTAGGAAGGATAGCAGGCACTGAATCCCCATTTTCCAAATGAGGGAACTGAAGCACAGAATAATAATAATAATAATAGCATTTATTAAGCACTTACTATGTGCAAAGCACCATTCTAAGCGCTGGGGAGGTTACAAGGTGATCAGATTGTCCCACGTGGGGCTCACAGTCTTAATCCCCATTTTACAGATGAGGTAAGTGAGGCCCAGAGAAGTTAAGTGACTTGCCCAAAGTCACATAACTGACAATTGGCAGAGCTGGGATTTGAACCCATGGCCACTGACTCCAAAGAGGAGTCAGAGGTCATGGGTTCTAATTCCAGCTCCTCCGTTTGTGGAGCCCCAAGCCTGCGGGTCATATAGATTCTCAGAGTCGAGGCCTCGGAGTATGAGAGTGAGGAAGACGTGCCCTTCACTGGCTGCAGAAAAAAAAAATGAGATTTTGGCATCCCCCAAACCCAGATCACCTTTCCCTCTGAGATCATTCACACCACAATCAAGAACTCTGGTATGGCAGGATTCCCTTTCCCAGTGGCCCGGGTGTGTCGGCCAATCCCAAAAGGGAGATTTCCAGTCCCTTCCCAGCTTTACTGGATGTCATCAGTCAGCACCCTCTCGGGCAGGTCTGGATAGTTCCAGAACCTTGACAGAGTATTGAAAACTGGAAAGAATTCTCCCCCATTTTACAGAAAGGAAAATTTAGGTTGAGAGGTTCTTGTCTGGGGCAGCGAGCAAACTGCTACTTCAGTAGGTCCATATGCCCTAGCAGTCGTATTTATTGAGCGCTTACTGGGTGCAGTGCACTATACTAGGCACTTGGGAAAGAGTACATCAGAATTAGCAGACATGTTCCCTGCCCACATTAATAACAATAATGGTATTTTTTAAGCACTTACTATGTGCAAGGCACTGTTCTAAGCACTGGGGTAGATCCAAGATCATCAGGTTGGACACAATAGCTGTCCCATTTGGGGCTCACAGCTTTAATCTGCATTTTATGGATGAGATAACTGAAGCCCAGAGAAGAGACTTGCCCAAGATCACACAGCAAACAAGTGGCAGAGCTGGGGTTAGAACCCAAGTCCTTCTGACTAGCAGGCCTGGGCTCTAGCCACAAGGCCACACTGCTTCTTACTGCCACGCCACTGCCCATAACGAGCCTTCAGTCTAGGGTTCAATGTTTACTCACACCAGCACTTCCTCACTCTCGGCTTCAAGGCTGTCCATCACCTCGCCCCCTCCTACCTCACCTCCCTTCTCTCCTTCTCCAGCCCACCCCTCACCCTCCGCTCCTCTGCCGCTAACCTCCTCACTGTACCTCATTCTCGCCTGTCCCGCCGTCAACCCCCGGCCCACGTCCTCCCCCGGGCCTGGAATGCCCTCCCTCCGCACATCCGCCAAGCTAGCTCTCGTCCTCCCTTCAAAGCCCTACTGAGAGCTCACCTCCTCCAGGAGGCCTTCCCAGACTGAGCCCCATTTTCCCTCTCCTCCTCCCCATCCCCCCTGCCCTACCTCCTTCCCCTCCCCACAGCACCTGTATATATGTTTGTACAGATTTAGTACTCTATTGTACTTGTACATATTTACTATTCTATTTATTTGTTAATGATGTGCACTTAGCTTTAATTCTATTTGTTCTGACGACTTGACACCTGTCCACGTGTTTTGTTTTGTTGTCTGTCTCCCCCTCCTAGACTGTGAGCCCGTTGTTGGAAAGGGACCATCTCTATATGTTGCCAACTTGTACTTCCCAAGCGCTTAGTACAGTGCTCTGCACACAGTAAGCCCTCAATACGATGGAATGAATGAATAGTGCTTGGCACATAGTAAGCGTTTAACAAATACCATTATTATTATCAGGAGTTGGGGGATCCCAGATCCCCCCCGACTCTTTGCAGATGAAGGAAATGCCGACTTAAATTCAGCAGATCTGCTGTCTTCCTTTATCGCCTCTAATTTGTCTTTTGAGTCTCATTCCTGCGAAGCCAGGGTACTTAAATAAAAAAATCACTGCTCCGCTTCTAGCCCTCAAAAGACCCTCCCTTCTCCAAGAAAGGAATATGATTTGGGCCCCGTGCTGCACAAAGCAGAGAACCAAGCACCCAGATGGTGAGAAAGCTGTCTGTCTTAGGCCTTCCATTATATTCAAATTAATAGTCCCACATTAGCATGGGCTGCCCTTTGGAACTCATTTCTTCCTGGACTCAGGGGGTTAAAGGAGCCTCATGCTCTCCAGATGTTCTGGAGCTCAGAGGAATGAAAGATGAGCGATTTTTGCTGCTCCCTGCTATTTCCTCTCCACCCCTTTAAAAGCTGATATTTTCCTTAGGAACCTGCTCAGTGTCTGAGTCAGAAGAATCACTTCCCTGAGGTATATCAATCAATAGTTTGCCCAAGAAGAGGAACAAAATGTAGACATGGTCTGTATTAATTTGTTTACAACAATCGCCTTCCAGTGACTGCAGAATGCATCCTGCCATTTCCCCTTAGCCTTTGAAATGAGGATCAAACACAGATGGTATTTTTCCCCAGCAGCAAAGAAAAAAAAAAGTCCATTTTAGGGGGGGCAGAAATGCCTTTTGTTTTCAAGGCGGCTGTAATATCTCCCTCATTTTTGAATTCGGCTTATCTCTGCTCCGAGTAAGAGGGTTAAGCGTCTGAAATATGATTGTATCTCACTCAAAGATGCCACCAACTATGCCTTCCCGGGAGAGAAATAAGTAAAATACCCAAAATGGATTCCAATAAATGAATGCCAGTTTAGCATCTATCATGCCTGTCTTTTGTATACATAGACATACCCAGGTTCCCGCTGTTCTAAGAGCTGTTCAAGCATAGTGTAAGTAGAGTTCCAATGACACAAAACCTTCTGCCTCAGCTGGTGTCTAACAAGCTGTTTTCTTGCTACAACTCAGTCAGAATTTCTCCAACCCTCGCAGAATTGCCACATTTTACCGCCTCCCCTAATAATAATGGTACTTGTTAAGCGCTTACTATGTGTCAGGCACTATACTAAGAGCTGTGGTAGATCATGTTGGACACAGTCCCTGCCCCGTGTGGGGTTCACAGTTTGAATTCCCATTTTGCAGATGAGGTAACTGAGACTCAGAGAAGTGAACTGACTTACCCAAGGTCACATGGCAGACAAATGGCAGAGCCAGGATTAGAACCCGGCCCTTGCGCTATCCATTAGACCGTGCTAATTTGTTTCTAGGGCACCTGATTCGTGTGGGAAGGGAGAGGTGAGAAGAGAAGCAACGTGGCTTGGTGGAAAGAGCCCGGGCTTTGGAGTCAGAGGTCATGGGTTCAAATCCTGGCTCTGCCAATTGTCAGCTGTGTGACTTTGGGCAAGTCACTTCACTTCTCTGTGCCTCAGTTCCCTCATCTGTAAAATGGGGGTGAAGACTGTGAGCACCCCGTGGGACAACCTGATCACCTTGTATTAGAACAGTGCTTTGCACATAGTAAGCGCTTAATAAATGCTACTAAAAAATTTAAAAAAAAAGATGGGACCATGACCATGGAACAGTCAACCATTTGTATTTATTGAGTGCTGAATGTATGTACTAAGCGCTTGGGAGAGTTTAGCCCACCTATTGATGATGGAGAGGGAAAGGTCCAGAATGCGGAGATGGAATACCATCTGTGGCAAAATTGGTACTCAGTCAATCAATCCACCAGTGGTATTTATTGAGTGCTTACTAGGGACAGTCCCCTCTCAGGGTGGCACCTGGAGAGTTTCCAGTACTCTACCGGTCTCAGCTATGGGAGGGAGAGTCAAGCAGAGGCCTACCCGTTCCATTCCTAGCTTGGGCAGTGTCTAGCGAGTGGAAGGCAATCTGCTACAAGTCAAAACTCACCCATGCTGGGCAGCAGCAGTATGGGAGAGAGTCGAGGGTGGAGACTTGAGTTTACTGTGCGGAAGGCGGAAATGGTAAACCACTTCCGGATTTTTACCAAGAAAACTCTCTGGATCCACTACCAGAACGGTTGCAGATGGAGAGCGGGGCGTTCTGGGAAAGATGTGTCCCTGGTGTCGCTATGCGTTGGAAAAGACTGGACAACATAAGACAAGACAAGACTAGGGACAGGGCAGTCTGCTGAGCGCTTGGGAGAGTCTGGTGAAACACAGTTGGCAGGCATGATTCTTGCCCTCAAGGAGCTGACAACCTAGTAGGTAATGGCATCGCTACTGTCAAGCCTGAAAGACTTGATAATTCAGCCCATCCCATCTGGGCCAGGAGGAGGAGAAGGGGTAGCTAGAGATGCCTCTCATATCCAATTGTCTCATGATGATGATGATGATGATTATGGTATTTGTTAAGCGCTTACTACGTGCCAAACACCGTCCTAAGCACCGGAGTAGACAGAAGGTTGGACACAGTCCCTGTCCCACAAGGGGCTCACAGTCTTAATCTCCATTTTACAGATGAGGCCCAGGCAAGTGAAGTGACTTGCACAAGGTCACACAGCGGACAAGTGGCAGGGCTGGGATTAGAATCCACAACCTCGGACTCCTAAGCCACACTGCTTCGTGCAATGTAATATCTCCCCCGAGGAGCCATAGCTTCAAAATCGCCTTCCTGTTTTGCCAAAGCCAAAGCCGTAAGGAAGCTAGCCTCAGAAAGGGGAAACCTGGGTGTAAAGCTGAAGAGGCGTAAATTTGGAACTGCTGTTGGTGCCTCTTTTCGTGAATTGAAATGTCAGAATTTGAGTTGTCCTCTCCGCCTGAGGTCCAGCTATTAGACCTGCTCCATCTCGACAGGGTTTTGCTGATGATCCCTGCTCTCCACGATCTGTTGCGAAGAAGCAGTGTGGCCTAGTGGAAAGAGAATGGTCCTGGGAGTCAGAAGGACCTGGGCTCTAATCCCGGGTCTGCCACTTGTCTGCTGTGTGACCCTGGGCAAGTCACTTCACTTCTTTGGGCCTCAGTTACCTCATCTGTAAAGTGGGGATCACGACTGTGAGTCCCCTGTGAAACAGGGATGTGTACAACTCAGTTTGCTTGTATCCACCCCATCACTTAGTACAGAGCCTGGAACATATTAAGTGCTTAACAAATGCCACAAGTATGATCGAAATATTATTAATATTAATTCAGTCATTCATTAAATTGTATTTTTTGAGTTCTTAACTGTGTGCAGGGCACTGTACTAAGCATATGGGAGAGTACACTATAACAATGAACAGGCATATTCCTTGCCCACAACGAGCTTGCAGTCTAGAGGGGGAGATAGACATTAATATAAATAAATAAATTACAGATATGTGCATAAGTGCCGTGGGGCTGGGAGGGGGGATGAATAAGCGAGCAAGTCAGGGTGACGGAGTGGTAGAAGAGGAAAAGGGGGCTGAATCAGGGAAGGCCTCTTGGAGATGATTTTCAGGGATCTAAAAAGGATGGAGAGGATGAGCAATAATCTCTCTTCTACTTAGACCATGAGCTGCATGTGGGACCTGATTAGCTTGCATCTGCCCCAGTGCTTAGTACAGTGCTTGGCATATAGTAAGCGCTTAACAAATGCTATTATTATTAGTAGTAGTATTATCACCATTACGAATGACAGTCACCAATGACCAGGCAATGGATAGAAGATATTAGGTTTTCATTTAGTCCCCAATCCTGCTGCATCAATGTGGCATCCAGAGGACTAGAGATCATGAATGGGGAGTACTTTCACAGAGTCCCCCTGTGATAATAATGATTGAGGTACTTGTGGCGTGCTTACTGTGTGCTAAGCACTATATCAAACGCTAGACTGTAAGCTTGTTGTGGGCAGAGCATGTTTCTGTTGATTGTTATATTGTAGAGAAGCAGCGTGGCTCGGTGGAAAGAGCACGGGCTTTGGAGTCAGAGGTCTTGGGTTCAAATCGTAGTTCCACCAATTGTCAGCTGTGTGACATTGGGCAAGTCACTTTGCTTCTCTGTGCCTCAGTTCCCTCATCTGTAAAATGGGGATTAAGACCGTGAGCCCCCAGTGGGACAACCTGATCGCTTTGTAACCTCCCCAGCGCTTAGAACAGTGCTTTGCACATAGTAAGTGCTTAATAAATGCCATTATTATTATTATTACTCACTCAAGCACTTAATACAGTACAGAGAAGCAGCGTGGCTCGGTGGCTAAAGCATGGGCCTGGGAGCCAAAAGGACCAGGATTCTAATTCCAGCTCCGCCACTTGTCGGCTGTGTGACCTTGGGCAAATCACTTCATTCCTCTGGGCTTCAGTTACCTCATCTGGAAAATGGGGATTAAGACTGTGAGTCTACATGGTACGGGAATTCCGTCTAACCTGATAACCTTGTATCTATCCCAACGTTTAGAACAGGGCTTGGAACATAGTAAGAACTTAAATACCATTATTATTATTATTGTTACCTCATCTGTAAAATGGGGATTGACTGTGAGCCCCCAGTGGGACAACCTGATCATCTTGTAGCCTCCCCGGTGCTTAGAACAGTGCTTTGCATATAGTAAGTGCTTAACAAATGCCATCATTATTATTGTTATTATTGTTATTACTCTGCATACAATAAGTGCTCATTAAATAGGATTGACTGACCGATTGGGATGGATAACAACATAATCAGACAGGATCCAGTCAGAGGGAGAACAGGTATTAAATTCCTACTTCACAATAAAGAGGAAATAGGCCCAGAGAAGTTATGTGACTTAAGTCTTAGTTGTTCAGTGAAACTTTTCCTGTTATGTCTTTCAAAAATCCTTGCCTGTCTTCCTCTGTCTAAAATTTCCATGTGAAAGGAGTGCTCATCTATGAACACGGCCTCCTTCGTCATTCCAACATATAGACTTGGACGTATCATAGCCCACTCTCTGCCAGAGCTTTTTAGGAGAGGAGAAGCAGTGTTGTCTAGTGTTGCCTGCCACTGGCCTGGGTGGCAGAAGAACCTGGGTTCTAATCCTGATTCTAATGCTTTTCTGCTGGGTGACCTTGGTTAAGTCAGTTAACTTCCCCCTGCCTCAGTTACCTCATCTGTGAAATGGGGATTAAGGCTGTGAGCTCCATGTGGGACACGGACTGCCTCCAATCTGATGAGTGCTTAGTACAGTGCTTGGCACACAGTAAGGGCTTGGAATGCCATGGAAAAAAGCGGCAGAGAGTACCAGTTTTTCTCATGTTTCTGCCACATTTTGATGTAGCTTTGCAGAGAAGCTGAGTTCTTCACTCCTAGCTCAGCAAGTATGTTCATCCAAATAATTCTTTGAATTCTCTGGTACTTCTTTGCCAGAGACTAAAGGAATCCGTGTTACCTTTTCAAGTGATTTTTCAGGAACAAGAACTCTGTTGTCAGAATTCATCACTCCTTCCAGTGTGTCAAACTAAGCTTTAAATTCATCTTCCCTAATGCTGGTAACCACGGACCTAGTCTTCAGAAACATTTCAAAACAGAAAACATACTAACTGGGTATTAGAATTATTTTACTAGATTTATTATCACTAGAATTATTTCAGGCAAGAAAAGCACATGTTTTTACTGATTTCAGACAAGAAAAGCACACTCTTTCACTGATTTCAGACAGGAAAAGCATCCTCTTTTAACTGTCAGTCCCTAATCTGTTTTACAGAAGACGACAGTGGAAAGCCACATCTCTATTTTTACCAAGAAAACTCTACTGATACACTACCAGAACGATTGCAGATGGAGGTGGGGCATTTTGGGAGACATGTATCCTTGGAGTCTCTTTGGGTCAGAAATGATTCGACAGCATAAGACAAGACAATCTGCTTTAATATTTATTTTAATGTCCATTTCCCCCTCTACACTGTGAGTTCCTTAACTACCAATTCAGCTGTGCTGTACTCTCCCAAGCACTTGGGACAGGGCTCTGCCTACAGAAAGCGCTCAATAAATACCACTAATTGATTTATTTGCCCAAAGTTACATAGGTGGCAACTGTCAGAGCCGGAATAAGAACCCAGAACCTCTGATTCCCAGGCCCATGCCCATTCTGCTAAGCCATAATACATCTCAGTTATCCCCTCTGTCAGGCAATCAATAGTTTTGACTGAGTGCCTTCAGTGTGCAGAGCACCGTACTCGGTGTTTAGGAAAATAGGATGTAGTGGCTAGGCATTATCCCTCTCTGCAAGGAGCTTACAACCTCGTGAGGGCCTTTCAGTGAGAAGGACTCTGTACTTCCCCAAGTCTGAATCAATCTCCAGCAGAGAAGGGAGTTCTTCCCTGAGATTCACACTGCCCTCGAAGTACAATGTGGCAAGAGAGATTTTTGATTGCTTCTGAAGCACCCACGTGACTTGGGTTAGGTGCTCAGGATAAAGAACCAGGTTTTAATCCTGACTCTGCCCCTTCTCTGCTGGGTGACTTTGGGCAAGCCACTTAACATCTCTGTGCCTCAACCTTCTCACCTGCGAAAGGAGCATAAAACTCCTGTTCTCTCTCCCGCCTCCCTCTTAGACTTTGAGCTCAAGTGGGACTCTACATAAAATGTTTCTACCTCAGTGCTAGTTTAATGCTAGCACATTCCACTTAACATCTCTGTGCCTCAGGGAAATTTTTTAAATGGCATTTGTTAAGCACTTACTATGTACAAAGCACAGTTCTAAGCGCTGGGGAGGATACAAGGTGATCAGGTTGTCCCACATGGGGCTCACAGTCTTAATCCCTATTTTACAGATGTGGTAACTGAGGCACAGAGAAGTTAAGTGACTTGCCCAAAGTCACACAGCTGACAACTGGTGGATCTGGGATTTGAACCCATGACCTCTGACTCCCAAGCTCGTGCTCTTTCCATTGAGCCACTCTGCTTCTGCCCTAATTTGGATTTCCAAACCTGGCTCTTAATGACCAGTGCCACATGGGGAAGGATAGACTCCCGTAATGACCACAGGGCCATCCCAAAAGTTAGAAGGTTTGGCCATCACACTTGGGACAACCTCACCTGTATGTTACAGAAGCTGGTAAAGGCTCTTTCATTCACAATGATCATGAGCTTTTATTTTCCTTGGCCATATTCTCTGGGTTCATTGGTTCTCCCCTGGTAGGCCATAAGCTCATTTTGGGTTTGTTTGTTTGTGTGTTTTTTTATGGTATTTGTTAAGTCCTTACTATGTTCCAGGAACTGCACTAAGCACTGGGGTAGATCCAAGTTAATCAGGTTGGATGCCTCAGTTCCACAGGAGGTTCACAGCCTTAATCCCCATTTTACAGATGAGGTAACTGAGGCCTAGAGAAGTTAAGTGACTTGCTTAAGGTCACAAATCAGAAAAGTGGCAGAGCCAGGATTAGAACCCAAGTCCTTCTGACTCCCAACCCTATGCTCCATCCAGTCTACTTCTCTGTGTGAGCTCGATGTGGGTTGGGAACATGTCTACCAATTCTGTTCTATTGTACTCTCCCAAGCGCTTAGTACAGTGCTCGGCAGAGAGTAAGCACTCAATAAATTTGTTTCATAGATGGATGGTTTTGCCTTTACCAATGTCAACCTCTCCTCCTGAGCCTCTTGAGAAGCAGCGGTGCTTTGAGCAGTGAATGGCACCTAGTAAGCGTTTAACAACTACCCTAATTACCCTAAATATCTCTCCTCCTCACTTCTCATTAAGGACCACTCCAGGATCCGTGACTCCAAATGCAAATCTTTTCAAAAAAGGGGTTCTGGGAATCCATAAGGAAGGTTGGGTTAGGAGTCAATCCGGCACTATGTCTCCTTTAAGAACGTGACACTTAGACGAGATGAGCTCCGCTTTTGGTTTCCCTGAATCGGGCATTAATATTTTATCTCCCATTATCGTGGCTCTTGGATTGGGTTCTTAGACGACTACCTCTAATTCGATTAAACTTGGAGCGGCAGTCTTCCCCAGCTCCTCCGCACACCGAGTGACCAGCAGAGGGGAAATCCAGATGGTGGCGGGATACTGTGGGGAGGGGGTGTCCTTCCTTCACCTTCCCTCCCATTCCTGGTTTTGCTGGGGAAGAGCTTAGTTTTCCCTGTCCTTTAAATGGTTTTAATTTTCCATGGACCAAGGACCTTCTCCAATCAGCCCTTCTGGCCACAGGATGTCACTGTTACTCTACAGACGTACGACAAGTGTGAGGTTTATTGTCCAAAAATGAGATCCTAGTTGGGGGGGGACACTCCCTGGATTCATAGGATTTTTCCTGAGCCTCTTCCTGTCTGCCCAGGACACCATCCCAGCCACTGTCTGCCAACATTCCGACCTCGTCTGGATGTTTTCCCATCTTGCCTTAGGAACTGTCAACCCCATTTGGCCTGATGGAGTCTCTCATGGGTGGAAAATTCTGGCTTCGCCAGGTAGCTCCTTAAATTGTATTTGTTAAGCGCCTACTATGTGTACAAATCACTGGGGTAGATATGAGTTAAACAGTTTGGATGCAATCCCTGTTAATGTGTATTTGTTAAGTGCTTACTACGTGCCGAGTGTCATATTAAGCACTGGAGTAGATATTAGTTAATCGGGTTGGACACATCCATGTTAATAGTATTTGTTAAGTGTTTCCTATGCGTCAGACACTGTACTAAGCACTGGGATAAATATAAAGTCAATCAGATTGGAAAGAACCCATGTTGTTAATGGTAACTGTAAAGTGCTTACTATGTGTCAGGCACTGTACTAAGCACTGGGGTAAATAAGTCAATCAGATTGGAAACAACCCATGTTTTTAATGGTAATTGTAAAGTGCTTACTATGTGTCAGGCACTGTACTAAGCACTGGGGTAAATATAAAGTCAATCAGATTGGAAACAACCCATGTTATTAATGGTAACTGCAAAGTGCTCAGTGTCAGGCACTGTACTAAGCACTGGGGTAAATATAAAGTCAATCAGATTGGAAACAACCCATGTTGTTACTGGTAACTGTAAAGTGCTTACTATGTGTCAGGCACTGAACTAAGCACTGGGGTAGGTACAAGCTAATCAGGTTATATACAATCCCTGTCCCGCATTGGGCTCCCAGTCTTAATCCTCATTTTAGATGGGGTAACAGAGGCACAGAGGAGTTAAATGACCCGAGGTCACAAAGTAAGCAAGTGGCAGAGCCGAGATTAGAACCCAAGTCCTCTGTCCCCCAGGCCCGTGCTCTTTCCACTATCCCTCACTGCTTCTCTTAATCGGGGAAGACCTGGATTTCCCAGCACGCCTTTGATCTAAAATCACCGCGACTTCTGAACTGCATCCTACAAATCAATGATTGACATGGAGCCCAGTAAGAAGTCGGCTGGTCCCGCGTGATGCCAGAGCCCGTGGAACTGACAAGGTCAATTTGGGAGCACAGTCCAGACCTCGCTGTGCAGACACAAAGACTGTCCCTTGAGGGGCTGATATGTTTGTTGCTTGCTGTGCCTCGTGCTGTTTCTGCTTTCGCCTCCTAGTCTCATTATCCTCATGAAGCTTCTGGTAGAGAAGACCTGCTTTTTTCTTGGTGGCAGTGAGCCAGGCTGCTCCCCATTAATTGACTCCTGGTTTTCAACAAGGATCAGCTCTGACTGAAGCCTTTTTTAACCGTAAACTCGACCTCAAGGCTGGAAACTCAACCTCTAGACTGTAAACTCGTTGTGGGCAGGGAATGTGTCTGCTTTTTTGATACATTGTACTCTCCAAAGCACTTAGTACAGGGCTTTGCAGACTGTAAGCATTCATAAATGCAATTGAATGAGGCCTCTAGACTGTAAACTCTTCCTCTAGACTGTAAGCTCGTCCTCTAGACTTTATGCTCGTTGTCTAGACTGTAAGCTCATCCTCTAGACTGTAAGATCATTGTGGGCAGGGAATGTGTCAGTTATATTGTTGTGTCATATGCTCCCAAACGTTCAGCACACTGCCTTGCAAACAGTAAGCACTCAATAAAAACAACTGATTGATAGAACTGTATCTGGTCCTTAATAATAATGATGGTATTTGTTAAGTGCTTGCTATGTGCCAAGCACTGTTCTAAGCACTAGGGCAGATACAAGGTATTCAGGTTGTCCCACATGGGGCTCACAGTCTTAATCCCCATTTTACAGATGAGGTAACAGGCACAGAGAATTGAAGTGACTTGCCCAAGGTCACACCATATTTTCAAACATCCAGCTCAGCCCACCATAGAGTAGCTGCTCAGGTATTAATAATAATAATAATAATAATAATGGTATTTGTTAAGCACTTACTGTGTGCAAAGCACTGTTCTAAGCGCTGGGGGGATACAAGGTGATCAGGTTGTCCCAAGGGTGGGCTCACAGTCTTAATCCCCATTTTACAGATGAGGGAACTGAGGCCCAGAGAAGTGAAGTGATTTGCCCAAAGTCACACAGCTGACAAGTGGCGGAGCCAGGATTTGAACCCATGACCTCTGACTCCAAAGTCCATGCTCTTTTCCACTGAGCCACGCTGCTTCTCGTATTCTGTTGTCATCCATTCGCCTCACAATTTTTTAATGGTATTTGTTAAACATTTACTATGTGCCAGGCACTGTACTAAGTGCTACAAACTGTACTAAGTTCTGTCAATTAATGTCAATTGTCACAAGTAAATGAATCCATCAATCCATGGTATTTATTGAGCACTTACTACGTGCAGAGCACTGCTGTAAGCACTTGGGAGAGTACATTATTGGTATTTTGTACTCTCCCAAGTGCTTAGTACACTGCTCTGCACACAGTAAGTGTTCAGTCAATATGATTGAGGACTTTCCAGACTAATCCCCTTTTCCTCTGTTCCCCACCAATGGACAACTCCCTTCCTCTGCTCCATTCTCTTCCCCAAACCACAGCACTTGTGCATCTATGTACCTATTTATAATTATAATTCTACTTATTTTTCATTCATTCATTCAATCGGATTGATTGAGCGCTGACTGTGTGCAGAGCACTGTACTAAGTGCTTGGGAAGTCCAAGTCGGCAACATATAGAGACGGCCCCTACCCAACAACAGGCTCACAGTCTAGAAGGGGGAGACAGATAACAAAACAAAACATGTAGACAGGTGTCAAAATTGTCAGAATAAATAGAATTATAGCTATATGCACATCATTAACAAAAAAGAGTAGTAAATATGTACAAGTAAAATAGAGTAATAAATATGCACAGATATATACAAGTGCTGTGGGGAGGGAAAGGAGGTGGGGCGGGGGGGGATGGGGAGGAGGAGAGGAAAAAGGGGGCTCAGTCTGGGAAGGCTTGATGATCTTGTATCTATCCCAGTGCTTAGTACAGTGCTTGGCACAGAGTAAGCCTTTTACAAAAACTATTATTATTATGATTGTGATTAAAGCACTGAAGTGACACTGATGTAACCGCACAAGGAGCTGTGCATTGACATCTGTGGGCACTCTGAGCCTCACAACCATAGAGAAATCTGGACGGCCTTAATGCTCTGCACTTTTAGTTTGATTTGGTGCTTAATACCAAGCTCTCTCTATTTGACTTGTCTCCCGCAGGACGTGCTGGCCTTCTTGATTCAATTTTCCTTGTCTATATTGTTGGGACAAATGTTGGTGAGTGAGCTGGCTAAGTAATAGAATTCTGTGACCGGGTTAGCTCCGTGTTGTCAATAGAGATTTTAGGTGGCAAGTTCCTGGTGCCAACTGATACTTCAACTTGCCAGCGAATGAGCCTGCCTGGTACGGTTCTGAATTCAGCCACCTGCTGAATTTGAGTGTCGGGCATCCCCTCTGGAAGGGATTACTCTCTCCCCTCCCTTCAAAGCCTTATTCAAGGGGCATCTCCTCCAAGAAGCCTTCCCTGACTAATAATGATAATAATAACAATAATGATGGCATTTATTAAGCGTTTACTATGTGCAAAGCACTGTTCTAAGTGCTGGGGGGGATACAAAGGTAATCAGGTTGTCCCACATGGGGCTCACAGTCTTAATCCCCATTTTACACAGAGGGGCACAGAGAAGTGAAGTGACTTGCCCAAAGTCACACAGCTGACATTTGGCGGAGTCAGAATTTGAACCCATGACCTCTGACTCCGAAGCCCTTGCTCTTTCTACTGAGCCAAGCTGCCCTCCTTTCCTCTTCCCCCACCCCTCATGCGCCCTCTTGACTTGCTCCCTTTATTCATCCCCCATCCCAGCCCCAGAGAACTTATGTACCGGCCTGTAATTTATTTATTTATATTGTCTGTCTCCCCCTCTAGACTGCAAACTCGCTGTGGACAGGGAATGTGTCTGTTTATTGTTCTATTGCACTCTCCCCAGCACTTAGTACAGTGCTCTGCACACAGTAAGCACTAAATAGACGTGACAATGACTGACTTAGCCAACGTGGCAGAGACAGGATTAGAACCCAGGTCCTCCGACTCCCAGCCCGTGCTCTTTCCCCTGGGCCTCGTTGCTTTTCCAGATGCTGCCTCCACCCCAGTGACCCCAGAGCACTGAGGTCTCCTAGCCCACCTCCAGCATCCTCATTTCTAGTCCAACCTAGAGCCAACCCGGGGAATGGGAAGGCTGGAATTTAAGCCACCTCTGGAGATCAATCAATCAATCAATCAGTGGTATTTATTGAGTGCTTAACAATACGCAGAGCACTTACTAGGCACTTGGGAGAGTACAATCCAACAGACTTAGCAGACGTGGTCTCTGCCCACAATGAGCTTAGTCTAGAGGGATTTGTGGAGGAGGGACAGATTTATTAAGAGTGTGAGCCCCATGTGGGACAGGGGCATATCCAATCTGATTAACTTGGTATTTACTTCACAATTTAGGACAACGCTTGGCACACAGTAAGCACTTAACAAATACCACAATTACCACATTTCTAGTCCAACCTAGAAAATGGGAAGGCTAGAATTTAAGCCACCTCTGGAGATCAATCAATCAATGGTATTTACTGAGTGCTTAGCAATACGCAGAGCACTTACTAGGCACTTGGGAGAGTACAATCCAACAGACTTAGCAGACGTGGTCTCTGCCCACAACAAGCTTACAGTCTAGAGGGATTTGTGGAGGAGGGACAGATTTATTAAGAGTGTGAGCCCCATGTGGGACAGGGATGTATCCAATCTGATTAACTTGGTATTTACTTCACAATTTAGGACAGCGGTTGGCACACAGTAAGCATTTAACAAATACCACAATTATCGTTATTATTACATAGCCAGGTACATAACCAGAGAAGCAGCGTGGCTCAGTGGAAAGAGCCCGGGCTTGGGAGTCAGAGGTCATGGGTTCCAATCCCGGCTCCGCCACTTGTCAGCTGTGTGACTCTGGGCAAGTCGCTTAACTCTCTGTGCCTCAGTTCCCTCATCTGTAAAATGGGGATTAAGACCGTGAGCCCAAAGTGGGACAACCTGATCATCTTGTATCCTCCCCAGCGCTTAGAACAGTGCTTTGCACATAGTAAGCACTTAACAAATGCCATCATCATTAATATTATTATATCCAAGTGCACAGTTGAAGCTGAGGGGAGGGTGGATGAGGGAAATAAAGCGCTTAGTCAGGGAAGGCCTCTTGGTGGAGATGGGATTTTCAGAGGGTTTTGAAGAGAACAAAGAGGAGAACAAAGAGGAGTAGGCTCTCGAAATCCCCAGCTGATGCGAAAGATTCATTTCCCCCTCCGAGGAAGGAGGAGGATAGTTGCACAGCCCTGGATAGCCTTAGCCACAGGGGCAGGGTGGAGAGCCATGGGTACGCTACTGCTCTTATTGTCTCATAGAGCCACAGAGTTAATAACACTTCTTCCGCTCCATTCGGCACAGCACTGAGTTCTGGGGGCTTGGACTGCAGCACATCATAAACTCACTTCGCTCCCTGCTGCATTAAGGCTTTATCACCATCATCACATGCTTGCATACTTCCACATATGTGTACCCATGCTCATCCACATATGTATGCACCCTCACAGGCACGCTTTGCACAGCCACAGGTACAGACGTGGACAAGCACGCATGTATTCACTAACACACACGCACATGACAAAATACCTATCGCTGTCTCTCCCTCACATCTGTTTGTGTCCCCTATACTGCTTGCTGTCTGTCTGGGCTGGTGGATACTGTCTTTTCTACTAATCCCCAGGAGGAGGTTCGGATTTCCACCGCCCTGGCAGAACTGATACAAAAGAAAGAATCCGTCAAAATCCCATTGCTCCCTGAAGCCTGTCTCTTTGTCTGGCCAGCCCATTCCAAAGACATGTTGAAACAAGCATTTCCTGTCCACCGGAGGACTGTCTTTGATGACCTCTCCTCGCTACTCTCCTACTACAGAACAGCCCGCACACTTCAGTCCTGCAATGCTAACCTTCTCACTGGACCTCCATCTCGTCTATTTCACCCCCGACCTCTGGCCCACCTCCCTCCTCTAGCCTGGAATGCCTTCCCTCTTAATATCCGACAGTGACACTCCCCCACTTCCAAGCCTTATTGAAGGCCCATCTCCTCCAAGAGGCCTTCCCTGACTAAGCCCTCCTTTCCTCTTCTCCCATTCCCCTCTGCTTTACCCTCACTTGCTCCCTTGATTCATTCCCCCCTCCCAGCCCACAGCACTTATGTCCCTACCTGTCATTTATTTATATTAATGCCCATCAATGCCATAGAGAAGTAGCGTGGCTCAGTGGAAAGAGCACGGGCTTTGGAGTCAGTGGTCAGGGGTTCAAATCCCAGCTCGCCAACTGTCAGCTGTGTGACTTTGGGTAAGTCACTTAACTTCTCTGTGCCTCAGTTACCTCATCTGTAAAATGGGGATTGACTGTGAGCCCCCTGTGGGACAATCTGATCACCTTGTAACTTCCCCGGCACATAATAAGCACTTAATAAATGCCGTTATTATTATTATTATTATCTGTCATTTATATTAAAGACCATCTCCCTTTCTAGACTGTAAGCTTGCCATGGACAGGGAATATGTCTGTTGATTGTTATGTTGTATTCTCCCAAGCACTTAGTATAGTGCTTTGCAAAAGGTAAATGCTCAATAAATACGACTGGATGAATGAATGAACAAATGATGCATTAGGTCTATTTTTCCAGTATAGTGCCTTCAAAAACAGAGAGATCCAGGTTGACATGACCTACACTGCTGTGTTCTCCTCAATGGCACACACTTAATACTACTACTACTAATGATGATGGTATTTGTTAAGCGCTTACTATGTACCAAGCACTGTTCTAAGCCCCAGGGTTCATACAGGGTAATCAGGTTGTCCCAAGCGGGGCTCACAGTCTTGATTGCCATTTTACAGATGAAGTAACTGTGCTCACATATCCTCCTGCCTTCAAGACATCTCTATTTGAAGTACAGTGCTCTGCACACAGTAAGTACTCAATAAATACAATTGAATGAATGTCCTCCCGTCACCTCAAACTTAACATGTCCAAAACAGAGCTCCTTATCTTCCCACCCAAACTCTGTCCTCTCCTGCACTTTCCCATCACTGTAGATGGCACCACTATCCTTCCTATGTCTTTTAGACTGTAATCCCGGTGTGGGCATGGATTGTCTCTCTTTATTGCTGAATTGTACTTTCCAAACACTTAGTACAGTACTCTGCACACAGTAAGCACTCAATAAATACAATTGAATGAATGAATGAATGAACAAGCCCATAACCTTGGAGTTATCCTTGACTCCTCTCTCTCATTCAACCCACATATTCAATCCGTCACCAAATCCTGTCGGTCTCACCTTCACAACATCGCTAAAATCCACCCTTTCCTTTCCATCCAAACTGCCACCACGTTAATACAATCACTCATCTTATCCCTCCTAGATGCATCAGCCTCCTTGCTGAGCTCCCGATTTCCTGCCTGTCCCCACTCCAGTCCATACCTCACTCAGCTGCCCGGATCATCTTTCTTTAGAAACATTCAGGACACGTCACCCCACTCCTCAAAAATCTCCAATGGTTGCCCATCCACCTCCCTATCAAATAAAAACTTCTCACCGGTTGGCTTTAAAGCTTTCCATCACCTCGCCCCCTCCTACCTCACCTCCCTTCTCTCCTTCTACAACCCAGCCCGCACACTTCGCTCCTCTGGTTCTAACCTTCTCATTGTGCCTCGTTCTCACCTGTCCAGCCGTCGACCCCTGGCCCACGTCCTACCTCTGGCCTGGAATGCCCTCCCTCCTCAAATCTGCCAGACAATTACTCTGCTCCCCTTCAAAGCCTTACTGAAGGCACATCTCCTCCAAGCGATCTTCCCAGACCAAGCCCCACTTTCCCTCATTTCCCACTCCCTTCTGCGTCTCCCTGACTTGCTCCTTTCGCTCTTCCCCCTCCCTTCCCCACAGCACTTATACATAAATCTGTACTTTTATTGATATTAATGTCTGTTTATTTGTACCGATGCTGTCTCCCCCCTTCTAGACTGTGAACTTATTGTGGGCAGGGATTGTCACTCTTTATTGCCATATGGTACTTTCCCAAGTACTTAGAATAGTCCTCTGTACACAGTAAGCACTTAATAAATACAATTAAATAAATGAATGAACCCATGACCTTCCAGACTCCCAAGCCCATGCTCTATCCACTGTGCCATGGTCTGTCTCCCCCTGTAGATTGCAAATTCCTTGTGTGCAGGAATCACATCTACTATTCCTGTTGGATTGTATTTACCCAAGTGCTTAGTTCAGTGTTCCGAGCACAGTAAACTCTGAGAAAATAATAATAGTAATAATAATAATGTTGGTATTTGTTAAGTTCTTACCAGTAGTATTTGCAAAGCACTTACTGTGTGCCAAGTGCAGTTCTAGGCGCTGGGATAGATACAAGATAATTGGGTTGGAAACAGTCCCTGTCCCACATAGAGCTCACAGTTTTAATCTTCATTTTACAGAGGAGGGAACTAAGGCAAAGAAGTTAAGTGACTTGTCCAAGGTCACACAGCAGACAACTGTGGATTGACTGACATTGAAAATCTTCAGGAAAGATTTTTCCTGAAAATCATTCTGGAAGTAGAGCAACGAAGTTGGGTGATACCAAAATTGTATTAGCATCATCGTTTCACAGAACTCCTCAAAGCCCTGTACAGAGTGTGCTATTTAATGTTAATATTAATTGTTAATAATTTAATATGTACGGATGCACGTTCCATCCTGAATTTTCCATTTTCCGATTATAATAAGGAGAATGAAGCTCGCTAATATTTTACAGATTCCCTTGAGCTTTAGCTGGTTGCCTGTCCTCCTGAAAATGCAAAACAGATCCTAACGGTTTCAATCCATTTTGGAGAGTATTGCTTAGCTTATATAAGGTCGCTGTGGGCAGGGAACGTGTCTGTTGTAGTCTCCAAAGCGCTTAATACAGCGCTCTGCACACAGTAAGTGCTCAATAGATACCCTGATTATATGCCTCCAGGGCCAGGAGGAACCAAGATGCCCCTCTTGACTGTGTAGCCCCTTGTTTGACTGAACCAGATTAAATAGTTGCCTCAAAACTCTTGACTCTATGTCTTTAAGGCCAGAGATCATGTCATTGCTCCTAATCATTCAATGGTATTTATTGAGCACTTACTGTGTGCACAGCACTGTACTAAATGTTTGGGAGGGTACAAGGCAACAAAGTTAGTAATAATAACAATAACAATGGCATTTGTTAAGTGCCTACTACATGCAAAGCACTGTTCTGAGCACTGGAGGGGAATACAAGGTGATCAGGATGTCCCACATGGGGCTCACAGTCTTCATCCCCATTTTACAGATGAGGTAACAAAGGCTCGGAGAAGTGAAGTGATTTGCCCAAGCTCACACAGCTGACAAGTGGCAGAGCCGGGACTAGAACCCACGACCTCTGACTCCAAAGTCCTTGCTCTTTCCACTGAGCCACGCTGCTTCCCTGCCCACAAGGAGTTTACAGCCTAGAGGAGGAGTTAACGACTTAACTAGAGATGAGTTCATTGTTCACAATAACAATAATAATAATGCCTGTGGTATTTGTTAAGCACTCTATGTGTCAGGCACTGTACTAAGCGCTGGGGTGGATACAAGGAAATCAGGTTGGACAAAGTCCCTGTCCTGCATGGGGCTCACAGTCTTAATCCCCATTTTACAGATGAGGTAACTGAGACACAGAGAAGTTAAGTGACTTGCCCAAGATCACCCAGCAAGCAGTTGGCAGAGTCAGAATTAGAACACAGGTCCTGTGACTCCCAGTCCCGGGTTCTTTCCACGAGGCCATGTGGATTCTCGAGTACAGAAAAGAGGGCCACAGTGAAGGCCTTAATGTTCAGTATCCAACTACCACCATGACAGGACGAGTTTTTAACGACCCCTGAAATGGGGCAAAGAAATGGGTCAAGGGCATTTCGACTCACCCCACACTCACCCTCATACTGGTGGAGGAGCTAGGAGAACTCTGAGTTGGCCCAACCAGATCCATCCCTGTGAAGAAAGCAACTAGATTTGGGAAATGGAATCAATCAATAAGTGTTATTTATTCAACTCCTACTGGCACTGAACTAGGTACTTGGGAGAGTACACTAGAAGTAAAGAATATGATCCCTGCCCTCAAAAAGCTTACAGTTTAGTGGGGGAGACACAAATTATGCATACAAGTATGGGGGGAAAAAAGGAAAATACAGGCAAGCCCCTGTATCCTAGATCAGGCTGATAGCAGGTGACGTAGAGAGACGCCAACCTCCTGGATGTCCCTTGGACACAAGCCCAAACCACCAAGCCTGTTTTCATGAGAATGTCCCAAAATTGAAGGAGTTATTTCCAACATAGCAAGGCATGCCTCTTCTAGCAGTTCAAAAAAGACAGGAAAGTCCAGAAAAGACAATTCCTATGTCCAAGACTGGCTTGCTGTGTGGCCCTGGGGAAGTCACTTTACTTATAAGTGCCTCAATTTTGTCATCTGTACAAGGGGGATTAAATACATCTTCTTCCTTCTCTTTAGGCTGCAAACTTGATGAGAGACAGGGGTTATGTCCAACCTAATTATCTTGTATCTATTACAGCACTTAAAGGGCTCAGCAGATAGTAAATGCTTAACAAATATTATTATTATTATAGTTAATAACAATAATAAGACAAAACAGAGCTATAATGGGAGAATTGGTTGGAATGGTTCAAAACCTCATTTCACGTAACCCAAAAGGCAACAGTGAAAGCAAATTACTTGATAAAAATAGTAGCCCGCTGGACTAGGTACAATATAATCAGGCCAGATGCAGTCCCTACCCCACATCAATCAATCAATCAATCAATCGTATTTATTGAGCGCTTACTATGTGCAGAGCACTGTACTAAGCGCTTGGGAAGTACAAATTGGCAACACATAGAGACAGTCCCTACCCAACAGTGGGCTCACACATGGGGTTCACATCCTCAATCCTCAGTTTACAGATGAGGTAACTGAGGCCCAGAGAAGTGAAGTGACTTGCCCCAGGTCACGCAGCAGACAAGTGGCAGAGCCGGGATTAGAACTCAGGTCCTTCTAACTCCCAGGCCCGGGCTCTATCTATTAAGCCACGCTGCTTTCAAACCGGCTCACTTTCCAGTACTCTACTCGCCCTGCCATTTCTCTGGCAGTGTGTATTCCATTTTCATCAAGGAGAAAGAAATAGTAATCATGACGGTATTTGTTACATGCCAGGCACTCGGGTAGAGACAAGTTAATCAGATTGGACCCAGTCCCCACCCCATACAGGGCTCACAGTCAAAGAGGGAAGGAGAATAGGTATTTTATCCTCATTTCACAAATGAGGAAACGGAGGCACAGAGAAGTTAAATGATTTGCCCAAGGTCACCCAGCAGGCAAGTGGCAGAGCAGAGACTAGAACCCAGGTCTCCTGACTCCGAGTCCTGCTCTCTCTCCCCCAGATCACGCTGCCTCCCAATTCGTAAATACGCATATTATCATCTACGGATGTCTAAATGTCCATGTGGTTGGAGCATCTCTGTGCCTGAAATCAGCACCTTCCTTAGGCAGAGAGGATCCTGCCAGGCACTTTAAATTAACTAGGACAGTTTTATTATCAAGGCAGGTCAATCAAATTATAATTGGCTCTAATTTGCACTCCCACCAGCTGTTAAAGTCTTTACTAGCAGCCCTCAAAATGGTGTGAAATTATTTCCTGCTTTGAGAAAGCATCAAAGGAAATCCTTTTCAATCCCATCCTTCAAGCCAGAAATCCCAGTTATTTTTCATCAGAAGCAAGGGCAGATCCATCACCTGGATCCGTGAGGTAAGATTTGATCTAGGGAGTCCTGAGGTGATGCCACGTGCCAAGAAAAATCTAAAGCTCAGCCTTGTGATCACCCTTGACATAACCATAATATTCACCTCACAGGCAAGCCGACAAAGAATTTCTCCTTTGTTGTCCACACGCGACCGCTAATGAGACGTCTTCCGGCACCCACCAACATCATTAACGTGATCCTTAGGACGCGATACCCTGAATGAAAGCAGCAGGTATGGCCAAAGCTCGGGGGATGGGAGATTTTCAAACTGACTGTGGGGAATGGGCCTGGAGACTTCTTAATGAGCTTCAAAATTCCCTTCACTGATGCCCACGTCTGCTGAACCTACCATTATTTTGCCCAAAGAACCAGCCTCCGGGCTCACGTGATAAAGAAATTGAAGCTCTCCTAAAATAAAGCAAGATGGCTGCAGCCATGGGAGTGACGGTAAGCTTTCCCTTCTACCCAATGCCCCTCCACTCTCCTTCCTCTCTTCTTGCTCGTATTAGTGAGGGAGGAAGTTCCTGAGGATGAAGTGTAATTGTCAGCAACGAATGGTTTAGCGTTAGGGCTAGAATTGAATTTCAGATTAGGATAGGGGTTGGGGTTACTTTAAGAGCTAAAGTTTGGGTAGAGTTAGGTTTAAGTGGCAATAACTGGTTCTGCCAGTGCGGTCAACTCCTCTTCTAGACTGTAAACTCCTCTTCTAGACTATAAACTCCTGTCTTAGACCGTTACCTCCTTCTCTACCCTGTAAACTCCTCTTATTTTGTGTAATCTGCTCATCTAGTCTGTAAACCCCTTTTTTAAGTAACACTTGTTAAACACTTACTACATGTCAAACACTGTTCTAAGCTCTGGGGTAGAGACAAGGTCATCAGATCGGACACAGTCCCTGTTCCACAAGGAGCTCACATTCTAGGTAGGAGGGAATAGAATTTAATTCCCATTTTACGGTTGAGGAAACAGGCACAGAGAAGTTAAGTGATTTGCCCCAGGTCACGCAGCCTGGACAGAGCCAAGCAGACTCAGAAATAAAACTCAGGTCCTCTGACTCTCAGGCCAATTTTCTTTCCACTAGACCGCACTGCTTCTCTAGACCGTAAGCTCCTCGTCTAGACTCTAAACTCCTCCTCTAGTCTATAAACTCTTCCTCTGGACTCTGGTAAAGAATGTGTTGGATTTCACTTTAAAATCCCAATTTTAGGCCTGCTGACTAAATTCACTTCTTTACTCCATTAAAGATATGAGGCCATGCTCTCTTCTGGCTGAGTCAGAGGGCAAAAAACCCCAAGACAAAGGAAGCTTTACTGGATTTGGAGATGTTCACCTTTAAGATTTTGACAAAGACTTTTCTTTTCAGCATTGCAAACTGGGTCCACTCTGACTCCATATGGATTGCTAGCTTCCTCTCTTTTTTTGTTTAGAAACGAATAAAACTAGCTGAATTATTAATGGGAGGCAAATTGGCTTCTGCGCTTTTAGAGTCACTTTTTAATTCATCCATATATCTGTATTAGCATCTTAATGGGGCCCCGCTCTGCTTCTACTCCGGTTCTAATGACAGCCAGGAGCCAGCTCGACGTTTGTGTTTGTGTCAGGGACATAACGTGGGACCCCTGGGTGGCTTGAAGAGCAGAGGAAGGAATGATTTGTGCAGGCACAAAGAAGGCCTGACATCTCTTTACCTGAATTTCCCTTCATCTGAATGGAGGCACTGTTTGTGGGGGGAACCATTTGCATCTGACTGACTTGCTTTACAACTTCCAGTTGGCTCAGGGTTGACTCCCCCTAAACCTAGAATGTCCAAGGGGTTGGTGACGTATCTCCTATGAGCCCACAGGAAAGGAAACGGCCTCTCTCCTCACCTAACCTAATCTAGCCGCGGCCTTCCCTCTCTCCACCTAGAGTTCCCTCTCCCAATGCTCCATGTGAAAGGGGAAAGGGCCTTGGATAAAAGCTGCATCCGTGTGCTCTCAATCTCCTCTATCCCTTCCTAGAAAAGAGCCGTCGTAACCACCGCCTTCCTTCCCAACCCGGAAGATTCCCGCTCCAAGCGTGCTCCACTTGCTCCAAACCAGGGATAAAAACTGTTCTCACATGCTCTAGGACTCCTTCATCCCCGGCAAGACTTTGAGCCCATCTTTGTTGCGATATTTCTTAAGCTCTTACTGTGTACTAACTAGGTACTAACACTTACATAGTACTAAGTGCTGGGGTAGACACAAGCTGTTGTGTATTTCTGTTGTGTTCTAATATTTCATCACTTGTGATGTTTCTGTCTCCGCTCTCTTTCCCCCACTTAGACTCTAAGATTGTGAGCCCCCAAAAGGCAGGAACTGTGTCTAATTCCCACCTCTGTATTCTCTCCCAGCTCATAATAGGTGCTCTGCACACAGACACTGCTTAATACTATTACTGATAATAATTATGGTGTTTGTTAAGCCCTTACTATGTGCCAGGCACTGTTCTAAGCGCTGGGGGAGATACAAGTTAATCCGGTTGGTAACAATCCCAGTTCCACATGGAGCTCTCAACTACTAGACTAAGCTCATTCATTCATATTTATTGAACACTTACTATGTGCAAAGCACTGTAATAAATGCTTGTACACAGGGAACATACATACCAACTCTACTGTATTGTACTCTCCCGAGTGCTTTGTACAGGACTTATTCATTCATTCAATTGTATTTATTGAGTGCTTACTGTGTGCAGAGCACTGTACTAAATGCTTGGAAAGTTCAATACAGCACTAAAGAGAGACAATCACTGCCTACAGCGGGCTTACAGTCTTGGGAGGGGTACAGACATCAAAACAAGTAAACAGGCAACAATATAAGTAGAATTACAGGTAGATACATATATGCATAAGTGCTGTGGTGTGGATGGTGGAAAGTGAAGGGAGTGAGTAGAGGTGATGCAGAAGGACAGGGGAAGCTGAGGAAAAGGGAGCTTAGTTTGGGAAGGCCTCGTGGAGGAGGTGTGTCTTCACCTTCTTTGAAGGGGTGAAGAGTGATTGTTTGGCGGATTTGAGGAGGAAGGGTGTTTCAGGCCAGAGATAGGACTTGGGACAGGGGTCGGCAGTGAGACAGGCAAGACAGAGGGACAGTGAAAATTTTAGTGCCAGAGGAGCGGAGGGTGCGGACTGGGTTGTAGAAGGAGAGAAGCGAAGTGAGGTAGGAGGGGGTGAGGTGATGGAGAGCTTTAAAGCCAATGGTGAGGAGTTTTTATTTGATAAGGTTGATAGGCAGCCACTGGAGATTTTTGAGGGTTGGGGGATGACAAGTCCCGAATGTTTCTGCAGAAAGATAATCCGGGCACAGAGTGAAGTATGAACTGAAGTGGGGTGAGGCAGGTGGTTGGGAGGTGAGAAAGGAGGCTGATGCAGTAATCCAGTCGGGATAGGATGAGAGATTGTACTAATGTGGTAGCAGTTTGGATGGAGAGGAAAGGGCAGATCAGTACACAGTAAGCACTCAATAGGTACTGATGATCATGGTGATGGATCTCTTTAGCCTTCACATGAAAGCAGTGAGAGACAATGCACCTGCCCTGGACTCAACTAATCTAAGTGTTTAAATCAATCTATCAATCACGCAATCAACAGCATACATTGAGCTTCTATTGGGTGCAGTGCCCTATGCTGAGTCTGCTTCAGGTTGATTTAGTGTTTAGTTTCATCTCTCAGTCAATCAGTTGTATTTACTGAGTGTTTCCTGTGTGCAGAGCACTGCACTAAGCGCTTGAGAGAGTAAAAGCAGCATGGCTCAGTGGAAGGAGCATGGACTTGGGAGTCAGAGGTCGTGGGTTCTAATCCCGACTCTGCCGCTTGTCAGCTGTGTGACTTTGGGCAAGTCACTTTCATTCATTCATTCAATCGTATTTATTGAGCGCATACTGTGTGCAGAGCACTGTACTAAGCGCTTGGGAAGTACAAGTTGGCAACATATAGAGATGGTCCCTACCCAACAGTGGGCTCACAGTCTAGAAGGGGGAGACAGAGAACAAAACAAAACATATTAACAAAATAAAATAAATAGAATAAATATGTACAAATAAAATAGAGTAATAAATACATACCAACACATATACTTCTCTGTGCCTCAGTTCCCTCATCTGTAAATAGGGGATTAAGACTGTGAGCCCCACATGGGACAACCTGATCACCTTGTATCCCCCCAGGGCTTAGAACAGTGCTTCACACGTAGTAAGCGCTTAACAAATATCATCATCATCATTATTATTATTATTACAATGCAACAGGGTTGGTGAACATGTTCTCTGCCCACCAGGAGTTACTCCCATCTGGAAAGGAGGCCCACCCTTCCCCATTAACAATAATAATAATAATAATGGCATTTGTTAAGCGCTTACTCTGTGCCAAGAACTGTTCTAAGTGCTTGGGGGGATACAAGGTAATCAGGTTGTCCCACATGAACTCAGCTCAGTTCCCTCAACTGTAAAATGGGGATTAAGACTATAAGCCCCATATGGGACAAGCTGATTACCTTGTATCCCCCAAGAGCTTAAAACAGTGCTTGGTACATAGTAAGCGCTTAACAAATGCCATCATCATCACAGCCAACAGCACACTTCTGTCCATATCCTGAAATTACCTATTTATATTAATTCCGTCTCGTGAGCAGTGTGGTATACCTGCCAATTCTGTTGTAATCTCCCAAGCTCTTAGTACAAGGCTCTGCACACAGTAAGCACTCTATAAATACCACTGATTAACTGATTGATTATTGAACCCTTTTTCTGTTCAGAGCACTATCCTAAGCACTTGCCCTCAACCAGAATACTTCTGGTGTTGGACTCCCAAAATGCTTCTCTGGCTCAGGCAACAAGACAACTCCCTTGGGGGAGTAGGATCAGAATACAGCAGGGACCAGGAATCTGGCAAAGATCCCCAGGCCTCTGCCCACTCCTCTGGAAGCCGGCTATATTATCTGTGGCTTTGAGCAACCTGGTGGGCATATATCATATTTTATTAATACAAATGTGTATACACAAAATGATTATTCTCCCTGAGCTATTGTTCCTAAGTTTTCTGGCAGCTCAAAGATTGTCTTGTTATTAAGGAGGAATTGTTACTCCAAGAGCACCTCCTAAAGAGTCTCTATGGGGGGATCTGAGGAGAATCTGAAGAGTTTGAGGATCTGAGGAGAGCCTGAGGAGTCTGAGAAGAGTCTGAGGGGAGCCTGAGGGGAGCTCAAGGAGTCGGAGAAGAGTCTGAAGAATCTGAGGGGCCGAAGGGAGTCAGAGGAGTCTGAGAACTCAGGTGAGTCTGAGGGCAGACAGGAGTTTGGGGAGCCAGAGGAGAGCATGAGGAGAGTCCCGGGAATCTGCCTTGACCCTCTAAGCAGAACCAATCTTCCCAAAAGTCACAGGGAGAGTGGGAAGGCAGTACCCTCCCACCATCTCTCATTCCACCCAGTTCTCCTATCATCATCATCATCATCAATGGTACTTATTGAGCGCTTACTGTGCACAGAGCACTGTGCAAAGTGCTTGGCAGAATACAATACCACAGAGTTGGCCCCCTGCCCACAACAAGCTATAGTCTTGAAGGGGAGACAGTCATTAATATGAATACATAACCTAAAAACATCCTCCACTGACCCCCGGTTCCCTCCAGTCATCGCCCCAGCTCTCTCCTGCCATTCCCCTCCAAACTCCTTGAGCGAGCTGTCTATATCTATAACTTCCACATCCTCTCCCCCAGTTCTCTCCTTAACATCCTCCAATCTGGCTTCCACCCCCTTCATTCCACCAAATCTCCCCTAAGGTCACCAGCGGCCTCCTTGTAGCCAAATCCAAAGGCTCCATCCTAATCCTCCTCAACCTCTCATTTGCCTTCATTCATGCAATCATATTTATTGAGCCCTTACTGTGTGCAGAGCACTGTACTAAGTGCTTAGGAAATACAAGTCGGCAACATATAGAGACAGTCCCTACCCAACAACGAGCTCACAGTCTTGAAGGGGGAGACAGGCAACAAAACAAAACATGGAGACAGTGGACCACATTGTTGACCACCCCTTCTGGAAACATTATCCAACCTTAATTTCACTGACACTGTCCTCTCCTGGTTCTCCTCCTATCTCTCTGGCCACTCTTTCTCAGTATCTTTAGCAGGCTCCTCCTCTGCCTCCCATCCTCTAACTGAGGGAGTCCCTCAAGGTTCAGTTCTGCATTCCCTTCTATTCTTCATCTACACTCACTCCCTCAGAGAACTCATTCACTCCCATGACTACCATCTCTATGCGGATGACTCTAGACTGTAAGCTCACAGTGGGCAGGGAACATTTCTGCCAACTCTGTTGTATTGTACTCTCCCGAGAACTTAGTACAGTGCCCTACACATAGTAAGCACTCACTGATTCCCAAATCCACCTCTCTAGCCTCGGCCTTCTTTAATGCAGTCTTGCATTTCCTACTGCATTCAGAACATCTCTGCTCGGATGTCCCACCAACCTCTCATACTTAACATGTCTAAAACAGAACTCTTCACCCTCCCACCCAAACTGTCTTTCCCATCACTGTAGGCAACACCGCTATCCCTTCTGTCTCACATAACCATGGCATTATCCTCACTCATGCTTTTATACATCCCACACATTTAACTTGTCAACAGATCCTGTTGATTCTATCTTCATGACATGTCTAATATCTGCACTTTTTTATCCAACCAAACTGTTACTCTGCTGATCCAGGCACTTTCCATCTCCGCCTTGACTTCTGCATCAGCCTTCTCACTGATTTCCCTGTCATCTGTCTCTCCCAATTCCAGTCCATACTTCATTCTGCTGCCCGAATCATTAAAAAAAAAAAAAAACATTCATTGTATGTCTCCAAGTCTCCATGTCTCCCCACTCCTCAGGAACTTCCAATGGCTGCCCGTCCACAAACAGAAACTTTTTACCATCGGCTTTAAAGGACTCAATCAGCTCCCCCCATCACTTACCTCAGCGGTTTCCCACTACAACCCAGCCTGTTCGCTTGATTTCTCTAACACCAACCCACTCACTACGCCTCAATCTCATCTATCACACGGCTGACACCTTACCCATGTCCTCCCTCTGGCCTAGAATTCCCTGCCTCTTCATTTTCCTCAGACCACCACTCTCTCCACCTTTAAAGTCTTATTAAAAATCATATCTCCTCCAAGTGGCCTTCCCAGATTGAGCCCTCATTTCCCTTCTCCCGCTTCCTTCTGTGTTGCCTATGTACATGGATGTTTATCCCGTAAGCACTTAATAATCACCCCACCATCAGCCCCACAGCTCTTATGCACATATCAGCAATAATAATAATAATTGTGGTATTTGTAAAGAAGCATATGTCAAATTATATTCTAATTGCTGGGGAAGATACAAGATAATCCTGACTCTGCCAATTGTGAGCTGTGTGACTTTGGGCAAGTCCCTTAACTTCTCTGTGCCCCAGTTACCTCATCTTTAATGGGGATGAAGACTGTGAGCCCCACATGGGACAATCTGATTACCTTGTGTTCTCCCCAGCGCTTAGTACTGTGCTTTGTACATAGTAAGTGCTTAACAAATGCCATCATCATCATAATCAGGTTAATCTGTGATCTATAATTTATAGACACTCTAGACGGAAAGCTCCTTGGGGGCAGGAAGCATGTCTTTTGAGCTATTTTGTACTGTACCCTCTTTGTGCAGTGCTCTGCGGGAAAAATTCAAAAAATTAGGAATAATAGTATTTAAGCAGTGCTTACTGAGTTCAGAGCCCTGTACTAAGTGCCGAGAGAAAATACACAGTTGAGAATTAGATCCAGTTCCTGTACCTCAGGAGGCTCACAATCTGACAAATACCACCGGTTGATTAATTGCTAGATTTTCAGAATCCACTGAGTTCTCCCCATCCACCCACCTCACCCAATCCAGCACAATTCTCCCCCTCCATTCCAGCTCAAAATCAATGAATTCCTGCTCCTTGATCTTTCCACAGGGCCATGCTTCTTCTTCTACTGGAGTTGGATGTGGTGTCCAATTATGTTTCTATCCACCTCACCCATCCACTTCAGGATTTTCTAGATTCAATCTTTTCCCTTCTCCACCTTCATCTCTCCATACTACAGCTTTTACTAGAGTTGCAGCATGGCCTGATGGAAAGAGCATAAGACTGAAAGTCAGAAGGCTCAAGTTCTAATCTGTGCTCTTCCACTGGCCTTTTCAAAGACCTTGGGCAAGTCACTGAACCCTTTGGACCTCAGTTTCTTGATCTTTAAAATGGGAATAAAATCCCTGCCCTCTCTATTGCATTCTGAGCTCCTTGAAGGACAGGGACTGTTTTACATCAGTCAAGCTGTATCTACTCCAACTCTTGGCACATATTAAACACATTATAAATACTATAATAATAATGTGACCCTTCTTCTTGCTCTCCCAACTGATTGACATTAAGGGGAATAGTAAAAAGAAGCAAATAGTTTCCTTTATGACCAGGAATCATTCCATTTAGGAGATGTGTGACGGGACAGGTCTTCTGTCAGAACTGTGGTGAGATTACATTCATCTTGCCAACCTTAATTTTTATGATAAATGACAGCAAACCTTAATGGACCATACACCATTGAGAAGCAGCGTGGCTCAGTGGAAAGAGCACGGGCTTTGGAGTCAGAAGTCATGGGTTCAAATCCCAGCTCTGCCACTTGTCAGCTGGGTGACTTTGGGCAAGTCACTTAACTTCTCTGTGCCTCAGTTCCCTCATCTGTCAAATGGGGATTAAGACTGTGAGCCTCCCGTGGGACAACCTGATCACCATGTAACCTCCCCAGCGTGTAGAACAGTGCTTTGCACCTAGTAAGCGCTTAATAAATGCTATCATTATTATTATCATTATATACCCTGAAAGGTAGAGTGCCAGTGAAATAGTCACCTGGATGGCTTTGGCCCAGAAGCCCCACTGTATGTGCAAACACACACACCGTCCAAGCTGGAAAAATTCTTCTGAACTCAAACAGATGGAAATGCTGGGAGGTCCATTAGAGACCATTCTGGGGCCTACAAGGTTACAAGGGGTCAGTGGTGTTCCATTTGTGATCTGTCATGGAGAGTACACGGGACCACATTTTTGGTGGCCCAAAGTGTCATTCCTCTGGCCAATTTATCTCCTCCACATCTACAGTAGGGGGCACTTAAATACCGTGCTACTCACGGACGGGAACACCACCACCATTACCAGCGGAGTCTTCTCCGGGATGTCAAGAGGAGGGGGAGTTTAGCGTAACAAGCCTCATCCAAATCCATCGGTATTTGAGAAGGTTTTCCGGTCAGACTTGAGGGACCGAAACCTTAATTATACAATATAATCGTTGCTAATGGAACGTGTACATTTCAACCCAGCAAGGGTAGCGCTGTTTAATGCCAGCATGACATATTTCCCAAATCGTGCTCTTTATTTGTACAAATAGCAAAGAAGGAGAGATGGCATGAGCTCTCCGCATAATGAAGAGGGAGATAGATGCACAGCTTTTACCGTGGTGGCCAGATGCTCTGTTATCTCATTTCGAATCAATATTCAGGGCTGGTGGTTTTTGAACAGAAACCCTCTTCCCTCAGGGATCGCCGTGCTGTGAGTTTGGAATTATAATATTCCATAAATAAATAAAAAAGATTATTAAGGACGCGGTGTAAATCTCCTAGTCAAACACCCCTTCAAGCAACCATCGTCAGTAATTCAAGTCAGTCCCTTAATCCCACCATATACAAATACGGAGCATAAATACGGTGTTTAACAAGCACCATCGAAAAACAGCTCCATCCTCTCCTCGGCCCTCTGCCCTCCCGAGGCATCTGTTTCACATGAGTAAACTCGCGTGCGTTCCGTCCGTTTAAATGAAAACTCAAAAGGTTAACTTATTTCCACTGTCCTCCCCGTTCCACTTCATGGCGTATCTGTGGGAAATCAAATCCCATTTACAAGCCCGCTTCCCCAGTCGATGCTCAAGATTGGCTCCCCTGGGGTGTGGGTAGGACTGGGGTCTCGTGGGATCATGGAACTGGAGAATGTTTCCCTGGGACACAAGGGGAAGGAGGAGGCCGGAGGAGTTGAGCTGTTGAGGAACAGAAGGGAACCCGGGAAACATTGGAAGTCTTTCTTGGCAGGAAATCATGCTGATCCTGGGTACCCTAAACAAATTCCTGTGTAATCACTGTCCCACACTGGACCATCAGAGAGCCTTTGAGCACAGAGCAGCAACTTCTGTGGCTCTGTGAAGACTGTAGGCCTCTCGGCCTACTCCAAATCCCATCCCTGTCCAAGCAGCGTGGCTTAATGACTACAGAACGGACCTGGGAGTAAAAGGTTTGTGGATTTTAATCCCAGCTCCATCACTTGTCTGCTGCGAGACCTTGGGCAAGTCACTTTACTTCTCTGGGCCTCAGTTTCCTCATCTGTGAAATGAGGATTGAGATTGTGAGCCTCACGTGGGTCAGGGGCCATGTCCAACCCGATTGGCTTGTATCCACCCCAGCGCTTAGTACAGTGCCTGGCACACAATAAGTACTTAAATACCTGAATTATTATTATTGATATTGTCATCTCTGTCCCACTCCCAGGACCAGGGGAGACAAGAAACAAGATGCGGGCAGGGGCTGAGTCAGGGAGGCCTTCCTCTTGGAGATGTGTCTTCAGCAAGGTTTGAAGGTGGGTTGAATAATTGTCTTTTTTTGTTTTGGGGGGGTTTTTTGCATTTATTAAGCACTTACTATGTGCAAAGCACGGTTCTAAGTGCTGGGGAGGTTACAAGGTGATCAGGTTGTCCCACGGGGGGCTCACTGTCTTAATCCCCATTTTACAGTTGAGGGAACTGAGGCCCAGAGAAGTTAAGTGACTTGCCCAAAGTCACACAGCTGACAAGTGGTGGAGCTGGGATTTGAACTCATGACTTCTGACTCCAAAGCCCGGGTTCTTTCCACTGAGCCACTGTCTGTTGGGTAGGAGGAGGGAGGGCATTCCAGGCCAGAGGCAGGACGCGGCTGAGAGGTCAGAGGCAAGATAGGCAAGATTAAGGTACAGTGAGGAGGTTGACATTACAGGAGCGAAGTGTGAGGGCTGGTGAGCGCTGGGAAAGCAGTGAGGTAGGATTTTAGGGGGAAAGGTGATTGAGTGCTTTAAAGCCAATGGTGAGGAGTTTCTGTTCTATGCAGAGGTGGATGGGCAACCACTGGAGGTTCTTGAGGAGTGGGGAAACACGGCCTGAACATTTTTGGAGAATTATGATCCTGGCAGCAGAGTGATGTATGGACTGGAGTGGGGTGAGACAGGAGCTGGGAGGTCAGCAAGGAGGCTGCAACAGTAATCGAGGCGGGATAGAATAAGTGATTGGATTAACCTGGTAGCAGTTTGGATAGAGGTATTTTGTCATCATGAGCCCAATTCAGAAGCTTCAAGGTAAACGGGGCTCACAAAATGGGAAATCAGAGGGACAATCATTGAAGAAGTCTCTGGGTAACCATGAATACTAAAAATAATGGCTGTATTTGTTAAGCACTTTCTATGCACCAACCACTGTACTAACCTCTAGGGTAGATGCAAGATTATCAGGTCTGACTTAGCCCCTGTCCCACACGGAGCTCAGAATCTAAGTGGAATCATTAATTATTATTATTCTGGTACTTGTTAAGCACTTACTATGTTCCAAGCACTGTTCTAACCTCTGGGGTAGATAAAAGTTAATCAGGTTGGACACAGTCCCTGTCATCATCATCATCATCATCATCAATCGTATTTATTGAGCACTTACTATGTGCAGAGCACTGTACTAAGCACTTGGGAAGTACAAATTGGCAACATATAGAAACAGTCCCTACCCAACAGTGGGCGAGCTCACAGTCTTAATCCCCACTGTACAGATGAGGGAACTGAGGGAGAGCAGGTATTGAATCCCAATTTACAGATGAGGAAACTGAGGCACAAAGATGTTAAGTGACTTGCCCAAGTCACTCAGCAGGCAACTAGCAGAGTCGGGATTAATGCCGATCTTCCACTCCGGTCTGTAAATCTCCCTGGAGGCAGAGAATGTACATCTACCTTCTCCTTTGTGTTGTACTTTTCCAAGAGCTTAGTAAAGTGCATTGCACACAATAAGCACCCAATAAATACCACTGATTAATGGCTTGATTGACGATTTCCTCTGACTCCCAGGCAGGATTATTTTGGATCAGAAACAGGATCCAGGCAACCCCTCCGCCTGAAAACAACAGCTCCAACTCATATTAGGTTCCTATCCAGCTGGTAGCCCAAAAGAGGACTTCTGGGTCCTTTTTTGGACCTGGGGCTTGAATCAGAGGAATCTCTGTGAGCCCCCCTCCCTGGTCAGATTCCCCGCCTCCCTTGTGACCTTGGGCAAGTCACTTCACTCCTCCATGCCCCAAGTTCTTAATCTGTAAAATGAGGATCAAGGATGCAGTCCTTAAATCTACAAATCTGAATGAATTCCCCCTCTATGCTGTAAGCTCCTTGGGGGCAGAATATTGTATTACAATAGCAATAATGATGGTATTTAAGCACTTACTATGTGCCAAGCACTGTTCTAGTCTCCCCAGCACTTAGTACAGTGCTCCGCATACAGTAAACGCTCAATAATTATCATTGACTAATTGACACCATCAAAACCTGGGCGAAATGTGGAACAACGAAGGACACTTTTTGTAAAACCCAGGTTATGAAGGAGAAAAATCAGTTGAAATAGTAAAAGAACATCTATGTTATTCACAAACATTATCTTGAATTTTTATAGCATTTTTAGCATTCCAAACCTCTGTTTACAGTATTCATCTCATTCGTGTCGTAGGGTGAGGACTTTTGCAGCACAGGGAGATGAAGAGACTGGCCCAAGGTCACACAGCAAGCCAGAGCCAGAGCTGGGATTAGAACGCAGGATTCCTGGCTCTGAGAACCTTGTCCTTTCCCCTAGACCTTCCTCCCACATACCTAATTTACATAGAGCAAATCTGATTCCGTCACACTTGCCAAAAATCCCTGACATCCACTAAGGACAGGAAGATGATTCCGTCTGGAAGGCAACAGCTGAAGAAAGACGAAATAATGGTCTCCGAGTAGATGAAGGGCCATTAGAAGAGAGTGACTGACCAGCTGTTTTCCCACTTCAACCCAACAAGAAAAACACGGTAAAACACGGAGAGCAAGATGACGGCGGATTTGACATGTGGAGGAATTTCTTGGGAAGAAATGTTGCCAGCCTGGGAGAGATAACGGAGGTAATGTCTGTCTTTCCCTCTAGTAAACTCATTGCGGGCAGAGAACATGACTCTACAACTTGGCTGTGTTGCGTTCTCCCAAGCACTCAGTACAGAGCTCTGCACACAGTAAATGTTCACTAAACACCATGAGCAGTGTGGACTAATGGAAACAGCGCAGACCTGAGACTAAGAGTATAATAATAATAATAATAATGGCATTTATTAAGCGCTTACTAGGTACAAAGCACTGTGCTAAGCACTGGAGAGGTTACAAGGTGATCAGGTTATCCCACATGGGGCACACAGTCTTAATCCCCATTTTACAGATGAGGTAACTGAGAAGGATAATAATAATAATAATAATGGCATTTATTAAGCATTTACTATGTGCAAAGCACTGTTCTAAGCACTGGGGAGGTTACAAGGTGATCAGGTTGTCCCACGGGGGGCTCACAGTCTTAATCCCCATTTTACAGATGAGGTAACTGAGAAGGATAATAATAATAATAATGGCATTTATTAAGCGCTTACTATGTGCAAAGCACTGTTCTAAGCACTGGGGAGGTTACAAGGTGATCAGGTTGTCCCACATGGGGCTCACAGTCTTAATCCCCATTTATTTGAGTTCTAAACCTGCTTTTCCTGCTGTGTGACCCTGGGCAAGTCACTTAACTGCTCTGGGCTTTATTTTCCTCAATTGTAAAATAGAGATCCAATACTTGCTCTCCCCGACTGCTTATACTTGGAACTCCACATGATATCAGATTTGGGCCCCAACAGATTAACTCGTATCTGATTAACTAGTGCTTGACACATGATAAACACTTAGCAAATATTATTATTCTTGGCTGACTGACTGATGGAGGTAACGTGGACAAACTCTTCACTTTTCAATCTAACCTCAACTGTCTTCTCAGCATCATTCAATTCAGCTCTTACCTTACCCAGACCTCGGAGTCCCCTTTTCTCCTCCATTTTTTCCGTCCTCTTAAAATCTATCTGCCACCTTGCTGCCAGAGCAAGTCTGATTAGAAAAAGTCTGCCATCGATCAGATTATCCATTCTCCTCTGGACTGGCCAGACCTTGTCAGGGTCCTGAGGCCCACTGGATAATAATAATGGTATTTTTCTGACCGATCAGTTGTATTTATTGCGCTCTTACTATGTGCAGATCACTGTACTAAGCGCTTTGGGAGAGTACAATACAGTGGAACTAGCAGGCACGGTCCCTGCCCATAACAAGTTTACAGTATAGCAAGGGAGACAAGCGCTCTGTTAAGTGCTTTGTATTTGTTAAGTACTTACTCTATGCCAAGAACTGTACTAAGCCCTGGGATAGATACAAGATATTCAGCTTGGGCACGGAGCCCGTCCCACATGGGGCTCACAGTCTAAGTACATGGAGTAGGGTTTAGTCCCCATTTTACAGATGAAGACACTGAGGCACAGAGAAGTCAAATGATGTGCAAAGTCACATAGCAGACACATATGTGGAGCCAGGACGAGAGCCCAGCTCCTCTGATTCCCTGGCAGTGTTCCTCCCACTAGGTCACTCTGTTTCACTTTCCTTTTAAAGGAAAGAAAGAAGCCAGATCCATAAATGAGTGAAGGGGTGAAAAATGATTTCTAGGAGGGAGGGCTCAGTCTGATGAAGAAAATCCTAAAGAGTAAACTGTCACGTATGTACACAAGAGACTGACCTGGTTTCAGGCTTCCAATTGGCACCCAAAGCTCCAGCTTAACATTAGTGGGGATCAGGTAGTGTGAAGGGGAATAAACATTTGGGGAACTACCTTCGTTATTCCCACTTCTCAGCAGGCCCCCAAACTGTGGTACCCCTGCATGATGTATGCAACGGTGACCCCAATTATGTGAAATGCTTTTATGAGGAAGCTGCTTTATTTGCTACTTCTTCCCTATTTCCTCAGAGAAAATTCACTTAAATTACAGCAAGAGGGAGTTTAGTTAGACATAGGTTGACTTTCTTGACCACAACTGTGATTAAAAATGGGGCCAAGTTACTAAGGCTTTTTGTGGAATTTATCCCCAGGGACCTGCTTCAGAGTTACATACATTGGTCCTGATCTGTGACCATGGACAAGTCACAGAGCTTCTTGTGCCCCAGTTTCCTTTTCTGTAAAATTGGATTGAATATCTCTTCTCCCTCCCATTAGACAGTGAGCCCCAAGTGGACTATGACAGGGACGTTTTCTAATCTATCTTGCAGCTGTAAGCTTGTGGGCAGAAGACACATCTACTGCTCTGTTGTACTGTACTTTCTCAAATGCTTAGTACAGTGCTCGGCACACAGTAAGCACTCAGTAAATACCATCTACTCCAGTGGTTAGTACAGTGCTGGCACAGAGTAAACCAATCCAATAGGATACAAGCTATACCAGGAAAATGATAACAATTATCATCACATTATAATAACAATAACATTTGCTATTATGTCAATCCCTCTCCTGGCAGCATAAACTACACTATGATCAATGATGGGGTGGATTTGGAGAAGCAGCGCGGCTCAGCGGAAAGAGCCCGGGCTTTGGAGTCAGAGGTCACGGGTTCAAATCCCAGCTCCGCCAATTGTCAGCTGTGTGACTTTGGGCAAGTCACTTAACTTCTCTGTGCCTCAGTTACCTCATCTGTAAAAGGGGGATTAAGACTGTGAGCCCCACATGGGACAACCTGATCACCTTGTATCCCCCCAGTGCTTAGAACACATAGTAAGCTCTTAACAAATACCATCATCATCATCATCATCATCATTTGAACAAGGAAGAGAAGGCTAGCAGGGAAGGGCAAGAAGTTCTTTTATTTCTATTTGTGTCTGTCTTCCCCCACCCCACCCCCAATAATAATTATGGTATTTGTTAAGCATTACTATGTTCCAGGCACCATTCTAGACTGTAAGCTCATTATGGGCAGGGAATGTGTCTGTTTATTGTTGTATTGTAGTCTCCCAAGAGCTTAGTACAGTGCTCTGCACGGGTGAGTTAATGGAAAGAACACGGGCTCGGGAGTCAGAGGATGTGGGTTTTAATCCCAGCTCCACCACCAGTCTGCTGTGTAACCTTGGGCAAGTCACTTAACCTCTCTGTGCCTCTTACCTCATCTGTAAAATGGGGATTAAAAGCATGGTACAACCTGATTACTCTGTACATACCCCAGAGCTTAGAACAGTGCTTGGCACATAGTAAGCACCTAACAAATACTACAAATATCATTATTATTATTATTATTATTATTATTATCATTAATAATTGAATAAATGATGTTCCATGAGCATGAGGCTTGGTCTCTATCTTGGCTTCCCAAGAGAAGGGCCTGGGAGCAATTTTTCTCCATCGTAGGGTCAGGAGGGGCGGAGGTATGACAACCAGGAGTTCATCAAGATGGTTGTGATCAACAGGACAAACTGCCCATGAAGACCTACGGACATAGTGACCCAAAAAGACTACCTACATTGAAGTGTAATGGTGTTTTTTTTGTTGTTATGGTATTTGTTAAGCACTTAGTATGTGCAAGCACTGCACTAAGCTCTGGGATAGATGCAAACTAATCAGGTCACCATTTAAAATCTCCATTTTACAGATGAAGTAACTGAGGTATGGAGAAGTGTCTTGCCCAAGGTCACACAGCAGCCAAGTGGTGTTTTCTGGGGAAGGGGAAACTACCCTTAGATTAAATGAGGAATAAGTGCAGGGATAAGTGATTAGTTCTAAGTCAGATTTAAGACCAGTTGCACAGCTAAAGGTAATTCTCTAATAAGATAATACCAGTTATCAACATTATCAATATTCTTCTTATTATTATTGTATTTGTTAAGCACTTACTATCGAGCAACAGCATGGCCTAATGGATAGGGCTTGGGCATGGGTGTCAGAAGGACCTGGGTTCTATTCCCAGCTCTTCCACATATCTGCTGGGTGACCTTGGGCAAGTCACTTCACTTCTCAGGCACACCGCTTCCGGCATGGAATCATTTCCTCAGATTTGGTCTCCATCTCTCTCCCAATTCCCTCGCAAAATCCCAGGTTCCCAAGACGCCCCCACCTCGCAGTTTGCCCTCCCTCACCAGGCCTCCCCTCCCATCATTTTCCTGTTTCTCTTCACCCTTCTTTGGGGTGTCGGATAAGACACCGAGTTACACCTTCCCTAACTCGCTATCCAAACCGGACAAACAAGACGAGCTCTAAAGCAGCTCCCTCTCGGGTCTGCTGTCCAGCAGACATTTCCACTCCGACATTTCCAAAAGAGGACTTCTTCCAATAAATGCGAGGATCCTCACGGTGTTCTGTGTCAGAGCGCTGTGGATAAATAGGCCAGGGCAGCCCGCTTAACCTGAATCACTCCTTTGTACAGGGAAACTAAAAAGGGGAATGTTCTGTTACACCATGAGACACTCTGATAGGTATTCAACTAGCGATTTTCAGAGTCCACAAAGGAGCGGTCAGAACCCACGGCACTTCCCCAGGCTGCTCACGACAGCGGTGCACAATGCGAAAGTGAGTCCAATGGTGGGAAGGGCCATTCAGCTGGTTGATAGTTTGTGCAATCTGAACTCACAGCTCGGAGGATTTTGAGGGCTGGAAAAATCACCCTTGATAAGTGCCTTCTGGGCACAGAGTACCAAAGAGGCATAGTGCCTTCAGCAGACCCTTCCGTGGAAATGCTTGCAAGCTTTTATCCTTCAGCCAGCCGGCGATAATATTACCTCACGGATCTTGCCAAGAGGCACCTGCCGGAACCGGGGGTCCGCCGCCGCCTACGGTAATGGATAACAGCGGCTGGGGAGAGGGGACATTCATGGGTTGAGACTCAAAGAAGCTCAGACCTCACAGTGAATTGGAAACAGCTGGCTCTGTCGCTGTCGGTAGGTAATGATGCAGCCCTGTCTCAGACCCAGATGTGATCCTACATTTCTGCAGCTGTTCTATGGGACTTTCAACACCCAAAACAGCTGCTGCTGGGACACGGCACTGCAATTCTCACTCCAGCTCTCTCTGGGTTCTTTTCTTTTTTCCCCCTGAAAATGTGCTTTCATTCCCTCCAGTATTGTCCCAATTTTCAAAAGGGGTTATGCCTCACAAAGGGATAGAACGCCCCCACCCTCACCATCCTTGACTTTGAACTGTGTGCGAGAGTCACCTGCCACATTCCCCAACGTCAGGATTATTACTATTCTTAATAATAATAATAATAATAATAATAATTGTGCTGTTAAGCACTTACTATGCTCTAAGCACTGAGATAGATCCAAGATGGTTAGGTCAGACACAGCCTCAACCCACATGAGGCACACGATATAAGGGAGAACTCACATTTTACAGATGAGGATGAGGGAGAGGGAAGTTAAGCGACTGGCCCAAGGACACACAGTAGACAAGTGCCAGAGACGAAGCACAGCCTTGGGAATAGAGCATGGGCCTGGGAGTTCAAAGGATCTGGGTTCTAAGCCAGGCTCCACCACTTGCCTGCTGCATGACTTGGGGAAGTCACTTCACTTCTCTGGGCCTCAGTTTACCTCATCTGTAAAATGGGGATTGACTATAAGGCCTATGTGGGACACGGACTGTGTCCAACCTGTCTTGTATCTACCCCAGCGCTTAGAACAGTATCTGACAAATACCATAAAAAAACTAGATGCAGGCTTGTTTCCCCTTTCTCCAGTCTTCTCCAGGTAGAGTTCCCTCGAAATCAGTGAGGGGGAAATATCAAAGGATCCCAAAGAGATAAGAGATTTGAGCCTCTTTTGAATCCTTTTCCTATAACTTTTGTCGAGGGGCTCATTGTTTATTTTGGTGAGCTCCAAAATGGAGATTTAATACCTGTTCTCCCTCCTATTTCGAATGTGAACCCTATGTGGGACAAGGACTATGTCTTATAGGATAAACTCGTATCCACCCCAGCGCTTAGAACAGTGTCTGACAAATACCATAAAAAAAAACCTAGATGCAGGCTTTTTTCCCCTTTCTCCAGTCTTCTCTAGGTAGAGTTCCCTTGAAATCAGTGAGAGGACTGTTTGGAAAAAAGTCATCTGGAAATCCAAGAAGCCTTTAGCCTAAACTCATATCCTGGTTTCTTTGCTAAAGCCATTTTGAAACCTATGGGTGAACTGGTCAATTTCTCGTACTTTTAAAATGCTCTTCGTGCTGAGATAATGGCCCCATTGACTTTTTTCCCCTCTTAAATATATGAAGCAAATTTGCTGCGGTGTAGACCTTTCCCGGTCGATTTTAATCCGAGAGTGAAATTGTTTGATCTCCAGGTACGAAACTCCTTAGACTCAGGTTTTGTCAAGGAAATGCTGACCCAGCCCAGTGATAGGCACTCATAATTCTTTGGTTTCCTGCCACCGTGAAAGGAAAGAAGAGAAACAGCCATCAAGAGGAGGAAAAGACTTATTCCAGCTTCTGTGCTTCCTTTAATTGTCCGATATTTTTATGGAGCAGTTCAGATAGGCCCAAATCTCCGTCAAAGTCCAGAGACGCCAGGAAAACCTGATCACGCGGCAGTCGGGGCGGGGGGGCCTTTGTTACCATAGCGATAGAGACCGACATGGGCCGCTGGGATGGCAGGGAGGGGGTTAATCAGCATGCACAGTGTGAACCTGAGCACAATGCAAGCATGTTCTACTTGGCTAGCCAGGCCTTGGCAGGCTAGTGGGATGGAACTTGGGCAGAGGCAGGAGACGGCAGGGAGGAAGAAGCTGCCTAAGAGGAAGGGGCAAGGTTAAAAATCTGTCTGAGGTGAATTCCAGACCTTCTGGGAATAATATATATTTTCTAAACCAAGTCTTTTCAGCTTCCCCTTTCTTGGCGAGGAAATCAGACAAAACATACCATGCTGGTTTGAACCTCCTGTGTATTTTCCCCCCGTTCATTTCAACAACTGCCCCATTTCCTCTTCACTTCCCAACTCTTTCCTGATTCTTGTCCTCGCCTTTCCCGCTCCTAATTCTCATCACTCCACTTCTCCTATTTTTCCTCAAGCTCCTGGGCTGGGCCTCTTCCAACATCCATCCCATTGCTCTCTCTCCCTTTCCCCTACTCTCCCCCTTTTCTCCCAGCCATTCACTCTCCCTGTTTATAAATTGATCCCCTCAATGTGGAGAGCAGCCAGATGAATGAAAGGATAAACAAAATCCTAGAAAGACCCAGTTGAGTCAACCCAAATCCAAGGCCGTTGACTCTCTCGACCATTAGTAGAATGGTAGCATAGCCTATTGGAAAGATCACAGAACTGGGAGTCAGGAAACCTGGGTTCAAATCCTGGCTCTGCTATTTGCCTGCTGTGTCACCTTGGGCAAGTCTTTTTTTCTTTTTTAATGGTACTTGTTAAGCACTTACTCTAGGCCAGGCACTGTGCAGACATAGTAAGCACTTAAATACCATCATTGTTATTATACAGGCTAATAATAACAATAATGGTATTTGTTAAGTGCTTACTCTGTGCCAAGCACTGTTCTAAGCACTGGGGTAGATACAAGGTAATCAGGTTGTCCTACATGGGGCTCACAGTCTTAATCCCCATTTTACAGATGAGGGAACAGGCATAGAGAAGTTAACCGGCTTGCCCAAGGTCACACAGCAGACAACTGGCAGAGCCAGGATTAGAACCCACACCCTCTGACTCCCAAGCCAGTGCTCTTTCCACTAAGCCACACTACTTCTCTGATAATCAGATTGGACACAGTCTATGTCCCACAAGGGGCCCACAGTCTTTATCCCCATGGTGCGGATGAGGGAACTGAGGCACAGAGGAGTGAAGTGACTTGCTCAAGGTCACACAGCAGACGAGTTGCTGAGCTGAGATTAGAACCCGGATCTTTCTGATTTCCAGGTCCTCTAAACCATACTGCTCCTCTTGTCACTTATCTTCCTGGGCTTTGGTTGCCTCATCTGTGAAATGGGGATTATACACCTGTTTTCCCTCCAATTTAGGTTGTGAGTCACATGCATTTCTCACTGTATCTCGCTGAGCGCTTAGCATATAGTAAATGACTGGCTTGCTTTAAGTCTTGCAGACAGAAAATGAAGAGACACTGAAGAAGAAGACAGAGAGGCAGAGCCGGGGAGGAGAGAGGGAGGATACAGACCAAGAGGAAATAGAAGCAGCCAAGAAAACAACCACTGAGTGTCCCAATTTCTGACAAGGCCAGAAAAAGCCAAGAGACTTTCAAGGTCCTAAGCTCATCAGTCAGAGAAGTCCAGTTCCTTCTCGTCCCTATCCCAGAGGAGGTAATGTTGAGCGGGGACAAGAGAAGTGTTCCACCAATCCCCAGGTTCAGTGAGAAAATGGCAGGGTAAAAAAGGGAAGAAGACACTCCCGTGTTTGGGCGGCACTTGACAATTCAAAGAGGCTCCCAGACAGGAGCTGCCTCTCTGAGGATATCAGAGCCTCTCCCTACACACATCCTGAGGATAACAATGAAACAAAGAAAACGCACTTCTCCATCCCTCCACCCTCTGCCAACTCTGCGAACCTTTGTTCCCCTTAAATAAAAATCCACCGGGCACTCCAAAAAGGAACCAGGGCCACGCTTTTAATTCCGCCCGCATCTCATCTGTCTTCCACGGTTTCTCTCATAATCTCATCATTATTGCTATCACCCTCTGAGGAGAGCTGACTTGCATTAATCAGCCCTGGCCTGCTCATCCCTCACAAGATTCTTTACAGTTTTACCGAGCCCTGGAGCATCCTAACTTATTTGAAAAATTAATAAACCTCCCCCCTCTTATCTTTCCTTATTAATGTCTGCCTTTGTAACCCATTATCCCGGCAGCATACCATCAGTGACCCCGACGTCCTGTGGAACTGGGGTTCTGGCGCGAAAGGCGGCGGCCAGACTACAGCTCGTGGATTTGATTATCAGTTGGTGTTGCATGGTAGGGCCGGGGTAGGAGAATTCTTAAGCATCAAAGAAAGGCTATTAAGGCCCATTAAGCCTTTCACTCCTCTCCTGCGTGGTTCTCCCGCTCTCTTGTGCACCCTAGTAAATCTGACTCATTAGCTTTAGATGTTTTGAAATACTGGTACATTAATCACTTGTGTTTTCACACTGTTTATGTGGGTTGTTGGTCATGGTTGGCTGTTCCGCTGGCTGTCTCCCTTGCTTACTTTAAGGTACAATCCAATTGGAAATAAAGATTTTTGCAGGTTTGCTCATTCCGCACAGTGACAGCAGCTGGTGAGTGTCTTTGGCAATTCATCAGAGGTCTCCGAGACCACCTGGTCCCGGCAACCCACAGACAGATGAGCCTCGATAAGTACCGTAAGCCATTACCTTCCGCAACCAAGAGATAAATAAATAAGAGAGAGAACAGAAAAAATACCTAAACAGATACGGCTAGGGCAGAGCAGCCCCGCTGCAAAGGGGGAAGCCAATTCAATGGAACCTGGGCCTAGAAGTCAGAAGGACCTGGGTTCTAATCCTGTCTTCTCCATAGGTCTGCTGTGTGACCTTGGGCAAGTCGTTTCACTTCCCCATGCCTCAAATCCCTTAACCGTAAAATGGGGATTAAGACTGTGAGCCATTTGTGGGACATGGACTGTGTCCAATCTGACTAGTTTATATCTATCTACCCCAGAGCTTAGTATAGTGCCTGGCACATAGTAAGCACTTAAATACCATTTTAAAAAATGGCTAGTCATTTATTAAGTCATATTTATGGAGTGCTTACCATGTGCAGAGCACTGTACTAAGCGCTTGGGAGAGTGCAATACAACAATAAACAGACACATTCCTGCTCCTGCCTCTTCTCTCCCTACCATCTCCATTCAAGAATCCAATAATTCACCACTCTCTACAGTCAGTACTCTTCAATGTTTCGAGGAGGGACATCCTTTCTATTCCGCTTCATTAGAGGGGGGAAAAGCCAACAACACAGCTCAGATCAGGGGACTCTTGAATAGTTCTGTAAACTAGACAGGTTTGAAAACTGAATAGTTCTGTTTACTTCTAAAGGTGTTTTTGCTCCTGATAAAGCCATAGGGAGGTTTTCAGGAGTTTTACTGTTAATAATAATGCTGTTAATAGTGGTGTTTGTTTAGCACTTACCAGGGCACATATAAGATTATCAGATTGGACACAGCATGTGTTCCACATGGGGCCTTCAGTCCAAGTAAGAGGGAGAACAGATATAGAAGCCCCATTTAAGAGATGAGAGAACTAAGGTACAGAGAAGTACAACAGCAGTGGAAATGATCTACTAGAAATGCAGCATGGTCTAGAGGAAAGAACACAGAGCTGGGAGAAGACATGGGTTCTTATCCCAACTGTGTCACTTGCTTGTTGTGTGACCTTGGGCAAGTCACGTAATTTATCTGTGGCCCAGTTCTTTCATCTGTACAATGTGGATTAAATGTGAATTCTCTCCTCCCCTTAGACTTGTGGGCCCCATACTGGGACAGGGACCATGTCTGATCTGATTATCTTCCATCGACCTAGAGCACTTAGTACAGTGTTAGGCACTTAAGTGCTTAACCCAAGTGCTTACTACAGTGCTCTGCACAAAGTAGGGGCTCAATAACTATGATTAACAAGTACCCCAGTGATTATCATTAGTGTGTCTTCTTTGTATGCCTCTAGAACACAGTGATCAGCAGGTAGCAGTTTCTGAACCACTGTTTCACAGACATTTGATGTCAAACCTAATCAAGTTGGCAGCGTTTCCCAAAACCAGTGGGGTAAACAGTCCTGTCTGGATCTTTCCTCTCCCGGACGTTTGGCTAAACCTCCCATTGGGTTTGTGGAGCCTTTAACTTCACAAAGAAATGTGCACCAGATCTTCACTTTGGTAGGATCTCAGCCAGTCAGCAACAACATTCCAAGGTCAGAATCCTAGACTAGGCATGGAGAGGGCGGGGAATAACTGGGGAGAAGAGAGCGGAAGAATTAAAGACACAATCCCTGTCCTGAAGGATCTAACCATCTCTTCTGCCCCTCCATTCATTTCAATCGTATTTATTGAGCACTCACTGTGTGCAAAATACTGTACTAAGTACTTGGGAGAGTACAATATAAGAAACACTCGTTCCTGCCCACAATGAGCTCACAGTCTAGAGGGGGAGACAGACATTAATATAACTACATACATAAATAAATTAGAGATATACACAGATATAGAGGTTGAGATCTCAACCTCTCAGCTGCCCCTTCTCCTGGAAACATTATCTCACCTCGGCTTGACTGACACTGTCCTCTCCTGGTTCTCCTCTTATCTTCATGGCTGCTCATCCTCATTATCTTTCGTGGGCTTCTCCTCTGTCTCCCACCCATATGTGAGTCCCAAAAGGTTCAGTTCTGGTCCCCTCCTATTCTCCATCTACATCCACTCCCTTGGAGAACTCATTTGCTCCCACGGCTTCAAATCCCACCTCTAGGCAGATGATTCCCAAATCCACATCTCCAGCCCTGTTCTCTCTCCCTTTCTGCAGTCTTACATTTCTTCTTGCCTTCAAGATATTTCTACTTAGTTGTCCCTTTCTCCACCTGCATAGCATTACTAAAGTCACATCACCTCCCAGAGGCCTTCCCCAATTAAGCCTTCTTTCAATCTCCTTTCTGCATCAACTACGCACTTCAATCTGTGACCACTGGATATTTGATATTCACCTCACCCTCAACCCCACAGCACTTATGTATATATCTTTAAATTATGTATTATAAATTACTCATTTGCTCATATTAATGTCTGCCTCCTCTAATTAATTAATTATTGCATGATGGCATTTATTAAGCACTAAGTGAAAAGCACTGTACTAAGCGCTGGGGAGGTTACAAGGTGATCAGGTTGTCCCACCGGGGGCTCACAGTCTTAATCCCCATTTTACAGATGAGGTAACTGAGGCACAGAGAAGTTAAGTGACTTGCCCAAAGTCACACAGCTGACAATTGGTGGAGCCAGGATTTGAACCCCTGACCTCTGACCCCAAAGCCCGGGCTCTTTCCACTGAGCCACGCTGCTTCCCAGACTGCTTCCCTCTAGGCTGGAAGCTCAATATGGGCAGGGAACACATCTGCTAATTCTGTTTCATTGTACTCTCCCAAGTGTTTAGTACAGTGTTCTGCACATAAGTGTTCAATAAATACGATTGAATGACCTCAGATTGAACTTGTCCAAAACTGAAATCCCTGTCTTCCCACCCAAACCCTGTCCTCCTACTGATTTTCCCGTCATTGTAGAGAACACCACAATCCCTCCTATCTCACGAGCCCCTGACCTTGGTTTATCCTGGACTCATCTCTCTCATTCACCTTCCATATTCCAGCTTTCATTAAATCCTGTTGGTTCCACCTCAAAACCCCACTAAAATCTGCTCTTTCTTCTCCATCCAAACTGCTACCACGTAATCCAAGCACTTATTCTATTCCACCTCAATTACTGTGCCAGCCTTCTTGCTGACCTCCCTATCTCCTATCTCTCCACACTCCAGTCCATACTTCACTCTGGTATCTGGATCATTTTTTCTTGAAAACGTTCAGTCCATGTTCCCCCCATCCTCAAGAACCTCCAGTAGTTGCCCAACCACCTCTACATCAAACAGAAGCTCCTTATTGCCAACTTTAAAGCACTCAATCCCCTTGTTCCTTCCTCCCTCACTTCACACATTTTACTCCCTATGCCAACCTACTCACTGTACTTCGGTCTCATCTATCTCTCCACTGACATCTCACCCACATCCTACCTCTGGCCTGGAACGCCCTCCCTCTTCATATCTCACAGACAATTGCTCTTCCACCCCTGCAAAGCCTTACTGAAGGTACATCTCCTCCAAGAGGGCTTCCCTGACTAAGCTCATTTCCTTTTCTCCCCTCCCTTCTGCATCTCCCTGATTAGCTTCCTTTATTAGCCCCACAGCACTTGTGTACATCCAAAATTTATTAATTTATATTAATGTATCTCGCCCCCTCTATACTGTAAGTTCACTGTGGGCAGGAATGTGTCTGTTATATTGTTATACTATATCAATCAATCGTATTTATTGAGCTCTTACTGTGTGCAGAGCACTGTACTAAGCGCTTGGGAAGTACAAGTTGGCAACATATAGAGACAGTCCCTACCCAACAGTGGGCTCACAGTCGAGAAAGCACTTAATATAGTGCCCTGCTCACAGTAAGTGGTCAATAAATATAATTGATTGATTGAGGGCATTTTAAGAATAATAATAGTGATATTTGTTAAACACTTACTATGTACCAAGCACCATGGTAGATACAAGATAATAAGGTGCCCAGTCTAGGCAGGAGAGAGAACAGGTACTGCATGGGTTCAAATCCCGGCTTCACCAGTTGTCAGCTGTGTGACTTTGGGCAAGTCACTTAACTTCTCTGTGCCTCAGTTACCGCATCTGTAAAATGGGGATTAAGACTGTGAGCCCCCCGTGGGACAACCTGATCACCTTGTAACCTCCTCAGCGCTCAGAAAAGTGCTTTGCACATAATAAGCACTTAATAAATGCCATCTTTATTATTATTATGAAGGAACCAAGGCACAGAGAAGTTAAGTGACTTGCCCAAGATTACGCAGCAGGAGGAGTCAGGATTAGAACCCAGGTCCCCGACTCCTAGACCCATGCTCTTTCCACTAGACCACACTGCTTCTCTTTAGGGGGATGTGTCTCAGCGTGTGATTGAAGAAGCAGGTGTCTTTTCTTGTAATCCAATTTCCCATCCCAGCTAGAATACAACCTGTAGACTATAAGTGCCTTGTGGGCTGGAATTGCATCTACCAACTCTGCTGAATTATAAATTTCTAAGTGCTTAGTATAGTGCTTTACACGTAGTAAGCACTCAAGAAATACCATTAATTGACTGAACACACACCATCCTGAACAAAATCAGAGGACCTGGCAGATTCAGAAATCACGAGTTCAGGCCCTCCTACAGCACAATGAATGACAGGGGATTCAATTTCTGTGGATCTCCCATCTTTATAAGATCCACTGTGTCCCAAAAAGGAATACCAAGAATCCAGTCAGCTTGCCACATGCATTCCATTCCCCTTCAGCAGGTTATTCCATACTCAGGATCTCACTGTTGCATTATGATTGCCCCTTGAAGAGAGCTGGTTTGATTAATCAGTCTGGCAGGCCATCCCTGTCAGATTTTTCAGCAGGTTTATTGTGCTTTTGGATAATTTAATTACTTCAAAAGATTAATTTAAACTTTTATCTTATTAATGTCCTCTTCCTGCTTGCCTCTCTTCTACTAAGTAATCATCCCTGACCGGTTGAAGGCTCAATCAGTCAATCATATTGAGTGCTTACTGTGTGCAGAGCACCGTACTAAGTGCTTGGGAGAATGCAGTACAACAATAATCAGACATTTCTTGCCCACAATGAGATTACAGTCTAGAGTCTGAGGAACTGGGTGAAACAGCCGAGCCGACCTCAGAGGCTCAGTTAACAACTTAAAATTTGAAGGAGAAGATCTTGGACTGCTACAGGAGAAACGAGGGCATCCTCCAACTCCTCCTATCACCTACCTCCTCCCTCCAGGACCTGAAAATGTTTCTAAAGAATCGCCAGGATCACTTTAAGGAACTTATGGGCAGGGAACATGTCTGCTAATTCATTCAGTTGTATTGATTGAGTGCTTACTGTGTGCAGAGCACTGTACTAAGTGCTTGGGAAATAAAATAAACAGTGACATTTCCTGACCATAGCAACCTCACAGTCAGTCAATCAATCAATCCAACATCAATTGACTGCCAATCAGCAAAAGCCATTCTCTTACCCCTTTCAAAGATGAAGTAATACCTGCTCCCATCCAGATCTCGGGGACTTCCCTTGTTTTCCCCAAGTTCTCAGAAACAATGCTTAGTGGCTCTACGCCCAAAGCTTCTGCTTCTCTTCAGGTGCCCAGGTCATCAGATACTGATGATTTACATCTAGCCAGCTGCTTAGGGTCCTCTTTAACTATTTCTTAACTGCTCTGGTTTGACTTTCCTCATAGAAGAATCTTTTCCTAGTTACTTAGCTGCACGTGTTCTGATTCATAAAGACAGACATGGAGAAACACATGAAACACCTGCATTTTTTCACTATCTTCTGGTATCAGGACTTTTTTTATGCCTTCCTATCCATCACATTCTCACTGTGGTCATTGAACGTGTCTGTTTTTTGTTCTATTATACTCTCCCAAGCACTTAGTACAGTTCTTGGCACACAGTAAGCCCTCAGTAAATACAACTGAATAATCAATCAATCGTATCTATTGAGTGCTTACTGTGTGCAGAGCACTGTACTAAGTGCTTGGGAAGTACAAGTTGGCAACATATAGAGACAGTCCCTACCCAACAGTGGGCTCACAGTCTAAAATAATCTGTAAAATAAAATAATCACAGTCTAAAATAATTCGAATAATCGAATAAAAGGTGGAGTGACCTTTTTTTCTGGTCATTTTCTTATGACTAATTGGAGAATTCTCTTAATTCATTTTTACAGTTTATATTAGTTGCAGCTTTATTTTTTCCTAATACGTGTACCTATGTAATTGTGCTATTCCTTTGTGCTCTTCTCTAGTGTCCTGACCTAATTTCACCTTGTGTCACTTTTTCCTTTTGGTCTCTGTAGAGTTTTTCCTTCTGCCAACATGAGCTCTTGTTACCTTTCCCGTCCTTGGTGTCCATAGAACAATTGGTTCCTGAGCCTGCAGAACTGTCACTTTGAAGAATTGCCAGTTTTCCAGGTCTTCCCTGCCTCATCATAGAAAGGAGTTTAATGGAAGGAGCTTATGTGGCCTAAATACATTAAATTTGCTTTCCTAACATTCATTTCTGTTGCATCTTGCTGACTTTTCCTTTTCATTAGATGCTTGAAATAATAATAATAATAACAATGGCATTTATTAAGCACTTACTATTTGCAAAGCACTGTTCTAAGCGCTGGGGAGGTTACAAGGTGATCAGGTTGTCCCACAGGGGGCTCAGAGTCTTAATCCCTATTTTACAGATGAGGTAACTGAGGCACAGAGAAGTTAAGTGACCAAAGTCACACAGCTGACAATTGGCAGAGCTGAGATTCGAACCCATGACCTCTGACTCCAAAGCCAGGCTCTTTCCACTGAGCCACGCTTCTTCAAAGTGATCAGTTCACCGCTGCCTCCATCAAGGGATTCATCCACTTTAACAAATTCTGCATCCAATCAGGAAGGGGGATCTGTTCTAGTTAATCACTCAACCAGTCATATTACTGAGCATTTACTTATTTTTTTAATGGTATCTGTTACCAGTGGCGTGGTGTAGCGACGCCACTGACCCATCTCTCCCAGAACACCCCACCTCCATCTGCAATCGTTCTGGTAGTGCATCCGTACAGTTTTCTTGATAAAAATACAGAAGCGGCTTACCACTGCCTTCTTCTGCGCAGTAAACTTGAGTCTCTGCCCTCGACTCTCTCCCGTGCTGCTGCTGCCCAGCACAGGTGAGTGTTGACTTGGAGCAGATGGCCTTCCACTCGCTAGCCACTGCCCAAGGTAGGAATGGGATGGGTTAAGCCTCTGTCTGCTTGAGTCTCCCTCCCGTAGTCGAGACTGGTAGAGTCCTGGATACTCTAAGCATACTCAAGGGGCTTAGGAGAGTACAATAGAACAATATAACACATGACTATTTTTGATAAATGGAAGGGCAAACAAGTGCCTGCCCCTACCTGCTATTGCTCCTGAGCACTGGACCGGTAGTGAGATCAAGGTTCATTGAGTAGGTGGGCATTAGAGGAATCAATTGAGCGTTCCGATAGTAGCGAATCATCAATCAATCAATCAATCATATTTATTGAGTGCTAACTGTGTGCAGAGCACTGTACTAAGCGCTTGGGAAGTACAAGTTGGCAACATATAGAGACAGGCCCTACCCAACAGTGGGCTCACAGTCTAGAAGTGGGCGGGGGGGGGAGAATCAGTGAGGTAAGATAGGAGGGGGCAAGGTGATTGAATGCTTTAAAGTCTAAGGTAAGGAGTTTCTGTTCGAATCATGCCTAAAAAACCCAAAGTTCATTTATTCGATTATATTTATTGAGCACTTACTGTGTGCAGGTCACTGTACTAAGCCACAATACAGAGTGAGCACTAGGCCAGAATGACATTGACTAATTGCTGCTTGCCAGGATAAGTATCTCTTGCAAACGCTTAGTACAGTGCTCTGCACACAGTAAGCGCTCAATAAATACGATTGAATGAATGAATGAATATGATCTCTCTAATATTCTTAGATCTTTTTCCAAGATTCTAGTTTAACACTGTTGTTCTCACAGAATCACCATTGCCCACAGAACCCTAAAAATATCCATATTAAGGACATGGACTTATATTGGACAATTAACCCAGGTCAGAAGGACCTGGGTTCCAATTCCGGCTCTGCCACTTGCCTGCTGTGTGACCTTGGGCAAGTCACTTTACTTCTCTGACCCTCAGTTACCTCATTATTGAGACTGTGAGTTACATGTGGGGCAGGGACTGTGTCCAACCTGATTTTCTAGTATCCTCCCAGGCGCTTAGAACAGTGCCTGGCACATAGTAAATGCTTAACAAATATCACAATTCTTATTCTTCTTATTATTATTAACTTCTCTGAACCTCAGTTCCCTCATTTGTGAAATGGGGATTAAGAACATGAGCTCCATGTGGGACATGGATTGAGTCCAACCTATTTATCTTGTATCTATCTCAGTGTTTAGTACAGTGACCGGCACATAGTATTCCTTTAACAAATATCATTATAAAAAAAAAATTAAGTTGGAAAGCAAGTGTTTTCAAGCTATTTCCCACTTGTACAATGCTTGGAAGAGTTTCCAGTCTCATTTCCATTACAATCCTAATACTTCCCTCAGGCTCACAGATTTTATTTGAAAATAAGCGGGAATGGTTTTGAAAAGAAGGTGGTAAATTTTTGAAACTGCCGAACCTCCAGGTCCTTAAACTCTGAAAAGCTAGGGACATGAAGTCATATAGCGGACAAAGAAACCCAAAAGACCATGCGACAGAGTCAGGGGGGCCTGGGTTCTAATCCCAGCCCTGCCACTTGCCTTGTGTGTGACCTTGGCCGAGTCACTGAAACATGGTTCAGTTTTCTCATCTGTTGCAAGGCGATTCAATAAATGCGAGCCTCAGGTGGGAGAGGAACTGAATCTGTCTGGATTATCTTGCATCTCTCCTAGGGTTTAATGCAGCACTTTGGCACATGGGAAACACTTAGCGCTTATTATTTGTGTGTTTATTCTCTTCACTCACTGCTCCCCAGTTAGCTTTCTTTGTTCCTTCTCAGCTCCCATCCCCTTGACTGTCCTGATTCCATCCCCTTGTTGATCTTGCCCTCCCCCAACTCATCCTGAAACTCCCTCCCTCGCCAAATATGATAGACCACTGGTCTTCCAATCAACCAATCCATCAGTTGTATTTATTGAGCATGTACTGTGTGAAAAGCAATCAGTCAATGGTATTCATTAAGCGCTTACTACGTGCAGAGCGCTGAACTAAATGTTTGGGAGAATACAATAGATTAAGTTCAAAAAAAGCCCTGCCCTCGAACATCTTCCCTACAATCTCACCTCCTTCAGCAAGCTTTCCCCAATCGACTGCTAAATCATATCAACCCACTTACATATCCATCTTTTATGGGAAGCAGCTTGGCCTAGTAGATAGAGGATGGACCTGGGGGGCGGGGGACCTGAGTTCTAATCCTGCTCTGCCACTTGTCTGCTTTATGACCTTGGGCAAGTTGCCTAACTTTCCTTCGCCTCTGTGCCTCATCTGTAAAATAGGGATTAAGACTGTGAGCCCCATGTGAGATAAGGACTATATCCAACACGATTATCTTGTATCCACCCCAGCACTTAGTACAGTGCCTGGCACTTAGTAAGTGTTTAACAAATACCACAATTATTTTAATTATCATTTGTTCTAATCCTGCCTCTACCACTTGCTGCTGTGTGATCTTGGACAAATCACTTAACTTCTCTGTGCCTCAGTTATTTCACCTGTGGACTAGAAATTAAATTCTCCTCCCCAGCCCCAAGGGGAACAGGAATTGTCCAACCTGATTAGTTTGTGTCTACCCCAGCAGTTAGTATAGTGTCTGGTACATAGTAAGCACTCAACAAATGCCATAAAAAGACACCCTTTCCCAGCACTTGTGTATATGTGTATAACCAATTGTATCATCAATTATTTATTCTAATTGTCCTATTTATAAATATTTTATGTCTATCTCCCCTCATTGGAATGTAAATCCTTTAGGGCAGGGAATATGTGTCATATTTCTGTTGTTTCCCAGTCACTTAGTATGTTGCATAGCATCCAGTAGACATTTAATAAATACTACTACTTTTCCTCCCGCTCCTTCCTCTCTCCCTCCTCCTCCTTTTCCCCTCTTCTCCTCCTCATTCTCCTCTTTTCCCTTCTTCTTTCTCTTCCCCTTCCTCCTTATTCTCCTCCTCCTCCTCTACCCTCTCCTCCTTCTCTTCTCCCTCCTCCTCTTCCCTCTCCTCCTTCTCTTCTCCCTCCTCCTCCTTTTCCCTCTCCTCCTTCTCTTCTCCCTCCTTCTCATTCTCCTCGTTTTCTCTCTTCTCCTCATTGTCCTCCTCCTCCTTCTTCCCCTCTCTCCTCTTCATTCTCATCCTCCTCTCCCTCCTCCACTTCCTCCCTCTTCTCCTCCACTTCCTCCCCCTTCCCCTCCACTTCCTCCCCCTTCCCCTCCACTTCCTCCCCCTTCCCCTCCTCATTCTCCACCTCTACCTGCTCTGCCTTCCCACCTAGAGTGTTTATATGGATCATAAGCTCTAACTCTAGCTTCCTGTGGGGAGGGAACATGTCCAAACAACTCTGTTGCATTGTACTCTCCCAAGCACTTAGTACCCTGCTCTGTACACAGTAAGTGCTCAATGAGTGAATGTGATGGATTGATTGACAGACAATGGTAAGTGCCCAATAAATACTATCGATTAGAGCCCCAAACCTGACTAGAATATGGGAAAAGCCCTGGGGTTCTGTCAATAGTCACGGTCCAGGGATCGGGGTTGTGGTTCTCAGTGAAGCAGCAGCCCCAGCTCTGGCTTTTAGAGTAGGGAGGTGACTCAAGAAAATATCAATGTGACCTTCAGTTATTCAGGAGTAATTTCACTTTGTATTTCCCAACTTGCATGGGTTCAGATGTTCAACTTGGCACAGCTTTAGACCTAAACTTGCATGATTTCAGACTTTAATCTTGTAGGGGTTCAGATGCTCAATTTGCATGGGTTTAGATGTTAAATTTGCATGGGTTTAGACCTTAAACTTGCATGATTGTAGACCTTAATCTTGCATGAGTTCAGATGTTCAACTTGACTGGGTTTAAACTTGCATAGGTTCAGATATTCAACGTGCATGGAGTTAGACAAACTCACATCGATATAGACGTTCAACTTGCATGAGTTTAGAGATGAAATTTGCATGGGTTTAGACCTTAAACTTGCGTGACTGCAGACCTTAATCTTGCATGGGTTTAGACTTGAAATTTTCATGGTTTTAGATACTAAATCTGCATGGATTAAGACTTGTATGGTTAAACTAGCATTTTACCGTGCCGATCGCATTCTATTTCCTACCGTTCCTTTTCTTTCATTCAAGGGAAGGCAGGTTGGCAGTATCACTCACAGGCTGTGTTCCTCTAATGCACTTAGCACCATAAAAGGCTTTTGGTGCTACATAGAGAAGATAATAATAATAATAATAATGTTGGTATTTGTTAAGCGCTTACTATGTGCCAAGCACTGTTCTAAGCACTGGGGTAGATACAAGGTAATCAGGTTGTCCCATATAGGGCTCACAGTCTTCATCCCCATTTTACAGATGAGGGAACTGAGGCCCAGAGAAGTTAAGTGACTTGCCCAAGGTCATACAGCTGACAAGTGGTGGAGCCAGGATTAGAACCCACGACCTCTGGCTCCCCAGCCCGTGCTCTTTCCACTGAGCCACGCTGCTTCTCTAAAGCCTATATAAAGAGATAAATTTGAGAAAGATTCTGCCCCCAAGGAGCTCACAATCAATGGGACTGTGCCCAGCCCAAGCTAGATGACACCGTGTGTGTCAGTGTGCCCAGAGTCTTAGAGGTTATGCCCAGTTGAGGCCTCTCACCCCACATTGAAGGAACAGTAACCGTGTCTAATCCCTCCCCGTGTTTTCTTTCCCAGCGCTTAGTACAGTGCTCTGCACACAGCAAGCTACTAATGGCTCTCTGGCCTGATTGTGTTAAAATCACTGAAGATTGGCTCCTCACCCTTTGGAAGGTCCGTTTCAAAGAGCAGCTGGGCACTACCAGCTGAGTACATGCTGTTCTACCCATTTGTTCATTTGTATTCTCAGCTGCTGTGGAGAAACGGCGGCACTGACCCATGGTGAGCCCTGCTGATGAGGAATTGGCTTCTCTGGTCCCCGGAAGACGATAAGAGTTGGGTTTTCTTAGGAACCAGAAGCAGATCAGAGTGTCAGAGGAAAAAACAAGTCTCCGATCCTGCATATAGCGGAAGAATGTTACCAAGCAGACCCTCACAGAGCATAGTATGCCATTATCAATCGCTCAATCCGTGTCCAACATCATTAACTTGTATCTACCCCAGCACTTAGTACAATGCCTGGCACATAGTAAGCACTTAATATCATAAAAAACTCAATCAATGCTATTTATCGAGTGCTTAATGTGAGAAGAAAACTGTACTAAGTACTTGAGAGAGTACAGAAAAAAGAGTTGGTAGACACGTTCCCTGACCATAATGAGCTTACGGTCTAGAAGGGGAGAGACAGACGTTGATATGAAAAAATTACGGATATAATAATAATGATGGCATTTATTAAGCGCCTACTATGTGCAAAGCATGGTTCTAAGCGCTGGGGAGATTACAAGGTGATCAGGTTGTCCCACGGGGGGGGGCGCTCACTGTCTTCATCCCCATTTTACAGATGGGGTAACTGAGGCCCAGAGAAGTTAAGTGACTTGCCCAAAGTCACACAGCTGACAATTGGCGGAGTCGGGATTTGAACCCATGACCTCTGACTCCACAGCCCAGGCTCTTTCCAATGAGCCACACTACTTCTCAGAGTGGTAGACACGTTCCCTGCCCATAACGAGCTTACGGTCTAGAAGGGGAGAGACAGACATTGATATGAAAAAATTACAGATATATATGTAAGTGCTGTGGGAATGAAAGTGGGATGAATATCAAATGACCAAAAGTCACAGATCTACATGCTTATGGACACAGCTAGAGGTGGAGTGGAGGAGGGGCCGAGTGGGAGTGTTATGAGTGGGTACATAGGATACTTAGGGAAGCAGCGTGGCTCAGTGGAAAGGGCCGAGCTTGGAAGTCGGAGGTCATGGGTTCAAATCCCGGCTCCACCACTTGTCAGCTGGGTGACTTTGGGCAAGTCACTTCACTTCTCTGAGCCTCAGTTCCCTCATCTGTAAAATGGGGATTAAGACTATGAGCCCCATGTGGGACAACCTTATTACCTTGTAACCCTCCCAGCGCTTAGAACAGTGCTTGGCACATAGTAAGCACTTAACAAATGCCATTATTATTATAACAATTCCATTTCTCCCAAGGGCTTTGGCCTTAGTTGACAGCATTTCATCCTCCCCAGGGGAGATGATGGATTAACTGATTTTCTCCATCTTAAGAATTGAGGAACTTTTTTAATGATATTTGTATTATTATTATTAACTCCAGATCTTACTGTGTCAAATACTGTTCCAAGTGCTGGGGTTGGGACAAATTAATTAAGACACAGTTCCTGTCCTAGATGGGGCTCACAGTCGAAGTAAGAGGGAGAACAGTTGCTGACTTACCCAAGGTTACACAGCAGACAAATGGCAGTCGGCATTAGAACCCATGACCTTCTTATTCCTAGGCCCGTTCTCTATCCACTAAGCCATGCTATCTTGTTTAGGATACAGTACCTTGTTCAGGATGCGTAACAAACAGCAGCTTCTGCATAGTCCTCCCTAACTCCTAGGAGAGTCACCCCCTAAATGATTGCAAACTCTGCACTGTAAGCTTCCTCTAGGCTGTAAACTCGTCATAGGCAGGAAATGTTTCTACCAACTCTGTTATACTGAACTCTCCCAAGTGCTTAGTACAGTGCCCTACACAGAGTGAGCCCTCAATAAATACAATTGATTGATTCATTCATTCACTGACTTTTCAAGTGAAGGAAACTAGAGTAGTTAGAAGAGATGTACTCATGTACGGATCTGCAGTTCAAGAAACTGGGAGCAGTGTGGCCTAGTGGAAAGAGCACAGGCCTGTCAGTTAAAGGACCTGAGTTCTAATTTCGGCTCTGCTGCTTGTCTGCTTTGTGACCTTGGGCAAGTCAATTTATCTATGCCTCTGTTTCCTTATCTATAAAATGAGGATTAAGACTGTGAGCGCTATGTGGGACAGGGACTATGTCCACCCCTATTATCTGTTTTTTATTCTATTATACTCTCCCACACTGTCTAATGCTAGCCTTCTCACTGTGACTCTATCTCGCCACAGACTCCTTGCCCACGTCCTGCCTCTGTCCTGGAATACTCTCAAATCCAACAGGAAACTACAGCATCAGGTTGGACACAATCCCTGTCCCACATAAGGCTTACAGTCTTAATCACCATTTTACAGATGGGGGAACTGAGGCATGGAGAAGTGAAGTGATTTGCCCGAGATCACACAGCAGACAAGCAGCGGAGCTGGGATCAGAACACGGGATCCAACTCCCAGATCCGTGTTTTATCCACTAAGCCATGGTGCTTATCAGTTATACTAGGACAGAGTCTGAAAATTTGCCAAACTTTGAGATTAGAGACAAAAATTCAACATCTATAAGTCTTCTGTCTCTACAGCCTGTTGGGTGTCAGGCAAGACCGGAAGAAAAAGAAAAGCCGGCAGAAAACGTCAATTTGCTTCCGCACTCAGTTGTACTAAGAACATAACATTTGTTCCCTGTATGGTGACTTTCTCTCCCTTCTCACATCACTAATGTCATAAAAACACAAGATTTTAGACTAGGGCAAGACTGACCCAGAGTTTTCCACATTAAAGAAGCGAAATTCGGCCATGATGAGATTAATAACATCCATTTTGCTTGCCTGTTTTCGCAGAAATATTTGTCCCATTAAGAGGAGGATCAACATTAAATTCAGATAGTGCTACTGTTGATGAGGAACAGTTATGGATTCAGAGTTCTTTATGCTGGAATTCAAGACAGACATGGCTATAAAATCATAATGACGATCGTTAGGAGGGGGAAAACAAAATTAGAGGAACTATTTGGACGAAGCCTAATCTAGCCTGGGTTTTGATCTATGCACACATACGATTATGGGAGTGAATATTAAAGGAACAATTTCAGCATCTAAAATATAGTGTTTCAGGAATTATTTTTCCAGGAGCAGGGGCCAGATTGATTCCAATGGGCTCCTTACCAACAGTTTTGAGGCCCTCAAATAACAGTCTCCTTCCTGGCTGATTTCCTGCTACAATTCAGTTCACATACTTCTCTAACACCAACCTACTCACTGTACCTCGATCTCACCTATCTTGACGCTCACCTCCAGTGGTTCCCATCCACCTCTGATTTTTTTCTAATGGTATTTGTACTTTTAAAAAATCTGGGTATTTGTCAGGAACTGTACTACGTGCCAGGGTAGATATGAACTAATCAGGTTGGACACAGTCCATGCCCCAAATGGGGCTAGTCGCCAGCCCCCGGTTCGCACCAACCAGGGCCTTCCTGGAGCGGGGGAGCCCCGGTGACATGTAGTAGAAGTCAAACCACACCTCTGATCACCAAGGTTAATGTGGAAAGTGTTTTACCAGCATGTAAGGGAGAGACATATACACACACTCACTCACTCCACTCCACCAAGGGTCCAAACCAGTCTGTGGTCAAAGGAGGATGTTCTACCACTGCTTCTTTCTGCTTCCAAGTGTTACTTTCCTTCTGTTACTTCTCCCAGGTGCCCTCTCTGGTCTCAAAATGGCTCCAGGTGGCAATCATTGATTGGTCCAGGCCCGTTGCTGGGTAGAACAGGGAGAGAAAGTCCCACCTCCCTCCATTCCTACAGGCCAGCACTCAGGTATCTCAGGTAGAGCCCATCAGGGGTTTTGCAAAGTCTCCTCCTTGTTGTTGTTCACGGGATCACAGTCAGCCACTAAATAGTGGGCTCACCCCAGGGCTTACTCCTCATTTTATATCAAACAGAAAGTCCTTACCATTGGTTTTTAAAGCATACAATCACCTGGCCCCCTCTTACCTTACTTCTTTGATCTCCTCCTGCTACCCAGCCCACACACTTCACTCCTCTAATACAAACCTGCTCACCATACTTCGATCTCATCTATATCTCAGCCAAACTTTCACCTATGTCCTGCCTCTGGCCTGGAATGTCCTCCCTATTTATATCCAGGAGACAATTACTCTCTCCCCCTTCAAAACCTTATTAAAAGCACACCTCCTCTAAGAGGTCTCCCACAACTTCCCCAACTAAGCCCTCATTTCTTCTTCTCCCACTGTCTTCTGCATCACACTTGCACTTGGATTTGTACCCTTTATTCACCCCTCCCTCAACCCCACAGCACTTATGTACATATACATAATTTATGTATTTATATTTATACGCCTCCCCCTTTAAACTGCAAACTTGTAGGCAGGGAACGTGTCTACTAACTCTGGTATTGTACTTTCCCAAGTGCTTAGTACAGTGCTCAGTAAATACGATTGATAGACAGATTGATTGATGTCCAACCTGACAACTTGATTTACCCCAGCACTTAGTACAATACCAGGCACATAGTAAGCGCTCAATAAATACCATGAAAAAAAAAAAGTCGTGTGCATTGCTTTGGTGTTGGTCCTCAGTGCTTCCAGGATCCTGGCTCCAGTCTTTTGCCCCTAAAATAGGTAAAGTTGTCTCTCCACAACTATCTGTCCCCCACCTCCTTCCTAGTCCTAATCCTAATCCTGTGATTGAACGATTCCCAAATCACTATAGGCATTAATTAGTACCGCCTCCAATTAACCTTCCCACACAGAATAAGTCTCCTCCTAGGTTCCTCTTTCTACCCCTCCAAAGGTTTTTTCTTATGGTACCTGTTAAATGTTTACTCTATTCCAGGCACTGTACTAAGCACGGAAGTAGATATAATCTCAATTCTGCCACTTGTCTGCTTTGTGAACTTGGGCAAGTCACTTCTGTGGGCCTCGGTTGCCTAATCTATAAAATTGGGGATTAAGACTGTGAGCCCCATGTGGGAAAGACACTGTGTCCAACCTGATTAGCTTGTATGTACCCCAGAAATCAGAACATTGCATGTGCATAGTAAGCCCTTAACAAATTCCATCATTATTATTATAATAATCTCTAGACTGTAAACCCATTGTGGATAGGGAATGTATCTGTTTATTGTTATTGTACTTTCCCAAACACTTTGTACAGTGCTTTGCACACAGTAAACACTTAATAAATATCAGAGAATGAATAATTATTATACCTGTCCTCCTTCCTACTTAGATTGTGAGTCACATGTGGGACAAAATGACTATGTCCAGCCTGATTGTATCTACCACACTACTTAGAGCAATGAATGACAACTTAGTAAGCACTTCACAAATACCGTTATTGTTATTAAGCAGGTTTTATTCAAAAAATTTAAGCCCCATTCATGGTTACAAATCCAAACGGACATCCACCAAGCCCGTTAGGGGAGGGAATGCAGGCTGACTTCTCTCTTTACCCCTTCTTTCTCTCCCCAAAAAGGCAGGCAGAGCATCTTGTTGGTGACATTTTTCAACCCCAACAGGAATAATGCCACCAGTTTGGTTTCAGGGGCAGCTTCAAAGCCCAACCTTCCATGAGCAACTAGTGTATAGCAAGTGCCAATCCATCAGGTACACTTATCCTCTGATGATGATGGTAATAATAATAATAACAATAATAGTTGCATTTGTTAAGTACTTAACTATGTGTCCAACACTGTTCTAAGCACTGGAGTAGATATAAGATTAACAGGTCCCACGGGAGACTCACATTCTAAGCAGGAGGGAGCACAGAAGGGAACTGAGGTATGGAGAATGATAACGATGATGATGGCATTTATTAAGCACTTATTATGTGTCTGGCACTATACTAAGTGCTGGGCTGGATACAAGAAAATTGAGTTGGACACAGTCCCTGCCCCATGTGGGGCTCACAGTCTCAATCTCCATTTTACAGATGAAGTATCTGAGGCACAAAGAGTGAAGTGGCTTCCAAGGTCACACAGCAGACAAGTGGTGGAGCTGGGATTAGAAGTAAAGTGACTTGCCTAAGGTCATCCTGCAGATATGTGGTGGAGTTGGGATTAGAACCCAGGCCCTCGGACTCCCGGGCCCGGGGTCTTTCCACTAGGCCATGCTGCTTCCCCCGTCCCCCTATTCCAAAGTCAATCTCCCTCTGTGAAACCCCAGATTTCTGAGGGAAGTTTCTAGCAGGAGTTAGAAAACCCGGGTAGAAACCCAATTTTACAATGGATGCGTTTAACTTCACAGAGAGCCAGCATTTAACTTGCTACCCACTGCTTAATTGTGGTTACTCTCCGCACAATTAGGGTCTCACTGAGGAAGAGAAGGCTTTGATCACCTTTAAGAACTCTTGGAAATCTCCTCTAAGTGCTTCTTCTAAATCTCACCTCTCTTAATCGAGTGGCTGTGCTCAGCCACCCCTGCCCCTCCCTCCTACCGACCAGGCCCGAGGTTCCCAAAGGGAAGATGTTCACTGGCTTAATTATTTTTACAGCCATTGTCGACAATATCTGTGATGGTGGAGGCAGCCTTGGGAGGCTAAGTGCATTTCCTGGGTGATCAAGCATTGCTTCTTAGGTTTTTATCCCTGTCCAAAAACCCAGCAGCAACAAAGAGGCTGAAGACATTTTTCAGAAATTGGGGGGCAACAGAAATGAAGATGAAAAGTTGAGGGGGGAGGAGAGAGCCTGAAAGAGCACAGGTCTGGGAGTTAGAGGACCTGGGTTTCATATATATATATTGATATTTGTTGGGCAATTACTATGTGCCAAGCACTGTCCTAAGTGCTGGAGTAGATAACAGGTAATCAGGTCGGTCGCAGTCTCTGTCCCACATGGGGCTCACAGTCTAAATCCCCATTTTACAGATGAGGGAACTGAAGCACAGAGAAGTAAAGTGATTTGCCCCAGGTCACACAGCAGAGATGTGGCAGAAGCAGGATTAAAACCCATGTCCTCTGATTTCCAGGCCCGTGCTCTTTCCACTAGGCCACACTAATCCCATCTCTGGCATACGTCTCCTGTGTGGACTTGAGGAAGATACTTACCGTCTCTGTTTCTCAGTTTCCTCAACTATAAAATGGGGATCCAATACCTGTTTTCCCTCCCACTTAGACTGTAAACTCCATTTAACTTGTATCTAACCCTGTGCTTAGAACAGTGCTGGACACATAGCAAGCGCTTAACAACTACCATGAAATATGTACTATTATTATTAGTTTGGAATTATTGAACTTGGTAGGACTTGGCTGTGGTGGGGATTAATGAGGGAAGGCTTCCTGGAGGAGGTAGAAGCAGGGTTTCTGACCCCAGTGGTTCAGAGGGGAAAAGTAGGTGCGTTTCTGCAGTTGTGGTGATGTCTCTGGATGTAAGATGTAGACTGTACACGCATTATGGGCAGGGAATGGGTCTCTTTATTGTTATATTGTACTCTCCCAAGTGTTTAGTACAGTGCTTTGCACACAGTAGGTGCTCAACAAATTCGATTGAGTGACTGACCTGGAACCAGGATTAATTTGGGTTATCAGACTAATACACATCATCTAATGGAAATCCGTATTATGGAAGAAATGACTGTGACTTAACTATTGCGTGTTCCCAGTCATTCATTCATTTAATAGTATTTATTAAGCACTTACTATGTGCCGAACACTGTACTAAGCTCTTGGGAAAGTACTGTACAACAACAAAGAGTGCCTGGTCTCATTGTCGGTCCTTAGGAGGACGTTGGGCTAGTTCTGTGCACACAGGTGTGCCCTGTACACAGCTCTGCACATGGTGGATACACATTTGGTGGTCATTATTGGCACTCTAGAGAAGCAGTGTGGCTCAGTGGAAAGAGCATGGGCTTGGGAGTCAGATGTCATGGGTTCAAATCCTGACTCTGCCAACTGTCAGCTGTGTGACTTTGGGCAAGTCACTTAACATCTCTGTGCCTCAGTTACCTCATCTGTAAAATGGGGATGAAGACTGTGAGCCCCTTGTGGGACAACCTGATCACCTTGTATCCTCCCCAGCGCTTAGAACAGTGCTTTGCACCTAGTAAGCACTTAACAAATGCCATCATCATCATCATCTAGAATTCCAAACACACTTTTCCTCCCCCCACACCCCTATTAAATTAGATTGTAAGCTCCTTGAGGATGCAGATGTCTCTTCTGACTCTATTTACTGTACCTGTTACCTGACTGAGATACACACATGGATGGAATGATGGATGGAATGATAGATAGATAGATGATAGATAGATAGATAGATATAGAGATAGATAGATAGATATAGATAGATGATAGATAGAGATAGATAGATAAATAGATAGATGATAGAGAGGGAGAGAGATAGATAGAAAGATAGAGATAGATAGATAGATAGATAGACAGATAGATAGATAGATAGATATAGATAGATAGATATAGATAGATAGATATAGATAGATAGATAGATGATAGATGATAGATAGATAGATAGATAGATAGATAGATAGATAGATAGATGACAGACATAGAGATTGTCCTTCAGATTAAAAAATGTCTAATGACTATGAGATCTGAGGTGATGTGGGATAGATCAAAAATGTTGATAGACTTAAGCTCACTGTGGGCAGAGAACACGTATAGCAAATCAGCTACATTGTACTCTCCCAGGCATTAAGTACAGTGTTCTGTACATAATACCAATTGATAAATGTCATTTATTGATAATGGAAAATATGATAAAAAAGAAATTATCTGTTTTTCTCATTCTGCTAATTCTGTTGTATTGTACCCTCCCAAGCTCTTAGTACAGTGCTCTACACATCGCAAGTTCTCAGGAAATATGATTGACTGATCGATTGGTAGATTATGCTTCCCAAAATATCACTGGACACTGCCATTCAGTCTCCTGGAGCACCATTCTGACTTTTTGCCATCAGAAGAAAATCCTCAAATGATCAATCAATCCATCAGTTGTATTCATTGAGCACTTACTGTGTGCAAAACACTGTATTAGGTAATTGGGAAATTACAATACTTTGGCAGGTGAGATCCTTGCCCACAAGGAGCTTTCAGTGTACAGATAACATTTACCTTGTTGGATGCCCTAAGTGTTCAGGGGAAGAGATTTCTCTTCCCAGGTCACAATGGTGCTGTCTGAGCTTCTGTGTCTTCAGCTTCGGTCAAGAGTTTTCATTCAACAAAAAGAGAAGCAGTGTGGCCTAGTGGAAAAGCAAGGGCTTTGGAATCAGAAGACCTGGGTTCTAATTCTGGCTCCACCACTTGTCTGCAGTGTGATCTTAGGCAAGTCACTTCACTTCTCTGTGCCTCAGTTCCCTCATCTATAAAATGGGGACTGAGACTGTGAGCCCCACTTGGGACAGGGACTGTGTCCAATCCGATTTGTTTCTATCCACCCAGCGCTTAGTACAATCCCTGAACACATAGTAAGCACTTAACAAATACTATTATTATTATTATTATTATTAACAGATTTGGGTGCCTTTCCAACCTGCCTGAATATCCCAGTGTTTCATGTTAGAGACAAATAAACCTCATATTGCTTTTCTTTCCAAAAGGGATCATTGTAAAGCAAGAAAGGAAATAAAGTCTAGCATGGACAACTGGTATTCTTATTACGTCAGTTCCTCCATATGCTAAATGAACTGCTTAATCTTTCTCCTTTGGGTATTTGGGGGTTTCCGACCTGGTGGTTTGTTGGGATCGTGCTTAGTAATCACAGACATTCATCTTCCGGGGTCAGAATAGCCACCCTAATACGTCAGTGTGACGTCAAGGACAACATTTGCCCTTTGAGCACCCAGATCCCCAAAGAAATGAGAAACCTAAAATACGCTTTGCTGTGGTCAGCCTTGAGAGAGATATCTCTTTGTCAGTCACCACGGGGTTCTTACTGGAAAGGAAAAAGGGCAACCAGGAATTCCAAACTGGCTAGTGGGGGGAGAGAAGGAGAGAAAAAGGGACAGTTTCATTCCTCATGTTTTCTAGAGGTCTTTCCCTATTGCCATAGCAATCTGTACCTCACGGGGACTGCATTGCTCTTTGCTACTCCGCTTGAAATCAAAGAACAAACAGATTGGAATTCGCGCTTCCCGATAAAGGCAGGCCAAGTCCAGCTTAGGGGGATCAGGAGAGCTCCCAGATCAAACAACCAGCCAGGCAAACAAGTGGAAATGCTATATCCTAAATTCCCATGGCTGGAGCCATCAACTCACTCACAGTGGCTAGAGCATCGGCCTGGGACTCAGAAGGTCATGGATTCTAATCCCAGGTCTGTCTACTGTGTGATCTGGGGTAAGTCACTTCACTTCTCTGGGCCTCAGTTCCCTCATCCATCAAATGGAGGTGAAGAGTGTGAGCCTCTCGTGGGGCAGGGACTGTGTCCAACCTAATTTGCTTGTAACCACCCCAGTGCTTAGTGCAGTGTCTGGCACATAGTAAGGGCTTAACAAATACCATAAATATTATTAACTATTAACTAACTACTAGAGAAGCAGTCTGGCTCAGTGGAAAGAACCCAGGCTTTGGAGTCAGAATCCCGGCTCTGCCACATGTCTGCTGTGTGACCTTGGGCAAGTCACTTCACTCTTCTGATCCTCAGTTCCCTCATCTGTAAAATGGGGATGAAGACTGTGAGCCCCACATGGGACAACCTGATCACCTTGTGTCCCCCCAGCACTTAGAACAGTGCTTTGCACATAGTAAGTGCTTAACAAATGCCATCATCATTATTATTATTATTAACTAGCAGCATGGGTCTGTAAGGTTGCCCCCACCCAGGGTTGTTGGGGTGGTTACAAGCAAATTGGGTTGGACACAGTCCCTGACACACATGGAGCTCCCAGCCTCAAACCTCATTTTACAGATGAGGTACCTGAGGCCCAGAGAAGTGAAGTGACTTGTCTGAAGTCACACAACAGACAATTGGTGAAGCTGGAATTAGAATCCAGGATCTTCTTACTCCCAGTCCCGTGCTCTATCCACTACACCATGCCTGTTTCTCTTTCCCCACTCCTCAGGACCCTCAGCAGGCTCAGGACCCCTGTCCCTGGTGATCTGTCAGAACCCCCTCCCCCGTGGCTCCCCAAATCCCACTTCCCATCTGCCGCCCCGCTGGGTTTCCCTCCTTCCAGCTGCCAGCAGCCTTCGTTTGACTAGTTGCTTCATGTCTTCAGTTTTTCCACAGCATGACATAATGGTTTTATACACCATATGGGGGGCACGGGGGGTGTGTGTGACCATTTTTTCTCTCCCCAGGGAGGCCGAATGGCTCCTCTGCTTAAACGTGAAGTGACTTTGGGCAAGTCACTTCACTTCTGTGGGCCTCAGGTTCCTCAGCCGCAAAAAAATGGGATGAAAATACCTGTTCTCCTTCCCCTTTAGACTGTGCTCTCGGGTGGACAAGAATGGTGTCCTACCTAAATATACTGACTCTACCCTGAAGCTTAGCACAGTGCCTGGGACATAGTAGGTACCTAACAAATATCACAGTAATTGTTATGATCAGAAGCCAATCCAGATGGGGTCCTTTCTTCCCCAGGATGTCGCAAATTGTTGTCACCCAGAGGCCCTGGGAGGAATCTGGTTTCAGGAGTCAGTCAATCATATTTATTGAGTGCGTACTGTGTGCGGGGCACTATACTAAGCATTTGGGAGAGTACAATATTAACAGACAGATTTTATGATTGTATGTGAGTGTGTATGTGGGGCAAGAGGGTGGTTTTCCTCTTTGCTAGCTTTTTTTTCAATGGTATTTGTTAGCCGCTTACTATGTGCCAGGAACTGCGCTAAGCGATAGGGAAGATATAAGGAAATGAGCCTTGTCATTCATTCATTCAGTTGTATTTATTGAGCGCTTACTGTGTGCAGAGCACTGTACTCCCATATAGAGCTCACAGTCTTAATCCCCATTTTACAGATGAAGTAACTGAGGCACAGAGCTGTTAAGTGACTTGCCCAAAGTCATACAGCAGACAAGTGGCAGAGCCAGGATTAGAATCCAGGTCTTTTTTTATAGCATTTGTTAAGCGCTTACTATGTGCTGAGCACTGTTCTAATTGCTGGGGTAGATACAAGGGAATCAGGTGGTCCTAGGTGGGGCTCACAGTCTTTATCCCCATTTTACAGATGAGGGAACTGAGGCCCAGAGAAGTGAAGTGACTTGCCTAGGGTCACACAGCTGACAAGGGGCAGAGCCGGGAGTCTTTCTGACGCCCAAGCCCTTGCTTCTATCCGCTAGGTCACGACTGCAGAAGCACTGTATTCACCCTTCGACACATTAACATTCTGCCCCCTGGGTAGGATTTTGGACAAATAAAATCTGGGTTTTTTGGTTTTGTTTTGTTTTGTTAAACGCACAGTCCCTGTCAGTCCCCAGAAGAGCTCAGCTGGTTCCCGGTGACCACTGACCACTGATGGATCTCAGGAATACTAGCTCCCACTCACGGTGCTGGACAGAGGAAAGAGCACCTAAAAAGGTGTCGCTCCCCTAATTCCAGGCCCCTGAAACCGCCTCGAAAAAATACCACAATTATTATTATTATTATTGTATTAAAGCAGAGAGTCCTCTTAGATTGAGAGCTTGAGTGGCCTTCTTTCCCGTAGTGGAGAAGCCTCCCAAATGAGTCCTAATAATAATAACATTTGTTAAACGCTTACTACATGCCAGGTGCTGTGCTAAGCTCTGGGGTAGATACAAGCCAATCAGGTTGGGGATCAGTCCCGCTCCCACACGGGACTCTCATTCTTGATCCCCACGTTACAGATGAGGTAACCGAGGCACAGAGAAGTGAAGTGACTTTCCCTAGGTCACACAGCAGACAGGTGGCAGAGCCGGGATTAGAACTCACGTCCTTTGACTCCCCAGCCAGAGCTCTTTCCATTCGGCCACACCGCTTCTCAATCCGTTCTCCAGCCCTCCGATCCCACTGAGTCCGTCATCTCCAGTGACGCTCATCGGTGCCATTTGCTGGCGAAGTGTTCATTGATCAGTATCTTTTTTCTGGAGCCTTGCATGACGGAAGCCATTAGGGAACTGCATCGGAGAAGGTGGCTATTAGGGGCAAGGCATCCATCAGACTGGGAGAGAATTACCCAGCAGCAACAGATGGGTGGTCTGAGCGGCAGAGAGACACTGTCCCCGGGGTAACCAGGGACCCGATGGCAGAATCTCCCAGAAGGCAAAGAATCCTCCTCCGACCGGCCAGATGCCTGGAAATCTTTAGGGGCTCTCCCTGAGGCCCTCAGAGTTACTGCCCTCACCCGCTGGACTTCCAGCTCAGGAAGGATCATTTCTCTTTTAATCCCAACACCCCTTTTAGGAAGCGTGGGAAGGCTTTTGAAAGGGAAGCCAATACGGAAGGTTCTTGAGATGGGAAGCACCGTGACCTAGTGGATAAAGCATGGGCCCGGGAGCCAGAGACACGGATTCTAATCCCGGCTCTGCCACTTGCCTGCTGTATGACGTTGGGCAAGTCATTTCATTTCCCTGGGCCTCAGTTTCCTCAGCTGTCAAACGGGGTTTTAATCCCAGTACTCCCTCTTACTTAGACTGTGAGGCCCACGTGAGACAGGGACTGTTATCTAGACTGATTAACTTGTAACTACCCCAGTGCTTAAAACATTGTCTGATGCATAGTAAGTGCTTAACAAATGCCATAAGGAAAAAAAGATGATTTCTCAATCACTATCCTCAGATATCAAGATAACAAGACAGAATGGGAGGCGAATCACATCAACTCCACCATACCTTAAGGAGCCTAGGAAAATCTTTTCATCTGCCATTTGAGTGATCCAAAATAAATGATATGAAATCAACCAGTGCAGCCGCCCCTTAAGACTGGTTATTTTGCATTATCTATTATCTGCTCAACAAGAAACAGCCTATGATCCTGCCCAAGGAAATTGTAGATCTTGGAATGCCTGGGCAGCGTGGCCTAGTGGAAAGAGCATCGGCCCAGAAATCAGAAGGACCTGGCTCTGCCACAAGACTGCTGGGTGACCTTGGGCAAGTCGCTTCACTTCTCTGGGCCTCAGATACTTCATCTGCCAAATAGGGATTAAGATAGTGAGCCATAAACAGGACAGAGACTGGGTCCAACCTGATTATTTTGTATCTACCCTAGCACTTAGTATAGTGCCTGGCACATAGAAAGTACTTAACAAATATCATTTTTAATAAAGGGAAAAGGGGAAAGGGAGGGTGAGGAGAGATAATGGTGTGGAGAGATAACGCATTCCCTTTGAAGCCCCTCTAAGCCAGATCTCTGCTCCCCTCACCTTTTATCCCCCCAGCAGTAGAGCACAAATTTCCCCGTTCAAATATTCTTCAGAGAAATAATTAACTACGAGGCCCTCCTCCTTCGGTCCTCCCGCATTTCTCGGGGGGGCCCGGACGCTTGACATAAATCATTTAGTCCTGGACCCTCACATACACACACACATATACCTTTCCCCTAGGATTCCATAATTGGCGAAGTAGTCGCCAACTGGGTTTAAAGTGATTTGAAATTGTTTTCCATCCAGTCCGGCCGAAAGCGAAGGCTCTCGCCTTCCCCTCAAGCATGAGTTCCAGGAACATGATTGAATGGAACCAGTTATTCCGTTCAAGCTGTGATTCTGATACGGTATAGACAATCTGAATTCCCAGGGGGTCTTCGAGACCATCTCAATGGGCCATTTAAGTCCAATTCAATTAGGTTCACTCTAGTTCTTAGGATTTCCTGGGCATGTGTGCAGCATAGCCCTGAGGTTGAACGTGGGGCCGTCACTCAGCTACGACTTTTAAATTAGGTCTCGAGTGTCATCATTCTAAATGAATTATTACAGCTGCTCCAGTTGAGGTTAGGTTAGCGTCTCCGTTCGGCCATCTGAACCCGCTCTGGGGTCCGACTTGTCATGTAAAGGTCTCTGCCTGAGAGGAACTTTGTTTCTCGAAACCCGGTTTTAAAAATAATTGGCCAGCCAAGAGAACATGACGACGTTCGTTGCTTCATGCAAAAACCAGAGCAGGTTTGCACCTCGTTTGTTTGGGTTTGTTTTCTCTTGGTAATAATAATCATTCTGGTGTTATACTATGTGCTTAATCCCCATTTTACAGATGAGGTAACTGAGGCCCAGAGAAGTTAAGTGACTTGCCCAAACTCAGCTGACAGTTGGCCGAGATGGGATTTGAACCCATGACCTCCGACTCCAAAGCCCGGGCTCTTTCCACTGAGTCACGTTGCTTCTCATGAGTATGAGGGAAGACCTTTGATTTTAGGCACGTGCAAATCTGGTCATTGATTACATTGAAGACTGGTTCAGAAAGAAACTGATCCAGTGAGAAGGGCAGCCTAAAGTATTGATGGGAAGCAAAATTATCTTTATTATCAAGTGCCTTCGAATCATAGGGGAAACTAAAAAAGAACAAATTGGGGAGCAGTGTAGCCTAGTGGCCTGAGAGCCAGAGAACCTGGGTTCTAATCCTGACTCTGCCACTTCCTTGCTGTATGTCCTTGCTCAAGTCACTCAACTTCCTGTGTCTCAATTTTCTTACTGAAAAATGGACATTCAATACCTGGTCTCTGGCCTATTTATACCCCACAGCCCATAGGACAGGGACAATATCTGGCCTGATTAGCTTGTATCTACCCCAATGTTTAGAACAGTGCTTGACACATAGTAAGTGCTTGACACACAGTAAGTGCTTAACAACTCAAGGGCTTAGAACAGTGCTCTGCACATAGTAAGCGCTTAAATGTCATTACATAAATTCCATACAAAGATAAATTCAAAAGCATGAGAGTGCTTAGATTGTGATTGGAGGTCTGGGGAAGAAATATAAGATGAAAAAAACCCAGAAAATTTGGCAAAAGGGGGAGATGAAAAATATGGTGTAGAAAATGAGAGCCAGAAGTAGCAGAAGGTTGGACAAATGTTGCTCTTATTTGGATTTTATGACAGAATACGGCTGCTTTATTTACTGCACTTTTATGTGTTTTGGTGGATTTCCAAAAATACCACAGGATCTGGTGGCAATAATAATAATTGTTATAATATATAATTATGGTATTTGTTAAGCATGTATTATGTGCCAAGCACTGTTCTAAGCACTGGGGCAGATAAGAGCTAATCAGGTTGGACATGGTCTCTGTTCCACATGGGTTCCCAATGTGGCAACAACTGAATACGGGGTTCAAAAAGAGGAAGGAGTCAAAGATAAAGCCGGATAGGGGGATTTGGAGACAGGGAGGATAGAAATACTGTTTGCTGTCTAGGAGGAGAAGATTTGGGAGGGAAAGTGAAGTGTTTAATGTGAGCTTGAGCTAAAGTGTGGCCTACTGGATGATAATAATAATAATAATAATAATAATAATAATAATAATAATAATAATAATGGCATTTATTAAGCACTTACTATGTGCAAAGCACTGTTCTAAGCGCTGGGGAGGTTACAAGGTGATCAGGTGGTCCCACAGTGGGGGCGCACAGTCTTCATCCCCATTTACAGATGAGGTAACTGAGGCACAGAGAAATTAAGTGACTTGCCCAAAGTCACACAGCTGACAATTGGCGGATCAGGGATTTGAACCCATGACCTCTGACTCCAAAGCCCGGGCTCTTTCCACTGAGCCATGTTGTTCTTTCCTCTTACTTGTCCCATGTGGAACAGGAACTGTGCCCAACCTGATGAATTGGCATCCACTTCAGCGCTTCGAACGATGCCTGACACTTAGTAAGGGCTTTCCAAATACCGTTAAAAAATATAAATGAAATACAAAATAAAAAAGCATCCAGAGGGCCATCCAAGGAGAGATGACCTCCAGCAGGAGGAACTGTGAGGTTACCGAGGAGAGAGCTCAGGGTTAGCGAAGTAGAGGAGGGAAGCATTGTAGCCTAGTGGATAGAGCATGGGCCTGGGAGTAAGAAGGACCTGGGTTCTGGTCTTGCTTCTACCACTTGTCTTGTGTGTGTGACCTTGGGCAAGTCACTTTTTTAACTGTACCTCAGTGACCTCATTTGTCCATGTGGGACAGGGACCGTGTCCAACCTGATTAGCTTGTATCTGCCTGAGGGCTTAGAACAGTGCTTGGCACATAGTAAGTGCTTAACAAATACCATAAAAAAGGGTCATCCGCAGAGAGGAGGCAGTTGAAGGCATCGAAGCCAGTGGGCTCCCCAGGAGAGGGATTATAGAGTGGGAAGGGAAGCTTTGAGGGACAACCATAATTCATGGTTGGGAGGCAAAGAAAGAGGAGATTAAAGGGACTGCGAAGGATTTCTCAGAGAAGTAAAGAGGAGAACCAGGGCCTGAGAGTCAGACGGACCTAAATTCTAATAACAATAATAATAATGGCATTTATTAAGCACTTACTATGTGTAAAGCACTGTTCTAAGCACTGGGGAGGTAACAAGGTGATCAGCTTGTCCCACAGTTCTGCTGGTTTTTTTAATTATCTTTGTTACGCTCTTAACTATGTGCTGGGCACTGTACTAAACACTGTGGTGGTAGATACAACCCAGTCAGATTGGACACAGTCCCTCTTCCACATAGGGCTCAGAATCTTCATCCTCGTTTTACAGGTGAGGTAGCTGAGCCCCATTCATTCATTCAGTCAATCGTATTTATTGAGCGCTTACTGTGTGCAGAACACTGTGCTAACCGCTTGGGAAGTACAAGTTGGCACCTTATAGAGACGGTCCCTACCCAACAACGGGCTCACAGTCTAGAGAAGTGAAGTGACTTGCCCAAGGTCACACAGCAGGCAAGCAGAGGATTTGGGATTAGAATACAGGTCCGTCTGACTCCCAGGCCTGGGCTCTGTAATAATAATAATAACAATAATGATAGTGCTTATGATGTGCAAAGCACTGTTCTAAGCGCTGGGGAGGCTACAAGGTGATCAGGTTGTCCCACGGGGGGCTCACAGTCTTAATCCCCATTTTCCAGGTGAGGTAACTGAGGCCCAGAGAAGTTAAATGACTTACCCAAAGTCACACAGCTGACTATTGGCGGAGCCGGAATTTGAACCCATGACCTCTGACTCCAAAGCCCGTGCTCTTTCCACTGGGCCACACTGCTTCTCTAGTTTGTGACCTTGGGCACGTCCCTAGGTCCAACCCAATTTCCTTGTTTACACCCCAGCATTTAGAACAGTGCCTAACACATAATAAGCACTTAACAAATACCACAGTTATTATTATTATATTATTATCAAGTTGCTTAACTTCCCATGCCTCAGGTAGCTCATCTGTAAAATGGGGATTAAGACTGTGATCCCCACATGGGACAAGGACTGTGTCCAACCGGACTAGTTCCTATCTCTCCCAGCACTTTGCACAGTAGCTGGCACATAGTAAGTGCTTGGTAAATACAAAAAAAAAAAAAAAAAAGAGGGAACAGCATCTCTATCACCACACAAATTCAGGGTCAGAATCAAGGGGAAAAGCTCTTTCATTTTTGAGGTCAATGAAACAAACATGAGTCGCTTAATAAAGAAGCGTTGGTGACCTTTCTCTTCAAAGTCTCTGCTACGTTACCTAGACCTTGTTATTCTTCACCCACAGTTTCGCAATGTGCCTGGCTCCGTATGGGAGGAGGAGCTTAGGGCCCTTGAACCTCGGTTTAAGCAGTAAAAATATTTACAGGCCTCCTCATGAAACGATCCATTTCAAGGTAGCGACTGCTGTATGCAAGACCCATCGCACTAAAAACATTTCCCTCTGGGCCTACAGGCAAAGGAAGGCAAGATGGTTCCTATGAATATTGACATCAGAGGAACAGTTTTTTATAACTCCGCATAAAAAGAATTTAAAGTTGCAGGAGAATCGGAAATATCTGTTGGTGAGAGTTGGTTCAATCTAAAACTGGGAATGGATTCTAATGTGTGTTTGGTACCTCTATGTTATTAGAAAGATGGGTGCATTCTGCAATTTCCAGAAAATGTTTATGCTTCGCTAGTTTCCGTTATAATGAAAGGGAGGTGTGGCTGAAAAGCTGTCTCTCCTGTGCACCTAGAATGCTAATACTCCCGTTATCACATAATTTACATTTATGTAGAAAAAATGAGAAAAACCACCTCCGCTCAGCACACTAGGCCAGGCAAAATACTTTTTGGAATAAATAAGAATGAAATAGGCTCTTTCAAAAAAAATCCTGGGAAATCCTTCTAGACTGTGAGCCCATTGTTGGGTCGGGACTGTCTCTATATGGTCGGGACTGTCTCTATATGTTGCCGATTTGTACTTTCCAGGCACTTAGTACAGTGCTCTGCACACAGTAAACACTCAATAAATGCTATTGAAGGAATGAATGTATGATCTCTCACCTCCCCCAGCCTGCACTGGCTGATCTTTCCAGAGAAGCAGAGTGCCAGAGTGGATAGAGCATGGAGCTTGGAGTCAGAAGGACCTGGGTTCTAATCCAGGCTCCGCCACTTGTCTGCTGTGGGACCTTGGGCTTTTCCTCTCCTGGTTCTCCTCTTATCTCTCTGGCCATTCATCCTCAGTCTCCGTCGCGGGCTCCTCCTCTGTCTCCCATCCGCTGTGGGGATCCCTCAAGGTTCAGTTCTTGGTCCTTCTATTCCCCATCTCCATCCACTCCCTCGGAGAACTCATTAGCTTCCATGGCTTCAACTACCACCTCTCGGCGGATGATACCCAAATCTACATCTCCAGCCCTGATCTCTCTCCAGTCTCACATCTCCTCCTGCCTTCAAGTCATCTCTACTTGGATGTCCTCCCATCACCTCAAACCTAACATGTTGCAAACAGAGCTCCTTATCTTCCCACCCAAACCCTGTCCTCCCTCTGACTTTCCTATCACTGTAGATGGCACCATCATCATTCCCATTTCACAAGCCCATAACCTTGGCATTATCCTTGTCTCCTCTCTGTCATTCAACTGACATATTCAATCTATCACCAAATCCTGTCGGTCCTTCACAACATTGCCAAAATCCAGCCCTTCTCTTCTGTCCAATCTGTTAAAACATTAATACAAACTCTTACCCTATCCCATCTGGATTATTGTATCAACCTCCTTGCTGACCTCGCTGCCTCCTGTCTCTCCCCACTCCAGTCCATACTCCACTCTGCTGCCCAAATCATTTTTCTACAAAAACGTTCAGGACACATCACCTCTCCCATCCTCAAAAAGCTTCAATGGTTGCCCACCCACCTCCATATCAAACAAAAACTCCTGACCATTGTCTTTAAAGCACTGAATCCCTTTGCCCCCTCGTACCTCATCTCCCTACACTTCTACTTCAATCCAGCCCGCACACTTTATTCCTCTACTGCTAACCTTCTCATTGTATCTCAATCTCATCTATCTCACCACCGACCTTCCGCCCATAACCTACTTCTGTCCTGGAATGCCTTCCCTCCTCATATCAGCCAGATAATTGCTCTTCCCCACTTCAAAACCTTATTGAAGGCCCATCTCCTCCGAGAAGCCTTTCCTGACAGCCCTCCTCTCCTCTTCTCCCACTCCCTTCCTCGCCTCTCTTACTTGCTCCTTCATTCATCCTCCCTCCCATCCCCACAGTACAAATGGATATGTCTGTATACGTCTCTAATTTATTGATTCATTCATTTATTTATTTATCAATTTTTTAATGTCTGCCTCCCCCTCTAGACTGTGAGCTCATTGTGGGCAGGAATGTGTCTGTTGTTCTATTGCACTCTTCCAAGCATTTAGTACAGTGCTTTGTACACAGTAAGTGCTCAAAAATACAATTGAATGAATTAATATTGAGTATGTGGACATGTACCTAAGTGCTGTTGTGATGATGATGATGATCACATCATCACACAGCTGACTATTGGCAGAGCCAGAATTTGAACCCATGACCTCTGACTCCAAAGCACTCCAGACACATGGTGAAAGTGGGGGCAGATAACAAGGGTTTAAGGGCTACGGCATAGAAAGTCATTGACGGAAGAAGCCTTTGAATTTCAGAGCCACAAACATTATTTTTTTTTCCTCTTACAGCTCTGGCAAAGGCTCAGAACAGAGTTAAAGACTCTCTCCCCAGCCATCCGGTTTAATCATGGATTGAGAGGTTCATTCATTCCTTGATTCATTAATTCCAAAGTATTTATTAAAGCCCTACTGTGTATGGAATGCTTTTGTAGGTTCTTGGGAGAATACAGTGGAATTAAAAGCCTCCCCCCCCGCCCACCACCGCCTTCAAGAAGGATACCATCTAACCAAGAGGGCAGCGAGGCAGAGAAAAAAAGCATAGATCCAACTGGAAAAAAAGCAAGACTGTGGGAAAAATGAATAAGAAAGTAGAAATCACACGTCGGTATATACATAAAATACCTCTTCTCCATCTTATTTAGAGCAGGAGCCCCATGTAGGACAAGGTTTGGGTTTGACCTGATTATTCTGAATCTACCCTATTGCTTAGAACAGTGCTCGGCTTTCTTCGCTTGACTATAAGTTTGCTGCAGACAGCGAACGAATCTGCTAACTGCTGTAGTGTAATAATTATGGTATTTCTTAAGCACTTACTCTGTGCCAGGCACTGAACCAAGTACTGGGGTGGATACAAGCAAATTAGGTAGGACACAGTCCCTGTCCCACGTGGGGCTCACAGTCTCACCCTTCATTTTACAGGTGAGGAAACTGAGGCACAGAGAAGTGAAGTGACTTGCCCGAGGCCACACAGCAGACAAGTGGCAGAGCAGGGATTAGAACCCAGGTCCTTATGACTTCCAAGGGCTTAGTAAGGTGCTCTACATCATCATCATCATCAATCGTATTTATTGAGCGCTTACTGTGTGCAGAGCACTGTACTAAGCGCTTGGGAAGTACAAGTTGGCAACATATAGAGACAGTCCCTACCCAACAGTGGACTCACAGCCTAAAATACTCTACACATACTAAGCACTCGATAAATGCCATTGATTGATTGATTGATTGATTGATTGTGAACGCTCCCCACCAAGGGACCATGTCTAATTTCCACACGCATATTACCTCTCAGTGCTTAGTACAGTGCTCTGCATACAGTAAGCACTTAATAAATAGTATTCCAGCTACTATTACTGCCTCACTCGTAGTAAGAGTTTTAGAATACCAATATTATTATTATTATACAGGTAACCCAGCAAACAAGAAGCGGCACAAAGGATTAGGACCCAGATCCTTCTGACTTTCAGGCTCGTGTTCATTCATTCATTCATTCAATTGTATTTATTGAGCACTTACCGTGTGCAGAGCACTGTACAAATCAGCACCATATAGAGAGGGTCCCTACCGAACAATGGGCTCCGTATTCTATCCACTAGGCCACGCTGATTCTCCAGCAATGACATCTGACTATCCTGTTTTTATCCCAGCATCGAGCATAACACTTGGCCCTCAGACGGGCTTAATAAATACCATCAACATTATTATTACCCAGTAGGAGTCTGACATGCTAGTCTATTGAAGACTGAATCGCCCAAATCGTAGCCTGGAGCTTAGCAGACCTATAACTGGCTTATAACTGACATAACTGACCTTCATTCCCCCATATCTCAGCAAACACCCTGAAAAACCCAAACTATCCCTTCCGTTCACTAACGCTTTCCATCCCCAGGGACCAAATCTCTTCTTTGCTCATCAACAACAGCATTTATTGAGCCGAGCCCTTTTCTGGTCACCAGCTGTGTGCACAGCACTGCTCTAGGTGCTTGGGGACATGGGGGAAGTAAGAGCTCCCTCCCTCCCTTCAAGAATCTACCTTATAATCACAATCGAAGAGAGAGAGAGGGGGAGTAGGTATCTTCTACCCATTTTACAGCTGAGAAAAATAAGGCCCGGAATGGGTATGTGACTTGCGTAAGCTCACACAAACCAGGCCAGTGGCAGAACCGTGACTAGAATCAAGGTTCCTCTAGACTGTAAGCTCATTTTGGGCAGGGAACGTGACTGATATATTGTTATACAGTACTCTCCCAAGCGTTTAGTACAGTGCTCTGCACCCAGGAAGGGATCAATAAAAATGATTGACTGACTCTCAGTCCCCAGTTTTTTTTCCACTGGGCCACTCTAGTCTCAAGTCCTCCTACCCACTCGAAGGTCTGCATTTTTCTGGGTCTTCTTTTATTATCCCTTCCCCATTCACTAAGTCACCTGACCAAAAACCACCCCTTCTCTCACAGATAATGAAACTAATAACAAAATAATGACGGTTTTTACATAACATCTGTATTTTTCTAAATTCCTTTCTCATCAGTTACTTCATTTTATCCTCATGATTCCCCTCACTTAGTATGTCTGGGTTTTGTTGTTGTTGTTTCCTAATTAGAAAAGTTTTTCCTTCTTTCTGTTACCAGTTCAGCCTTGCATATTATTTCCAGCTTGGCCCCTCGTACGATCTGTGTTTTACATATGACCAAATTTTTTTTTCCTTCATTTTATTTTACAAAAGCTGACTATTTACAACCACCTCATAATGAAATAATTGCATTAGCAAAAATTGCTGACCAAAAGAAGGCTGGTGTAATTGAATTTGCTTTCCCAAGATATGTTTGGAACAATACGCAGATTAGTATTTAGACTTTGAGCCCCATTTGAGGCAGGGACTGTATCCCAACTGACTTTATCTAAATAAATATATACCTGGCATAGGGAAGCCACAAAGCCTAGTGGGAGAGCATGGGCCTGGGATTCAGGGGACCTGGGTTCCAATCCCAGCTCCACCACTTGTCCGCTGTGTGACCTCAGGCAAGTCACTTTACTTCTCTGTGCTCCAGTTTCCTCCTCTGTAAAATGGGGATTCCGTGCCTGTTCTCCCTCCTACTTAGATTGTCAGCCCTGTGTGGGACCTGATTAGCTTGTATCTACTCCAGTGCATAGTACAGTGCTTGGCACAAAGTAAGCACTTAAAAAATATTATTACTGTTATTATTATTTTTATGACAAATCACAAATGGAACCCAACCAAACCTTGTAACTTTGTAGTCCCCAGGACTGGTTTCTAATGGACCTCTCAGAGTTTCCATCTGTTCGAGCTCAAGAAGAATTTTTCCAGGTTGGATGATGTGTCTGTTGGCCGGTGGGTGGGTGGGCACATAAACTGGCCATAAAGTGAATATTTCACTGTTTCTCTACATTTGGGGTTAGACGGTCGATTAAGGTTTGCTGCCATTTGTCATTGAAATTAAAGTTGGCGAGATGCATGCAGTCTTGCCACAGCCCTGTCAGAAGGCCCAATCCCTGTCGCATATCCCTTAAATAGGACGATTCCCATTAATGGAGGAAACTATTTGTTTCTTTTAATATTCCCCTTAACAGCAAGCAGTTGGGAGAGCAAGGAGAAGGGTCATATTATTATTGTGGTATTTATTATGTGCCAAGAGTTGGGGTAGATATGGCTTGATAGATGGGATATGACCCCCATCCTTCAAGGGGCTAACAATGCATTAGGTAGAAGGAGGACAGGGACTTTATCCCCATTTTACAGATGAGGAAACTGAAGCCCAAAGAGGTTCAGTGATTTGCCCAAGGTTGCCAAGAAGGCCAGTGGCAGAGCTGAGATAAGAACTTGAGTCTTCTGACTCTCAGTCCAACGGGGCTTTCATTCATTCATTCTCTCATTCTATTGTATTTACTGAGCGCTTTACTGTGTGCAGAGCACTGTATTAAGCCCTTGGAAAGTACAATTCAGCAATAAAAAGAGACAATCCCACACGGACCTTCCACCAGGCCAGGCTGCATCTCTAGTAAAAGTTGCAGTATGGAGAGATGAAGGCGGAGAAGGGATACGATTGAAGTAAACAAAATCCTGAAGTGTATGGGGCAGGATGGAAACAGAAATGGAAAGAAGAAGAAAGAGAAGGAGAAGGAAGAGGGGAAGGAGGAGGAGAAGCCTGGGAGTCAGAAGTACCTGGCTTCTAATCCCAGCTCCTCCACCCGTCTGCTATGTGTCCATGGGCAAGTCACTTTGCTTCTCTGTGCCTCAGTTCCCTCATATATAAAATGGGGAGTAAGACTGGGAGCCCCAAGTGAAACAGGGACTCTGTTAAACGAGATTAGCTTGTATCTACCCCAGTGCTTACAACAGTGCTTGACACACAGTAAGCACTTTAACAAGTACCACTGTTCTGGGTTTTTTTTTTTTTTAATTTAGTAGGTGCCAAGCAAATGCAATTGATTGATTGAGTCAGCTTGGATTCTCCTAACCAGTGTCTTTTCTACGGTAACTCAAATCTCGTAGCCATTTACTGTCCCTGGCTAAATCAGTTCAGGAACTTTCCAGGTGCAGGCCAAGGATGCTCGTAAATCACCCAAACCTCTTGGGACCCCAAAATCCCTCTCCCGCTGGCCAACCTGGACTTGTGAGGTAACTCTGGGCCAACTGGTTCCCCATTTCAGGCCTGGCCTATTCTGGATGTTATTGTCTATTGTTATATTGTCCTCTCCCTAGCGCTTAGTACTGTGGTCTGCATAAGGTAAGCTCTCAATAAATATGGCTGGCTGACTGACTGGATAGTCCCTGCCCAAATCATAATACATCATGTCCTGTCAGTGTGAGGTAAATCCACGGCTAAAACTTATACCTGGGGGCCCCTTATTAACTTGTATCTACTCCCGCGCTTAGAACAGTGCTTGGCACATAACTGTTACCATGATTATTATTATTAACAGCATGGCTTAGTGGACAGAGCCCAGGCCTGGGAATCAGAAGGACCTGGGTTCTAATCCCAGCTCTGCCACTTGTCTGCTGTGTGACCTTGGGTAAATCGCTTCACTTCTCTGGGCCTCAGTGAAATGGGGATTGGGACTATGAGCCCCAGGTGGGACAGGGACTGTGTCCAACTGACTGGCTTGTATCTACCCCAGCGCTTTGTACAATGCCTGGCACATAGTAAGAGCTTAACAAACACCACAAACAAATAAGTTCCAGCCTGGTGTCATCATCCTCAGTGGTATTTATTGAGAGCTTACTGTGTGCAGAGCACTTTACTGAGCATTATGGGGTTCATACCCCATGAGCACAGGATAATCTAGTGGAAGGAGCATGGACTTGAGAGTCATAAGGACCCGGGTTCTAATCCCAACTCTGCCACTTGGGCAAATCACTTCACTTCTCTGGGCCTCACTGACCTCATCTGTAAAATAGGGATTGAGACTGTGAGCCCTATATGGCTCAGGGACTGTGTCCAATCTGATTAGCTTGTATCTACCCCAGTGCTTATTACAGTGTCCGGCACATAGTAAGCGTTTGACAAATACCAGTTTAAAAAAAAGGTAGCTGAACATCACTGTGAAATATTTTACCAGTTCTGCCAACTCTTCCCCTCACCATTCTCCTCCTTTCAGTATCTTACTAATTTCTTTTTCCTCTCTTAATCTATCTCTAACTTTCTGACTCTAGGTAGTAGCCTGTCACAGGCCTTTCATCACCAAGGAATTCTCCCCCATTGGTACAAAATAATTTTAATGAGTTGGCTTTAAATCACTCAGTCACCTTGCCCCCTCCTATCTTACCTCGCTGATTTCTTGCTACAACCCAGCCCACCATGTGCTTCGCTCTTCTAATGCCGATCTTCTCACCGTACCTTGATTTCACCTATCTCAACGCCAACCCAATGCCAAAGTCCCACTTCTGGCCTGGAACTCTCTCCCTCTTTACATCCTACAGAACATCACTCTCCCCACCTCCAAAGCCATCACATCACATCACATCATCACATAGACTCCATCTAAACCCTCATTTGCCCTACTCTTTCTGCATAGCCCTTGCTGTTGAATTTTCCCTTTTTATTCACTCCACCCTCAGTCCCACCACACTAATGGCCATATATGTAATTTATTTTAATGTCTATCTCCCCCTCTAGATTGTAACCTCCCTGTGGGCAGGGAACATGTCTACCAACTCTGTTCTATTGTTCGTTCCCAGGCACTTCGCATGGTGGTCTGTACATAGTAAGTGCTCAATAAATCCCATTGATTGATTGATTGACAGGGTTTGAGGAGACATAAACCGCCGTTACCAGAATCTCCCTGGGGTCCCTGATAAAGATGGAATCCTGGCTCTGCGGATGACCCAGAAATGGCTCTGAGAAGAAGTCAGTCAATTCTGCAAAGCGGTGACTTTTAAAAATGCCTCTTTTTTTGCACTTTTTGCCAAAAAACGGAGCGACAGAAGGTTATGACACATGACAAAGAGGTAATTTTACTCAATTCCATCAATGCAAGGAAGACAGATGCTAGCCACTGGAAAGTATGGCCAATCTCATTTCATCTCTATTATTCAGAATCTCAATTTATTCCCAGATTGTCAGGGTCTTCCTGCCTCCATTCTTTCAACCAGGATTTGACAGAGAAATCACATGTCATTTAACCAGCTGATTATTTAATTCCATAATCTTAAATCTCATTTTTTGCCAGGCACTCCAAGTTAAGCATTCTATTTTATTTCAGCTAAATCACGCCTTTAATAGGCCGGATCTTAGTCGGCTGGAGATTTTGATGACTTCTCCGCCAATGTAACATAAAACAGTGTCTCACACATATACCTTTTTACCATTTAGCGCTGGGGTCCCAAAAGATAAATTGAGAACTGAGTGGGAAAGAGACATGAATGAATAATACCAGCAGAAGAACAGAATAAAATAGGAAGGAAACGTTAAAGCCCTATCAGTAAATGTCAAGTATGAAATTGTTTCATATAATTTGCTGCATTGGGTCTCATGGTAACCCAAGAGTTTATTGGATTTTCCTAGATGGAGACAATCTGAGCCTTCATCCCAAGGACAAGATCAAAGCAGTAAGTTCCTTAAAGCCCCAGTGCAGAGAATTAAAACCTCCTATGTTCTCTACAACACATTCTCCTGAAATGACTCCCAGAAAGCGATTCTGAAACCCAGAGTTTTCACCATGATGCTTCACCCTCCCACTCTGGTCGTCTATGCATTCATTCATTCATTCATTCAGTAATTCACTCTTTAGTTCATTAGTTTGGTTGTTCGTTCATTCGTTCATTCTGTTGCTATTTACTGAATGCCTGCCATTCTTCTATTTCCACTAATAATGATAAGACCCGACTGGACAGCTGTAGTTATGCTTGTGTGTGTGTGTGTGTGTTCATATATGTGTGCACGTGTGTGTGAATACCTGGAATACTCACAAGCCGCAGTCAACAGTGTTTACATATAATAATGATGGCTTTTTGTTAAGTGCTTAATATGTGCCAAGCACAGTTCTAAGCGTTGGAGGGGATACAAGGTAATCAGGTTGTCCCACATGGGGCTCACAGTCTTAATCCCCATTTTACAGATGAGGTAAATGAGGCCCAGAGAAGTGAAGTGACTTGCCCAAAGTCACACAGCGGACAAGCGGCAGAGCTGGGATTTGAACCCATGACCTCTGACTCCCAAGCCTAGGCTCTTTCCACTGAGCCACGCTTCTTCTCTACATGTGTGCGTGTATGTGTGCATATATATGCATATATTCATTCATTCAATCCTATTTATTGAGCACTTAATGTGTGCAGAGCACTGTCCTACCACTTGGGAGAGTCCAATATAACAATAAACAGACACATTCCCTGTCCACAATAAGCTTACAGTCTAGAGGACTATATATCGATATATCCTCTAGACTGTAAGCTCATTGTGGGCAGGGAATGTGTCTGTTTATTGTTATATTGGACTGTCCCAAATATATAGATCTATCTTTGATATTTGAAGTTATAGTAGTATATTGTAAAAAAAAAAACTGCATGAGCTACATATTGTATAGTATATATTATAGTACATAGAGTATTTAGTATATAATTTATTTCATAGTATGCAATATGGTAGTATATAATAGTAATAGTAGTAGTACTAGTAGCATTAATTAAATGCTCACTGAGGAAAGTGTTCTCTTCTAAGCACTTGGGAAGTGCCAAACAGACATGAGATGATCCCTGTTACAGAAGAAGATTGCATACAAATTGAATGCAGGATTGACTAGTCATAGGCACAGAACAGGCAACGTGGCCAATTGTTTAGAGGACAGGCCTAAAAGTCAGAAGGACCTGGGTTCTAATCCAAGCTCCATAACTTGTTGGCTGTGTGACCTTGGGCAAGTCATATCACTTCTCTGGGCCTCATCTGGAAAAATGGTGATTAAGACTGAGCCCCATGTGGGACAGGGACTGGGTTCAACCTGATTAGCTGGTATCTGCCCCAGCACTCAGTACAGCGCCTGGCACATAGTAAGCATTTAACAAATACCATTAAAACAGAGTTAAAGATGCCCTAAGTACTTAAAGGCTAGGGATGGATGATGGGATTATACAATTTCAGGGGCTGGAAATTAATCACTGAAGGCTGGTTGAAGGAGCTGCAATTTCAGTCTGTTGGATTTGGGAAGGGAGGGAATCCCAAGAAAGGAAAATGGAGTGAAACAGGATGGTCGACGGAGAGTGAGGTACTAGTAGAAGGTCAGTTTGGGAAGGAAAGCAGCAAAAAAAAAAGTGTGGCATAGTTTATAGAGCACGGGCCTGGGAATCAGAACGACTTGGGTTCTAGTTCTGGCTCTGTCATTCATCTGCTGTGTGAACTTGATCAAATCACTTCACTTCTCTGGGCTTCAGTTACCTCATCCATAAAATGGGGATTTTATAAAATTCCCATTCCATAAAAAGGATTCCATAAAAAGGAGGCAGAAACTCCTCACCCAGGGCTTCAAGGCTGTCCATCACCTCGCCCCCTCCTACCTCACCTCCCTTCTCTCCTTCTACAGCCCACCCTGCACCCTCCGCTCCTCTGCCGCTAATCTCCTCACCGTACCTCGTTCTCACCTGTCCCGCCATCGACCCCCGGCCCACATCCTCCCCCTGGCCTGGAATGCCCTCCCTCTGCCCATCCGCCAAGCTCGCTCTCTTCCTCCCTTCAAGGCCCTACTGAGAGCTCACCTCCTCCAGGAGGCCTTCCCAGACTGAGCCCCTTCCTTCCTCTCCCCCTCGTCCCCCTCTCCACTCCCCATCTTACCTCCTTCCCTTCCCCACAGCACCTGTATATATGTATATATATATATACATGCTGTATATGTACAGCACAGCACAGCTTCCTTCCCCACAGCACCTGTATATATGTTTGTACATATTTGTTACTCTATATATTTATTTATTTATTTTACTTGTACAGATCTATTCTATTTTATTTTGTTAGTATGTTTGGTTTTGTTCTCTGTCTCCCCCTTTTAGACTGTGAGCCCACTGTTGGGTAGGGACTGTCTCTATATGTTGCCAACTTGTACTTCCCAAGCGCTTAGTACAGTGCTCTGCACAGAGTAAGCGCTCAATAAATACGATTGATGATGATGATGATTGAGCCTGTGAGCCCCATGTGGGACAGGGACTGTGTTCACCCTGATTAACTTGTATGTGCTTGGCACATAGTAAGCACTTAACAAGTACCACAATTATTATTATTAGTTCCTTCATCTGTAAAATGGGGATGAGAACTGTGAGCTCCAAGTGGGACATGGAGTGCGTCCAACCTTACTGCATCAGCCTCCTCTCTGATCTCCCATCCTCGTGTCTCTCCCCACTTCAATCTACACTTCACGCTGCTGCCCGGATCATCTTTGTGTAGAAATGCTATGGGCATGTCACTCCCCTCCTCAAAAATCTCCAGTGACTACCAATCAACCTACGCATCAGGCAGAAATTCCTCACCCCCGGCTTCAAGGCTGTCCTTGATTAAAACCCAAGACCTTCCGGCCCGTGCTCTATCCCTAGGCCACAATGCTTTCGCGCATGCTCTTTTACTTATATAAGAATATAATTGTAAAAGAGCATATACATAAATGCTACTGGGAATTGTGAGTCCTTAAATGCTCAGGTGGAGCAGAAGGGAAGCGGTGTGGCTTAGCGGAAAGAGCCCAGGCCGGGTTACCAGAGGACCTGGGTTCTAATCCCAGTTCTGCCACTTGCCCACTTGTGACCTTGGGAAAGTCACTTAACATACATTTATTCAATCGTATTTATTGAGCACTGTGTGCAGAGTACTGTACTAAGCGCTTGGGAAGTACAAGTCGGCAACATATAGAGTCGGTCCCTACCCAACAACGGGCTCACAGTCTAGAAATAACACATTCCTGTGTTACTCTTTCCCCCTTAGACTGTGAGCCCCATGCAGGACAGGGATAATTCCAAGATGATAATCTTTGTGTCTACCCTAGCGCTTAGTACAGTACTTGGCCCATAGTAAGCTCTTAACAAATGCTACAGTGATTCCCGTCTAGACTGTGAGCCCGCTGTTGGGTAGGGACCGTCTCTATATGTTGCCAACTTGGACTTCCCTAGCGCTTAGTACAGTGCTCCGCACACAGTAAGCGCTCAATAAATACGATTGAATGAATGAAGCCAGTGTTTCTACAAGTCACCTCCTCCAGCTTCCATCCCGGTCCTTCCTGTCTTCCCACTCTGCTGACTTCCAAACCAGGAATTGTTTTTTATGGTATTTGTTAAGTGCTTACTATGTGCCCGGCACTGTACTAAGCGCTGGGGTGGAGACGAGCAAATCGGGTTGGACACAGTCCCTGTCCCTCACAGGACCAGCCTTACCATAAATGTCTGCATTATTGTTTAATACAAGCGTGGCTCAGTGGAAAGAGCCCGGGCTTTGGAGTCAGAGGTCATGGGTTCAAATCCCAGCTCCGCCACTTGTCAGCTGTGTGACTTTGGGCAACTTACTTGACTTCTCTGTGCCTCAGTTTCCTCATCTGGAAAATGGGGATTAAGTCTGTGAGCCCCATGTGGGACAACCTAATCACTTTGTATCCTCCCCAGTGCTTAGAACAGTGCTTTGCACATAGTAAGCGCTTAATAAATGCCATTTTTATTATTATAGTGTCTGCACACAGTAAGGACTTAACTAATGCCTTTAAAAAAAAATAAGCAGCCTATCTTTGACTGTAAAACAGAGGAAGGCAGAGAGTTGGGTTTTTTTTTTTGACATCTTTCTCTTCGGTAATATCTGCGTTGCGTTTTTCCGGATGCTAATTGTGTCCAGGTGATGTACAGGTGCGATATGTGGGCCAACGCCAGTGCGCCTTCTGAGGTGTTTGATGGTTTGGTTGGGAAGGTTCCGTCGGGAAATCTTCTCCCTAGGCCCCTTTTAATATCCGCTCATTTCTCTCAAAATATTTCCCTTTCCTCTCGGCTGGCTAATGGCTCACTGAAGTATGAAATGAATGGGCCCCAGCCTGGAGAGTTGAGGATGTTCCTTGCTCCAATCCCCCCACATGCCGGGCTTAGGTGAAGCGGTGTGGCCTAGTGGAGAGAGCATGGGCTGGGAGTCAGAGGACCTGGGTTCTAATCCCACCTTTGCCACTGGGTGACCTTCGGTAAGTCCCTCATCCTCTCCGTGCCTCGGTTTCCTCATCTCTAAAATGGGGATTAAATCCTCTCCCCTGCCTACCTAGCTTTTGAGCCCACAGGTGCAAGGACTGTGTCCAACTCGACAGTGCTTTGCAAGCAGTCAGGGCTCAATGAATACATCTGAATTATGTATATATTATGTATAATATATATACATATATAACTATGTATATATGTTTGTACATATTTATTACTCTATTTATTCATTTATTTTACTTGTACATATCTATTCTATTTATTTTACTTTGTTAGTATGTTTGGTTTTGTTCTCTGTCTCCCCTTTTTAGACTGTGAGCCCACTGTTGGGTAGGGACTGTCTCTATATGTTGCCAATTTGTACTTCCCAAGCGCTTAGTACAGTGCTCTGCACATAGTAAGCGCTCAATAAATGCGATTGATTGATCTGAATGATTAAATGAATGATTATTTTGTATAGTAATAATAATAATAATGATAGCATTTGTTAAGCGCTTACTATGTGCAAAGCACTGTTCTAAGCACTGGAGAGGTTACAAGGTGATCAGGTTGTCCCACGTGGGGCTCACAGTCTTAATCCCCATTTTACAGATGAGGGAACTGAGGTACAGAGAAGAATAATAATAAAATAATAATGATGGCATTTATTAAGTGCTTACTATGTGCAAAGCACTGTTCTAAGTACTGGAGAGGTTACAAGGTGATCAGGTTGTCCCACGTGGGGCTCACAGTCTTAATCCCCATTTTACAGATAAGGTAACTGAGGTACAGAGAACAATAATAATAATAATAATAATAATAATAATAATGGCATTTATTAAGTGCTTACGATGTGCAAAGCACTGTTCTAAGCGCTGGAGAGGTTACAAGGTGATCAGGTTGTCCCACGTGGGGCTCATAGTCTTAATCCCCATTTTACAGATGAGGGAACTGAGGCACAGAGAATAATAATAATAATAATGGCATTTATTAAGTGCTTACTAGGTGCAAAGCACTGTTCTAAGCACTGGAGAGGTTACAAGGTGATCAGGTTGTCCCACGTGGGGCTCACAGTCTTAATCCCCATTTTACAGATGAGGGAACTGAGGTACAGAGAACAATAATAATAAAATGATAATGATGGCATTTATTAAGTGCTTACTATGTGCAAAGTACTGTTCTAAGCACTGGAGAGGTTACAAGGTGATCAGGTTGTCCCACGTGGGGCTCACAGTCTTAATCCCCATTTTAGAGATGAAGTAACTGAGGTACAGAGAATAATAATAATAATCATCATCATAATGGCATTTATTAAGTGCTTACTATGTGCAAAGCACTGTTCTAAGCACTGGAGAGGTTACAAGGTGATCAGGTTGTCCCACGTGGGGCTCACAGTCTTAATCCCCATTTTCCAGATGAGGGAACTGAGGCACAGAGAAGTAAAGTGACTTGCCCAAAGTCACACAGCTGACAATTGGTGGAGCCGGGATTTGAACCCATGACCTCTGACTCCAGAGCCTGGGCTCTGTCCACTGAGCCACGCTGCTTCTTTACACACTTCTTGTATCTACCCCAGTGCTTAGAACAGTGCTTGACACATAATAAGTGCTTAACAGCTACGATTAATAAAATCCTTTTGATCCCTGATGAATTTTAGATGCATTGATCCCAACAGGAAAGAAAAAGTGTTTTGAAGTGGCTTGTGGATTTTGTTTTTTTTTTTCATTTTTGACATCTCCTTTCTTGGTGAATTTGTGGTTTTAAAGGCCCTGGATCCTTCCAGGATCCCCGTGGGTCCTTCCCCGGGAAAGCAGCGTGGCTCAGTGAAAAGAGCACGGGCTTTGGAGGCAGAGGTCGTGGGTTCGAATCCCAGCTCCGCCAATTGTCAGCTGTGTGACTTTGGGCAAGTCACTTCACTTCTCTGTGCCTCAGTGACCTCATCTGTAAAATGGGGATTAAGACTGTGTCCCTGTGGGACAACCAGATCACCTTGTAACCTCCCCAGAGCTTAGAACAGTGCTTTGTACATAGTAAGCGCTTAATAAATGCCATCATTATTATTATTATTGTTATTCCTGGTCCCCTATAGACTGTACGCTCTTCGTGGGCAGAGAACGTGTCTGTGATATTGTAATCTCCTAAGAGCTTAGCACAGTAAGGGCTCAATAAATACACTTTAATACACTGTCAGTTGACGGACATTCAGGTGTGATCAGCCTCCAGGCTTCTGTTCGTGGGGTTGGGGAAGAGGGTTAGGGAGCCGACTTGTACTTCCCAAACGCTTAGTACAGTGCTCTGCACACAGTAAGCGCTCAATAAATACGATTGAATGAATGAATACATTTTGTCACCTGTCTGCATGATTCATTTTGTCGTCTGTCTCCCCCTTCTAGCCCGTGAGCCCGTTGTCGGGTAGGGACCGTCTCTATATGTTGCCGACTTGTACTTCCCAAGCGCTTAGTACAGTGCTCGGCACACAGTAAGCGCTGAATAAATACGACTGAATGAGTGATTACATGTTTTGTCACCTGTCTGCATGATTCATTTTGTCGTCTGTCTCCCCCTTCTAGCCCGTGAGCCCGTTGTCGGGTAGGGACCGTATCTATATGTTGCCGACTTGTACTCCCCAAGCGCTTAGTACAGTGCTCTGCACACAGTAAGCGCTCAATAAATACGATTGAATGAATGAGAAAGAGAAAAATGTGACCTAGTGGAAAGAGTCTAAGTGTGGGAGTCGTGAGACCTGGGTTCTAATCTGAGTTCCCCCCCATGCCTGCTGTGTGACCCGGGATAAGTCGCTTGACTTCTCTGGGCCTCAGCTTCGTGATCTATAAAATGGGGATTGAATACCTGTTCTCCCTCCACCTTGGACTCTGAGCCTCATGTGGGACCGAAACTCTATCGCATCCTTCTGTGGCTAGAAATGGGGAAGCAGCGTGGCTCAGTGGAAAGAGCCCGGGCTTTGGAGTCAGAGGTCATGGGTTCGAATCCCAGCTCTGCCAATTGTGAGCCGCGTGACTTTGGGCAAGTCACTTAACTTCCCTGTGCTTCAGTTACCTCATCTGTAAAATGGGGATGAAGACTGTGATCCCCCCCGTGGGACAACCTGATCACCTTGTAACCTCCCCAGCACTTAGAACAGTGCTTTGCACATAGTAAGTGCTTAATAAATGCCATTATTATTTATTATTATTATTAGTGGAGCGCTCCGGTTGGCCAGCTCACCAGCTTTGGATCCAGCTGTCAATATCGCATCTTAATTAAGCTTCCCATTTGACAGATGGGGCAACTGAGGCACAGAGAAGTTTAAGTGACTTGCCTAAGGTCACCCGGCAGACAGGTGGCGGAGGCAGGATTGGAACCCAGGTCCTCAGACTCCCAAGCCTGGGACATGCCGCTTCTCCATGGCCTGGTCGGAAGCCATTTTCTTTCCCTGGATTCCACTGGGTTGTGGAGGGAATGTGTCTAATTCTATCGTTCTCTCCCGAGCGTTCAGTACAGTCTCCTGCATGTAGGGGAAGCAGCGTGGCTCAGTGGAAAGAGCCCAGGCTTTGGAGTCAGAGGTGAGGGGTTCAAATCCCGGCTCCACCACTTGTCAGAGGTGTGACTTTCGGCAAGTCACTTCACTTCTCTGTGCCTCAGTTCCCTCATCTGTAAAATGGGGATTAAGACTGTGAGCCCCCCGTGGGACAACCTGATCACCTTGTAAACTCCCCAGCGCTTAGAACAGTGCTTTGCATGTAGTAAGCGCTTAATAAATGCCATCATTATTATTATTATTCATGCATTCAATCATATTTATTGAGCACTTACTGTGTGCAGAGTACTGTACTAAGCGCTTACTTGAATCGAATCCAGTGCTTGGCACATAATACATGCTTAGCAGATACCACTGTTGGGTAGGGACTGTCTCTACATGTTGCCAGTTTGTACTTCCCAAGCGCTTAGTACAGTGCTCTGCACATAGTAAGCGCTCAATAAATACAATTGATGATACCACATTTAATAATGATGATAACTGTGGTATTTGCTAAGCGCTTAATATGGACAAGCACAGCCCTAAATTCTGGGGTAGATAAAAGTTAATCAGGTCGGAGCCGTTCCTGTTCCACAAGGGATTCAGTCTAAGTAATAATAATAATAATAATCAATCAATCAATCAATCAATCAATCATATTTATTGAGCGCTTACTGTGTGCAGAGCACTGTACTAAGCGCTTGGGAAGTACAAGTTGGCAACATATAGAGACAGTCCCTACCCAGCAGTGGGTATTTGTTAAGCACTTACTATGTGCCAAGCACTCTGCTAAGTGCTGTGGTAGATACAAGGTAATCAGGTTGTCCCACGTGGGGCTCACGGTCTTAATGCCCATTTTACAGATGAGGTAACTGAGGCACAGAGAATTTAAGCGGCTTGCCCAAGTTCACACGGCAGACAATCAATCAATCAATCGTATTTATTGAGTGCTTACTGTGTGCAGAGCACTGTACTAAGCGCTTGGGAAGTACAAGTTGGCAATATATAGAGACAGTCCCTACCCAGCAGTGGGCTCACAGTCTAAAAAGTGGCTGAGGCGGGATTAGAATCCACGTCCTCTGACTCCTAAACCCGTGCTCTTTCCACACTGCTTCTCAAGTAGGAAGGGGAATCAAATATTAAATTGTCCTTTTGCAATGAGGAAACCGAAGTACAGAGAAATTAAGTCACTAGCCCAAGGTTACACAGCTGACAGGAACTGTACTAAGCACCCAGGTAACTACAAGATAATCAGGTTAGACTCAGTTCCCTGTCCCAGTTGGGGAGACAAGCGGGACAACAGGGATTGAATCCCCATTTGACAGATGAGGAAACTGAAGCCCAGAAAAGGTAAGTGACTTGAGCAAGGTCACAGAGCAGTCAGCTGGCAGAGCTAGGATTAGAACCCAGGTCCCCTGAACTCCAGTCCCGAGCCCTTTCCATTCATTCATTCATTCATTCAGTCGTATTTATTGAGCGCTTACTGTGTGCAGAGCACTGCACTAAGCACTTGGGAACTACAAGTCTTCCTCATCATCACCATCAATGCTACTTATTTTTTTTAATGGCATTTATTAAGCACTTACTATGTGCAAAGCACTGTTCTAAGCACTTGGGAAGTACAAGTCTTCCTCATCATCACCATCAATGCTACTTTTTTTTTTAATGGCATTTATTAAGCACTTACTATGTGCAAAGCACTGTTCAAAGCGCTGGGCACTGTTCTAAGTACTTATTGAACGCTTGCTGTTTGCGGAGCACTTTACCAAACACTTGGGAGAACGCAATACTGTTGTATGTATGTATTGCATGTATATTGTATGCATGCAATATACCCTGCCCAAAAGGAGCTTATAATCTAGAGAGGTGGGCCAGACAATATTATAAATGATTCATAATATGTAATTTAGAGAGCTCGCCTCTTGGGCTAAGGTGTGATGCTGGGCGATTTCTTCTTTCCAGGTCTTTTCGAAATGAAATGCATTCCCTGCCCACAAGCAGCTTACAATCTAGAGAGGGGGACCAGACAATATTCTAAATAAATGATTTATAATATGTAATTTAGAGAGTTCGCCTCTTGGGCTAAGGTGCGATGCTGGGTGATTTCTTCTCTCCAGGTCTTTTCGAAATGAAATGCATTCCCTGCCTACAAGGAGCTTAAAATCTAGAGAGGGGGGTCAGGCAATATTATAAATAAATTATTTATAAAATGTATTTATTATTATTTATTATATAATAGTTATTTAGTATTTAGTATTCATAATATTATAAATGATTTATAATATGTAATTTAGAGAATTTGCCTCTTGGGCTAAGGTGCGATGCTGGGTGATTTCTTCTTTCCAGGTCTTTTCGAAATGAAATGCATTCCCTGCCCATAAGGAGCTTAAAATCTAGAGGCGGGGTCGGGGGGGGCAGACAATATTATAAATAAATGATTTATAATATGTAATTTAGAGAGTTCACCTCTTGGGCTAAGGTGCGATGCTGGGTGATTTCTTCTTTCCAGGTCTTTTCAAAATGAAATGCATTCCCTGCCCATAAGGAGCTTAAAATCTAGAGAGGACAGGGGGGCAGACAATATTATAAATAAATGATTTATAATATGTAATTTAGAGAGTTCACCTCTTGGGCTAAGGTGTGATGCCGGGCGATTTCTTCTGTCCAGGTCTTTTTGAAATGAAATGAATTCCCTGCCCATAAGGAGCTTAAAATCTCGAGAGGGCAGGGGGGCAGACAATATTATAAATAAATGATTTATAATATGTAATTTAGAGAGCTCGCCTGTTGGGCTAAGGTGTGATGCTGGGTGATTTCTTCTTTCCAGGTCTTTTCAAAATGAAATGCATTCCCTGCCCATAAGGAGCTTAAAACCTAGAGAGGGCGGCGGGGGGCAGACAATATTCTAAATAAATGATTTATAATATGTAATTTAGAGAGTTCGCCTCTTGGGCTAAGGTGCGATGCCGAGCGATTTCTTCTTTCCAGGTCTTTTCGAAATGAAATGCATTCCCTGCCCATAAGGAGCTTAAAATCTAGAGAGGACAGGGGGGCAGACAATATTATAAATAAATGATTTATAATATGTAATTTAGAGAGTTCACCTCTTGGGCTAAGGTGAGATGCTGGGCGATTTCTTCTGTCCAGGTCTTTTTGAAATAAAATGCATTTCCTGCCCACAAGCAGCTTAAAATCTAGGGGTGGGGGGGGGCAGACAATGTTCTAAATAAATGATTTTTAATATGTAATTTAGAGAGCTCGTCTCTTGGGCTAAGGTGTGATGCTGGGTGATTTCTTCTTTCCAGGTCTTTTCAAAATGAAATGCATTCCCTGCCCATAAGGAGCTTAAAATCTAGAGAGGGCAGGGGGCAGACAATATTCTAAATAAATGATTTATAATATGTAATTTCGAGAGCTCGCCTCTTGGGCTAAGGTGCGATGCTGGGTGATTTCTTCTTTCCAGGTCTTTTCCAAATGAAATGCAGAAGGAACACGGCGGCAGAAGGATGCGGGGAACTTCTTTCTATTTACGGAATACCATGAAAGCCACGGCCTGGCCTACAGGCTTGCTGATGGGGCATGGAATGAAAAATAGGGAATTAAAAAATAAATCGTGAGATGCTGCTGCCATCTGCCGTCCGGATGGGAGACTCTTGTGGAGGGAAAGTTGGAACGTCTCAGATCTCAAAGCACCACGGTGAGCTCCGTTTTGACCATCATAATAATAATTTGGGTATTTGTTAAGTAAGCGCTTACTATGTGCCAATCACTGCTCTAAGCGCTGGGGGGGGTTACAAGGTAATCAGGTTGTCCCACATGGGCCTCACAGTCATAATCCCCATTTCCCAGATGAGGGAACTGAGGCACAGAGGAGTGACTTGCCCAGTCACACAGCTGACAAGCGGCGGAGCCGGGATTTGAACCCATGACCTCTGACTCCCGAGCCTGGGCTCTTTCCGCTGAGCCAAGCTGCTTCTCTGTGATTTCGCTGCATCCCTGCGTGGGACCGTCTTGGAAAATCTCTAGCACTCTTAGTGCAGTCGGGTCCTTTCTCTGTCCCCTTGTTATAATAATAATGATAATGATGGCATTTATTAAGCACTTACTATGTGCAAAGCACTGTTCTAAGTGCTGGACGCTGTCCTAAGCGCTGGGCACTGTTCTAAGCGCTGGTGAGCATTACTCAAGTGGCAAGAGTTTGGCCTAGAAAAGGCCAGAATGTCCTCCCTCCTTCTGCCAATTACTCATTCCCCGCTTCTAAGCCTTATTGAAGGCCCGACTCCTCCAAGAGGCCTTCCCTGACTAAGCCCCCTTTTCCTCTTCTCCCACTCCCTTCTGCGTCGCCCTGACTCGCTACCTTTATTCATCCACCCTCCCGGCCCCACAGCACTGATGTCCGTATCCGTAAATTATTCATTTATATTAAAGTCTGTGTCCTCTAGGCTGTAAGCTTGTTGTGGGCAGGAAATGTGTCAGACTGTACTCTCCTAAGCGCTTACTACAGTGTTCTGCGCACGGTAAGCACTCAATAAATACGATTGACTGACTGCTCTGCACATAGTACTGTCAATCGTATTTATTGACTGTAGTCAATACTGATGATGATGATGATGATGATGATGCAAAATAATCTCCAGACTACCTAAACTTTTCAAGACCTGCAGAATCAGTATATTCAGTATATAAGGACAGAGTGATATAATTCATGCCAAAAAAAAACCCCTCTCATTTGTTTCTCTACCTATGGCCTTTAAGGCCTGCGAAGAAAACATTTGAGGAGTTAAAGGAAATATGACAAACATGAAGATTTCCTCTTTTTTTTTTTAACCACCTCATCCTTACCATACTTGGGTTTTATTCTAAGATTGTGAGCCCCTGGAGGGCCAGGGATCATTGTCTAACTCTCACTTGTGCATTTTTTTCCCCAGTGCTTAGTACAGAGCTCTACACACAGTAGTTGTTTAATAAATATTATTGCTATTACAACTACTATTACTCCTCCTACTACTATGCTGCCAATTTGTACTTCCCAAGCGCTTAGGAAAGTGCTTTGCATACAGTAAGCGCTCAATAAATACGATTGAGTGAATGAATGAATTGCAACTCACAGACCGATTCAGGAGGCAAGGCAGAAAGACAGTTCAGCAACAGAAAGTTGCATTTTAATTATCGCTATTATTATGGTGTTTGTTAAGCCCTTCCTATGTGCCCAGCCTGCCTGGGGTAGATACAAATTCATCAGGTCGAGTATAGTCCCTGTCCTGCATGAAGCTCGTGATCTAAAGCAGAGGGAGAACTGGTATTGAATCCCCATTTTACAGTTGAGAAAACGGAGGCGCAGAAAAGTTGAGTGACTTGTCCAAGGTCACCCAGTGGACAAGTACGGCCTAGTGGGTAGACCACAGGCCTGGGCGTCAGAAGGACTTGGGTTCTGATGACCCTGGGCAAGCCGCTTCACTTTTCTGTGCCTCAGTTACCTCAACTGTAAAATAGGGATTAGGTCTGTCAGCCCCATGTGGGACACGGACTGTGCCCTGCCTGATTAGCTGGTATCTACCCCAGTGCTGGGGACATACTAAGTGCTTAATAAATGTCATTAGAAAAAATAAGGTGGTAGAGCTTTCCTCTAGGCCACACTGTTTCCTTAACAACTAGCCTTTGGGGCCATGGTTATCTTGCTTCTGAACCACTTTGGCCTCCTTGTCTGCCAGCCTTTCCCTCTCCAAATTATTCAGCCGCACTTTGGTCTCTTCATTGCTGTATTGTCCTTTCCAAGGAGCTTAGTACAGTGCTCTGCACACAGTAAATGCTCAATAAGCAGCGTCGTGGCTCAGTGGGGAGAGCCCGGGCTTTGGAGTCAGAGGTCATGGGTTCAAATCCCAGCTCCGCCACTTGTCAGCTGGGTGACTTTGGGCAAGTCGCTTCGCTTCTCAGGGCCTCAGTGGCCTCACTTGTAAAATGGGGATTAATACTGTGAGCCCCCCGTGGGACAACCTGATCACCTTGTATCACTCCAGTGCTTAGAACAGTGCTTTGTACATAGTAAGCGCTTAATAAATGCCATTATTATTATTATTATTATTATTATTAATAATAAATACAACTGAATGAATGAAAGTGCGGGCTGGGTTGTGATGCTAGAAGTGAGGATCTGTAGGAAGGGGGAGAGTGAGTGAATGAGCTCCCCACGGGGCAGAGAGTGGCCAGACCAGACCTCCCCTCTTTGATCTTGAGTCTCCCTACTCTCCACCCTTTAATGATAGCAGTGAGGTTTAATCATTTGTTCATTCAATCATTTATAGAGCACTTACTATTCATTCATTCAATCAAAAGTATTTATTGAGCGCTTATTATATGCAAAGCACTGTACTAAGCACTTGGGAGAGTACAACAACAGACTCATTCCAGCCCACAGTGGTTTGTTAATAATAATAGTAATGGTATTTGTTAAGCTCTTACTGTGTGTCAAGCACTGTACTAAGCGCTGGAGTAAATATAGCAAGTCGGATTGGACCCAGCCCCTGTCCCATGTGGGGCTCACAGTCTCAATTCCCATTTTACAGATGAGGTAACTGAAGCCCAGAGAAGTAAAGTAACTTGCCCAAGGCCACACAGCAGACAAAAAGCGGAGTCAAGATTAGAACTCGTGATCTGACTCTTACCCGTGCTCTATCCGCTATGCCATATTTGTTAAGCACTTGCTATGTGTCAAGCACTGTTTTAAGTACAGCGCTTAGAACAGTGCTTTGCACATAGTAAGCACTTAATAAATGCCATCGTTATTATTATTATTATTACTAGACTAGATACAAGTTAATCAGGTTGGACATAGTCCCTGTCCCACATGGGGCTCACACTCTTATCCCCATATTACAGATGAGATAATTAAGGCAAAGAGAAGTGATTTGCCCAAGTCACATAGTAGACATGGGGTGGAGTCAGGATTAGAAGCCAGGACCTTCTGGCTCCCAGGCCTGTGCTCTTTCCACTAAGCCATGCTGCCATATAATGCTTATTCAGTCACTCTCCCTCTCCTAATAATAATAATAATAATAATAATGGCATTTAGTAAGCGCTTACTATGTGCAAAGCACTGTTCTAAGCGCTGGGGAGGTTACACGGTGATCAGGTTGTCCCATGGGGGGCTCACAGTTTTTAATCCCCATTTTACAGATGAGGGAACTGAGGCACAGAGAAGTGAAGTGACTTGCCCAAAGTCACACAGCTGACAAGTGGTGGAGCTGGGATTTGAACCCATGACCTCTGACTCCAAAGCCCATGCTCTTTCCACTGAGCCAAGCTGCTTCTCTCAATAAAAATCACTGATTGATTACCTTCTACCCACATTCTCAGTCTGACACTAGACCCTGTCAATACAATCTTCTCTGCTAAAATCCACCCTTTCTTCTCCATCTAAACTGCTACCACATTAATCCAAGCACTTAACCACTTACTTAACCACTTAAGCACTTATAGAGAAGCAGTGGCTTTGGAGTCAGAGGTCATGGGTTCAAATCCCCGCTCCGCCTATTGTCATCTGGGTGACTTTGGGCAAGTCACTTTACTTCTCTGTGCCTCAGTTACCTCATCTGTAAAATGGGGATTAAAACTGTGAGCCCCCCGTGGGACAACCTGATCACCTTGTAACCTCCCCAGCATTTAGAACAGTGCTTTGCACATGGTGAGTGCTTAATAAATGCCATCATTATTATCATTAACCGATCCCACCTTGATTACTGCATCAGCTTCCTTGCTGACCTCCCTGCCTCCTGTCTCTCCCCACTCCAGTCCTTACTTCACTCTGTCCAGATCACTTTTCTACAGAAACATTCAGTTCATGTTTCCCCACTCCTCAAGAAACTCCAGTGGTTGCCCATCCACCTCTGCATCAAATGGAAACTCCTCACCCTTGGCTTTAAAGCACTCAACCATCTTGCTCTCTTCCTACCTTATTGCTCTCCTACAACCCAAACCGCACACTTTCCTCCTCTAATGCTAACCTACTCACTGTACCTAAATCTCGGCCATCTCGCCACTGACCTCTCGCCCAAGTCCGGCCTCTAGCCTGGAATGCCCTCCCTCTCCATATCCATTCATTCATTCAATCCTATTTATCGAGCCCTTACTGTGCACAAAGCACTGTACTAAGTGCTTGGGAGACTACAATATGACAACAGACACGTTTCCAGCCCACAGCGAGCTCACAGACGATCACTCTCCCCACCTTCAGAGCCTTAAGGCACATCTCCAACAAGAAGCCTTCCCCATCTATGCCATTTTCTTTTTTTCTGTGTCGCCAACTTGTTCCTTTTATTCACTCCACGCCAAAGCCCCACGGCACTTATGCACATATCCATATTTTATTTATTTACATTTTAATCATTCCCTCTAGACTCTAAGCTCACTGTGGGAAGGGAATATAACTGTTATATTCTTCTGTTGTACTCTCCCAAGTGCTTAGTATAGGGTGCTGCACACAGTAAGAGCTCAATAGACTGGATTGATTGATCTCCTCCAAGAAGCCCTCCCTGACTAGCCCATAGCCTCTCAATCAATCAGCTGGTATTTACTGAGCGCTGACTCTGTGCAGAGCACTGTACTAAGTGCTTGGGAGAGAACTCTACAATACAGTTCAACCCACGGCAAAGGGGATGGCCGACATCCGCCCACCACAGGCTGCAGAGCCACGGGAAAAAGACGCGATACTTTCCCTTCACCTCGGAAAACGCTCAATTCCGCTCCTCCCCTCCACATCCGAAGAGCAGACGAACTGGTCTCAGCCTGCCCGAGGTAGGCCCCTCTGCGGACCCTGCCAATTAGGCAAGCATCAGTTCCCAAGCGAGGTTGCCCCCGTTCCCTCTAAGGGGTTGCCCTTTGCCCTTTTCCTACCCAACATGAGTGCCCCCTCACCCTCATTAACCTTGTTTATGATTAGTGTACCGGGCTGTTGGCGCTTTTGGAGATGCAATTATCTCAGTGGCTGCCACTGCTCCCCCGGCTAAATCATGTTGCAAAGACCTCGCCTCCATCTCTGGAGAATTCACCGTGACCTTTCTTGGGAGGCTCTCGCGGCTTTAATTTATAGTTCTCAGAGAGCGCGTCTGCTGGAGTCTTGGGTCCCACCGGCCGTTGATTTCTGCTTCCAACCCCGTTATTCCCAGCTGGATCCCTGGTTTCCGGGTCGAGGAGGAATTGACCGCAAAGATACTTTTCTCCTGTCGGGAGAAAGTACACTTCCTGCCAGAGGCTTGGTGTAAATTACAACAACAACAACAACAACGGTTTGGGCATTTGTTGAGTGCTTTCTAGGTGCCAAGCACTGTACTAAGCACTGGGGTAGATACAAGAGAATCAAGTCACACATAATCCCTGTCCCACGTGGGGTTCACAGTCTAACAGGTATTGAGAAGCAGCATGATCTAGTGGATAGAATATGTCCTGGGAGTCGGAAGGACCGGGGTTCTAATCCCGACTCTGCAACTTGTTTGCTGAATGACCTTGGGAAAGTCACTTCATGTCTCTGTGCCTCGGTTACCTCATCTGCACCATGGGGATGAAGACTGTGGGACATGGACTGTGTCCAACCTGATTAGGTTTTCTCTACCCCGGCTCTTAGAAGAGTGTCTGGAACAAGGAAGTGCTTAACAAATACCACTGAAAAAAATCCCATTTTACAGATGATACCATTAAAAAATATCCCATTTTACAGATGAGGCAACTGAGGCAAAGAGAAGTTAAGCCAGTTGCCCAAAGTCACACAGCAGACAGGGTGAAGCCAAGATTAGAATCCAGGTTCTCTGACTCCCAAACCTGTGTTCTTTCCACTAAGCTGTGCTGCTTCTCAATTATTATTATCATCATTATCCTGAAAAGAAGGATCCTTTTTAACTGAGACAGTAATGAGACGGTATAATAATAATAATGATGATGGTATTTGTTAAGCGCTTACTATGTGCAAAGCACTATTCTAAGCACTGGGGGGATACAAGGTGATCAGGTTGTCCCACGGGGGGCTCACAGTCTTAATCCCCATTTTACAGATGAGGTAACTGAGGCACAGAGAAATTAAGTGACTTGCCCGAAGTCACACAGCTGACAATTGGCAGAGTTAGGATTTGAACCTGTGACCTCTGACTCCAATTCCCGGGCTCTTTCCACTGAGCCATGCTGCTTCTTTATTCCTTCTTCTGTCCACTTCAGGAATAATAACACTGTGCCAGAAACTTTCCATAGACATGAAAATCGACCCACGAGATCCACGGAGAAAACGAACCCTACCATACAGAGTTTCCAAAGGCGGTGAATTAAGTCTTTATAGAAACAACGGGCTGGAGGGAGGTTAGTCTATTCACCAGACAGGAGAGAGGACACTTGGGCGATTCTGATGCGACTCGGCGAGAGAGTGTGAAAGTCATAAGGGTTAACAAACCCTGAAGTCGAGAGGAAACAATAGGAAAACACAGGATCTGTTAGGCTGTGATTCGGGAGCTTCCCTGCTTGTATCCGAGCTATCTCTAGGAAGACAGAGATTGGGTCTGGGGTGCCGGAGCCGACCCCCGGCAACAGAGTACTTTCAGGAATGCCTTCTGGAAGCGCTTGTGACAAAGGGGATACAGGAAGGGGTTGACGGAGGAATTGAGCCACATGAGCCAGAACGCCAGATCGTACCAAGGGTCGTCTCCCTCCTTTCCGCAGGCCGCCCGGACGATGGTGAACAGGGAATAGGGAGCCCAGCAGATGGCAAAGATGATCAAGATGACGGAGAGGGACTTGGCCATTTTCCTGTCCCTGAGCAGTTTGAAACGGGATTTGCTCTCGAAGCTGGAAGGCGTGAGGGAGTGGATTCTGGGAGGGTTGAAGCCGTTGTCGTGCGCCTGGGTTCCCGTGGACAACTGCGAGCCGTCCCCCCTCTCCTCTGAGCCCATATAAAGGGCGGGCGTTCCCCCCAGCTGGCCAGGGAGACATGTCCTCCAGAGGAGACTGAGCCTCGACGGGTGGGCCCGGTCGGGGGAGGAAGGGGAAGAGGAGGAGGCGCTCTGGCTTTTGGAGAGCGTGGCGACCCAGCGGCTTCTCGTGCGGATGCTCCAGTAGATGTTCAGATTGAAGTAGGCCACGGCGAGGACGGGGATGAGGAACTCCAGCACGGAGGTGCAGACCAGAAAGTGCCACTGGGAACTGAATTCCACCTTGCAGGTCCCGTTGGGGAAGTCGCTCCTTCCCTTCACGTATTCCCAGAAGACGATGGCGGGGCCGTACACCAAGAAGGCCAGGAGCCATACGGCCGCAATCTGGGCCATGGCTCGGGGGGTGAGGCCCTGGTGAATTCGATACGACACCTACAGGGGAAGGGAGAAGACATAAACGCGGGGGTACCATGGACTCTAATCTCCTTGAGGGCAGGGAATAGTATTCATTCATTCGTCCAATCGTATTTATTGAGCGCTTACTGTGTGCAGAGCACTGTACTAAGCGCTTGGGAAGTACAAGTTGGCAACATATAGAGACGGTCCCTACCCAACAACGGGCTCACGGTCTAGAAGACTAGTAGTAGTGATAGTAGTAATAGTGGCGGTGTTGGTGGTAGTAAGAGATGTAATAGTAGAACTAGTAATAATAGTGGTGGTAATAATAATAATAATAATAATAATAATAATAATAATAATGGTATTTGTTAAGCATTTCCTATGTGCAAAGCACTGTTCTAAGCACTGGGGAGGTTACAAGGTGATCAGGTTGTCCCACGGGGGGCTCATAGTCTTAATCCCCATTTTACAGATGAGGTAACTGAGGCCCAGAGAATAATAATAATAATGATGATGGTATTTATTAAGCGTTTACTAAGTGCAAAGCACTGTTCTAAGCTCTGGAGAGGTTACAAGGTGATCAGGTTGTCCCACGGGGGGCTCACAGTCTTAATCCCCATTTTACAGATGAGGTAACTGAGGCCCAGAGAAGTGAAGTGACTTGCCCAAAGTCACACAGTTGACAATTGGCGGAGCCCGGATTTAAATCCATGACCTCTGACTCCAAAGCCCCTGCTCTTTCCACTGAGCCGTGCTGCTCCTCCTAGTAATAGGATAGTAGTAGTACTAGTAGTAATAATGGTGGTAGTAGTAATAGCAGCATGGTTCAGTGGAAAGAGCCCGGGCTTTGGAGTCAGAGGTTATGGGTTCAAATCCCAGCTCCGCCAGTTGTCAGCTGTGTGACTTTGGGCAAGTCACTTCACTTCTCTGGGCCTCAGTTCCCTCATCTGTAAAATGGGGATTAAGACTGTGAGCCCCCGTGGGACAACCTGATCTCACTGTAACCTCCCCAGCAGTTAGAACGGTACTTTGCACATAGTAAGTGCTTAATAAATGCCATCATTATTATTATCATTATTCTCTGGGCCTCAGTTACCTCATCTGTAAAATGGGGATTAAGACTGTGAGCCCCCTGTGGGACAACCTGATCTCCTTGTAACCTCCCCAGCACTTAGAACAGTACTTTGCACATAGTAAGTGCTTAATAAATGCCATTATTATTCTCTGGGCCTCAGTTACCTCATCTGTAAAATGGGGATGAAGACTGTGAGCCCCCAGTGGGACAACCTGATCTCCTTGTAACCTCCCCAGCACTTAGAACAGTACTTTGCACATAGTAAACGTTTAATAAATGCCATCATTATTATTATTATTACCACTATTATCATTATTGTCATAATTAATAATGTGACTTAGTAGTAGCAGCAGCTTTTACTGAGCACCAACAAAATGACTTGTTCCCTGCCCATAAAGAGACCACAGTCTTACATAACAAACTAAAAAAATATTTTTACAACTTGAGGGGTCAATTTTTTTGAAAAAAACAGCCCCACAGACATCTTGGCATGAATGCAAGGGGGAATGTTAGTTAATGGGTAAGTGCTAGAACTACATATTTGGTTAATGAGAATATGTCTTTGGCTTGTGCTCTTTTCTTCCAATAACTGTTGGTTCAATGCCCTGCATTAAGGAAGCTCCCAGAAAATATCACTGATTGACTGAAAGTCCAGATATATGCCACTGATTTGACTACTTCATCACTGCTGAGCACTTAGTACAGTGCTCTGCATGCAGTAATGGCTCAATAAATGTGATTGATAAATACGGCCTCCTGGTTGACCTCCCTGCCTCCTTGTCTCTCCCCACTCCGCTCCATACTTCATTCTGCTGCTACTTTATTTTCTAAATAAAGTTCAGTCCACAACTTCCCACTCCTGCGGAGGTTGCCCGCCGTCTCTGCATCGAACAAACTCCTTACCATTGACTTTAAAGCACTCAATCACCGTCCAAAATTTCCCACTCCTGCGGAGGTTGCCCGCCATCTATGTATCGAACAAACTCCTTACCATTGACTTTAAAGCACTCAATCACCTTGTCTCCTCCTATGTTCCATCTCTTATCTCCTCCAAAAGCCCAGCCCTCACACCCCGCTCCTCTAGCCCCAGCTGGCTTACTGTACCCCGATCTCACTGCCGATCCCTTTCCCGCCTTCTCCTCCAGGCCTGGAACCCCCTCCCCACCCATGTATGCCAGACCACCACTCTCTCCACTTTCAAATCCTTAGTAAGGTCACACCTCCTCCAAGAGGCCTTCCCCAATTAAGCCCTCTTTCCCCGACTCCCTTTCCCCTCTGCATCACGTACACGCTTGGATCTGTACCCTTTGGACACTCGGTATACTCGGTAAGTATATGCATATCCCTAATTTATGTATTTATATGAATGTCAAGCTCCCCCTCTAGATAGTAAGCTCATCGTCGGCGGGGAACGCGTCTAACCAACTCTGTTGTATCGTACTCTCCCGAGCGCTCACAATACACACCATCGACTGACCGGTGGGCTGAACTAAGAGAATAGCTGAGCTTTTTCTCAGTGGGCACTTCCACCAACCAATGGGGAACTTGGCTCCCTTGCAACCATAAATTCCCAAACCACTTCCCAGAAAACAGCACCTTCTAGAAACAGAAACCTAAGGAGAAGGAGCCGGCAGAACTCACGCAACAGGAGGGAGAATAGGTAGCCATATTATTGTTGACTGAAAACATCTTGGGTCCCAAGAAAGTAATTAACAAAGCCCACGAGCCTTTTCTCTAAGATTCAGCACGTGGTCCCCTTCAAATCTGTAAAAAGGGAAGATATCGCTTGTGACCTCAGTGAGAAAGCACCTGGAAGGGAAAGCTTGGACGTCCACTGACCTGGTTGCTTCCATCTACTCCTCCACCTGCAAAGGCTGGAAAAATCGACTAGTGGATGGGTAAAAACTGGAAATATTTACCATGCTCCTTATGGGAGCGTAACTGCCCTGCTATGCCTTCAAATGCAGCCACAGAAATAAGACCACATCTGCTTTGCTTTTCTTACCAATGGCCAGAGGAAATTATCAACTTCACCTGAAAATGCTAGCCAGTTTCAATGGGCTTCTAGCCAGCTGAGACTCAGCCCTGAGGATTCTGGAAACTGTAGTTCCTAAAGCCCCTCCACACACAAATCCCCCCCACCTCAATTCCTGTTGAACCCTGGCAGTAAGATGGTCTCTGGTTCATTCAATTCATTCATTCAGTTGCATTTATTGAGCACTTACTGTGTGCAGAGCACTGTACTAAGTGCTTGGAAAGTACAATTCAGCAATAAAGAGAGAGAATCCCTGCCCACACAGAGCTTATAGTCTAGAAGGGGGAACTTGGAGGACTGGGCTACAAGACAGAGTTGGGGATAATAATAATAATAATAATAAAAGTGGTATTTGTTAAGTCCTTACTATGTGCCAGGCACCGAACTAAGCACAGGGGTGGACACAAGCAAATCAGATTGGACAAAGTCCTTATCCCATGTGGGGTTCACAGTCTCAATCCCCATTTTACAGATGAAGTAACAGGGCTAGAAAAGTGAAGCGGCTCACCCAAGGTCACATAGCAGACACGTGGCAGAGCCAGGATTAGAACCCATGACCCGTCTTCCTAGCCCGTGCTCTATCCACTGTCCCATGTTGCTTCTCTCTCTCACTTCACAAGGCATATTTGGGGACCCGTCACCAGATAATAATAATAATAATAATAATGGCATTTTTATCAAGTGCTTACTATGTGCAAAGCACTGTTCTAAGTGCTGGGGAGGTTACAAGGTGATCAGGTTGTCCCAGGGTTGGGGGGGGGGGGGCTCACAGTCTTAATCCCCATTTTACAGATGAGGTAACTGAAGTGAAGTGACTTGCCCGAAATCACACAGCTGCCAATTGCTGGAGCCAGGATTCGAACCCATGACCCCTGACTCCAAAGCCCATGCTCTTTCCACTGAGCCACACTGCTTCTCTACATTCTCTGATTCTCTTCTCAAGATCAAACTTGGGGAGCTGATCCTTGGTCAGAGTTGTTGGGGGGGAGGGCATAGGACCCACTTAATATTGATAGCATTTATTAGCATTTATCAAGCACTTACTATGTGCACAGCACTGTTCTAAGTGCTGGGGAGGTTACAAGGTGATGAGGTTGTCCCACGGGGGATCACAGTCTTAATCCCTATTTTACAGATGAGGGAACTGAGGCCCAGAGAAGTGAAGTGACTTGCTCAAAGTCCCACAGCTGACAAGTGGTGGAGCCGGGATTTGAACCCGTGACCTCTGACTCCAAAGCCCAGGCTCTTTCCACCGAGCCACGCTGCTTCTCTACATTCTCTGATTCTCTTCTCAAGATCGCTGATTTCGCTGATTCTCTTGTCAAGATCATACTTGGGGAGCTGATCCCTGGTCACACTTGTTGAGGGGGGCGGGCATAGGACCCACTTAATGATTAATGTAATAATTGAGGTATTTGTAAAGCGCTTACTAGGTGACATGCACTGTTCTAAGCGCTGGGAAAGTTTAAGATCATCGGGTCAGACATAGTCTCTATCCCACACAGTGCTCACATCCCATTTTACAGATGAGGGAACTGAGGCACAGAGAAGTGAAGTGACTTGCCCAAGGTCACCCAGCAGACAAGTGGCAGAGCTGGGATTAGAACCCAGTTCCACCTGGAAAGCCAACCCTAACTCATTCAGAACCGGTTGGCATTCACGCCCTTAAGTGAATCACAGCCTAGTAAATGCCATCATTATCATCATTATTATTATCTTGATCTTTCCACCCAGCAGTCTGGGAAAGTGATTGCATTGTTTCCCTTCCAAATAACTCTGCTTTTAACTGACTCACCCACGTCAAACCCTACCTGGTTTGTTCCTTTTTATCAGACTAATCCTCATCTTCACCCAGATCTTCTCAACCTTCCCCGCAACCGGGTCTTCATTTTATCATCTCCTGAAGAATTAATCTTTTCATTCATTCATTCAATCGTATTTATTGAGCACTTACTGTGTGCAGAGCACTGTACTAAGCGCTTGGGAAGTACAAGTCGGCAACATATAGAGACGGTCCCTACCCAACAGCGGGTTCACAGTCTAGAAGGGGGAGACAGACAACAAAAGAAAACATATTAACAAAATAAAATAAATAGAATAAATATGTACAAGTAAAATAAATGGAGTAATAAATATGTACAAGCATATCACCTGCTTCTTCCCCCCTCACCTGCATCAACACATGAACTCTATGTTTTTAGACTGTGAGCCCACTGTTGGGTAGGGACTGTCTCTATATGTTGCCAACTTGTACTTCCCAAGCGCTTAGTACAGTGCTCTGCACACAGTAAGTGCTCAATAAATATGATTGATTATGATTATCTAAGTAACAGTGATAAGAACCTAACTCTAAGTCATGTGATGGTCACAGACTAACTACCACCTCTTCCAAACAGCTTTTAAAATCAATCGATCAATCGTATTTATACAGCGCTTACTGTGTGCAGAGCACTGTATTAAGCACTTGAGAGAGTAATTAATTAATTAATTGATAATGGCATTTATTAAGTGCTTACTATGTACAAAGCACTTTTCTAAGCGCTGGGGAGGTTACAAGGTGATCAGGTTGCCCCATGGGGGGCTCACAGTCTTAATCCCCATTTTGCAGATGAGGGAACTGAGGCACAGAGAAGTGAAGTGACTTGCCCAAAGTCACACAGCTGACAATTCATTCATTCATTCAATCGTATTTATTGAGCACTTACTGTGTGCACAGCACTGTACTAAGTGCTTGGGAAGTCCAAGTTGGCAACATCTAGGGATGATCCCTACCCAACAGTGGGCTCACAGTCTAGAAGGGGGAGACAGACAACAAAACAAAACATACTAACAAAATAAAATAAAACTCCACAATTGGTGGAGTTGGGATTTGAACCCATGACCTCTGACTCCAAAGCCCGGGCTCTTTCCACTGAGCCATGCTGCTTCTCTATACTCTCTATATAGAATATATATATTCTCTCTATATATAGAATACTATATATATATATACATATATATATATATATATATATATAATACTACATAACAGAGTTGGTAGATACATTCTCTGCCCACAATGAGCTTACAGTCTAGAGGATTTTAAGACAGGATTGGGATTCTTTTATCCTTTTTATTTCCAAATGTATGTACAGCAGTCTGCACAGAGTAGGTGCTCAATACATTCTATCAATGATTATTACAGTCCTCTAAACCATAAGCTCATTTTGGGCAGGGAACATATCTACCAACTCATATTGTACTCTCCAAGTACTTAATAGAGTGCCCTGTACACAATAAGTGCTCAATAAATACCACTGATTGATTGACTGATTAAAGGCAATGAAGGTTAACAGTACACTTTTGTGTTTCATTTTTCTTTGATTTTATGGTATTTGTTAAGCATTTACCATGTGCCGAGCCAGATACAAGTTAATCAGGCCAGATACAGTCCCTGTCCCACACTGGGGCTCACAGACAGAGGGAGAACAGTTATTGAATCCCCAATTTTAAAGTAAAGGAAACTGAGCCACAGAGAATTTAAGTGACTTGTCCAAAGTCACACAGCAGGTAAGGGGCAGAGGCAGGATTAGAACTCAGGTCCTTTGGCTCCAGGACCTGTGTTTTATCCCCAAGGCCGTGCTCTTTCCTTCCTGACCATGAGCTCAGTTCCCCATAATAATAATAATCATCATCATCATCAATCGCATTTATTGAGCGCTTACTGTGTGCAGAGCACTGTACTAAGCACTTGGGAAGTACAAATTAGCAACATATAGAGACAGTCCCTACCCAACAGTGGGCTCACAGTCTAAAAGTGGGAGACAGAGAACAAAACCAAACATACTAACAAAATAAATAAATAAAATAATAATAATAATAATAATAATAACAATAATGGCATTTATTAAGTGCTTACTATGTGCAAAGCACTGTTCTGAATGCTGGGGAGGTTACAAGGTGATCTGTTGTCCCACGGGGGGCTCAACAGTCTTAATCCCCATTTTACAGATGAGGTAACTGAGGCACAGAGAAGTTAAGTGACTTGCCCAAAGCCACACAGCTGACAATTGGCAGAGCTGGGATTTGAACCCATTACCTCTGACTCCAAAGTCCGTGCTCTTTTCCACTGAGCCATGCTGATAGACTCGCCCTTTTACTCTGAGGACCTCATCCTTCTTATCTCACCTAGTCTATCACCTTCAGCATGGCCTAGTGGATAGATCGTGGCCCTGGGAGTCAGAAGGATCTGGGTTCTAATCCCGACTCTGCCACTTGTCAGCTGTGTGACTTTGGGCAAGTCACTTCACTTCTCTGTGCCTCAGCTCCCTCACCTGTGAAATGTGGATTAGTAATAATAATAATAATGGCATTTATTAAGCGCTTACTATGTGCAGAGCACTGTTCTAAGCGCTGGGGCGGTTACAAGGTGATCAGGTTGTCCCACGGGGGGCTCACAGTCTTAATCCCCATTTTACAGATGAGGGAACTGAGGCACAGAGTAAGACTGTGAGCCCTACTTGGAACAGGGACTATGTCTAAAGTCATTATCTTGTATCTCCCCCAGCACTTAGAACAGGGCCTGCCACATAGTAAGCGCTTAACAAACACAATTATTATTATTATTATTATTACTATTAACTTTCAAATAGACTTGGGACTTCTTTTCTTCTACCGCGTTTCCCTAAACTGGAAAAAGGGAGCCGGAAAAGTGAACATTCCCAGGTTCTACTTACAGCATTAAAGACGGACTGGTAGCGGTCGTAGCTGATGAGGACAATGTTAAAAGCTGAAGCCGTGCAACTGAGATAGTCGATAACCAGCCAGAATTTACAGAGCTCTCTTCCGAACGGCCATCTGTTTGTCAAGGCATACGGGATATATAAAGGGATGCAGATGGCACCTATGGAAAGAAAAGTCAGAATAATTATTCCAAACGGAGCGTTGGATTGTTCTAATGATTTCTCCCAACGATATCGGTGTGAATCCAATAAAACCATCTAGTAGCAACGGAGTCATTCAACTTCCCATCTATCTTGGTGCAGAATACTGATAGGACTTATTGAGAACCTAATTTTGACCACCGCTGAATAACAAAGTCATTTTAACAATAACACTCAACAGTCTGGTACACAGACAAAGTTTAGCAATATTTCACCTGGTGAAAAACAGGAGAAGCAGCATGTCTTAGTGGTTAGAGAACAGCCTTGGGAGTCAGAGGACCTCAATTCTAATCCCATCTCTGCCACTTGCTTGCTGTGTGATCTTGGGCATGTCAGTTACCTTCTCTGTGCTTCAGTTTCCTCGGCAATAAAATGGGGATTAAGACTGTGAGCCCCATCGTGGGACAGGGACTGTGCCTGAACTGATTATCTTGCATCTACCTCAGTGCTTAGTATAGTGCCTGGCATGTGATAAGTGCTTAACAAATACCATACAGAAACAAAACTCAATTCTGCTCCCTCTTTTTGTTAACTTACAGTACAGGTTTTTAAGTGCGATGGGATAGCCAGTGAGGTAACCTTAAACAGCTGAAGTATTTAGTGGCCATGGAGAGGAGATTTTGATGAACATCTGAATTTCATGACAAGCACTTCTCCCTGTCAAAATGTCCTTGGTGTCATCATACTATTCTGTTGCCGAATTGTACTTTCCAAGCGCTTAGTACAGTGCTCTGCACACAGTAAGTGCTCAATAAATACGACTGAATGAATGAATTTCGAATGAATTTCATTTAGCTAGAAACCCCCAATTTCATCAGAAAATGCAGAGCAGGAAGAATCGGATAGCAATGTGGCCTAGCAGAAAGAACACGGGCCTGGGAGTAGAAGGACCTGGGTTCTAATCCTGGCTTTGCTATGGAACCTTGGGCAAGTCACTTAACTTCCCTGTGCCTTGGTTTCCTCAACTGTAAAATGGGGATTCAGTACCTGTTCTGCCTCTTTCTTAGACTGTGAACCCTATGTGGGACAGGGACCAGAATGGCCGAGTGATTAAGGCGTTGGACTTAAGATCCAATGGACGTGTGTCTGCGTGCGTTCGAACCCCACTTCTGGTAAGGATTTTTCTCCCTGTGAGGTTGTTGTTGGGTAGGGACCGTCTCTATATGTTGCCAATTTGTACTTCCCAAGCGCTTAGTACAGTGCTCTGCACACAGTAAGCGCTCAATGATGATGATGATGGCATTTATTACGTGCTTACTCTGTGCAAAGCACTATTCTAAGCGCTGGGGGAGATACAAGGCAATCAGGTTGTCCCACGGGGGGCTCACAGTCAATCCCCATTTTCCAGATGAGGGAACTGAGGCCCAGAGAAGTGAAGTGACTTGCCCAAAGTCACACAGCTGACAATTGATGGAGCCGGGATTTGAACCCATGACTTCTGGCTCCAAAGCCCAGGCTCTTCCCACTGAGCCACGTTGCTTCTCAGTAAATACGACTGAATGAATGATTGAACCTGATTAGCTCTATCTCAGCGCTTAGTACAGTGACTGGCACAGAGTAAGCACTTAACAAATACCATATAAAACAAGGAGACCACTGCAGCAATAGCCACAGAGAGCATCACAACGACAACCACGGAGAACACCACAGCTACAGCTCCAGGGCCCACTGAGATTTCAGCCACAGAGACCTCAGCAGCTACTCTCACAGAGACCACCCCTTCTACTACCACAAACAGGAATGTCTGTCAATCAATTGATCAGTGGTATTTAGCGAGCACTTATTACACATAGAGCACTGTACTAAGCACTCAGGAGAATACAGTACGACAGAGTTCCTCACCCCTAAGGAGCTGTCCAGTATAAAATAAACAAAAGTCCTCTGTAGGTTTGGCCCCACACTGACTCATCTTGAAATTCTCAGATTTCCTTGCATCTCCGTACATCGGATTTCTTCAAGTCAGCCAGACTTTTCACCCAGCCCTTCAGTCATACCTAACCATTTCGCCCCCGGTACTCACAGGCTCCTGTTAAAACTTGCATTCAGGCGCCCAAAAAGTTAAGACTTTGAACAGTAGTTTATTCTTCAGGTGGCTTCTTTGACAGAAAGTATCCAGAATATGATGGAAAAGACCTTTGAAGTTTAGCCTTCTACTAAACAGTTAAGAAATACATTGAACGAGCTACCGCCTCATTTTCTCTAACAGAAATCTGATAAGGCAAAAATGAAATGAGTAAACCTGAATACGGCTTAATCTACAAATCTACATGCATGAGAAAGCAGACCTGCAAAAACAAAACCATTCGCTCCAGGCAAATATATTTTGAAATCATTCAAGTAGGTTATCTATTTTCAATAAACCAAAAATATGCACATTTTCAGACATTCATTCATTCTGAAAGGATCTTTAAAAAGACTCCGTTGTGACAATCATAGGCATTCGTTTGTCATCAGTGATGCTGATCTGCAGAAGGTCTCTTGAAATTTCACGAGTTGCCCTCGAGAAATGCCAAGGCATTCATTTGTTCATTCATTCATTCAATCAATCGTATTTATTGAGCACTTACTGTGTGCAGAGCACTGTACTAAGCACTTGGGAAGTACAAGTCGGGAACATATAGAGACAACGGGCTCACAGTCTAGAAGGAGGAAACAGACAACAAACCAAAACATGTAGACAGGTCAACAATTAAGGAACTTAGTTCTCAAATGATGAGTAGTAACTTACCAACTAGGAAGTCAGAAATCGCCAAGTTAAGAAAGAAATAATTACTCCGAAGTCTAAGATTTTTGTCCCCTATAAAAGCCACGATAACCAAGGCATTTCCGAGCACTGTAACGAGAGCTAACAGAATCATGAGGAATTGTAGGAGATTTAAAATTCCTGGTGAAAAATGAATATTCTCCACTTTGGAGGATGAATTTAAGAAGCCAGATGTTCTCTCCTCACACAAATCCCCCGTGCTGTTGTTGCACATATTTGGAATCTGATGTAGATGGATCGGCGAAGCGAAACCCTGAGCTGTAAATGAATCGAACGTGTCAGTTCTGGCAAAACTGGGTGTGGAAAGCCTTTACTACATTTCTTTTCTCTGAGAGTGTCCCATCAACCTCTAGTACCACTATCGCTTCATCAGAGCTTCCTGATTCTAGAAAAATGATGAAACTGTGGTGGATTTTCCTACAGCAGACGCTGAAGAATTTGCGGCCGATCAACAGGGGGCCGAATTTTCACTGGCATATTTTTAGGATCGTTATCCAAGCCCATCCTGTTATTCTGGGCGACCCTGTAGAGTATTTGCTATCATAAATCTAGCCTTGGAATGCTCAACTGCATTTCCTTCCACAAAGATTGGGGTTTGGGTAAATGCGCTTTTTTAAAAAAAGAACTGTTCACATCTACTCTCTACAACCTTATCACTGCTTTCCTTTACATTTATTTTTAAACCACTTTGGTTTTTAAACCACCAGGCTCCATTTCCCTTCTTTACAATGTCTCTCTGAGAGAAAAATAGTAAATGGCCTAGTCCTTTAACTGCTCTGCCTCTCGGTTTCCCCATCAGTAAAATGGGGATTAATAATGATAATAATAATAATAATAATGGTATTTGTTAAGTGCTTACTATGTGCCAAGCACTGTTCTAAGCACTGGGGGGGTTACAAGGTGACCAGGTTGTCCCATGTGGGGCTCACAGTCTTCATCCCCATTTTACAGATGAGGTAACTGAGGCTCAGAGAAGCGAAGTGACTTGCCCAAAGCGACACAGCTGACAAGTGGCAGAGCCAGGATTAGAACCCATGACCTCTGACTCCTAAGCCCAAGCTCCTTCCACTGATCCACGCTGATTCTCAGAGGTCAGAGCAGGGCAGTGGAGGGGCACCTGGTCTCTCTTCCCACTCTAGTGTGAGCCCCACTTGGGCTCTGCATCTGACCTGATAATCTTGAATCTACTCCACCACTCAGAACAATCAATCAATCAATCAATCAATAGCATTTATTGAGCGCTTACTGTGTGCAGAGCACTGTACTAAGCGCTTGGGTAGTACAAGTTGGCAACATATGAGAAGAACAGTGCTTGAGACATGGTAAGTGCTTAACAAATACCACAATTCTTCTTCTCCTTCTGCAAAAGTGTCAGATCAATCAGAACCTGAGTCTTACCCCAATCATCCCTGATCATCTCTACTTGACTTTATCCAAGTCCTTAAATCCGAAAACCTTTTTTATAGTACTTGTTAAGCGCTGACTATGTGCTAAACACCGGGGTAGATACAAGCTAATCACATGGGACTCAGTCTATGTCCCACATGGGCTCACAGTCTTCACCCCACTTTACCGATGAGGTAACTGAGGCACAGGGAAGCGAACGGACTTCCCCAAGATCACAAAGCAGACCAGCAGTGGAGCCAGAATTAGAATACAGTTGCCTTTGACTTCCAGCCCAGTGTTCTAGCCATTAGGCCACGCTACTTCTCAAATTCTGCAGCTTCAAAAACGTGCTTGTGAAGGTCCAGGTTTCCGCTGTGCGGAGAGATGGCTTAAGGGGCCGTGTTGTGGAATGGACTGGATTTCCATTTTCTGGGTGGGCTCCAGAGATCACAGATGGGGTCTCTAGGGCTGGGCTGTGTAGGGGGACTGGTTAGACAGGTAAAGAAGACAGTGGTTATGGTAGTATGGAAAGGAGGAATTGGGTTAATGAGTGAAGGATGTAGGAAAACAAGTGGTCAGCAAGAAGCCACAGGAGGGTAGACAAAAATCTCATTTCCTAAAATCTAGCTCGAAGTGACAGAGATAGCAATTTGTTGCAACAGTGCACTAAAACTTCCTTCTCCTTTCTGAACTTTCTTAACCTAATTCGAAAAATGATGATAAGGAATTCATGAAGAGCTCTCATCTTTTCCCTCTGGAATCTCCCTTAGTGTCAGTTTCTCACCTTTGCAAGCACTCTTCTTGGAAGAGTGGTTAAGTAATAATCCTGGTATTTGTTAATAACTGCGGTATTTGTTAAGCACGTCTATGTGCCAGGTACTGAACTAAGCACTGGGGTAGATACCAGATAATCAGTTTGGACACAGTCCCTGTTCCACATGGGGCTCACAATCTTCAGAGAAGCAGTGTGGCTCAGTGGAAAAGAGCCTGGGCTTTGGAGTCCGAGGTCACAGGTTCAAATCCCTGCTCCGCCACTTGTCAGTTGTGTGACTTTGGGCAAGTTACTTCACTTCTCTGGGCCTCAGTTCCCTCACCTGTAAAGTGGGGATGAAGACTGTGAGCCCCCTGTGGGACAACCTGATCACCTTGTAACCTCCCCAGTGCTTAGAACAGTGCTTTGCACATAGTAAGTGCTTAATAAATGCCATTATTATTATTATTATCCCCATTTTACAGATGAGGGAACCGAGGCCAGAGCAGTGAAGTGACCTGCCCAAGGTCACACAAGCAGACAAGTGGCAAGGCCGGGATTAGAACCAAGGTCATATGACATCCAGGCCCATGCTCTTTCCACTAGGCCATGTAGTTAAGTGCTTACTATTTGCTGAGCACTGTTGTAGAAACAATACAATAAGATGGAACATGATCCCAATCCCACATGGGGTTCACAATATAATCATCAGCAGCAGCAGTGGTATTTATTAAGCTCTTACTGCATGCAGAGCACTGTACTGAGCACCTGGGAGAGTTACAATACAATAGAGTTGGCAGACAGATTCCCTGCCTATCAACGAGCCTAGGGGAGGTGACAGACATTAAAATAAATAAGCGATTTATAGGATATATTTTAAAAAGATTCATCTACAGTGAAGGGAAAGAGCTAAAGGGGACAAGGTTTGGGTGGAAGATAAGGAGTTCTATTTCGGATATGGTGCGTTTGCGGTGTCTGTGGGACATCTAGATGTCCTGAAGGCAGGAGAAAATGTGAGACTGCTGAGACAGAGAGAGGTCAAGGCTGGAGATGTAAATTTGGGAATCATCCACATAGATGGTGGAATCATCCACATGGTAGTTGGAGCCAGGGGAGTGATGGGAAAGGAGGACGGGTATCTTATCCCCAATTTTACAGATGCGAAAATGGAGGCACAGGAAAGTGAAGTGATTTGGCCATTGTCACACAGCTGGCAAGTGGCAGTGGTGGGATTCGCACCCAGATCTCCTGACTCTCAGGACGTGCTCTTTCCACCAGGCCACACCCACTTCCCTGTCTTTGGTGAGGCCAGCTTCCCATCCCCCTTCCTAGCCTCTCAGCCTGGCCTCTGGCTATCAATCAATCAATCATATGTGCAGAGAACTGTACTAAGAGCTCAGGAGAGGACAGTACAGCAGAATTAGCAGACACATTCCCTGCCCATAATGAGCTTACAGTCTAGAGATCATGACACCCAGGGCAACAGCAGTATTTATAACTGGTATTTATTGAAGGCTTGCTTGTGTAGACTGCTGTACTAAGTGCTTGGGCAAATACGTGGCCAAGTGGATAGAGCATGCATTTGGGAGTCAGAAGGATCTGGGTTCGAATCCCAGCTCCGACACTACTACTACTACTACTACTACTTCTTCTTCTTCTTCTTCTTCTTCTTCTTCTTCTTCTTTTCTTCTTCTTCTTCTTCTTCTTCTTCTTCTTCTTCTTCTTCTTCTTCTTCTCCTTCTCCTTCTCCTTCTTCTTCTTCTCCTTCTTCTTATTACTATTATTATTATTGTTGCCTGCAATGTGACTTTGAGCAAGTCACTTGACCTCTCTGAGCCTCACTTTCCTCATCTATCAAATGGGCCTTAAGACCATGAGCCCCATGTGGGACAGGGACTTTGCCTAACCTGATTAGTTTGTGTCTACCTCAGCGCTTAGGACAGTGCTGGACACAAAGTAAGCGCTTAACAAATGCCATCATCAGCAATCCTATTATTACTATTTTTATTAATATGACAGACCCCACAGACACAGTTCCTGCCCACAAGGAGCTTAGGGTTAAAGGAAGAGGGTCAGAGCCAGATCGGAAACTTCGGGTGTTGTCAAGCAGGGCTGGCGTCCTTGCTTTTTCCACTAAGCCCTGCTATCAGACCAAAGGAAGATTTTCCTTGTGTACATTCTTGAGGGAAAACGTCCTTCATTCATTCAGCAGTATTTACGGAGCACTTACCATGTGCAGAGCACTGTACTAACCACTTTGAAGAGTACAATATAACGACAAATAGACACATTCCCTGCCCACAACGAACTTATGGTCTGGAGGTGAAGAAAAGCGGGGGATAATGGGCAAAGAGGAGGATCTGTTTATCACCAGGTGTCCCCCCAAGGAGGTTTCCACCTTCTCTGCAGGAAGAGGAGGAGGAGGAGTCACCTCCTCCTGTAGTCACAGGAGTCACCTGTAGTCGCAGGGGTTAAGAAATGACCAGGGCGGAGATGATTTAAAGACGCGATCCCAAGTACCCTTCGTACATGTTGGAGGAAGAGCGTTAAAGGGATGGTATCTGTTTCCTCTTTCTGGAAGTTTTGGGAACCTCCAACCACAACCCTGAGTCCCTGAAGCTGAGCCCATGCTCCAGGGAGTGATCTTTGCTGTTCCCCAGCCCTGCCGGACTGCTGGATCATTGGATCACTGTCCTCTCCTGGTCCTTTTATCTCTCTGGCTACTCCTTTTCAACTTCTTTCACAGGCATCTCCTCTGCCTCCCACTCTCTGACAGTGAGGGTTCCTCGAGGCTCAGTACTAAGTTCCCTTCTCTTCTCCATCTACACCCACTCCCTTGGAGAACTTATTTGCTCCCACGGCTTCAACTGCCATCACTACGCAGTTGATTCCCAAATCTGCCTCTCCAGCCCTGACCTTTCAATTTCTCTACAGTCTCACATTTCCTCCTGCCTTCAGGACATCTCTACTTGGATGTCCCACCAGCACCTCAAACCTAACATGTACAAAACAAAACTTGTCATCTTTCCACCCAAACCCTGTCCTCCACGTCTTTCCCATCCCTGTAGACAACACCATCATTCTCTCTGTCTCACGAGCTTTTAACATTGGCATTATCCCCGACTCATATCTCTGATTCAACCCCTATATTCAATGTCATCAAGTCCTTTAGGTTCTACCTTCACAACACCACTAGAACCTGCCCTTTCCTCTGCATCCAAATTTCTACTATGCTGATCCAAGCACTTATCCTAACCCGCTTTAATTATTGTATCAGCTTCTTAGTTGACCTCCCTGCCTCCTGTCTCTCCCCACTCCGTTCACACTTCGCTCTACTGCCCGGATCATTTTTCTACAAAAACTTTCAGTCCATGTCTCCCCTGCCCTACCTTACCTCACTGAATTCCTACTACAGCCTAGCCCACGTGCTTAGCTCCTCTCATTGTGCCCCTATCTCATCTATATCACTGTTGACCCCTTTCCCACATAATTCCCCTAGCATGGAACTCCCTGCCCCATCCATATATGCCAGATCATCACTCTCAGCACCTTCAAAGCCTTAACTCACATCTCCAAGAGGCCTTCCCCTATTAAGCCTTCTTTTTCCCGCTTCCCTCTCCCTTCCATTTCATTTGTGCACTTGAATCTGTGACCTTTGGGCATCTGATATTCATCTCCATCCTCAACTCCACACCACTTATGTACATATCTATGAATTTTATATATTATAAATTGTTTACTTAATGTATGTTTCTTAATTGTTACTTAATGTCTTAAGATCAGTGTGGGCAGGGAACGTGTCTGCCAACTCTGTTGGATTGTATTCTCCCAAAGCACTTAATACTGTACTCTGCACACAGTGAGTACTCAGTAAATACCATTGATTGGTTCAACACACATTTTCAATCTGTCATGAAATCCTTTCCATCTTAAAAAAAAATTAGAAAACAACCCTTTTATCTTCATCCAAACTGCTACTGCATTGACCCAAGCACTTGTCATATCCTGCTTCGATTACTGCCCACCTTTTCAATGTCATGAAATCCTTTTCTTCCTATCCTAAAAAAAATCTCTAGAGTCCACCCTTTTATCACCATCCACACTGCTACAACACTGATCCAACCAATTGTCATATCCTGCTTTGACCTCCGCACCTGCCTCCTCGCTGACCTCTCATCCTCTTGTCTCTCCACTCTACAGTCCATACTTCACTCTGCTGCCTGGATATCCATTCTATTTATTTTATTTTTTTAGTATGTTTGGTTTTGTTCTCTGTCTCCCCCTTTTAGACTGTGAGCCCACTGTTGGGTAGGGACTGCCTCTATATGTTGCCAACTTGTACTTCCCAAGCGCTTAGTACAGTGCTCTGCACACAGTAAGTGCTCAATAAATATGATTGATTGATTGATTGATTGATTGACAGGGCACGGGCCTGGGAGTCAGAAGGTTTGCTGCCATTTGTCTGCTGCATGGGGTTAGGGCATGGGCCCGGGAGTCACAAGGTTTGCTGCCATTTTTCTGCTGCATAGGGACAGCTGTATATATGTATATATGTTTGTACATATTTATTACTCTATTTATTTATTTATTTTACTTGTACATATCTATTCTATTTATTTCATTTTGTTAGTATGTTTGGTTTTGTTCTCTGACTTCCCCCTTTTTTGACTGTGAGCCCACTGTTGGGTAGGGACTGTCTCTATATGTTGCCAACTTGTACTTCCCAAGCGCTTAGTACAGTGCTCTGCACACAGTAAGTACTCAATAAATACGATTGATTGATTGATTGATTGATTGATTGACAGGGCACGGGACTGGGAGTCAGAAGGTTTGCTGCCATTTGTCTGCTGCATGGGGATAGGGCACGGGCCTGGGAGTCACAAGGTTTGCTGCCATTTGTCTGCTGCATAGGGATAGCTGTATATATGCATATATGTTTGTATATATTTATTACTCAGCTTATTTATTTATTTTACTTGTACATATCTATTCTATTTATTTTATTTTGTTAGTATGTTTGGTTTTGTTCTCTGTCTTCCCCCATTTAGACTGTGAGCCCACTGTTGGGTAGGGACTGTCTCTATATGTTGCCAACTTGTACTTTCCAAGCGCTTAGCACAGTGCTCTGCACACAGTAAGCGCTCAATAAATACGATTGATTGATTGATTGATTGACAGGGCACGGGCCTGGGAGTCAGAAGGTTTGCTGTCATTTGTCTGCTGCATGGGGTTAGGGCACGGGCCTGGGAGTCACAAGGTTTGCTGCCTTTTGTCTGCTGCATAGGGACAGCTGTATATATGTATATATTTTTGTACATATTCATTACTCTATTTATTTATTTTACTTGTACATATCTATTCTATTTATTTCATTTTGTTAGTATGTTTGGTTTTGTTCTCTGACTTCCCCCATTTAGACTGTGAGCCCACTGTTGGGTGGGGACTGTCTCTATATGTTGCCAACTTGTGCTTCCCAAGCGCTTAGCACAGTGCTCTGCACACAGTAAGTACTCAATAAATATGATTGATTGATTGATTGATTGACAGGGCACGGGCCTGGGAGTCAGAAGGTTTGCTGTCATTTGTCTGCTGCATGGGGTTAGGGCACGGGCCTGGGAGTCACAAGGTTTGCTGCCATTTGTCTACTGCGTAGGGACAGCTGTATATATGCATATATGTTTGTACATATTTATTACTCTGTTTATTTATTTATTTTACTTGTACATATCTATTCTATTTATTTCATTTTGTTAGTATGTTTGGTTTTGTTCTCTGACTTCCCCCTTTTAGACTGTGAGCCCACTGTTGGGTAGGGACTGTCTCTATATGTTGCCAACTTGTGCTTCCCAAGCGCTTAGCACAGTGCTCTGCACACAGTAAGCGCTCAATAAATACGATTGATTGATTGATTGATTGACAGGGCACGGGCCTGGGAGTCAGAAGGTTTGCTGTCATTTGTCTGCTGCATGGGGTTAGGGCACGGGCCTGGGAGTCACAAGGTTTGCTGCCTTTTGTCTGCTGCATAGGGACAGCTGTATATATGTATATATTTTTGTACATATTCATTACTCTATTTATTTATTTTACTTGTACATATCTATTCTATTTATTTCATTTTGTTAGTATGTTTGGTTTTGTTCTCTGACTTCCCCCATTTAGACTGTGAGCCCACTGTTGGGTGGGGACTGTCTCTATATGTTGCCAACTTGTGCTTCCCAAGCGCTTAGCACAGTGCTCTGCACACAGTAAGTACTCAATAAATATGATTGATTGATTGATTGATTGACAGGGCACGGGCCTGGGAGTCAGAAGGTTTGCTGTCATTTGTCTGCTGCATGGGGTTAGGGCACGGGCCTGGGAGTCACAAGGTTTGCTGCCATTTGTCTACTGCGTAGGGACAGCTGTATATATGCATATATGTTTGTACATATTTATTACTCTGTTTATTTATTTATTTTACTTGTACATATCTATTCTATTTATTTCATTTTGTTAGTATGTTTGGTTTTGTTCTCTGACTTCCCCCTTTTAGACTGTGAGCCCACTGTTGGGTAGGGACTGTCTCTATATGTTGCCAACTTGTGCTTCCCAAGCGCTTAGCACAGTGCTCTGCACACAGTAAGCGCTCAATAAATACGATTGATTGATTGATTGATTGACAGGGCACGGGACTGGGAGTCAGAAGGTTTGCTGCCATTTGTCTGCTGCATGGGGTTAGGGCACGGGCCTGGGAGTCACAAGGTTTGCTGCCATTTGTCTGCTGCATAGGGACAGCTGTATATATGTATACATGTTTGTACATATTTATTACTCTACTTATTTATTTATTTTACTTGTACGTATCTATTCTATTTATTTTATTTTGTCAGTATGTTTGGTTTTGTTCTCTGTCTTCCCCCATTTAGACTGTGAGCCCACTGTTGGGTAGGGACTGCCTCTATATGTTGCCAACTTGTACTTCCCAAGAGCTTAGTACAGTGCTCTGCACACAGTAAGTGCTCAATAAATATGATTGATTGATTGATTGACAGGGCACGGGCCTGGGAGTCAGAAGGTTTGCTGCCATTTGTCTGCTGCATGGGGTTAGGGCACGGGCCTGGGAGTCACAAGGTTTGCTGCCATTTGTCTGCTCCATAGGGACAGCTGTATATATGTATATATGTTTGTACATATTTATTACTCGGCTTATTTATTTATTTTACTTGTACATATCTATTCTATTTATTTTATTTTGTTAGTATGTTTGGTTTTGTTCTCTGTCTTCCCCCATTTAGACTGTGAGCCCACTGTTTGGTGGGGACTGTCTCTATATGTTGCCAACTTGTGCTTCCCAAGCGCTTAGCACAGTGCTCTGCACACAGTAAGTACTCAATAAATACGATTGATTGATTGATTGATTGACAGGGCACGGGCCTGGGAGTCAGAAGGTTTGCTGTCATTTGTCTGCTGCATGGGGTTAGGGCACGGGCCTGGGAGTCACAAGGTTTGCTGCCATTTGTCTGCTGCATAGGGACAGCTGTATATATGCATATATGTTTGTACATATTTATTACTCTGTTTATTTATTTATTTATTTTACTTGTACATATCTATTCTATTTATTTCATTTTGTTAGTATGTTTGGTTTTGTTCTCTGACTTCCCCCTTTTAGACTGTGAGCCCACTGTTGGGTAGGGACTGTCTCTATATGTTGCCAACTTGTACTTCCCAAGCGCTTAGTACAGTGCTCTGCACACAGTAAGTGCTCAATAAATACGATTGATTGATTGATTGAGTGACAGGGCACGGGCCTGGGAGTCAGAAGGTTTGCTGTCATTTGTCTGCTGCATGGGGTTAGGGCACGGGCCTGGGAGTCACAAGGTTTGCTGCCATTTGTCTACTGCGTAGGGACAGCTGTATATATGCATATATGTTTGTACATATTTATTACTCTGTTTATTTATTTATTTATTTTACTTGTACATATCTATTCTATTTATTTCATTTTGTTAGTATGTTTGGTTTTGTTCTCTGACTTCCCCCTTTTAGACTGTGAGCCCACTGTTGGGTAGGGACTGTCTCTATATGTTGCCAACTTGTACTTCCCAAGCGCTTAGTACAGTGCTCTGCACACAGTAAGTACTCAATAAATATGATTGATTGATTGATTGATTGATTGACAGGGCACGGGCCTGGGAGTCAGAAAGTTTGCTGTCATTTTTCTGCTGCGTGGGATTAGGGCACGGGCCTGGGAGTCACAAGGTTTGCTGCCATTTGTCTGCTGCATAGGGACAGCTGTATATATGTATATATGTTTGTACATATTTATTACTCTACTTTATTTATTTTACTTGTACATATCTATTCTATTTATTTTATTTTGTTAGTATGTTTGGTTTTGTTCTCTGTCTTCCCCCATTTAGACTGTGACCCCACTGTTGGGTGGGGACTGTCTCTATATGTTGCCAACTTGTACTTCCCAAGCACTTAGCACAATGCTCTGCACACAGTAAGTGCTCAATAAATACGATTGATTGATTGATTGATTGACAGGGCACGGGCCTGGGAGTCAGAAGGTTTGCTGTCATTTGTCTGCTGCATGGGGTTAGGGAACAGGCCTGGGAGTCACAAGGTTTGCTACCATTTGTCTGCTGCATAGGGACAGCTGTATATGTGTATATATGTTTGTACATATTTATTACTCTACTTATTTATTTATTTTACTTGTACATATCTATTCTATTTATTTCATTTTGTTAGTATGTTTGGTTTTGTTCTCTGACTTCCCCCTTTTAGACTGTGAGCCCACTGTTGGGTAGGGACTGTCTCTATATGTTGCCAACTTGTACTTTCCAAGCGCTTAGTACAGTGCTCTGCACACAGTAAGCGCTCAATAAATATGATTGATTGATTGATTGATCATTCGTTCAGTCATTCAGTCATTCAATCGTATTTATTGTACCAATAAATTAAAGCAGATTTAAATTTGGACATGTCACTTCACTTCTCTAAGCTTCGGTTACCTCATCAGAAAAATGGGGATTAAGGCCGTGTGCCCCGTGTCGGCCAGAGATTGTATCCAACCAGATTAGCTTGTATCTACCCCAGCGCTAAGAACAATGCCCAGTATATAGTAAGCACTTAACAAATGCCATTAAAAAATTAGAACTCAGGTCCTCTGACTCCCAGTCTTTCCCCTAGGCCACGCTGCTTCCATCTTACCCCTCCTCTGCCCTTTCCATTCCCTCTTAATAATGATAATTCTAGTATTTGTTTAGCCAAATAGAGGCATAGAATAGTGAAGTGACTTAAACAAGGTCCCACACAGACAGCTGGAGGAGCTGGGATTAGAACCCAGGTCTTCTGACTTCTTTCAACTGGGTGATGCTACTTCCCCATTTGCTCATTTGGGATGCAATCGATCAATCAGTCAATCAGTGGCATTTATTGAGCCCTTACTGTGTGCGGAGGACTGAACTAAGCGCTTGGAAAAGAGAAGCAGCGTGGTTCAGTGGAGAGAGCACGGGCTTGGGAGTCAGAGGTCATGGGTTCGAATCTCAGCTCACCAATTGTCAGCTTGGTGACTTTGGGCAAGTCACTTAACTTCTCTGTGCCTCAGTTACCTCATATGTAAAATGGGCATTAAGACTGTGAGCCCCATGTGGGACTACCTGACTAGCTTATATCCCCCCCCAGTGCTTAAAACAGTTCTTGGCACATAGTAAGTGCTTAACAAATTCCATCCCAGTGCTTAGAACAGTGCTTTGCACATAGTGAGTGCTTAATAAATGCCATTATTATTATTATTATTATTACAATATAATAGAGATGGTAGGGACAATCCCTGCCCAGAAGAACTTAATGAAACAACACTTAATGAAAGTGTTGGGTGTTTGGAAAGGCAGGGGAGATGCTTATGCTCTATCAATTAACAAAGGTACTTAGTCAATCGTATCTATTGAGCAATTACTGTGTGCAGAACACTGTGCTAAGCTCTTGGGAGAGTCAATAGAACAACAAACGGATACATTCCCTGCCCACAACAAACTTACAATAGTCAACATGGGGAGACAGACACAAAGATAAATGAATCAGTGACAGATATGTACGTAAGTGCTGTGGGACTGGGATGGGGGATGAATAAAGGGAACAAGTTGGGGTGACGCAAAAGAGAGTGGGAGAAGAAGAGGGCTTAGTCTGGGAAGACCTCTTGGAGGAGACGTGCCATCGCTAAGGCTTTGAAGAGGGGGAGAGTCATTATCTGTTGGATACGAGGAGGGAGGGCGTTCCAGGACAGAGGCAGGATGTGGGAGATAGCTCAGCAGTTAGATAGACAAGATCAAGGTACAGTGAGAAGGTTAGCATTAGAAGAGAGTAGTGAGGTGAGATAGGAGGGGGCAAGGTGACGCAGTGTTTTAAAGCCAATGGTGAGTTTTTGTTTGATGAGGAGTTGGATGGGCAACCACTGGAGATTCTTGAGGAGTGGGAAAACATGACCTGAATGTTTCTGTAGAAAAATGATCTAGGCAACAGAGATAAGTATGGACTGGCTTGGGGAGAGACAGGTGGCTGGGTGGTCAGCAAAGAGACTGATACAGTAATCAAGGCGGGAAAGGATGCGTGATTGGATTAACATGGTAGCAGTCTGGATGGAGAAGAAAGGGTGGATTTTCGTAAAGTTGTGAAGGTGGAACCAACAGGATTTAGTGATGGATAGACTGTGGGTGGAATGAGAAAAAGGAGTCAGGGATAACGCCAAGGTTATGGACTTGTGAGACAGGAAGGATGGTGGTGCCATCTACAGTGATGGGAGAGTCAGGAGGAGGACAGGGTTTGGGTGGGAAGGTTAGAAGTTCTGTTCTAGACATGTTAAGCTTGAGGTGATGGGAGGACATCCAAGTAGAGGTGTCTTGAAGGCAGGCAGAAACGCAAGACTGCAGAAAGAGAGAGAGAGATCAGGGCTGGAGATGTAGCTTTGGGTATCATCCGCATAGAGGTGGTAGTTGAAGCCATGGGAGAAAATTAGTTCACCAAGGGAGTAGGTGTGATGGAGAATAGCAGGAGACACAGAAATGAACCTTAAGGGACCCCCACAATCAGGAGGTGGAAGGCAGAGGAGGAGTCCAAAAAGAAGCTAAGAAGGAGTGGCCACAGAGATAGGAGCAGAACCAGGAGAGAACAGTGTCAGAGAAATCGAGGTTGGAAAATGTTTCCAGGAGAAGGGTGTGGTCTACAGTGCTGTGTGCAGAGCACTGTACTAAGCACTTGGAAGGCTACATGCTGTACCATCAGCCCTTTCTGTTAGAAAATGACTCCTCTAATAATAATACTCATGGTTTTTGTTAAGCACTTAATATTCACCAAGAACTGTTCTAAGCACTGGGGTAGATACAAGGTAATGAGGTTGTCCCACATAGGGCTCGGTCTTAATCCCCATTTACAGATGAGGTAACTGAGACACAGAGAAGTTAAGTGACTTGCCCAAAGTCACACAGCAGACAAGTGGCAGAGCCGGGATTAGAATCCACGTCCTCTGACTCTCAAGCCCGCATTCCTGCCACTAAACCATGCTGCTTCTCTAATAATGAGATCTGATCCTTAAGACCCACAGGCCCTTTCCCATGGTGGAATTGCAAAGCTTCCCATTGCGGGAGCTCACACATTTGTTCTTTGAAAGATCTGGGCAGTTTAATGAACGCAACATTGTAAATAGCAACACCAAACACCCAGTCAAGCCAGTGACCACAATGCAGGCCGACCTCTTCCTCCTTCTAGCGGTCTCTATTTCTTCATTTCACCTGTGCTGTGTCACCGAGTGTTCAATGAAGATAAGCTTGGGGTTTATTGACCAGAGCATTTGTTTAGGGTGTTTCTGCCTTGAACTGAGCACTGGAAGATGACAAACAATGAGAGGAAAGGATGTGGCTGACAATCGAAGGGGAAGGTTCGGAGAGAGACAGCCAGAGAGAAACCATTAAAAACCGTCAAGACCGTTAAAAACTTCTAGAGCTCAAGGGTCTAATGGCAGAAAATTCAAGGTTTCAAGGCCACACAGCAGACAGGTGGCAGAGCCGAGTTTAGAATAATAATAATAATGATGATGATGGCATTTGTTAAGCGCTTATTATGTGCAAAGCACTGTTCTAAGCGCTGAGGGAGATAAAAGGTGATCAGGTTGTCCCATGTGGGGCTCACAATCTTAATCCCCATTTTACAGAGGAGGTAACTGAGGCTCAGAGAAGTTATGTGACTTGCCCAAGGTCACACAGCAGACATGTGGCAGAGCTGGAATTCGAACCCATGACCTCTGACTCCCAAGCCCGGCTCTTCCCGCTGAGCAGAATGCATGACCTTCTAACTTGGCGACCCGTGCTCTATCCACTGGGGAGGTGGGAGGAAGCCTGGAGAGATGGTTTTATTTTTGTCAGCAAAGCCACTCTTACGCGGTGATGAAAGCTCAACATCACTAGCATCATCTTCGAGCCCAAACGGTCAATCCTCTCTAGATTCGAGCACATAGGTGCAAATACAACTTGTAAGGAAAAACAGTATATGAAGTCATGCAGGGATTGGGGGTCTTACGTGGAGTGAAGAGAAGCAGCGTGGCCTAGTTTCTACAGCACAGGCCTGAGAGTCAAAAGGACCTGGGTTCTAATCTCGTCTCTGCCATTCATCTGCCGTGTGGCCTTGGGCAAGTCCCAATTTCTCAGTACCTCAGGTATCTCATCTGTAAAATAGGGATTAAGACTGTGAGTCCCGGGTATTAAAATGAATTACTGATCAGGACATGGGAAAACATAAGGATGCTTGCGAAAGTGTTAGAAGTGAGGTGGATATCCCAGTCCTTGAAGAGTACTGATCCAGGTGCATAATAATGGTGGTATTTGTTAAGCACTTACTATGTGCCAAGCACTGTTCTAAGTGCTGGGATAGATACAAGGTTACCAGGTTGCCCCACATAGGGCTCACAGTTTTACTCCCCATTTTACGGATGAGGTAACTGAGGCCCAGAGAAGTTAAGTGACTTACCCAAAGTCACACAGCTGAAAAGTGGAGGAGCCGGGATTAGAACCCACGACCTCTGGCTCCCAAACCCATGCTCTTTTCACTAAGCCATGCTGCTCTTTCAGGCAACACTGAAGCGAGGGCGTGTCGGAGAATCAAGATCTACTTAAACACGTGCACAAATTCAGTGATCATGAGAAAAGATAGAGGTGGGCCGCAGGAGATGCTGGTTGATTGGAAAATGGGCTGGGGTCATCAGTCAGTAGCATTTGTTGAGCACCGACTAGACCATAAGCTCGTTGTGGGCAGGGAATGTGTCTGTTTATCATTATAAATGTACTCTCCCAAATAGTACAGTACTTTACACACAGTAAATATTCAATAAATACGATTGAATGAACAAATGTACTGAGTGCTAGTACTCTTCCTTACATTTTGCTTCTTCTCTTATCTGTAATTTATTTTAATATCTGTCTCCTACTTTAGATTGGAAGCTCCTCAAGGGTAGGGATCCTGGCTACCAACTCTATTATATTGCGCTCTCCCAAGAAATTAGTACAGAGCTCTGTAAAGAGGAAGCACTCAATAAATACAATCAAGCACTTAGTACATTGCTCTTCCAATCCACCTCTTCAACCAATGGCATTTATTGAGCATGTAGTATGCGCTTCTTGTCTGCTGTGTGACCTTGGGCATGTCACTTACCTTCTCTATGCCTCAGTTACCTCATCTATAGAATGAGGGTTGATGCAGTGAGCCCCATGTGGGACATGGATTGTGTTCGACCTTGTATCTACCCCAGCGCTTAGTACAGTTCCTGGCACATAATAAGTGCTTAACAAATACCATGATTATGAATTATTATTATTACAATGCCTGGCACATAGTAAGCGCTTAATCAGTACCATTTTTTAAAAAGCGAAAAAAGGCAGATTTGGTTGGAATGCAGTGATAAGCAATTAGGAAATAGATAGGATGAGTCCAGCTGTTGGATACTGTAGGCTCTGAACTGAAGGCTGTTTGACTCCCTCCTAGAGAGCGTTTTGGAATTGAGTGATGCAATAATAATAAAAATGATGATACTTGTTAAGCTCTTACTATGTGCCAAGGACTGTTGCTAGCACTGAGGAAGAGACAAGCAAATTAAGTTAGACTCAGTCCCTGCCCCTAATATGCCTGGGCCAGAGGACTTGAAAGAGTATTTTACCTTCAGTGGGCAAGGTCTGGGAAGTGAGCAAAGATTCATGGTTTTCCCTGAGGAGAAGGAAGTTTTGGTGTCCCAGGGATGAGAGATCCAGGTCCGGGGCAAATGATTTCCCACTGATAAAGTGCGGACCTGGGATGGAAAGTCTCCATGATTCCAGTGCAGAATGGGTAGAGTTCGGAGGTGTCCATGGCAAGGGACTGGGGAAGGTTTTAGATTGAAGCAGGAGTTCTCCCTCACATCCTGCCTCTGGCCTGAAATGCCCTCCCTCTTCATATCCAACAAACAATTACTCTCCCCTCTTCAAAGGGGCACATCTCCTCCAAGAAGCCTTCCCTGACTAAGCCCTCTTTTCCTTTTCTTCACTCCCTTCTGCATCACCCTGACTTATCCCCTTTACTCATCCCCCCCTCCCAGCCCTCAGCACTTACGTTATCTATAATTTATTTTTTTATATTAAAGTCTGTCTCCCCTTCTAGACTGTAAGCTGGCTGTGGGCAGGGAATGTATCGGTTATATCGTTATACTGTACTCTCCCAAGCACTTAGTACCGCGCTCTGAACACATTAAGAGGTCAATAAATACGACTGACTTACTGAGTTCTGTTTTCATTGTCACTAATCTAAAATGGTGGCAGGATACCCAGTTAGATATGCTCAGTGACAATGGGGAATATGAGAAGAACGGAGGAGAGAGAGAAACAGAAGTATACACACACACATATAGATACATACAGAAAGAGGGACAGTGACAGACTCAGAGAAAGGAGAATCAGGAAGACAAAGAGACAAAGAGGAGACTTACGCAGAGAAAGAGGCATATAGACAGAGAGACAGAGACACACAGAGAGAAAGCAAAACACAGAGACAGATAGGAACACAGAACCAGAATGACCAAGGGAAAATAACCCAGGCCCGGGAGTCCGAGCACCTGGGTTCTAATCCCAGCTCCTCCAACTGACCTTGGACGAGACACTCAACTTCTCTGTCCCTCAGTTCCCTCACTGGCAAAATGGAGTTACCTGTTCTTCAATGCCTGTTTTTCCGACTAAGTAGTAGGCTTTGAGCTCCATGCTGTACCTACTTATCTTTTTCATTTGCAGTAACACTTAGTACAGTGCTTGATACATAGTAAGAGCTTAATAAATGCCACAATTATTAGTCAGAAAGAGACAGGTAGAGAGGGAGAGGGGAAAGGACTGCGGAGGAGAGAGACAAAGAGACCGAGAGAAAAGAAAGAGCCAGAGATACAGAGAGAGTCTGAAAGAGAAACAGATAAGCAGAGACATCCCCCCCCCGCCCCCCGAGAAAGATAATGGAGAGATAGCTTCGACTTACAGAAAGAAAGAATTAGAGAAGCAGCATAGCCTAATGGATGGAGTCAGAAGGATGTGGGTTCAAATCCAGATTCCGCCACTCGTCTGCTGTGTGACTTTTTGTAAGCTAGTTAACTTCTCTGTGCCTCAGTTACCGCATCCTTAAAATAGGGATTAAGACCGTGAGCCCCAACTGGGACAGGGACTGGGTCCAACCTGATTACCTTCTATCTACCCCAGAACAGTGCCTGGCACATAGTAAGCGCTTCGTACAATTTAAAAAAAAAGACAAAGGCACAGAGACAAGAAGACGGGGAAGCTGATTATTACAAGTGGAGAGACAGATTGGGGGTTGTTGATGGTCAAAGCTAGAATTGATGTGTGTTTGTGTCCACGTGTGTGGCGTGTGTTTGTGGCGGGGGGTGAGGGGGAGAAGTTTGTGTTTGTGTGTGTGTGTGTGTTTGTGTGTGCATAGATGGGGAGAATATACTCAGCCCAAGAACATTTCCCACTACAAAGGCTTAGAGGGAGAAGATATTCTAGGACTATTTCATTTTCTTAATTTTCTGATTTTGTATCAGCCCACATACAAAAGGAAAAGGAGGGAATTGGCTGCATTTCTCAGCGTGGATATTTCTCTGGTATCTTTTTTGTTGATTTTTTTATGGTATTTGTTAAATGCTTGCTATGTGCCAGGCACTGCACTAAGCACTGGGGTAGATACAAGCTAATCAGGTTAAACCCAGTCCACATCCCACATAATAATAATAATAATAATAATAATAATAATAATAATAATAATAAATAATAATAATAATAATGGCATTTATTAAGCGCTTACTATGTGCAAAATGGGGCTCACAGTCTTCAACTGCATTTTACAGATGAGGTAACGGAGGCCCAGAGAAGTGAAGTGACTTGTCCAAGGTCACGTAGCAGACAAATGGTAGAGCCAGGATTAGAACTCAGGTCCTTCTGTCTCCCTATATCCACTATATGTTGCCAACTTGTACTTCCCAAGTGCTTAGTACAGTAAGCGCTCAATAAATACGATTGAATGAATGAATGAATAGAGACCATCTTGATTGCTTTCTGGAAATGGCAACTGCCCTTAGTATTCACGGGCTGTGGTACATTTGTTTTCCAAAGCCTTCCACTTTGGTCATGTCTTCATCTATCCTCCCATCAGGTTCGTGAGGTAAAAAGATCAGGTGTTATCATCTCAAGTTCACAGAGGAGGAAACCAAAACGCTCACATCCCGCTTACTGGAGCATCGTTCGACTTCAGCTATAGGGAAAATGTATCACGCATCTGTTCTTGCAGGAAGCCATGTTATTATTAAGAGACCTGAAGTACACGACTCTTGCCGAAAGCTATTTTAGTCTTAAGCAGTCCGTGAACCCTAAACAATTCACAATTGATTTTGTCACAAATGAATCACAGGTTGTGAGGGACTCCACTACGTGGAATAACAGTACTTCACCTGACAAGAATATACAGTTTTCAATTGGAACATCAGTTATCTTAGGATTTCTTAGGATTTTACTAGCTCTGGTCAGGGTGATTTGAAACACCTCAGTTATTATTGGTTTCACGGTGGATAAAGAACTTAGACATCGAAGTAATTATTTTTTCCTTAGTCTGGCCATTTCTGACTTCCTTGTGGGTAAGCGATATCCTATTATTTGAGAAAATCTGTTGCTAGTCATCTGTTTCCAATACCTGGGGGATATTTTAGGATGTTGATTCGAGAGTCTGGTTCTCACCACGGGAAGCATGAAAATGGAAAGACTGCAGTGGAAGTTTAGTAAATAATTCAGGACAAATGTCTTGTGCCTCAGGAACCTAGTACTAAGAAGAATTGGTGTTGTATTGGAAAAAATGGGAATTTTTTTTCTTGTGAAGAAAAAATAGAATTTGATGAATGGCTATGAAATGACTCTGCTTTACAGGCTATATTTTCATGATGGTGTTTTTCCTCTGACATTTAAGTTTCATGGCAGGGACATGCATTTTTCTTTAAAATTGAGCATTTTATTGCTCCAGAAACACTAGCAGGAAATAATCCAATCTTGTACCTGGTTGCAAGATGTAGCATTTTTCTCCTGCTTGTTCAACTTTTTCCTTCATTTCTGAATTTTTAGTTAAACATTAAAAATTCGGGGCGGGGGGGAGGGTTCCAGAAAATGTAAAATTTTGAATGCTAAGATTCATTCATTCAATCGTATTTATTGAGCGCTTACTGTGTGCAGAGTACTGTACTAAGCACTTGGGAAGTACAAGTTGGCAACATATAGAGACGGTCCCTACCCAACGGTGGGAAGATGTCTCCTGGTAGTTTTTTATAATTGCTCAAAATCTTGTTTTCTTATGCATGTGGCTTTGCACAGGGAATTTGTAAGTAATGACCCCAAAATGATGGAAAGTGAAAGTGGGATGGGACGGATGCTCCAGGGATTTTGGAAAGGGTTAGGCCTACATTATTTAAGCGCATTGTAGCCACCGGACAGAGAGTCAATCAACGATTTGTATTTATTGAGAGCTAGTAAGTGCAGAACACTGTACTTTAGAGAAGCAGCGTGGCTCAGTGGAAAGAGCCCAGGCTTTGGAGTCAGAGGTCATGGGTTCAAATCCCGGCTCCACCAATTTCCAGCTGTGTGACTTTGGGCAACTCAACTTCTCTGGGCCTCAGTTACCTCATCTGGAAAATGGGGATGAAGACTGTGAGCCCCCCGTGGGACAACCTGATCACCTTGTAACCTTCCCAGCGCTTAGAACAGTGCTTTGTACATAGTAAGCGCTTAATAAATGCTATTATTATTATTTATTGTTATTACTAACCACACGGGAAAATTCAGAGTTTAGAACAGTGCTTTCCACATAGTAAGTGCTTAATAAATGCCATTATTATTATTATTATTATTATTATTATCATTATTATTAATAGACTTGGTAGATGTACCAACTGCCCTCAAGGAATTTACAGACAAGAGAGGGTTCTTGAGGGGGATTTAAATTCCCGGGTTTACCCACGACAAGGCAGCCTCAGCCTGAACCCCAATAGTGGAGTAGCCAATGCTTGTGCCGGAGATTTGGTCTCATAAAAAATCAATCTTACATCCCATTCCCCTGGAAAGATGAATCTGAGAAGAAGTCCTCTCTCCCCGAGGGAAACTTAGAGAAGCATCATCGCCTAATGGATAGAGCACCGGCCTGGGAATCAGAAGGTCTCGGGTTCTAATACTGGCTCCGCCACTTGTCTGCTTTGTGACCTTGGGTAAATTAATTCACTTCTCTGTGCTTCAGTGACCTCACCTGTAAAATAGGGATTGAGAGTTTGAGCCCCATCTGTGACGGGGACTGTGTCCAACACAGTTTGCTTGTATACACCCCAGCGCTTACTACAGTGCCTAGCTCTAGACTGTGAGCCCACTGTTGGGTAGGGACTGTCTCTATATGTTGCCAACTTGTACTTCCCAAGTGCTTAGTACAGTGCTCTGCACACAGTAAGCACTCAATAAATACAATTGAATGAATAAATAGTAGATAGTAAGCACTTAATAAATACCACAATTATTATTATTCCTCTCTGCGTGGCTACAAGAGAAGCCGCCTCAAATTTGTTATAATCTTACTTATTTTCAGAGACTTGAAGCCAAGGGCTAAATCTGCGGGTAAAACCATTGGCTACGGAAGAACCATCCACTTCCTTATTTCTCAGTCAAAATAATACACAACCAAACCACTTCCTTTTTCACTTACATTTCAACCTGGATCTTCTTTAGATTTAATTTATTCTCCCTCTGGCCATTTACTGGGGATAATCGAGAGTTGGTTAGATGATATACAAAGATCTTTACCAGAATTATGTATGATGATATAATCACAGAGATCATAAACATTTGCGTGTTCATTAAGAGCAGGATTTATTGAGCACTCAGCCCATGAAAGAATTACTGAAACGAGTTTAAAGTCTCAGTTATTGCCATTAGAGGGGTGTTAAGGCTCTGAAATGACAATTTGAGGAATTTCAGTGCCGCCATGCCGTGCTGCGCGTCTCCAAATTCGTTGAAAATGGATTGTATCTGTTATATTGCTTTAGCGTACTCTACCAAGGACTTAGTACAGTGTTCTGCACACGGTAAGCACTGGATAAATATGACTGACTGGCTGATAATGGCTACCCGTTCATCTCCACAGTCAATCAGTGGTATTTATTGAGTACTCACTTATGTGCAGAGCACTGTACTAAGTGCTTGGGAGCATAGAATACATACAATACATACAATTCCTCCCCCTGGCCAGGAATGCCTTCTCTCCGCACATCCGCCAAGCTAGCTCTCTTCCTCCCTTCAAAGTCCTACTGAGAGCTCACCTCCTCCAAGAGGCCTTCCCAGATTGAGCCCCCTTTTCCCTCTCCTCCTCTCCATCCCCCCCGCCCTACCTCCTTCCCCTCCCCACAGCACCTGTATATATGTTTATTTCTCTATTTATTTCTCTATTTATTTATTTCTCTATTTATTTATTTCTCTATTTATTTTACTTGTACATATTTATTATTCTATTTATTTTGTTAATGATGTGCATCTAGCTTTAATTCTATTTGTTCTGACGACTTGACACCCGTCCACATGTTTTGTTTTGTTGTCTGTCTCCCCCCTTTTAGACTGTGAGCCCACTGTTGGGTAGGGACCGTCTCTATATGTTGCCAACTTGTACTTCCCAAGCGCTTAGTACAGTGCTCTGCACACAGTAAGCGCTCAATAAATATGACTGAATGAATACAATACAACAGAGTTGGAAGACAAGGTTCCTGTCCACCGGGAGCTTTCAGGCTACAGGGGGAGACAAACATTAAAATAAATGACGGATAGAGGAAATAGCAAAATATAAAAAGATATTTTAAAAATTGGTTGGAGGCTGGAATGACTATCCAAGTGCTTTAAAGAGATACACAGTCAAGTGCAGAGTTGACACACAGGGGAGGGCCAGAAGGGAACTAATAATAATAATAATTGTGATATTACTATGGGCCAGGCACTGTACTAAGCGCTGGGGTGGATACAAGCAAGTCAGGGAGGAGATTTGAATTTAGAAAGGCTTTGAAGAGAAGCAGCGGGGCTAGAGAAGCAGCGTGGCTCAGTGGAAAGAGCACGGGCTTTGGAGTCGGAGGTCGTGGGTTCAAATCCCAGCTCCACCACTTCTCAGCTGTGTGACTTTGGGCAAGTCACTTCACTTCTCTGTGCCTCAGGGACCTCATCTGTAAAATGGGGTTTAAGACTGTGAGCCCCCCGGGGGACAACCTGATCACCTTGTAACCTCCCCAGTGCTTTGCATATAGTAAGCACTTAATAAATGCCATCATTATTATTATTATTATTTGAAGGTGGGGAAAGTTGTAGAATGTCAGAGTTCCAGGCCCAAGGATCTCCACATCAAGCAGAAACTCCAGACCACTGGCTCTCTCCCTCCTATTTATCAGTCAATCAGTGACATTTTTTGAACACCTCCTGTCTGCAGAGCACTGCACTAAGCTCTTAGGAGAGTGCAATACAATGGAGTTCATCGGCATATTTCCCACCTACCCTCTTCTTTCCTCTCAAGCTAATGTATTCACCATGCCTCGGTATGTGGTCTTTGGCCACCAAATCCTCGCCCTTCCTTCCTCCTGGAACTGCCTTTCCCTTCATATCCCAGACCACAGCTCTCCCCAACCACAAAGCCTTTTTAAAATCATATCTCTCTCTCTCGCTCTCTCTCCACCCTGTTATTTCCTCCCAAGAACCACTTGAGAACTACAGCCATTGAAAGAGTGGTGGCTTATTCCATTTTCGATGATAGGCTCTCACCTCCTTCCCTGCTCCTCTAATAACAATAAGAATTATAACAATGGTATCTGTTAAGTGTTTTCACTAGGCCATGCTGTTTTCCTATAATGAAATAAATAATTAAATTTATAAATAAATCTATGTATGTGCATAAATACTGAGAAGAGGTGTAAAATGTATAAGTCTTAAGAATGGCTATTGTTGACACAACTAATAACAATAATAATGATATTTGTCGAGTGCTTACGATGTGCCAAGCATTGTTCTAAGCACTGGGGGAGATACAAGGCAATGAGGCTGTCCCACATGCAGCTCACAGTCTTAATCCCCATTTTTCAGATGAGGGAACTGAGAAGTTAAGTGACTTGCTCAAAGTCACACAGCTGCTAGGTGATGGAGCCAGGATTAGAACCCACGACCTCTGACTCCTAAACCCAGGCTCTTGCCACTAAGCCACTCTAGGACTTTAACTAGGTGACGGGATAAGTAGAGGAGGTCAAATTTTAGGAGATCCTGTGGATTTGGGGGAGAGGGGAGGGTGTTCCAAGCCATTGATGTTCATTTGCCTTTTGGATTCCAGTTAACTTGAGAACCCACTCTGACACCACTTAGCCTGTCTCTGTTCTCACCGTCTGAACAAAGAATTAAACAAAACTGACTTTCCTTCTATAAGACCAAAAGGATTGTTTAATTCAGCTGATGTAAGGCATACACCATACAAAGAAAAATCACAAGAGGCCTGTTACTGTCAACCTCTCATCCTATCCCAAATGGATTACTGCATCAGCTTCCTCTCTAATCTCCCATCCTCCTGTCTCTCCCCACTTCATGCTGCTGCCCGGATCATCTTTGTGCAGAAACGCTCTGGGCATGTTACTCCCCTCCTCAAAAATCTCCAGTGGCTGCCAGTCAACCTACGCATCAAGCAAAAACTCCTCACTCTCGGCTTCAAGACTCTCCATCATCTCACCCCCTCCTACCTCACCTCCCTTCTCTCCTTCTCCAGCCCAGCCCGCACCCTCCACTCCTCTGCCACTAACCTCCTCACTGTACTTCGTTCTCGCCCGTCCCGCCGTCGACCCCCGGCCCACATCCTCCCCCTGCCCTGGAATTCCCTCCCTCCACACATCTGCCAAACTAGCTCTCTTCCTCCCTTCAAAGCCCTACTGAGAGCTCACCTCCTCCAAGAGGCCTTTCCAGACCGAGCCCCCTTTTTCCTCTCCTCCTCCCCATCCCCCCCCCGCCCTAACTCCTTCCCCTCCCCACAACACCTGTATATATGTTTGTACAGATTTATTTCTCTATTTATTTTACTTGCACATATTTACTATTCTATTTATTTTGTTAATGATCTGCATTTAGCTTTAATTCTATTTGTTCTGACGACTTTGACACCTGTCCACATTTTGTTTTGTTGTCTGTCTCCCCCTTCTAGACTGTGAGCCTGTTGTCGGGTAGGGACCCTCTCTATATGTTGCCAACTTGTACTTCCCAAGTGCTTAATACAGTGCTCTGCACACAGTAAGCGCTCAATAAATATGATTGAATGAATGAATGAACCTTACTTGCAAACCAAATGCAAATTACCCCTGAATTTAAAGGCTATCAGTGAGGGCAATGCGTGATATTAGGACCCAATATCAGGACCCATGGGTAGCAGCATGGCATAGTGGATAGAGCACAGAAGGTTGGGGGGGTTTAATTCTGGCTCCGCCACTTGTTCCCTGTGTGACTCTGGACAAGTCACTTCACTTCTCTGTGCCTCATTTCCCTCATCTGGAAATTGGGGATTAAGACTGTGAGCCCCACGTGGGACAGGGACTGTGTCCAAGTCGATTTGCTTGTATCTACCCCAGAACTTAGAACACTGCTGGCAAGCACTTAACAAATACCAGAAATATTATTAATATTATTATTATATTGCTCTGGATGGATCATTTGTCTGACCCAATCTATCAATCAATCGATCAATCAGTGATATGTATTGAGGGTTTACTGTATGAAGAGCACTTTATTAAAATAAAATTAGAGGTAGAAGAAACAACCAAATATAAGGAGATGAACATAAGAACAGTAGGATTTGGGGTGAGGTGAGTCTTAAGTCTTGAGTCTTAAGGGTCTGTTGACTCAAGTGAATGGGTGATTCAATAGGGAGGTAAAATCAATCAATCAATTGTATTTATTGAGAGCTTACTGTGTGCAGAGCACTGTACTAAGTGCTTGGGAAGTACAAATTGGCAACATATAGAGACAGTCCCTACCCAACAGTGGGCTCACAGTCTAGAAGGTAAAATGGGATGAGGAGATGAGAGGTTAGTCAGGGAAGGCTTCCTGGAGGAGATGAGATGGGATTTAGTAACAACATTGCTTATATATACATATATAAGCAATATATATATATATACTATATATATAGTATGTATAGTATATATACATATATATATACATACTTTTCATATATACTCATTCCCAAATTCCAGTAATTTCCTATTGTTGACAGGAACTTCTCAAAGGTAAGATTGCTCAATAAAAAGTAATGACAAATTTAAAAAAGTAATGATAACATGGGTACTGATACCTTGAATTTGTAGACTGTATTTCTCCAAGTGCTTTCCCATCTTTGATTTCCTTTTTTCCTCACATTTGTGTGAGAGTAAGAGAGGCAGATAGGAAACTGAGGTCCAAAGACAGTAGGAATTTAACCAAGGTCACATTGAAGACCAACTGCATACCTAGGACAAGAGCCCATTGAAACGTCATTAGAAGAGATGAACAGGTCAATATTTTAAACTGCTGTAGAGGCTGTAAGGGAAGTGGGATTGGATAATATGACTCGTGAAATTATTATATTATGTCATTCTATGGATTTACTGCAAAATTGATTCATTTTCTGTTCTTTTCTTTCCCATGCCTACCCACCAATGGGGGAATTAATGACCAGCGAAATAGCTTAAAGTTAGTAACAGGGAGAGCTCAGAAGAGAAGAAAAGGACTTGACCTTTTAGACTGTGAGCCCACTGTTGGGTAGGGACTGTCTCTATATGTTGCCAACTTGTACTTCCCAAGCGCTTAGTACAGTGCTCTGCACACAGTAAGCGCTCAATAAATACGATTGATGATGATGATGATGACCGATGGAGGATCAAAAACCTGCCCCTGAATTGGTTGAATTCAGAATTTACTCTTTGCCACTTCATTTCTTTGCCAAAGCAGCAACGATTGTTAGTCTTTGAACTAACTGTAACCTGTGAAAAATCTGTGGAGAACTGAAGTCATGTTTGATAGTACTCGTCTCGAAATGGCTGGTTTTTTACCCAAAACTTAAAACTGAAGCAAAAATTCTGAACTCAAAGAAAAGCATCAGAAAGTTGTCCGAGTGGACAGGTTTTCCAGTACTAATAGGCATCTATTTGGAGGAGCAAATTCCTCCAGCGTTATATATGACTCCAGAGGAAGATTTTTTATTGTGTCCCCTTACCACCATCATTCAGTGGTATTTACTGAGTCCTTACTGTGAGCCAAGTACTGTACTAAGCGCTTGGAGAGTAGAATGCAGTGGTTCACTGTACAACAGAGTTTGTAGATATATTCCCTGCCCTAGAGGAGTTTACAATCTAGAGGAGAAGCTTGCTTATTGCCATCCTTTAATCTAAATAAATGAAACCTCTCCAGCTGCAGAGATACTTAGCGTTTGGGATATTTATTAAGCTTTAACATTGGGCCCAAACACTGTGCTAAGCAGTGGATGAGTAAATCTCACCCTTCCACCAATCAGCAATCTTGCTCAGCACCAATGAGCAATCTTACACCAGGGCTTATGTGCTCTGGCTGAGCACATAGGAGAAATAGATTATTATTATTATTAATAATGATAATAACAACTGTGGTATCGTGGTATTTGTTAAGTGCTTACTATCAGGCACCGTACGAAGCGCTGGGGTGGATACAAGCAAATCCGGTTGGACACAGTTCCTGTCCCACATGGGGCTCACAGTCTCATCCCCATTTTTTACAGAAGAGAAGCGAACTGACTTGCCCAAGGTCACACAGCAGGCAAATGGCAGAGCCGGGATCAGAACCCAGGACCTTCTGACTCTGAGGTCCGTGCTCTGGCCACTACGCCAGGCTGCTTCTCTACAGATGACAGGAGTGTTTTAAAAATACAAGAATCAAAAATTAAGGGTAAAGATAAGATGAACGATAAGTGGAGGGGACGGTGTTTTGGGTCCTTTGGGCCACATACATTGGCTCCCCACAGACCTCAGCCTCTTCAGCATTCTCACAGGATTACTGACAGACTTTGGAAGTCTCCAGCTTCTGCAGGAGACAAAGTCTGCTCACCTATAACATCTGAGAAAGGCAGGAAGGAGATATTTCCTGGGATACCAGGGGCTCACAGGTACCAGTGTGGCCTAGTGGAAAGAGAACCCCACTTAAGCTCTTAGTAATAATAATGATGATGGCATTTATCACCCCCAACCATCTGGCCTCCTACTTCATTAACAAAATTAAATCCATCAGGTCCGACCTCCCCAAAGTCTCTTCCCCCCTTTCTCCAACCCCCCGGCTCTCAACACTCTCTGCTACTCTCCCATCCTTCCCAGCGGTATTCTCAGAGGAACTCTCCTCCCTCCTCTCAAGTGCTACTCCGGCCACCTGTGCTTCTGACCCCATTCCCTCTCATCTTATGAAATCTCTCACTCCATCCCTTCTCCCCTCCTTAACTTCCATCTTCAACCACTCACTCTCCACTGGTTCCTTCCCCTCTGCCTTCAAACATGCCCATGTCTCTCCCATCCTAAAAAAACTCTCTCTTGACCCCACCTCACCTTCTAGTTATCGTCCCATATCCCTCCTACCATTCCTTTCCAAACTCCTTGAACGAGTTGTCTACACGTGCTGCCTAGAATTCCTCAACAACAACTCTCTCCTCGACCCCCTCCAGTCTGGCTTCCATCCCCTTCATTCCACGGAAACTGCGCTCTCAAAGGTCACCAATGACCTCCTGCTTGCCAAATCCAACGGCTCATACTCTGTCCTAATCCTCCTCGACCTCTCAGCTGCCTTTGACACTGTGGACCACCCCCTTCTCCTCAACACGCTATCTGACCTTGGCTTCACAGACTCCGTCCTCTCCTGGTTCTCCTCTTATCTCTCCGATCGTTCTTTCTCAGTCTCTTTTGCAGGCTCCTCCTCCCCCTCCCATCCTCTTACTGTGGGGGTTCCCCAAGGTTTAGTGCTTGGTCCCCTTCTGTTCTCAATCTACACTCACTCCCTTGGTGACCTCATTCGCTCCCACGGCTTCAATGAGGGAACTGAGATGAGGGAACTGAGGCCCAGAGAAGTGAAGTGACTTGCCCAAAGTCACACAGCTGACAAGTGGCAGAGCTGGGATTTGGACCCAGGACCTCGAACTCCAAAGCCCAGGCTCTTTTCCACTGAGCCACGCTGCTTCTCCATGACTGTAAGCTTGCTATGGGCAGGGAACATCTGCTAATTCTGTTATATTGTCCTCTTCCAAGAGCTTAATATAGTGCTCTGCTCATAGTTAGCCCTCAGTTTATTCCATTGATTGATTGAGGATTAAATAACTCCTCTCCCTTCCCCTTAGACTTTGAACCTCATGAGGGGCAAGTACTTTGTCTAAACTGATTATCTTTTATCTGCCACAATGGTGAACAAATTCCATTATATATGGCATTTATTAAGCTCTTACTATGTGCAAAGCACTGGGGAGGTTACAAGGTGACCAGGTTGTCCCACGGGGGGCTCACAGTCTTAATCCCCATTTTAGAGATGAGCTAACTGAGGCACAGAGAAGTTAAGCGACTTGCCCAAAGTCACATTGCTGACAATTGGCGGAGCCAGGATTTGAACCCATGACCTCTGACTCCAAAGCCTGTGCTCTTTCCACTGAGCCACGCTGCTTCTCTATTATTATTATTGCATTGAAATGTTACAATTATGAACCTCACAGTAGATGTGGCAGCCTCATCCTGGCTTTGAAGGTTTTCATTCTGTGCATTCCCTCGTTTGCAAGGAATGGGTCTTAGTAGGATCCTCATCCCTTGACGTAGGCCTTTCTTTAAGTGTGTCTTTCGTCAGAGTTATGATTTTGAGCCAGGATAGTTTGAGTTCTACTTTGTTCTGTCCTTGCACTTGGATTTGTACCCCTTATTCACCCTCCCACACCCAGTCCCACAGCACTTATGTTCATATCTGTAATTTATTTATTTATATTAATGTCTGTCTCCCCCTTCTAGACTGTAAACTCCTAGTAGGCGGGGAATTTGTCTCCCAACTTTGTTATATTGTACTCTCCCAAGCACTTATTGAGTGCTTACTAGGTGCAGAGCAGTGTATTAAGTGCTTGGGAGAGTACAATATAAGAACAAACAGACATATTTTGCACCCACAATGAGCTAACAACCTAGAGAACCTAAGCCACTGTCTAATGGTGCAGTTGCACCCCTAAGTCTTTGCTCAGAATGCTTCTCATCACAAATCATCATCAGTGGTATTTATTGAGTGCCTATTGTGTGCAGAGCACTCTGCTAAGCACTTGGTAGAGTTACCATACTTCCCACAGCGAGTTCACAGTCTAGAGGACAAAGTCCTATGTTACTGAGGAGATTCTTGAAAGTCATGTTGCAGACACTGTATCTTGAATGCTATTAAAAGGGAAAAGTAAACAGGTGTTTAAACTTCTGTGATGTTCGCAAAGGAAACAGAGAAATGGTATTGCCTAGTAGGGGCCTGGGAACCAGAAGTTACCTGGGTTCTAGTCCCAGCCCCCCCACTTGTCTGCTGTGTGACCTCAGGAAAGTCACTTAACTTCTATGTTGTTACCTCATCTGCAAAATGGGGATTAAGACGGGGAGCCTCGTGTGGGACAGGGATTGTGTCCATCCTGATTAGCTTGTATCTACCCCAGTGCTTAGTACAGAGCCTGGCACCTAATAAGCCCTTAACAAATACCACACAAAAAAAAACCCCAACAGGATAAGGACATGTGATTTTAATTAGGTCACCTACTTTGAACTACAGCAGAACTGACTTATTTTAAGTTCTCTCTCTCTCTCTGTCCATTAGCACATACATTAACAAACACTAAAATGACCTCAGATGAGGTAGCAGAAAAGAGGAGGAATAGAAGATGTGAAATAGCCAAAAGCTCATAATTGAGCCCTCAAAAGCTAGACATTGCACTTAGTACAGTGCTCTGTACACAATAAGCGCTCAATAAATACGACTGAATGAATGAATGAATTGCTTATAGCCAGACCTCTTTTCTCCATTCCATTATTCTCCCACCCATTAAAGCAGCAACATTTATTTGTACTTGGGCTAGTCGAGACCCCAAAACTCTTTGGGCACATGAAACGTGTATGATAATTGTGTTTCTCCAAAAGAATGTCAGTTTCACTCAAGACTTCAGTGAAATCAAAAGTTCAAAAGTCTGGAGCATGAAGCAAAAAAGGTCCGCACAATAAAAACAGGTTTTGGAATCGTGATAGAAATTTTGTCAAACACCTGACCCCCGCAAAAAACACCATGGTCAAACAGATGATTAAAATCCCTGCCATTACTGAGGCAGAGTGTATGAGAATCTAGTTAGGAATGGGTTTCGTTCATGATTTTTGAGGAGGGGAGTAACATGCCCAGAGCGTTTCTGGACAGAGGCAATCTGGGAAGCAGCGGGAAGTATAATTTGAAGTGGGGGAAGTCTCCAACCTCCCCAAAAGATTACAAAGACAATCAAAGTTATCTTCTACTGCCATTTTTTCCCCCTTAGTGATTGCTGTACTTTTCTTGGTGGAAAGTTTCCATATCTGGGAAATCAATATCACAGTCAAATTGGTTGATATAACAGTTGAAGAAAAAATCATAAATCGTAGGTGTCCAACTAATAGAGATTTCTTCCACTGCAGTGAACGAGTGATTGCAGTGATTTATTCAGCAATGATTCTGTCGGGATTCTGTTAATCATTGGAATTTCTACACTCTCCTGATATAACAGCCGAAGAAAAAATCATAAATCGTAGGTGTCCAACTAATAGAGATTTCTTCCAATGCATTGAACGAGTGATTGCAGTGACTTATTCAGCCATGACTCTGTCGGGGTTCTGTTAATCATTGGAATTTCTACACTCTCCTTTATTAGCATGAAATCCCACACTCTAAACTCAGTTCAGGATCTCTTCAGACATGTTACACAGATTTTAAAATCCAAAGAAAGAGATTTGCCATGGCCCAATATTAGCCTTAGAACATTCTTTTGTGATAGAAAGAGAAATGGTTGATTTCAGGGACTCAGGGTTTAATGGAATTGCAGGAAACGAAACACTTAACAAATACCACACTTAACAGCGTTCTGCCTCCCTTAGTCTTGGGGACTTGACTGCATGCCTATTGTGTGCAAAACACTGTACTAAGCACTTGGGAGAGTAGATCTCTGCCCTCAAGGATCACAGAACCTAGAAGCAGCATGGCGTAGTGGATAGAGCATCATCATCATCATCAATCGTATTTATTGAACGCTTACTATGTGCAGAGCACTGTACTAAGCGCTTGGGAAGTACAAATTGGCAACATATAGAGACAGTCCCTACCCAACAGTGGGCTCACAGTCTAAAAGGGGGGAGACAGAGAACAAAACCAAACATACTAACAAAATAAAATAAATAGAATAGATATGTACAAAAGTAAAATAAATAAATAAATAGAGTAATAAATATGTACAAACATATATACATATATACAGGTGCTGTAGGGAAGGGAAGGAGGTAAGATGGGGGGGATGGAGAGGGGGACGAGGGGGAGAGGAAGGAAGGGGCTCAGTCTGGGAAGGCCACCTGGAGGAGGTGAGCTCTCAGTAGGGCCTTGAAGGGAGGAAGAGAGCTAGGGAGAAGGTCATGGGTTCTAATCCCACCTCCATGACTTACCGGCCATGTGGCCTTGGGCAAGTCGCTTCACTTCTCTGGGCCTCAGTCACCTCATCTGTAAAATGGAGATCGAGGCGGTGGGCCCCAAGTGGAACAGGGACTGGGTCCAAGGCAATTTGCTTAGCCCAGCGCTTAGTACAGTGCCTGGCACATAGTAAGCACTTAATAAATACCACAATTATTATTAGCAGGGGAGACCAACGCTGAACTAAATTACAGGTAGGATGGAGTATGAAGAAATACGGAAGAAATATGAAGAAATCAGAGTACTTGAATGCTCTGATCAAGTATAATCAATCAATCTATCGTTTTTATTGAGCGCTTACTGTGTGCAGAGCACTGTATTAAGCGCTTGGGAAGTACAAGTTGGCAACAAGTATAAGTAAGCATAAATACCAAAGTGGGTTTTTTTTTTGGTGGGAGGGTGATTTAGTGGTATTCATTAAGCACTTACTATGAATCAAGCACTGTTCTGAGCACTGGGATAGGAACGAGTTAATTCGATCGTGTTTATTGAGCACTTACTGGGTGCAGAGCACCGTACTAAGCACTTGGAACGAAGAATTTGGGGACACAAGTCCACTTCGGCAACAAAGACTTAATCAGGTCGGACACAGTCCTTGTCCTCACAGTCTATGTAGGAGGTTAGGTGGAGAGGAAGTGGTGAAATGGCAGTTTAGAGGGTACGGGGGTGCGGAGGAGGCGAGCTCAGAGATTAATCAGGGAAGGAAGTTTCCTTCTCCGTTATGCCGCTTTGATGTTTCACCATTTCATCCTTCCTGGTGTGTCGGTCTCCTATCCCCTCTCCCCACTTCTAGTCGCAGATCGGGAGCCCCTGGGGGGCCAGAGAGCAAGTCGAATTCCCACCTTTGTGTATCCTTTCCCAACGGACTAAGGTACAGTGCTCTGCCCTCAGGAAGCCTCTAGTAAATATTACTCTTACGAAAACTACTATTAAATGGTGGGGCAGGTTTGGCTCGGTTTCCGTAGGTAAGGAACGATTACTCAGGACCTGCGACCTCAGGGCTCCTCCCGCCGTTCAAAAAAGATCAAACGGGGGCAGGCCGACCCCAAGTCGGGTAGCGCGAAACGAGGAATGTGTAGCTCTTCCTTGAAACGAGCCGGCTCTAAGCAAAACGCTCACCAGAATGACTGACGGAGGCATTTAGCCGATCCGCTCCGTTGGAGGCCCAAATGCGGTTGAACCAGATGGCTTGGATCAGGCAGACGATGTCCCGTTTCCTCCATTTTCTGAGAAGCGGCAGCAATGTCCAGCGTGGGTGAAGAGTATCAGGCGGCTTCTTCCAACTCTGGGCCCTCCCGCTTTTACTCTTGGATCTGCCCCTGTGCCAACAGGGAAGCCAGCTGGGAGCTGAATTTTCATATGTGTGTTCATGTGTGCATGTATATACACATGTGGATGTGCGAAGAGGTGGAGTGGGTGCTGTTACATGCAGGGAGTGCCCTTGGCGATCTGAGGAAAGAAGAAATACGAGATTCACTGACCCAGGACCTTTTGAGAGCTAAGGCGAATTCATTCAGTCGCATTTATTGAGCGCTTACTGTGTGCAAAGCACTGTACTAGTCACCGTCTTCAAGCCTACAAAGGGTGTCTGAGGAGGATTGACCAATCGTGATTCACATCCTCAAAAGAACTTCACGGCCAAGGTGAAGAAACACAGAAACGAGATACTGTCATAGTTTCGGTGTTCCCAGGCATCTCCCCTGGCCAAAGTTACTCAACTTGCCTTTAGAAGGGCTTGAATTATCCTTCCCAGGACAGGGCCAGTTTTTCCAGGTCCCCAAAGAAAATCCCAACAAAGTCGCCCCTCAATTCACTGTGCCCACCCCTTAACTTTCTAATTAAGTGTCTCATATGGCCAGGGAATGAGAAGCGGCACTGCCTCGAGGAAAGAGTTCGGTAGAGAAGCAGTGTGGCTCAGTGGAAAGAGCACGGGCTTTGGAGTCAGTCATTCATTCATTCAATCGTATTTATTGAGCGCGTACCGTGTGCAGAGCACTGTACTAAGCTCTTGGAAAGTACAATTCCCATGGGTTCAAATCCCGACTCCACCGCTTGTCAGCTGGGTGACTTTGGGCAAGTCACTTAACTTCTCTGGGCCTCGGTTCCCTCATCTGTAAAATGGGGGTTGAAACTGTGAGCCCCAAGTGGGGCAACCTGATCACCTTGTATCCTTCCCAGTGCTTAGAACAGTGCTTTGCACATAGTAAGCGCTTAACAAATGCCATTATTATTATTATTATTATTATTATTACTGAGAGTCAGAGGACCCGGGTTCTAAATCCAGGCCCACCACTTATCTGCTCTATGACCTTGGACAAATCACTTCACTTCTCTATGCCTCAGTTACCTCATCTGTAAACGGTGAATTAACTCCCTCCTACTTAGACTGTGAGCCCAAAGTGGGTCAGGAACTGTGTCCCAACCTAATTATCTTGTGTCTACCTCAGCATTAAGTAGAGTGTGTGGTTAAGAGATGCCGCCTAAAAAAAAAGGGGGTGGGAGAATCATTCAGGGTCTTGTCTGCCTCAAGAATGAGGAGTGCTGAGAGTCCTGAGATGTTGTTTTGCCCTTCTCCTTCTGTTCTAAAGCCGCACATTCTCCAGTAAGTACAAGTCACCCAAACTCCCTCTCTCTCTGCGCTCAGATACTAAGGTTGGGACTTAGTATCCACTGAATTAGTTTCAGGTTGAAATAAATAGGTTGCCCAGTGAGGCGAGTCACTTTAGTAAAATACAAATACACTAGACCTAAATTGCGCTCTGGTTTCAGCATTGAAATCATTCCAAATAGTGGAATTTATACAGCAGACTCCTCTTCCAAAATAATAATAATAATTGTAGCATTTGTTAAGCGCTTACTCTATGCCAAGCACTGTAGTGGATGAGATCATCAGGTCCCACGTGGGGCTCACAGTCTACACAGGAGGGAGAACAGGTATTGAAACCCCATTTTGCAGATGAGGGGCACAGAAAAGTGAATTGACTTGCCCAAGGTAAGTGGAGGATCCAGGATTAGAACCCAGGTCTTCTGACTCTCAGGCCAGTGCTCTTTCCCAAAACCCATAACTAAGTTTGACGCATTCACCTTCTTATTTAATAATAATAATAATAATAATAATGACACTTGTTAAGCGCTTACTATGTGCCAAGCACTGTTCTAAGCACTGGGATAGATACAAGGTTATCAGGTTGTCCCACTTGGGGCTCACAGTCTTGATTCCCATTTTACAGATGAGGTAAATGAGGCCCAGAGAAGTGAAGTGACTTGCCCAAAGTCACACAGCTGACAAGTGGCGGAGTCAGGATTAGAACCCACGACCTCTGACTCCCAAGCCCGGGCTCTTTCCACTGAGCCATGCTGCTTTTCTGTTTATTTCCTTAGCAGTGGGCCAGATCAGTCACTCAGTGGTATTTATTGAGGGTTTACTGTTTACAGAGCACTATACTAAGCGCTTGGGAGAGTACAGTGAGTACAACAAAGCTTGTAGACATGAGATGAACTTCTTCATTCACAAAGTCCTGGTTGGGGCCACTGTCCTTCCTCTCCTCCTGCCCCTCCACCTCCTCTTTTTAATGGCGTTTGTTATGTGCTTACTATGTGTCAAGCACCGTTTCAAGTACTGCGGTAGATACGAGTCAATTAGGCCGGACACAGTCCCTGTAATAGTAATAGTAATGATGGCATTTGTTAAGCGCTTACTATGTGCCAAGCACTGTTCTAAGCGCTGGGGAGGATACAAGGTGATGAGGTTGTCCCACGGGGGGCTCACAGTCTTAATCCCCATTTTACAGTTGAGGGAACTGAGGCCCGCAGAAGTGAAGTGACTTGCCCAAAGTCACCCAGCTGACAGTTGGCGGAGCTGGGATTTGAACCCATGACCGCTGACTCCAAAGCCCGGGCTCTTTCCACTGAGCCATGCTGCTTCTGTCCCAAATGACAGAATGCCTCTGTCCCTAATGAAGCCCACAGTCTAAGTAGGAGGGAGAACGTTTCGAATCCCCATTTTACAGTTGAGGAAACTGAGGCACAGCGAAGGTAATAGACTTGTCCGAGGTCACACAGCAGACAAGTTTCAGAGCTGGGATTAGAACCCAGGTCCTCTGACTCCCTATCCACTGGGACACACTGCTTCTCAGAAACCCCACCCCGTCCCCACCGTGCGGTTAACTCTGTTTCCCAGGGTCCTAGGTTCTGGATTCAAATTTATCTGTGACCCACGTTTACTCAACATCCTCATCAATGAAGAGGTTCCGGTTCCCCTTTCGGCGTGTTGAGGGTTAGCTGGAATGATGTTTATAGTTTCCACAGGAGGTTGTGTCATTTCCATCTCGGGGCATCTCTGTCCGGTCCGGTTGAGTTTTTCATCGGTCTGGAGGCAGGGGGCTGGACCAGATGACCTCTCAAGGTCCTTTCCCATCTTAGGACGACGTGATTATTTTTCCATTGTACCTCAGGGTGCTCTGTTTTCTATTCATTCGTTCAATCGTATTTATTGAGCGCTTACTGTGTGCAGAGCACTGTACTAAGCACTTGGGAAGTACAAATTGGCAACATATAGAGACAGTCCCTACCCAACAGTGGGCTCTCATCATTTAGGTCATTCCAGTTATTAGATAGCAGAAGCACATAACTGCGCGTGCCGACAACACGAAAGAAGCAGTGTGGCCTAGTGGGTAGAGCACGGGCCCAGGAGTCAAGAAGACCTGGGTTCTAATCTCAGGTCTGCCACTTGCCTAGAGTGTGACCTTGGATAAGTCACTCTGCCTCAGTTCCCTCATCTATAAACGGGGGAGAGGGACTGATTATCTTGCGTCCACCCCGGAGCTTAGTAAAGTCCCTGGCACATTGTGATGCTTTTTAAAAAAAAAAACCTTGAGTAACACAACCCAATCAGTGTGGCCTAGTAGCAAGAGCATGGATCTAATCCCAGCTCCACCACTTTCCTGCTGTGTGGCCCCAGGCAAGTCACTATAATCAAAAAATAGTATTCACTAAGCAAGTTGCTACTTTGCTCGGAGGGACTCCCACACTTAGGGGTTGGGAAGCAGAGAAGGAGCCCATGAAAGGCACTGAGGATGAATGGCCAGAGGGATGGAAGGAAAACCAGGAGAGGACGGCATCCAGTGAAGCCGAGGTTGGATAATGTTTCCAGGTGAAGGGGGTGGTTGACAGAATCAAAGGCAGCTGAGAGGACGAGGAGGATTAGGATGGAGTAGACGTTTGAGAGGGTGGTTTCTGTGGAGCGAGGGGGATGGAAGCCAGATAGGAGGGGTCAAGGAGAGAAATGGATGAGAGAACGTGAGACAGTGGGTGTAAATGACTCGCTCAAGGAGTTTGAAGAGGGATGGTAGGAGGGAGATGGGGTATTAACTGGAGGGAGCCGTGGGGTCAAAGGAGTGGGGGGTTTTTAGGCTAGGAGAGACATGGGCATGTTTGAAAACAGTGAATAATAATAATAATAATAAGAAGAAGAAGAAGAAGAAGAATAATGGCATTTATTAAGCACTTACTATGTGCAAAGCACTGTTCATTCATTCATTCATTCAGCGCTTACTGTGTGCAGAGCACTGTACTAAGCGCTTGGGAAGTACAAGTTGGTACTTGAGCGGCGTGGCTTAGTGGATGAAGCAGCGTGGCCCAGTGGACGGGCTTTGGAGTCAGAGGTCAGGGCTTTGAATCCCGGCTCCACCACATGTCTGCTGTGTGACCTTGGGCAAGTCACTTAACTTCTCTGAGCCTCAGTTCCCTCGTCTGTAAAATGGGGATTGGCTGTGAGCCCCACCTGGGACATCTTAATCACCTTGTATCCTCCCCAGCGCTTAGAACAGTGCTTTGCACATGGTAAGTGCTTAACAAATGCCATCATCATCATCATAACTGTTCTAAGCCCTGGGGAGGTTACAAGGTGATCAATTCTTAATCCCCATTTTCCAGATGAGGTAACTGAGGCCCAGAGAAGTTAAGTGACTTGCCCAAAGTCACACAGCTGACAATTGGCAGAGCCGGGATTTGAACCCATGACCTCTGACTCCAAAGTCCGGGCTCTTTCACACTGAGCCATGCTGCTTCTCTACGGTATGAGATCGACGAAGAGATAGATGAGTGAGTGAGTTGAGTTCAGTAGACAGGGCGGTGTTGAGAGCATCAGTTGGTCATCAAGGGAAGGTAGTTTGGGTACGGAGGCTAAAATAGGGCATGATGACTTGAGAAAATGGGATAGGGTCAAAAGAACGGAGGTCTCCATGGGGGAATAATGCAGATTTGTGGGGAGGAGGTTGTGTGGGAGAGGAGGCACGTGAGGAGGTCGTGGTCAGAGGGATTTCAGAATTGGTTGAGGGTAGAGGGGCTAGGAATGATGAGATGGAGTCGTGTGTCCATCTTGGTGAGTGGCTGAGGTGGGGAGGAGCAGGAGGTCAGGGGAGTTGAGGAGTGATGGAAAGCAGGCAGTGGAAGGGTGGTCAAGAACATCTATATGGATATAGAGATATAGAGAAGCAGCGTGGCTCAGTGGAAAGAGCCTGGGCTTTGAAGTCAGAGGTCATGGGTTCAAATCCCGGCTCTGCCAATTGTCAACTGGGTGACTTTGGGCAAGTCACTTCACTTCTCTGGGCCTCAGTTCCCTCATCTGGAAAGTGGGGGTTAAGACTGTGAGCCCCCCGTGGGACACCCTGATAACCTTATATCTACCCTAGCGCTTACAACAGTCTCCCCCTTCTAGACTGTGAGCCTGTTGTTGGGTAGGGACCGTCTCTATATGTTGACAACTTGTACTTCCCTAGTGCTTAGTACAGTGCTTTGCACACAATAAGTGCTCAATAAATACGATTGAATGAACAGTGCTTTGCTTATAGTAAGCACTTAACAAATGCCATCATTATTCAGTGCTTAGAACAGTGCTTTGCACATAGTAAGCGCTTAACAAATGCCATTATCATTATTACTATTGTCTGCTATGTGACCTTGGACAGGCCCCTTCACTTCTCAGTGCCTCAATTACCTCATCTGTAAAACTGTGAGACCCACACGGGACAAGCTGATTACCTTGTATCTACCCCAGCGCTTAGACAGTTTAAGTGCTTACAAATACCATTATTATTATTATTATTATACTGAAGTCCCCAAGGATCCATGCAGGGATGGAGAAAGAGAGAAGAAACGTGAGAAAGCGGTCAAAATGGTTGGAGGCGGGACCTGGGCGGGGGTGGTAGATGACCGCTACTACAATCTGGAGTGAGTGGTTAGAGGCGGACGAAGGGCTTTGAAGGAAGGAAGAGAAAGAGAGAGATGGAGGGGGTGGACTGGTGTGAAAGTGGCTCTGGGGTAGGAGAAGGAAGCCGACACCTACTCCTGGTCTGGGGGATTGGTTGAAGATGAGAGCAGCAGGGGAGACCGTGTCCTCTGGGGAGAACCAGATGGCGAGGAGGAGGAGTGATTGGGTCAGGAACAGGTCAATAATGAAGGGAAGCTTCGTCATGATGGAGCAGGAATTCCACAGGCCACACTTGGTTGAGGCTGCAGGGGGAATTCGGGGTGGGGTGGGGTTGGATGGGAGTGGGTTGACGGGGTGGCCGGCGCAGGGAGAGGGGGCTGAGCAGTGGCGCTGGGATAGGATGACAGGGATGGGGAACGGGGTGCGGTGGAGGACGGAGAGAGGAAGGGGTGGTGGGAGGTGAGGACTGGGATGGGCTGACTGGAAGAGGGGGTTTGGAGGGATCGCGGTGGAGTCAGTGTGGTTTAATCTTTGTAGGCAATGTACCCAACAGCCGTAACTACTTAATCGGGAGATACCCAGAGGAGATGGTTGAACGATATGCAAGTCTTTGGGTCTTTGAGAGTGAGGAGGCCAGTGTTTAGGTGAAAACGGGCTGGGTCGATGTGAAGGCAAGCAGCAATACCTGACTTCTTTCCAACTTCAACTGTGAACCCCGTGAGGGACCGAATCTAAAAATGGCCTGATTAACTTGTATCTATCCCAGAGCTTAGAACAATGTTTGTTGCTTAGTAAGTGCTCAACAAATACCATTAAAAAAAAGAACTGATGGGTGACAAAGATGAATTGGCATCTTTCTTTTCAAACGCGTTAGCAGAAATGATGTCTATTTCAACAAAAAGCGTCAATCTTTCATTTCCTAAAGAATTATTCAGCGCTGTAATTTGAAAAGTCTCTGCATACAGTAAGCGCTCAACAAATACGACTGAATGAATGAAAAGTCATTATATCTCCTTGCAATGGATAGAGCTGGGCTGGAGAGTTGAGAAGCGATCCGGTACTCCGAAGTGAATTGAGTTTGCCAGGGTGAGATTAAACTTCCCTCCGTTCAATCTATCTGGGAGTGACAGAGTTGACCACCCGTCTGTAGGACAGGACTTTCAGAAAAGCTTTCCGAAACTTCTTGTGGCAAAGTGGGTACAGGAAAGGATTAAGAGAAGAATTTACCCACTGGAGCCAAAACACGAAATCGTACCATGGGTCAAACTCAAGCTTCCTGCTGGCCGCACGGATGATGGTGAACAGGGAATAGGGAGCCCAGCAGATGGCAAAAGCCACCAATATAACGGCCAGGGACCGGGCCGTCTTCCTGTCCCTGAGCAGTTTAAAATGGGATCTGGTGTCACACCGGGAAGGGGCCAGAGAAAGGGCTCCGAAAGAAGGGGAATGGGTTTCCGAGGAGTGACGAAGGCCCTCCTCTTGGCCCTCGGAGTCCAGATGAGGAGTCTGCGTCCGCTGCCCCAACGCGAGCGGGATTGACCTCAAAAAGTGAGCGAGCCTCGCCGGCCCCCCGAGGCAGGTGGGGGAGGAGGCGGGGAGAGGGCCGGGGTCTTCGGCCGCGCTCCTCTGGCTTCTCTTGCGGATGCTCCGGTAGATCTGCGTGTTGAAGTAAGCCACGGAGAGGGTTGGGACCGCAAAGTCCAAGATGGAAACACACATGAGGAAGTGCCAGTTGGAGTGGAATTGGGCTCTGCAGGTCCCATTCACAACCGGGCCGACCTCTACGACGTAGTCCCAGAACATAATGGCAGGGCCGTGCACGGCGAACGCTAAGATCCACACTGCGGCCAACTGGACCACGGCTCTGGCGGTTGCACCTTGGTGGTTCCAGTAAGACACCTGAAGAGGGAAATTCATCATCATCATCATCAATTGTATTTATTGAGTGCTTACTGTGTGCAGAGCACTGTACTAAGCACTTGGGAAGTACAAGTTGGCAACACATAGAGACAGTCCCTACTCAACAGTGGGCTCACAGTCTAAAAGGGGGAGACAGAGAACGAAACGAAACATACTAACAAAATAAAATAAATAAAATAGATATGTACAAGTAAAATAAATAAATAGAGTAACAAATATGTACAAACACATATACACATATATATACATATATATACATATAAAATATATACATATTCACAGGCGTCAAAGCAGTGTTGCCTAGTGGATAGGGCACGGGGCCGGGAATCAGAAGGACCTGGGTTCTAATCCTGGATCCTCCACTTGTCAGCTGTGTGACTTTAGGCATGTCCCTTAACTTCTCTGTGCCTCAGTTCCCTCATCTGTAAAATGGGGATGAAGACTGTGAGCCCTATGTGGGGCAACCTGATTACCTTGTGTGTGTGTGTATATATATATAAATATTATATATATAATGTTTTATGTTTATATATAAACATGTTTTAACATGTTTATGTTATATAAACATATAAAATGTTATATATACAGTGTATGTATATACATTTATATATATAATGCATTTATATAATGTATATTATATATATAATGGCATTTGTTAAGTGCTTACTGCGTGCAAAGCACTGTCCTAAGCGCTGATATCTACCCCAGCTTAACAAGTGCTTAGCAAGGACCACACTGATTATTAACAAATACCACCCCCATAATCCTGCTTTCAGTCACTTGGAATTCGTTGAGCCAAGAGGATTTCTGTGGGTTTGAAGTCCCGGGCAGGAAAAGTGAGCGTTCACAAGTTCCACTTACAGCATTATAGACTGACTGGTAGCGATCGTAGCTGATGAGGACAATGTTAAAGGCTGAAGCCGTGCAACTGAGGTAGTCGATAACCAGCCAGAATTTACAGAGCTCTCTTCCGAACGACCATGTTTTCCTCAGGGTGTACGGGATATACAAAGGGATGCAGATGGCACCTATGGAAAGTAAAAAAGGAACGACAGTTTCAAATCAGGCTAAAATTATTCTAACAAGAATACAAATGATTCTAAAAACAATAAGGTTACACAATAAATTGATCATCTAATGAAACAACTCACCTCATTAAATAAATGATATGTTGTCGTAATATAATAAAACTTAAATCTTTAGACTGTAAGCTCGTCGTGGGTAGGGAGTATGTCTACCAACTCTTTTGTACTCTACCAAGTGCTTTTTTTATGGTATTTTTTAAGCACTTAGTATGTGCCAGGCACTGTACTAAGCACTGGGATTGATACAAGCTAATCAGCTTGGACGCAGTCTATGGGCTCACACGGGGCTCCCAATCTACTCCCCATTTTACGGTTGAGGCAACTGAGGCACAGAGAAGTAGGGTGATTTGCTGGATGTCACCCAGCAGACAAGTGACAGAGCTGGATTTAGAACTCAGGTCCTTCTGATTTCCAGGCCCGGGCTCTATCCACTGGACCAATCAATCAATCAATCGTATTTATTGAGCGCTTACTGTGTGCAGAGCACTGTACTAAGTACTTGGGAAGTACAAGTTGGCAACATATAGAGGCAGCCCCTACCAACAGTGGGCTCACAGTCTAAAAGGGGGAGACAGAGAACAAAACCAAAACATACTAACAAAAAAAACAACAAAATGCTTCGATAATGGAAGTGTTGAATGCAGATAATGAAGAGTGGGCAAGCACAAGCGCTTAGTACACTGCTCTGTATGCAGTAAGCACTCAATAAATATCACTGATCGATTGATTAAATTGAATTCTGCAACATACTGTACTTTTGAAACTTTTTTACAATAACATGCATCGGTAACACACTGATACCCGAACCAAGCCTAGCAACTTTTCACCTGGAGAAAAATGACTGCATTTCACTCCCTCCTTTTCCTAACTTTCCCCGTGTATTTGTAACTGTGTTGTCACTTGAGGCAGTTTTCACGGGGCTATGGAATCATGTGGAGTCATAGTCTTCTTATGAGAACTTCCACAGGGCATCCTAAACTTGTCAAGAAGTTTGTTCTCCGTGGTTTTCCTTATCTGGACAGAGCTCCTTATTTTAAAAATAAATTGGAGAATGAATTTACCCAGCTAACCTACCCTTTTTTCCACACTTTTCTTCTAAGCCAGCAACATCGTCTCCTGGCTCGGGGAGAGTGATGGTGTTGTCAACTAAGTTGGGAAAGTTGGCAGGGTGTGGGTTTAATCGATCGATCAACCCATCATTCAATCCATCAATCGTATTTACCGTGTGCAGAGTACTGTTCTAAGCAGTTGGGAGAGTACAATAGAGCAAGCAATGTAACAGATACATTTCATTCATTCATTTAATCGTATTTATTAAGCGCTTACGGTGTGCAGAGCATTGTACTAAGCGCTTGGAAGTACAGTTGGCAACATCTAGAGACGGTCCCTACCCAACAACGGGCTCGTAGTCTAGAAGGGGGAGTGGGAATTTCCTGCCCACAGTGAGTTTACAGTCGAGAGGGTTTAAGGGAAAAGATGGGGAGTTTGGTTCTTGACATAAAGAGCAGCGTGGCCTAGTGGGAAAAGCAGGGGCACGGGAATCAGAGGACCCGGGTTCTAATCCCGGATCCACCGCTTGTCTGCTGTGTGACCTTGGGCAACTAAACTAACTTCTCTGTGCCTTAATTTCCTCATCTGTAAAATGGGGATTCAATCCCTTCTCTCCCTCCCCTTTAGACTGTGGGACAAAGACTGTATCCGACCTGATAATCTTGAATCTACCGCAGCACTTAGAGGAGGAGTGCGTGACATATAGCAAGTGCTTAACAAATCATCATCATCATCACCATCAATCGTATTTGTTGAGCGCTTACTGTGTGCAGAGCACTGTACTAAGCGCTTGGGAAGTACAAGTTGGTAACATATAGAGACAGTCCCTACCCAGCAGTGGGCTCACAGTCTAAAAGGGGGAGACAGAGAAGCAGAGTTGCCTAGTAGATAGATCAAGGACCTGACAGTTAAAAAGACCTCGGTTCTGCTCCCTGCTCCTCCACTTATCTGTGTGACTTTGGGCAAGTCACTTCACTTCTCTGTGCCACAGTTCCTTCATCTGTAAAATGAGGGTTAAATACAATTGAATGACTGAATGAATGAGTGTACATTAGTAGATATGACCCTTGCCCTAATAATAATAATGGCATTTATTAAGCGTTTACTATGTGCAAAGCACTGTTCTAAGCACTGGGGAGGTTACAAGGTGATCAGGTTGTCCCACCGGGGGCTCACGGTCTTCATCCCCATTTTCCAGATGAGGTAACTGAGGCCCAGAGAAGTGAAGTGACTTGCCCAAAGTCACCCAGCTGACAAGTGGCGGGGCCGGGATTTGAACCCATGACCTCTGACTCCAAAGCCTGTGCTCTTTCCGCTGCTTCTCCGCGCTGCCCTCTCCTTCCTACTTGAACTGTGAGCTCCATGTGGGACCTGATGATCTTGTATCTACCTCAGCGCTTAGTACAGTACTTGGCACATAGTAAGCACTTAACGAGTTATGATTATTAAAATCCTCTCTCCAGTTCTCCCCAGATCCAGAATCTCATCCCCACCCTAGTTCGGTCTTGTAATTCAACAAGTCTTTATACTCTTTGGGCATAAAATAAGGAAGTACTGATTGAAAGTAAGCTCTGCTACTTACCTGCTCTGAGACCATTAACTTCACTGTGCCTCCGTTTCCTCATTTGTAAAAGCGGGATAAAACACCGCAGGGGATGGGAACTGTGCCCAGACTGATTATATTGTATCTACCTCTGCTCTTTGCACAATGCTAGGCAGGCACTTAACACCACCACAATTAGCAGTAAGGTTTTCCCCACATAACGAAATGTTACTTACCCACAAGGAAGTCAGAAATTGCCAGACTAAGAAAGAGATAATTACTCCGATGCCGAAGATTTTTATCCACAGCAAAAGCAATGACTACTAAAGCGTTCCCCAGCACCGTAATGAGGGCTAATAGGACGGTAATCACTAGAAGCGCCGAAGTTCTCGTGGAAAACTTCAAACTCAGACCTGCCGAAGGCGAATTGAAATTCCGGTGAAAAGTTGGCATTTCTTCCTGAAAGACGCTGGCGTTGTCGACGGACATCCTGCTGTTCCCTCTGCAGATCAGATGAGGCAGAAAGTGTGAGGTAAATTAATCCAGGATCCCCACCGTAATTTCTGAGAGTTGGTTAAAAAGGCAAAGATCCCTTTGGACTAAGAGAGCACACTGTCAAGGGGCTAGTCCGCTTCAGTCTCTTATTCGCTCAGCCTTCTTGATTCTTGAAAAGACGAACCTGTGAGAAACTTCCCTTTAACAGAGCAGTGGAATTACTAGTAAACAGGACGTGAAATTTCACTTTGATATTTTTAAATGCAACATCCACGCCCTCACTGATGTAGCCTCGTGTCCAGTCGTTTTGTTGCACTTCTGGACATTGGTAAAGCTCGGTAAAGTTCTACCCATTAGCCTTTTTAAAGAAAGGCAGGCCATTTTTTGGTGGGAACTCACCGGAATGGATTGCCAAAACCTGTTTGCTTGTTTCTAGACTGTAAGCCTGGTGTGGGCAGGGATTGTCTCTTTTTATTGCTGAATTGTACTTTCCAAGAACTTAGTACAGTGCTCTGCCCACAGTAAGAGCTCAATAAATACCAGCGATTGATTGACAGGGAAAACCTCTACCCGATTATCTTGTCCCTACCCCTGTGCTTAATGTGCAGTGTTTGGATTATAGTAAGCTCTTTACAAACATTACAATTATTATTATTATTTATCCAGCTCAAGTATTACGTTTGCAGGTAAGAGAACTCAGTGTTTGGAGCATAGTAAGCACTTTATAAACATTACAAGTATTATTATTATTTATCCAGCTCGAGTATTACGTTTGCAGGTAAGAGAACTCAGTGTTTGGAGCATAGTAAGCACTTTATAAACAACACAAGTATTATTATTATTTATCCAGCTGAAGTATTACGTTTGCAGGTAAGAGAACTCAGAGTTTTATCATTCTTTAAAATATTCAGGCAGGACTTTGGGGATTATGTCCAGATTCCACATCTCTTTCGTTCCTTTCGAATGTCTTGTCTGGAGAAAGTATGATTATTAATGCTACTAACTCTAGATATTTTCTCAAGATGCCTCTTATCTAGCGCTCTCCAACCCTAAAGCCACCACGCCCTTTCTGGGAGGAAAGAAAAAAGATCAAAGTAAGATTCTGTCACGAGACAAAAGAAGACACGATACTTGGGTACTTGATTTTAAGGTAAAATGCATCACTTCCTAAAAGTTCAAATCAGTGAAGATGACAGCAATTTTGTTATTAGAAGAGTCGTCAGACAACAATGCGTGGAAAACCACACACAGTAGATAGAACAGAGAAAGGGAACTGGGATAAAACAAATGAGTCAACTCATATTTTGATTAACAAGCAGTGTCACAGTTCAGTGCATTTGTAAAATCGTAGAAAACCTGTGCGGCTATGACTACGTTGCCATTTATTAGGTCCCTCCCCGGGAGAGTTAATTATGAGCTTTCACAAGAAAGTTGACAATGAGCTCTCAAGACGCGTTGAAAACACGGATCTGGGCGTTCGAGGTTTACTTTCCTACCTTCTCTCCCCTCGTCTTCCTCGCGGGTCAGAGGGGACGCGGATCCTTCTGGAGAACGGGCACGTTCCCTGGCTCTACGTCCCCCATTGGGATGGCGGGGCAGGTTTGGCTCGGCTTCCTTAGGGAAGGAACGATTTGCGGGACCTGCGACCTCAGGGTTCCTCCCGCCGTTCGAACAAGGTCAGATGGGTGCAGGCGGGCCCTAACCTGAAACGAGGAACGCGTAGCTCTTCCTTGAAACGAGCCAATTCTAAGTGATTCACATCCTCAGTCTCAGATGCAAGAATAAGGACTGAGTGAATCCCATGTGAATCAGTTTGCAAGAAGATGAGTATTTTCTTTGTTAATATGTCTTGTTTTGTTGTCTGTCTCCCCCTTCTAGACTGTGAGCCCGCTGTTGGGTAGGGACCGTCTCTAGATGTTGCCAACTTGGACTTCCCAAGCGCTTAGTACAGTGCTCTGCACACAGTAAGCGCTCAATAAATACGATTGAATGAATGAATCCACCCGTTGGCCGGGGGTTGAGGTGGAGGGCTGGAGGGTCGGGGGCCGGGCCGCACTCACTGATCGGGAAGTTGATGTAGCGCTCAATAAATACGACTGAATGAATGAATGAATGAATGGAAGAAAAGAATGATCGAGTTGTTAAAGAGGTCCAGGAGTGGACCATAAGTTGAAAAATGACTGTTTCATTGGCTTTGTCATAATAATAATAATAATGGTATTTGTTAAGTGCTTACTATGTGCAAAGCACTGTTCTAAGCGCTGGGGAGGTTATAAGGTGATCAGGTTGTCCCCCGGGGGGCTCACTGTCTTAATCCCCATTTGACAGATGAGGTAACTGAGGCACAGAGAAGTGAAGTGACTTGCTGAAAGTCACACAGCTGACAGTTGGCAGAGCTGGAATTTGAACCCATGACCTCTGTCTCCAAAGCCCGTGCTCTTTCCACCGAGCCACGCTGCTTCTCCATGCAATCACGCAATCAACTCGATCTCGATCCTCTCCCACTAGAGTCCAACTTCCAGCCTTCACTCCTCGCACATCAACCTGCTTACTATGCCTCAAACGTGTCTCTCTCTTGCTGGTGTCCCCTTTCTCAGGTCCTCCCTCCTGCCTGGAATTCCCTCCCTCCTGCCTGGAATTCCCTCCCTCCATATCTGTTCCCACTCCCAGATAAGATCTGTCTCATCTACCACTCCCTTCTGCGTAGCCCTGACTCACTCCCTTTCCTCTTAGGTGCCCCACAGCATCTATGTCCATTTCTGGCATTTTATTTGGATTGATGTCTGTCTCCCCGCCCCCAGAATGTAAGCTCGTTGTGGGCAGGGAATGTCACTGCGTATTATGGTATCGTGCTTGCCTGAGTGCTTAGTACAGTGCTCTGCACACAGTAAGCGTTCAATAAATACAATTGAATGAATGAATGTAGGGGACTGTGGAAGCCTTTGATGATCTGAGGAAAGAAGAAATGTGGGACTCTCTGACTCAGGACCCCAACCTAATCACTGTCCTCAGGCCTGTGGACGGTTGACAGGTAACATTTTGTGTCTTTCATACTCTGCTTCCTGATTACCTAAGTTTCCTTTCAGCATTACCACCCTCTCTAATAATCAATCAATCAATCATATTTATTGAGCGTTTACTGTGTGCAGAGCACTGTACTGAGCGTTTGGGAAGTACAAGTCGGCAACACATAGCGACAGTCCCCACCCAACAGCGGGCTCACAGTCTAGAAGGGGGAGACAGAGAACAAAACCAAACATGTTAACAAAGTAAAATAAATAGAATAAATATGTACAAGATAAATAGAGTAATAAATATGTACAGATATATATATACATATATACAGGTGCTGTGGGGAAGGGAAGGAGGAAAGATGGGGGAGATGGAGAGGGGGACGAGGGGGAGAGGAAGGAAGGGGCTCAGTCTGGAAAGGCCTCCTGGAGGAGGTGAGCTGACTATGTGCAATGAACTGTTCTAAGCACTGGGGAGTATACAAGGTGATCAGGTTGTCCCACGGGAGGCTCACAGGCAATCCCCATTTTACAGATGAGGTAACTGAGGCCCAGAGAAGTGAAGTGACTTGCCCAAAGTCACACAGCTGACAATTGGTGGAGCAGGGATTTGAACCCCTGACCTCCGACTCCAAAGCCCGGGCTCTTTCCACTGAGCCACGCTGCTTCTCTAACACATTCATTCATTCATGCAATCGTATTTATTGAGCGCTTACTGTGTGCAGAGCACTGTGCTAAGTGCTTGGGAAGTACAAGTCTTCACACATCTCCCCACTCCTCCAAAGCCTCCAATGGCTACCCCTTCCTCTCAGCATGGAGCAGAAACTCTTGACCATCAGCTTTAAGGCAACCAGTCAGCTCTCTCTCCCCCCTTATTTAGCCACACTTTTCTTCATCTTCGTTGTTCCTCTTTAGCGAAAGTACTTTGCCTTGCTCTTCTCTCTCCCGCCTGGAGTCCCTTTATTCTTGCTCTTTTTTTCGTGGCTCGGTGGAAAGAGCCCGGGCTTTGGAGTCAGAGGTCATGGGTTCGAATCCCAGCTCCGCCACGTCTGCTGTGTGACCTTGGTCAAGTCACTTAACTTCCCTGAGCCTCAGTTCCCTCATCTGTAAAATGGGGATGAAGACTGTGAGCCCCAAGTGGGACAACTCAATCAGCTTGTATCCCCCCCCTCAGCGCTTAGAACATTGCTCTGCACATAGTAAGCGCTTAACAAATGCCAACATTATTATTATTATTTGGAGTCAGAGATCATGGGTTCAAATCCCAGCTCCGCCACACATCTGCTGTGTGACCTTGGTCAAGTCACTTAACTTCCCTGAGCCTCAGTTCCCTCATCTGTAAAATGGGGATGAAGACTGTGAGCCCCATGTGGGACAACTTGATCAGCTTGTATCCCCCCCCAGCACTTGGAACAGTGCTCTGCACATAGTAAGTGCTTAACAAATGCCAACATTATTATTATTATTATTATTATTGTTATTATTATTTGGAGTCAGAGGTCATGGGTTCAAATCCCAGCTCCGCCACACATCTGCTGTGTGACCTTGGTCAAGTCACTTAACTTCCCTGAGCCTCAGTTACCTCATCTGTAAAATGAGGATGAAGACTGTAAGCCCCATGTGGGACAACTTGATCAGCTTGTATCCCCGCCAGCACTTGGAACAGTGCTCTGCACATAGTAAGCACTTAACAAATGCCAACATTATTATTATTATTATTATTATTATTTGGAGTCAGAGGTCATGGGTTCGAATCCCAGCTCCGCCACATGTCTGCTGTGTGACCTTGGTAAAGTCACTTAACTTCCCTGAGCCTCAGTTACCTCATCTGTAAAATGGGGATGAAGACTGTGAGCCCCACATGGGACAACTCGATCAGCTTGTATCACCCCCCCCCCACCAGCACTTAGAACATTGCCCTGTACATAGTAAGCGCTTAACAAATGCCAACATTATTATTATTATTTGGAGTCAGAGGTCATGGGTTCGAATCCCAGCTTCTCCACATGTCTGCTGTGTGACCTTGGTCAAGTCACTTAACTTCTCTGAGCCTCAGTTACCTCATCTGTAAAATGGGGATAAAGACTGTGAGTCCCACGTGGGACAACTTAATCAGCTTGTATCCCCCCCGCCTCCAGTGCTTAAAACAGTGCTCTGCACATAGTAAGCGCTTAACAAATGCCAACATTATTATTATTATTATTATTATTATTATTATTTGGAGTCAGAGGTCATGGGTTTGAATACCAGCTCTGCCACATGTCTGCTGTGTGACCTTGGTCAAGTCACTTAACTTCTCTGTTCCCCAGTTACCTCATTTGTAAAATGGGGATGAAGACTGTGAGTCCCACGAGGGACAACTTGATCAGCTTGTATCCCCCCCCGCCTCCAGCACTTAAAACAGTGCTCTGCACATAGTAAGCGCTTAACAAATGCCAACATTATTATTATTATTATTATTTGGAGTCAGAGGTCATGGGTTCAAATCCCAGCTCTGCCACATATCTGCTGTATGACCTTGGTCAAGTCGCTTAACTTCTCCGAGCCTCAGTTCCCTCATCTGTAAAATGGGGATGAAGACTGTGAGCCCCACGTGGGACAATCTGATCATCTTGTATCCCCCCCAGCGCTTAGAACAGTGCTTTGCACATAATAAGCGCTTAACAAATACCATCATTATTATTATGTTTTTTTCTTATCTGCCACTCCCTCCCGCTCTGCATCCCCCAGATCACAGCTCTCCTCATCTTCTGGAATCGTATCTCCTCCAGGAGGGCTTTCCCATTTACTGTCCCATCTTCCCAAGATCATCTCCTCCAGCTACCACTTCCAATTCTGAACCCTAGTGGATCAGAGCACGGGCCCGGGGGTCAGAAGGACGTGGGTTCTAATCCCGCCTCCGCCACTTGCCTGCTGTGTGACCTTGGGCAAGTCACTTCACTTCTCTGTGCCTCAGTTCCCTCATCTGTAAAATGGGGATTAAGACTGCGAGCCCCCCGTGGGACAACCTGATCACCTTGTAACCTCCCCAGCGCTTAGACTAGTGCTTTGCACACAGTAAGCCCTTAATATATGCCATTATTATTATTATTATTATTATTATTATCCCCTCTCCAAGCCCCAAAGCACTTCTGGGCATATCTGTCATGGGTTCAAATCCCGGCTCCGCCGACTGTCAGCTGTGTGACTTTGGGCAAGTCACTTAACTTCTCTGGGCCTCAGTTGCCTTATGTGTAAAATGGGGATTAAGATTGTGAGCCACACGTGGGACAACCTGATCACCTTGTATCCTCTCCAGAGCTTAGAACAGTGCTTGGCACATAGTAAGCGTTTAACAAATGCCATCATTATTTATTATTTATGTATTTATCTGGAATTTATTTATTTGGGTTAATGTCCGTCTCCTCCCTCTTGACTGTAAGGTCATTGTGGGCAGGGAATAGGCCTGTTTATTGTTATATTGTACTTTCCCAGGTGCTTAGTACAGTGCTCTCCACACAGTAAGCAGCGAGAAGCAGCGTGGCTCAATGGAAAGAGCACGGGCTTCGGAGTCAGAGGTCATGAGTTCGAATCCCGACTCCACCATATGTCTGCTGTGTGACCTTGGGCAAGTCACTTAACTTCTCTGAGCCTCAGTTACCTCATCTGTAAAATGGGGATTAAGACTGTGAGCCCCACGTGGGACAATTTAATCACCTTGTATCCCCCCCAGCGCTTAGAACAGTGCTCTGCACATAGTAAGCGCTTAACAAATGCCATTATTATTATTATTATTATTACAGTAAGCGCTCAATAAATATGTATATGTATACATATGTATATATGTTTGTACATATTTATTCTATTTATTTTATTTGGTTAATATGTTTTGTTTTGTTGCCTGTCTCCCCCTTCTAGACTGTGAGCCCGCTGTTGGGTAGGGACCGTCTCTATACGTTGCCGACTTGGACTTCCCAAGCGCTTAGTACAGTGCTCTGCACACAGTAAGCGCTCAATAAATACGATTGAATGAATGAATTCGAATGAATGAATGAATGAATGACCCGGCCTTCCATTCTCACGGCAGTGCGCCCCCTGGCGTTCACCACTGTTCCTTGCCTCAGCCGAGCCACTTTAATAATCATGATAATAATAATATTAATATTATTATTAATAATGGCATTTATTAAGCATTTACTATGCGCAAAGGACTGTTCTAAGCGCTGGGGAGGTTACAAGGAGATCAGGTTGTCCCACGGGGGGCTCACAGTCTTAATCCCCATTTTACAGGTGAGGGAACTGAGGCCCAGAGAAGGTCAGTGACTTGCCCAAAGTCACACAGCTGACAATTGGCAGAGCCGGGATTTGAACTCATGACCTCTGACTCCAAATCCAGGGCTCTTTCCACTGAGCCACGCTCTCAGGCGCTTAGTACAGTGCTCTGCGCCCAGTAAGCACACGATAAGTACGACTGAAGGAATGACTGAGTGACTTTTGCAGGGACTATGTGGACAGGATTACTGACTGAAGATCAGCCTTTTCAAGCACACCGGAGCCCAAAGCGCCATCAGTAGCATCTTCAAACCGATGATTATGAAAATGAGCAGAAGCTTATCATCAATCGTATTTATTGAGTGCTTACTGTGTACAGAGCACTGTACTAAGCGCTTGGGAAGTACAAATTGGCAACATATACAGTCGCTACCCAACAGTGGGCTCACAGTCTAAAAAGTGGGCTCACAGTCTAAAAGCTTATGTATGTCTCTGTATGTCTCTGTAATTTATTTATCTATATTCATGTCTGCCTCCCCCTCTAGATTGTAAACCCACTGCGAACAGGGAATGTGTCTCTTTTGTCTTATGGTGTACTCTCCCAAGCACTTAGTACAGAGATTTGCACACAGTAAGCACTCAGTAAAGTCCGCTGATTGAAGGAATGAATGAAAGCATCACGGTCTAAGTGGAAAGAGTGGTCGAGGGAGTCAGAGGACCTGGGTTCTAATCCCAGCTCTGCCACTTGGCCGGTGGGTTGTTTAGCTTCTCTGTGCCTCAGTTTCCTCATCTGTAAAATGGAGATTGAATCCTACCCCCTTCGACTTTGACTGTGAGCCCCATGGGGGCCATGGACTGTGTCCAATCTATCTTGTATCTACCCCAAATGCTTAGTATTGTTATGTCATATGTGCTCATGTATCTCCCCCAAATGCTTAGTAAAATGCCTGGCATGTCATATGTATGTATGTATATATCATCAATCGTATTTATTGAGCGCTTACTATGTGCAGAGCACTGTACTAAGCGCTTGGGAAGTACAAATTGGCAACATATAGAGACAGTCCCTACCCAACATTGGGCTCACAGTCTAAAAGGGGGAATATATATATGTTTGTACATATTTATTACTCTATTTATTTATTTATCGTACTTGTACATATCTATTCTATTTATTTTATTTTGTTAGTATGTTTGGTTATGTTCTCAGTCTCCCCCTTCTAGACTGTGAGCCCGCTGTTGGGTAGGGACTGCCTCTATGTGTTGCCGACTTGTACTTCCCAAGCGCTTAGTACAGTGCTCTGCACACAGTAAGCGCTCAATAAATACAATTGATTGATTGATAGATATGAGCTCAACGAATATCATTTAAAAAAAGAAAACTCCAAGAACTCCAAACTAGAATTGTGTTGTACCCTCCTGAGCGCTTAGAACAGTGCTCTACATACACTAGGTGCTCAGTAAATACCACTGGCTGACGGCTTCAGAGAGCCACCGCTCATTGGTTTTTCGGCCATCCAGTCCCAAAAGAAGTGCTTTTAATGTAAGCGACGACATTCTCGAGAACCAAAAATTCATAAACAGTGAGAGTTCAAGAACCATCGGCAACAAGAAGTAGATCGACAGTCTCCTATCGCGTGCCCGAGTCAAGTTTAGATCGCTCGAATAGATGCCCTGATAAAAGTAAGTAGACTCTTAAAATTCCTCCTCCTTTTCTTCCCACACCAAGAGGCACTTTGATGAGTATTTCGGCAGGGAACGTTTCAACCACCTTTGTTGTACCGTTCTCTGCCAAGAGCTCAGTACAGTGCTCTGCACACGTTAAGCGCTCAACAAATACCACTGATCATCATCAATCGTGTTTATTGAGCGCTTACTGTGTGCAGAGCACTGCATAAGCGCTTGGGAAGTACAAGTTGGCAACATATAGAGACAGTCCCTACCCAACAGTGGGCTCACAGTCTAAAAGGCGGAGACAGAGAACAAAACCAAACACACTAACAAAATAAAATAAAATAAAAATAAAATAAAATAAAATAAAATAAAATGATGATGACGATGACAGTGACCGTTACCTAATATTCTGCGGCAAACGACTGTTACCTCTTTAGAACCGCCCGCTATCGTGGTTGGATTCAAGTTCATTCACTGCACTCTGTCTGAAATGCTCCTGTTCCAGAGTTCTTCTCTTAAAGTAGCACAAAATCAAACAGTAGTTGAAAATTTTTCAGAAACGACGGCGAATTTTCTCTAAAATACTCCGGCTGAGCCGTCAGAGACTTTTCATTTTGAGTCTGCGGCTGTGTCCCTGGGGGGATTTATTTATTCTTTATTATTTTTACATTTTGGTAGGTTTAGTGTTCACTCTTCCTCTTGTCTTTTCTCAGCTTTTTATTCTTTCCCAACTGCTTGGATGATTCCTCCTGAAAGAAACACAAATTAACCTCCTTTGGGGTTGGAACGCATTTCAGAGACAAGGTGGAGGAAGAGATCCGTCTGCCTCGATACCCCGAACTGGATCGATGAAAACTCACCGGGGCGTTTGCGTACTTCTGTTCCACTAGGATCTTTCTGGCACAGTTGTTGATGTGTTTAAAACGGTCTGGTCCAAGCAGAATCCCTCCGTACCAGCGGGACACTACCACCAGAACATTTCGCACATTCAAAATCTACATTTAAAAAAAAAGAAATTCAATCCATCGACCGATCCGGCTGTGGTATTTATTGAGCACCTTCCGTGGGTAGAACATTGTTAATAAGCACTTGGTGGAGTACGGTTCATAGTCCTCGCTGAGAAGGAGAAGCAGTGTTGTCTGGCGTAAAGAGAATGGGCACGAGAGTCAGAGGACCTGGGTTCTAATCCCGGCCCCGCCACTTGTCAGCTGTGTGACTTCAGGCACGTCACTTAACTTCTCTGGGCCTTCTCTGTAAAATGGGGATTAAGACTGGGAGCCCCAGGTGGGACAACCTGATCACCTTGTGATGGGCGCTTAGAACAGTGCTTCACACATAGTAAGCGCTTAACAAATGCCGTCATTATTATTATTATCGATATCCCTGATCTGCCACGCACCTGCTGTGTGACCTTGGGCAAGTCACTTCACAGCGTGGCTCAGTGGAAAAAGCACGGGCTTTGGAGTCAGAGGTCATGGGTTCAAATTCCGGCTCTGCCACATGCCTGCTGTGTGACCTTGGGCAAGTCACTTAACATCTCTGAGCCTCAGTTACCTCATCTGTAAAATGGGGATTAAGACTGTGAGCCCTACGTGGGACAACTTGATCACCTTGTATCCCCCCAGTGCTTAGGACAGTGCTTTGCACATAGTAAGCGCTTAACAAATGCCATCATTATTACTATTATTATTCTTTGTGCCTCAGTTCTCTCATCTGCGAAGTGGGGATTCAAGTCCTGTTCTCCGACTTCCTCAGAATGTAAGCCCCGTCGCGGAACTGATTGCCTCGTATCTGCCCCAGGGTTTAGTACAGTGCTTGGCGCGGAGTAAGCGCTTAACAAATACAGTAAATGATAAAATAGGGAGCTTACAGTATGGGAGGGGAGACATTCATTCATTCAATCATATTTATTGAGCACTTACTGTGTGCAGAGCACTGTACTAAGCGCTTGGGAGGTCCAAGTCGGCAACATATAGAGACAGTCCCTACCCAACAGCGGGCTCACAGTCTAGAAGAGACAGACATTGTTATAAATAAAAAACTACAGATACGTACAAGTGGGGTTAATGCCAAGTGCCCAAAGACTTCTGACCCAAGTATGTAGGCAAAAAAGGCAGGAATAGGGGAAAAGAGGATTTACTTGGGGACGGCTTCTTGGAAGAGATGTGATTTTTACAAAGGAGATGGGTGGTCTGTCACATACGTACGGGAAGGGAATTACAGGCCAGAGCCTCGCTAGCATTCCCTTCCCCACAGGACCTGTATATATGTATATATGTTTGTACATATTTATTACTCTATTTATTTATTTATTTATTTATTTAACTTGTACCTATCTATTCTATTTATTTTATTTTGTTAGTATGTTTGGTTTTGTTCTCTGTCTCCCCCTTCTAGACTGTGAGCCCACTGTTGGGTAGGGACTGTCTCTGTATGTTGCCAGCTTGGACTTCCCAGGTGCTTAGTCCAGTGCTCTGCACACAGTAAGCGCTCAATAAATACGATTGATTGATTGATTGATTGATTGAGGGGAATTAATGGGGGCAGAGAGATGAGCGGGAGAGTGGCGCCGTCTCCGGAGGACAGGCCCCGCGGTCTCTGTGGATTTTACCTGCAGGAGGTGGAGGAGACGGCCACCTGCTGCTGTTTCTCCGTCGTCTTCGCAATCCTGCAGGAACGTCTGTTTGTCTTCACAGTATATTCTGGAAGCGCACACAACAACGTGAGGCAGAAATGGGAAAAACCACACCAAACCAACAACAACAAAAAAGGCCACCATTTAAACCGCGTGAATAATCCAAATCTGGTGAATTATCCAGAGAAGCCCTCCTTTCCTCTTCTCCTCCTCCCTTCTGCGTCGCCCTGACTTGATCCCTTTATTCATCCTCCCTTCCAGCCCCACGGCCCTTATGTACATCTTTAATGCATTTCCCCCCTCTAGACTATAAGCTCGCTGTGGCTACACAATTGTTATATTGTACTCCCCCGAGTGCTTAGTACAGTAAGCGCTCAATAAATTCAATTGAATGAATGAATGAATGGTGTCCTCTCATTTATTCATTCATTCAATCGTATTTATTGAGCGCTGTGTGCAGAGCACTGTACTAAGCGCTTGGGAACTACAAGTCGGCAACATATAGAGACGGTCCCTACCCGACAACGGGCTCACGGTCTCCCAGAAGACTCCACAAGTCCCTGGTTATCAGGCCCTCTCTTGGGCTACCAAAAAAAGGACGCGGATTCTAATCCCGGCTCCGCCACCCGTCAGCTACGTGACCGTGGGCAAGTCGCTTCTCTGCACCTCAGTTATCTCATCTGGAAAATGGGGGCTGAGACTGTGAACTCCAGGTGGGACAGGGACTGCGTCCAGCCTGATCAGCTTGCATCTACCCCAGTGCTTAGTACAGTGCCCGGCATAGTAGGTGCTTAACAAATCCCACAAATGGCTGCAATGAGCCAGAATTTCAGGTCCCAATTTTTTTTTTTTTGAGGCATTTGTTTAGTGCTTACTATGTGTCAAGAACTGTTCCATCTGCTGGCCTAGAATCAAGTTAATCAGGTTGGACACAGTCTCTGTCCCGCATGGGTCTAAACGTCTAAAAGGAAAGAGAACAATAATGATAATAATAATAATAATGATGGCATTTGTTAAGAATTTACTATGTGCAAAGCACTGTTCTAAGCGCTGGGGAGGATACAAGGTGATCAGGTTGTCCCACGTGGGGCTCACAGTCTTAATCCCCATTTTACAGATGAGGTAACCGAGGCACAGAGAAGTGAAGTGACTTGCCCAGAGTCACACAGCTGACAAGCGGCAGAGCCGGGATTAGAACCCATGACCTCTGACTCCCAAGCCCAGGCTCTTTCCGCAGAGATAGGAGGCCTTCCCAGACTGAGCCCCCTCCTTCCTCTCCCCCTCCTCATCCCCCCCGCCTTACCTCCTTCCCCTCCCCACAGCACCTGTTCATATGTATATATGTTTGTACGTATTTATTACTCTATTTTATTTGTACATATTTAATCTATTTATTTTATTTTGTTAATGTGTTTTGTTTCGTTCTCTGTCTCCCCCTTCTAGACTGTGAGCCCGCTGCTGGGTAGGGACCGTCTCTAGATGTTGCCGACTTGGACTTCCCAAGCGCTCAGTCCAGTGCTCTGCACGCAGTCAGCGCTCAATAAAGACGATCGAATGAAGGAATGAATCCCATTTTACGGCTGAGGAAACTGAGAAGGGAAAGAACTTGCCCCCGGGACATGCGGCAGTCAAGTGGCAGGGCCGGGATGGGGACCCAGGTCCTCCGATTCCCTGGTCCGGGCTCCATCTGCTAGGCCGCTATGCTTCCAGAGGAGGCGAGGGATTCGTCGCTCTGACGGATTACGGGAACGTCACCATGGTGAACGACCGTCATAATTTAATCCGACCTGAGGGACCGGAGGAAAACGCTCCCGGGCTGACCATCCCAGTAAACTACCCAGCAGCAAACAACAATGTGCTGCCGGTTCCCTTTCCGGCTGCCGGAAGGGATGCATCCTCGCCGCGATGTCGGGGGCCACCACGCCGACCACCTCGGCTTCACTAACCCCCAGTCTTCGCCCCGATCCCGCCTCTAACCTGGAACGCCCTCCCCCGTCAAATCCGACAGGCAATTATTATTTTTCCAGAGTTTCCTGGGTTGCATTTTCCCATTTTTAAAAATAAAACTCAGCCTCATCTATCGCCATCTCTGCCCATTTCTCTTAGACCTTAGGATCCAAAGACTGGACCCTACGACATAAGCTCATTAAGGACGAGGAGCCTGTCTGCTCATTCATTCATTCAGTCGTATTTGTTGAGCGCTTACTGTGGGCAGAGCTCTGTACTAAGCGCTTAGCACTGTACTGTCTGCTAATTATAATGATGGCATTCATTAAGCGCTTACTATGTGCAAAGCACTGTTCTAGGCGCTGGGGGGTTACAAGGTGATCAGGTTGCCCCCCGAGGGGCTCACAGTCTTCATCCCCATTTTACAAATGGAACTGAGGCCCAGTGAAGTGACTTGACCAAGGTCACACAGCTGACAAGCGGTGGAGCGGAATTCGAACCCCTGACGTCTGACTACAAAGCCCGGGCTCTTGCCACTGAACCACACTGCTTCTCTAAACTGTACTATACTATACTGTAACATACTATATACTATCCTATTCCCAAACACTTAGTACAGTGCTCTACACACAGTAAGTGCTCAATAAATACGGTTGAATGAATGAACGATACAGTCCCCAAAGCTGTATCTTCAGCCCTAGAGCCTTTTAGACTGTAAGCCCACTGTTGGGTAGGCACTGTCTGTATATGTTACCAACTTATACTTCCCAATCGCTTAGTACAGTGCTCTGCACACTCTCCCAAGTGCTTAGAAGAGTGCTCTGCACGCAGTAAGCGCTCAATAATAATAATAATAATAATGGCATTTGTTAAGCGCTTATTATATGCAAAGCACTGTTCTAAGCGCTGGGGGGATACAAGGTGATCAGGTTGTCCCGCGTGGGGCTCACAGTCATCATCCCCATTTTACAGATGAGGTAACAGACTCCAAGAAGTTAAGTGACTTGTCCAAGGTCACACAGCAGACATGTGGCGGGGCCGGGATTCGAACCCATGACCTCTGACTCCAAAGCCCGGGCTCTGTCCACTGAGCCACGCTGCTTCTCACCACAGTAAAAACCATCGATCGATTGATTGATCCTGAGTCGCTGCTATTTGGGCCGGCTGATTGGAAAATAAAACCTGCTCTGCCTCGAGCTCCCCGATTTGGTCGGTTACCTGGTCCCTGACTCACCTGTACGCGTATATGTTGTGGGTCGCGCTGGCTATTTTCTTGTTTTCGTATAATTTGGCAAGGACCATCTTCACCTTGAAAAGAACAGAAATGCATTTTTCCCCTGGTAGGTGGGGACGGTCAGGAGTCCCGTTGGCTTGGGAAATGACAGATGCCATAAATCTTGAGATATTTAGCATGATTTTAAAAAAATCTGCTGGTTTCAAGGAGGGACAATTCCCACAGGTGCTCAGGGACCCCCTGCGATCATTCCTACTTTTCCCTTAGTCACACCGCTTCCCTGTGAAAAGGTCTGAAATTTGCCCTTTTTTAATGTTCACTCATTCAATCGCATTTATTGAGCGTTTACTGCGTGCAGAGCACTGTACTAAGCGCTTGGGAAGTGCAAGTTGGCAACATATAGAGACGGTCCCTACCCAACAACGGGCTCACAGTCTAGAAGGGGGAGACAGAGAACAAAACAAAGCATATTAACAGAATAAAATAAATAGAATAAATATGAACAAGTAAAATAAATAGAGTAATAAATACGTACAACAACGGGCTCACAGTCTAGAAGGGGGAGACAGACGACAAAAGAAAACATGTAGGCAGGTGTCAAGTCATCAGAATCAACAGAATTAAAGCTAAATGTACATCATTAACAAAATAAATAGAATAGTAAATATGTACAAGTAAAATATAAGAACTTCCATTTGGAAAATTATCCTAGCATAACATGTTCAGAAGCAGGCAGCATTTAGGGGCAGTTACCGAGTCATCTAAAAGCACCCTTTGCACAGAATGGAGGTTTGAGATTAAAATTTGAGATAAAAGACATTTAAAGTGAGCCGCGGAGTTTGGTTTTATATAGATTTCTTCTAAGAGGAAAAGAAACATACACCAAATATTACTCGAGAGGCAGGGAATGGGAATGTTGAAAACAAAAAAAAACCTAATACACATGCAGGGGAAAGAAAAGGGAAGTACGTTAAAGAAAACAATCATTCCTAAGGCATTATGAGTTAGGGTCTTGAATTTGCAGGTATGAGTTAAAATTCTGCAGAATTTTTTTCTTTTTTTTTTTTGAATCAGAGGAAACACAGCACACCCTGCAGAGGGACGATCGATCCATCCGTGGGATTTTCTGAGCGCTCACTGCAGGCAGAGCAATCAATTAATCGTGTTTATTGAGTGCTTACTGTGTGCAGAGCACTGTACTAAGCGCTTGGGAAGTACAAGTTGGCAACATATAGAGACAGTCCCTACCCTACAGTGGGCTCACAGTCTAGAGCAGTGTACTAAGTGCTTGGGAGAATGCAATTTAATGGAGCTGGTGGACCCGTTCCCTGCCCACAATGAGCTTCCAGTCTAGAGGGGACAAGCAAGCATCCTTTCCACCCCCTCCACCACCGGCAGCCTATTCCAGCCCTCTAGACTAAGCTGGTGGTGGGCAGGGAATGGGTCCGTTTCTTGTTATTTTGTACTCACCCAAGGGCTTAGTACAGTGCTCTGCACACGATAGGTGCTCAATAAATACAAATGAATGAATGAATGAATTCTCCTCCCACTGCAGAGGAGACAACTGGGGTAAACTCAGCATTCCCGTCACGACTTACCTTACTGTTTTACGCTTCATTTTCCTGGATTTACGTGCATTGGTGGCTGGGGTAAGTAGAAGCTAATCAGGTTGGACCCACGTGGGGCTCACAGTCTTAATCCCTATTTTACAGATAAGGTAACTGAGGCCCAGAGAAGTGAAGTGCCTTGCCCAAAGCCACGGGGCCGGGATTAGAACCCATGACCTTCGGGCCCCCAGGCTCGTGCTCTATCCACGACGCCACGTTGCTTCTGTAAACAATATATTTGGAAGGCAGCACGGTCTAGTGGAAAGAGCATGGGCCCGGGGAGACAGGAAACCTGGGTTCACGTCCCGCTCCATCGTTTGCCTGTTGTGTTGTCACTTCGTTTCTCAGGCCCTCAGTTTCCTCATCTGTAAAATGGGGATGAAAAACCAGCTCTCCCCCACTCTTAGACATTGAACCCCGTGTGGGATGGGGGACTGTGTCTAATCTGGTTATCTAATCTCAACCCCAAGGCTTTGGGAAGAAAAACAAAGCCGAAAACCAGAGAATGAGCGCGTCTTCTCTGTTCCCTTCAGCCTTACCTGTTTGGGGGTCACTACGGGAGCTAAGTGGGCCTGGAAAGTGCTCCTTCGGTCCGTGATGGGGACGCCGTGGTCAATCGGCGGCATCTCTTCCATGTCTACAAACCCAAAACACGACTCCCTTAGTCTCTTCTCACCAAACCCTCTCATTCCAAGGCTGGTGGAGATAGCAAATTACTCAAGATCACGAAAAACTGGGGCATGATAACACGGCAAGTGTTTCTTTTTTTTTCCCCGCTATAAAAGTTCTAGGATCCACCCCTTGCTCTCCACCCAAAAAGCACCACCCTGGCCCGGGAACCATTTTTTTAAATGGTATTTGTTAAGCGCTTACTATGTGCCTGGCACTGTACTAAGAGGAGGGGTAGATATACGCTAATCACGTTGGACATGGTCCCTGTGCCGTATGGGGCTCCCAGTCTTAATCCCCATTTTACAGATAAAGAAACCGAGGCACAGAGAAGTGGAGTGACTTGCCCAGGGTCACAGATCAGACAGGTGGTGGAGACAGGATTAGAAACCAGGTCCTTCTGACGCCCAGGCCCGTGCTCTCTCTACCAGGCCATGCTGCTTTTCACCGTTTCCTCACTTCTAAGGAATATACTACTGAGTCGTACGCTGAGTTGTGAATACAGTAAAAGGCAAATAGGCAATAAGTCTACCCTCCAATGTTCAATTACAATATACCCGCTTGACTTTCCGGAATAACAAAGTCCAGCGTTTTCGCTGCATCTTCCGGCTGACGCTCCAAAATAAAATCAGCTTCAAAATCAACATCTTCCTCCTCACTTTTCTTCTTGACGTCTGGACCTGAAGTAGAAGATGCACAAATGTTTGGCCAGTAACTATTTGATCAGCAGATTTAATAGTCACATTAGAAAAAAAAGAAAACTAGATCAAGAGAGGTCCTAGAAATGACAGACTTACCCAGTACCCAGGTCCTTCTGACCCCCAAGCCTGTGCTCTACTAAGCCAGGCTGCTTCTCGTTAATATAAATAATTGAATTAGTCGTATGTACGTTAAGTGACGCGGGGCTGGGGGTGGGGTGAATAAAGGATGCAAATCCAAGTGGCTCAGAAGGGAAGGGAAGGGAAATAAAGGCTTAAATGGGAGAAGGCCTCTTGGACGTGCTTTTTACAAGGCTTTGAAGGTGAGGGAGTGATCATCTTGGATATGAAGGGGGAGCGAGTTCCAGGCCGGAGGCAGGACGCGGGCAAGGGCTTGGGAAGGAACTAGGTACATTGAGAAGGTTGGCGTGAGAAAAGGGAAATGTGGGGTCTGCGTTAGAGACGGTTGTCATGGGTTCAAATCTCGGCTCCTCCAATTGTCAGCTGTGTGACTTGGTGCAAGTCACTTAACTTCTCTGTGCCTCAGTTCCCTCATCTGTAAAATGGGGATGAAGACTGTAAGCCAAGCTAGCTCTCTTCCTCCCTTCAAGGCCCTGCTGAGAGCTCACCTCCTCCAGGAGGCCTTCCCAGACTGAGCCCCTTCCTTCCTCTCCCCCTCGTCCCCCTCTCCATCCCCCCATCTTACCTCCTTCCCTTCCCCCCAGCACCTGTATATATGTATATATGTTTGTACATATTTGTTACTCTATTTATTTATTTTATTTGTACATATCTATTCTATTTATTTTATTTTGTTAGTATGTTTGGTTTTGTTCTCTGTCTCCCCCTTTTAGACTGTGAGCCCACTGTTGGGTAGGGACTGTCTCTATATGTTGCCAACTTGGACTTCCCAAGCGCTTAGTTCAGTGCTCTGCACATAGTAAGCGCTCAATAAATACGATTGATGATGATGATGAGCCCCCAGTGGGACAACCTGATCACCTCGTAACCTCCCCAGCGCTTAGAACCGTGCTTTGCACATGGTAGGTGCTTAATAAATGCCATCATCATTATTATTATTATTATTATTATTAACAGCACACACGGGACCAAACTAAAACTTCAGAGTGACAGATGAACTTAAATTGATTTTTCGCTGTAATTTACAAAATGAGTTCTGGAATGACGTTGTCCATCCTACCTGAATCAGACGATAGCGATTTTTCCATCAGAACCTCTCGTATCTTCTCCACCCATAGATAAAGAATGCTTTCGCCAAGATTCTCCCTGCAGTAGGTTCAAAATCCACAAGAAAATAATAAGCAGCGCTACCTTCCATTCAATTACTGACCACGTTCTAAAATTGGAAAATTCTTTGCATTTTCAAACCTGTCACTTGCAAAATTTGGTAGTTCTCTGAAGTCGATATACAGTAATTATAATTTGGTGGGGAGAAAGGATGAAGCAGCGTGGCTCAGTGGAAAGAGCACGGGCTTTGGAGTCAGAGGTCGTGGGTTCGAATCCCGGCTCTGCCAATTGTCAGCTGTGTGACTTTGGGCAAGTCACTTCACTTCTCTGGGCCTCAGTTCCCTCAGCTGTTAAATGGGGATGAAGACTGTGAGCCCCTCGTGGGACAACCTGATTACCTTGTATCTATCCCAGCGCTTAGAACAGTGCTTTGCACATAGTAAGCGCTTAACAAATACCAACATTATTATTATTATTATGTCCCCTGAAAATTACAGAAAGATCTCCATCAAAATTGGAGAAAAATCCCTGGAAGGACGTATGCATTCAGGTATTTTTAAAGCACCCAAAAGCCACCATAAAGAAAATTATCTACCAAATAACACAAACGAGAGCGAGATCCAGGCCTTTGTTAAGTTGTACTTAGGGAAGTGATAAAAATCCCCACAAGACTGGAGGAAAAATATCCTGGGGTCAAAAGAGAAATAAATCACAACACTAATTCTGAGAGTTACTGCTAATTAGAGGTACATTTCTAGGTCGAGGAAACAATAAAAAGGATCATTAATAGGGCAGTCATGATGATCGAAAGCAACGGACAAGCTTCCGCAGAAGGACAGACTGAAAAGATTGGTGTTCTTCAACCTAAAATAATGGAGGGTGAGGGGGCCATGACTAAATCCCACAAAATCATTGAGGATGTGGGCAGGGTGAACTGGAATTGTCCTTCCCCAAATCCCAACGTCTCGGGCTGAAAATATCAATAGATTCAAGGACCGTTGGGTTTCACATCAAGGCCGAGAGAGCCAAAATGGGATATTAGAGGGAAAGGTTGGAAGCTTGAGAAGGGTTTAAATATTCCTGGATCTACGGAAAAGCCCAAAAAGGGTTCTGAAGGGCACAAGGAGGATGTTAGATATTACAGCGTGGCTCAGTGGAAAGAGCCCGGGCTTTGGAGTCAGAGGTCATGGGTTCAAATAATAATAATAATAATAATAATAATAATGTTGGCATTTGTTAAGCACTTACTATGTGCAAAGCACTGTTCTAAGCGCTGGGGAGGATGCAAAGTGATCAGGTTGTCCCATGTGGGGCTCACAGTCTTAATCCCCATTTTACAGATGAGGGAACTGAGGCTCAGAGGAGTGAAGTGACTTGCCCAAGGTCACACAGCAGATACGTGGCAGAGCCGGGATTTGAACCCATGACCTCTGACTCCAAAGCCCGGGCTCTTTCCACTGAGCCACGCTGCTTCCCTATCCCAGCTCTGCCAATTGTCAGCGGGGTGACTTTGGGCAAGTCACTTCATTTCTCTGGGCCTCAATTCCCTCATCTGTAAAATGGGGATTAAGACTGTGAACCCCCCCAGTGGGACAATCTGATCACCTTGTAACCTCCCCAGCGCTTAGAACGGTGCTTTGCACATAGTAAGCGCTTAATAAATGCCATCATTATTAGTACAGCACTTAGCCTGGCACACGGTAAGCACTTAAATGCTATGATTTTTATTACAACTTGTACTTCCCAAGCGCTTAGTACAGTGCTCTGCACACAGTAAGCGCTCAATAAATACGATTGATGATTATAAATATAACTAAGAGGAGGGATGTACTTTCAAGCAACCTTCCTTATTCATTCAACTGCATATTCTGAGCACTTTACTGTGCGCAAAGCGCTGTACTAAGATCTTGGGGGAGGACACTAAAACAATACACAGACATACTCCTTGCCCACCGCGGGCTTACAGTCTCGAGAGGGGGACAGACATTCATATAAATCAATCAATAAATGATATTTATGTACATAAGTGCCGGGGGGCTGCAAGGGGGATGAATAAAGGGAGCAAAAGAATGATGGTTTTTGATGAGCTACTGGTTTGACCAGGTGGACACTGCGTACGTCCTAATTCATTCAATCATATTTATTGAGCGCTTACTGTGTGCAGAGCACTGTACTAAGCGCTTGGGAAGTACAAGTCGGCAACATATAACTAAGAGGAGGGATGTACTTTCAAGCGACCTTCCTTATTCATTCAACTGCATATTTTGAGCCCTTTACTGTGCACAAAGCGCTGTACTAAGATCTTGGGGGAGGACACTAAAACAATACACAGACATACTCCTTGCCCCCCGCGGGCTTACAGTCTCGAGAGGGGGACAGACATTCATATAAATCAATCAATAAATGATATTTATGTACATAAGTGCTGGGGGGCTGCAAGGGGGATGAATAAAGGGAGCAAAAGAATGATGGTCTTTGATGAGCTACTGGTTTGACCAGGTGGACACTGCGTACGTTCTTATTCATTCCTTTATTCAATCGTATTTACTGAGTGCTTACCGTGTGCAGAGCACTGTACTAGGCGCTTGGGAAGTACAAGTCGGCAACATATAACTAAGAGGAGGGATGTACTTTCAAGCAACCTTCCTTATTCATTCAACTGCATATTCTGAGCACTTTACTGTGCGCAAAGCGCTGTACTAAGATCTTGGGGGAGGACACTAAAACAATACACAGACATACTCCTTGCCCACCGCGGGCTTACAGTCTCGAGAGGGGGACAGACATTCATATAAATCAATCAATAAATGATATTTATGTACATAAGTGCTGGGGGGCTGCAAGGGGGATGAATAAAGGGAGCAAAAGAATGATGGTCTTTGAGGAGCTACTGGTTTGACCAGGTGGACACTGCGGACGTTCTTATGCATTCCTTTATTCAATCGTATTTACTGAGCGCTTACCGTGTGCCGAGCACTGTACTAGGCGCTTGGGAAGTACAAGTCGGCAACATATAACTAAGAGGAGGGATGTACTTTCAAGCAACCTTCCTTATTCATTCAACTGCATATTCTGAGCCCTTTACTGTGCGCAAAGCGCTGTACTAAGATCTTGGGGGAGGACACTAAAACAATACACAGACATACTCCTTGCCCCCCGCGGGCTTACAGTCTCGAGAGGGGGACAGACATTCATATAAATCAATCAATAAATGATATTTATGTACATAAGTGCTGGGGGGCTGCAAGGGGGAATGAATAAAGGGAGCAAAAGAACGATGGTCTTTGAGGAGCTACTGGTTTGACCAGGTGGACACTGCGGACGTTCTTATGCATTCCTTTATTCAATCGTATTTACTGAGCGCTTACCGTGTGCCGAGCACTGTACTAGGCGCTCGGGAAGTACAAGTCGGCAACATATAGAGACGGTCCCTACCCAATAAAGGGCTCCCAGTCTAGAAGGGGGAGGCAGGCAACGAAACAAAACATGTAGACAGGTGTCAAAATCGTCAGAACCTAATATCCTACCTGAAGCCAAGCAGACAGAGAAGGGTAGGGAGGAGGACCGCCCCCGTCCCTCAAAACCAAGCCAAAATTCAACCCAAGGGGTCAGAAATTAGACATAAATTTTCCATTTAACCTTTACTTTGGGTCAGCAGTACCCTGAGCTTCCTGAGTACGCTCAGATATGGAGAAGCAGCATGGCGCACGGGTTAGAGCCTGGGCACCAGAAGGTCACGGGTTCTAATCCCGGCTCTCCCGCTCGGCTGTCGGATGGACCTTGGGCAAGACACTTCACTGCTCTGGACCTCAGTTACCTCGTCTGGAAAATGGGGGTGGAGACCGTTCACGTGGGACAGGGACTGTGTCCAACCCGATTTGCTGTTTCCACCCCAGCGTTTAGTACAGTGCCTGGCACACACAAATAATGATAATAATGGCATTTATTAAGCGCTTACTATGTGCAAGGCACTGTTCTAAGCGCTGGGGAGGTTACAAGGTGATCAAGTGGTCCCAGGGGGGCTTACAGTCTTCATCCCCATTTTACAGATGAGGTAACTGAGGCCCAGAGAAGTGACTTGCCCAAAGTCACACAGCTGACAAGTGGCGGAGCCGGGATTTGAACCCAGGACCTCTGACTCCAAAGTCCGTGCTCTTTCCACTGAGCCACGCTGTTTCCCTGTAAATACCACACTTACTATCATTATTATCTCTCCTGAGGATCATTAGAGATGCTGATTTATCTGTAGTTTTCTCCCTACCCCCAGTGTAGGCAATTAATGTGTCTACCTGTCTCCCCCATTAGAATGGAGGCTCCTTGAGGGTAGAGTTAATGTCTTTCACTTTTATTATGCTTTCCCTGTCGCCTTCTTCAATGCCACGCCCTCCTATCAATGGGATTGTCTCTATCTGTTGCCGAATTGTACTTCCCAAGCGCTTAGTACAGTGCTCTGCACACAGTAGCGCTCCATAAAGACGACTGAATGGATAAATGAATGAATGAATGTCTGTCTCCCTTTCTATCAATCAATCAATCAATCGTATTTATTGAGTGCTTACTGTGTGCAGAGCACTGTACTAAGCGCTTGGGAAGTACAAGTTGGCAACACAGGCTAGACTGTAAGCTCACTGTGGGCAGGGACCGTGTCCACCATGTTCTACCAGAGAAGCAGCGTGGCCCAATGGACAGCCTGGAAATCAGAAGGACCTGGGTTCTAATCCCAGTTCTGCCACTTGCCTGCTGTGTGACTTTGGGCAAGTCACTTCACTTCTCTGCGCCTCAGTTACCTCATCTGTTAGCTCCATGTAGAGCTGCGTCCAACCTGATTTGCTTGTATCCACCCCAGTGCTTAGTACAGTGCCTAGCACATAGTAAGCACTTAAATGACACAATCATCATTATTCAAGCACTTAGTACAGTGCACTGCACACAGTAATTCGTCATTATTATTATTATTATAACCACCTCGGTGGTACTGTACTCTCCCCTAAGCTCTTAGCAAAGCGGTCAACCTACGGTAAGCGCTCAATAAATGCCATTCACTGATAAAGGAGGGCATCATGATAAAATGAGGCCGGAGTAGAAAAATTCAAAATTATTTTATTTTTTATAGAATCCTTTTATTGTAAGAAGTGCTTACTTTCAAAATACAAAACAGAAGCATTTAGGAGTACTTAAATGGCACACTCCCTGAATCTGTTACACTAACACTGCAACTGCAGTTGGGGGGAATAAAACAAGGTACGAAATACTTCTTTTCTAGAAATTCGCCCAAATTTCACATGAACCTTTACATCGGTACTCTACAAACAACATAATTTGAATCTGATTGTCCGATATTTGAGGAGTGAGAGTGGTTATTTCTCGATTTGGCAAGGAATTATATCCGTTTGACTTCCCCCCGATTTCTACTCCATCAACGGAAAACCGGCAAGTAGAGAGATAGCCTGAAGCGGCTGCATTTTTGCTCAGACATTTGTAGGCTTTTGCAGCTTTGCATTCAATTACTAAATTTTTTTAAATGAACAATTAAGAGGTTAGGTTATAGAGAGTCATCCTACTTCGCAAGATTGCTGTAAAAACTCAATCTATGTAGTTAACAGCTTTACAAAATTTTTAGAACCGGTAACAGCAGAATGCTCCGGAATAAACAGAAATACGGAATTCTAGGAGAGAATCATCTTCCACTTACACGTAGATTTCCTCAAGGCTATTTGCTAACTCCACACGATCTTGTCCCTTAAGCCAAGGAGCACTGGAATAAAACAGAATATTTTTGAGGCTCCCCGAAAAGCTCGTTTTGGAAACACGGACAAAGAGAATCACTTTAAAATGTTCGAAGACACACAAAACGTGCTGTAGCGATGTTCGTAGCGGCGTGGCTTAGTGGAAAGAGCACGGGCTTGGGAGTCGGAGGTCGTGGGTTCTAATCCCGGCTCTGTCACTGTGTCGGCTTTGGGGCTTTGGGCAAGTCACTTCACTTCTCTGTGCCTCAGTTCCCTCATCTGTAAAATGGGGATTAACCACGTGGGACAACCTGGTTACCTTGTATCCACCCAGCGCTTAGAACAGGGCTTGGCACACAGTAAGCGCTTAACAAATACTATTATTATTATTATTCGTAAAAACTGAATTGGCTTCTTTTAAAACAGATTTCTTTAGGTCCAAATTGAAACTTGCGCCACGAAAAAGGTCATTGTTTCGTTTTCTGAACAGCTCGGAGAAATGAAGGAACCATCCCAAACCATCCCCTCCCCACAGTGCCTGTAAATACGTATATATGTTTGTACATATTTATTACTCTATTTATTTATTTATTTTATTTGTACATATTTATTCTATTTATTTTATTTTGTTAATATGCTTTGTTTCGTTCTCTGACTGTGAGCCTGCTGTTGGGTAGGGACTGTCTCTATGTGTTGCCAACTTGTACTTCCCAAGCGCTTCGTACAGTGCTCTGCACACATTAAGCGCTCAATAAATACGATTGATTGATTGATTGATTGACCGTCTCTAGATGTTGCCAACTTGTACTTCCCAAGCGCTTCGTACAGTGCTCTGCACACAGTAAGCGCTCAATAAATACGATTGAATGAATGAAGGAATGAATTTTACTCCTCCGATTTAAACTTGCGCTTCACTCCATGAGCGGACTGAGGAATCTTCCCCGAACAGAAGCTGGGTCTGGAAAGACCAAGTGCAGTGGCCAGTTGAGAATTATCCAATTGATTCCCTCAAATGAATAATGCAGACCTCCCCCCACCCCAAAAAAAAAAATTCCCCTTGGAGTCCAGAATGAACAAATAACCAGAGTAAAAGAGAGTCATTTCCTTCCTTTTTTTTTTTAACTGACTGCAACTACAACCTATAACTTCAATTTCACAATAAGCAACCGACTCTGAACTCCTTAAAGTTCTCAATTAATATAAATAAATTGTTTATATAAACGATAAATAAAATAAATAAATAATGTGTTTATATAAATACATACATATATATTTATATACACACATACATACATATATATATATATTTATACACACACACACACACACACACATATATATATATATACACATACAAACTCTACAAAATTTACGAGGCTTGGAAGCCAACTTGGAAAGACAATACAAACGATCATTTTATCAGACACGAATAGAGAGAAACATCGCTTACTTCAGTTGATACAGAGGCGGTGCTGTGCCTGGGTATTCAGGCGGCAAAATCACCTGCAAGATCATGGAAAACCCCGTTCACGCCAGTTCGGATCAGGACCCAAACACACAGAAAAACAGATTTAAAAGGCGAGTCACGGATCTATTTCTTCCCCGCCTGATGATGCAGGGAGCTGCTCTTCTGTCCGCATCTTCCCAGCCTCCGTGAAATAAGCCGACCTGTTGTCTTGACCCGGACAAGCAGCGTGGCTCAGTGGAAAGAGCCCGGGCTTTGGAGTCAGAGGTCACGGGTTCGAATCCCGGCTCCACACAATGTCAGCTGCGTGACGTTGGGCAAGCCACTTCTCTGTGCCTCAGTCACCTCATCTGAAAAATGGGGGCGAAAACTGTGAGCCCCCCATGGGACAACCTGATCACCTTGTAACCTCCCCAGTGCTTAGAACAGTGCTTTGCACATAGTAAGCACTTAATAAATGCCATCATTATTATTATTATTACTGACCCAGTTAACGGTCACAGTTGCTAACGTTTACCAAGCGCCTGAGATTCATTCATTCAATCGTGTTTATTGAGCGCTTACGGTGTGCAGAGCACTGTGCTAAGCGCTTAGGGAGTGTATAATGTAAGAATAAACTGACACATTCCCTGCCTTCAACAGTCTAGAGGAAGTAGATCGGGGACGATCCACGAACAAAGCTTCTCACTGGGTCTCCATCTTGCCTGCCGCCGCCACCGTTTTTAGACTGTGAGCCCACTGTTGGGTAGGGACTGTCTCTATATGTTGCCGACTTGTACTTCCCAAGCGCTTAGTACAGTGCTCTGCACAAAGTAAGCGCTCAATAAATACGATTGATTGATTGATTGATTGACCCCCGGCCCACATCATACCTCAGGCCTGAAATGCCCTCCCTCCTCACATCCACCCGCTGTTGGGTAGGGACTGTCTCTACCTGCTGCCAACTTGTACTTCCCAAGCGCTCAGTACAGTGCTCTGCACACAGTAAGCGCTCAATAAATATGATTGATCCACCAAACTAGCTCACTTCCCCCCTTCAAAGCCCTACTGAAAGCTCACCTCCTCCAGGCGGCCTTCCCAGACTAAGCCCCCTTTTCCTCAGCTGCCCCTCCCCATCACCCTTATGTATCTATGTAATAACAACAATAACGATGATATTTGTTAAGCGCTTACTAGGTGCCCAGCACTATTCTGATTCCTGGAGTAGGTATAAGGTAATCCCACGTGGGGCTCACGGTCTTAATCCCTATTTTACAGACGAGGCAACTGAGGCCCAGAGAAGTGAAGTGACTTGCCCAAAGTCACACAGCTGACAAGTGGCAGAGCCGGGATTAGAACCCATAACCTCTGACGCCCAAGCCCGTGTTCAGTCCACAAGGGCCCGCGGCTTCTCGGCAAAAGTCAAGCAATACTTTACTGTGCTTTTTTTAATGGTATTAGTTAAGCGCTTACGATGAGCATTGCGGGAGGGCTGACTGAACAAGCTGATCAGACCGGACACTACACTGATAATAATAACAATAATAATAATAATGTTGGTATTTGTTAAGCGCTTACTATGTGCAAAGCACGGTTCTAAGCGCTGGGGTAGATACAAGGTAATCAGGTTGTCCCCCGTGGGGCTCACAGTCTTCATCCTCATTTTACAGATGAGGTAACTGAGGCTCAGAGAAGTTAAGTGACTTACCCAAGGTCACACAGCAGACATGTGGGAGAGTCAGGATTAGAACTCATGACCTCTGACTTCCAAGCCCGGCCTCTTGCTCATGCAGTGATCAATCAACCCAGCGTATTTTTTAATCAAACAATTGCATTTATTGAACGCTCGGCTATGTTTGGAACACTGTACTAAGCACTCGGGGGAGTACAAGAAAATGGAGTCGGTAGGCATGTTCCCTGCTCACAAGGGATTTCCAGTCTTGACTATCGCAGTCATTCATTTAATGGTATTTATTGAGCGCTTACTGTGTGCAGAGCACTGTACTAAGCGCTTGGGAAGTACAAGTTGGCAACATATAGAGACGGTCCCCACCCAACGAAGGGCTCACAGTCTAGAAGGGGGAGATGGACAACAAAGCAAAACACGTGGTCCGGTGTCAAGTCATCAGAATAAATAGAAGTAAAGCCAGATGGGCATCACTGACAAAATAAATAGAACATCATCAATCGTATTTATTGAGCGCTTACTATGTCCAGAGCACTGTACTAAGCGCTTGAAGAACAAGCTGTACTGTTGAAGAACAGTAAACATGTGCAAGACACAATACGTACGAGAATGTGGTAGACACATTCTCCACCCTTCTCAATGAGTTTACAGTCCAGGCGGGGCGGGGGGGGACAGACATTGATATAAATAAATAAATTATTGATATGTCCAGAAGTGCTGTGGAGTTGAAGGAAGCGTGAATAAAGGGTGCAAATCCAGGCCCAGGGGGCACGCAGAGTGGAGTGCCAATTTGTACTTCCCAAGAGCTTAGTACAGTGCTCTGCACATAGTAAGCGCTCAATAAATACGATCGATGATGATGATGAGTGGGAGCAGGGAAATGAAAGCCTAGTTGGAGAAGGCCGCGTGGGACTCACAGTTCTGAAAGACGAGGTAACTAAGGCACAGGGAAGCGACGTGATCGCATCTGGACTCTCTCCCATCACTTTCCCACAAAACGGTTCAGTCCACGTCTCGCCAGTCCTCGATATCCTCCGGGGGTTGCCCATCCGCCTCCGCAACGAACAGAAACCCGTCATCGTCGGTTTTAAAGCCCGGGTCGGCCCCTCCTGTCTTCTTTCACCCATCTCCTGCGCCCACGCATTTCCCTCCTCGAAACGCCAACTCACTCACGGTCCCCTGATCTCATCGATTTCTCTGAACCCTATCCCACATCCTCCCCCTGGCTTGGATCCCCCCCTCGTCCCCCTCTCCATCCCCCGCATCTTACCTCCTTCCCTTCCCCACTTACCTGTATATATGTATATACGTTTGTGCATATTGATTACTCTATTTATTTATGTATTTTCCTAGTACATATCTATTCTATTTATTTTATTTTGTTAGTATGTTCGGTTTTGTTCTCTGTCTCCCCCTTTTAGACTGTGAGCCCACTGTTGGGTAGGGACGGTCTCTAGATGTTGCCAATTTGTACTTCCCAAGCGCTTAGTACAGTGCTCTGCACACAGTAAGTGCTCAATAAATACAATTGATGATGAGGAAGCATATTTTTTTCTTAAGAAAAAAAGGGAAGCAGCGTGGCTTAGCGGAAAGGCCCGGGCTTGGGAGTCCGAGGACATGGGTTCTAATCCTGGCTCTGCCACTTGTCTGCTGTGCGAACTTAGGCAAGTCACTTAACTTCTGTGCCTCAGTTACCTCATCTGTAGCATGGGGATTAAAAGTATTAGCCCCACGTGGGACAACCTGATTACCCTGTATCCACCCCAGCGCTTAGAACAGTGTTTGGCACATAGTAAGCGCTTAACAAATACCATAATCATCATCATCATCATCATCATCATGATCCCCCACCCCCTTCATGTATTACAGAACACCGCTCTTTGGAGTCTCATTAAAATCCCATTTCCTCCAAGAGGCCTTCCCTATTTAAGCCCCCATTTCCCCTCTCCCCTCTCCCTCCGCGTCGCCTAGGCGCTTCGGATCCGCATCCCTTGGGAGAGCACAATCTTCCAGAGTCGAAAGACGCGCTCCCTGCCCACAAGGAGCCAGCAGTGTGGAGGAGGAGTTTACAGGTGTTTTGGGTGCAAAAAGTGCTCAATATAGGGATTGGTTTCACCGTTCTACGCGGATGAACAATTTTCACGAGTCCTTCTGGGTTATAATATTCTCATTTTCTATCACACCCATTATGCACAAAGGCCTGTAACACCACAGGCAAAGATGAACTGATTTCAGGAACGTGAAAGAGGAGCAGTTTGCCTCCGTCCCCATACACAATTCACAAATACAGTGGAAGTGGGGAAGCAGCGTGGCTCAGTGGAAAGAGCCCGGGCTTTGAAGTCAGAGGTCATGGGTTCAAATCCCGGCTCTGCCAAAGTGACTTTGGGCAAGTCACATCACTTCCCTGGCCCTCAGTTACCTCCTCTGTAAAATGGGGATTAAGACTGTGAGCCTCGTAAATTCCCCAGCGCTCAGAACGGTGCTTTGCACATAGTAAGCGCTTAATAAATGCCATCATTATTATTATTATTATGACACGAAAAGCAGTGTGGTCTAATGAATACAGCACAGGCCTGAAAGAGCCCGGGCTTTGAAGTCAGAGGTCATGGGTTCAAATCCCGGCTCTGCCAAAGTGACTTTGGGCAAGTCACTTCACTTCCCTGGGCCTCAGTTACCTCCTCTGTAAAATGGGGATTAAGACTGTGAGCCTTGTAAATTCCCCAGCGCTTAGAACAGTGGTTTGCACATAGTAAGCGCTTAATAAATGCCATCATTATTATTATTATTACACGAAAAGCAGTGCGGTCTAATGAATACAGCACAGGCCTGAGAGTCGGAAGGACCTGGGTTCTAATCGCAGCTCTGCCGCTTGTTTGCTGTGTGACCTTGGGAAAGTCACTTCACTTCTCTGGGCCTCGGCTACCTCAGTTGGGAAACGGGGAGTAATAATAATAATAATGGCATTTGCTAAGTGCTTACTATGAGCAAAGCACCGTTCTAAGACTGTGAGCCCCATGTCGGACAGGAACGGCGTCCAACCCGATTTGCTTGAATCTACCCCAGCGCTTAGTACAGTGCTCGGCACCTAGTATGTATATATGTTTGTACATATTTATTACTCTATTTATTTATCTTACTTGTACATATCTATTCTATTTATTTTATTTTGTTAGCATGTTTGGTTTTGTTCTCTGTCTTCCCCTTTTAGACTGTGAGCCCACTGTTGGGTAGGGACTGTCTCTATATGTTGCCAATTTGTACTTCCCAAGTGCTTAGTACAGTGCTTTGCACATAGTAAGCGCTCAATAAATACGACTGATGACGATGATGATAGTAAGCGCTGAACAAATGCCACGATGATTATTATAAAAATGGAATGATATTCCCGTGGCTCACGTTTCGCACTCCGCCGGCTTCTGCCGTAATTCCGTCGCTCCAGGAGGCTGGAGGTGGGACAAGAGTCAAATCCTAATTCCTCATTCCCAGAGTCGGAGAAGCAGCGTGGCTTAGCGGAAAGAGCCCGGGCTTGGGAGTCAGAGGCCATGGGTGCGAATCCCGGCTCCGCCACATCGGCTGTGTGACTCTGGGCAAGTGACTTAACTTCTCTGGGCCTCAAATACCTCCTCTGTAAAACAGGGATTAAGACTGTGAGCCCCACGTGGGACAACCTGATTCCCGCGTACCTGCCCCAGTGTTTACGACAGTGCTCGGTACATAATAAGCGCTTAACAAATTCCATCATCATTATTATTAAGAGTCTCCACGTGGCTCGCCATAACAGAACCGTTGCCAGAATGCAAAAAAGGTGGAGAATTAAAAATCTGTCGCTAATTACTTTATAAACGGTGCTGTCTCCGAATGGCCAGCACGGCTGGAAAGCCCGAGGAGGGGTCTTCTAGACTGTGAGCCCACTGTTGGGTAGGGACCGTCTCTATATGTTGCCAACTTGTGCTTCCCAAGCGCTTATTACAGTGCTCTGCACACAGTAAGCGCTCAATAAATACGACAGAATGAATGAAAGGGGTGGGAAAATCTTTACCCGTCCAGTTTTCATTTCATCCAGACGGTCGCAGTTATGAGGGCATAAGTGGGGAAGCAGCGTGGCTCAATGGAAAGAGCCGGGGCTTTGGAGTCAGAGGTCATGGGTTCAAGTCCCAGCTCCGCCACTTGTCAGCTGGGTGACTTTGGGCAAGTCACTTAACTTCTCTGGGCCTCAATTCCCTCATCTGTAAAATGGGGATTAAGACTGTGAGCCCCCCGTGGGACAACCTGATCACCTTGTAACCGCCCCAGCGCTTAGAACAGTGATTTGCACATAGTAAGCGCTTAATAAATGCCATTATTATTATTATAAGTTGCATCACAACTTCCTTGCTTTTTTGGGGGGGGATGGGGGGGGCTGAGTACAGTTGGAAGCGATCAAGTCCCGTTCAAAATATTTCCACTCTCATGGGGTTCGGGATTCAGCTCTTAAAATAGCATCAAAATTCAAAAAAAAAAATCACAGCGGTTCAAGGGCGGTCCATTTCAGCGGTCACCACAATACTGTGTAATTTATTTCTCATTCCTTTGGTTTTTTTTTTTTTTTTAACCAAAGCAATTCCTCTAGATTCTACGCTCCTTGTGAGCAGGGAATGTGTCTACCAACATCATAATATTCATTCAATTGTATTTACTGAGCGCTTCCTGTGTGCAGAGCACTGTACTAAGCGCTTGGAAAGTACAATTCGGCAACATATACAGACAGTCCCGACGAAACAACGGGTTCGCCTATGGTAAGCACTCGATAAATACCACTGATGAATTGACTGATATTCACAAGCTCTTCACTCCTCGTGGCTATCCCGTCTGCCAACTCTATTGTACTGTATTTTTCCAAGAGCTTAATACACTGTACTGCACATAATAAGCGTTCAATAAATACCACCGATTGATTGATTACCATAGGCGGGTCGGTAGGAAACGACACTGCCTTGAGGGCTGAGGTCGGAAGGACTTGACAGGTTATTTTGAGACTGACAGAGCGTGGCCACCGGCCAAGTCGCTTAATTTCATTCATTCGTTCATTCAATCGTATTTATTGAGCGCTTACTGTGTGCAGAGCACTGTACTGAGCGCTTGGGAAGTCCAAGTGGGCAACATATAGAGACGGTCCCTACCCAACAGTGGGCTCACAGTCTAAAAGGGGGAGACAGAGAACAAAACAATCAATCAATCCATCGTATTTATTGAGCGCTTACTGTGCGCAGAGCACTGTACTAAGCAATTGGGAAGTCCAAGTTGGCAACGTATAGAGACGGTCCCTACCCAACAGTGGGCTCACAGTCGACTGTTTTGTTCAAAACAAAACTTATTGACAAAATAAAATAAGTAGAATAAATATGTACAAGGAAAATAAATAAATAGGGTAATAAATCCGTACAAACATATATACATATATACAGGTGCTGTGGGGAGGGGAAGGAGGTAAGGCAGGGGGGATGGAGAGGGCCTCAGTTTTCTCAGCTGTAAAATGGCGATTCGATACCTGTTCTCCCTCTGTCTTAGACAGTGAGGTCCATGTGGGAATGATTATCTTGTATCCACCCCAGCGCTTGGCACATTATAAGCTCTTAATATATACCACAATTGCTCCAATTAAAGAAGGAAAATCATAATTTCACTAGGGCTATTACAGGAAAAAGGACGTTCAAAAGAATGATCACACCAGGAAAAGCCTTTTTCATAAAAGGGGAACCCTTTACAAGGATTCCAAACAGGCTAGTATACAATCCAATGAAGAAAAAATAAAGATTACCTGTAGGCAGAGTGTCCATTTAGGATGATCTAAGTGATCGCTAATTCGAATGCAAAATATTCTTGCAGCTTCATCAATAACACACCATTCGTCGCCATAGATAGAGGAGAGGGCTTCTATTTCGTCAATCTAAAACAAGGATAGATTTTTTTTTTTTAATGGTCAGAATTGGGTCAGTCAGTCAATCGTATTTGATGATGATATAGCTATATCTATATCAAAACAAATAGCTATAATTCTATTTGTTCTGATGATTTTGACACCTGTCCACATGTTTTCTTTTGCTGTCTCCCCCTTCTAGACTGTGAGTCTGTTGTTGGGTAGGGACCGTCTCTATCTGTTGCCGACTAGTACTTCCCAAGCGCTTAGTACAGTGCTCTGCACATAGTAAGCGCTAAATAAATACGATTGAATGAATGAATGATAATGATGGTATTTGTTAAGCGCTTATTCTGTGCCAAGCACCGTTCTAAGCGCTGGGGTAGATAGAAGGTAATCAGGTTGTCCAACATGGGGCTCACTGTCTATCCCTATTTTACAGATGAGGTAAGTGAGGCACAGAGAATAATAATAATAATGATGGCATTTATTGAGCGCTTACTATGTGCAAAGCACTGTTCTATGCGCTGGGGAGGTTAACAAGGTGATCAGGTTGTCCCACGGGGGGCTCACCGTCTTCATCCCCATTTTAAAGATGAGGGAACTGAGACTCAGAGAAGTGAAGTGACTTGCCCAAAGTCACCCAGCTGACAAGAGGCGGAGCCAGGATTTGAACCCATGACCTCTGACTCCAAAGCCCTGGCTCTTTCCACATAAGAATAATAATAATAATAATGATAATAATAATAATAATGGCATTTATTAAGTGCTTACTATATGCAAAGCACTGTTCTAAGTGCTGGGGAGGCTACAAGGTGATCAGGTTGTCCCACGTGGGGCTCACAGTCAATCCCCATTTTCCAGATGAGGTAACTGAGGCACAGAGAAGTGAAGTGACTTGCCCAAAGTCACACAGCTGACAAGTGGCGGAGTCGGGATTTGAACCCATGACCTTTGACTCCAAAGCCCTGGCTCTTTCCATATAATAATAATAATAATAATAATGGCATTTATTAAGCGCTTACTATATGCAAAGCACTGTTCTAAGTGCTGGGGAGGCTACAAGGTGATCAGGTTGTCCCACGTGGGGCTCACAGTCGATCCCCATTTTACAGATGAGGTAACTGAGGCCCAGAGAAGTGAAGTGACTTGCCCAAAGTCACCCAGCTGACAAGTGGCGGAGTCGGGACTTGAACCCACGACCTCTGACTCCAAAGCCTGGGCTCTTTCCACTAAGCCAAGCTGTCTGTCTCCCCCACCTAGACTGTGAGCCCGTTGTTGGGTGGGGACCGTCTCTAGATGTTGCCAACTTGGACTTCCCAAGCGCTTAGTCCAGTGCTCTGCCCACAGGAAGCGCTCAATAAATACGACTGAATGAATGAATCCAGCTTTACTTCTATTAATTCTGATGACTTGACACCTGTCCACATGCTTTGTCGTCTGTCTCCCCCTTCTAGACTGTGAGCCCGCTGTTGGGTGGGGACCGTCTCTAGATGTTGCCAACTTGGACTTCCCAAGCGCTTAGTCCAGTGCTCTGCACACAGTAAGCGCTCAATAAATACGATTGAATGAATTGTCTCTATCTGTTGCCCCATTGTACTGTCCCAAGCGCTTAATATCACATCACATCAATCGTATTTATTGAGCGCTTACTGTGTGCAGAGCGCTGTACTAAGCGCTTGGGAAGTCCAAGTTGGCAACATAGAGAGACGGTCCCTACCCAACAGCGGGCTCACAGTCTAAAAGGGGGAGACAGGGAGCAGAACCAAACATACTAACAAAATAAAATAAATAGAATAGATATGTACAAGATGAATAAATAGAGTAATAAATCTGTACAAACATATATCCAGGTGCTGTGGGGAAGGGAAGGAGGTAAGATGGGGGGATGGAGAGGGGGACGAGGGGGAGAGGAAGGAAGGGGCTCAGTGTGGGAAGGCCTCCTGGAGGAGGTGAGCTCTCAGTAGGGCCTTGAATACAGTACTTAATACTGTATTCCCACAGGAAGCGCTCAGTAAGTGCGAAGGGATAAATGATGGATGGTGTTCTGGATGGATGGCTTCTATTTCTATTTCCCCACTGTTGGGTAGGGACTGTCTCTATATGTTGCCAATTTGTACTTCCCAAGCGCTTAGTACAGTGCTCTGCACATAGTAAGCGCTCAATAAATACGATTGATTGATGATGGTGTGGCTGGAGTGCAGGCCGCCCTTCACCTGTTTCTGGCAGCTGTGGGGCTCCGCCATGGGGCCACTTCCGGTCCCAACCGGTCCGATCCGGGCCCAGGGCGACACGGCGGCCCCAGCGCGGGATGACTGACAGCTCAGGATGACTGACAGCCCGGGCCCCGCCCCCTCGACGACGTCACTTCCGGCGCCCCACCCAGGAGGACTGACTAGTCAAGCCCCGCCTCTTAAACGTCACGTCCGGTGCTCCCGCCCCAACCCAATATGGCAGCCCTTGCCAGTCCCCTGACGTCACTTCCGAGTGAGTGAATGAGTGAGTGAATGAATGCATGGCTGAATGAGTGAGTGAGTGAATGAATGAATGAATGAATGCGTGAATGAGTGAGTGAATGAGTGAGTGAATGAATGAGTGACTGACTGAATGAATGAATGAATGAGTGAGTGAATGAATGAATGAGTGACTGACTGAATGAATGAATGAGTGTCTGGATGATGAATGAGTGAATGAATGAATGAATGAATGAGTGGCTGGATGAGTGAGTGAATGAATGAATGAATGAATGAATGCGTGAAAGAGTGAGTGAATGAATGAGTGAGTGAGTGAGTGAGTGAGTGAGTGAATTGAATGAATGTGTGAATGAGTGACTGAATGAATGAATGGATGAATGAGTGAGTGAATGAATGGATGAATGAGTGAGTGTCTGGATGAATGAATGGATGAATGAGTGAGTGTCTGGATGAATGAATGGATGAATGAGTGAGTGTCTGGATGAATGCATGAGTGAATGAATGAATTAATGAATGAATGAGTGTCTGGATGAATGCATAAGTGAATGAATGAATGAGTGTCTGAGTGAATGAATGAATGAATGAGTGTCTGGATGAATGAATGAATGAATGAGTGGCTGAATGAGTGAATGAGTGAGTGAATGAGTGAATTAGTGAGTAAATGAATGAGTGAATTAGTAAGTGAATGAGTGATTGAATGAATGAGTAACTGAATGAATGAGTAACTGAATGAATGATGGGGGACTGAATGGATAAGTAACGGAATGAGTGAATGAATGAGTGAGTGATTGAATGAATAAGTCACTGAATGAGTGAGTGAGTGAGTAAATGATTGAGTGAGTGAGTGAGTGAGTGAATGAGTGATTGAATAACTGAATGTGTGAGTGAGTAAATGTTTGGGTGAGGGCGTGAATGAATGAGTGATTGAATAAGTAACTGAATGTGTGAGTGAGTAAATGATTGAGTGAGGGAGTGAATGAATACGTAACTGAATGAGGGGGGCGGTCACGCGCCGGGCGGGCGGGCGCGCGGCTTCTGGTGGGTCACGTGGCGCGCGCGCGCGCGCGGGGGGGGGGTGGCGCACGAGGACAAGCCGGGGCTGGTGCGCCTGCGCGCGGGAGAAGCCCGAGGAGCCCGAGGCGGGGGGAGGAGGAGGAGGAGGAGGAGGAGGGACCTGGGCGCCCGGTGAGTGACAGAGGGAGTGTGTGTTTGTGTGTGTGTCCTTGTGTGTGCGTGGTGGGGGGCTTGGGCAACAGGGTTTGTGTCTGCGTGTGTCTGTGTGTGCATGGTGCTGCTAAGGGGGGTGGGGGGCCTTGGGCAACAGGGTTTGTGTTTGCCTGTGTCTGTGTGTGCGTGGTGCTGCTAATGGGGGTGGGGGCCCTTGGGCAACAGGGTTTGTGTCTGCCTGTGTTTGTGTGTGCATGGTGGTGCTAATGGGGGTGAGGGGCCTTGGGCATCAGGGTTTGTGTCTGCCTGTGTTTGTGTGTGCATGGTGGTGCTAATGGGGGTGGAGGCCTTGGGCAACAGGGTTTGTGTGTGCGTGGTGGTGCTAATGGGGTTGGGGGGCCTTGGGCAACAGGGTTTGTGTCTGCCTGTGTTTGTGTTTGCGTGGTGCTGCTAATGGGGGTAGGGGGCCTTGGGCAACAGGGTTTGTGTCTGCCTGTGTTTGTGTGTGCGTGGTGCTGCTAATGGGGGTAGGGGGCCTTGGGCAACAGGGTTTGTGTCTGCCTGTGTTTGTGTGTGCATGGTGGTGCTAATGGGGGTGGGGGGCCTTGGGCAACAGGGTTTGTGTCTGCCTGTGTTAGTGTGTGCATGGTGGTGCTAATGGGGGTGGAGGCCTTGGGCAACAGGGTTTGTGTGTGCGTGGTGGTGCTAATGGGGTTGGGGGGCCTTGGGCATCAGGGTTTGTGTCTGCCTGTGTTTGTGTGTGCATGGTGATGCTAATGGAGGTGGGGGGCCTTGGGCAACAGGGTTTGTGTCTGCCTGTGTTTGTGTGTGCGTGGTGGTGCTAATGGTGGGGGGCCTTAGGCAACAGGGTTTGTGTCAGCGTGTGTTTGTGTGTGCGTGGTGGTGCTAATGGGGGTGGGGGGCCTTGGGCAACAGGGTTTGTGTCTGCCTGTGTTAGTGTGTGCATGGTGGTGCTAATTGGGGCGGGGGGCCTTGGGCAACAGGGTTTGTGTCTGCGTGTGTTTGTGTGTGCGTGGTGGTGCTAATGGGGGTGGGGGGCCTTGGGCAACAGGGTTTGTGTCTGCGTGTGTTTGTGTGTGCGTGGTGCTGCTAATGGGGGTGGGGGGGCCTTGGGCAACAGGGTTTGTGTCTGCGTGTGTTTGTGTGTGCGTGGTGGTGCTAATGGGGGTGGGGGGGCCTTGGGCAACAGGGTTTGTGTCTGCGTGTGTTTGTGTGTGCGTGGTGCTGCTAATGGGGGTGGGGGGCCTTGGGCAACAGGGTTTGTGTCTGCCTGTGTTTGTGTGTGCGTGGTGGTGCTAATGGGGGTGGGGGCCCTTGGGCAACAGGGTTTGTGTCTGCGTGTGTTTGTGTGTGCATGGTGGTGCTAATGGGGGTGGGGGGCCTTGGGCATCAGGGTTTGTGTAGGCCTGTGTTTGTGTGTGCGTGGTGGTGCGAATGGGGGTGGGGGCCGTTGGGCATCAGGTTTTGTGCATTTGTGTGTTGGGGGGTGGAACGTGAAGCTCAAGGTGTTGGGGCTACGTATGTGTGTCTGTATGTGTGTGTTTTTTGGGGTTTTTTAAATGGTATTTATTAAGCTCTTACAATGTGCAAAGCGCTGTTCTAAGCGCCGGTGATAGTGGCATTTAGTAAGCGCTTACTATGTGCAAAGCACTGTTCTGAGCGCCGGTGATAATGGCATTTAGTAAGCGCTTAGTATGTGCAAAGCGCTGTTTTAAGCGCCGGTGATAATGGTATTTTAGTAAGCGCTTACTATGTGCAAAGCACTGTTCTAAGCGCCGGTGATAATGGCATTTACTAAGCGCTTACTCTGTAAAGCACTGTTCTAAGCGCCGGTGATAATGGTATTTAGTAAGCGCTTACTATGTTCAAAGCAGTGTTCTAAGCGCCGGTGATAATGGTATATAGTAAGCGCTTACTATGTCAAAGCACTGTTCTAAACGCTGGTGATAGTGGCATTTAGTAAGCACTTACTATGTGCAAAGTGCCGTTCTAAGCGCTGGTGATAGTGGCATTTAGTAAGTGCTTACTATGTGCCAAACACTGGTGATAGTGGCATTTAGGAAGCACTTACTATGTGCAAAGCACTGTTCTAAGCGCCGGTGATAATGGCATTTAGTAAGCACTTACTATGTGCAAAGCAGTGTTCTAAGCGCCGGTGATAATGGTATTTAGTAATCGCTTACTATGTGCAAAGCACTGTTCTAAGCTCCGGTGATAATGGTATTTATTAAGCGCTTACTATGTGCAAAACTTTGTTCTAAGCGCCAGTGGCATTTAGTAAACGCTTACTATGTGCAAAGCACTGGTGATAATGGCAGTAAGCGCTTACTATGTGCAAAGCACTGGTGATAATGGCATTTAGGAAGCGCTTACTATGTGCAAAGCAGTGTTCTAAGCGCCGGTGATAATGGTATTTAGTAAGCACTTACTATGTGCAAAGCACTGTTCTAAGCGCCGGTGATAATGGCATTTAGTAAGCGCTTACTATGTGCAAAGCACTGGTGATAATGGCATTTAGGAAGCGCTTACTATGTGCAAAGCACTGGTGATAATGGCATGTAGGAAGCGCTTACTATGTGCAAAGCACTGGTGATAATGGCATTTAGGAAGCGCTTACTATGTGCAAAGCAGTGTTCTAAGCGCCGGTGATAATGGTATTTAGTAATCGCTTACTATGTGCAAAGCACTGTTCTAAGCTCCGGTGATAATGGTATTTATTAAGCGCTTACTATGTGCAAAACTTTGTTCTAAGCGCCAGTGGCATTTAGTAAACGCTTACTATGTGCAAAGCACTGGTGATAATGGCAGTAAGCGCTTACTATGTGCAAAGCACTGGTGATAATGGCATTTAGGAAGCGCTTACTATGTGCAAAGCAGTGTTCTAAGCGCCGGTGATAATGGTATTTAGTAAGCACTTACTATGTGCAAAGCACTGTTCTAAGCGCCGGTGATAATGGCATTTAGTAAGCGCTTACTATGTGCAAAGCACTGGTGATAATGGCATTTAGTAAGCGCTTACTATGCGCAAAGCACTGGTGATAATGGCATTTAGGAAGCGCTTACTATGTGCAAAGCACTGGTGATAATGGCATTTAGGAAGCGCTTACTATGTGCAAAGCAGTGTTCTAAGCGCCGGTGATAATGGTATTTAGTAATCGCTTACTATGTGCAAAGCACTGTTCTAAGCTCCGGTGATAATGGTATTTATTAAGCGCTTACTATGTGCAAAACTTTGTTCTAAGCGCCAGTGGCATTTAGTAAACGCTTACTATGTGCAAAGCACTGGTGATAATGGCAGTAAGCGCTTACTATGTGCAAAGCACTGGTGATAATGGCATTTAGGAAGCGCTTACTATGTGCAAAGCAGTGTTCTAAGCGCCGGTGATAATGGTATTTAGTAAGCACTTACTATGTGCAAAGCACTGTTCTAAGCGCCGGTGATAATGGCATTTAGTAAGCGCTTACTATGTGCAAAGCACTGGTGATAATGGCATTTAGGAAGCGCTTACTATGCGCAAAGCACTGGTGATAATGGCATTTAGGAAGCGCTTACTATGTGCAAAGCACTGTTCTAAGCGCGGGTGATAATGGCATTTAGTAAGCGCTTACTATGTGCAAAGCACTGTTCTAAGCGCTGGTGATAGTGACATTTAGTAAGCACATACTATGTGCAAAGCACTGTTCTAAGCGCTGGTGATAGTGGTATTTAGTAAAGCACTGTTCTAAGCGCCGGTGATAATGGCATTTAGTAAGCGCTTACTATGTTCTAAGCGCCGGTGATAATGGCATTTAGTAAGCGCTTACTATGTGCAAAGCGCCGGTGATAATGGCATTTAGTAAGCGCTTACTATGTGCAAAGCACTGGTGATAATGGCACTTAGTAAGCGCTTACTATGCAAAGCGCTGGTGATAATGGCATTTAGTAAGCGCTTACTATGTGTAAAGCACTGTTCTAAGCGCCGGTGATAATGGCATTTAGTAAGCGCTTGCTATGTGCAAAGTGCTGTTCTAAGCGCTGGTGATAGTGGCATTTAGTAAGCGCTTACTATGTGCAAAGCATTGCTCTAAGCGCCGCTGATAATGGCATTTAGTAAGCGCTTATGTGCAAAGCACTGTTCTAAGCGCCGGTGATAATGGCATTTAGTAGGCGCTTACTATGTGCAAAGCTCTGTTCTAAGCGCTGGGGAGGTTACAAGGTGGTAGTTTACGTTGGCAGTTTGCCTTTGGCCTTTCCTTTTTCCCGAGTAGGAATGGTGCATAAAAACAGTCATTTTTCCATGAAAATGGAAAGGGACCGCACATTTTCACTGAGTCTGGTGAAGTTTTCCATCGAAAACAAGGAAGCTGGTTATCTGACGTATAACTCGTTCGCATTGGGTTTAATTCATTCAATCGTATTTATTGAGCGCTTACTGTGCGCACACCACTTGTACTAAGCGCTTGGGAAGTCCAAGTCGGCAACATATGGAGACGGTCCCTACCCACAGCAGGCTCACGGCCTAGAACGGGAAGACAGACAACAAAACAAATTAACAAAATAAAATAAATAGAATAAATATGTACAAATAAAATAGAGTAATAAATGCGTACAAACATATATTGCACACAGTAAGCCCTCAATAAATCCGATTGGATGAGTGAATGCTGTTGCCCCTTAAAGACTTCAGTTAATTTTTTTTTTCTGGTCTATTCATTCTTGGTAGGTGTTGAGTAAACTACCCAAAAGGAGTGAGTATAGAGGCTCCCTTCTTGGAGTTACTTAAATACAAGTATTAAGAGTTAATTTTTTATGCTTGGCATCCTCTTGGAATTAGGTGCTGTTGGTCGATTACGTTGGCAGTTTTTGCCTTTGTCCTTTCCTTTTTCCCCCGAGTAGGAATGGTGCATAAAAACAGTCATTTTTCCATCACCATCCTTTTCTGCGTTTTGAAAATGGAAAGGGACCGCACATTTTCACTGTCGGGTGAAGTTTTCCATCAAAAACAAGGAAGTTGGTTATCTGACGTATAACGCGTTCGCATTCTTGTCTCTTTGGGCTTAATTAATCAATCAATCATTCGTAGTTATTGAGCGCTTACTGTGTGCAGAGCACTGTATTAAGCGCTTGGGAAGTCCAAGTTGGCAACATATAGGGACGGTCCCTACCCAACAGTGGGCTCACAGTCTAGAAGGGGGAGACAGAGAACAAAACAAAACATATTAACAAAATAAAATGAATAGAATAGATATGTACAAGTAAAATAAATAAATAAATAGAGTAATAAATATGTATCAACATATACATATATGCATATATAATACGCATATATTATGTATTATATATACATATATATATAATTAATAATAATGATGGCATTTGTTAAGTGCTTAGTATGTTCAGAGCACTGTTCTAAGCGCTTGGGGGATACAAGGTGATCAGGTTCATTCAGTAGTATTTATTGAGCGCTTACTGTGTGCAGAGCACTGTACTAAGCGCTTGGGAAGTACAAGTTGGCAACATACAGAGACGGTCCCTACCCAACAGTGGGCTCACAGTCTAGAAGGGGGAGACAGAGAACAAAATAAAACATATTAACAAAATAAAATAAATAGAATAGATATGTACAAGTAAAATAAATAGAGTAATAAATATGTACAAACATTTACACATATACATATACAATATACATATATTATTTATTATATATATACATATATAATTAATAATAATAATAATGGCATTTGTTAAGCACTTACTATGTTCAGAGCACTGTTCTAAGCGCTGGGGGGATACAAAGTGATCAGGTTCATTCAATCGTATTGAGCGCTTACTGTGTGCAGAGCACTGTACTAAGTGCTTGAGAAGTACAAGTTGGCAACATATAGAGCTTAGTACAGTGCTCTGCACACAGTAAGCGCTCAGTAAATACAATTGAATGAATTAATATAGAGACAGTCCCTACCCAACAGTGGGCTCACAGTCTAGAAGCTTAATCTGTGGCATGAAATAAAGACAACAGAATCGGGGTGTTTAAGGTGGGGGGGAAGATAAAAAGGTTAGGAAAATAGTTTTAAATATGTTTTCTCAATAAATGGTTATGCTCAGTCGATTGGTATTTAAATGCTTACCTTGGTTTCTAGACTGGGAGCCCACTGTTGGGCTTAGTACAGTGCTCTGCACACAGGAAGCGCTCAATAAATACGATTGAATCAATTAATTAATGTCAATGGTATTATTCATTCAGTCGTATTAAGCGCTTATAGTGTGCAGAACTCTTTACTAAGTGCTTGGGAAAGTACAGGACAACAATAATCAGTGGCGTTCCCTGCCCACAATGAGCTTACAGTCTTGAGAGGGGGAGACAGGCATGAATACAAAGAAATTACAGATACATACAGAAGTACTATGGGGCTGGGAGGCAGGGGAATTAAAAGGAGCAAGGTTATCGAGTGCTTAGAGTGTGCAGAGTACTGTACTAAGCGCTTGGGAAAGAAAACAGAGTTGGTAGATGGAATTCCTGCCTCCCACCCCCAAAGGAACCTACAGTCTACAGGAAGAGACAGACATTAACACAAATTACAGATCAATCATTTGTATTTATTGAGCAGTTAACGGTGTGCAAAACACTGTACTGAACTCTTGGCACAGTATAACAGAGTTGGTAAATATGTTCCCCTGTCCACAAAGAGTTTACAGCCAAGGAGGGGAAACGGACATTCATTCATTCAATCATATTTATTGAGCGCTTACTGTGTGCAGAGCACTGTACTAAGCGCTTGGGAAGTCCAAGTTGGCAACATCCAGAGATGGTCCCCACCCAACAGCGGGCTCACAGTCTAGACGGGGGAGACAGACAACAAAACAAAACGTATTAACAAAGTAAAATAAATAAATATGTACAAATGCATTCATTCAATCGTATTTATTGAGCGCTTACTGTGTGCAGAGCACTGTACTAAGCGCTTGGGAAGTCCAAGTTGGCAACATCTAGAGACGGTCCCCACCCAACAGCGGGCTCACAGTCTAGACGGGGGAGACAGACAACAAAACAAAACGTATTAACAAAGTAAAATAAATATGTACAAATGCATTCATTCAATCGTATTTATTGAGCGCTTACTGTGTGCAGAGCACTGTACTAAGCTCTTGGGAAGTCCAAGTTGGCAACATCTAGAGACGGTCCCCACCCAACAGCGGGCTCACAGTCTAGACGGGGGAGACAGACAACAAAACAAAGCATATTAACAAAGTAAAATAAATAGAATAAATATGTACAAATAAAATAGAGTAATAAATATGTACAGTCATATATACAGGTAATAATGATTATAAAATCCTTGAGGCCAAGAGTCGTGTGCTACTATGGTACTCTCCAAACGGCTTCCTAGAGTCTCTAGGCCTCAGTAGACTCTCAATAAACCCCAGTGATCGATTGGTTGATGGATTGATCGAATAGCGCGGCTAATGAATATAAATAAATGAATTAGGGAATTGTACATAAGTGGTGTGGCGCTGAGGGAGAAGGTCAATAAAGGGAGCAAATCCAAGTGCAAGGGTGAAACAGAAAGGAGTGGAAAAAGAGGAAATGAGGACTTGGTGGGGAAAGACCTCTTGGATGTGCTTTGAAGGTTGGGAGAGTGACCCATCTGTTGGATGTGAAGAGGGAGGATGAAGGCCAGGGAGTGGACAAAATTGAGGTGCGGATAGGAAAAGTGTTACCAAATGACTTCGGGTGTCTCTCCCAACAGAGGGTTGAATGATTTTCCCCCTCGTGGCTCTCACTGAGAAGCCCCGGCAAACCTGGCCAGCCATCGGGAATGCCTCTTGGATTCCCAGTTGGGGCTAGATGATTATAGGTTAGAAGTCCTTATGCTATTCCCCAGGTAACATTTTATAAAAGTCAGGACTATCCGACTTTTACCAACTTTGAAAAGTGGTTCATTGAACACAGAAGCCAGAAACAGACTGTTCAACTGTCTGGATTCATAATGAACGTTAAGAATAGCAATATTCCAAGAGTGTAATGTGATTAAGGTAATGCGCTATTTAAAATAATTCCATGATTTACCGAAGCCGAGTCAAAATGCAGCCCCCAGATTCTGTTTAAGTCAGTGTCGACTAAGTTCCTCCAATATCTTGTGTTTGAGAAGTAGGCTTTAGAAACAGGCTGTGTAGACTTTGGTCTGAGTTGGTTCCCTGCACCATTGAAATTAAAGTTTCTTAGTCTAAAGGGTGCAAACCACCGTAAAAGGCCAAGTTTCTTAATCAGTCAGTCAATCAATCGTATTTATTGAGTGCTTACTGTGTGCATAGCACTGTACTAAGCGCTTGGGAAGTACAAGTTGGCAACATATAGAGACGGTCCCTACCCAACAGTGGGCTCACAGTCTAGAAGGGGGAGACAGAGAACAAAACCAAACATATTAACAAAATAAAATAAATAGATATGTACAACTAAAATAAATAAATAAATAGAGTAATAAATATGTACAAACATATATACATATCTACAGGTGCTGTGGGGAAGGGAAGGAGGTAAGATGGGGGTTCACTCAGTGTTAGCAGGAAAATTGGCAAGCTCAGCAGTTGACTTGTTTTACAGCTTTTTAATTGTTTTTTCCTCTTCCTATCACAGTGCTGCTAGGCACCAGTGTGGAATTCCTGCCAGATTTAGGGATTTGGGAGTCTAAAGGGTTGCATATTTGAAGGATCATTTAGAACCCACCCAAGGCATTGTTTCCTCTGGATTCACAAACATTTCTCACATCAGGGTTGTCTGCAGATGGCTTTGTTCTTTACCGGTTATTATTGGGGAATGGCGATATTTAGAGACGGATTTCTTTTTCCTGATGTGCATGGATGTATTTTTGTAGGCATGCTTTTTAGTTTTAGTGTAAGGTAGAATGTGTTGCACTTTCTTTTAATAATAATAATGATGGCATTTATTAAGCTCTTACTATGTGCAAAACACTGTTCTCAGCGCTGGGGAGGTTACAAGGTGATCTTAATCCCCATTTTACGGACGAGGTAACTGAGGCCCAGATAAGTTAAGCGACTTGCCCAAAGTCACACAGCTGACAATTGGCAGAGCCGGGATTCGAACCCATGAACTCTGACTCCAAAGTCCGGGCTCTTTCCACTGAGCCACGTGCTCTTTTAGCACGTAAGATAAATTATTTAGTGGTGCCCAATTCCCAGAGTGCTAACATTTGCTTCAAATAAATTGGCAAGCTGTATTTTGTACTTCCCAAGCACTTAGTACAGTGCTCTGCACACAGCGCTCAGTAAATACAATTGAATGAATGAATGGATGAATGAATTTTGGGCAACCGAGTGATCTAAAATTTGCAGCACATACTTCAAGTAATCACACTAATTTTGGTGTAAATTCTGCAAAAGTTTAGTAATGATAAAAGCTATGTTTTAAGATGTGACCTAACATTGTTTTTATGATGTGTAATTTCACAAATGTTTTGAAAATGTACACAACAGTGCATAAGGCTTGTTGGTGTATGAATTATTTCTGCTTCTTTGTGGTAAATTCTGAGTGGGTAAATTTATAGCACAGACTTCAAGTAGTCACACTAATTTGGTGTAAATACTGCAAAAGTTTAGTAATGAAAAAAGCTATATTTTAAGAGGTAACCTAACATTGTATTTATGATGTGTAATTTCACAATTGTTTTGAAAATGTACACAACAGTACATAAGGCTTGTTGGTGTACGAGTTATTTCTGCTTCTAATTCTGCGTGGGTAAGCAGAAATTCTGTGGTAAATTCTGAGTGGGTAAATTTATAGCACAGACTTCAAGTAGTCACACTAATTTGGTGTAAATACTGCAAAAGTTTAGTAATGAAAAAAGCTATATTTTAAGAGGCAACCTAACATTGTATTTATGATGTCTAATTTCACAAATGTTTTGAAAATGTACACAGCAGTACATAAGGCTTGTTGGTGTATGAATTATTTCTGCTTCTAATTCTGCGTGGGTAAGCAGAAATTCTGTGGTAAATTCTGAGTGGGTAAATTTATAGCACAGACTTCAAGTAGTCACCCTAATTTGGTGTAAATTCTGCAAAAGTGTAGTAATTATAAGAGCTATATTTTAAAAGGTAACCTAACATTGTATTTATGATGTCTAATTTAACAAATGTTTTGAAAATGTACACAACAGTACATAAGGCTTGTTGGCGTATGAATTATTTCTGCTTCTAATTCTGCGTGGGTAAGCAGAAATTCTGTGGTAAATTCTAAGTGGGTAAATTTATAGCACAGACTTCAAGTATTCACACTAATTTTGGGGTAAATGCTGCAAAAGTTTAGTAATGAAAAAAGCTATATTTTTAGAGGTAACCTAACATTGTATTTATGATGTGTAATTTCACAAATGTTTTGAAAATGTACACAACAGTACATAAGGCTTGTTGGTGTATGAATTATTTCTGCTTCTAATTCTGCGTGGGTAAGCAGAAATTCTGTGGTAAATTCTGAGTGGGTAAATTTATAGCACAGATTTCAAGTAGTCACAGTAATTTTGGTGTAAATACTGCGAAAGTTTAGTAATGAAAAAAGCTATATTTTAAGATTCATTCATTCAATCGTATTTATTGAGTGCTTACTGTGTGCAGAGCACTGTACTAAGCGCTTGGGAGGTACAAGTTGGCAACATATAGAGACGGTTCCTACCCTACAACGGGCTCACAGTCTAGAAGTTAGATTCATTCATTCAATCGTATTTATTGAGCGCTTACTGTGTGCAGAGCACTGTACTAAGCGCTTGAGAAGTACAAGTTGGCAACACAGAGAGACGGTCCCTACCCAACAGTGGGCTCACAGTCTAGAAGATGTAACCTAACATTGCATTTGTGATGTATAATTTCACAAATGTTTTGAAAATGTACACAACAGTACATAATGAATTATTTCTGATTCTGCTTTGGTGGTTACTTGGGTATTAAGTGCATCTGGAAGAAAATTTTGTGGGTTTTTGTTAAAGTAACATTGGTGACATAGTGGTATTTATTGAACACTTACTGTGTTCAGAGCAGTGTACTAAGTGCTTGGGAGAGTACAGTACAACGGAATTAGCAGATACGTTCCCTGCCCATAACAAGCTTACAGTCCAGAGGGGGAGACAGACATTAATATGAATAAATAAGTAATTTGTACTGTATAATTTTTTTTTTTTTTGGAAAGAGCGTGGGCTTTGGAGTCGTCAGAGGTCATGGGTTCAAATCCCGGCTCCGCCAATTGCCAGCTGTGCGACTTTGGGCAAGTCACTTAACTTCTCTGTGCCTCAGTTCCCTCATCTGTAAAATGGGGATGAAGACTGTGAGTCCCCTGTGGGACAACCTGATCACCTTGTATCCTTCCCAGTGCTTAGAATAATAATAATAATAATGGCATTTATTAAGCGCTTACTATGTGCAAAGCACTGTTCTAAGCGCTGGGGAGGTTACAAGGTGATGAGGTTGTCCTACGGGGGGCTCACAGTCTTCATCCCCATTTTACAGATGAGGTAACTGAGGCCCAGAGAAGTGAAGTGACTTGCCCAAAAGTCACACAGCTGACAATTGGCAGAGGCGGGAGTTGAACCCATGACCTCTGACTCCAAAGCCTGCGCTCTTTCCACTGAGCCATGCTGCTTCTGAGGTAACTGAGGCTCAGAAAAGTTAAGTGACTTGCCCAAGGTCACACAGCAGACATGTGGCAGAGCCGGGATATGAACCCATGACCTCTGACTCCAAAGCCCGGGCTCTTTCCACTGATCCACGCTGCTTCTCTAAGTGCTTTGCACATAGTAAGGGCTTAATGAATGCCATTATTATTATTATTATTATTATAATTTCAAGATAGGTACCTAAGTGCTGTGGCGTGGGGGTGAATACCGAATGTCCAAAGGTCACAGATCCAGGCACTTAGATGACGCAGAAGGAAAAGAGAGCTTAATTAGGGGATGCCTTTTGGAAAAGACGCGAGCTTAATAATGCTTCGAAGGTGGAGAGAGTGGTGGTTTGGTGTGTATGGAGTGGGAGGATGTGGGGAAAGCGTCGGCTGGCACTAGAGTTGGCGATCAGTGAGGTGATGAGCCGATTGAGGGCTTTAAAGCCGATGGCAAGGAGTTTCCTTTCGATGTGGAGATGGATGGGCAACCGTCGGAGGCTCTTTGGTGGAGAGACACGGACTGAACGTTTTTGTTGATAAATAATACGTGCAGCAAAGCGAAATATGGATTGGAGTGGGGAGAGACGGGAGGCCGGGAGGCAGATGCAGAAATCAAGGCAGGATCCGCTTGGATCAGCAGGGTAGCAGTTTGGATGGAGAGGAAAGGGTGGATTTCAATAATTTGTGAATTTAACCAACAGGATTGGATGGCATTAAATATGTGGATGGAATGAGAAGCAGAGAAGCAGCATGGCTCAGTGGAAAGAGCCCGGGCTTTGGAGTCAGAGGTCATGGGTTCCAACCCTGGCTCCGCCAGTTGTCAGCTGTGTGACTTTGGGCAAGTCACAACTTCTCTGTGCCTCAGTACCTCCCTGTAAAATGGGGATTAAGACTGTGAGCCCCCCGTGAGACCACCCTGTAACCTCCCCAGTGCTTAGGACAGTGCTTTGCACATAGTAAGTGCTTAATAAATGCCATCATTCTCCCCCTTCTAGGCTGTGAGCCCGCTGTTGGGTAGGGACCGTCTCTATATGTTGCCAACTTGTACTTCCCAAGCGCTCAGTACACAGTAAGTGCTCAGTAAATACGATTGAATGAACGAATGAATGAGAGAGATGATTTGAGGACGAGGCCAAGCTTACAGGCTGGTGAGACAGGGAGGATACTGGTGTTGTCTACAGTGAAGGGAAAGATGGGGGGAGGATGGATGGGTGGAAGATAAGGAGTTCAGTTTTGGACAGGTTTAATGTGAGGTGGTGGCGGGTCCATCCAAGTTGATATGCCTTGAAGGCAGGAAGAAATGTGCGATTGCAAGGAAGGAGAGAGGCTGGAGATGTAGATTTGGGAATCGTCTGCACAGAGATGGTGATTGAAGCTGTGGGAGCAAATGAGTTCTCCAGGGGAGTGGGTATAGATGGAGAACAGAGGGGGACCAAGAACCCTGGCTCCATGGAAGGAGCCCGGGCTTTGGAGTCAGAGGTCATGGGTTCAAATCCCGGCTCCGCCAGTTGTCAGCTGTATGACTTTGGGCAAGTCACTTCACTTCTGTGGGCCTCAGTTCCCTCATCTGTAAAATGGGGATGGAGACTGTAAGCCCCACGTGGGACAACCTGATTACCTTGTATCTACCCCAGCGCTTAGAACAGTGCTTTGCACATAGTAAGCGCTTAACAAATACCAACATTATTATTATTAAGAACCCTTGAGGAACCCCTACAGTAAGGGGATAGGAGGGGGAGGAGGAGCCCGTGAAGGAGACAGAATGAACAGCCAGAGATGAGAGGACGGAGTCCGTGAAGCCAAGGTTAGAGAAGCAGCATGGCGTAGTGACTAGAGCACAGGCCTGGAAGCAATCAATCAATCGTATTTATTGAGCGCTTACTGTGTGCGGAGCACTGTACCAAGCGCTTGGGAAGTACAAGTCGGCAACACAGTCGGTTGTCCCTACCCAACAGCGGGCTCACAGTCTAGAAGGAGGAGACAGACAACAAAACAAAACATATTAACAAAAGAAAATCAATCAATCAATCGTATTTATTGAGCACTTATTGTGTATTAAGCGCTTGGGAAGTACAAGTGGGCAACGTACAGAGATGGTCCCTACCCAACAGTGGGCTTACAGTCTAGAAGGGACAATAAATATATACAAATAAAATAAATAAATAAATACAGTAATAAATGCGTACAAACATATATACATATATACAGATGCTGTGGGGAGGGGAAGGAGGTAAGGCGGGGGTGATGGGGAGGGGGAGGAGAGGGAGAGGAAGGAGGGGGCTTAGTCTGGGAGGTCATGGGTTGTAATCCCGGCTCCGCCATTTGTCTGCTGTGTGACCGTGGGCAAGTCACTTCACTTCTCTGGGCCTCAGTGACCTCATCTGTAAAATGGGGATCGAGACTGGCCCCACTGGGACAGGGACTGGCCAACCCGATTTGCTTGTATCCACCCCAGCGCTTAGTACGGTGCCTTGCACATAGTAAGCACTTAACAGATACCACGGTTATTATTAAGGTTGGATAAACTTTCAAGGAGAAGGGGGTGGTCTACAGTGTCAAAGATTGCCGAGAGCTCCAGGATTAGGATGGAGTAGACGCCGCTAGATTTGGCGAGATGTTCGTTGGTGACCTTAGGACAATATCTGTAAAGCCAAGGGGGCGGAAGCCAGATTTGGGGGATCTAAGAGGTGCTGACGCTGTCGTAGAAAGCAAAGACACACATTATTAGCCAAAATGAGCGAACCCCAAAGTAACTGACTCGGGACTCGTATTTTTTCCGAAGCCCAGCCTGGATTAGTTGATACAGCCCGGGCTTGGGACTCAGCTGGGACTAATCCCAGCTCCTCCACATGTCGGCCGTGTGACCTTGGACAAGTCACTTCGCTTTTCTGTGCCTCAGTCCCCTCATCTTTAAAATGGGGATTAAGATCGTGAGTCCAATGTGGGGCAACTTGGCCAACTTGAATCTACCCCAGTGCTTAGAGCGGTGCTTGGCACATAGTAAGTGCTCAACAAGTACCATTATTATTATTTTTATCGGTTTTCTCCTCTTCTCCTCTCAAAGCCCCTTTAGAGGTAGTGAGGCAGGTCTTGTTCTTCCTGCCTTGGTGATGAGGAAACAGGCCCAGAGAAGTTGTGATTTCCCCAGCGTCACACAGCAGGCCCCAAAGCAGAGCCATGACTGGAACCTAAGAGCTCCCAGATCTGGTGTCTCTCCACCAGTCCTGTTGAGGGATTGTTTCCAGGACAAGTCACACACAGGGGCCTGAGACTCGGAAGGATCTGGGTTCAAATCCTGGCCCCACCACCTGTCAGCTGGGAAACCTTGGGCAAGTCCCTACACTTCTCTGTGCCTCAATTACCTCGTCTGTAAAATGGACATAGGAGTGGAGACAGGGACTGGTCCAGCCTGATTAACTTGTATCCACTCCAGCGCTTAGCACAGTGCTTGGCCCCTAGTAAGTGCTTAACAAGTACCATTATTAGCGTTACATCCTGGTCAAAGCAGGAACCGAAAATAGTCTTGTGGCCCCCAAACCAGGTAGCTTCTCTACCTGACCTTACTAGCGTATTTGGACTTTCCCTGAATCTGTGCTCTTCGGTGAATATTTAATTAAAAAGCCTAATCCACAAGTTGAGTAAGTATTTATCAGTGTTGATTTAGCAGTAAAACAAGCACTGTAATTCTCACTAATCTCACTTTCTGACAGAAGGTTAGATTAGGCAGAAGTCTCATGGTCCCCGGGTAAGGCAGGTGATATTTTAACTCTTGTTTTCCAATAAATTATACCGTATAAACTCCTCTTGCTGCTAAAATGGAAGTTTTTTCAGTGATATTTGTTAAATTCCTACTGTGTCAGGCATTCTTCTAAACCCTGGGGTAAAGACAAGATAATCAGGTCCCACAGTGGGACCTGAGTCTAGGAAGGAAGGAGAACGGGTATTGCATCCCCATTTGGCAGATGAGGAAAGTGAAGCACAAAGAAGTAAGGTGACTTGCCCAAGGTCACACAGCCAGCAAGTGGCAGAGTCAGGATCAGAACCCAGGTCCGCTGGCTCCCAGGCTTGTCCTTTATCTGCTCGGCCACAGGGTCGTGGATCATTTGGTGATTGAGAAGCCGCGCGGCTCCCTGGAAAGGGCACGGGCTTTGGAGTCCAAGGTCATGGGTTCAAATCTCGGCTCCACCACTTAGCTTCGTGACTTTGGGCAAGTCACTTCACTTCTCTGGGCCTCAGTTCACTCATCTGTAAAATGGGAATGAAGACTGTGAACCCCCCCATGGGACAACCTGATCAGCTTGTAACCTCCCCAGCGCTTAGAACAGTGCTTTGCACATAGTAAGTGCTTAATAAATGCCATCATTATCATTATTATTATTATTATTTGACTTTTGCGACTGTATTTCAGTAAGAGGGAGAAATGATTCAGGGCTCAATTTCTCTGTTACCATTGTGTGTCAACAGAGAATGAAGTTTGCATTTTCATCATTTTAGCATTAGTCAGTAAATAATAATAATGATGGCATTTATTAAGCGCTTACTATGTGCAAAGCACTGTTCTAAGCGCTGGGGAGGTTACAAGGTGATCAGGTTGTCCCGTGGGGGGGCACATAGTCTTAATCCCCATTTTACAGGTTAGGTAACTGAGGCCCAGAGAAGTGAAGTGACTTGCCCAAAGTCACACAGCTGACTGGGGTGGAGCTGGGATTTGAACCCCTGACCTGTGACTCCAAAGCCCGGGCTCTTTCTGGCGTTACTGGCTTTGGAGTCAGAGGTCATGGGTTCAAATCCTGGCTCTGCCAAATGTCAGCTGTGTGACTTTGGGCAAGTCACTTCACTTCTCTGGGCCTCAGTTCCCTCATCTGTAAAATGGGGATGAAGACTGTGAGCCCCCTGTGGGACAACCTGATCACCTTGTAACCTCTCCAGTGCTTAGAACAGTGCTTTGCACATAGTAAGCGCTTAATAAGTACCATTATTATTATTATTATTTCCACTGAGCCAGAAATCGGGCATTTGGGGAGAGAAATCGGCTCCCTTCCAAGTGTAAAAATTACATTCCATGGGCCAGACGTTATTGTAAGTTTTAAAAATGCCCTCCCTTCCAGATATCTTTTATTCATTCATTCACTTGTATTTATTAAGCGCTTACTGTGTGCAGCACACTGTACTAAGCGCATGGGAGAGTACGGTATAACAATAAACAGGCACATTCCCTGCTCACCATGAACTTACAGTCTGGAGAGGGAGACAGACGACTATAAATAAAATTACAGGCCTGGACATAAGTGCTGTGGGGCTGGGACGGGGGCTGAATAAAGGGAGCAAGTCAGGGTGCTGCAGAAAGGAGTAGGAGAAGAGGAAAGGAGGGCTTAGTTAGGGAAGGCCGCTTGGAGGAGATGGGCCTTCACTAAGGCTTTGAAGGAAGGGATGCGTCTGTTATCGTGCCCTCCCAAGCGCTTAGTACAGTGCTCCCCGCACAGTAAGTGTTCAATAAATACGATTGACTGGCTGTAGAGAACAGCACGTGGGATAGAGAGGGCATACTGATGGAGCATCCTCCGGCCTCGCCTCATTTGGAAGCTGATGGTCGCTTCTGCGTCCTCCCTTGCGCTCTCTCTTCCCTTTGGGCGCAATCCACCCGGGTTCTAATTCTGGCCATGCCACTTACCTGCTTTTAGACCCTGGGCAAACCCCTTAGCTTCTCCGTGCCTGTCTCCTCTAGCCTGTGAGCCCGCTGTTGGGTAGGGACCATCTCTATATGTTGCCGACCTGTACTTCCCAAGCGCTTTGTACAGTGCTCTGCACACAGGAAGCACTCAGTAAATACGATTGAATGAACGAATGCGTCTGCAAAATGGGAGTTAAATTCTCGTTCTTCTGCAGGCCACCCCCGCCCTCCAGAACAGGCCCGGATCCCCCATTCAGGACAGGGGCCGTGGGCCATATTGTGTCATATCCACCCCAGCACTTTAGTACGGTGTTTGGCATATAGTAAGCACTGAACGAGTACTATAATAAATATGGAATTTAGGTGTGAATCCACCACACGTTCTGAACGTTTAGCAATTTCTCGTGGCCGCAAAAAAGCGGAGAATCCACTGACCAAGACCATTTTGTCCAAAATGAGACGTCCAAAATCCACTGCTCATAGTGCTCTTTGGAGGGCATGCCATCGCATCCTCCACATTCTTGGGCAGGGAATGTGTCTGTTATTCTTATATCGTACTCTCCCAAGAGCTTAGTACAGTGCTCGGCACACAGTAAGCGCTCAGGAAATACCATTGAATGAATTAATTGAATGAGTGCATGAATTCGCACAAACTGGACTGTGTCTTTTAAGGGGGGGGAAAAGAAAAATCACTCTTAAAAGCCTTCAGCGAACGATCAGTAATCTGTGTCCTTTCAGCTAGAAATGAGCACGGAGGCGGAACAACAACTTCTCCACGATGCCCGGAATGGAAAAACCGAAGAAGTCAGGCAGCTGTTGGAAACCGTGGAGAGAAAGGAAGTAGTTGCCGACATCAACTGCAAAGGTAGAGTTAGAGTTCTTTCTTGAGGGCAAGCCCAGCGTTTCTGGCCTACACTTAAATTCATTTCACGATGGATGTAATGCCTCTTGGGCGAGGGAATTTTCCCCCAGCACAACCTGGGCTTGTTTTCATGGCCTTCCCCTTACACGGAGGGATTTCCCTCTCTCCTTCACAGGGCCCACAAGCAGTTTATGATCTCCCTGAATACTTGTAGGATTATGATCTCCCTGAATACGTTTCAGCTTTGGGCAAATCAGTCCCGTCATTTATGGTCTCATCCTGCCTTTCCTTCTGCAGCTGAAATGAAGAGCTCTCATTTCTCCTTGGTCTGTGGGAGAGTCTGTTCCAGCGCCTAGAACAGTGCTTTGCACATAGTAAGCGCTTAATAAATGCCATTATTATTATTATTATTAGAGTTAGGAGAGGGTAAATCTGTTAGTGAGAAGAACTGGCCTTCTATATTACCTTCAACTTCCAGGGTACTTCGGAGTTTGATTCTCCACAGTCTGGAAGAGTCTGTGCATTAGATCACCCCATTGTCAATTCCTGTAGGCGCTAATATAGTTGGAATAGTAGAACATCCCCGTACTCCGGTTAGTGTCTTTAATTCGTTTCTGGAAAAACTGAGGGTTAAGTGAAATGATTTGTAATTCCCATAAGGAATAATGTAGAGTATATTCGTGTGTTCATAAAATTCAAAAAAGGGACCAAAACAACATAAATATATGAACAATAGAGTTACGTGGTCAAATAGCTATGTAGATATGCACCAATGATACGTTTTTTCATTAGATTTTTAAAAACGCGTAGATTTTTAAATACATCGTTTTCTCTGTTATCTTTCACTGCCTATTCAGCACAAAGGCACTGTGGTCTAATCAGTTGCTTAGAGTTTCCTCATCATCTTTGCTAAATAGATCTGCCGGTATCTAATGCCCAATTGAAATGGGCTTTAGGCACTTTATTCAAGTCACTGAAAATACTGGAAAGATTTAGGAGGAGGGGGAGGGAAGTCTTTAAACCGGAATGGACTGTAAACTCCTTGTGGGCAGGGAGCATGTCTTCATATCTTTGTACTTTACCAAGCGCTCAGGACAGCATATTGTACCCAGAAGTTACTACTGTCATCATCAGTGGTATTTATTGAGCGCTTAATGTTTGGAGGGCACTGTACTAAGCACTCGGGATTGTACCAGACAACAATATAACAAACACATTCCCTGCCCATAAGGAGCTTCTGGTCTAGAGATGAGTTTACTGTCTAGTCCTCTACTACTGAAGTAAGTTTTGCCAAGTTATTTCAAAGTGAGTGTGTCCTAGAAGAAAAACCAGCATTCAAATCCAGTCATCCTCAGCCAGTCAGTTGTATTGTAGTGGAGTGGTTCAGAAAAAAACAAAAGAAATCCCTTTATACTTGTCTTGCTCCACCTTTTTTTTAAAAAAAAAAAAATGGTTGAATTGGCCTTATGGGGACAGACTGTTTTATAAATCCATTTTATTTCTTTTTTAAAGAAAAATCCAAATGTGTATGCATTTTTGGGAAATGGGAAACTTGGCTCACCTTGTCTGGTTCCGTTTTCAGGTAGAAGCAAATCTAACTTGGGTTGGACACCGCTTCACCTGGCGTGCTATTTTGGACATGGCCAAGTGGTTCAGGATTTGCTGAAGGTACATGAGCCGACTGCCGCCCTTCATTTTTAATCCTCGAAACGAACGTGAACTAGTAGCCTCCGCCCCAAGCTACAAGTTCCTGCACGGCCTCATGAACCCCATTGCTTTAGTTCATTTGAATAAATTGTTTTAATAATAATAATAATGGCATTTATTAAACGCTTACTATGTGCAAAGCACTGTTCTAAGTGCGGGGGAGGTTACAAGGTGATCAGGTTGTCCCTCGGGGGCCTCACAGTCTTAATCCCCATTTTACAGATGAGGGAACTGAGGCCCAGAGAAATTAAGCGACTTGCCCAAAGTCACACAGCTGACAATTGGTGGAGCCGGCATCTGAACCCATGACCTCTGTCTCACATATGGATTGTTTTTTTTTTTTAATTTTACCCTCTCTCTTTGCGTTTGACTCTTGTCTCCTTGATAAAGGACGTAAGAATGGCATTCTTGCAGACTTTTTACCCGAAATGCGACGTTCATCTCATACAGGCCTGTTTCTGTTTTTGCCAGGCGGGAGCAGAAGTGAATGTGCTGAACGACATGGGAGATACTCCGCTCCATCGGGCGGCCTTCACCGGGCGGAAGGTGAGAAGCCTGTTCTCGGTGTAGAACGGGACATCGGCAATTTGGAAGGTGGTAACATTTCAGATATCCAACTAATAGGAACATCCTTGAGGAGGCTGTCTACACTTCCTCTCCTCCAATTCTCTCCTCCCAGTCTGGCTTCCACCCCTTTAACTCCGCAGAAACCGCCCTCTCAAAGGTCACCGATCTCCTTCTTGCCAAATCCAGTGGCCTCAACTCCATCTTAATCCTCCTCGACCTCTCAGCTCCCCTCAACACTGTCGACCTTTCCCTTCTCCCGGAAACAACTTTGACTTGACTGACACTGTCCTCTCCTGGTTCTCCTCCTATCTCTCTGGCCGCTCCTTCTCGTTCTCCTTCATGGGCTCCTCCTCTGCCTCCCACCCCCTAACCATGGGGGCCCCTCAAGTTTCAGTTCTGGGTCCCTCTTCTGTTCTCTGTCTACACGCACTCCCTTGGTGAACTCATTTGCTCCCATGGCTTCAGTAACAAATAATAAGGATGGCATTTATTAAGCACTTACGAAGTGCAAAGCACTGTTCTAAGCGCTGGAGGGGGGTACAAGTACCATCTCTGTATAGGTGATTCCCAAATCAACTTCTCCTGGCCCTGATCTCTCTCCTCCTCTGCAATCTCACATTTCTTCCCGCCTTCAGGACTTCTCGACTTGGGTGTCTCACCAGCAACTCAGACTTAACCTGTACAAAACTGAGCTCCTTTATCTTCCCATCCAAACCCTGCCCTCCCCCTCATTTTCCTGGCACCATCAACAGTACCGCTATCCTCCGTGTCTCACAACCCGTCACCTTGGCATCATTCTCAACTCGTTTCTCTCATTCAACCCAGCCTTCTCCCTGACCTCTCTGCCTCCTGTCCCTTCCCACCCCATCTGTACTGAAACTCTGTTGCCCGGATCATTTTTCAAAGAAAACCTTGTCTTCATCGCCCCATTCCTCAAGGACCATCAGTGGTTTCCTGTCCACTTCCATTGAAACACTCCTTACCGTTGGCTTTAAAATACTCATTCAACTCGCCCCCTCTCATTGCTTAATTCCTACTACAATTCAAGCAACACATTTCATTCTTTTAACGCCAATTCAGTTCTATTCTATTTATTTGATTTTGTTAATATGTTTTGTTTTGTTCTCTGTCTCCCCCTTCTAGTCTGTGAGCCCACTGTTGGGTAGGGACCGTCTCTATATGTTGCCAACTTGTACTTCCCAAGCGCTTAGTACAGTGCTCTGCACCCAGTAAGCACTCGGTAAATACGATTGATTGATTGATTGATTGATTGAAGTGGCAAAGTTGGCATTAGAACCCACGACCAGTTTAGAGGGTCGCTTTCAATACTGTGGTAATTTAGTAATTTTTTCTTGCACTTTTTTTTTTTTTGGCTTTTCAGGAATTGGTAATGCTGCTTTTACAGTACAACGCAGATACAGCTGTTGTGAATGGGAGTGGCCAGACTGCCAAAGATGTTACCCATGACAAAGAAATCAGAAACATGCTGGAAGGTAAGCCCTCTGTGGACAGGGAAGGTGCTACCTGGTTATTCTGTCCTACCAAGCGCCTGCTACAGTGGACTTTGATGTCTGTCTCCCCACGCCCCTAGACTGTGAGCTCCTTTTGGGCAGGGAATGTCACAGTTTCTTGTTGTATCGTACTTTCCCGAGAGCTCAGTACAGTGCTCAAATACAGCTGAATGAGTGAGTGAATTGGACTGCACAAAGTGGGATGCTCAGTACCAATACTACTTAATTCTGTTTCTGGTGAGTAAAATTTACATCACAGTCAACTATTAAGGTCTCATCCCTTGCCCAGAGACCCTCCCTGATTGAGCTGTCTTTCCCCCAGGTTCCTCTCCCTTCTGCGTCACTTAGGCACCCAGTTCTGGGACTTTCGGGCATTTGATATTAGCCCCACTCTCAACCCCATTTTGTGCTTATGTATACACCGTATATTATAAATATATTATTTGTATTATCTGTCTCCCCCTCTGGAGTATAAGCTTGTGGCAGGGAATATGCTAATTGTTGTACTCTCCTGAGCACTTCGTACGGGGCTCGGCACACAGAAAGCACACAATAAAAACCACTGACGATGATCTAAACTTCAAAATGCCCCAGGAGCGAGAGAACGGTATTTTTTTTTTTTTTATTACCGGCTTAGTGGTTCAGAGATGAAAGGACTTGCGTTGCAAAGCCCTCACCCAGTTGTGATTTCCTTTCCATCGCTCACAGCTCCGGGAAAGCATCCCTTTGCAGCACGCAAGTATCGGAGATGCAGGGAAAAATGCATCTGCTTGTCCAAACCCTTCCTGTAGAGTTGGGGTGTGCTTGGTGGGTTTCTGCCAATCAGTGACACCCCCCAAATAGCAGCTGATTCTCCAATCTCTATCTCCAGCCCCAACCCCTCTCCTCCTTTGCAGTCTTGTATTTCCTCCGTCTTCAGGACTTTGCTAATTGGCTGGCCCTCAGGCACTGCAAAGTAAACGTCTATATCTGTAATTTATTTATTTCTGTTAACGTCTGTCTCCCCCTCTAGTCCGTAAGCTCACTGTGGGCAGGGAGTGCGTCTGTTCTGTTGTACTCTCCCAAGCGCTTTGTGCAGCGCTCTGTACACAGAAAGCGATCAATAAATATGATTGACTAACTAAATATGTCCAGAAAAGAACTGCTCATCTTAACTCCTCCCCCATCTTGCCCATCATCATCATCATCAATCGTATTTATTGAGCGCTTACTGTGTGCAGAGCACTGTACTAAGCGCTTGGGAAGTACAAATTGGGAACATATAGAGACAGTCCCTACCCAACAGTGGGCTCACAGTCTAAAAGGGGGAGACAAAACCAAACATACTACAAAATAAAATAGAATCACTGTAGACATCACCCTCCCTGTCTCACAAGCCTGTAACCTTGGCATTATCCTTGCCTCACTTCTCCCATTCCACCCATGTATTCAATCTGTCACCAAATCCTGCTCCCTCTAGACTGTAAACCCACTGTGGGCCGGGGATGTGTCCACAACGCTTATATTGTACTCTTCTAAGCGCTTAGGACAGTGCTGTGCACACCGTGAGCCCTCAGTAAATCTGGTCAGCCTATCCACAGCATCGCTAAAATTCCCCTTTTCTTCTCCATCCCGATGGTTACCTGCCTGTCGACTTGTTGCGTTCTGTTGTCTGTCTCCCGCTTCCAGACTGTGAGCCCGTCGTTGGGTAGGGACTGTCTCTATCTGTTGCCGAATTGTACTTTCCAAGGGCTTCGTGCGGTGCTCTGCACACAGTAAGCGCTCAGTAAATACGGCTGAATGGATGAAGTTACCACGCTGATCCAAGCACTTACCCTCGCCCGCCTCGACTGCTGCCTCTGCCTCCTCACTGACCTCCCTGCTTCCTCCCTCACCAGTCCAGATCACACTTCACTCTGCTGCCCAGAACGTTTTTCTACACTTGTTTAGTCCCCAAGAACCTCCAGCGGTTGGCCATCCACATCAAACAGAAACCCCTCACCGTCAGCATTGAAAGACTCAATCATTTCATCCCCCACTAATACTCTAATACACTAATACCCCACTCACCGAGCTCCTACTACAGCCCAGCTGGCAAGCTTCGCTCCTTCAAAACCAATGTCCTCACCGTACCTCGATCTTGACTATCTCGCCACCGGTCTCCCTTTGGCATGGAACTCCTCCAACTTGTACTTCCCAAGCTCTTAGTACAGTGCTCTGCACACAGTAAGCGCTCAATAAATACGATTGATTGATTATATCCAACAGACCACCACTCTCCCCATCTTATTAACATCACATCTTCTCCAAGAGACCTTTCCCATCTAAGCCCTCGTTTCCCCTACTCCCTTCTCCCCTGACACTTGGTTCATTCATTCATTCAATCGCATTTATTGAGCGCTTACTGTGTGCAGAGCACTGTACTAAGCGCTTGGGAAGTTCAAGTTGGCAACATCTAGAGGCGGTCCCTACCCAACAGGGGGCTCACAGGCTAGAAGGGGGAGACAGACAACAAAACAAAACATATTAATAAAATAAATAGAATAAATATGTACAAGTAAAATAAATAGAGTAATAAATATGTACAAACGTATTCATTCATTCAGTCATATTTATTGAGCGCGTACTGCGTGCGGAGCACTGTACTAAGCGCTTGGGAAGTCCAAGTTGGCAACATCTAGAGACGGTCCCTACCCAACAGTGGGCTCACAGGCTAGAAGGGGGAGACAGACGACGAAACAACATATTAACAAAATAAATAAATAGAATAAATATGTACAAGTAAAATAGAGTAGTAAATATGTACAAACGTATACATTCATTCATTCAATCGTATTTATTGAGCACTTACTGTGTGCAGAGCACTGTATTAAGCGCTTGGGAAGTACAAGTTGGCAACATGTAGAGGCGGTCCCTACCCAACAGCGGGCTCACAGGCTAGAAGGGGGAGACAGACAACAGAACAAAACATATTAACAAAATAAAATAAATAGAATAAGTATGTACAAGTAAAATAAATAAATAGAGTAATAAATCCATACAAACGTATATACAGGTGCTGTGGGGAGGGGAAGGAGGTAAGGCGGGGGGGATGGGGAGGAGGGGGAGAGGAAGGAGGGGGCTCAGTCGGGCCGCCTGCTCCGGTGGGGGAGGAAATCCCGTGGCTTCCCGGCTCCCGTCCTGGACCAGGTTCTGACCCCTCTAAGCCCTTAATATCAATAATAGTAATTATGGGATTTGTTAAGCACTCACTATGTGCCAAGCCCTGTTCTAAGCATCGGAGTAGATACAAGGCAATCAGATTGGACACAGTCCCTGTCCCACATAGGGCTCACAGTCTCAATTCCCATTTTACAGATGAGGTAACTGAGGCACAGAGAAGTTAGTCACCCAAACCCCACATTCATTCATTCATTCAATTGTATTTATTGTGCGCTTACTGTGGTATAGAGCACTGTACTAAGCACTTGTCAATATATTTATACTAATGTCTGTCTCTCCCCACAACCTGAACTGGGAACGTGTCTACCGACTCTGTTATAGTATACTCTCCCAAGTGCTTAGTACTATACTCTGCACACAGTAAGTGCTCAATAAGTACCACTGATTGATAATCAACATAAGTAATAGAAAGCAGCACTTGTAAAAGTCTTCATGTGGCTATAGGTCCGGCTTTCCATTCTCTCCTGTTGGGCATCCCCCCAAAAGGTACTTGTAAGGTGCTTACTATGTGCCAGGCACTGAACTAATCAATCAATCCATTGTATTTATTGAGCGCTTACTGTGTGCAGAGCACTGTATTAAGCGCTTGGGAAGTACAAGTTGGCAACGTATAGAGACAGTCCCTACCCAACAGTGGGCTCACAGTCTAAAAGGCTGGGATAGATACAAGATAATCAGGTTGGACACAGTCCGTACCCCAAATGAAGATCAGTTTTAATCCCCATTTTGCAGATGAAGTGACCGAGACGCAGAGAAGTTAAGTGATGTGCCTTAGGTCACACGGCAGACAAGTGGCAGAGTCGGGATTAGAACCCAAGTCCTCTGGCTCCCCCAGGTCCGTACTCTTTCCACTAGGCCACGCTGCTTCTCCATGATCACCTGTGTGTCTGCTAAAATTAGAGGAAATGTTTCTGAGTTGCATTTCTAGCCCTTCTCCGGCTTCCTCGGCCTTGTAAACCTGTTTTTTTTCAGGGAACGTGTCTGCTAATTGTGTTGTATCGTGCAGTGCTCTGCGAGCCCACTCTTTTAGACTGTGAGCCCACTGTTGGGTAGGGACTGTCCCTATATGTTGCCAATTTGTACTTCCCAAGCGCTTAGTACAGTGCTCTGCACACAGTAAGCGCTCAATTAATACGATTGATGATGATATAATACGCGCTCAGAAATACCATTGATCGATGGCTGGATCTCACTGTAGACAGCCCCATCCGTCTGCCAGTTCCAGGCTCAGAAACCACATCCAGAGTGCATCTTTCTCTTTCTGTCATCATTGCTACATTGCATTCATCAACTTCACGTTGAAATTTGCTCGAGTTTTCCTGAGTGACAGTAGAGTAATACCTCTATTAACTTTTTTTTTTGGTCTCCAACAGCGGTAGAAAAGACCCAACAAAGAAAACTTGAAGAATTGCTTCTGGCAGCAGCCCGGGAAGGAAACACAGCCAAGCTCACAGCGTTGGTAAGAACCGGTCTCAGTTTATTTTGTGGGTTGCGCGTTTTGCGACGACGTCCCTTCCCTGGATGCTGTCGGCAAAGTAACACCGGAGGAGTGATCTAGAGCAGAAATGCAGCAGGAAAAAGAAGGCCCTGAAACCAGTTATAAAACATACTCTTTTGGGCTGTTTGCCTGGGGTTGGGGGGCCATTCTTGAGTGTATTTGTAGTGGAAGAAAACTGTTACCTTAATGGTTTGATTTTTTTTTTTTTTTTTAGAAGGCATGAATTCATTCATTCAGTCATATTTATTGAGTGCTTACTCTGTGCAAGGCACCCTACTAAGCGCGTAAGAGAGTACAGTATCACAATAAATAGATACAGTCCCTGCCCACGACGAGTTCGCAATCTAGAGGGGGGAGACAGACTTAAATAAATAAATACATCAATTACAGATATATACGTAAGTGCTTTGGGGCGCCGAATGAAGGGAGCAAGTCAGGGTGACGCAGAAGGGAGTAGGAGAAGAGGAGAGGAGGGTTTCGGCCGGGAAGGCTTCATAATGAATCCAGGAACGCTCCTAGTTTCCTGCACGGGATCTAGTGGATTAGGAAGACGTAAAGGAGGAAAGTGTTTCCCAACAGTCTTCCCACCTTCTGTCCCTCTGCAGGCTTCCTAAACTTCCCCAAATTCCTGCTGCCATCCTACCCCTCTTGGCAACGGGACTCCAGACAGCATTGAGTCCCGGGCCCTCAACTACTAATCAACCGATCAGTCAGGACTATTGAAGGCTTACTGTGTAAAAAGCATTGTACTACGCTACTACTATTAATAATAATAATTATACTGGTGGTATTTAAGTGCTTACTATGTGTCAAGCAGTGTTCTAAGCGCTGGGGTAGATGCAAGGTAATCAGGGTGTTCCACATGGGGCTCACAGTCACAGTGGAGAAGCAGCATGGCTCAATGGAAAGAGCCCGGGCTTTGGAGTCAGAGGTCATGGGTTCAAACCCGGCTCCGCCAATTGTCAGCTGTGTGACTTTGGGCAAGTCAATTCATTTCTCTGGGCCTCAGTGACCTCATCTGGAAAATGGGGATTAAGACTGTGAGCCCCACATGGGGCAACCTGATCACCTTGTAACCTCCCCAGCGCTTAGAACAGTGCTTTGCACATAGTAAGCACTTAATAAATGCCATCATCATTATTATTATTATTATTATCCTTCTCAGTTCCCTCATCTGTAAAATGGGGATTAAGACTGTGAGCCCCATGTGGGACAACCTGATCACCTTGTAACCTCCCCAGTGCTTAGATCAGTGCTTTGCACGTAGTAAGCCCTTAATAAATGCCATCATTATAATTATTATTATCCTTCTCAGTTACCTCATCTGTAAAATGGGGATTAATTTATTATTATTATTATTATAAAATGGGGATTAAGACTGTGAGCCCCCCGTGGGACAACCTGATCACCTTGTAACCACCCCAGTGCTTAGAACAGTGCTTTGCACATCGTAAGTGCTTAATAAATGCCATCATCATTATTATTATTATTATCCTTCTCAGTTACCTCGTCTGTACAATGAGGATTAAGACTGTGAGCCCCACATGGGACAACCTGATCACCTTGTAACCTCCCCAGCGCTTAGAGCAGTGCTTTGCACATAGTAAGCGCTTAATAAATGCCATCATTATTATTATTATTATTATCCTTCTCATATTCCTCATCTGTAAAATGGGGATTAAGACTGTGAGCATGTGGGGCACTTAATAAATGCCATCATTATTATTGTTATTATTATTATTATTATTATCATTATCCTTCTCTGTATCAATCAGGTGGCGTTAGGGCACCCAATCAGCTCTCCCCATCGTACCAACCTCGCTCCTCTCCCACCACCTCCCCACTTTGCTCCCACTTATCGTACCTCCATCTCGTCTCTCTCACCGCCCACCCGACGTTGACATCTTCCGTCCCCAGATCAGCATCAGCCTGTGTGCCCGGCTCCGTACCAAGGGCTGGGGTAGACGCAAGATGATTAGGTTGGACGCAGGCCCCGTCCCCGTCTTAATCCCCATTTTGCAGAGGAGGGATTAAAGTAAAATAAAATAAAGTAAAATAAATAGAGAAATAAATATGTACAAACATATACATTCATTCAATCGTATTTATTGAGCGCTTACTATGTGCAGAGCACTGTACTAAGCACTTGGGAAGTACAAGTTGGCAACATATAGAGACAGTCCCTACCCAACAGTGGGCTCACAGTCTGAAAGGGGGAGACAGACAACAAAACCAAACATACTAACAAAATAAAATAAATAGAATAGATATGTACAAGTAAAATAAATAAATAGAGTAACAAATGTGTACAAACATATATACATATATGTATATATATATATATATATATATACATGTATATGTATATTCATTCATTCATTCAATCGTATTTATTGAGCGCTTACCATGTGCAGAGCACTGTACCAAGCGCTCGGGAAGTACAAGTCGGCAACATAGAGAGATGGTCCCTACCCAACCGCGGGCTCCCAATCTAGGAGGGGGAGACGGACAACCAAACGAAACACGGAGACGGGTGTCAAAATCATCAGAACAAATAGAATTAAAGCTATATGCGCATCATTAACAAAATAAAAAGAATAGTAAAAACGTGCTAGACGTTTTCCTATGGCTGTTAACACTGTCCAAAACCGGGAAGGTTCACGGACCGGGAACCGTTGAAAAGCGGCCTTCTCCTCGCCGCCTGGGGACGGCCACCCAGCCCGCGGGGGCCGGGTGGCCCACCTAGGGAAGGGAGTGAGATTTCCAGTCAGGAAAATCCCTCGGCCGTTGGGAAAAAACGGTGCTTCCTGCTCCTTCCTCCTTGTTCTCAGAGGAGAACAGGCCACCAGGCCGAGGAGAGCCCTCCCGGGGGTGCCGAGTGGCCCGCTTCTTTGGGAAGGGGCAGGGGCCGGTGACCCTTTTAGACTGTGAGCCCACTGTTGGGTAGGGACCGTCTCTAGATGTTGCCAATTTGTACTTCCCAAGCGCTTAGTACAGTGCTCTGCACATAGTAAGCGCTCAATAAATACGATTGATGATGATGATTTATTGAGCGCTTGCTGTGTGCAGAGCACTGTACTAAGCGCTTGGGAAGTACAAGTGGGCAACATATAGAGACAGTCCCTCCCCGACAGTGGGCTCACAGTCTAAAAAATATTTCCCAACGTAGTGTTGTGATGCCCCAGCCTCGAGGAAAAAGTCTCAATTGCATTTTCAGCACAGTCTTCTAGACCGGGAGCCCACTGGTGGGTCTCTAAATGTTGCCGACTTGTCCTTCCCAAGGGCTTAGTCCAGTGCTCCGCACACAGTAAGCGCTCAATAAATACGATTGAATGAATGAATGAATGAATGTCTCTTAAATAGCCGATCATTCCACACCCCCCGGCTACTTCCTTGCACGCTCCCTGAACTCGCCTCTCTGGTTTGCAGCTGAACCGTGCCAACCCTCCGGACGTGAACTGCTCAGACCCGCTGGGGAACACGCCGTTGCACTGCGCGGCTTACCGGGCCCACAAGCAGTGCGCCCTGAAGCTCCTAAAGAGCGGGGCCGATCCCGGCAGAAGGAACCAAAACGGTACGTCCAAACAGCTCTCCCCGCCCCAGCGCTGGACTTGTACATGTCTATCCTATTTATTTTATTTTGTTAATACGTTTTGTTGTGTTGTCTGTCTCCCCCTTCTAGACTGTGAGCCCGCTGTTGGGTAGGGACTGTCTCTAGATGTTGCCAACTTGGACTTCCCAAGCGCTTAGTACAGTGCTCTGCACACAGTACGTGCTCAATAAATATGATTGAATGAATATGTTTGTACATATTTATTACTCTATTTTACTTGTACATATTTATTCTATTTATTTTATTTTGTTAATATGCTTTGTTTTGTTGTCTGTCTCCCCCTTCTAGCCTGTGAGCCCACTGTCGGGTAGGGACCGTCTCTAGATGTTGCCAACTTGAACTTCCCAAGCGCTTAGTACAGTGCTCTGCACACAGTAAGCGCTCAGTAAATGCAATTGATTGAGAGAAGCAGCCTGGCTCAGTGGCTGGAGCCCACGCCCTCCCCCTGGCCTGGAATGCCCTCCCCTCCGCACATCCGCACCCTTAGAGAAGCAGCGTGGCTCAGTGGAAAGAGCCCGGGCTTTGGAGTCGGGGTCATGGGTTCAAATCCCGGCTCCGCCACTTGTCAGCTGGGTGACTTTGGGCAAGTCACTTCACTTCTCTGGGCCTCAGTTCCCTCATCTGGAAAATGGGGATTAAGACTGTGAGCCCCCTGTGGGACAACCTGATCACCTTGTAACCTCCCCAGCGCTTAGAATAGTGCTTTGCACATAGTAAGTGCTTAATAAATGCTATCATTATCATTATTATTATTATATGGGAAGTGCCTAACAAGCCATAATAATAATAATAATGATATTTGCTAAGCGCTTACTATGTGCCAAGCCCTGATCTACGCACTGGGGTAGATACAAGTGAATCAGGTTGTCTCACATTCATTCATTCATCTCCGCCAACTGTCAGCTGTGTGACTTTGGGCAAGTCACCTCACTTCTCTGGGCCTCAGTTCCCTCATCTGTCAAATGGGGATTAAGACTGTGAGCCCCCCGTGGGACAACCTGATCACCTTGTAACCTCCCCAGCGCTTAGAAAAGTGCTTTGCACATAGTAAGCGCTTAACAAATGCCATTATTATTATTATTATTCATTCAATCGGATTTATTAAGCGCTTACTGTCTGGAGAGCACCGTACTAAGCGCCTGGGAAGTACAAGTTGGCAACAAATAGAGACGGTCCCTACCCAACAACGGGCTCACATGAGGCTGAGGGAATTTATTGAGCACCTACTGTGTGCAGAACACTGTAAGAACAGTGCTTTGCACATAGTAAGTGCTTGCTAAATGCTATCAGTATTATTATTATTATTACTAAGCCCTGGGGAGAGTACACTATAGCGATAGACACATTCTCTGCCTCCAGTGAGCTTACAGTCTAGCGAGAGCTAGGTGTTCACAGTGCCCAAAGAGAACAAAATTCCCGTCTAAATATAAAGATCTGAGCAAATTATTCTGCGACTCCATAACGCGTTTGAGCTGATCAAGCCCAAAGTTCCGAGCAAGTGCCAAGAAACCGGTCCAGGCATTCATTCAGTCGTACTTATTGAGCGCTTACTGTGGGCAGAGCGCTGTACTAAGCACCGAGTCCTGTGCCCGTGATGCCCTTGTCCTGAAGCTTGGGCCTAAGGACAGTTCTGAGGTCCGGCGTCACCGCAGCTCAAAGCCCAGCCTGACTTTGCGCCCAGCACTCCCCTCCCCGCAAAACGGAAAATCACTCCCAAGTACTCCCAAGCACACAGTAAGTGCTCAATAAATACCACTGATTTAATTCATAACCGTGTATGCCTTTGAGAGCAGTAATAATTGTAGTTTTGGTAACCACTACGTGGTAAGCACTGGGATAGATGCAGTCTAATCAGATTGGACACAGTCCCTGTCCCCCATGGGGCTCACGGTCTTAGGGGCAGGGAGGACAGGTATTTAATCCCCGTTTTACAGATAGGGAAACTGAGGCATGGAGAAGTTAAGTGCAAGCAAGTGGTGGAGCCGGAATTAGAACCCAGATCTCTATCCACTAGGCCGCACTCCTCCTCATGAAGGCGCGTACTGACGGATGCGTAGAATAACGCTGTTTTATCTCACCCCTTACAGATCAGCGGCCCTTTGACCTTGCCCAAGGAGCCGAAATGAAGCAGATGCTCGGAGGTAATAAGGTACGTGTGTGAACGGGCTTACGTCAGTCGCAAATGTTGACAACCTGATCACCTTGTAACCTCCCCAGCGCTTGGAACAGTGCTTTGCACGTAGTAAGCGCTTAATAAATGCCCTCATTATTATTATTATTATTATCCTTCTCAGTTCCCTCATCTGTAAAATGGGGATTAAGACTGTGAGCCCCACGTGGGACAACCTGATCACCTTGTAACATCTCCAGCGCTTGGAACAGTGCTTTGCATGTAGTAAGCGCTTAATAAATGCCATCATTATTATTATTATTATTATCCTTCTCAGTTCCCTCATCTGTAAAATGGGGATTAAGACTGTGAGCCCCACGTGGGACAACCTGATCACCTTGTAACATCCCCAGTGCTTGGAACAGTGCTTTGCACGTAGTAAGCGCTTAATAAATGCCATCATTATTATTATTATTATTATTATTATCCTTCTCAGTTCCCTCATCTGTAAAATGGGGATTAAGACTGTGAGCCCCCCGTGGGACAACCTGATCACCTTGTAACATCCCCAGCACTTGGAGCAGTGCTTTGCACATAGTAAGCGCTTAATAAATTCCATTATTATTATTATTATTATTATTATTGACAGAAGAGAGGACGCCCAACTAATAGGAGAATGTCTCTTACAGGTTTTCCACAGACTTCTGAGACGTTACGAAGGCCCTCTCTGGAAGGTACGTGAGTTTTAGCCTCCCGCCGCCGACGAGTTTGCTGTCGGAAACAGCCTTTTGAAAGTGTTTCTGGAGTCTGGGGCAGTTCATTCATTCATTCAATCGTATTTATTGAGCGCTTACTGGGTGCAGAGCACTGTACTAAGCGCTTGGGATGTCCAAGTTGGCAACATATAGAGACGGTCCCTACCCAGCAGCGGGCTTACAGTCTAGAAGGGGGAGACAGACTTGGAGCAGGTGTTTGGAAGAGGAATCTTGTTGGGTTAATTCATTCGTTCAGTCGTATTTACTGAGCGCTTACTGTGTGCAGAGCACTGTACTAAGCGCTTGGGAAGTACACGTTGGCAACATTGAGAAGCAGCGTGGCTCAGTGGAAAGAGCCCAGGCTTTGGAGTTGGGTTCAAATCCCAGCTCTGCCAACTGTCAGCTGTGTGACTTTAGGCAAGTCACTTGACTCCTTGTGCCTCAGTTCCCTCATCTGTAAAATGGGGATTGACTGTGAGCCCCTGTGGGACAAACTGATCACCTTGTAGCCTCCCCAGCGCTTAGAACAGTGCTTTGCACGTAGTAAGCGCTTAACAAATGCCATCATTATTATTATTATTACATCTTCCTCCGCTCTTGTACCACAGCCCAATTTCTCCAAAAAGGAGAACGCCTTTCCTCGTGGTGCACTGAGATGCGATTAGCGCGACCGTCGAAGTGATTTCCTCCCATTCCTGGGGTTGAACGTCTTAACGCCTCTTCTCAGGGGGTGGTCGAAAGGCGCGCCCGTTCAAACAAGCGCCTGAATTTGAAGCGTGATTAAAATCTCCATTTTCCCAGGAGACCAACGCAAATCCCTAATCTTCCAGAGGCCCTAAATGGGATCCAGGTAACTTCTGTCCCAGCCGCAGCCCTAGGATCTAGAGGCAGAATAACAATCAGCCATATGATTTTTTGATATTCTCCATCGCAGAAGCCACCTTGACTTTTGATAGCACCCTCAATTCATTCGTCTATGTACTGAGCGCTTACTGTGTGCAAAGCACTCTACTAAGCGCCTGGGAGAGTACACTACAACAATAAACCGACACATTCCCTGCCCGCAATGAGCTCGCAGTCTTCTGCTGAGTGATCAAACTCCATCCAGGTTGGAGGCTTGTTTGTTTTGTTGTGTTGTGTCTTCTTGAAGGGTGCATAAATACTTGGTCGGCGCCAGGCACAGAGGGAGATCCAAGCTTTAATCGGGTGGGATGAGTCCCACGTGGGGCTCATCGCCTTAATCCCCATTTCACAGGTGAGGTAACTGAGGCGCGGAGGAAAGGAAGCGGCTTGTCACACGGCAGACAAGTGCCGGAGTCCGGTTTAGAAGCCGGGCCCTTCTGACTCCGAGGCCTGTGCTCTGTTCTCTAGGCCACGTTGCTTCGCTCATCGTCTGTAGGACTCTACTAAGTAAGCCCCTGGATGGGCAGCCCTTACCCGTAGTTAATTGGAGTTCTTAATGTACTGAACTCTCCAGGACAATAATAATAATAATAATGATGGCATTTATTAAGCGCTTACTATGTGCAAAGCACCGTCCTAAGCGCTGGGGAGGTTACCAGGTGATCAGGTTGTCCCACATAATAATAATAATAATGATGGCATTTATTAAGCGCTTACTACATGCAAAGCACTGTTCTAAGTGCTGGGAAGGTTACAAGGTGATCAGGTTGTCCCACGGGGGGCTCGCAGTCTTAATCCCCATTTTACAGATGAGGGAACTGAGGCATAGAGAAGTTAAGTGACTTGCCCAAAGTCACACAGCTGACAATGGGGCTCACAGTCTTAATCCCCATTTTACAGATGAGGTAACTGAGAATAATAATAATAATAATAATGATGGCATTTATTAAGCGCTTACTGTGTGCAAAGCACTGTTCTAAGCGCTGGGGAGGCTACAAGGCGATCAGGTTGTCTCACATGGGGCTCACAGTCTTAATCCCCATTTTACAGATGAGGTAGCTGAGAAGGATAATAATAATAATGATGGCATTTATTAAGCGCTTGCAAAGCACTGTTCTAAGCGCTGGGGAGGTTACAAGGTGATCAGGTTGTCCCACGTGGGGCTCACAGTCTTAATCCCCATTTTACAGATGAGGTAACTGAGAAGGATAATAATAATAATAATAATGATGGCATTTATTAAGCACTTACTATGTGCAAAGCACTGTTCTAAGCGCTGGGGAGGCTACAAGGCGATCAGGTTGTCTCACATGGGACTCACAGTCTTAATCCCCATTTTACAGATGAGGTAACTGAGAAGGATAATAATAATAATAATGATGGCATTTATTAAGCGCTTACTATGTGCAAGCACTCTTCTAAGCGCTGGGGAGGTTACAAGGCGATCAGGTTGTCCCACATGGGGCTCACAGTCGTAATCCCCATTTTCCAGATGAGGTAACTGAGGCCCAGAGAAGTGAAGTGACTTGCTCAAAGTCACACAGCTGGCAGTTGATATCAGAGAGCCAGGTTTGACGTGTAATTGCTATGGCTCTTTTATGATATCGAAACTCACATTTGGCCCTGGGTCATGCCTTAATAATAACTTTGGCCGACTGACCTCTGCAGTGCCCGCTATTTTGTTGTTAATGGAAATAATTATGGGATTTGTGAAGTTCTTACTATACGCGAGGCACCGTACTAAGCGTTGGGGTGGATCCACGCATATCGGGTTGGACCCAGTTCCTTTCCCGCCTGGGGCTCCCGGTCTCAAATCCCCATTTTACAGCCGAGGGCCAGAGATGTGAAATTACGGGGGGGGACTCTAAACGGTTCATCGTTTCCTCCCCGCAGAGCTCAAGATTTTTCGGTTGGCGACTTTTCTGGATTGTGTTAGAGCACGGAGTCCTCTCGTGGTACAGGAAACAGTAAGTTCGGAGACCTCCCGCGTCCTGCCGTTTCATTGCCTCGGACGGAGATTTGATCAATCCCAACTGCTTCCGAGTGGTAACGGTATTTCTCCTTTCCCTTTGAAGGGCTGACGCAGGGAATAACGCTCACCGCCAAGGTTGCAAGCACTTGACTCAAGCCCTCTGCACGGTAAGAGAGGAAGGAAAGCGGAAATGATTCCACATTCCCAACCGGACGTGGCTTCCCGAGACCGTCGGGCTCTCGGAAGCTCCGTTCGGCACAAGAAACTAGATGATCCCACCCTCCCTCACCGTTTCCAACCTTAATCTTTCCCCGTGGCCCCTTGGTCGGTCAGTCCGTGGCGTTTACTGAGTGCTTTCTGGGTGCAGCACTCTGAACTAAGCGCTTGGGCAAGAACAGTACAATGGAGTGGATAGGCATGGCCCCTGCCCAAAGAGGGGAAGACGGACGTGAAAAGAAATTTCGGAGAGGGGAAATTTCAGAGGATTGGAGTGCTGAGGGGCTGCCAGTGGGGTGAATGTCCAAGTGGTTAAGGGGCCCAGTCAATCAATCAATCAATCATATTTATTGAGCGCTTACTGTGTGCAGAGCACTGTACTAAGCACTTGGGAAGTCCAAGTTGGCAGCATATAGAGGCGGTCCCCACCCAGCAGTGGGCTCACAGTCTAGAAGGGGGAGACAGAGAACAAAACAAACCATGTTAACAGAATAAAATAAGTAGAATAAATATGTACAAGTAAAATAATTGAGCGCTTACTGTGTGCGGAGCACTGTACTAAGCGCTTGGGAAGTACAAGTTGGCAACATAGAGACGGTCCCCACCCAGCAGTGGGCTCGCGGTCTAGAAGGGGGAACAAAACAAAACATATTAACAAAATGAAATAAGTAGAATAGTTATGTACAAGTAAAATAAATAAATAAATAGAATAAGAAGTCCGTACAAACATATATACGTATATCCAGGTGCTGTGGGGAAGGGAAGGAGGTAAGGTGGGGGGGATGAGGGGGAGAGGAAGGAGGGGGCTCAGTCTGGGAAGGCCTCCTGGAGGAGGGGAGCTCTCAGTAGGGCCTTGAGCCCAGACACAAGTGCACAGGCCATCGCAGACGGGAGGGTGAATTATTAGAGTGGGAGTTCATTCTTTCATTCAGTCGTATTTATTGCGCGCTTACTCTGTGCAGAGCACTGCACTAAGCACCTGGGAGACTACTATACTGGGGATTAAGACTGTGAGCCCCCCGTGGGCCAACCTGATCACTTGGTAACCTCCCCAGCACTTAGAACAGTGCTCTGCACATAGTAAGCACTTAATAAATGCCATCATTATTATTAGGGAAGCAGTGTGGCTCAGTGGCAAGAACACGGGTTTTGGACTCAGTGGTCATGGGTTCAAATCCCGGCTCCCCCAATTGTCAGCTGTGTGACTTTGGGCAAGTCACTTCTCTGGGCCTCAGTTCTCTCATCTGGAAAATGGGGATTAAGACTGTAAACACCCCGTGGGACAACCTGATCACCTTGTAGCCTCCCCAGCGCTTAGAACAGTGCTTTGCACATAGTAAGCGCTTAATAAATGCCATTATTATTATTGTAACCTCCCCAGCGCTTAGAACAGTGCTCTTAAGTAAGCACTTAATAAATGCCATCATTATTATTAGGGAAACAGCATGGCTCAGTGGAAAGAACACGAGCTTTGGAGTCAGTGGTTATGGGTTCAAATTCTGGCTCCCCCAATTGTCAGCTGGGTGACTTTGGGCAAGTCACTTCACTTCTCTGGGCATCAGTTACCTCATCTGTCAAATGGGGATTAAGACTGTGAGCCCCCCGTGGGACAACCTGATCACCTTGTAGCCTCCCCAGCGCTTAGAACAGTGCTTTGCACATAGTAAGCACTTAATAAATGCCATTATTATTATTGTAACCTCCCCAGCACTTAGAACAGTGCTTTGCATATAGTAAGCACTTAATAAATGCCATCATTATTATTAGGGAAGCAGCGTGGCTCAGTGGAAAGAACACGGGCTTTGGAGTCATTGGTCATGGGTTCAAATCCTGGCTCCCCCAATTGTCAGCTGTGTGACTTTGGGCAAGTCACTTCACTTCCCTGGACCTCAGTTACCTCATCTGTCAAATGGGGATTAAGACTGTGAGCCCCCCGTGGAACAACCTGATCACCTTGTAGCCTCCCCAGCGCTTAGAACAGTGCTTTGCACACAGTAAGCGCTTAATAAATGCCATAAAAAAAAAACAGACATATTCCCTGCCTACAATGAGCTTGCAGTCTCCGGTGGGTGGGGAGACAGATCATTAATGTAAATAAATTACAGGTATGTACAGGAATCTATTTAGAAATTTTATTCATATATTTAGATATTTAATACATACACCCACTGGCATCAAATCTACTCAGATCCCCTCAAACACAGACCCTGAGGTTAACCAAATAAAAAACAGGAAGGAGAGGCAGAGTACGTTAAATCTTTTGAAGGCCCTACTACCAAATTTATTTTAGGCTCATCTTAATTTTATTTTTCCCAAGTTCTGTGCAGGCGGACGAGGCCTTATTTTGGGGGCTGCTCTGTGGCATATGCAAGTGTCTCCTCAAGCTAACTCGGGCTAAAATTTCAGCCCAAGTTAACCACTCAATCATATTTATTGAGCACTTCCTATGTGCAGAGCATTGTACTAAGCACTTAGGAGACTTCAGTGCTTAGAACAGTGCTTTGCACATAGTAAGCGCTTAAATGCCATTATTATTATCATTATTATTACAATATAACAGAGTTGGGCGACACGTTCCCTGCTCACGTTCCCTGAGCTTACAGTGTAATTTAAAATGATTTGGCATTTTGCCACTGTTCCTGACTAATTTGGGGGGAATTAAATAATCAGTCGTATTTATTGAGCGCATACTGCATGCAGAACCCTGAACTAAGCACTTGGGAGAGGACGATACAACCGAGTCGGTAGACACGAACCCTGCCTTCTAAGGTTAGAATAGTCTTTTCTGGAAGTTTTTAAGAATAAGATAAACAGTGACCAGTCTGGGGTAATTCTAGCGTGGTCCTGCCGGTTAATAGACTGAGCTCGAGTAATTTTTCGGCCCTTTGATTCTGGGAATAATATTGGAGTTCTGCTAGTGCTGCACAAATAAAAGCATACTGTCCTATAAGATTAAATTAGCTTTTTCCTAAGCATGCAGCCTCTAATTCTATAGGGGAGTATCAAATGTATTTTAAGCCGGTGATGAATGTGAAACCGTTGTCAGGCCATGAAGCCAATTTCATTTTTGGATTAATTCTTTGGATTTGGGGCCTGCCATTTTTTTACTAGAGCTTTGTCAGTCTTCCAGTTAACTTCCATACTCCCCTCCCACTGTGAACTTTCATTTTAAGATTCCCCCTGTTTTTTTCTTTCAGCCGTTTTCTCAAACTGTCCAGCAAGAGCAAACTGAAACCCATTTGTATTTCCAGTTTCACAGTCAGATATGTTCAGAGATGTACAGTATTAAAAGAGATGGGATGTTTCATGTCTACTACTGTTTTCCTTTTTATCCAAGGTAAAATCCACCGACAGCAGCCTTTTCTTTGTTAAATGCTTCGATGACAGTATTCATTGTTTCCGAGTTCCTAAAAATAACCTTCAGCAGTCAAGAGAGGTAACTTTTCAGATTCAAGCTCCTTTTTAAAAAAAATAGCTATAAAATTGGGGGCAAACACACTTTATTTTGATTTAATTAGAGGGACATTGAAGTTTTGCCATGGGGACGTCTCTTAGTCTTGTTAAAACTGGGGAAAATATAAATGATTAAAAAATTGTGGTCTTTTGTTTTGAATCTAGGTCACATAAGTAGGTTTTTTTCTCCCTTTTTACAGGCACTTTTGGCCCATGAAAAATCACCCTTGGGATCATTACAATGATTCTTTTTTTCCCCCAAATGCTTTTTGCAATTAATAATTGATTATCTTGGCACATCAGTGGTTCTTTCTCCTTTTTGTGATCAGCAAAGATGTAGGGCAGCTAAAGTAACTAGCGACTCAGTGGCAGAGTTAAGATTTAAGGGGTTGGTGGCTCCCACAGTCAGTGGTATTTATTGAGCATTTACTATGTTCAGGGCTCTGTACTAAATGCTTGGAGAAGGACGGTCCAATGGTGTAGGTAGAGACGGTTCCTGCCTGTTTTATAGACTAAAGGGGAGTATTTTGCCTTCAGGGGGTTGGCTTGGAGTAACTGAAAGAAAACCAGACCACATTGAGATAGTCTCTGTGCCTGAAGATAAGCCAGTCATCTTCAAATTGCAATAAAAGTTTGGCAGTTTGAGGATTCCAAATTCCAGAACCTCCATCTTGGCTCTGTCCAGCTTAAATCTCATTTAATATCTGGATTAGTCATATTTTACATTCTGTTGTTTTTTGAGGTGGTCAGACTCGTCATCTATTTTCCTTTTTTTATTATTAACCATTGTTTGCGCATTATGATGTGCAAAGCACCATATCGAACGCCGGGATTATCACATGGCATTCACGAAAAGCACTGTATTAAACCCTGATACTATCTCTAAAAGCTTCTCCTTCCTACCTAGACCGTGAGCCCCATGTGGGACTCATTTATTACTCTATTTATTTTATTTGTACATATTTATTCTATTTATTTTATTTTGTTAATATGTTTTGTTTTTACTCTACAAGTAAAGTAGACAAAAATCTAGTAATTTTTGTCCTTCTGGTAGTCAGTTTCTTTAGAGTGTCTGAATGATACTACTATCCTCATAATACTGTACAACCATCCGAGGAATGATGTGAATTTGGAAATGTTGTGTTTTTTTTTTTTTCAAATGCAACGAAAACAAATTCTCATCTGAACCAAGGTCCCAAGTCACTTTTGAATATAAACTGTTGTTTCTTTCTGATGCTGGTATTGATTTAATAATAATAATAATAATAATGGTATTTGTTAAGCGCTTACTGTGTGCCAAGCACTGTATTAAGTGCTGAAGTAGATGCACGCTAAGGACGTCTGACACAGTCCCTGCCCCACATGGGGCTCCCAGTCTAAAAAAGGAGGGAGAACAGATAGTGCGTTTCCATGGTACAGATGAGGAAACTGAGATGCAGAGCCGTGAGGCAGAGCTGACAGGATTAGAACCCAGATCCCCCGACCTGCTGTTTTCCCCCATTTTTGTTTTTCTGCTTGTGATTTTTCTTACTCTTCTAGGATGCTCAGGTTGCTCTTTTGCTGATCCCCACTCACGTTTTCTTGCCGAAACTCGCTCTGCTTTCAGAACTGGATAGAGGCCATAGAAGAGCACTCCGCATACAGTACCCACTATTGCTCCCAGGACCAACTGAGCGACGAGGAAGAGGACCAGGATGGCATCTCGGCAGGAGATTTGAAAGAATCTCTGAAGGTAAATATCGACTGGGAATCTGAAATTCATCCGCCGCTCCCTCCCTAATTGTGTGCTCTTACCAAGAATTTTAAAACGTCCTGGAGGCTTTTCAGATCAGTAGTGACATATTTATTCTATTTATTTTATTCCGTTAATATGTTTTGTTTTGTTCTCTGTCTCCCCCTTCTAGACTGTGAGCCCGCTGTTGGGTAGGGACCATCTCTATATGTTGCCAACTTGGACTTCCCAAGCGCTCTGCACACAGTCAGCGCTCAATAAATACGATTGAATGAATGAATACAGTCATTCAATCGTATTTATAGAGGGCTGACTGTGTGCAGAGCACTCTACTAAGCGCTTCCCATCATGGGAGTGGGAATGCTTTTTTTCTCCTCTTGCTATATTGTTCTGTTATTGTTTTTGTTGTCTGGACTGCACCAATTCTGTTGCCGTCTTCTGTAGTATATTTTGTAGGTGATACTGATGAGAATTGTGGTATTCGTTAAGCATTTACAGTGTGTCAAGCAGTGTTTTAAGTGCTGGGGTAGATACAAGGTGATCATGTAGAACTCAGTCCCTGTCCATTTCATTCATTCGTTCATTCATTCAATCATTTATTGAGCACTTACTGTGTGCAGAGCACTGGACTAAGTGCCTGGGAAGTACAAGTTGGCACAGTCCCTACCCAACAGCGGGCTCACAGCCTAGAAGGGGGAGACAGACAGCAAAACAAAACATATTAACAAAATAAAATAAATAGGATCGTAAATATGTACAAGTAAAATAAATAGAGTAATAAATCTGTACAAACATATATCCAGGTGCTGTGGGGAGGGGAAGGAGGTAAGGCGGGGTGGGGAGGAGGAGGGGGCTCAGTCTGGGGGCACATTTAGGACACAGTCCCTGTCGTTCATTCATTCATTCAATCGTATTTGTTGAGCGCTTACTGTGTGCAGAGCACTGTACTAAGCACTTGGGAAGTACAAGTTGGCAACATATAGAGACGGTCCCTACCCAACAGTGGGCTCACAGTCTAGAAGGGGGAGACAGAGAACAAAACCAAACATATTAACAAAATAAAATAAATAGAATAAATATGTACAAATAAAATAGAGTAATAAATGAGTCCCACACGGGGCTCACGGTCTAGGTAGGAAGGAGAAGCCCTGTTTTACCAGTAAGGGAACTGAGGCCCGGAGAAGTTAAGTGACTCACTCAAGGTCACACAGCAGACAAATGACAGACGTGGGATTGGAAACCAGGTCCTCTGATGCCCAGTCCTGTTCCCTTTCCACTAGGGAACACTGTCCTATTCAGCCGTATTTATTGAGTGCTTACTAGAGAAGCTGCGTGGCTCAGTGAAAAGAGCCCGGGCTTTGGAGTCAGAGGTCATGGGTTCAAATCCCGGCTCCGCCACTTGTCAGCTGGGTGACTTTGGGCAAGTTACTTCACTTCTCTGGGCCTCAGTTCCCTCATCTGGAAAATGGGGATGAAGACTGTGAGCCCCACGTGGGACAACCTGATAACCTTGTATCTCCCCCAGCGCTTAGAACGGTGCTTGGCACATAGTAAGCACTTAACAAATACCAACATTATTATTATTATTATTACTACATGCTAAACAATGTACTAAGTGCTTGGGAGAGCACGATATAACAACAGATGGATGCATTCCCTGCCCACAAGGAGCTCCCAGCCTCAGGAAACAGGTGCTTGTCTATAAAAGAACATCTCATCCCTCTAGACTGCAAGGTTGTTGTGGGCAGGGAACGTGTCTACCAACGCTGTTCCCAAGTGCTTTGTACAGTGCTCTGCACACAGCGCTCACCGGAGAAGCAGCGTGGCTTCAATCAATCAATCGTATTTATTGAGCGCTTACTGTGTGCAGAGCACTGGACTAAGCGCTTGGGAAGTACAAGTTGGCAACATATAGAGACGGTCCCTACCCAACAGTGGGCTCACAGTCTAAAAGAGCTTAGTGGAAAGAGCCCGGACTTCGGAGCCCGGCTTCACCCCCTGTCAGCTGGGTGACTTTGGGCACCTCACTTGACTTCTCTGTGCCTCAGTTGCCTCACCTGGAAAATGGGGATGAAGACTGTGAGCCCCACGTGGGGCAAGCTGGTGACCTTGTAACTACCCCAGCGCTTAGAACAGTGCTTGGCACCTAGTAAGCGCTTAACAAATAGCTCCAGTATTAGTCGATTAATAATCACTGTTTGAGCGTACTCAAGCTGCCTGCACACCTTTGCCAGTAGGGGGAGCAAGAAGCTTTTGATTGAGGCCTTCTATGATCTCCTGGCCGGTTTTGCGCATTATTATTATTATTAATTATTATTATATGTAATATAATATAATATATAATAATATAATATTATTATTATTATTATTAATAATAGCATTTATTAAGGGCTTACTCTGTGCAAAGCACTGTTCTCAGCGCTGGGGAGGTTACAAGGTGATCCTTGTAACCTCCCCTTCCTTCCTCTCCCCCTCGTCCCCCTCTCCATCCCCCCCGGTCTTACCTCCTTCCCTTCCCCACAGCACCTGTATATACGTATATATGTTTGTACATATTTATTACTCTATTTATTTTACTTGTACATATCTATTCTATTTATTTTATTTTGTTAGTAGGTTTGGTTTTGTTCTCTGTCTCCCCCTTATAGACTGTGAGCCCACTGTTGGGTAGGGACTGTCTCTATATGTTGCCAATTTGTACTTCCCAAGCGCTTAGTACAGTGCTCTGCACATAGTAAGTGCTCAATAAATACGATTGATTGATTGATTGATCAGGTTGTCCCCCCTGGGGGCTCACAGTCTTCATCCCCATTTTCCAGATGAGGTAATACGATTGAATGAATGAATTCCAGCTGCGGTGCTGGAGACATATTTATAATAATAATAATAATAATAATAATAATAATAATAATAATAATGGTATTTGTTAAGCGCTTACTATGTGCAAAGCACTTTTCTAAGCACTGGGGAAGATACAGGGTTATCAGGTTGTCCCACATGGGGCTCACAGTCTTAGTCCCCATTTTACAGATGAGGGAACTGAGGCCCAGAGAAGTGAAGTGACTTGCCCAAAGTCACCCAGCTGACAAGTGGCGGAGCTGGGATTCGAACCCATGACCTCTGACTCCAGAGCCCATGATCTTTCCACTAAGCCACAGCTGCTTCTGTATTATCCCATATACCTGGTCAGTGAGGCTAGGGCGAGGCCACCTGTCCGCCCCCACCCCCTGGACAACAATGCCGGGGGGGAGATGTCCGAGGAGCCTCGTCAGCCAGCCAGGGGCTGGTTTTCTAGACTGTAATCTTGTTGTGGGCAGGGAATGTGTTAACAATTAACAATAATTCAATTCAGTACAATAATTGACCGTTATTAATTGTGGAATTTGTTAAGCACTGACTACGCGCCGAGCACCGGGATGGATACTAGCAAACCGGGGTGGACACAGTCCCTGTCGCACATAGGGCTCCCAAGCTCGATCCCCATTTTGCAGATGAGGTTGGGTAGGGACTGTCTATATGTTGCCAACTTGTACTTCCCAAGCGCTTAGTACAGTGCTCTGCACCCAGTAAGCACTCAATAAATACGATTGATGATGATGATGATGATGATGATGATGATGATGATGATGATGAGGTAACTGAGGCCCAGAGCAGTGAAGTGACTTGTCCAAGGCCACACAGCAGACAAGTATCAGAGCCTTTAACCCTCTGTCTCCCACGCCCGTGCTCTCCATTGTACGCTCCCAAGCGCTTAGTACAATGCTCTGCACAAAGTAAGCGCTGCATAAATATGATGGACTGACTGCTTGTGCTCTCAGGGTGCTTCAGATGTGAGACTGTAGGAAGGTTTCATCCAGTCGAGATTGAACACAGCTACCAAATCTATTATCCTGTCCCCTCCCAAGCGCTTAGTACAGTACTGTCCCGACCGTAAGCGCTCAATAAATGCCACAGACTGATGGATGGATGAACACAGATGATCGCAACAGATTAAAGCCCAAAGTGCACTTCAAAAAATGTATTTTCAAAACCCTGACCAGCACAGATTCAGAAACCGGGTGAGGGAACTCAATTTTTTGAGTCCCGAATAAGTAAGTTTTTCCCCCCGTCTCTTCAGGACGCAGCTACCAAAATATGTCAACCCAAGCTGACAAATGTATTGGGAATCCTCCACGAAAAGGTGATCTTGAATTGAAGAGGAAGTTGTTCTCTTCTGTCCACCCTAAGCAGATTTTAAGGTCTGAAAGGGGAAAAAAAAAATCCACCTGCCTGGTGATAATCTGTCCGTTGGGTTGGTAGTGGGAAAAGTGATTAAAGAACTTCTCTTATTACAGTAATAACCCTTTTCTCTTCTCCCTAAGTCCATTCAACAGCTTTAGAGCAAGGCACACACGGAATCCAATGTAAAAGAGGCAGGACAGATGAATCCCCGGCAACTGACCTATTAAATACCTTTTAAAGGCAGCCGCTGATTGAATGGTGAACTTTTTGTTAGCACATGTAAGGCAGTCGTATGTAAGAATTAATCAATTGGGGATATTTATTAAGAGCTTACTACCGAACCGAGCCTTGGGGGCGTACAGTGCGACAGAGTTGGTCGACACATTTCCCCACCTACAACTAGGCTTGAGGCAGATGCTAATATAACTCAATAATTCATAAATATGTACCTAATCAATCATATTTATTGAGCGCTTACTGTGTGCAGAGCACTGTACTAAGTGCTTGGGAAGTACAAGTTGGCAGCATATAGAGACAGTCCCTACCCAACAGTGGGCTCACAGTCTAAAAGGGGGAAGTCAGAGAACAAAACCAAACGTACTAACAAAGTAAAATAAATAGAATAGATATGTACAAATAAAATAAATAAATAAATAAATAAATAGAGTAATAAATATGTACCTAAGTGCTGGAGGGTTGAATAATAGTAAACGCCCTAAGGTCACAGATCCGAGAAGCAGCGTGGCTTAATGGAAAGAGCCCGGGCTTGGGCATCCGAAGTCGAGGGTTTGAGTCCCGGCTCCATCACTCGTCAGCTGCGTGACTTTAGGCAAGTCACTTAACTTCTCTGGGCCTCAGTTATCTCATCTGTAAAATGGGGATTAAGACTGTGAGCCCCATGTGGGACAACCTGATAAGCTTGTATCTACCCCAGCGCTTAGAACAGTGCTTGGCACATAGGAAGCACCTGACAAATACCATCATCATCATCATCATCATCTGTATATAATATATTTATCTATTTTTATTAACGTCTGTCGCCCCTTCTAGACTGTGAGCCCAGGCTGGGTAGGAATACTATTTATTTTGTTAACGATGTGTATCTAGCTTTATTTTTATTTATTCTGGTGACTTGACACCTGTCCACATGTTTTGTTGTCTGTCTCCCCCTCCTAGACTGTGAGCCCGTTGTTGGGTAGGGACTGTCTCTATACATTGTCGATTTGTACTTCCCAAGCACTTAGTACAGTGCTCTGCACACAGTAAGTGCTCAATAAATACAATTGAATGAATGAATGAATGAATATGTCCGTTGTTATATCGTGTGCTCCCAAGCGCTTAGTACAGTGCTTTGCACACAGTAAGCGCTCCATAAATACGATCGAATGAATGAATGAATCCAAATGCGTAGCTCTACAATTGATATTGGACCTAGTTCCCTGGTAGGGACCGTCTCTATATGTTGCCAACTTGTACTTCCCAAGCGCTTAGTACAGTGCTCTGCACACAGTAAGCACTCAATAAATGCGATTGATTTATAGTTTGGAAATGTACTCTTATGGACAGACTTTTTTTTCTCATTCCGTACGGAGTGCCACAGAATAGTGATCGCCTCAGTCCATTCGAAGCTCATTTCCCACACAGAGTATAGATGTTACTTTCATCAGAGAGAGAAAATGAGAAGCCAGAACGTGGGTGCGTAGTGGAAATTACTGAGAAATAGCCCTTTTCGGTCCAGGCATCGACGGATGAAGGATGTCACGCTTCGGTTGCCATTCGGCACCCGGAGATTCATCCGGTCTGGTTCTCTCTCTGGTGGAGTTGAGCACTCCGGTTTGAGAAGTCAACGGATTGCTGTCATTCTCCCGTTTTCCGAGAAGGCCTGCGGCCCGTCACTCACGTGGCAGCGTGAATAATTCGGCTGCCGCTGAGCGAAGCTTACTTCATTAGGGCTTTAGGATGTGAAATTGGAGCGGCTCACGCTCACCCGTGCCCTCTTGAAGTAATCAAACGAAGCCACTCCTCTGATGGGAGGGTGCTCCCTGATGACAGTGCTCCCTGCAAGTGGGTAGTTTCTGTGGGGTGTCCCTTGATGGGATCAAATGGGATAATGCTAATAATGATAATAATAACTGTGGTATCTTTCATTCATTCATTCAATCATATTTATTGAGCGCTTACTGCGTGCAGAGCACTGTACTAAGCACTTGGGAAGTCCAAGTCGGCAACATATAGAGACGGTCCCTCCCTAAACAACGGGCTCGCGGTCTAGAAGGGGGAGACAGCCCCCCACAATTTTTAAGCGCCGTACGAAGCGCTTGGGAAAGCGCTCAGTAAATACGATCGAAGGAAGTACAGCACAACAGAGTCACCGACACTCTCCCTGCCTACAGCGAGGCTAGAGGGAAGCAGATAGGACGCAGTCCCTGTCCCCCGTGGGGCTCCCCATGTCAGTAGGAGGGACAGCGGGGATTGAAACCCCATCGTACGGATGAGGAAACTGAGGAACCCCATTGTACCGATGAGGAAACTGAGGCACAGAGAAATGAGGTGACTTGCCCAAAGTCACAGAGCAGGCAAGCGGCAGAACCGGGGTTAAGGCCGTCTCTGGACTGTAAGCTCCTCGCGGGCAGGGAACGGGTCTACCAGCTTGGTTTTATTATACTCTCCCAAGAGCTTAGTACTGGACTCTGCACACCATCAGCACTCAATAAACATGTGAGCCCCCTTTTAGACTGTGAGCCCACTGTTGGGTAGGGACTGTCTCTATATGTTGCCAACTTGGACTTCCCAAGCGCTTAGTACAGAGCTCTGCACACAGTAAGCGCTCAATAAATACGATTGATTGATTGATTGAAACCCATCGAGCATAACAGAGAAGCAGCGTGGCTCAGTGGAAAGAGCCCAGGCTTTGGAGTCAGAGGTCGTGGGTTCAAATCCCGGCTCCGCCGCTTGTCAGCTGGGTGACTTTGGGCAAGTCACTTCACTTCTCTGGGCCTCAGTTCCCTCATCTGGAAAATGGGGATTAAGACTGTGAGCTCTGCTTGGGACAACCTGGTCACCTTGTAACCTCCCCAGCGCTTAGAATGGTGCTTTGCACATAGTAAGCGCTTAATAAATGCCATTATTATTATGAGTTCAGATCCCGGCTCCACCAATTGTCTGCTGTGGGACTTTGGGCAAGTCACTTCACTTCTCTGGGCCTCAGTTCCCTCACCTGTAAAATGGGGATTAAGACTGTGAGCCCCCCATGGGACAACCTGATCACCTTGTAGCCTCCCCAGCGCTTAGAACAGTGCTTTGCACATAGCGCTTAATAAATGCCATCATCATTATTATTATTATTACTGTAGATCCATTCCCTGCCCACAATGAGTTTACAGTCTAAAGGGGGACTAGGCAGGGAATCCATGCGTCACGTATTCAGGGGAACCATAGATGCCTTGTGGGCTCTCGGAAGGAGAGGGGGAATCCCTCCCTGGAAGGGGAAGGCCATGAAAACCAGCCCAGATTGTGCTAGGGGAAGACTATCTCACCCAATCAATCAATCAATCGTATTTATTGAGCGCTTACTGTGTGCAGAGCACTGTACTAAGTGCTTGGGAAGTACAAGTTGGCGACCCAAATGACATTACATCCACTGAGGGTGGACGCCATCGTGAAATGATCTCAACAGTGAAGGCTAGAAACGTTGGGTTTGTCCACAAGAGAGAACTCTAGACTGTAAGCTTGTTGTGGGCGGGGAATCTGTCTGTTTTTTGTTAGACTGTGCTCTCCCAAGCGCTTTGTACAGTGCTCTGCACACGGTAAGTGCTCAATAAATACGATCGGATGAGCGAACTCTACCTTTGGAGTTGATGTTCGCACCCACTTCCTTTCCACGGTTTCCGACAGCTGTCCGACTTGGTTGGTTTTTCTATTCCGCGCATCGTGAAGAAGTCATTGCTGTGTCTCCCTGCTCATTTCACCTTAAAGTGTGGGACCAGAAGCCGGGGGGCCAGATTCGAATCCCAGCTTGGCCGCTTCCCTGGCTGGTGACCTGGGGCAGATAATAATAATAATAATAATAATAATAATAATAATAATAATAATGGCATTTGTTAAGCGCTTACTATGTGCGAAGCACCATTCTAAGTGCCGGGGTGGATACAAATCACTGGACTTCTTTGAGCCTCGTCTGTTGATGGGACTGTGATTCTTGTTCTCCCTCCTGTCACAATCTGATTCCCTCATATGTGTCCCGGTTATTAGCACAGTGCTTGGCACCAAGTAACCGCTTAATAAAGGCCAAGGTTACTAATATTACGAGTGGGTAGGGGACAATTTAGCGACCCGAAACCCCTTTCGTATGTAAATAACTTCTAGGAAGTGGAAAGGCTGAGCATAAATCACAAGATTTTTAATGTTCTAGCCCCCTTTTCCTTCCAGTATGGAAACCTAGCGATTGCTGTTGAAATTGGCCCTTTCAGTATCATCATCATCATCAATCGTATTTATTGAGCGCTTACTATGTGCAGAGCACTGTACTAAGCGCTTGGGAAGTACAAATTGGCAACACATAGAGACAGTCCCTACCCAACAGTGGGCTCACAGTCTAAAAGGGGGAAATCCTTGAGTCATTTTAAGTCTGAAACCAAGCAAAATTACTGATTGGAGCTATCACGATTCAATGTGTGCCATAGACTCCATTTTTGAGTGTTCTTTACTCTGATTTTATTTCCAGAACGCTCAGGCGTGCCAACAGAGACTTGATGAGGAGATTTCCACCTTTCTCAAAATGATAAAAGAGTGTGATACAACCAAAGGTAAAACCAATATTTTTATTACAAAATATTTTAAGAGCTGTTCACTGCTGAAAGTTGGGCATAAACGGTTGCTTAATGTCTTCAGATCATCCAATTGATTTTTGTTTGAACATCACAATCTCACTCTTGAAAACTAAGAGCTTTTTAATTTATGTCAATTAAGGATGATTATGATTTAGGGGCTGATAAGCCTGCTTTAATTTTCATAGGAGACTTTTTAAAAAAAGCAGGACAATTGAACTAGATCTCTCTAGTTCAGAATAGTCTGCTGGTATTTCCCGAGAAGCATATTCAACACAGATAAGATATTGAAGCTTATGACCCGCCTGATACTTTGCTAATTTTGATGTCTTGCCCTCTCAGTATTAAGAGTTCGACATAGTAGGTGGATAAATTGCTCCTTTCCAAATCAAGAAAGCTGGAACAGAGTTAACAGACCTACCCTATAAAAACACATTCATTCATGCATTCAGTCGTGTTTATCAAGTGCTTACTGTGTGCAGAGCACTGTACTAAGCATTTGGGAGAGTACAATATGACAATAAACACATCCCCTGTCTGCGAGCAGCTTACAGTCTAGGGACCAGCTTACAGTCTTAGGCATATGCTCTATTTTCGTGAGCTTCATACATCAATCAATCAATCAATCGTATTGAGCGCTTACTGTGTGCAGAGCACTGTACTAAGCGCTTGGGAAGTACAAGTTGGCAACATATAGAGACAGTCCCTACCCAACAGTCTAGAAGGGGGAGACAGAGAACAAAACAAAACATATTAACAAAATAAAATAAATGGAATAGATATGTACAAGTAAAATAAATAAACTGTTATAAATACATTGATAATATAGCTATATATGCCACCCTCTTCAAACTTCAGGCATCATAGACACTGATGAAGAGCTGAGGTGTGAACCTAAACTTGGGTAGGGACTGTCTCTATATGTTGCCAATTTGTACTTCCCAAGCACTTAGTACAGTGCTCTGCACATAGTAAGCGCTCAATAAATATGATTGATTGATTGATTAAAAGCCACGCGATTTTTCCAAGACCCCAGAATGAATGAGAGAGAGAGAGAGAGAGAGAGAGAGACGGAGAGACCTTTCCAGGGCCAGAATTGAAATGTCTCTTCTTTTTTGTCCCTCTCTCACTTCTGATAATAATGTAAATAATAATAATTGTGATATTAAGCACTGTGCTAAATGCTGGGGCACAACATAATCAACGTGCACATAAGCCCTGTCCCTCTTAGGGCTCACTCTTAGTAGGAGGAAAAACAGATATTGTATTGTACTCTCCCAAGTGCTTAAAACAGTGCTTTTCACTCAGAAATTGCTCAGTAAATACGACTGAATGAATGAATATTGAGTCTCCATTTTACAGATGAGGGAACCAAGGTCAGAGAAGGTCAGTGACTTGCCCAAGATCACATATGCAAGTGGCAGAACTGGAATGATGATGATGGTGATTATTAACAATAATAATAATAGTTATGGTATTTAATACTAATAATGGCATTTGTTAAGCACTTACCATGTGCAAAGCACTGGCACTGGGGAACCTACAAGGTGATCAGGTTGCCCCATGTGGGGCTCTCAGTCTTAATCCCCATTTTACAGATGAGGCAACTGAGGCACAGGGAAGTGAAGTGACTTGCCCGAAGTCACCCAGCTACGTGGCAGAGCCAGGATTTGAATGCATGACCTCTGACTCCAAAGCCTGGGCTCTTTCCACTGAGCCACGCTGTATTTAAGCACTTACTATGTTCCAAGCACTATTCTAAGTACTGGGATGGATACAAGATGATCAGTTTGGACCCATTCCCTGCCTCCCATGGGGCTCAAAGTCAAAGTAGGAAGGATAAAGATTTAATCCCCATTTTTGCAGGGAAACTGAAGCCCGGGGAGGTTAAGTGACTTTCCCAGGGTCACCCAGCAGGCAGGCGGCTGAGTCGTGATTAAAACCCAGGTCCTCTGACTCCCAAACCCGGGCTCTTTCCATTAGGCCACGCTGCTTCTCAGGGAAGATCCCACACAGGTCAGGCTTGTAGATGATACCAAGGGTGCTTTGGGCGAAGCCTAGCCGGGCTCCCGGTTAACCCCCGCTGAAAAGAGGCTCTTTATTCCCCTTCCCTTCGGTCTCTTTACCCAACAACTTCAGTACAATCCCGGGGGACTGTTGAACAAGCCCCATTCCAGAAAGGGAACTGCAGAAAGATCCGAGGCGGGTCGCGCAGATTTCCGAGAACGAGGGAGATTTGATCGTACTGCCAAGAAACTGTGCCAAATAACCCCGGTTCACGTGTCCCTAAGAGGGGAACCAGTGCCCGCATCCTGCTTCTTCCGGCTGACGTAACCTGCCGGGGACTTTTCAGAAAGGAAGACCCGAAATAGCTAACGTTGGCCGGATCCCGTATACTCTCAGACCGAGCTCTTCTGCAGCTTAGGAGTAAGGGAAACTGTGGTTCTTAACATCCAGGCAACCAGCCAGGTAATTAGTCCTAGACCAAGGTCGACCCTTCCTCCCAATCTTTATTGCCTTAGGCCCACCGTCGCGTGCTTGTCTCGGGATAAGGAGAAGAGGCGTTTTGGTCTCGGGACGGCCAGCGAAATCAGGGCTGGGAAATTCGATGTACTCTGAAGGATGGCCATCAATCAAACCATCAGATGTGGAGCGCTTACTGTGGGCAGAGCACTGTGCTGAGCACTTGGGAAAGGACAATACAACAGAGCTGATAGACAGGATCCATGGACCTGAGGATCTTACAGTCTCCAGGGGGAGAGAGCCATTAAAATAGATTACACATAGGCCAGATGGTGGAATTTAAGACTATTTACATCAGTGTCGCACAGGGGCTGGGGTGGATATCACAGTGCTTACGGGGTAAACAGCCAAGCGCTGAGGGGTGGGGGAAGAGGAAATGAGGGCTTAGTCTGGGAAGGCCTCTTGGAGGAGATGGTTCATCTAGGAAGGTTTCCAAGGCGGGGAGAGCGGAGGACGGTCAGATATGAAGAGGGAGGGAGTTTCCAGATGGAGGACGCAGGCAAGGGGTCGCCGGGGAGAGAGACGAGATGAAGGTGCGGAGGATAGGAAGGAGGGATGGCGTCTCCTAAAACCCACGGTAAGGAGTTTCTGTTGGACGTGGAGAACGACGGGCCACCTTTGGAGGCCCTCGGCCGATGGGGCGATGCGGACCGCATGGTTTCTCAGAAGAGTGATCCGGGCAGCAGAGCGAAGAACGGACTGGTGAAGGGAGAGGCGGGAGGCAAGGCTCAGCGAAGGAGGCTGATGCAGAGGTCAAGGCAGTTGGATCAGCATAGTAGCCGTTTGGATGGGGAGGAAAGGGCAGATTCCAAAGATGCGGTGAAGGTGGAACCGACAGGATTTGGTGACAGATGGAATGTGGGGTGTAAATGAGAGAAACGAGTAGAGGATTTTGTCAAGGTTACGGGCCTGTGAGACAGACAAGAAGGATTCTGGTGCTCCCTACGGTGACAAGTTTGGATGGGAAGATTTCTGTTCTGAGCATGTTCAGTTTGAGGCGTCAGCAGGACATCCAAGTAATAATAATAATAATAATAATAATGATGGGATTTGTTAAGTGCTTATCACTACTACTAATAATGATGGCATTCATTAAGTGCTTACTATGTGCAAAGCACTGTTCTAAGCGCTGGGGAGGATACAACGTGATCAGGTTGTCCCACGTTGGGCTCAAAGTCTTCATCCCCATTTTACAGATGAGGTAACTGAGGCCCAGAGTAGTGAAGTGACTTGCCCAAAGTCACACAGGTGACAAGCGGCGGAGCCGGGATTTGAACCCAAGCCCGGGCTCTTTCCACTGAGCCACACCGCTTCTCATAGAGATGTCCTGAAGGCAGGAGGAAATGGGAGACTGCAGAGAAGGTCAAGCCCGGAACTGTAGATTTGGGAATCATCGGCCTAGCGGCAGGAGACGAAGTCAGGGAAACAGATGAGTCCTCCCAGGGAGTGGATGGAGAATAGAAGGGGATCCAGAACTGAGCCCTGCAGAGAGAGGAAGGGAGCCCCCCCAAAGAGACTGAGTCAGAGAGGAAGGAGGAGAACCAGGAGAAGACAGCATCAGTGACGCCAAGAAGGGATAATGGTGGTCCAGAGTGTCGAAGCTCAGAGGTCAAGGAGAGGTGGGATGGCATAGCGGCGGCTAGTTGGGCAAGGAGGAAGTCATTAGTGACCTCAAAGAGGGCCTTTCCATGGAGTGAAGGGGGCGGAAGCCAGATTAGAGGGGGGTCAAGGAGAGAATTGGAGGAGAGGAAGCGGAGTCAGTGAGTGTAGACGAGTCGCTCAAGGAATTTGGAGAGGAATGGTAGGAGGGAGATGGGGCGATAACTGGAAGGAGCTTTGGGGTCAAGGGAGGGTCTTTTTTTTAGGATTGGGAATATGGTTGCATGGTTGAAAGCAGTAAAGGAGCCACTGGGAAGCAAGCATTTGACGATGGTGATCAGGGAGGGAAGAAGAATAAATATGGTATTTGTTAAACGCTTACTATGTGCCAAGCACTGTTCTAAGCATCGGGGTAGGTACAAGGTAATCTGGTTGTCCCACACGGGGCTCAGTTTAATCCTCATTTTACACATGGGGCAACTGAGGCACAGAGAAGCGAAGTGGCTTGCCCAGGGTCACACAGCAGACAAGTGGTGGAGCCGGGCTTAGAACCCACGTCCTCTGAGTCCCAAGCCCGGGCTCCTTCCAGTAAGCCACACTGCTTCTCTGGGGGGTCATTGTTTCGATGAGGTGTGAAAGGATGGCGGTTGGAGGACCAGGCGGAGGGGTTGTTTTGCCTTCCCTCGGGGTAAGCCTCCTTTCTTTCACTGTACTAAGCGCTTAGCACTGGACTGGATCTGCTCTTAGCAGGTCTGGTGTCCTTTAAATCTGCCCAGCATGAGGGTGGAGGTCATCTTGCCCCGAACAGCTGGCCAGATTTTTTTGCTTGTTTTTTTGCGCAACTGGTTTAACCAAGATTTGTCTCAGAAGCGGCGTGACTTAGTGGAAATTAATTAATTGTGGCATTTGTTAAGCGCTCACTGTGTACCCGGCAACATACTAAGTGCTGGGGTGGGTACAAGTTGGAGACGGTTCGTGTCTCAAATGGGGCTCCCAGTCTCAATCCCCGTTTTGCAGACGAGGTCTCTGAGGCACAGAGAAGTGAAGTCGCTTGCCCAAGGTCACACAGCAGGCGAGTGGCGGAGCCGGGATTCGACCCCACGTCCTCAGACTCCCAGCCCCGTCCATGCTCTGTCCCCTGCGGCGTGCTGCCGAACGGGACTGGAAGTCCGAGGACCTGGGTTCTAATTCCGGCTCCTCCATTCGTCTGCTGTGTGACCTTGGGCAAATCGCTTCACTTTTCTAGGCCTCAGGTTCTTTTATTCATTTCCCCCATCCCAACCCCACAGCACTTACATACCTATCTATAATTTATTTATATTAACATCTGTTTTCTCCTCTAGACTGTAAGCCCGGCGTGGGCAGCGATCGTCTCTCTTTATTGCCGAATTGTACTTTCCAAGCGCTTAGTACAGGGCTCTGCTCAGAGTAAGCGCTCAGTAAATGCAATTGAATGAATGAATGAATGAATGAATCTATCCCTGCATGTAGCATAGTACCTGACTCACAAGTGCTCAACAAAGACTGTTACTATTATTAGTCACTCATATTGCACGAAAGAATGCTGCTGCTCTTCTCTGTCCGCTGTTGGATAAAACATGCATAGTATCCTGTCAATCGTAGTAATCGAGCACTTACTATGCGCAGAGCACTGTACTAAGTGCTCGGAAGTATCCTATTTTGATTACGTTTTAAACGGAACCCGTTTCCAGCGAGCCGGGTGGCTTACCCCGTGATAGCCTGCGATCCTAAATTCCATGTATGTTGTTGGTGGGGGGGAAAGTGACCTGAAAAAGGTTGGGGAGTAGAGTATTTTCTGAGTTTCTTTCTGTAATGCACATGAGTTGTGCCCACAGTATGATAACCCGACTTAAATCCCCACAATTGAGAAACAGATGTAGTTGAGTAATTTCGAGGTTAGAAAGCATCTGGCAATTTCCAGGTCTGAAAACCAAAACTTACTAAGTGCTTGAGAGAGTATAGTTCAGTTGGTAGACTCGGTCCCTGCTCTCGAGTTGCTTACAGACTAATAAGAATAATAATAATAATTTTGGTAATTTTGGTAATTCTGGCAAAGAGGATAAGTTGTCTTGCAGTACTGGATGGGGAGTTGCTGAAAAGCGTAGGAAAGCAGCAGTATTGGAATGTCAATCAATCAATCGTATTTATTAAGTGCTTACTGTGTGCAGAGCACTGTACTAAGCGCTTGGGAAGTACAAGTTGGCAACATATGTCCTATTCCCGGTCTTGTGGGCAAATAGGGAGAAAGGGTAAGGTTAGTATTTGATTCTGGTTGTGGGCAGGGAACTTATCTACCAGCTCTGTTGTACTCTCCCAAGTGCTTAGTAAAGTCCTCTGTACACAGTTAGCACTCAATAAATACCATTGATTATGATAATATTTTGCAGAAAAGCCAAGCCCCAAGCACCCACGTGCCGTAGCCTTTTAGATTGCACAGTGCGGGCAAACTTGCCTTTTCTTCTCTCTTCTCTTCTCTTCTTGTCTCCCCCTTCTCGACTGTGAGACCACTGTTGGGTAGGGACTGTCTCTATATGTTGCCAATTTGTACTTCCCAAGCGCTTAGTACAGTGCTCTGCACACAGTAAGCGCTCAATAAATGCGATTGATTGATTGATTGATTGGTATTTGTAAAGTGCTTACTATGTGCAAAGGACTGTTCTAAGCGCTGGGGAGGATACAAGGTGATCAGGTTGTCCCGTGTGGGGCTCGCAATCTTAATCCCCATTTTCCAGATGAGGTAACTGAGGCCCAGAGAAGTGAAGTGACTTGCCCAAAGTCACCCAGCTGACAAGCGGCGGAGCCGGGATTTGAATCCATGACCTCTGACTTCTAAGCCCAGGCTCTTGCCACCAAGCCACGCTACTTCTCTGTGGGGATAGATATTAAACTCAATTGCAAGTAGGGGAAGCAAGGGGGAATGAGGATATATGCTGAAATGCTGTATAGGTGGGAGTGGTGGTGGGTGGGGGGCTAAAGTAGCCCCAGTTCCTGCCCACAGGAGTCTTCCAGTCTAGCAGGGGAGAGGGACACATTACAGTTTAATACAGTTGACTGAGGTTCAGGGGGACTACTTGAAAAAGCAGGCAAGCTTCTAGGGGAGTGTAAGGATATGTACCTAAGTGCTGTGGAAGAGGGGGTAAGGACCTAAGCGTTTACTACTACTACTAATAATAATAATGATAAGGATGGCATTTAAGCACTTACTATTTGTGAAGCACTGTTCTAAGTGCTGCTGGGGGGATACAAGGTGATCATGTTGTCCCACTTGGGGCTCACAGTCTTCATCCTCATTTTCCAGATGAGGTAACTGAGGCTCAGAGAAGTGAAGTGACTTGCCCAGGTCACACAGCAGACGTGTGGGGGATCCGGGATTAGAACCCATGACCTCCGACTCCCAAGCCCGGGCCCTTTCCCCTGAGCCACGCCGTTTAGGGGGTTTGGACTCAAATGCTTGAGTAAAATAAGAGGGAGGGAAAATAGGCCTGGGGGTGGGGGTTGGGGAGGAGAGATGAGTCAGGGAAGGCTTCCTGAAGGAGGTGGGATTTTTTAGTAAGACGATGAAGATGGAGATCGGGGCCGGGGGAGCTCCGGGCAGGAGGGAGGGCGTGCGTGAGGGGTCGACGGGGAGAGAGACAAGAGTGAGGCCCGGCGAATACCCAGATGGGACAGGGGCTGTGTCCAGCTTGATTAATCTGTATCTATTCCAGTGCTTGGCATATAGTAAGCGCTTAACAAGTACCATTATTATTATTATTATTATTATTATTTTTATTATTATTATTATGAGGCTTATTAAATCGTTTAAGTCATTAAGCGGAGTTTCAAGCCAGGGCCTCTTCTGCAAGAAGCCAGACTTCAGAAGGCTCTCCGAAGGCGGGAGCTTGGATTTTAGAAAGCGCACACGTCACCTCTCAAATCCTCTCTCCTTCCCCTCCCACGTTGTCTTTCCGACCGTTTCTTTCTGCACTCACACTCCCCCCACTCGTCATCTTCCACTGCTAAATCTAGTGACTTGAATTAGCCACAGGATTGAGCTTGACTGCCTTCTTCCTCAAGGGCGAAGCTTGAGGATGTTAGGAAGATAAATAATGTTACTTCTTAAGCCCTTCCTATGTACAGAGCGCCGCTCTGAGCACTAGGGTAGATACAAGATCGTCAGGTCAGCCGCCGGCCTGTCTCTAGTGGACTGTCTTTTAGACTGTGAGCCCACTGTTTGGTCGGGACTGTCTTTATATGTTGCCAATTTGTACTTCCCAAGCTCTTAGTACAGTGCTGTGCACATAGTAAGCGCTCAGTAAATACGATTGATGATGATGATGATAGTGGAGCACACAGCCGAAGGGGGAGGGAGAATAGGCGTTGAATCCCCATTTTGCAGGTGAGGGAACCGAGACCCAGCGAAATGAAGTGACTCACCCAAGGTCACCCAGCTGACAGTCCCAGTGGCAGAGCCGGGATTAGAACCCAGGTCCTTTGACTCCGAGGCCCCCATGCTGTCTCCACCAGGCCAATCGTAGATTTTGCAGTCATCGGGATGGAGGAGGTAGGAGGGCCAAATGAGGGAGAATGAGCGGCCAGAGAGGTAGGAGGAGAGCCAGGAGAGGACAGCGTCAGTGAAGCCAAGGTTGGACTGTATTTCTAGGAGAAAGGGATGATCCGCGGTGCTGAAAGAAGCCGAGAGGTCGAGGAGGATTAGGGTAGAGTAGGGTCTATCAGGTTGGCAACCTCTGAGATTGCGGTTTCTCTCCAATCCGGTCCGTACTCTGCTGCCCTGATCATTTTTCTAAAATAACTTTCAGTCCGCATTTCCTCACTCCAGTGGACGCCCGTCCACCTCTGCATCAAACGCCTTGCCCTCGGCTTTAGAGCACTGAATCACCTTACCCCCTCTTATAACTGATTTACTCACTGATTTCGTACTCCAACCCCTGTAACTTCTCTGTGCATTCATTCAATCGTATTTATTGAGCGCCTACTGTGTGCAGAGCACTGTACTAAGCGCTTGGGAAGTACAAGTTGGCAACAACTTTTGAGATTGCGGTTTCTTTTAGACTGTGAGCCCACTGTTGGGTAGGGACTGTCTCTATATGTTGCCAATTTGTACTTCCCAAGCGCTTAGTACAGTGCTCTGCACATAGTAAGCGCTCAGTAAATACGATTGATGATGATGATAACATATAGAGACGGTCCCTACCCAACAGTGGGCTCACAGTCTAGAAGTTTAGTGCATGTTACCTCTTCTGCAAAATGGGGATGAATTAGTTCATTCATTCATCCACTTGTATTTATTGCACGCTTACCGTGTGCAAAGCAATCAATCAATCAATCGTATTTATTGAGCGCTTACTGTGTGCAGAGCACTGTACTAGGCTCTTGGGAAGTACAAGATGGCAACATATAGAGACAGTCCCTACCCAGCAGTGGGCTTACAGTCTAAAAGGACTACACTAAGTGCTTGGGAGAGTACAAGATAACAATAAACAGACACGTTCCCAGCCCACAACAAGCTCACAAGTCTAGAGGGGGAGACAGACGATAATAGAAATAAATAAATGACGGATATGGACATAAGTGGTGTGGGGCTGGGAGGGGGGGTTGAGTAAAGGGAACAAGTCAAGGCGACGCAGAAGGGAGTGGGAGAAGAGGAAAGGAGGGCTTAGGGAAGGAAGATTAAGACTGTGAACCCCTCTGTCCGACCTGATTAGCTTGTATCTACCCCAGCGCTTAGCACAGGGCCTGGCACATAGTAAGCGCCTGACAGATGCCCTGAAAGAAGGCCTCAACCACGTGATGCCGATGGAGATCCTTGGTCCGGTGTAGGTACAGCCCAGTGGACCATCTCAGGCTTCTTAAGATCGCGCCAATCCACAGTCCATTGCTGGTTCCGAGGATCCGTTCATTATTATTATCGTTTATTATTATTATCATCGGCACTCGTGGCTTTATGCGTGAGTCCTTCCGTATCAGTCGCGCCCAGGGCTACCCCTGAGCGAACAAATCAGGAACTTTAGATGCTACTCAGGCCGAGGGGAAAGGATCAAAGACCTAGCCCTGTTTTATTCACACTTGAATAGTCCCTTTCCAGTTCCTATTCAACCAGCCCCGAGGCAGGATTACTTGTACATTTTTACTATTCTATTTATTTTGTTAATGAAGTGTTCTGATGACTTGACACCCGTCCATATGTTTTGTTTTGTTGTCTTTCTCCCCCTTCTAGACTGTGAGCCCGTTGTTGGGTCGGGACCGTCTCTATATGTTGCCGTCTTGGACTTTCCAAGCGCTTAGTACAGTGCTCTGCACACAGTAAGCGCTCAATAAATACGATTGAATGAATGATAATAATGATAATGGCATTTATTAAGCACTTACTATGTGCAAAGCACTGTTCTTAGCAATGGGGGGGGTTACAAGGTGATCAGGTTGTCCCACGGGTGGCTCACAGTCTTAACCCCCATTTTACAGATGAGGTAACTGAGGCACAGAGAAGTTAAGTGATTTGCCCAAAGTCACGCAGCTGACAATTGGCGGAGCCAGGATTTGAACCCATGACCTCTGACTCCAAAGCCCATGCTCTTTTCCACTGAGCCATGCTGTCATCAGGGAGTGGATTGAATACACTCTCCGTCCAGGAAAATACACCTTTTCCGGTCCGTTGACACTTGGGATGCCGACGTCTGGGAGAGAAAAGCCAGGTCCTCCTGGCAGAGTTGCTTTTGAAGTAGCGCTGCACAAGCGCTTAGTACAGTGCTCTGCACACAGTAAGAGCTCAATAAATACGAATGAATGAATGAATGATGACCACAAAGTCTTGATAAACTTTAGGACAGCCACATATTGTTCATCCAGGTCTGTTGTTGGTGTTAAATGCTTTTCTGACATCTAAAGACATCACGTGAGATCTTGTTCCCTGAATTTACCCATTATCGGCCCTGCAGCCCTACAGGGTGTTGATGATACGTTACCTGCTGCAAGCAGCTTTTCGATGATCATTAATAATTATGATCTTAAAGTGCTCACTACGTGCCGAGCGCTGCGGTAGATGCAGATTAATGTCGGACGCGATCCCTGTCCCACCTAGGGCTCACCGCCTAGGCAGGAGGGAGTAGGATTCAATCCCGATTTTATAGGTGAGGAAACTGAGCCACAGGGCAGTTAAGTGACTTGCCCAAGGTCACACAGCGGACAGGTGGCAGAGGCGGGATTAGAACCCAGGTCCCCTGACTTTCAGGCCATGCTGCTTCCCTCCATCCTTCTCTTCCAACTAATCCTGGGGTTTTCTTAAGTGCCACTACCTCGCTAGGAAAACAGACCCTTTAAATCCCCGCATGGGGTAATAGATTCCCGTCATTTTGGTCAATTTGTGCAGCCCTAGCAATTTTAAAGTAGATTTTAGCCAAAGCCGGCCAATTCCCCCAGCCAAGGAATATACATTAGGTGAGTTAATATTTTCTGATAACACTGTAGTTTTAACATATAATGAAACATACGTTGATTCCCTTCATTAAAAACATCCTGTCCCTTTCTCGAGGTCCAGATTTATATAACTTTTTTTTTTATTAAAATGGATTGCGGGTTGACTGATACTAACCAAGTATGGAGTATAGTCTTGCCTTTCCTACTCTTTTTGATGATGCTTAAACTTTTTTTTTTTCCATCCCGTGAATTTCGGATTTAGATTTTGGACCCGAATTCGTGTTTCCCAAAATAACTTGTCATTTCATAGTCATCCCCCCTTGGGTTGGGGGAAAGAAGAGGATTCTTGGTATTTTAAGGATCTATACGTAGGTGACTTTCAGCCAATTTGGCATCATCCTCAAGTGTTGGTCTCCTCTGGATTATATCTTGTCTCCAGGGAGCGAAATAGCTTTGGGACAGGAGGGCTGACAGACTTAAGCTCCTCACACCTCTCCGTGATGTAGTGAAATCCTTCACTTCCCTCTGGTGCTTCCCTCTCTCCTTGACTAACTCCGCTGTCGCTTCCAGGAACTAAAAATGTCAGTTACACAAGGAATTAATAAATGGCCGATGTGTTAGGGGAGCTCTCTGGCATATAGTGACAGTGCTTCGAAAGAAAAACAAATCGAGTTCGTTCGGTAGTGTTTATTGAGCGCTTACTGTGTGCAGAGCACGGTACTAAGGGCTTGGGAGAGTACAGTATAACAATAAACAGATGCATTCCCGGCCCACAGTGAGCTTACAATCAACAGGAGAGTTTTAATATCAATAAATAAATGACAGATACGGACATAAGTGCTGTCCCCCTCGTCCCCCTCTCCATCCCCGCATCTTACCTCCTTCCCTTCCCCACAGCACCTGTATATATGTATATATGTTTGTACATATTTATTACTCTATTTTACTTGTACATATCTATTCTATTTTATTTTGTTAGTATGTTTGTCTCCCCCTTACTTAGTAGTATGTCTCCCCCTTTTAGACTGTGAGCCCACTGTTGGTTAGGGACCGTCTCTATATGTTGCCAACTTGGACTTCCCAAGCGCTTAGTACAGTGCTGTGCACACAGTAAGCGTTTTCTGTACTAAGGGCTTGGGAGAGTACAGTATAACAGTAAACAGACGCATTCCCGGCCCACAATGAGCTTACAATCAACAGGAGAGTTTTAATATCAATAAATAAATGACAGATAAGGACATAAGTGCTGTCCCCCTCATCCCCCTCTCCATCCCTGCATCTTACCTCCTTCCCTTCCCCGCAGCACCTTTATATATGTATATATGTTTGTACATATCTGTTACTCTATTTATTTTACTTGTACATATCTATTCTATTTGTTTTATTTTGTTAGTACGTTTGGTTTTGTTCTCTGTCTCCCCCTTTTAGACTGTGAGCCCACTGTTGGGTAGGGGCCGTCTCTATATGTTGCCAATTTGTACTTCCCAAGCACTTAGTACAGTGCTCAGCACATAGTAAGCGCTCAATAAATACGATTGATGATGATGATGATGATGAACAGTCTAAAAACACTGTTCCAAATACGGCGAAGCGCAAAATCACCATTTGCATCCTCCGTGCTAACGGAGTGGTGGCATGAAAGAGCCCATGGACTTCTTAATGCCAGCTTGGTCCGAATTGAACCCATGTTCCTCTTTTCTGCCCTATTCCAAAAAAAAAAAAGGGAGTGGAGTCTCACGATGCTCCGAGGAAGCTCTGGGGTAAGCCCGTTTCAGCTTTCTTTCCCTTCGGCATTAAAAGTTTCAGGTGATTACTCTATTTATTTATTTTACTTGTACATATCTGTTCTATTTATTTTATTTTGTTAGTATGTTTGGTTTTGTTCTCTGTCCCCCCTTTTAGACTGGGAGCCCACTGTTGGGTAGGGACCATCTCTAGATGTTGCCAATTTGTACTTCCCAAGCGCTTAGTACAGTGCTCTGCACATAGTAAGCGCTCAATAAGTACGATTGATGATGAAGATGATGATTACGGGAGACATTTCACGTAAGGCAGAAGTGTTTTCTCAGGCAAGAGTTTCTAGCACCGCCGGGGGAAACGCGAGCTGAAAGGAAAGCTGGTTTTGCGTGGCAGCCTTGTCAAGTGTGGTAATCCAGATGTTCCCGTTTAATAATAATAATGGCATTTATTAAGCGCTTACTATGTGCAAGGCACTGTTCTAAGTCACGAGGGGCTCAGTCTCACCAAATGTTTAGGGGTGAAAGGGTATTTGGAACCGATCAGATGATCATCATAATATTTGTGGTATTTGTTGAGCACTTGATCTGTGCGCAGCCTTGTAATAATAATAATAATAATGATAATAATAATGATGATGGCATTTGTTAAGCGCTGACTATGTGCAAAGCGCTGGGGGGATACAAGGTGATCAAGTTGCCAATCAATCAATCGTATTTATTGAGTACTTACTGTGTGCAGAGCACTGTACTAAGCGCTTGGGAAGTACAAGTCGGCAACACATAGAGACAGCCCCTACCCAACAGTGGGCTCACATGGGGCTCACAGTCTCAATCCCCATTTTACAGACGAGGTCACCGAGGCTCAGGGAAGTTAAGTGACTTGCCCAAGGTCACACAGCAGACACGTGAGGGAGCCGGTATTCGAACCCGTGACCTCCGACTCCAAAGCCCAGGCTCCTTCCACTGAGCCACGCTGCTTCTCTGTGAGTGTCGGGGTAAGAGTGGCTCAGTGGAAAGAGCCTGGGCTTTGGAGTCAGAGGTCATGGGTTCAAATCCCAGCTCCGCCACTTGTCAGCTGTGTGGCTTTGGGCAAGTCACTTCACTTCTCTGGGCCTCAGTTGCCTCATCTGGAAAATGGGGATGAAGACTGTGAGCCCCACGTGGGACAACCTGATCACCTTGTAACCTCCCCAGAGCTTAGAACAGTGCTTGGCTCATAGTAAGCGCTTAATAAATGCCATCATTATTATTATTATTCAAGATAATCAGGTGTCACATGGGGTTCAGACTATTAAGAAGAAGGGAGAACAAGTATTGACTCTCCATTATACAGATGAGGGGACTGAGGCCCAGAGAAGTTAGGTGTTTTGCCCAGAATCACCCAGCAGACAAGTGGTATAAGGATTAGAACCCAGATCCTCCGGCTCACAGGCCCACACTCTTTCCACACTGTACGATCATACAGGGTAGCAAATTTAATCCTAATAATTGTGGTATTTGGTAAGCACTTACTCTGAGTGCTACACAGAAGCAGCGTGGCTCAGTGGAAAGACCCCGGGCTTTGGAGTCAGAGGTCATGGGTTCAAATCCCAGCTCCGCCAAATGTCAGCTGTGTGACTTTGGGCAAGTCACTTCACTTCTCTGGGCCTCAGTTCCCTCATCTGTAAAATGGGGATTAAGACTGTGAGCCCCCCGTGGGACAACCTGATCACCTTGTATCCTCCCCAGCGCTTAGAACAGTGCTTTCACATAGTAAGCGCTTAATAAGTGCCATCATCATCACTGTACTAAGCGCTGGGGTAGATGCAAGATACTCAGGTTGGACACAGTCCCTCGCCCCACAAGGGGCTCACAGTCAAAGAGGTAGGGACTTGTACTTGTACTTCCCAAGTGCTTAGTACAGTGCTCTGCACACAGTAAGCGCTCAATAAATACAATTGATTGATTGATTGATAGGGAGAACAGGTATTGACTCTCCATCGTTCAGATGAGGAAACTGAGGTACACAGCAGTTCAGTCATATTTATTGACTTTACTTACACTTACACTGTGCTAAGCGCTTAGTATGCCTCTACTTGACTCTTCGTCCCATAGTCGAGACTGGTAGAGTACTGGAAACGCTCCAGGCGCCACCCTGAGAGGGGGACACTGGGGTAGATACAAGCTAATCAGGTTCATTCATTCAATCGTATTTATTGAGCGCTTACTGTGTGCAGAGCACTGTACTAAGCGCTTGGGAAGTACAAGTTGGCAACATATAGAGACGGTCCCTACCCAGTAGCGGGCTCACAGTCTAGAAGGGGGAGACAGAGGACAAAACAAAGCATCTTAACAAAATAAAATAAATAGAATAAATATGTACAAGTAAAACAAATAGAGTAATGAATACGTACAAACATATATATATATATATATATATATATATGTTTGTACGTTTGTACGTTTGTACGTATGTATATATATATAAGGTGCTGTGGGGAAGGGCAAAACCTGGGTGGGCTTGAACCACCAACCTTTCGGTTAACAGCCGAACGCGTTAACCGACACAGTCCATGTCCCACATTGGGCTGACAGATTTAATCCCCATTTTTTACAGATGTGGTAACTGAGGCACTGAGAAGTGAAGTGACTTACCCAAGGTCACGCAACACACACATGGTGGAGCCGGGATTAGGGCCCATGACCTTCTGACTCCCAAACCCGTGCTCTATCCACTAGGCCATGTTGTTTCTCAGTGCCACGCGTCCCTCAGTGCATCCAAGAAATTTTGAGGATCCATACTTTTTAGCTAATGCGTGAAAATGATGGAATAGCTGTTGGCTAAAAAATCCCGTCTTTTTTCCCTTTGCAGAAATTACTAGGCCGTGCTGTTTCTCAGTGCCACGCGTCCCTCAGTAGGTCCAAGAAATTTTGAGGACCCATACTTTTTAGCCAATGTGCGAAAATGATCGAATAGGTGTCGGCTAAAAAATCCCGTCTTTTTTCCCTTTGCAGAAATTACTAGGCCATGCTGTTTCTCAGTGCCACACACCCCTCAGGACGTCCAAGAAATTTTGAGGATCCATTCTTTTTAGCAAATGCGTGAAAACGATTGAATAGCTGTCGGCTAAAAGATCCCGTCTTTTTTCCCTTTGCAGAAATTACTAGGCCACGCTGTTTCTCAGTGCCACGCACCCCTCAGTACGTCCAAGAAATTTTGAGGGCCCATACTTTTTAGCAAATGCGCGAAAACGATTGAATAGCTGTCGGCTAAAAAAATCCCGTCTTTTTTCCCTTTGCAGAAATTACTAGGCCGTGCTGTTTCTCAGTGCAACGCGTCCCTCAGTGCGTCCAAGAAATTTTGAGGACCCATACTTTTTAGCCATTGCGCGAAAATGATCGAATAGCTGTCGGCTACAAAAATCCCGTCCTTTTTTCCTTTGCAGAAATTACTAGGCCATGCTGTTTCTCAGTGCCACGCGCCCCTCAGTACGTCCAAGAAATTTTGGGGACCCATACTTTTTAGCCAATGCGCGAAAATGACTGAATTGCTGTCGGCTAAAAAAAATCCCGTCTTTTTTCCCTTTGCAGAAATCCTTCCCTGGTTTCTTCAGAAGGTGGAAGTTGTCTCCGAGGCCTCCAGAGAGACATGTGCCGCTCTAAGCGACTGCCTTAATCTCTTCACAGCGCAAGAAGAGGTAGGTAGCGCGCTCAGAGTGATTCTCGCGTTGCAAGCCGTCTCGCAGAGTTTGCGGCCGAAAGGTGAAGGCTGTTGAACTGCTGGAGGATGGGGGCTACCAGCGCGCGTTCCGTCAGAGAAAGTAGAATAATAATAATAATAATAATAATAATAATAATAATAATAATAATAATAATAATGATGGTATTTGTTAAGCGCTTACTCTGTGCTGTTCTAAGCGCTGGGGGAATACAAGGTGATCAGGTTGTCCCACGTGGGGCTCACAGTCTTCATCCCCATTTTCCAGATGAGGGAACTGAGGCCCAGTGAAGTGACTTGCCCAGAGTCAATTGGCGGAGCCGGGATTTGAACCCAATAGATAGAAGCGTATCTTTTCCACTACGAGAGGATACAGTGTCCTCATTATCCTCGCCATTGTCATCAGAAATGATTGTTTCCTCAGTGATTTTTCTGTTGCCCTGTACCAGGTTCTGGAGAAGTAGGGAAGTATGAACCTGGCCTCTTAGATTGCCTGCAAATTAAAAGTAATTAAAAAAAAAAACAAGAGAGAGAGAAAACACCCAAAAAGGAAGCACCGGTGAAGGGAAGGGAAGCAACCTGCTTATTAATAATGATTAACCATTATGCTATCTTTCATTCATTCATTCATTCATTCGATCGTATTTATTGAGCACTTACTGTGTGCAGAGCACTGTACTAAGCGCTTGGGAAGTCCAAGTTGGCAGCATATAGAGATGGCCTCTACCCAACAGTGGGCTCACAGTCTTGAAATTCATTCAGTCATATTTATTGAGCGCTTACTGTGTGCAGAGCACTGTACTAAGCACTTGGGAAGTACAAGTAGAAAACATATAGAGACGGTCCCTACCCAACAGTGGGCTCACAGTCTAGAAATTCATTCAGTCATATTTATTGAGCACTTACTGTGTGCAGAGCACTGTACTAGGCGCTTGGGAAGTAGTAGGAAACATATAGAAACGGTCCCTACCCAACAGTGGGCTCACAGTCTAGAAATTCATTGTCATATTTATTGAGCACTTACTGTGTGCAGAGCACTGTACTAAGCGCTTGGGAAGTAGTAGGAAACATATAGAGACAGTCCCTACCCAACAGTGGGCTCACAGTCTAGAAATTCATTCAGTCATATTTATTGAGCGCTTACTGTGTGCAGAGCACTGTACTAAGTGCTTGGGAAGTACAAGTAGGAAACATATAGAGACAGTCCCTACCCAACAGTGGGCTCACAGTCTAGAAATTAATTCAGTCATATTTATTGAGCACTTACTGTGTGCAGAGCACTGTACTAAGTGCTTGGGAAGTACAAGTAGGAAACATATAGAGACGGTCCCTACCCAACAGTGGGCTCACAGTCTAGAAATTCATTGTCATATTTATTGAGCACTTACTGTGTGCAGAGCACTGTACTAAGCGCTTGGGAAGTAGTAGGAAACATATAGAGACAGTCCCTACCCAACAGTGGGCTCACAGTCTAGAAATTCATTCAGTCATATTTATTGAGCGCTTACTGTGTGCAGAGCACTGTACTAAGTGCTTGGGAAGTACAAGTAGGAAACATATAGAGACAGTCCCTACCCAACAGTGGGCTCACAGTCTAGAAATTAATTCAGTCATATTTATTGAGCACTTACTGTGTGCAGAGCACTGTACTAAGTGCTTGGGAAGTACAAGTAGGAAACATATAGAGACGGTCCCTACCCAACAGTGGGCTCACAGTCTAGAAATTCATTCAGTCATATTTACTGAGCGCTTACTGTGTGCAGAACGCTGTACTAAGAGCTTGGGAAGTAGTAGGAAACATATAGAGACGGTCCCTACCCAACAGTGGGCTCACAGTCTAGAAATTCATTGTCATATTTATTGAGCGCTTACTGTGTGCAGAGCACTGTACTAAGTGCTTGGGAAGTACAAGTAGGAAACATATAGAGACAGTCCCTACCCAACAGTGGGCTCACAGTCTAGAAATTCATTCAGTCATATTTATTGAGCGCTTACTGTGTGCAGAGCACTGTACTAAGCGCTTGGGAAGTAGTAGGAAACATATAGAGACGGTCCCTACCCAACAACGGGCTCACAAAGCACTTCCTAGGAGCCAGGCACTGTACTAAGCGCCGGGGTGGATACAAGCAAATTGGGGTGGACTTAGTCCTCGTCCCACATGGGGCTCACGGTCTCAATCCCCGTTTTACAGATGAGGTCGCTGAGGCCCAGAGAAGTGAAGTGACTTGCCCAAGGTCACCCAGCAAGCAGGTAGAGCCGGGATTAGCACCCAGGACCTCTGATTCCCCGGGCCCGTGCTCTTTCCACTAGGCCACACTGCTTTTTGGGACTCTCATCAGGAGGCACAAACCTGCCCCCGTCTCCTCTGTCTTAGTCGGTTGAGGTTGATTCCCTTCTGCTCCTCACCAGTGCTAAAACACCCTAACATCCTAAAATAAGATCGTTATCGGGAGCGTTGATCATCACCATCATCATCAATCGTATTTATTGAGCGCTTACTGTGTACAGAGCACTGTACTAAGCGCTTGGGAAGTACAAATTGGCAACATCGAACTGGGGCGAAGGAGTTGGAACGCCAGGGTGAAGGGGGCAACTCCCTGCCCCTTCCCCGGGATGGCGAATTGGGCTCTTTGAAGGCGCTTTAGTCCCAGAGTGGGAATTTTTGCTTCTCGGTACTTTATGAGAAGGTTAAAATAGTAGTAAAATCTGCTGTTGCCGTCAACAGGATGTGTTGGAAGCATTCGGCCTCGTGCAGTATGATTCACGGATTCACAGTCAAAGTTGTCAATTTAGTCACCATTCAGATTCATGTAAAGAGCCGGTTTTGTCAGACTAAATCAAGGCAACTTTCTTATATCTAATCTTCCAGCCATTCAGTTAGATAACTGCTTAGGGGGAAAGTGAGAGTCTCTATTTAAAACTAATCCCTAACGGCATTCCTCTTTGAATAGAATTCTTCTTTTCCGCGACTTAACTTACTTACTGCAGAGGAATATAATTATGCAGCGGAATGTTTTTGGAATATCGGTGCCCTCCAACTGTTAACCAAGAGGGTTCCGTCTTGCAGTGCTGTGTTTTCGGTAACTGCAGCTATGTTATTCTAATTTATTGAAGCATATGTAGGGTCAAAAACACCCAGGGCAATGCGGTGACGTAGAGAGAGCGAGCTCTGAAGTAAGTCCCGTCATGTTTGAGACGTCACCAACCTCCAAAGGATCTCTTTCTGCCCTGCTAAATGTTCAGCTGCTCTGCAGAGTTGTCCTTCATGTTAAAAGATGATGCTGTAATCGAGCGATCACACGGCCGATGACGTATTTTGACCGAAAGCAGGTTGGCCTGCTAGAAAGAGCGCAGTTCTTGCTTGCTGTGTGAACTTGGGCAAGTCACAGAACTTCTCTGTGCCTCGGTTTCCTCCTCGGCAGAATGGGGATTGAATACCCATCCTCCTTCGTACTTTTAGACTGTCAGCGCCTTGCGGACAGGGGCTTTATCCAGCCCGATTATCGTGCGTCTATCCCAGAGGTCGGTACGAGTGCTTGGCGCTCGTAAGTGCTTCACAGATACCATAATCGTCGTTCTTCTTATCGTTGTTGCGGAGCAAAATGAAATCCAAGGTTCTCATAAACTAGGTCTTAGAAAATTTTGGTTCCCATAAGTGTACGGTTTCCAGGTTGCTTACATGTGTCTATCAGATGAACATGGGAATCTTTGATGTTCGGAGATACCTTTCAAATGGCTCGTTATGTAATTTTAGAGATTAGACTCCGAACTGGACAAACACGTTTATTTGCAGGGGTGGACGCTGATCTTTCTTAATAACTTTGGATTAGGTGGAGTTTAGACAAAGGGTAAAGGCAGTAGAAAAAGCATTAAGTAGGATTGGGGATGTGCTGTATTATTTTCCCGTCACCACTAATGCCCTTCAAATGCCAATTCTTTCCTACGCGGTATTGGGACCTAGGCTTTGGGAACCCACAGTGAGCTTGGGCATGTTGTTAGGATTGAGGACTCCGGGTTAGAGGTCTGATAATCAGAGTTTTGGTGTGGCAAAATGATCAAATTAAAATCATCTTGAGGGTCAGTGACATCATCCAAGCTAACCTTTACCGATGTTCGAAGGTATCGGCCCGACCTTCGCCTGGGGACTTTATAAGCGCAGATACCTTTTTTCCGGTAACTTAATTTTTAAAAAGTTTTTGAACATCGACCGGTTCGCGAGAGGTTTGCTTGCGGTACTTTGCTGTCCCCTAAAAGAGATGACTCCTGGAAAACTAGAAGAATGGTTTATTTAGAAACATACGGATAGGCGCGGTAGAAAGATGGATGGGTGTAATTTGTTTCTTTCGCAGTTTGTCTTGGCAAACGTGTTCAAAATTCCATCAGAAGAACTCAGGAGCTTATTTTGGGACATCCTCTAGTGTCTCTCGTTCTCCTTACTTGGGTGTTGGCTTTTCGGGCGCATTTTAAGTCATCACCGACAGAACTTTGGTGGCTGATTTCTTTGTAAGTCTGCAGGCCTCGGGGAGAAAGAAAGGAGGGTTAAGTTCAGTGCAGGAGATGCCCAAAAGCAAGGCCCGAAGTCGAGAATGAGCTTCGGTGGCATTTGAGGGCTTTCCGTGTGCCGAACCCTGGGAGCGTACGGTGAAATGGAGTTGGTAGACACATTCCCTGCCCACCAGTGGCTTACAGTCCGGAGGAGGAGCTTCCGAGTCTCCCCGATGTCGAGTTGATGCGACAACAAAGTTTGCAGTTTGGCGAACCCGCTTTATAATAATAATAATAATAATAATAGTAATATTTGTTAAGCGCTTACTACGTGCAGAGCCACTGTTTTATCCCTAAAAGCCCATGTCTGCCGCCCATTTTTGGGTGGTGAATTGAGAGTCCCGTGGTGCCGCGCACACGTCCACAAAGGCATGCCAAGAGTAGAGGGCAGGAGACGCGGGTTTCCAAGCGAGACCTCGTGATGCCATTTTTAATGCGTCTCGTGTTTTGCAGTAGCGTGGAGCGGGGCCATCTGGGCTCGGGGTTAGCCTAGGGCGGGGAACCCTCCCACAGAGCCGCTTCGGGGTGGGAACATCGCTTTTGCTCGTTGTGGCCTGGGAATGAGTCTGTTTATCGCTGTGCGGTCCTGTCCCAAGCGCTCAGCGAAGTGCTCCGCACACAGTAAGCGCTCAATAAATACGACAGGGACGCAGGGATTTGAGCCCCTCGGGTCTTGCGGAGAAGCAGGGTGGCTTAGTGGGAAAAGCACGGGCTTGGGAGTCGGAGGACGTGGGTTCTAATTTGCCATCTGTCTGCTGTGTGACCTTGAGCAAGCCCCTTAGCTTCTCTGTGCCTCAGTCCCCTCATCGGTAAAATGGGGATTAAGACTGTGAGCCCCATGTGGGACAACCTGATGACGTTGTATCTACCACCACAACGATCACAGATGGAGAGGGGGGGCGTTCTGGGAGAGATGTGTCTGTGGTGTCGCTCTGGGTCGGCAACGACTCGACGGCATAAGACAAGACCCCAGTGCTTAGAACAGCGCTTGGCACATAATAAGCGCTTAACAAATGCCATTATTATTATTATTATTATTATCATCATCATTATTAGTGCTGCCGTGTTGGACTATTAAGGATGTGGTTTGGGGGTCTTTTCCTCGCAGCCAAGCGTAGCCTAGCGGCCCGGGCTTGGGAGTCAGGGGACGTGGGTTCTAATCCCACCTCCGCCGCTTGCCAGCTGTGCGATCTTGGGCAAGTCGGTTCAATCAATCAATCGTATTTCTTGAGCGCTTACTGTGTGCAGAGCACTGTACTAAGCGCTTGGGAAGTCCAAGTTGGCAACATATAGAGACAGTCCCTACCCAACAGTGGGCTCACAGTCTAAAGGTTCACTTTTCTGGGCCTCAGTTCCCTCATCCGCAAAATGGGGAGCCCAGCCTGAGAGACCCACATGGGACAGGGGACTGCGTCCACCACGATTTGCTTGTATCCACCCCGGCGCTTCGTACAGTGCCTGGCACATAGCGCTAAACGAAATACCATTATTATTATTATTGTTGTTATTATTATTATTATTAATAATAAGAGTGCCTGGCACATAGTCGGCGCTTCACAAATACCATCATTATTCATTCAGTGGAAAGAGCCTGGGCTTGGAAGTCACAGGTCATGGGTTCAAATCCCGGCCCTGCCACTTGTCAGCTGGGTGACTTTGGGCAAATCATTTCACTTCTCTGTGCCTCAGTTATCTCATCTGTAAAATGGGGATGAAGACTGTGAGCCCCACGTGGGACAACCTGATCACCTTGTATCCCCCCACCCAGCGCTTAGAACAGTGCTCTGCACATAGTAAGCGCTTAACAAATGCCATCATTATTATTATTATTATTATTATTATTAATAAATAAGTACGATTGAATGAATGAATGAGAAGGCGGGGCCGGGGATTAGAGGAGGGCACCGAGGGCCCTTCTCGACTGTGAGCCCGCTGTTGGGTAGGGACCGTCTCTATATGTTGCCAACTTGGACTTCCCAAGCGCTTAGTACAGTGCTCTGCACACAGTAAGCGCTCAGTAAAGACGATTGAATGAATGAATGAATGAGAAGGCGGGGCCGGGGATTGGAGGAGGGAACGAGGGGCGGGGCCGGGGATTGGTGGAGGAACGCAGGGTGTGGCCGGGGATTGGAGGAGGGATCGAGGGGGCGTGGCCTAGGTGTGTAGGCGGGAATGCAAAGGCGGGGCCGGGGATTGGAGGAGGGAACAAGGGGCGGGGCCGGGGGTTGGTGGAGGGAACGAGGGGTGTGGCCGGGGGTTGGAGGAGGGATCTAGGGGGCGGGGCCGAGGGCTGTAGGCGGGAAGGCGAAGGAGGGGCCGGGGATTGGAGGGGGGAACGAAGGGCGGGGTCGGGGATTGGTGGAGGGAACGAGGGGCGGGGCCGGGGATTGGAGGAGGGAACGAGGGGGCGGGGCCGAGGGCTGTAGGGTGGAATGCGAAGGCGGGGCCGGGGATTGGAGGAGGGAACGAGGGGCGGGGTCGGGGATTGGTGGAGGGAACGAGGGGTGTGGGCGGGGATTGGAGGAGGGAACGAGGGGCGGGGCCGAGGGCTGTAGGCGGGGATGCGGAGGCGGGGCCGGGGATTGGAGGAGGGAACGAGGGGCGGGGCCGGGGATTGGAGGAGGGAACGAGGGGTGTGGGCGGGGATTGGAGGAGGGAACGAGGGGGCGGGGCCGAGGGCTGTAGGCGGGAATGCGGAGGCGGGGCCGGGGATTGGAGGAGGGAACGAGGGGCGGGGGCGGGGATTGGTGGAGGGACCGAGGGGCGGGGCCGGGGATTGGTGGAGGGCGCGAGGGGGCGGGGCCTCGGGGCCGATCGGCGGCGGCGGAGCGGAGCGGAGCCCAGTGCCTTCGGCTGCAGCGGAGGAGCCGGGCCCCGACGGCGGGTGAGGAGGGCGCACACATCCCCACCCCGCCCCCCCCCATCGAGTGAGTGAGTGAGTGAGCGAGCGCCTACTACGTGCCGGCCACCGCGCTGAGCGCCTTCCGCGCCGATCCCCCGCCCGGCCCGACGTCGGGGCCCGGCCCGGGCAGCCGTAATTCATAAGCATCTGGTAGGTGGGCGCTGGACTGAGCGAGAGAGAGAGAGCCGGCTGTGCTCAATCAATCAGTCAATCAATCGTATTTATTGAGCGCTCACTGTGTGCAGAGCACTGTGCTCTGCACACAGTGAGCGCTCAATAAATGCGATTGGTGATGATGAAGTGCCAGTTGGCAACATAGAGAGGCGGCCGGCGCGGGCTCGGAGCTGGAAGGGGCTGAGCCCTGGCCCCGCTCCCATCGCGCCCGGCCCCGCAGCTTAATAACCATGATAACGATGATAAGTAATAATGGTGATCGATAGTGATGGCGATGATGACAGTGATCAATAATGATGATGATGATAATGACCGATGACGATGATGATCGATAATGATGGTGGTGATGGTGGTCGATAATAAGAGCGATGGTGATGATCAATAGTGATGATGATGGGGATGATCAATAATGATGATGATGGTGGCCATCAGTAATGATGATGATGATCAATGATGATGGTGATCAATAATAATAGCGATGGTGATGATCAGTAGTGATGATGATGGGGATGATCAATAATGATGATGATGGTGGCGATCAGTAATGATGATGATGATGATCAATGATGATGACGATCGATGGTGATGATGATCAATGATGATGATGATGTTGATCAGTAATGATGAGGATGATGATCAATGATGATCGATGATGATGATCAATAATGATGATGATCAATAATGATGATGATGTTGATCAGTAATGATGAGGATGATGATCAATGATGATGATCGATGATGATCAATTATGATGATGATCAATAATGATGATGGTCAGTGATGATGATGATGATGATCGATAATGATGATGACGATCAATAATGATGATGATAATGATGATCAATAATGATGATCAATAGTGATGATGATGATCAATAATTACGATCAGTGATGATGATGATGATGATCAGTATTGATGGTGATGATGATCAATAATGACGATCAGTGATGATGATGATGATCAGTATTGATGGTGATGATGATCAGTAATAATGATGATGATGATCAGTATTGATGGTGATGATGATCAATGATGATGATGATGATCAGAATTGATGGTGATGATCAATAATAATGATGATAATGATGATGGTAAATAATAATGATGATGATCAATAATAATGGCATTTATTAAGCACTTACTCTGCAAAGCACTGTTCCAAGCATTTGGGGGGGATACAAGGTGATCAGGTTTGATGGTAATAATAATGATCAATACTAATAATAATGATAATGATGAATAATAATAATGGTATTTATTAAGCACTTGATTATGTAATAATGATAATAATAATGTTGGTATTTCTTAAGCGCTTAATATGTGCCGAGCACTGTTCTAAGCCCTGGGGGAGATACAAGGTGATCACGTTGTCCCATGTGGGGCTTACAGTCTTAATCCCCATTGTACAGATGAGATAACTGAGGCCCAGAGAAGTGAAGTGACTTGCCCAAGGTCACACAGCTGACAAGTGGCGGAGCCGAGATTAGAACCCATGACATCAGGCTCCCCAGCCCGGGACACAGTCACAGTTGGACACAGTCTCTGCCCCATGTGGGGCTCACAGCCAGATAATAATAATAATGATGGTATTTATTAAGCGCTTACTATGTGCAGAGCACTGTTCTAAGCGCCGGGGGGGATACAAGGTCATCAGGGTGTCCCAGGTGGGGCTCACAGGCTTCATCCCCATTTTGCGGATGAGGGAACTGAGGCCCAGAGAAGTGACGTGACTTGCCCAAGGTCACACAGCAGACAAGTGGCCAAGGTGAGATTAGAACTCATGACCTTCTTGACTCTCAGGCCCGTGCTCCGTCCACTCTGCCGCCATAATAATAATCATGGCATTGGTTCGTTCATTCATTCATTCATTCAGTGGTATTTCTTGAGCACTGACTGTGCGCAGAGCACTGTACTAAGCGCTTGGGAAGTACAAGCTGGCAACTTTTGTTGAGCGCTTCCTATGTGCAAAGCCCTGTTTTAAGTGCTGGGGGAGATACAAGGTCATCAGGGTGTCCCACGTGGGTCTCACAGACCTCATCCCCATTTTGCAGATGAGGGAACTGAGGCCCAGAGGAGTGACGTGACTTGCCCAAGGTCACACAGCAGACAAGTGGCCAAGACAGGATTAGAACTCATCACCTTCTTGACTCTCAGGCCCGTGCTCCGTCCACTCTGCCACCATAATAATAATGATGGCATTGGTTTGTTCATTCATTCATTCAGTCATATTTCTTGAGTGCTGACTGTGCGCAGAGCACTGTACTAAGCTCTTGGGAAGTACAAGCTGGCAACATTTATTAAGCGCTTCCTATGTGCAAAGCACTGTTTTAAGTGCTGGGGGGAGATACAAGGTCATCAGGGTGTCCCACGTGGGGCTCACAGGCTTCATCCCCATTTTACAGAGGAGGGAACTGAGGCACAGAGAAGTGATGTGACTTGCCCAAGGTCACACAGCAGACAAGTGGCCAAGGTTCGATTAGAACTCACGACCTTCTTGATTCTCAGGCCCGTGCTCCGTTCACTATGCTGCCATAATAATAATGATGGCATTTGTTCATTCATTCATTCATTCAATCGTATTTCTTGAGCGCTGACTGTGTGCAGAGCACTGTACTAAGCGCTTGGGAAGGACAAGTTGGCAACATTTGCTAAGCGCTTCCTATGTGCAAAGCCCTGTTTTAAGTGCTGGGGGAGATACAGGGTCATCAGGCTGTCCCACGTGGGGCTCACAGGCCTCATCCCCATTTTGCAGATGAGGGAACTGAGGCCCAGAGAAGTGACGTGACTTGCCCAAGGTCACACAGCAGACAAGTGGCCATGGTGGTATTAGAACTCATGACCTTCTTGACTCTCAGGCCCGTGCTCTGTCCACTCTGCCACCATAATAATAATGATGGCATTGGTTCATTCATTCATTCATTCAACTGTATTTCGTGAACACGTTGACTGTGTGCAGAGCACTGTACTAAGCGCTTGGGAAGGACAAGCTGGCAACATTTGTTAAGCGCTTCCTATGTGCAAAGCACTGTTTCAAGTGCTGGGGGAGATACAAGGTCATCAGGGTGTCCCACGGGGGGCTCACAGGCTTCACCCCCATTTTACAGAGGAGGGAACTGAGGCCCAGAGGAGTGACGTGACTTGCCCAAGGTCACACAGCAGACTGAGAGCTCCCCTCCTCCAGGAGGCCTTCCCCGACTGAGCCCCCTCCTTCCTCTCCTCATCCCCTCTGCCTTACCTCCTTCCCCTCCCCACACCACCTGGATATATGTTTGTACGGATTTATTACTCTATTTATTTTACTTGTACATATTTATTCCATTTCTTTTATTTTGTTAATATGTTTGGTTGTCTGTCTCCCCTGTCTAGACTGGGAGCCCGCTGTTGGGTAGGGACCGTCTCTAGATGTTGCTGACTTGTCCTTCCCAAGCGCTTAGTACAGTGCTCCGCACACGGTAAGCGCTCAATAAGTACGATTGAAGGAATGAATGAATTAGAACCCACAGCCTCCGCCTTCCGCGCCCTTGCAGCTAAGCCACGCTGCATCTCCTGCTGCAATCAATCAATCGTATTTATTGAGCGCTTACTGTGTGCAGAGCACTGTACTTAAGCGCTTGGGAAGTCCAAGTACAAGTTGGCAACATATCTAAGGTAATCGGGGTTGTCCCTCCTGGGGCTCCCCGTCTTAATCTCCATTTTCCAGATGAGGAAACCGAGGCCCAGAGGGGTGCGGTGGCTTGCCCAAGGTCCCACAGCAGGCAAGTGGAGGAGCCGGCGTTAGATGGATCACGTCCCCGGGAGCACAGGGACCCCGACTTTCCGCGTCCAAATCACTCGGCTTCTTCGCTGGGTGACCCTGGACAAGTCACTGCGCTTCTCTGGGCCTCAGTTCCCAGCACTTGTGAATATTTAATAATAGAGTAATAATTAACATTTATTATAGAGTAATAATAAACATTAATAATTATTTAGTCATAAATAATAGTATTTGTTAAGCATTTCCCGTGTGCCAAGCACTGCTCATTCATTCATTCATTCATTCAGTCGTATTTATTGAGCGCTTACTGTGTGCAATAAACATTTATTATAGAGTAATAATGAATATTAATAATTATTTAGAGTCATAAACAATAGTATTTGATAAGCATTTCCTGTGTGCCAAGCAGCACTCATTCATTCACTCATTCATTCATTCATTCATTCAATCGTAGTTATTGAGCGCTTACTGTGTGCAATAAACATTTATTATAGAGTAATAATGAATATTAATAATGATTTAGAGTCATAAACAATAGTATTTATTAAGCATTTCCTGTGTGCCAAGCACCGCTCATTCATTCATTCATTCATTCAATCGTATTTATTGAGCGCTTACTGTGTGCAATAAATACTTATTATAGAGTAATAATATATATTAATAATTATTTAGTCATAAATAATAGTATTTGTTAAGCATTTCCTGTGTGCCAAGCATCGCTCATTCATTCATTCATTCATTCATTCATTCCATCGTATTTATTGAGCGCTTACTGTGTGCCGAGCACTGTACTAAGCGCTTGGGAGGTCCAAGTCGGCAACGTATAGAGACGGTCCCTACCCAACAGCGGGCTCACAGTCTAGAAGGGGGAGACAGACAATAAAACAAAACATACTAACAAAATCGAATAAATATGTACAAATAAAATAAGTAGAGTAATAAATACCTATAAACATATATACATGTATATATAAGTGCTGGGGCAGATCCAAGGTCATCAGGTTGTCGCATGTGGGGCTCATTCATTCATTTAATCGTATTTATTGAGTGCTTATTTATTACTCTATTTTATTCATGATAGGTATACATCTATAATCAAATAGAATAAATATGTACAAATAAAATAGAGTAATAAATACCTACAAACATATATACATATATATACATATACATTATATATAATAGAATAAATATGTACAAATAAAATAGAGTAATAAATACCTACAAACATATATACATTTATATACATATACATTATATTTAATATATATATAATATTATTTATATATATATATATAAGCACTGGGACAGATCCAAGGTCATCAGGTTGTCGCACGTGGGGCTCATTCATTCATTTAATCGTATTTATTGAGTGCTTATTTATTACTCTATTTTATTCATGATAGGTATACATCTATAATTAAATAGAATAAATATGTACAAATAAAATAGAGTAATAAATACCTACAAACATATATACATATATATATATACATATACATTATATATAATAGAATAAATATGTACAAATAAAATAGAGTAATAAATACCTACAAACATATATACATATATATACATATACATTATATTTATATATATATAATGTAATATTATTATTATATATATAAGTGCTGGGACAGATCCAAGGTCATAAGGTTGTCGCACGTGGGGCTCATTCATTCATTTAATCGTATTTATTGAGTGCTTATTTATTACTCTATTTTATTCGTGATAGGTATACATCTATAATTCTGTCTATTTTAATGGCATCAATGCCTGTCTACCGGCTTTGTTTTGTTGTCCGTCTCCCCCCTTCTAGACCGTGAGCCCATTGTGGGCAGGGATCGTCTCTATTGCTGAATCGTACTTTCCAAGCACTCGGTACAGTGCTCTGCACATAGTAAGCGCTCAATAAATGTGATTGAACAAACAAATGAGCCCCACGTGCGACAACCCGATGACCCCAGAGCTTACTGTGGTGCTTGGCACATAGGAAATGCTTAACTATCAGAGAAGCAGCGTGGCTCCGTGGAAAGAGCCCGGGCTTTGGAGTCGGAGGTCCTGGGTTCAAATCCCGGCTCCGCCAACTGTCGGCTGCGTGACTATGGGCAGGTCACTTGACTTCTCCGGGCCTCAGTGACCTCATCTGGAAAATGGGGATTAAGTACGTGAGCCCCACGTGGGACAAGTTGATTACCTTGTATCTACCCCAGCGCTTAGAACAGTGTACGTAGTAAGGCATACAAGTACATGCAAGGCATAGTACATACAAGGCACATAGTAAGCGCTTAATAAATGCCATCATTATTATTATTATTATTATTAGAACGGTGCTTTGCACATAAAAAGTGCTTAATAAATACCATTATTATTATATTATTATTGAGAGGGACCATCCGGTGGCTCGATGTTTACCATCATTATCATTATTATTACATTTATTATTATTGAGAGGGACCATCCGGTGGCTCGATGTTTACCATCATTATCATCATTATTACATTTATTATAATTAAAAGGGACCATCCGGTGGGTCGATGTTTACCATCATTATCATTACATTTATTATTATTGAGAGGGACCATCCGGTGGCTCGATGTTTACCATCATTATCATTATTATTACATTTATGATTATTGAGAGGGACCATCCGGTGGCTCGATGTTTACCATCATTATCATTATTATTACATTTATTATTATTGAGAGGGACCATCCAGTGGCTCGATGTTTACCATCATTAGCATTATTATTACATTTATTATTATTGAGAGGGACCATCCGGTGGCTCGATGTTTACCATCATTATCATTATCATTACATTTATTATTATTGAGAGGGACCATCCGGTGGCTCGATGTTTACCATCATTATCATTATTATTACATTTATGATTATTGAGAGGGACCATCCGGTGGCTCGATGTTTACCATCATTATTATTACATTTATTATTATTGAGAGGGACCATCCGGTGGCTCGATGTTTACCATCATTATCATTATTGTTACATTTATTATTATTGAGAGGGACCATCCGGTGGCTCAATGTTTACCATCAGTATCATTATTATTACATTTATGATTATTGAGAGGGACCATCCGGTGGCTCGATGTTTGCCACCGGAAGAATTTCCTTTTCTTTTTGCAGCCCCTCATTTGGTCGTTATTTATTGAGCACCTACTGTGTGCAGAGGACGGTACCAAACATTTCCGGGGAGGACAAGGCAACAAAAACCAGTCACATTTCCCACCCACAAGGAGTTTACGTTCACGGGGGGGCGGAGATGGCCATGCAAATAAAACCACAGCGATGGTCATCTCGGTAGGGCACCTTCGAATTCCAGGGAATTGGGCATTTATGGTCAACTTGGCATCGCGACTTGGAATTCCAGGGAATGGGGCATTTATGGTCAACTCGGCATCGCAACTTCTAATTCAGGGAAAATCGGGTATTTATGGTCAACTCGGCATCGCGACCTCAAATTCAAGGAAGTTGGGCATTTACGGTCATCTCGGCATTGCAACTTCTAATTCAAGGGAATCGGGTATTTGTGGTCAACTCGGCATTGCGACTTCTAATTAATAATAATAATGATGGTATTTGTTAAGCGCTTACTATGTGCTAAGCACTGGGGGGATACAAGGTGATCAGCTTGTCCCACTTGGGGCTCACAGTCTTAATCCCTCTGTTACAGATGAGGTAACTGAGGCACACAGAAGCGAAGTGACTTGCCCAAAGTCACCCAGCTGACAGTTGGCGGAGCCGGGATTTGAACCCATGACCTCCGACTCCAAAGCCTGGGCTCTTTCCGCTGAGCCACGCCGCTTCTCTAATTCAGGGGAATTGGGTATTCGTGGTCAGCTCGGCATTGCGAGCCCGTTTTTGGATGGGGATTGTGTCTATCTGTTGGTGATCTGTACTTTCCAAGCGCTTAGTACAGTGCTCTGCAAACAGGAAGCGCTCAATAAATGTGAATGAATTGCATCTTCTAATTCAAGGGAGTCGAGTATTCACGGTCAACTCGGTATTGCATCTTCGAATTCAAGGGAATCGGGTATTTATGGTCAACTCGGTATTGCAACTTCTAATTCAAGGGAATCGGGTATTTCAGTTTTAGATTTCCCTGGATTGTTTAAGGACTTTTTTTTCACACTCGAGCCCTCGTTTACCTTTTCACGTTGAAAAAAGTTCGGTACATTCTTCGTTTGGTACGGATAAGGCAGGGGTTCATTCATTCATTCATTCAATCTATTTATTGAGCACTTACTGTGTGCAGAGCACTGTACTAAGCGCTTGGGAAGACAAGGATGATTCTTCAACTTCCTTTTTAAGCGACAAACGGCCTATTGAAAGTTTAATCTACTGCCATGTGGCGTTTCCCCTCCATTCTAGTCGGTAGCGTTGCCTTCCTGATGTTAAAACACATCTTAGCTCAATAAATGTGATTCTCCGGCTCCCTCCAATTGTTTAAGGATTTTTCTTTTCACACTCGAGCCCTCGTTTACCTTTTCACGTTGAAAAAAGTTCGGTACATTCTTCGTTCGGTACGGATAAGACAAGGATGATTCTTAAACTTCCTTTTTAAGCGACAAATGGCCTATTGAAAGTTTAATCTACTGCCGTGTGGCATTTAGTGTTGCCTTCATGATGTTAAAACACATCTCAGCTCAACAGTGTAATTCTCCAGCTCCCTCCAGATTTCCAACAAAATATTCATGGGAAAAATTGTCCTAATTCACGTTTGAAAGGTCAGGTTTGATTTTTGTCTCTTCCCCTCTTAACCAGTTCTTTAATTATTCTCTCTATGCGGTACAAAATTCCGATCGCTATTGGAAACTCATCGTGTGGAAATTATCGGAATTGGTTTTTTTTTTTGGAACGAATTCAGACGCGAGAGGAGTCTTGGGTAGCGTAACAGGACTGTCGGTTTCCGGTTCTTAAATGGAAGCGCTAAAGGGGGAAGCGCGCGTTTATAAATTACCGAGCTGCCGTTTCAGTGCAATTTGCATGAATTTCAAAATGAATTTTCATTAATTAGGTCCAGTTTACAAAAAGATCCCTGTTTCTAAAATACATCTGACCATTGTGGTCCCGTGCTTTCCGGGGCGGTTGGGGGTTTGAACTTGTAAATATAATTAGTTTGGGGTTTTTTTTTGGTGAAATTAGCGTGAATCTGATTTCTCCTTTTTTTGTGGTATCTGTTAAGCCCTTACTGTGTGCCAGTCACCATACTAAGTGCTGAGGGAGTATAAAATAATGAAGTTGTATACAGTCCGTGGGGCTCACAGTCTTAATCCCTATTTTACAGAGGTCCAGAGATGCGAAATGACTTGCCCAAGGTCACACAGCAGACGGGGGTGGCATGGGGATTAGATCCCAGGTCCTTCTGTCTCGCAGGCCCACGCTCTTTCCATTTGACCACACTGCTTCTCGACTTGAAGCGAAAACCTGGTTTCTTGATGTATTTCGGGAGACTGTCAAATGTGAACTCTAGACTGTGAGCCCACTGTTGGGTAGGGACCGTCTCTATGTGTCGCCAACTTGTACTTCCCAAGCGCTTAGTACAGTGCTCTGCACACAGTAAGCGCTCAATAAATACGATTGAATGAATGAATGAATGAACTACAACTCAAACACCCGCTTCATTTTCCAGTCCATCAGTCATATTTATTGAGCGCTTGCTGAGTGCAGAGTAGGGACCGTCTTTGCCCGGCCCTGGCCATGAGCGACCCCAAAACCCTGCCCTCCCTGCACCCCTGCTACCACGCTGTTTTGGTTTTTATTTTATTTCATTTTATTTTATTTTATTTTATGGTCTTCCTTAGGCGCCTACTAGATGGCAGGCACTGTACTCTCCCTCTCCTCCCCCACCACCCCCACCTTACCTCCTTCCCCTCCCCACACCACCTGTATATATGTCTGTACATATTTATTACTCTATTTTACTTGTACATATTTATTCTATTTATTTTATTTTGTTAACACATTTTGTTCTGTTGTCTGTCTCCCCCTTCTAGACTGTGAGCCCTTTGTTGGGTAGGGACCGTCTCTATATGTCGCCAACTTGGACCTCCCAAGCACTTAGTGCAGTGCTCTGCGCACAGTAAGCGGTCAATAAATACGATTGAATGAATGAATGAACTGAATTTAAAACTGTCCCACTACAACTCAAACACCCACTTCATTGTCCAGTCCATCAGTCGTATTTATTGAGCTTGCTGCATGCAGAGTAGGGACCGTCTCTATATGTTGCCGACTTATACTTCCCGAGCGGTTAGCACAGCGCTTCCCAAGCACTCAATAAATACGATCGACTGAATGAATACCAAGCGCATGGGAGAATACACTATAACGACACGTTTCCTGCCCACAACCAACATACGGTCCTAAAGGAGCTCTTTTTAAAGTCGTGGTCTGTCCTAAATGACGGTTGTCGGTGAGAAAGGGGAATAGACGTAGAAATGAAATTCAGTAAGAAAATGGGGAGGGACAAATGATGGAATCCTCCAAGTTGTGGATAGAGAGAGAAATCATAGCAGCAAGACAAGTCTTCCACCCCCAGGATACATCACAACAATAATAATAATAATAATAATGGCATTTGTTAAGCGCTTACTATGTGCAAAGCACTGTTCTAAGTGCTACGTTAGCACTTAAACAACACAGCACAAACAACAGTATTGATGACTCAAACTTGAAAGCGAGAGGAAGTTTATTTCCTGATATGGTATAGAGCCATCTATCAGCTCCTAAAAGTAGGCCTTGGGCTGAAATGCGTGAATTTAAAATATGCCTGGTATAGATATCTGTGCTCTCTATCTCACCTAATATTTCTTCACTATCCCACCTCCGCCGCTCGTTTGGCCCCGCGACCCTGGGCGAGTCTCTGGGCCTCAGTTTCCTCAACTGTAAAATGGGCGTTCAGCCCCTGCTCTCCCTCCTTTTTAGACTGTGAGCCCCACGTGTGACAGGGGATTGCGTCTGGCCCACGAGCTTGTTTCTCCTCCTGGGTTTAGAGTGGCGTTTGAGACATACTCAGAGCTCAACGGATGCCATTAAAAAAAGAAAATCTGGCGAGAGAGAAGTGGAAATATCCTTCCTTTGCCCATGAGGGGAGAGTCCAACGGGGCATCATAGGTGATCAAAGCGGGTGGGGGGCAGCGGAGAGGGAATTGACTCTATTTATTTTATTTGTACATATTTATTCTATTTATTTTACTTAGTTAATAATGTTTTGTTTTGTTCTCTGTCTCCCCCTTCTAGACTGTGAGCCCACTGTTGGGTAGGGACCGTCTCTAGATGTTGCCAACTTGGACTTCCCAGGCGCTTAGTACAGTGCTCTGCACACAGTAAGCGCTCAATAATACGATTGAATTTCATTCATTCATTCATTCAGTCGTATTTATTGAATGAATGAATGAGGGGAGGGGGCATCGAAGCAGGGACCGTGGCGAGAAGAGCCCTTCGGTGATTGTTTAGGAGGAGCCCAGTTAGGGAGCATTAGTCCCATCATCCCCCGGAGAAGATCTGGACCCCTCTCAGAATCCCCCAGGGACCCCTTTAAAAATATATTAAAATGTACTAAAATGCCCCAGCCCTAATTTTTGAGGAGTACGTTTCGGGTGCTTCTCCTGGTTCTGATAGCCCAAGGTCAGAGCCAGCAGGCAACAGAAATTTTCCTGGAGGCAGCTTGGCTTAGTGGACGGGAGAGTCAGCAGGACCTGGGTTCTAATCCTGGCTCTGCCACGTGTCTGCTCCGTGACCTCTGGACCTCAGCCACCCCATCTGGGAAATGGGGACTGAGACCGTGAACTGTCTCCCCTCAGCGTGCAGCCTGATTAACTTGTATCAGCCCCAGCGCTTAGACCGGTGCTTGGCACATAGTAAGCGCTTCACAAGCGCCGTAATTAGCATTATCCTCCGGCTGGGACCGCGTGAGTTATTTCCTTGAGTCTGTTTTCTCGGGCAAGCGTCAAAACGAGAGTAAGAAAAGTGGAACTACCGCATATGAAGGTATCTTACAGACATAGCGCGACTTGAGACACTTTTTGTTCCCGTGAGTTTGGCACGTTAAGGAAAAAAAGCCATTTTTTCTAGCTATTTTAACCAGTGTTTATCAGGTTAAGTCGAGATGTCGGGTGCTCATTCCCGTCAGATTTCCACATCCCACTTGAGTTTGCACTGTTTATTCACCCCACCCTCAACCCCACAGCACTTCTATACGTATTTGTGGTTTTTTTCATTTCTTTTAATGGCTGTCTCCCCTCCTACACTGTAAACTCACCGTGGGCGGGGACCACTGTTGGGTAGGGACCGTCTCTATATGTTGCCAGTTTGTATTTCCCAAGTCCTTAGTACAGTGCTCTGCACACAGTAAGCGCTCAATAAATACGACTGAATGAATGAACTCTGTTGTACCGCACTCTCCCAAGTGCTTACCACATTCATTGTCGTATTTGTTGAGCGCTTACTGTGTGCAGAGCACTCTACTAGGCGCTTGGGAAGTCCAAGTTGGCAACATCTAGAGACGGTCCCTACCCAACAACGGGCTCACAGTCTCGAAGGGGGAGACAGTCCACAAAACAAAACATGTGGATGGGTGTCAAGTCGTCGGCCAGACTGTGAGCCCGCTGTTGGGTAGGGACCGTCTCTATATGTTGCCAACTTGGACTTCCCAAGCGCCTAGTATAGTGCTCTGCACGGAGTAAGTGCTCAATAAATACGATTGAAGGAATGAACAAATAGAATTAAAGCTAAATGCGTATCGTTAACAAAATAAATAGAATAGTAAATCGGTACAAGTAAAATAGAGTAATAAGTCTGTACAAACACATATACAGGTGCTATGAGGAGGGGAAGGAGGTAGGGCGGGAGGGATGGGGAGGAGGAGAGGGAAAAGGGGGCTCAGTCTGGGAAGGCCTCTTGGAGGAGGCGAGCTCTCAGTAGGGCTTTGAAGGGAGGAAGAGAGCTAACTTGGCGGATGTGCGGAGGGAGGGCATTCCGGGTCAGGGGGAGGACGTGGGACGGGGGTCGACGGCGGGACGGGCGACAACGAGGCCCAGTGAGGAGGTTAGCAGCAGAGGACGGAGGGTGCGGGCTGGGTTGGAGAAGGAGAGAGAGAAGGGAGGTGAAGTGATGGACAGCCTTGAAGCCGAGAGTGAGGAGTTTTTGCTCGATGCATAGGTTGCCAGGCAGCCACTGGAGATTTTTGAGGAGGGGAGTGACATGCCCAGAGCGTTTCTGCACAAAGATGATCCGGGCAGCGGCGTGAAGTATAGACTGAAGTGGGGAGAGACAGGAGGATGGGAGATCAGGGAGGAGGCTGATGCAGTAATCCAGTCGGGATGAAATGAGAGATTGAACCAGCAAGGTAGCTATAATAATAATAATAATGTTGGTATTTGTTAAGCGCTTACTATGTGCAAAGCACTGTTCTAAGCGCTGGATACCTCTATTGCTAGGTACTGCAGTGCTCTGCACACAGTAGGCGCCCTATAAGTACCGCCGACTGATCCGTTTTTTCTGCCAAGTGACGGAAGATAACCCGGCCTCTGTTGTGGGCTGACTCTGTTTGCAAAAGCATAATATAATTTGCATCTGGAGTAGTGAAAATGTTCCTTCATAATTTCAGTAAAGAATAAGTTGTTTCATTTCTGGTTGTAACGGCGACTTCAAGGGCATCTACACAAAGGTTAGTTTGGCTCCGAATGACATTTCACTGTAGACCATTTCTTAGTCTGTTTCCAAAAATTCAGCTCCCTAGAAGTTTGAGCGGGCCGTATTTGATGATGATAATAATCGCAATAATGGTATTTGTTAAGTGCATGCTATGTGCCGATGATGATGATAATAGTAATAATGGTATTTGTTAAGCGCGTGCTATGTGCCGAGCACTTAGGTAGATACGAGATGATTAGGTTGGACAGAGTCTGCAATTAATGCCTTTGGTTCCCAGCCCGGGAATGTTCACTGAAACAAGGAATAATAATGATGGAATTTAAGTGCTTATGTGCCAAGCACTGTTCTCAGCGCTGAGAGGAAAAGTTGGTCACAGCCACTCCCCGTAGGTGCACGTACGTGAACGCATCATTTTGGGGTATTTTTGAAGGTATCCGTTAAGCGCTTACGATGCGCGTAGTAAGTGCTCAGGTTGGAGACAGTCCGTCCCAATCCCCATTTCCCAGATGAGGGACCTGAGGTCCAGGGAAGGGAAGCGACTTTCCCAGCGGACGATTGGGGAGCAGAGATTCGAACCCAGGGCCTTTCAACCCCCAGGCCCGTGCTGTGGCCTCTCGGTCACCGCTGCTTCTCGAGCTTCCCTTCAGGTTCACCGGGGGGGACCCTCCTGGACGGGAGTTTAACCCCCGGATTTGCAGCCCCTGACACAAGAAGGGACTGACACGAGAAGTGAGAGAAGCAGCGGGGCTCAGTGGAAAGAGCCCGGGCTTTGGAGTCAGGGGTCACGGGTTCGAATCCTGGCTCCGCCACTTGTCAGCTGTGTTGACTTTGGCCAACTCACTTCACTTCTCTGGGCCTCAGTTCCCTCATCTGGAAAATGGGGATGAAGACTGTGAGCCCCCCGTGGGACAACCTGATCACCTTGTATCTCCCCAGCGCTTAGAACAGTGCTTGGCACATAGTAAGCGCTTAACAAATACCACCATTATTATCATTATTATTATTATTTTTAGTGACCGGCAATCTCTTCTACCCTGGGCACATGTCTACACCGTTCTCTGGAGTGCGGGATGTAGCGTTGTCAACACTACCAGTGCTGGCATAAAGTACTCCCTGAGCAGAGCGTGGCTCCCAACGCCGCCAGATTGCCTTGTGCCCAGCGCTCTGCCTCAATAAGGACTCAATATGCATTCATTCAATCGTATTTATTGAGCACTTACTGCGTGCAGAGCACTGTACTGAGCACCTGGGAAGTACAAATCGGCAACACATAGAGACGGCTGTCACACTTTGCAATCTTTCGATTGCAAAGGGGATTGGGGATTTGAACCCCAGGCACCCCCAAATCATCACCCCCAAAGCTCAAAAGGGCTCTTTGTGCCGTGATACCGAGTGGCTCCGTCCCCGTCTCATTTGATTCAAATTGGGGCCTTGAAATTATTGAGTGTGTACCGGGTGCAGAGAATAATCAGCTGTTTAATCGTATTTATTCGGTCAAATTTATTGAGCTCTCAGTGTGCGCAGCGCCCTGTACTAAGTAGTTGGGAGAGTACGGCACAATAAACAGGTGCATTCCCTGCCAACAGAAACCTCTCTGTCATTGTACTAAGTGTTTGAGAGAGGCCAGTACAAGAGAGTTGGTAGATACATTTCCCTGCCCCTTACGAGGGGGAATCAGTTGTTAAAATGGAGTAATCTTTTGAAGAACACGTAACGAGGAGGACCGTGAGAAGCAGCCCGGCTTAGCGGAAAGAGCCCAGGCTTGGGAGTCAGAGGTTGTGGGTTCGAATCCTGGCTCTTCCACTTGTCTGCTGGGTGACCTTGGGCAAGGCATTTTACTTCTCTGTGCTTCAGTTCCCGCGTCTGTAAAATGGGGATTAAGACTGTGAGCCCCCACGTGGGACAACTTGATCACCTTGTATCTACCCTAACGCTTAGAACAGTGCTTGACACATAGTAACCGCTTAACATGCCATCCTGATTATTATTATTATTATGATTATGTCTGCCTTACATTGATCTGCACGGCCAGACTCACACACAGGGGTAGGAGCTCAATCAGTCATATTTATTGAGCACTGTTTTAAGCGCTTGGGAGAGGAAAATAAAACAGGCATGAGTCTAGAAGGGGAGACAGACATTAATATAAATAAATCCATGGGGGATATGGACGTGTGTTGTGGGGCTGAGGGGTCAGGGGGAGTGAATTGGGCAAATCCAAGCGCAAGGGTGACACAGGAGGGAGTGGGGGAAAAGGAAATGAAGGCTTCGTCAGGGAAGGCCTCTTGGAGGAGATGTGTTTTTAGTAAGGCTTATCGTGATCTAGACCGTAAGTAGCCCTGACTTGCTCCCTTTATTCATCCCCTGCTCCCAGCCCCACAGCATTTACGTTCGTATCTGCAAATTACTTACATTAGGGTCTGTCTCCCCCTCTAGACTGTAAGCCCATTGTGGGCAGGGAATATGTCTGTTGTATTCTACTGTCCCAAGCACTTGGGACAGTGCCTTGCTCACAGTAAGTGCTCAATAAATACGATTGACTGAAATTTTGAAAAAGAACTGATATACACATACACACACACGCACACATCCTAGCCATATCTCTAAACCGTAAGCTCGCTGTGGGCAGGAAACGTGTCTACCAACTCTGTTGTGTTGTAGTTTCCCGAGCATTCACTACAGTGCTCTGCACCAAGTGATCTATCAATAGCATTGGTTCATTCATTCCATCGTATTTATTGAGCACTTACTGGGTGCCGAGAACTGTGCTTAGCGCTTGGGAGAGAATAGTATATCAATAAATAGTTACAGTCCCTGCCCACAACGAGCTTGGTATGCACACTGCTAGGTCTGGGACAACTATGTATAGAGAAAAGTTGTCAATATTAGGTAGTTGGTTCCTAACATCATTTCTGGTCAGCGTGAGGGACCGTTAACAGACAAATTGGTCTTGAAGGTGTTTTTCTTGGAAAACAGCTGGGATGGAAAATGTGATGCTTTGTTTTCTAACATTTGCTCCAAGCCCAGAAGCTGACCCCAAACATCAGAGTGGGCGAGCCAGCCGCAGTTTTAGCGGTCATTCCAAGGGCAAGCTGTGTGGGCTTTCAAGGCCGACCGAAAGGTCACTTCCCCTTCGCTTTCCGAGAGAATTACATTTTGGGGCTGAATTCTTTGTCTTGAAACCAACTGAAAAATGGCCTCCGCCGGCGTCGATGCTCTCGTTCTCACCCGGCTTCTCCAAAGCGCTCCGTGGGTCTAAATTTTCGGGGTGCGGTTTCCTGCTAGGGAAAGGAGCTAAGGCTGTGGGATGGGAGTCGTTTTGATCCGCTTGCAAAATGCAGCCCGGACAGCAGAAGAGCCGCAGGCAGTCGGTCTTGGCTTTGACCCAAGGCGTCCTCTTATCAACCTTTTCTTTCGGCATCTTGGATTCTCTCTAGACCAAGTTGGCCTTCTTCCTAGGGGGAGTTAATAAGCAACTTTCAGGGACTGCCCGGAATTATCTTTATAACTTCGGAGGGTGATGACGGAGAAGCAGCGTGGCCTAGTGGAAAGAACCACGGGCCTGGGAATCAGAGGTCCTGGCTTCTAATCCTGACTCCTCCACTTGTCTGCTTTGAGACCTTGAGCGAGTCATTTCACTTCTCCGGGCCTCAGTTCCCTCATCTGCAAAATGGGGATTCAATGCCTGATCTCCTTCGTACGTAGACTGTAAGCCCCACGTGGGATTTTCCGGTAGCTTTCCCAGTACTTTGAACAGGGGTTGGCACATAGTAAGCGCTTCCCAAATCCCACGGTAATCCCTGTAGATGTTAAGCTCCTTACAGGCAGGGGACGCATCTACGGACTCTGTTGTATCGTCCTCTCCTAAGGGCTTAGTACAGTCTGCTGCACGCAGTCAGCGCCCAATAAATACCATTGATCGGTATGTGGAAATGACTTTATACCCTCTTCCCTGGGCTATACAGCAGGGTGGCTTTTTTGCTAAATAGATTCCCCTCAACCGTGCCAGAACCTTGGAGGATCATTTATCCCAAATGCGTTCTAGTAACATAGTTGCACGCCGAACGTTTTTCCAAACATCATTCTTTTCTACATTGTGTTTAAGATTGCTAATCTTAGCAAAGTCAAATGTTTTACCGGTTCTCAGTTGTTCCAAAAAGAGCCAAAAAATTGAGTAATGGCTCTAAAGTATAAGCACATAAATGATCCTGATGGCTTAAATTAGACTTCCCCTTCCGTGATATTCGTTTCTGGTGTATGCAGGGTGTGATTTATGCTCAGAACCGAAAGGTCTTTCAGGCCAGATTTCGGTGTCTGAAACAGTTAATGAAGCTTCCCAACTGCCTGCCTCACAACCGGGGAACTGCTTAAGAGTGTGGGTCGTGGAAGAGAGTGTATCTACCCGCTCTGTTGTATTATTCTCTCCCGAGTGCTTAGTTCAGTGCTCCGCACACCGTAAGCACTCAATAAAAACCACTGAATGATGTAGAGAATTTATTTTATAAAAGAAGTCAACATTCCGGCAGTAAAACTATCAAAAAACGGTCTGGACTTCAAATGGAAGTTAGGCATTTGCCGGAGAGGAGAAGTATATGAGAAATGCTGCGGGTTTTCAGAGCGGAGACTGGGAAGCAAAGCTTTTTTTGGGGGGTGTTTAAGTACTTTGGGTCAAACACTGTTCTGAGCTTTAGGGTAGATTCAAGCTGATCAGGTCAGACGCAGTTAATAATAATAATGATGGCATTTATTAAGCGCTTACTATGTGCAAAGCACTGTTCTAAGCGCTGGGGAGGTTACAACGGGATCAGGTTGTCCCATGGGGGGCTCCCAGTCTTAATCCCCGTTTTACAGATGAGGTCACTGAGGCCCAGAGAAGTTAAGTGACTTACCCAAGGTCACGCAGCAGACGTGGCGGAGCCGGGATTCGAACCCCTGACCTCTGACTCCAAAGCCCGGGCTCTTTCCACTGAGCCACGGTGCTTCCCATTCATTCCCTTCAATCATATTTACTGAGTGCTTACCGGGTGCAGAGCCCTGTACTAAGCGCTTGGGAGAGTACAATTTAACGATAAAGAGACACATTCCCTGTCGACAGTGAGCTTACAGCCTAGAGAAGTAGAGTGGCTCAGTGGAAAGAGCCCGGACTTTGGAGTCAGGGGTCATGAGTTCAAATCCCGGCCCCGCCAGTTGTCAGCTGTGGGACTTTGGGCAAGTCACTTCACTTCTCTGGGCCTCAGTTCCCTCATCTGTAAAATGGGGATGAAGACTGCGAGCCCCCAGTGGGACAACCTGATCACCTTGTAACTGCCCCAGAGCTCAGAACAGTGCTTTGCACATAGTAAGCGCTTAGTAAATGCCATTGTTATTATTATTAGAGGACGAGCTTACGATTCCTGTCCCTCATGAGGCTCACGGTCCGACTAGGAGGGAGAACAGGTACGGAATCCCCATTTTTCATTAGGGGAAGCCGAGGCCAGGCAGGGAGTCCTCATTTGAGGAATCCGAGCACAGAGAAGTGAAGCGATTTGCCCAAAGTCTCACAGCAAGCAGTCGGCGGAGCCGAGAGTGGAACCCAGGTGTTGGGACTCCTGGGCCGGGCTCTTTCCACTAGGCCCCGCTGCTTCTCAGCTTGAGACGGATTTGGTTGAGCCCACTGTTGGGTAGGGACTGTCTCTATATGTTGCCAATTTGTACTTCCCAAGTGCTTAGTACAGTGCTCTGCACATAGTAAGCGCTCAATAAATACGATTGATGATGATGATTTGGTTGGGGGGAGGGATCCTTCTCTTCCCTGGACTGGTTGCAAAATGTGCCCAACCCGACTTGCTGGTGTCCACCCCAGCGCTCAGTACAGTGCCTGGCACATAGTAAGCGCTTAGCAGGTACCACAATTATTATAAGCTAAAGGCAGGTCCGCTGAAGCTCAGTTGGCAGGAGGGAACCCAGCTCCCTGCTGTTCTGGAGTCGCCGCGTGGTTAAATAGCATATCCATAGCGTATCGTTTAGACTGTGAGCCCACTGTTGGGTAGGGACCGTCTCTATATGTTGCCAACTTGTACTTCCCAGGCGCTTAGTACAGTGCTCTGCACACAGTAAGCGCTCAATAAATACGATTGATTGATTGATCCATTCCCTGGACCCGCTCCCTTGGGGTGTTGGGCAGAGGCGAAGTTGAGCCCCAGAGAACCAAACATCAGGGTGATCTAATACAGCTCCTTCCAGCCGCCCCGTATGCCCTATTTCTTCTCTCCATCTTCTTTCCCCCACCCCACTAGTGTGTATGCACCAGTAAAAATGCACTCCTTATGGCCAGGAATCATGTCATTCGATGATAAGCGGTGCAGCCTGGCGGATAGAGCACGGGCCCGGAACTCGGAAGGTCACGGGTTCTAATCCCCGCTCTGCCACTTGTCTGCCGTATGACCTTGGGGAAGTCACTTAATAGTAATAATAATAATGGCATTTGTTAAGCGCCTACTATGTGCAAAGCACTGTTCTCAGCGCTGGGTGACAAGGTGACAAGATTGTCCCACGTGGGGCTCCCAGTCTTCAGCCCCATTTTACAGATGAGGGAACTGAGGCCCAGAGAAGTTAAGTGACTTGCCCAGCGTCACACAACTGGCGGAGCCGGGGTGTGAACCCACGACCTCTGACTCCAAAGCCCGGGCTCTTTCCACTGAGCCGCGCTGCTTCTCAACTTCTCTGTGCCTCAGTTACCTCGTCTGTAAAACGGGGATTGAGACTCGGAGCCCCACTTGGGGCAGGGACTGGGTCCAGCCCGAGTTGCTCATATCCACCCCAGTACTTCGTACGGTGCCTGGCACGTAGTAAACGTTTAACAGATACCACAGTTATTGGTATTATTACAGTGCCTGGCACATAGTAGAGACTTTAAAAATACCATTATTATTATTGTATCAATAATATAATACACCATGAAGATCAAGGTACCTGAGGTACAGAGAAGCAGCATGGCTCAGTGGAAAGAGCCCGGGCTCTGGAGTCAGAGGTCATGGGTTCAGATCCCGGCTCTGCCAATTGTCAGCTCTGTGACTTTGGGGAAGACACTTCACTTCTCTGGGCCTCAGTTCCCTCATCTGGAAAATGGGGATTAAGACTGTGAGCCCCCGTGGGACAAGCTGATCACCTTGTAACCTCCCCAGCGCTTAGAACAGTGCTTTGCACATAGCGCTTAATAAATTTCCATCATTAATTAATTAATTAATCAATTAATCAAGAAAAGTTGTTGATCCATTTCAACTTTTTGTGTTGCCTCCCATTTTTCACCATAGGGGGTATAAACTGACTTCCCATTTTATGAACAGCCCCTAAAATTAAGCATTTTGGAACCTAATCTGGGCTCACTCAGTCATTTTTTGAGCACATACTGAACGCAGAGCACTGTACTAAGCACTCGGGAGAGCACGACGCGACAGAGTCAGTAAACACCTTCCCTGCCCGCAAAGAGCCGACAGCCTAGATGGGGAGGCAATCATCAGATCCTACAGTGGGGGAAACGAGCAAAGTACGATCAGATTGATTAAATGTGGGTGTTTTATCAGCAAGTGCTTAGTACAGTGCTGTTGGTACAATAAATACCATGGATTGATAATGGCGTTGTGGCTCTGAATTCCCGTTAGCATCAAGAAGACTGCATGTAATGAGGATCATGTGGCTGGGGAGGAGAGAAGTCAGAGCTCATAATTCTTTTCTGCCGTCTCTCTCTGTACGATACCTGGTTTTTGAAGATCGGTCCATCGTTGATATTTATTGAGCACTCGCTGGGCGAGTGGAAGAGCGCAGTGCGATAGCCGGTAGACACATCCCCTCCCACAAGGAGCTTACAGTCTACCGGAAAAGACCGGAGGTAAAATAAATGACACATTGGTACGTGGGTGCCGAGGGTGGGTGTGAATTTAGCATTTAGGGACTGTCTCTATATGTTGCCCACTTGTACTTCCCAAGCGCTTAGTACAGTGCTGTGCACACAGTAAGCGCTCAATAAATACGATTGATTGATTGATTGATTTTAAAGTCTGCTAGGCCAAGCGCATAGGCGACACAGAAGGGAGAGGGAGTAGAGGAAATGAGGATTTAATCGGGGAAGGCCTCTGGAGGAGACGCGATTTGAAGTCGGAGAGAGTGGTGGCTTCGGATATAAAGTGGGGGGAGAGTCCCAGGTGAGAGGCAGGATGATGGAGAGGGGGCGTTCCAGGAGGCGATGAATGGGCAAGCCGACTGAGTGGCTTAATAATAATACTAATAACGATGGCATTTATTAAGCGCCTACGATGTGCAAAGCACCGTACTAAGCGCTGGGCCTCTGGCGAGGAGTTTCCGTTGGACGCGGAAGTGGGCGGGCAGCTCCTGGAAGGTCTTGAGGAGTGTTGTACGGTGTGGGCTGCAGGGTGATCGCTTCTGCTTTGCATTTAGGGGGAAAAAAAAAAGGCCGCAAGTCATTTTGGTCACTTTCACAGCCCCAAAGCCGTGAAGAGGAGAGCGATTGTGGGGGTTGTCTGGGTGGCGTATGCCGGGAGAGCCTGGCACTTGGGAAGAATGAGCCGTTGTCTCCCTCAGTAGCCGCGCTTGTGGACGAGAGACCCCGCTGTTGGTTCCGACATCTCGAGCCCCGTAGAAATGTTACCGCGAGGGGAACCACTTTTAAAGCTCATTTTTGAGGCAGGCATTCCAGGCTCCAATGGGGTTTTTTCCCTAGCCATCCCTGTGGCTAGTCTTCAGCACTTACTACATGCTGAAGATATCATAGATCATAGATATCATAGATAAACCCTGATCTATGTGCTGAGTAGGTTCAGGAGATTAAGCCTGCTCTTAGTTTGGAGCGGGGGGACTGATAGTTCTTTCAGATGGGATTTGTTAAGTGCTTATTTGGTAGTTACACGACGAGCACAGTTTCTGAATTGCGTCTTGGGTGGCGGAAACCCCTTCGACTTGGGCTTTATCCCTGCAAATTCGGGTTCTTAGCTTTAGTGTTCTCATTCAGCTCCGCCAATTAATTTAATTAATAATGGCATTTATTAAGCGCTTACTGTGTGCCAAGCACTGTTCTAAGCGCTGGCGGGGGGATGCAAGGTGATCAGGTTGCCCCACGGGGGGCTCACAGTCAACCCCCTTTTTCCAGATGAGGTAACTGAGGCACAGAGAAGTGAAGTGACTTGCCCAAGGTCACACAGCTGGCAGTTGGTGGAGCCAGGATTTGAACCCATGACCACTGACTCCAAAGCCCGGGCTCCTTCCATTGAGCTGTATGACTTTGAGCAAGTCACTTCACTTCTCTGTGCCTCAGTTACCTCATCTGGAAAATGGGGATTAAGATTGTGAGCCCCCCTTGGGACAACCTGATCACCTTGTAATAATAATAATAATAATTATTGGGGAAATGGGTGCTTTTGTTTCCTAAATCCTGATGAGTATGTCGTTTTCACTTGGGAATGCCTTTGGTATTCCCTTTACGGTCTCTTTCATCTATATCTTCTCTTGTACTTCCCAAGCACTTAATACGGTGCTCTGCACACGGTAAGCGCTCAATAAATACAATTGAGTGAATGACTGTCCCCCACCCTTAGACTGTAGTAAGCTCGTCGTGGGCAGGGAACGTGTCCTTTTATTGTTGTACTGTACTGCTCTCCCAAGCGCTTAATACGGTGCTCTGCGCACATTAAGCGCTCAATAAATAGGATTGAATATTCAATCATTCATGAATTCAATGAATGAGTGAGTGAATACTGAGATAATTGGTTGTGTATCACATGCCCGGTCTTCTCTCAGCCTCTTCCTCCTTCCACCCTTTCAGTTCCCCAATGCTGAAGACTAGTCTTGTTCTGCTTTTTCAACCGCCCACAGTGCTTAGATCAGGGCTGTGCACACAGGGGCCACTATTTTTGCGTAACTACTAGCTTGGCATTCACTGGTTTGATTTTTCTTGGCTTTTTTTATTTTCTTTTAAGCTCACAGTGCACTGCCGTGTTGGGGAAATGGGTGTTTTTTTTCCTAAATCCTCATGAGTATGTCACTTTCACTCGGGAATGCCTTTGGTATTCCCTTTACGGTCTCTTTCATCCATATCTTCTCTTGTACTTCCCAAGCGCTTAGGACAGTGCTCTGCACACGGTAAGTGCTCAATAAATCCGAGCGAATGAGTGAATGAATGAATCTTCTAGTTCCCGTTTTGGAAAAGCCAAAATTAAAGATGGTTTTCCAGGAAGCGGCGGGAATGTCCAGGAATCAGCGAGATCAGTGATTTGTTTTTGCAAGGGTCACTTGGTTGCTCATGGAAAGGATAAAGAAAGGCTGGAAACTTTTTAGTAAAGGGGCAAGATAGTTATTTATCTCATTGCCTGCCTTCCCCTATAGACCGTAAGCTCGTTGCGGTCAGGGAATGTGCCTAGTGGAGACAGCACAGGCCTGGAGGTCTAATCCCACACGTTGGCTGTGGGACCTTTGGCAGGTTACTTAACGCCTCGGGGCCTCAGTCCCCTCGTCTGTAAAATGGGGATTAAGACCGCGTCCAGCCTGATTACCTCGTATCTCCCCAAGCGCTTAGTACAGTGCTCTGATGCAGGGCGACGCTGAGCAGGCCAGTTGGGCCCGTGGCTGGCGGTGAGATCGGTGGTCAGGCTCTGTGCGTTTTATCCTCTCAAGAGCAAGGGGCACGATCGTCGGCGTGATTGTTATCAATAAATGGGGAAAGAGAAGAACGGGGGGGAGCCTGTGGTTCGCTCATCTCGAAAACTGAGTTGTCTTTACCCGGAGTGGATTCGGCTGGGGGAGGGATTTCCCGCTTCCCCCCTCCATCATCATCATCGTGAATCGTATTTATTGAGCGCTTACTGTGTGCAGAGTACACAAGTACTAAGCACTTGGGAAGTACAAGTTGGCAACATATAGAGACAGTCCCTACCCAACAGTGGGCTCACAATCTAAAAGGGGGAGACAGAGAACAAAACCAAACATACTAACAAAATAAAATAAATAGAATAGATATGTACAAGTAAAATAAGTAAATAAATAGAGTAGCAAATATGTACAAACATATATACATATAAACAGGTGCTGTGGGGAAGGGAAGGAGGTAAGATGGGATGGAGAGGGGGACGAGGGGGAGAGGAAGGAAGGGGCTCAGTCTGGGAAGGCCTCCTGGAGGAGGTGAGCGCTCAGTAGGGCCTTGAGTTCTCCAGCAGACCTTGAGTTCGGACCGATGTGCCGCTCGACAGCCCTTGGTTCATTTGCTGAGTCGGATTTGTCAATTATAATAATAATAATAATGATGGCATTTGTTAAGCGCTTACTTTCATTCATTCATTCATTCAGTCATATTTATTGAGCGCTTACTGTGTGCGCTTGGGAAGTACAAGTTGGCAACGTATAGAGACACGGTCCCTACCCAGCAGTGGGCTCACAGTCTAGAAGGGGGCGAAGCACTGTCCTAAGCCCTGGAGGGATATAAGGTGATCAGGTTGTTCCACGAGGGGCTCACAGTCTTCATCCCCATTTTACAGATGAGGTAACAGTCCCAGAGAAGTGAAGTGACTTGCCCAAAGTCACACAGCTGACCCACTGTTGGGTAGGGACCATCTCTATATGTTGCCAACTTGTACTTCCCATCATTATTATTATTCTTATTCTTATTCTTCTTATTCTTATTATCATTATTATTATTATTATTATGTGGCGGAGCCGGGATTAGAACCCAGGTCCTCCTGGCTCCCAGACCCGTGGTCTTCCCACTAGGCTACGCTGCTTATATGCGCCAAGTTGAATAAATGTTTCTACTCTGAACTCAGTGGATGGTCAGATCAGTTTGGAAAATTTAGTTTTTCCTGTTCCCGGACTAAAGCACCAGCTTTGTCGCTCTGACCGTTACCAGTAGAAATCAGTCTGTCCCACAGCGGGCACAATCCCCCAAGCTAGCTTCCAATCAATCAGTCAATCAGTCATATTTATTGAGCGCTTACTGTGTGCAGAACACTGTACTAAGCGCTTGGGAAGTCCAAGTTGGCAACATCTAGAGATGGTCCCTACCCAACAGTGGGCTCACAGTCTAGAAGGGGGAGAGAGAGAACAAAACCAAACGTATTAACAAAATAAAATAAATAGAATTTATTTATTATTTATCCACCATATGGATTATGTTTCTATGGAACAGGAGGACGTATAGGCGCTATCCATTTTTTTAAGATGCCGTTCGCATCCATTTTGGGTCCCAGAATCATTTTTAGACAACGGGCTGGCCCCGGTCCCTAAGGAACAGTTGCGTCCTGAAAATCGCCGCCTCAGTTCCTCCTTCTGAAATTTATTTCAGTGTCTGTTATCCCCACTGGACTGCAAGCTCCTTGAGGGCACGGATGCAGTCTACCAACAGCGTAGCTCTTAATGGACAGGGAACAGGGCTACCAGTTGTGATACTTTGTGCTCTCCCAAGCGCATAATGACAAAGCTCTGCACCCAGGAAGCGCTCAATAAATGCCGTGGATGGGTTGATTCTGCCCAGTCAGAACTCGGTAAATGCCATTAATTGATTTGATGAAACATTGTATTTCTCCAAGAACAATGTTATACATGGGGGCAGGAGTTGGTTCCTGGACCAAGGCCCGATACTCCATTCCTCCCAAAATGACTCAGAATTTTGTCCTCAATTGATCCTAGATGAGCAGCATTAATATATTTCCCTGAACAATTACGTATTTATATAGTACGTAGAAATCATAGAGATGTAAAAATGAAATGCAGTATTCAGTGCACAGCCACCTCACCTCCAAATGACTGAAAAACCAGCCGAACTCCAAACCTTTCTTTTTATTTTTAATTTTCAAAAAGAACGGTCTCCTGGGTAGGTTTACTGGGGGACGTTTCCCCTTAAAGTGGGGTCCCTCGTCACCTGCAGCTTGTGAGCACCCCCCAACCCCGACCGATAATCGGGTCGGACGCGGCTCCTGCCCCCCGCACAGTCTAAGCAGGGAGGAGAACGGGTGGCGATGAGGAAACCGAGGCCCAGAGAAGTTCAGTGACTGGCCCAAGGTTACCCAACAATGATTAGCTACCACAACAGAGCCTGCCTCCCCACAGTGGACCACAGACAGGACGTCTCTCTGATTTAGAATCTAATTCTCACACTAATACCTGAGTCCAATCCCCAAGGAAAAAAAAAAGGCAACAGTGCCGTATCATAAAAGAGAGAGGCTGTTACGTGCTTTTCTGGTCGGCCCCTGCTAAAATCTCCCTGCCAGTCCATCATTTTCACTCCTGAATTGCCAATTATTTCTAAATAACGAATGCGGTCTCACCACCCTTGTGTGTCTTTTCCTTAATTAATCTACTCACCAAGCCGAGATAAATTTCGAGCACTTTCCAGGCGCGGAGAGTTGTACCGAGGACTTCGAGGAGTTCAGGGGACACTGGACAGGCACGATCTCTGCCCTCAAGACACTTGGAGTCTAGCGGGGGGAGGCAGACCCTAAAGTAAATAAAAAACCTGAGGAAGAACAGGGATCCGTTTGCAGACGAACCCAATGTCTGCATCTGCGGTATTTCATCTTGAAAAAAAGACCCACTGGAGTTTTGAGTTCATTTTAATTTAAAGGTGAATAATTGTTCATGCTCAGAGCAACGGAACTTGTAACGATATTGGTCTGAATATAGGGAAGAGCTTTTCCCTTTCTCTCCTTCCCTTTTCAGTATTATAATAATACTGATAATAATCGTGGTGCTTTTTAAGCACTTACTATGTCCCAAGCACTCTTCTGAGCGCTGAGGTAGATATATGGCAGTCAGTTTGGACACTTTTATCGATAAAAGAATGGGAAGCAGCGTGGCTCGGTGGAAAGAGCACGGGCTTTGGAGTCAGAGGTCATCGCCTAGTACAGTGCTCTGCACACAGTAAGCGCTCAATAAATGCTATTGAATGAATGAATCCGGGCTCCGCCACTCGTCAGCTGTGTGACTTTGGGCAAGTCACTTAACTTCTGTGGGCCTCTGTTCCCTCATCTGTAAAATGGGGATTAAGACCGTGAGCCCCGCGTGGGACAACCCGATCACCTTGTAACCTCCCCAGCGCTTAGAACAGTGCTTTTCACTTAGTAAGCGCTTAATAAATGCCATTATTATTATTATTATTATTATTATTATTATTATTATCTAAGTCGGGTTAAAGGTGGTCAGATGTGCTAGCTTCTGTCTCCGCTTCATTATCATTATTATAATTATCTATCCCAGCGCTGGGGTAGATACAAGTTAATCAGGTTGGACACAGTCCCCGTCCCACACAGGGCTCAGACTCTTAGCCCCATTTTTCCCATGAGGTCACCGAGGCCCAGAGAAGTGAAGCGACTTGCTCAGGGTCACCCAGCAGACTCGTGGCAGAGCCGGGATTAGAACCCAGGTCCTTCTTACTGCCCGGCCCCTGTTCTATCCACTAGACCACGCCGCCTGCATGTGAGTCGGTCCGGTAGCTTCTTGAAGTTAGTTGCCGTCACTCCCCCGCAAGGGGAAGCGTCCTCCTCCCGGTTCTCCGCCTGGCACTCATGGCCACTCATCTTATCCTCCCTCAACTGCCACCTCCCCGCTTTCCTCTCCGGGGTCCTTCATGCCACTCTGCTGCCCAGATCGTTTTTTTGTTGTTGTTGAAAAATCATTCTGCTCTCCCCTCCTCACTGCCTGCAAACCTCCCATGGGGTCACTGAGGCCCAGAGAAGTGAAGCGACTTGCTCAAGGTCACCCAGCAGACTCGTGGCAGAGCCGGGATTAGAACCCAGGTCCTTCTCACTGCCCGGCCTCTGTTCTATCCACTAGACCACGCCGCCTGCATGTGAGTCGGTCTGGTAGCTTCTTGAAGTTAGTTAGCGTCACTCCCCCGCAAGGGGAAGCATCCTCCTCCCGGTTCTCCACCTGGCACTCATGGCCACTCATCTTATCCTCCCTCAGCTGCCACCTCCCCGCTCTCCTCTCCGGGGTCCTTCATGCCACTCTGCTGCCCAGATCGATTTTTTGTTGTTGTTGTTGAAAAATCATTCTGCTCTTACCTTCCCACTGCCCACAAACCTCCAGGGGTGGCCCAGCCCTCTCAGCATGAAACAGAAACTCCTCCTCACCTACTGCTCGGTCAATCCTCTCCCCATAACCGATCCTTGCTCCTCGCCCACCGCAACTCAGCCTGCCCGTTTCGCTTCAGTACCAGCCTTCTCTCCTCTCCTTTCTCTCCCCGTCGACCCCTCGCTCACATCCTGCCTCCTGCTTGGAATTCCCTCCCCTTCACATCTCCCTTCAAAGCCCTACTGAGAGCTCCCCTCCTCCAGGAGGCCTTCCCACACTCCCTCTCCTCCCCCTCCCCATCCCCCCCCGCCTTACCTCCTTCCCCTCCCCACAGCACCTGTCTATATGTATATATGTTTGTACGGATTTATTACTCTGTTACTGTATTTTATTTGTACATATTTATTCTATTTATTTTATTTTGTTAATATGTTTTGTCTTGTTGTGTCTCCCCCTTCTAGAGTGTGAGCCCACTGTTGGGTAGGGACCATTTCTATATGTTGCCAACTTGGACTTTGCAAGCGCTTAGAACAGTGCTCTGTACACAGTAAGCGCTCAATAAATACAATTGAATGGATGAATGAATGAATCTGACAGTCCACCACCACACCCCCACCTGTAAAACCCGACCAGAATCACATCTCCTGGAAACCTCTCATTTCTCCACCCTCTTTTCCCTCCCTACTGTTTCATGAACTTAGTCCTGCCCTCTAACCGCTTAGGGTCTCAATCCACCTCCCCACGCTTACTGCATTTATGTACACATGTCCTCACGCCTTGTGTGTCTTACCTTCCTGTCATTTATTGTAACGTCTTTCTCCCCTACTCGACTTTAAGCTCCCAGCGGGCAAGAACTGTGTCCAGTCATCAGACTTTCCCAAGTGTTTAGCACTATCCTCTTGTGGTCAGGGAACCTACCAACTCTGTTCCACTCTCCCAAGCGCTCAGTACAGTGCTCTGCACACAATCAGCAAGCAATAAATATGATGGAAAGATCAACTCTACTGTATCGATCTTTTCCATGCACTTAGTATGGTGCCCTGCTCCAGTGAAGGCCCAGTAAGCATCATTCATTTAGTCATATTTATTGAGGCACTTACTGCATGCAAAGCACTGTACTAAGCGCTCGGGAGAGTATGATGTGACAACAGACACATTGATAGGCTAAAGAAATTCAATTGATTGATTGAACAATGAGAGGGGAGGCAGACTGGGGAAACTCAGGTATAGATCGGGTAATTCTGTTAATCATTTCCTAAAATGCATTATCGGTCTTCCGTGGCATTTATGATGGCTTTAGGGAGAAAGGGCAAGAGGGTGACTCCCAAATAATTGGTTTAATATTCGACGTAAGAAGTGATGGAAGTGCAGTACATTTAATTATCGGAAGAGTATGGGAATGGGTCGAGCGGGGAAAACATGTTTTTAAAAGTCTAGAGCATAGGTGGCCTCTGAAAATGTTCCTTAACATCAGTACAACCTGAAAATTTCAATAGTTTTCATAAAAGGTAATGTGGCCAAACAGAACTTTAATTATTAACATTGCCCTGAAATCAGGATAGCTAAATTTAAGAGGGGGAGTTGGGTACAAGAAAGACCCTCTCATTAAGTTCCTCTTAGTGCAAGCCTAGTTTTCCATTCCTCCCTGGAAGTCACACTTGTCTCCCTTTTCCATGACTCCTTTCAGATCAGTTTTGCACCCGAGAAGATGGCCTTCTAAACAGAGACATGGCTCAATTTTAATTAGGAATGAAAGGAGTGCATTTGGGTTCCTCCCAACATCCAGCAGTTGTAGCTGCTAAATTAATCTATAAGGACACCTGGGAACCCTCTGCCTTCTAGACGGAAAGCTCCTCGTGGGCAGGGATTGTGGCTGTGTGGTCTTCTCTCAAGAGCTCAGCTCTGCACAGAGTAAGCACTCAATAAATACCTTCCATTGTCCACCCAGATGCTAAAAACATGGGAGACAATTAGATGACTTCTCCAGCTTCTTTGGAAACAAATGCCTTGGGTCCTTCTCGATTGAATGTGGGTGTCCGGCCTGCAATCAATAAGCTATATACAGAGGCTCTGGCAGCTACACTCTTAAAAATTCAAACATAAACCTATTTTTTTTTGGTATTCGCTAAGTGCTTGTTGCAATCAGTAAGCTATATACAGAGGCTCTCGCAGCTACACTCTTAAAAATTTAAACATAAACCATTTCTTTTTTTTGGTATTTGCTAAGCGCTCACTATGTGCCAGGCACTGTACTAAGAGCTAGGGCTGATACAAGCTAAACAGGTTGGACAGAGTCCCCGACCCACGTGGGTCTCACAGTCTGAGTCGGAGGAAAGGTTTATTCCCCATTTTACAGATGGAGGTGACTCAGGCACGGAGAAGTTGAGCGACTTGCTGATGGTTACACAGCTGACGTGTGGAGGGGCCGGGATCATTCATTCATTCATTCAATCGTGTTTATTGAGCGCTTACTGTGGGTAGAGCACTGTACTAAGCGCTTGGGAAGTCCAAGTTGGCAACATCTAGAGACGGTCCCTACCCAACAGTGGGCTCACAGTCTAGAAGACTGTTCTGGTCTGTAATCCCAAGGCGAGATCCCTGCTCTCCTTCATGGAGCAGATAACACCGGAGAGCTTCCGAAATTCTACCATTTCTCTCTGAGGTAACAGAAGCTGCGGGGCTCAGTGGGAAGAGCACGGGCTTTGGAGTCATGGGTTCGAATCCTGGCTCCGCCACATGTCTGCTGTGTGACCTTGGGCAAGTCACTTCACTTCTCTGAGCCTTAGTGACCTCATCTGTAAAATGGGGATGAAGACTGAGCCCCACGTGGGACAACCTGATCACCTTGCATCCCCCCCCCCCAGCGCTTAGAACGGTGCTTTCCACATAGTAAGCGCTCAATAAATACGATTGAATGAATGAGTGGTTCCTGGAGCTTCATGTAGGGAAGCAGCGTGGCGTAGTGGCTAGAGCACGGGAGTCAGAAGGTCGTGGGTTCTAATCCCACGCACCGCCACTTTCATTCATTCATTCGATCGTATTTATTGAGCGCTTACTGTGTGCAGCGCTTGGGAAGTCCAAGTTGGCAACAACTGGAGACAGTCCCTACCCAACAGTGGGCTCACAGTCTAGAAGGGGGACACTCGTCTGCTGTAGGACCTCGGACAAGGGGCTTCACTTCGCTGTGCCTCGGTTACCTCATCTGTAAAACGGAGCATGAGACTTTGAGCCCCATGTGGGACAGAGACCTTGTCCAACCTGACCGTGTCCACCCCAGGGCTTAGGAACGTGCCTTGCCCCCCAATAAGCGCTGAACAAATGCCACAATTATCATTCAGGAGCCAAGAATAGTAGAGACAAGCCCCAGCAGCTGTCTTCACGGGAAAGCCATGTCAGTCCAAAGGGCCGGGCAGAATCGACCAAAGCTCACCTGTCGAAAGAGTGCGATAATTGGATGCGGTGTGCTGTGAATAGTAAAATGTCAATGTCCCAATTGCAAACTGTTCTTGGCGAGGTTTAATTGGCCGTTATCCTTGTGTGGCCTTTCCCGGGACCTCACCTTGCCAGTGTCCCATCAGGGTGTGCTGTTGGATTTCTGTTCGCGTGTGATTCTGTGAATTATTTCTGCCACTACTACTAATAATAATGATAATGGCATTTATTAAGCGCTTACTATGTGCAAAACACTGTTCTAAGCGCCGGGGTAGATACAAGGTAATCAAGTTGCCCCACGTGGGGTTCACAGACTTCATCCCCATTTTCCAGGTGAGGTAGCTGAGGCCCAGAGAAGTTAAGTGGCTTGCCCAAAGTCACACAGCTGACAAGTGGCAGAGCCGGGATTTGACCCCATGACCTCTGACCCCAAAGCCCGGGCTCTTTCCACTGAGCCACACTGCTTCTCTACCGCCGCGTCTCCCAGATGGGCACGTCCGTCTGGTGCTGTCAGCCTGCCGCAGCCACGAAGACGCTGGCGGGGTTGCGAGACATCGGTCTGTCAGTCGTATTTATTGAGCGCTTACTGTGTGCAGAGCACTGTACTAAGCACTTGGGAGAATACAATAGAGCAATCAACACAACGAGCTGACAGTCTGAAAGGAGCGTAGAATCTAGAGGGACTCTCCAACACCAGGAGACGTAAATTGATAGAAATAGAAGAGTTAAGGGGCTAGATATAAGAAATAGTTAAGAGAACAAGACACTACGTAACTTTCAGCCCTCACTGCAGATTATTATCCTTGCGTCTGTCACCAGGGCAAGCTAGAGTTGGAAACGTTGAATGAGAAAAACGCAGTTGAAAACGAAGCATCACCAAATCCACTTTTCTCCTTTCCCTCCTCCCCACACCCCCTGATTTTCACTCCCACTCTAAGAACAAGTGAGAACAGAAGTAGGTGCCACATAATTGGAGAACCGTGGGTTGGGTTGGGTTTTTTTTTTTTTTTGAAGCTGTTTTTAATTGAGAGAGAAGTTGAGTTCTTAGGAAGATGAATTATTTTGTTCCCTGCGTTTGCCGATACATTGGCATTCTAGGTCAGTATGGTTTTTTTCCCCTTCATAATTGTTCACTGAACTACCGTAAGATAAATGAATATATTGAAAATCTTTGTATTCTGTGAGGGCCCACAATCTTAAGCAGGGGTCTGGGAGTTCGGGGACCTGGGTTCTAATTCTGGTTCTGTCACTTGCCTGCCGTGGGACCTGGGGCAAATCACTCCTCTGGGCCTCAGTTTTCTCAGCTGTAAAGTGGGGATTCAGTTTTCTCTCTCATTTAGACCGTGAACCCCATGTGGGACAAAGGACTATGTCCAACCTATCTTGTATCAACCCTACCGTTCATGTATTTATTTATTTTGCTTGTACATATCTATTCTATTTATTTTATTTTGTTAGTATGTTTGGTTTTGTTCTCTGTCTCCCCCTTTTAGACTGTGAGCCCACTGTTGGGTAGGGACTGTCTCTATATGTTGCCAACTTGTACTTCCCAAGCGCTTAGTACAGTGCTCTGCACACAGTAAGCGCTCAGTAAATACGATTGATGATGATGATGATGAGTGCTTAACTAGTACCATTATTATTAATATTATTTCTTATGATTATTACTGACTGTCCCTCTTGTACGTGAGAGACTAAAATATACTGCTCTTTTAGAGTATATCGATTTAGATTGGAGTGAGATGGTCTTTGCTGTTTTCTTCAAGGGTAAAAACGTGATGGCAGACGTCTCTTTTTATTTTTTCCTTTTCAAAGAGGTTGCCGGTTGCTAAATCCTTGCTTTTGTAGCAATGATAATCATTTAGCGCTTGGTACAAAGCACTGGGGAGAAAAAAAGATACATAGGTGAGAACTAGTCAAGTTGGGGATGACAGGCGCAATTGAAAAGATGAAGCCAATATAAGTAGAAAAACAGCGTAAAAGACACATCAGAATTCAGCAGATCGGTTGATAAAGGGGACTGGGCCCAGTCAGAATCAAAAAACTTCCTCAAACGTGTGGGATTGGGCTGCCACAAGCCCAGGGCATCTTCGGGGCAAGAGCCCTGGGAGACATCGGGGGAGGTTCTTCAAGATTGAGGAAATCCTTGTTCTGAGAGACCCCTCAAAGTTGAATGAATGTTTGGAGTCAGCCAGTGATTTCAAACTTCTGCTTTCAACCTCTCAAAGAGAACGTACTCGTTGCTGGTTGCATCGTTAGAGCCGAGGTACGCAATACGAATGCAGTCTCGGTGTGTCCTGACCTTATTCATTCAATCATATCTATTGAGCGTTTACTGGGTGCAGAGCACTGTACTAAGCACTTGGGAGAGTACAATATAAGAATAAACAGACACATTCCCTGTCCACAGTGAGCGGGGGAGGCAGACGTTTTATAAAAATAAATAAATTACAGATCTGTACATCTGGGAAGGAGGAAGATCAAAGGGAGCAAGTCAGGGCGACGCAGAAGGGAGTGGGAGAAGAGGAAAGCCTATTTAGGGAAGACCTCCGGGAGGAGATATGCCTTCATTAAGGCTCTGAAGGAGGTGGGAAAGAGCAGTCATCCGTCGGATCCGTACAGGGAGAATTAGAGGGAAAGAGGTCCTCTAGGTGGAGGGAAGGAACTGGCCCTCAAACAACCACCGATGCTTATTGAGCGTTCACTGTGGGGAGAGACCTGAAATAGGCGCTTGGAAAAGGACAATCCGATAGAGTTGGTAGGCACGATCCCTTTGTCCACGAATGGTTATCGAGAGTTTTGGGCTTGACCGTTGGAAATATGTCCAGAGATCTGCTGTCCACCCAAAGCTGGATCATATTCTGGAGCTGAGGGTAAAGGTCCTTTCAGCAAGCATTCGTATGACTATGGTAGTTGTTAAGTGCATTTTATGTGTATTGAGGTTCAGTGTCTTCTGCAGTTGGCAGAAACCACCAGTGCTTAACTGGATCGTTTTATTAATATATGTACACATATATACATATATGCCTATGTACAGTATATATATGTACATGTAAATATGTGCATATATATTGTACATAGGTATATATATTACATTGTGTGTGTATATAGGTACACATGTGCGTATGCATGTATGTATAGGTACATATATACACAATGTAATTTATAATGAGAAGATTCTGAGGTCACTAGTTTGTTTATATTCCTGTATATTACGAAATTACATAGACCACTCATTCATTCAATCATATTGAGCGCTTACTGTGTGCAGACCACTGTACTAAGTGCTTGGAAAGGACAGTTCAGCAACAAATAGAGACAATCCCTACCCAACGACAATCCCTACCCAACAAATTTTGTACACAGCAGACCCTTGTTCAATGCCACTAATCCCGGTGATAACGATACAAGCGTTCCAGGCGGGGTTTGGCCTTTTCGAGTGTGATCTGGTTAGAGCACAGTGGACAAATAGAGGAACAGGATCACCACAATATGGATCTCCATAGGACGTTGTGCAATAAATTGTGCATTGCTCAATGCGGCTCTGCTGGGAATGCTGTGATAAGCAGATGACAGGATCATGTGGTAACCCTGTCATCTAGTCAGTAGCATTGCAGAGGGAACCAGTTGCAACTGTTAAAGCTTATTATTTTCTAGAAACCATCCTCAAGCATTTGTGAACTTGTAAAGTCGAGTAGCCCACTTGGTTTTCGCCTTCTGAAACTTCATAAAAGCTTTTTTCATTTTTCACAATCTTTTGAGTGGCCCACGGTGTGATAGAAGTCATGTATTATTGTTTCAAACTAACTTGCCCCCGACCCACCTTAGTTCCCATTGAAATACCTGTTAATGAAATATGATTTTTTTGAAAAACATGGAGGCTTGCAGGAGTGCAACTGTGCTATTTTAGGAGGAAGCCCTGTATGTAGAATATCTTTTGAACCATCTCTTAGTAAAAACAAGAATTTAAGACATAATGATGATGGTGATAGAATTTATTAAGTTCTTATTAGGGGCCTACCCCTGGGATAGCTACAAGGTATTTTCTTCATATTGAAAATGGACCAGAAACACCAGAGAAATTTACACAGCTAGAGCATGTTGAATGGAATGTTGCTTTTAATTTAATTAAAAGTGAGTTAGAAAAGAGAGCCCTCAAATTTACAGCTCTAGCCAGCCAATGAGATAATTGAATTTTACTTCAGAACGAGAATTCAGTTTTGGAGTTCCGGTTCTTGGTCTATTTCTGTTGGAGCCGAAATAAGAAAAGCAGTGAGAAGAACCAAATTATAGAATGATTTTCCTCTTTCGCCCATGCAGAACAGGAATACTGTCATTTTTGTTGTTGTCGTTGAGCAGAACCCAGTTAAAAGAAGGGGCAGCTCTCGATCAATGCTATTTATTGAGCGCTTGCTGTGTGCAGAGCACTGGACTGACCGCTTAGGAGAGTACAGTATGCCAGGCTTGGCAGAGACACATTCCCTGCCCACAAGGAGCTTACGGTCTAGAGGAGGAGAATTTCAGGATGGTAAGAGCAGCGTGGCCTGGGAGTCGAAAGGATCTGAGTTCTAATCCCGGCTCCTCCACGTGTCTGCTGTGTGACCTTGGGCCAGTCACGTCATTTCTCTGTGCCTCAGTTACCTCATCTGGCTAAGGGGGATCAAGACCGTGAGCTCCACGTGGGACACGGACCGTGTCCAACCTAATTATCTTGTATCTACGCCAGGGTTTAGTACAGACCATGGCACAGTGAGTGCTTAACAAATACTATTTAAAAAATGAAACAAAAATCCTGTGAGCCCTGTGTGGGACAGGGACTGTGTCTGACCCAGTTAGCTTCTATCTTTCCCAGTACTTTATGCAGTGCTTGGCACATAGTAAGCAAATGCCCCGATCATTATTATTAATAATTCGAAGAGAACTTGGATGCCAACTTGTACTTCCCAAGTGCTTAGTACAGTGCTCTGCACACAGTAAGCGCTCAATAAATACGATTGATGATGATGATGATGGAAATTTTTTATAAGGAAAATAAAATACCAATCCATTGGGCGGTTTGAGCTCCACACCCCAGCTGTCTAGGAGTAAGAGGGAATATAAAGGCCAAGCACTGGGACCCGTCCCCACCCTCCCCTTCTGGAAGACGCGAGGCTTTATTCAGGCATCTGCTTGCTTCTAGGTGAGGAATTTAAAATTGGAGCACGAACAAGAGAAAAACAAGATCTTGTCAGAAGCCTTGGAGACGTTGGCCACCGAGCATCATGAGCTAGAGCAGTCTCTCGTTAAAGGCTCCCCTCCGCTCAGCATTCTTAGTGAAGAAGAGTTTTACGATGCGCTTTCGGGTAAGTAAAGGCTTCCTCCGGCCTGTCCGAGCGCCCGTCTTTCGTTGCCGTCCCAGTCCTCTTAACTAGCCCCGTAACCGATTTCTCTTTTCTTGGCTTGGGATCTTTATTTTCCCATACTCTCCGTCATCCCCGTGCTGCCTGTTCATTTTTTGCATGATACGAGCCAACTGGAAATAACCCGGCGGGGGATAGTTAGAGCGAAAGTCCAGGGAAGTGGAAGCAATGGATGAGGAAGGGCAAGAAAATTTTCCCTCGGTAAAACGGAAAGAGCACAGCCCTGGAGGTCAGACGACCTGAGTTCTAATGCCGGCTCTCTCACTTGCCTGCTGTGTTGCTTGGGGCAAGTCACTTCAGTTCCTCTGTGCCTCAGTTCCCTCTTCTGCACAATGGGGACTCAGTACCTGTTCTCCCTCCAAGACTGTGAGCCCAAGGGGGACTTGATTGCTTTGTATCTACCGTAGCGCTGATACAGTGCTTGGCACGTCGTAAGCGTTTAAATCTCATTATTATTATTATTGATATTGTCATTATTGGAGCAGGAGAGGGATTGGGGAAAGAAGAGGAAAGCTCGCCCCATCTTCGAAGCCCTCTTGAAATCTCCTCTCCTGCAGTCTTCCCCGATGAATCTTTCATCCTAAACACTAGTAAACTCTAAACCCCCTAGGAAACTCACAGCAGCCCCTCGCAGCCCATCTTAGGAGGCTTATTCCGAAGATAAGTACGACTCATGTACCTTGTCCCCTTTACCCTCTTCCTCCTGTCTGAAAGTGGTTTTAAAATTAGTCTCCGCCGATAGATGGTAAGCTGTTTACTTTAAGATAGGGATCATGTCTGTTCCTTCTCCCTCCCAATCAATCAATCAGTCAATCAGTGGTATTTCTTGAGCACTTACTGTGCACCGAGAGCTGTACTAAGTGCTTGGAGGAGAGTAAGGTATAGCAGAGTTGGTAAATATATTCCCCGCCCACAAGGAGCTTCCATTCTAGAGGGGAAGAAACTCCTACTTCGATTGTGAGCATCATATGACTGCCTGACTGACTTGTATCTACCCGAGTCCTTAGTAAAGTGCTTGGCACATAGTAAGCGCTTAACAGGTGCTGGTATTATCATTTTTCTTTACTCTGTTCTACTCATTCAAGCGCTTAGAAGAATTTTGAGCACCCAGGAGGTACTCAGTACACAGTACTGATGACTCCACCTCTCCTGCTTTCAAACCTGCCCACGTCTCTCATTCATTCGTCCATTCAAGCAGCGTGCGTGGCTCAGTGGAAAGAGCCCGGGCTTTGTAGTCAGAGGTCATGGGTTCAAATCCCGGCTCCGCCAATTGTCAGCTATGTGACTTTGGGCAAGTCACTGCACTTCTCTGGGCCTCAGTTCCCTCATCTGTAAAATGGGGGTGAAGACTGTGAGCCCCCCATGGGACAACCTGATCACCTTGTAACCTCCCCAGCGCTTAGAACAGTGCTTTGCACGTAGTAAGCGCTTAATAAATGCCATTATTATTATTATTATTATTATTATTATTATTATTCAATCGCATTTATTGAGCACTTCCTGTGTGCAGAGCACTGTACTAAGCGCTTGGAAAGTACAATTCGGCAGCAACTAGAGACGATCCCTACCCGACAACGGGCTCACGGTATAGAAGGGGGGAGATGGACGGCGAAACGAAACAAGTAGCCAGGCATCAATAGCGTCAGTATGAATAAATAGAATTATAGATATAGCCACACCATTAATAAAATAGAATAATAAATGTGGCCCTATATACACAAGTGCTGTGGGGCGGGGAAGGGGGGAGAGCAGAGGGAGGGAGCGGGGGCGACAGGGAGGGGAGGAGGAGCAGAGGAAAAGGGGGGCTCAGTCTGGGAAGGCCTCCCAGAGGAGGTGAACTTTCAGTAGGGCTTTGAAGGGAGGAAGTCTGCTAGTTTGGCAGATGTGAGGAAGGAGGACATGGTCCCTTTTAGACTGTGAGCCCACTGTTGGGTAGGGACTGTCTCTATATGTTGCCAATTTGTACTTCCCAAGCGCTTAGTACAGTGCTCTGCACATAGTAAGCGCTCAATAAATACGATTGATGATGATGATGATGATGGTCCTCTCTTGAACCCGTCACTCACTCTCTCACCCCCATCTCCTTTCTCACATTCCTATTCAAACTCCTGAAATTGTCAACCAGTTGTACTTACGGAGCCCTGATTGTGTGCAGAGCACTGTACTAAACGCTTGGGAGAGTACAAGATATGTATATATGTTTGTACATATTTATTACTCTATTCATTTATTTTCCTTGTACATATCTATTCTATTTATTTTATTTTGTTAGTATGTTTGGTTTTGTTCTCTGTCTCCCCCTTTTAGACTGTGAGCCCACTGTTGGGTAGGGACTGGCTCTATATGTTGCCAATTTGTACTTCCCAAGCGCTTAGTACAGTGCTCTGCACATAGTAAGCGCTCAATAAATATGATTGATGGTGATGATGATGATACAAGAGTGGGTAGACACGCCCCCTGCCCCCAACGAGCTTACAGTCTAGAGGGGGAGCCAGGCGTGAAGAGAAATAAATAAATTATGGCGATGGACATAAGTGCCCAGATTGAGCCCGCCCCTTCCTCTCCCCCTCCTTCCCCTCCCCACAGCACCTGGATATATGTATCTATATTTGGACGTATTCATTACTCTATTTTATCTGTACATATTTAGTCTATTTATTTTACCTAATATGTTTGGTTTTGTTCTCTGTCTCCCCCTTCTAGACTGTGAGCCCACGGTTGGGTAGGGACCGTCTCTCTGTGTTGCCAACTTGGACTTCCCAAGCGCTTAGTACAGTGCTCTGCACGGAGTAAGCGCGCAGTAAATATGATTGATGGATTGATTGATTAGTACAGTGCTGTGCACGCAGTAAGCGCTCAATAAATGCGATTGAATGAAGGAGTGAAGTGCCGTGGGGCTGAGAGGTGTGGGTGGATGCCAACCGCCCAACGAGGTCAGAACCAAGTGCCTAGACAATGCATCCTGGCTCTTCATTTCATGCTTGAAATGCTTCATTTCATTTCATTCATGAAGCAGTGTGGCTCAGTGGAAAAGAGCCCGGGCTTTGGAGTCAGAGGTCATGGGTTCAAATCCCGGCTCCGCCAATTGTCAGCTGTGTGACTTTGGGCAAGTCACTTCACTTCTCTGGGCCTCAGTTCCCTCATCTGTAAAATGGGGATTACAACTGTGAGCCCCCCGTGGGACAACCTGATCACCTTGTAACCTCCCCAGCGCTTAGAACCGTGCTTTGCACATAGTAAGCGCTTAATAAATGCCATCATTAATTAATTCATTTCCTCTTCCCCAGTTCCGTCCGTGACTCCTTGCAATCAGGTTTTGGGCCCCGTGGCAGCGTCTGACTTGTCCTCTCTAATGACCAACAGTGACCTCCTCATAGTCAAGTCCAGAGACCTTCCCCCTCCCTTTGATACCGCAGGCCACTTCCTCCGTCCGGAATCGCTGCCGTGTCTCTGTTTTGCTGACACGGTGCTGACTCGATGCCCCGCTACTTCTCCGAACGCGCTGTAGGTTCACCGACTGGCCCTTCGCCTGTCTGTAATCCCTTACCCTTGGACTTTCTGCCGTCAGCAGAAGCCGCGTGGCCTAGTGGCTCGAGCACGGGCCTGAGAGTCCGGAGGACCCGACGGTCTGCTGTGCCGTTTCACTTCTCTGGGCCTTGGTTGCTTCATCGGTAAAATGGGTAGTAAGACTGTGAGCCCCACGTGGGACAGGGACTCTGTCCAATCTGATCATCTGTATTTACCTCAGCACTTAGTACAGTGCCTGGCATATGGCAAGCACTCGTTCTCACCTGTCCCGCCGTCGACCCCCGGCCCACGTCATCCCCCGGGCCTGGAATGCCCTCCCTCCACACATCCGCCAAGCTAGCTCTCTTCCCCCCGTTAAAGCCCTACTGAGAGCTCACCTCCTCCAGGAGGCCTTCCCACACTGAGCCCCTTCCTTCCTCTCCCCTTCCTCCCCCCCCGCCCCACAACACCTGGATATATGTATATATGTTTGTACGGATTTATTCCTCTATTCATTTTATTTGTACATATTTATTCTATTTTATTTTGTTAATATGTTTTGTCTTGTTCTCCGTCTCCCCCTTCTAGACTGTGAGCCCACTGTCGGGTAGGGACCGTCTCTAGATGTTGCCAACTTGGACTTCCCAAGCGCTTAGTACAGTGCTCTGCACGCAGTAAGCGCTCAATAAATACGACAATGAATGAATGAATGAAAGCACTAAACAAATACCTTAAAAAGTAAGGTCATTAAGCGCTTACTGTGTGCAAAGCGCTCTTCTGACGCTCATTGTGGCCTAGTGGGTAGAGCCCGGGCTTGGGAGTCAGAGGACTTGGGTTCTAATCCCGAATCCACCGCTTGTCGGCCGTGTGATCTTGGGCGAGTCACGCCCCTTCCCTGGGCCTCGGTTTCTTCAGCTGTAAAATGGGGGTTCCAACCCTGTTCCCGCATAGACTGTGGGACCCGTGTGGGACAGGGACTGTCTGACCTGATTAGCTTAGGTCTACCCCGGTGCTTAGAGCAGCGTTGGACACGCAGGAGGTGCTTAACAAATACCGTCGTTATTGTTACATTAGCTCACAAGGCTGACCCCTGATGTGACGTAACTCCCTCCTGTTGCCTCATAGGAGCCCTCCGCTCAGCCGCCCGGCCCAGCCCACAAATTCTCCAGGCCCAAAACTGAACTCCTCATCTTCCCTCCCCAATCCTCTCTTCCTCTTAGCCTCTCCCAACACTGCTGACAGCACACCTCCCGAATCCTCATCTCCTCAGTGTCTCAGCTCTTCCATGCCAACTTCCTGCCAAATCCTGCCAGTTTCTCCCCACACAGCCTTTCCCAGATCCTCCTCTTCCCCTGCCTAGTCCCAGCTCTGATTCTCGCGGGGCGAGACTGTTGCTCTCAGTATTCTCCCTGGAGACTCTTTCTCTCACCGCCTTCCCTCCCTCCACCTCTCTCCCTCCGTTCCTCCCAAACAAACTTTTTAACTGTATCTCCCCCTCAACTCTCCCATCCCCAAACTCAAATCTGACAGACCACAGCTCTGTCCCTGTGTACAAAGCTCCTCTGATAGCCCACCTCCAATGAACCCACCCCAAAGGATTCCCAAGACTCCAAGCGGCATCATCTCCCAGCTACCGGTGGTGTTTCATTCCCACCCTCAGCATCGGGGTATATATGTTTATTCAGATGTACATTAGTCAGTCCATCGATGGTATTTATTGACCTGCAGAGCACTGTATTAAGCACTTGGGAGAGTACTATTATTACTATCATTATTATCAAGTGCTGCCGAGTCATTTCCAATTCATAGCGACTCTATGGATGTATTTTTTCCAGAATGTCCTGTCTCCTGCCATAGTCCATTTTTCCGTTACTGTTGTAATGGTTTCTCTCCGTCGAGCTGCTGGACCGCCTCTTCCGTATTTTCCCCGGACTTTTCCTAGCATCAGTGTCTTCTCCAGAGAATCAGTCCTCCCGACGACGTGTCCAAGATACGCTCGTCTAAGTCCGCGTCATTTGGCCTTCCAAAGACCACAATGGCTTAGTGCGCTTTGCACGTAGTAAGCGCTTAATAAATGCCATCATCGTCATCGCCGCTCCGGAGAGACCCGACCCCGCTCAATCAGTTGGTTAAGCGGTTGGACACAGTCTTTGGATACATTCACTTATTTGGAATACTGTCCCCTGCCTGGAGGTAAGCTCCTCTGTGGGCAGGGAGCATGTCTCTCTGTTCTGCTGCACCTTCTCAACTACTAAATAGAAGGTCTTGGATCTGACCGGCCGATCAGTAATCCCCATCACTGCTGCTGAGCCCACGGGATGGGATTGAGGAAAGCAGGCAGGGATAGAAGATGAGCACTGTTGGGAACTTGAAGGAATCGCCGCCCCTCCCATTGGGAATTTCCGTTCTAATCCAGGCCATGTCCCACCTCACCCCGCCAGTGTGTTTGTTATTCTGAGTTTTTAGACTGAAAGCATATTGTGGGCAAGGAGTGGGAATTTCCATTCTAATCCAGGCCATGTCCCACCTCACCCCGCCAGTGTGTTTGTTATACTGAGCTTTTAGACTGAAAGCTCATTGCGGGCAAGGAGTGTGTCTGTTGTATCGTACTCTCCCAAGCGCTTAGTACGGTTTGGTTTTGTTGTCCGTCTCCCCCTTCTAGACCGTGAGCCCGTTGTTGGGTAGGGACCGTCTCTATATGTTCTCTCCATCCCCCCCGCCTTACCTCCTTCCCTTCCCCACAGCACCTGTATATATGTATATATGTTTGTACGTATTTATTACTCTATTTATTTTACTTGTACATATCTATTCTATTTATTTTATTTTGTTAATTTGTTTTGTTCTCTGTCTCCCCCTTCTAGACTGTGAGCCCGCTGTTGGGTAGGGACCGTCTCTATAGGTTCTCTCCATCCCCCCCACCTTACCTCCTTCCCTTCCCCACAGCACCTGTATATATGTTTGTATGTATTTATTACTCTATTTATTTTACTTGTACATATCTATTCTATTTATTTTATTTTGTTAATATGTTTGGTTTTGTTCTCTGTCTCCCCCTTCTAGACTGTGAGCCCACTGTTGGGTAGGGACCGTCTCTAGATGTTGCCAACTTGGACTTCCCAAGCGCTTAGTACAGTGCTCTGCACACAGTAAGCGCTCAATACGATTGATTGCCGATTTGTACTTCCTAAGCGCTTGGTACAGTGCTCTACACACAGTAAGCGCTCAATAAATATGGATTGAATGAATGAATGAATGAATGAATGCACACAGCAGGCGCTCCATAAATACCATTGACTGACTGAGCCATGGGTGACTTGCTTCTAGGATGAAGCGGGAGTATTTGGGTGGGACTTTCAGTTGATCTTATTGCAACAGATGTTTTTCTGTGCCCTAATAACTCCCAGACTCGGCCCTGCTCAATGTTAGACGTCCTCGTTGTTTAGGATGTCCCGGTTTTTGTAGGGTGGAAGAATAGCCTTTAAGGTGGATCAGCGGGGAAGCAGCATGGAAAGGGCACAGGCTGGGAATCAGAGGAGCTGGTTCCTCCTCTCAGCTCCGCCACTCATCTGCGGTGTGACCTTGGGCAGGTCACTTAACTTCTCTGTGCCTCAGTTCCCTCATCTGTACAACGGGGATTGAGACTGTGAGCCCCAGGTGGGACAGAGGCCATGTCCAACCTGATTGTCTTGTGTCTTGTCCCCGTGCCCAGTACGGTGCCTGGCATGTAATAAGTGCTTAACAAAACCGTTAAAGAAAAGAAAAATCCTCAGTGATTTCCTGAGTGCTCGTATTGTGCAGAGCGCTGTACTAAACACCTGTGCTAAGTACGGTTTGGTCAACACAGCCTCTGCCGCCACGGAACTTGCAGTTGAATGGGAGAGAAGGCCGTAAAAATAAATTGTGAATAGGGGAAGCAGCAGGCTGAGGATATCAACGAAAGCGCCGCGGGGCTGTGGGTGGCATAGCAGAGGGCTTAACGGGTACAGACCCAAGTGCAAAGGTGGTACTCGGGAGCGGCATGCCTCGGTCGAAAGAGCCCGGGCTTTGGCATCAGAGGTCACAGGTTCAAATTCCGGCTCTGCCAATTGTCAGCTGTGTGACTTTGGGCAAGTCACTTCACTTTTCTGGGCCGCAGTTACCCCATCTGGAAAATGGAGATTAAGACTGTGAGCCCCCCGTGGGACAACCTTGTCACCTTGTAACCTCCCCAGTGCTTAGAACAGTGCTTTGCACGTAGTAAGCGCTTAATAAATGTCGTCATCATTAGTAGTAGTAGTAGTAGTATTCCACACATAGCGCTCAATCAATACCGTAGGGTGATGAGGTTGGGGGACGAGAGGTTAGTCAGGGCAGGCTTCCTGGAAAAGGAGGTGATTTCAGTAGGGCTTTGAAGACGGGGTCGTTCTGGTCTGCTTCATCCCTCCGTGAAGATCCTTGCAGGGGTCAGAGGGGTCAGTAATAATAATAATAATAATAATAATGATAGCATTTATTAAATGCTTACTATGTGCAAAGCACTGTTCTAAGCACTGGGGAGGTTACAAGGTGATCGGGTTGTCCCACGGGGGGCTCACAGTCTTCATCCCCATTTACAGATGAGGGAACTGAGGCCCAGAGAAGTGAAGTGACTTGCCCAAAGTCACACAGCTGGCAATTGGCGGAGCTGGGATTAGAACCCACGACCTCCGACTCCAAAGCCCGGGCTCTTTCCACTGAGCCATGCTGCTTCTCATAGAGCGGGCTTTCTAGACTGGAAGCTCATTGTGGACAGGTGTGCCTATTATGTTGTTCCATTGCCCCTCGGCAAGCGCTTAGTACAGGGCTGTGCGCAGAGTAAGCGCTCAATAAATCTGACTGACTGAGGGCTGGTCCCCCCAGAGTGAGTAAAGGTTCTCTCTCGGCAGGCTTAAGTGGCCTCGTGGCTTCGCTGCCCAAACAAGGAACCTCCCTTCCCATTCGGACCGAGTCCAATAAGTAGGCGACTCAGCCGTTCTAAACATTTCTGGAATGCGGCCGGGGCGGCCGTTGCTCAACTTGCCCTATTTAATTCTGGGGGCAGAGAGGCAGGCCTCGCAGCGTAGCAGGACTCTCCCCGAGAGGTCACCGTGCCGAGCAGAGCGCGAGCCGGAGGAGAAGTGGCCGGCTGGGTTGGTTTCACGGCTCGCAAAAGTTGAACTTCCCCGGAGACGGGGCGCGGAGAATAAAACGCGCGCCTCGACCGCCCTCACGAGAACGGTGCCGAGGTCCCGGGATGCCGGCTGTCGAAATTAACTCCTCCCGGGGATCCTCGTCTGTGTCACCCGCTCCTTCTTGAGGACTTCTGAGCGACCAGTTGTCCGTGGAGTTGGGAGACGCCCCACTCGAAGGTGATGTTTTAACTGTGCGTGGGAACAGACAAAATCAACGCCGGACTGAGCGCGTCTTCTGACTGCCCCTTGCTGCCCTGGGGCATTTTAATCACTCATAGTGGCTGCGGTATTTGTTTAGCGCTTCCTATGTGCCAAGCGCTGGGGTGGATCCAAGGCAGTCGGGTCGGACACAGTCCCTGTCCCACATGGGGCTCCCAGTCTTCATCCCCATTTTGCAGATGAGGTAACTGAGGCACAGAGATGTGAAGTGACTTGCCCAGGCAGACACGCGGCCGAGCCGGGATCAGGGTTCCCAGGCCTGTGCTCTTTCCGCTAGGCCACGCTGCGTCTCTTCCCGTCAAGCCTCGTGCCTTTTTTGGTGGCTCCTTTTTGTGTCAAGATGTTCCCAGAGCTCACGTTAGTAGTTCACCGATAATCCACTGGCTGAAGATCGAGTGGTCAAGGAGAAGCAAGGAGGGGCCAAATGCCCATCGCATTTGTAATATACAGCCGTCCTGTACCTGCTCAGTCCCGTGGTGGTTTTTAGAAACAAGATGAGATCAGTTGCTAAAGAAATACTTTCTTGCTAGGGTTTCCTTTTAGTGCTATTTTGGTTGAGGGGCTCGTAAATAATTCACCACAAGATGCAACGGGGCATCATGGAGATTCCAGCAGAGAGCTCTCAAGTAAAGCAGGAAGGGGGTTTCAACGGCTTCGAGTCATCCCCGAGAGGCGAGAAAGGCCGCGATGGATGGGGTGATAATTGTGGGGCCGTGGCGGGCGGCGACCCTAACGTCCAGTTGCACCGGCACGGCCTTTAGCGTGGTCTTGCGGGCGTGTCGGACGGTCCACCCGTACCCCAAAGGCCAGAGCCTTGATGGCTTCTTCTAGCTTTCTTGCTAGGGTGGGTAAGTTTCCTGGTCTCCCCGTGGGTTTGATTTTCACCCTGGAAGTTTCTGGATCCGTGCGGGATAGCCAGCATCCACCTGCCAGTTGCTGTGCTCCTATTTTTAAACGCACAAAATGAAACTGTTCCTCGAATTGCTTCCAGGGATTGTTTGTGCTTTTGTTTTTTTTCTCCTTCATCAAGGAACAATGAGAAGCCAGTGTATCTAAAGATTCTTATCGTGTGAGGGTTGGTCAGGCTGTATAAAGGATGGGAAGTCTTCTATCTGCATTTTAGGGGAATTCTCTTGAGAGTAAACCATAAATGCTATTTTTCACTTGGGTACCAAAGGTGGTGTTTTCTGCTTCAGTAGGTGAGGGAATTTAAAAACCAACTGAAGCAAACTCCTGCTATAATAACAATAATAATAATGGCATTTGTTAAGAGCTCTCTATGTGCCAAGAACTGTTCTAAGTGCCGGGGTAGATGCAAGGTAATCAGGTTGGACACAGTCCCTGGCCCACATGGGGCTCGCGGTCTTAATCCTTATTTTACAGATGATGGGACTGAGGCCCAGAGAAATGAAGTGAGTTGCCCAAGGTCACACAGCAGACGGGTGGCAGAGCCGGAATTAGAACCCAGGACCGGGCCATAGCCACTAAACCATGGCGACTTGGCGACAGCTGAAAGACCCGCTCAGTCAATCAATCTATAGTAGTAACAACTTGGGTGCTTACTCTGTGCAGAGCACTGTACTCAGCAATGGAGAGCAGCTGAGCGTATTGGAAAGAGTACGGGCCTGGGAGAGGGCCCACCTTCTAATCCCAGCTCTCCCGTTTCCCTGCCGTCTGACCGGGACAAGTCACCCCACTGTGCGAGCAGAGGGGTCAGTGGGGAAAGATGACCGCAAAACTTGGATTCCGTCATATTTATCGAGCGCTTGTCGAGTGCACAGCGCTGTACTAAGAGTACAATATAAGAATAAAGAGTCACATTCCCTGCCCACAAGGAGCTCACCGTCTAGAGGGGGAGACAGGCATTAATATACATCAATTCTATTTACTATTATTAACGACTATTACTCTGTTTAATCCGGGAATGCCCCCAACCCCCTGCAGACTTTCCATGCTCCCTGCTATTTTCAGCCATGCTCTTCTGCTGCGGCTTTAAGGGAGAGAGAAGTCATTCACGCCAAGACCCTTTTCAGGCGACGCTTGTTCGATTCCCAGTTTGGACGAAGCCAGAGGTTTCGCCCAGCCCTAAGTCAAAGCCTTCGTGCCTGCCGGGCAGCAAAAATGGATTTTCAAACGAGCCAACTGTCATCCTGATTCTTGGGTGTTGGGGGAGTCTCCCTCCTGTCCATTTTTTTTTTGTTTTTCAAAAAACAGAATGCAAAAAAAGCCGAAAAAACAGCAACGGTTGTCGGTAAAGCAGGATGGGAATTTCCCACAGCCTGTCCCCTCAGATGCTTGGCATCCCAGACAAGAGTCCCTTGTTGTTGCAAATTCCAAGCATCACACCAAATTGGGTTTCAACTCCTGGTTCAGGCTTGGCTGGCGGAAACAACTCAATCCCCTCTCCGCCCCCCTCCTGCCGGGATTCTGTATCCTCTCCAAGAGTCGCAGGGAGATCAGCTGGTCCGTTGGAATGCTTTCCCGGTCTAACCGAAGGGAACATTTTCAGTCTTCAAGAAACTTGCCCCTCCTCCGGGGCGCCTTGCCCTCGGAAGTCAGGAGACCCCTGCACCTCCGGAAACTGCTTCTCTAGTGTGACAGACCGAAATAGTCTGTTGTTTTAGAGACCGGGGTTGTGGCCCGAGCGGAATAGTAATAATGGTGATAATAGGAACTGTGGGATTTAAGTGCTTACTGCGTGTTGAGCGCTGTATTAAGCGCCGGGGTGGGTACAGGATCATCAGGTCCCATGTGGGGCTCTCAGGCCCGGCAGTGAGGCCCAGAGAGGTGACTTCTAAACTGTGAGCACTGTACTAAGCACTTGGGAAGTACAAGTCGGCAACATATAGTGACGGTCCTTACCCAACAGTGGGTTCACAGTCTAGAGGACGGGCTCACGGTCTAGAATAAGGTTCTAGAAGAAGGTTCAGATCCTGGATAGTCTGGGAAAGGCCCGGGTAATTATTCTGGCAGTTCAAGAAGGGCTTCAATTGACTTGGAGACCATCAGGTGTCTATCAAGTCCATAATTTCATTCATTCATTCATTCAGTCGTATTTATTGAGTGCTTACTGTGTGCAGGGCACTGTACTAAGCGCTTGGGAAGTCCAAGTTGGCAACATATAGAGACAGTCCCTACCCAACAGTGGGCTCACAGTCTAGAAGCTCACAGTCTAATACTCATCTGAGAACTTAATACAGTGCTCTGCATGCCGTAAGTGCTCAATAAGTAGATGAGAAGCAGTGTCATCCACTGGATAGAGCACAGACCTGCGAGTCAGAAGGGTCTGGGTTCTAATTCTGGCTCTGGCACTTGTCTGCTGTATGGCCTTGAGTAAGTCGCTTCACTTCTCTGGGCCTCAGTTCCCTCATCCGTAAAATGAAGATTAAAGTTGTGAGCCCCTTTTGGGGCAGGGACTGTGTCTAACCTGATCAGCTTCTATCTACTCCAGCGCCTGGCACAGAGTAACCGCTTAACCAATTGATCGAGAGGGGTTGGGTCTCTCCGGAGGGCTGATGATGATGATGATGATGGCATTTATTAAGCGCTTACTATGTGCAAAGCACCGTTCTAAGTGCTGGGAAGATTACAAGGTGATCAGGTTGTCCCACCGGGGGCTCACAGTCTTCATCCCCATTTTTCCAGATGAGGGAACTGAGGCCCGGAGAAGTGACTTGCCCAAAGTCACCCAGCTGACAACTGGCGGAGCCGGGATTTGAATCCGTGACCTCTGACTCCAAAGCCCGGGCTCTTTCCACTGAGCCACGCTGCTGTTGCTTAGACTTTTTTGAGTGGGCTCTGAACCCCAAGAGGAGTGATGACCCCGTGGCAAGTGATTTCCGAGACGGGGCTCGGTTGGGTGGAAGTTAATGCCTTGACATTCTGGCCGTTTAGCACATCTCCATCATATTACATAAATGTCCGTCTCCCCTTCCAGGCTGTCAGTGCTTTGTGGGCAGGGAATGGGTCTACCAACTCCGTCATATTGTTCCCTCCCGACGCCCTGCTCACAGTAAGCGCTTAAAAAATTCCACCGGCCGAGTAACCGATCGATTGATTCACCCACAGCGATTGGCCTTGTGAGATGGGCAGGCTGGAATGCCTACCTAAAATGGCCAAGGAAAGGGAAATCGATTCCCAAATATACTCTTCCATTAACTGGATCTTTGGCATACATTACAGGAAATCTGCGATTTATTTATTTATATCAATGTCTGCCTCCCCCTTTAGACTGTGAACTCGTTGTGGGCAGGAATGTGTCTGTTTGTTATATCGTACGCTCCCAAGCGCGTAGTACAGTGCTTTGTGCTCAGTGAGCGCTCAATAAGTGCGACTGAATGAAGGAAGGAGGGAAATAGGAATGCACTCACTGCTCTTCCAGGAAGAGTTTAGATCCCAAATTATGTTCACAGGATTTCAAGGTCGCTTTCGTAGCCTTGAAATCATACGACTGAGGTGTGAAAAAAATCTTTTTAAAATCCTTCAGGCCCCCAAATCCTAAGCCAGAGGGTGGTGTCTCTGCCATCCGTATTCTGGGCCATGAATTACTTATTCCCTGTTACTTCAAAGCTTTGTAGAAGAAAACAAATACCTCTTCCCCTCCTCAAAAACTTCCCATGTCTATTCACTTATTTTACTCCCAACTTATTAGTAGGAGGGAGGGGTGGAAAAAAAGAGAGGGAGCATCTTGCTGATTTTATTAGAATGAGTTTCTTCAGGTGTCCAGTAGCACCAGAATAACATCCAAACGGTTGATTGTCAGATAATCGTTGGCATTTATTGAGCACTTAATGTACTCAACAGCTGGGAGTCAAAGGATCTGGCTTCTAATCTTAGCTCTGCCACTTGCCTGCTGTGTGAGCTTGGCCGGGCCTCAGTTTCATCATCTGTAAAATGGGGAGTCAACTCCTGTTCTCCCTCCTCCTTAGACTGTGAGCCCCTTGTGGGACAGGGACTGTGTCCAACCCGATTATCTGGTATCTAAGTGCGTGGCCCGCAGTAAGCGCTCAACAAAACCCACAATTATCATAATGGATTCTTTGGGAATTTCCTACCATCCTTTAATCGATCAATCGTATTTATTGAGCGCTTACTATCTGTCTCCCCCCTCTAGACTGTGAGCCCGCTGTTGGGTAGGGACCATCTCTATATGTTGCCAACTTGTACTTCCCAAGCGCTTAGTACAGTGCTCTGCACACAGTAAGCGCTCAATAAATACGATTGAATGAATGTGCAGAGCGCTGAACTAAGTGCTTGGAAAAGTACAACGCAACGGTATAACGAGCACATTCCCTGCCCACAAGGAGTTTACAGTCTAGAGGGGAATTAGAGTCCTGGAAATGGATATTCCCCAGTCAAGCTCATGTTTTACAAAACGCTGTTTTCTGGGTTGTTCAGTGTGAAGCTTGATGTATGGGCTCTGAAAAGGAAAAGCATTCATCATTTCCCCACCCCTCTTTTCTAAGAAGCAAAGTGGCCCAGTGGAGCCCTGAGAGGAGACTTGCGTTCTAATTCCAGCTCTGATATGTGACTTCGGGCAAGTCAGTTCACTTCTCATCATCATCATCATCATCATCAATAGTATTTATTGAGCGCTTACTGTGTGCAGTGCACTGTACTAAGCGCTTGGGAAGTACAAGTTGGCAACATATAGAGACAGTCCCTACCCAGCAGTGGGCTCACAGTCTAAAAGGGGGAGACAGAGAACAAAACCAAACATACTAACAAAATAAAATAAATAGAATAGATATGTACAAGTAAAATAAATAAATAGAGTAGTAAATATGTACAAACATATATACATATATACAGGTGCTGTGGGGAAGGGAAGGAGGTAAGATGGGGGGGATGGAGAGGGGGACTCCTCATCTTGCGCAGTGAGGATTAAGTACCCGTTCTCCCGCCGACTTCCTGCCTTCAGGATGTCTCTACTTGGATTTTCCCGCTGACCTCTCAAAATTCACATGTCCCAAACAGAGCTCCTTATCTTCCCTCCCAAGCTCTGTCCCCCCGGCCCCGACTCTCCCAACACTGTAGACCACACCACCGTCCTCCCTGCCTCACAAGCCCGTAAACTTGGCGTGATCCTCGACTCATCTCTCCCATTCAGTCCGTCACCAAATCCTGCCCATTCACCCTTGGCAGCATCGCTAGAATCCTCCCTTTCCTCTCCCTCCAGACTGCTACCCCGTTGATCCAAGCGCCTTTCCTGTCCCACTTTGATGACTGAATCAGCTTCCCCTCCTCCCACCCCTCCCCATTACAGTCCATACTTTCCTCAGTTGCCCGGATCGTTATTCTGCAAAACCATTGAGTTATTCTAACTGTGCTAGAGGCATGGGTCGGTATTCTCTGTGTACTCTGGGGATATGGGCCGGATCCTCTAGAGCCGGGAGGCAAGCAGCCCCAACCAGGGCAAGGGTTACTGTGCCCACAGTGACCTTTGATGCCCCGTGCCAACAGGGGAAGAACGGGTAATAAACAGTAATAATAGTTGTAATAATCCTAATTAGGGCATTTGCCAAGTGCTTACAATGTGCCTGGCATTGTACCCCGCGCTGGGGCAGATACAAGTTTATCTGGTTGGGCACAGTCCATGTCCTACGTGGAGCCCAGAGTCCAAGGGGGAAAGAGAGCAGGGTTCTTTCTACCTCCCCTTTCCTTCAGAGGAGGAAACCGCCAGAGAAGTGAAGTGACTTGCCCGAGGTCACTCAGCCGGCAGCTGGCAGAGCCGGGATTAGAACCCAGGTCCTCTGACTCCCAGTCGCGGGCTCTTTCCACGAGGCCACAACTGCTGCAGTCGATTGTTTCCTCCCAGGTAATGCGTGTCACTTTTAAGTTGAAAGCTCTAGGGCAGGTGGTGATTCATTCAGTCATATTTATTGAGCGCTTACTGTGTGCAGAGCACTGGACTAAGCGCTTGGGAAGTACAAGTTGGCAACACAGGCTAGAAGACTGTTTAATGTGTTTAACGGACGAGGGACAAGGAAGCAAACTGTCCGGCTACTGTTGGTGGTAACGTGACATAGTGGCGAGAGAGAGACCAGTTTGGAGTCTGGGAGCTGACTTAATAATAATAATGATAATAATAATAATTCATTCAGTCACGTCTATTGAGCGCTTATTGTGTGCAGAGCACTGTGGTATAATGGTGGTATTTGTTAAGCGTTTCCTATGTGCCAGGTACTGTACTTAGCGCTGGGGTGGATACAGGCAAATCGGGTTGGACACAGTCCCTGTCCCAGGTGGGACTCAGTCTCAACCCCCATTTTACAGATGAGGGCACAGAGAAGGGAGGTGATTTGCCCAAAGTCACACAGCAGGCAAGTGGCAGGATTAGGATCTGTGCCACGCTCCTTCTCTTCTTGTCCCAATCCTGCTCCTGGCCCGCTGAGACACCTGACCTCTCGCTGCTTCGTTCCCCTCTCCGGGAAAACAGTGCCCGTCTGTGGTGAGGAGCTGTGCCACCATACTCGGCGCTTGGGAAGTCCCACAGATGCATTCCCTGCGCCCGCACGGAGCTTACATTCCGGTGAGGGAAGGCAGAGATCCAGATATTTACCAACAGTGAAAATCCAAGTAAACAAAATGGAACATTCAATCCAAACATGCATACGTACGCGCACGGCTTGGCTGCTTGGGACAGGGACCGAGATGGGTATAAACAAATATATCAGAACAGGAGGCGGTTTTTGGGTCTGTGTGCCGTGGGTGGGGGTAATCGGTGAGGGAAGGCTTCTTGGAGGACAGAGGGTTTTAGGAGGAGGATTTGAAGGAGGAGAGGACCGAATTCCAGGCCGGCGGATCAGCAGCAGGAGACGGGTGAGGAGAGAGCGGGATACGGTTAGGGAGGATGTGCTGAAAAGCAACTCGTGCTCTTTCTTCAAGAACAAGAAAATAACCGTGGAAAGAAGTAGCTGCCGTTCGGATTTTAGCCTCAGTCTGTAAGGTTTCCCTCTTCGGCCGCCTCAGTCCCGGTAGAAAAACTGAGGCTTCAGCGGCAGAGCCAGTAAAATGAAGGCTTAATGGAGGGTCTGCGATCTCGAGCCTTTGTCCGTGAAAAGAGGGGCTTCCCCCGGGGTCCGTCAGCAGGGCGGAGAAACCCAATCGCCTCTCGGGAGCGCGGCGCAGGAGGGGGCGTCTGAGCGGCGGGCACCTAAGTCAGGTCCGTTCACATGCCCCTGTTTCCCGGCAGATTCCGCGTCGGAGCTTTCGCTGAGTGGGCTCGAAGCAGCGACGACGTACTCGTTCGAAGAGGAGGCAGAGAGCGGGAGCCCTCCGACCGCCGGGATGTCGGACGGCAAGGATTCTGGCGGAGGCGGAGGAGGTTCTCTGGCCAATGGCATCAAAAAGCACAGGTAGGCCAAACTTCTCCGAAGGCACCAGGTGACTCTGAGAGACTTTGGGTTAGTCCCTTCATTTTTCTGGGCCTCGGCTGCCGCACCCATAAAATGGGGAGTCCTGTTTAGACTGTAGCCCCAAGCGGGACAGGGTCTGTGTCCGGCCTAATTAACTCATACGGTGTTGGATCCATCCTGTTTTGTCTTATGCTGTCGAGTCGTTTCCGACCCATAGCGACGCCAGGGATGCATCTCTCCCAGAACTCCCCACTTCCATGTGTAACGGTTCTGGTGGTGGATCTGTAGAGTTTCCTTGGTAAAAATACGGAAGTGATTTACCACCACCTCCTTCCGCACAGTAAACTGAGTCTCCGCCCTCGACTCTCTCCCGTGCCGCTGTTGCCCAGCACTGGTGAGTTTTGATCTGTGGCAGTTTGCCTTCCACTCGCTAGCCACTGGCCAAGCTAGGAATGGAATGGGTAGGCCTCTGCTTGACTCTCCCTCCCGTAGTCAAGGCTGGTAGAGTACTGGAAACCCTTCAGGTGTGGCCCTGAGAGGGGATTTGACACATAGTAAGCACTTAACAAAAACCATAAAAGAAAGTGGAACACCTCTCCCTACAGTTCATTTCAGCTCTTGGATGAGAATGTGGCTTCACGGCTTGTCTATCTCACTAGCCCCTGCCTCCTATCCCTTTGCTAAAAGAGACCATTCTCGGTGGCATCAGGTGTAGTTTCCCCCCCCGGAAACATCGCCAGATTTGGGGGAGAGGGCGAGGGGAACGACACAAAAAGGAATCAACTACTGTACAACGCGTCAGGCTTTAGGCGATGCCGTCTCTGGTCTGCCTTGCCTAAACACGTCACCCGAATTGGATCCTGGGTTGTCGTTTCTCTATCCATTTTTCATGACCCGGCCTCCGCCTGCCATTTTCGTTGCCAGTCACCCGATCACCTTGTTGAGTTTTTGTCAAGGGTGAACAATCGAAGCCGCCAGCCGGGCGACACCGAGTTACATTTAAACAAAGGCTTTTAATAAGACTTTCTGCGTCCTGCACCTGTTTCGTAGTGCGTCATAACCTCAGGATCCTTTTCCTCTGCCGGTACCCAAAGAAGCAATTAAGACGTAATTCACACTCCCATTCTCTGGTTTCGGTGCGCATTTCGGGGCCGGTCAAACGGTCAACATCCATCGCTCTGGGAAATTTTTGAAAATCCGAACTTGTCATTTTATGGTACAAATTTCAATCAGCGGGCAGAGAGGCGAGGGTATGGTGAAGACGGTTCTTAAGGGGGGGGGTTATCATTTATATGCAGTAACCTCTGCCTTAGTTATTAGTCCTCTTGACGGTAAAAGCTCACCTCCCGTAGTTTTTTTTCCTGGATAGCCAAATCCAGAGTTTTGCAGAGACCCGAAAGGCAAACGAGTGCCCCAAAGAATAGGAATCAGGTTGGGTAACTAAGGAACGAGACGAACGGACTTTTAGTTTTCCTTTTTTTCCCCTTTTTAACGGCCCACAGGCATCCAGAACTTAATCTCTGCCTCCCTAGGTGCAAGTGGATTCCAGCTACCTGGTTTCACCTTGTGTGTGTTTCTCTGGAATGCAGCCTCATTGCAAAATGAGGGAGGCCCATTTCCATCAGACTCTGAGGGAGAACCTCCCGATGGCATTTCAGTCATTCATTCATTCAATCGTATTTATTGAGCACTTACTGTGTGCAGAGCACTGTACTAAGCGCTTGGGGAGTACAAGTTGGCAATATATAGAGACGGTCCCTACCCAACAGTGGGCTCACAGTCTACAGGGGGAACAGAACTGGAAAAATGAGAAGTCAGAGTGGGAGGAACTGGAGGGATCAGAAGGTGAAAGTGGGAGAACTGGGGAATTGGAGGGAGGGGAATTGGAAGAACTGAGAGAGATAAGAGGGGAGGACCTGGGAAAATGGGGGATCAGAGAGATAAACTGGGAGAACTGGGGGGATTGGAGGGACAGGAACTGGGAGCAATAAGAAGAGAGGAACTGGGAGAACTGAGGGGATGGGAGAGCGGAACTGGAAAAACTAGGGGAAGTCAGAGTGGGAGGAACTGGAGGGATTGGAAGAAGAAACTAGGAGAACTGGGGGGATCAGAAGGGGAGAAAGCGGGAGAACTGGGGAATTGGAGGGAGGGGAATTGGCAGAACTGAGAAAGATAAGAGGGGAGGAACTAGGAACACTGGGGGGATTGGAGGGAGAAACTTGGAGAACTGGGGCAACTGGAGGGAGGGAGACTGCAGGAACTGATTGGAGGGGGGAGCTGGGAGAACTGGGAGAAATAAGAAGAGAGGAATTGGGGGAACTAGGTAGATTGGGGGAGGAAACGGAGAATTGGGAGAAGTCCCTTCCCTTTTCCAAACCTGCTTCCCGCCCTGCCCCTGGGGAAGACTGGGACCCTCTCAGCACCTCCCCACTCTCCACCTGGGCAGACATTGGCGGGGAGGGGGCTTCCCACAGCAGGGCTCAGTCCGCCTCACTCCTAGTCCAACCCACCCGCCAAGCCCAGCTCTCCATCCTGAACCGTGGGGCTAAGAAGGCAGAGGAGCGAGCTGCCCACTACTACAGTGGACAGGAAGGATTACGTTTTCGGGTTTCGAAACCGGCATCCGAAGAACGGGGTGGTCAGGTTAGCGAGCTCAGAGGAGAGGCTAAGCAAGGCTGGGTGAAACAAAGTCAGAGCGTTTAATTTGGTGCCGGTCGTATTCGCAAAACCTCCTGGAGAGGTTCAGTTGAAACCCTTCAGGTTTAGGAAACAAGCACTTGGCTGGCTTCCCCGAAGGTAGCCGTGAACTTCTGTTGTCAGAATCGTAAACAAGAGGTGACTGTAACCTCTAAGCCCTGTAGAATTTGTTCCCTGGGTTCCCTGGGTCTCGTTATTCTTCTTACCTGATCATTAGAGCTTTTGAAACTTCTGGTAAATATCCTCTCCCTATTTGAACGTGCCTCATAAACCCCGTAATACCGCAGGATGGGAGGAGGTGGGCCGAAACCTATTTTTCCTAAAAGTATTTCCGTGTTCCCGGTCTTACTTTGGAAGGGATATTTGTACCCAAGACCTCTGCTCCGTGTATTGATATACAAAGGCACATTCCCTCCCCCGGGCTTAAGAAGTCCTTTTCCGGGTGCAGCGAGGTGTTCGGCTGGCAGTTCTCACCCCTATTTCATCCCTTCTCGAAGTGCACCAAAGAGATGAGTTTACCTGGCTTCCGTTGACCTGGGATTTGGGATCCACAGATACTCCGAAGCACAGTTTTCCCATCGGAGATCAGTCAGTCTCACTTTTGCCTTGAAGAGAACACTTCCTCAAGGGAAGAAGAGTTGTTCGGGGTTGCTCATTCCGCCTTGGGACTCCTGTGCAAATACTGAAGTTGTCCAGGTTAATTTGTGATAGAGCTACAGTGCAGTACACATTAATAGCAGCACTGCAGCTGTGAGACGTGCCAACCATATAAAAAACAGGAAAAAAGAATGGCCTTTCTAAAACAGGCTCCTCTTCAGAGCTCAGTTTCCCCTACTCTCAACTATGAGCTCTTCACATGAAGGGAAAGTTGGGGACAGTGATATTTCTTGCAGTTCGAACGGCTCGTGCGGCCCGGTTTTTTTAAATGAAGATTTTGACCCCCTCCCCCACTGGAGCTCCCCGATCTGTCCTTCGCGGGTCTCACCGTGCTGTTCTTTCCGTGGAGATTTTTCCCCCAACTCCCCTTCCGCTCTGTGAATGTACTTGAGATGAAACGAAGGCCGCAGCCAATTTCGCGGCTGCTTTCTTTCCCGGGCAGAACGCAAAATCCAGCTCGGCACCACACCGTAGACAGGCGAGGAGGGTTTTAGGTGGAGGACATCAAAGGTGATTGAGTGGTACTTTCAGCACGTCCTTCTAGAGGGGAACTCAGACATTTGAGGAGTCTAAATTGCCGGCTTCGTTAATCTGAAGAGGAAAAGTCACGAAGGAATGATAAGATGTGTCTGTTTTGTCTCGATGTCGGGGTGACCGTGATTAGAGCAAGTTTTCTGGGTGAGGTTCTGAACAGCGCCCGTCTTGGTGTCTCTTTGAGAGCAAGTGACAGTAATCACCTCAGCCTGAGCTCAGTCTGTTTCTCTGCTGGAAATGGAGCAGGGAAAAGAGGTGCCATTTGATCTGTTTATGCCACTCGAGGTGTTCGCGAGGTACCAACTGTGTGCTAAGCACTGGGGGAAACGGATTGTAAACAGATTGGACCGTGGGCTCTGAAGCTTGTTGCTGGCAGGGAATTCCCCTGTCCTACTGTTCATTCATTCATTCAATCGTCTTTATCGAGTGCTTTCTGTGTGCAGAGCAATGTACTAGGCGCTCTCCCAGGCACTTAGTACAGTGCTCTGCACACAGTAAGTGCTCGATAAATATGGCTGATTGATTTCCAGGTAGTTTTTTGGGATTTGTTGTAACGGAGTCCACGGAATCCAGCTTCTGAATGGTGAGACCAAATTCCCAAATGGACATTTTGGGCCTTTGCCTAGGGTATCAGCACAATTGGAGCAGTAAATCAGAGCATTTATTGAGCGCCCACTCGGTGTTGCACAATGTACTTAGTGCTCGGCAAGTACCGAATAACAAAGTGACACGTTCCCTGCCCACAAGGAGCTTTAACTCTAATGGGGAGAGACAACCGAAAGTACTTATATTGGCAGCGTTGGAAGTAAATTGAGCAGGCACCTATTCAAGTGTACTTAGGAGGGCGTAAAGAACGCCTTCAGAGCTAGATTTCACCAAAGGGATGATGTGGCTCGGGTGCCGGGAAAGGAATCGGGGGAAAGCTGGTTGGAGGAGATGGGATTTTAGGAGGATTTCATTAATTCAGTCGTATTTATTGAGCGCTTACTGTGTGCAGAGCACTGTACTAAGCACTTGGGAAGTACAAGTTGGCAACATATAGAGATGGTCCCTACCCAACAGTGGGCTCACAGTCTAGAAAACTGTGATTTGAATGTGGGGAGGGCGGTGGTCCGCCTGATGTGGGGAGAGAGGGAGTTCCCTGCCAGGGGAAAAGTGTGAGCAGGGTCATGGCGGTGGGAGAGTCAACAACGAAGTAATGGTAATAATAATTGTGGTATTTGTTAAGCGCGTACTGTATGCCAGGCATGTAGCCCTTGTGGTGGGTACATGCAAATTGGATTGGACACAGTCCCTGTCCCACGTGGGGCGTAGGGTCTTAGTTGCCAGGTGAGAGCAGAGAGGGGCCAGGTGGCGGAGAGCTTGAAGCTGATCGGCGGAGTTTCCTGCGCTTCCAAAGAGACCTGGGGAGCCAGGGGAGGGCTTTGGGGAACAGAGAGGTGTCAGCTGAAGGGCAGGGAAGGAATCTAGACCATGAGCCCACTGTTGGGTAGGGACCGTCTCTATATGTTGCCAGCTTGGACTTGCCAAGCGCTCTGCACACAGTAAGCGCTCAATAAATACGACTGAATGGATGAATCTGGAAGGGCCTCCTGCAGATGTGGCGTTAGAAGAACTTGGAAGATGGAGAGAGCAATTACTTCCCAGCTTAAATGGGGAGGGACTGTGAGGAAGCAAGGGTGGGCATGGCCAACAGCCGGATGGCGAGGGATGAAAAGGAGGCCCAGTTAGAGCCAGCCAGGTAATCAGTCGTAGTTATTGAGCCTTTACTGTGTGCAGAGCACTGTACTAAGCGCTTGGCAGGGACAGGCACCTTCCCTGCCCATGATGAATGTGTGGGCACCGTGGGAGAGAGCTGAATGAGGGCCTTAGAGCCGGCACTCAGAGTTTCTGCTCGACGTGGAGGAGGATGGCTCATCGCCCACTGTGGGATTTTAAGCGGGGAGACGCGACAGAAGAAGAAAGCCCAGAGCCGGCATAAGGAATCCCAGTTACGATCCATTCAGTCATTCATTCAGTCGTATTTATTGAGCGCTTACTGTGTGCAGAGCACTGTACTAATCAATCAATCAATCAATCGTATTTATTGAGCGCTTACTGTGTGCAGAGCACTGTACTAAGCACTTGGGATGTCCAAGTTGGCAACATATAGGGACAGTCCCTACCCAACAGCGGGCTCACAGTTGGGGAGACAGAGGACAAAACAAAGCATATTAACAAAACACAATGAATAGAAAAAATATGTACAAAATAAATAGAGTAATAAATCCGTACAAACATATATCCAGGTGCTGTGGGGAGGGGAAGGAGGGGGCTCAGTATGTTTGGTTTTGTTCTCTGACTTCCCCCTTTTAGACTGTGAGCCCACTGTTGGGTAGGGACTGTCTCTCTATGTTGCCAATTTGTACTTCCCAAGCGCTTAGTACAGTGCTCTGCACATAGTAAGCATTCAATAAATACGATTGATGATGATGATGATGATGACAGCCTCCATTTATCGATAGCTACTCCGTCCTCCCGCCCTGTGCCGCTGTAATAGGACCACGTCCATCTCGGTTGCTAAGAAAATTCTGCCGGTGTGCAATTCTTGGATGGGTCCAGCAGATGCCTGAGCCCTGGGATATGACTTCTAACCTTAAAATAGGTCTGTGGCCTCGGATGTTTCTCAGGTTCCTTTTCTATTGTTCTTCCGTGGTTGACGACTTCCTGGCCTCCCAGGGCCTTGAAAAATGTTTTTTTTATATCCATTAATGATAACCTGGGGGGATGAAGTTTCATTTTTTCGTGTGTGAGAAGCAGCGTGACTTAGTGGAAAGAGCACGGGCTTGGGAGCCAGAGGTCGTGGGTTCTAATAACAATAATAATAATGGTGTTTGTTAAGCGCTTACTATGTGCCAAGCGCTGTAATAATAATAATGATGATGGCATTTATTAAGCGCTTACTATGTGCAAATCAATCAATCAATCGTATTTATTGAGCACTTACTGTGTGCAGAGCACTGAACTAAGTGCTTGGGAAGTACAAGTGGGCAACATCTAGAGACAGTCCCTACCCAACAGTGGGCTGACAGTCTAGAAGGGGGAGACAGAGAACAAAACCAAACATACTAACAAAATAAAATAAATAGAATAGATATGTACAAGTAAAATAAATAGAGTAATAAATATGTACAAACATATACATATATACAGTGCACTGTATATATGCACTGTTCTAAGCACTGGGGAGGTTACAAGGTGATCAGGTTGCCCCACGGAGGCTCACGGTCTTAATCCCCATTTTACAGATGAGGGAACAGAGGCCCAGAGAAGTGAAGTGACCGGCCCAAAGTCACACAGCTGTCAATTGGCGGAGCCAGAATTTGAACCCATGACCTCTGACTCCAAAGCCCGGGCTCTTTCCACTGAGCCACGCTGCTTCTCTTTGGCCCCGGGCAAGTGCCAGGAGGCTTGCCTTGTGGGCGAGAGAAAACCGGACTCCCCTGGCACCGAGATAGACACTTTCAACCTCTTGGGCCTCACTTACCTCATCTGTAAAATGGGAATTAAGAGTGTGAGCCCCGTGGGGGGCAGGGACTGTGTCCAACTTGATTAAGTTGTCTCTACCACAGCGCTTAGAGCAGTGCTTGGCACATAGTAAGCGCGTAACACATACCACAATAATGATAGTCGTCGTTATTCAATCCAAACATTTTCTCCAGTTTGAGCAATAGAATTTATCGCGTGCTTACACTGAGTGCTCAGAAAGCTCGTCGTGGGCAGGGAATGGGCCTGTCAATGGTTGCATGACACGCTCCCAAGCGCTCAGTACGCTCTGCACACAATAAGCGCTCAATAAATACAATTGACTGACTCCCGGAGGGCTAGAAAATACAGTCCCGGCCTTGGAGGAGCTGACGGTCTAGCAGATGAGAGGGAGTGCGACCCAAAACAGTTTAGCTGCGGGAGGAAAAAGAGGCCAGAAAGACAGCGGCATGGATGAGGAAGGGCGTAAACCGCATAGCTGAGGCAGTGCGTTACGCAGCCCGTCGGTTCGGTAAACGTCTGCAGAGGGATGGGAGCTTTAAATCTGAGCACTTGATGAGCTCCCCAAGGGAGTGAGGGAGAAGGAGACGTAGAACAGAGCCTTAAGGGACACCCGCAGGTGGTGAGAGGTGGAAAGAAGGCCCACTGATGAGCACGAGAAAGAGCGGCTAAGAGAGCGGTAGCACCAAGAGTAATTAGAAACAGAATAACGATGACAATGATGGTGGTATTTATTAAGTACTTAGGATTCATTCAGTCGGTAATATTTATTGAGCACTTTCTGGTCATAAAGCGCGGCACGCAGCGCTTGGGAAAGCAGTGTGGCTCCGTGGAAAGAGCCCGGGCTTGGGAGTCAGGGGTCACGGGTTCTAGTCCCGACTCCGCCACTCGTCGGCTGTGTGACTTGGGGCAAGTCGCTTCACTTCTCTGGGCCTCAGTTGCCTCCTCTGTAAAATGGGGATTAAGATTGAGCAGCCCACGTGGGACAGCCTGATCACCTTGCATCCCCCCAGCACTTAGAACAGTGCTTTGCACATAGTAAGCGCTTAACAAATGCCATCATTATTATTATTATTACTGTATTACAATAAACCGACACATTCCCCACCAAGTACTGGGAGGGATGATGAGATGGGCACAGTCCGTGTCTCACGTGGAGCTCACAGGCTAAGCGGGAAAGAGAACGGATATCTTTTCTCCATTTTACAGAGGAGGAAAGCGAGGCATGGGGAAGGTAAGTGACTTGCCCAAGTTCACCGAGCGGGCAAGGGGCCGAGCCACTTGAGGACAACCAGCAGAGAGCCGTTGATAAAACCAAGATTAGATAACTGTACGGGAGAAGGGAGTGGTCTACACAGGCTAGAGATCGAGGAGGGTAGAGTCGAGTCCATTAGATTAGACTGTGAGCCCACTGTTGGGTAGGGACCGTCTCTATGTGTTGCCAACTTGTACTTCCCAAGCGCTTAGTACAGTGCTCTGCACACAGTAAGCGCTCAGTAAATACGATTGATTGATTGATGAGATTCAGCAAGGAGAAGGGCATCGATTCCCCCGAGAGGATGAGAAGTAGCATGGCCTCGTGAATAGAAAGGGCATGGCCCTAGAAGAAGGACCTGGGGTTTCTGCCACCCATCTGTGATGTGGCCTTGGGCAAGCCGCTTCTCTTCTTCTTCTGTGCCTCAGTTACGTCATCTGTAAAATGGGGATTAAGACTGTGAGTCGCGTATGGGACAAGGGACTGTGTCCATCCCAATTTGCATGTATCCATCCCAGCGCTTAGTACAGTGCCTGCACATAGTACGTGCTTAACAAATACCATCATCATCATCATTATTATTATTATTATTATTATTATTATCATGGGTTCAGTGGAATGAAAGGGGTGGTCGATCACACGAAGGAAGTTAGTATGGGGAAGTGGAGCCAACAGGAGCGTACGAGCCAATTGGTGAGTTTGGATAGTGTCTGGCACACAGTAAGTGCTTAATAAATACCATTTAAAAAAAACAAAAGAGAACAGAGAAGCAGAGTGGCTCAATGGAAAGAGCCCGGGCTTTGGAGTCAGAGGTCATGGGTTCAAACCCCGGCTCCTCCAAGTGTCAGCTGTGTGACTTTAGGCAAGTCACTTCACTTCTCTGTGCCTCAGTTCCCTCATCTGTAAAATGGGGGTGAAGACTGTGAGCCCCTTGTGGGACAACCTGATCACCTTGTATCCTCCCCAGCGCTTAGAACAGTGCTTTGCACATAGTAAGCGCTTAACAAATGCCATTATTATTATTATTAACAGGGAGGTGGGAAGACAGCCAAAGGGGGCTGAGGGATCCAGAGCAGGATTTGTATTTTTATTTTTTTTTAGAATAGGGAACACATGGGTGAAGGAGCCACTTGAGAGCAAGCAATTGAAGATGGAGGCCAAGGAGGAAAGAAGAGTGGAGGCATGGAGTTTTTACAGGGTGAAGGAAGGTGAGGGAAGGAGTGGAAGAAATGTACTGAGGAGATGAACCAGAGCTGCGAGTTAGTGGACCTGAATCGAAGGAGCGATTCAGTGGAGCGAGGGGGTGGTTTGAGAAAGAAAATGGTATTGAGGCCCCGTGCCTCAACTGAGGGAGGAGAGGTTTAGCAGGGAGCACAGCCAAGGCATTGTGAGGAGCCATCTGGAGATCGGAGGCCTCTGAGGGGAGAGCACAGTTTCGCAGGGGTGGGGGATTGGTTTGGGGGCGAGGAGACGGGTTAGGACCTTCAGCCGACGTTTGGTATCCCTCAGTCAGTGAGGTTTTCCTCACGGTCGTTTGCGGAAATTGAGCGCCGAGTAAAGCTGTCTGAAACACTGACTCTAACCGAGTGTTAAACAGGGCCTGCAAGCCCCTGCAGAGGAGTGTCAGAAAGGTTAAAAAGCAGGTCCAGAAAATGGTTTTGTCCGAGGGAGGCGAGCACCCAGTTAAAAAAAAAAAAAAACTTGGACAGGCTTCACCTCTGTAAATTCAGAGGTAATGTTTCTCACTAGAGCAAATCTTTGGGATATTAAAAAAAAATTCTGTGGCTTTACTTTCAGCACCCACATATTTAAAATCACTCCAGCAATGCAGGGGTAATGCTTCTCACTATAGCTAATCTTTGGGTTGTTAAAAAAAAATTTCCATGGTTTTACTTTTAACACCAGGGTATTTTTAAATCACTCAGTCAAACACTGGTATTTATTGAGTGCTTACTGTGCGCAGAGCACTGTACTAAGTGCTTTGGGAAAGTACAGGGTGGCAGAGTGGGGAGATGGCTACAGGGAACTCTCAGACTCTGGAGGGGAGGCAGATAGAGGAAACGGGCAAGTATAGGAGTAGTTACGAAAGTACTATGAATCGGGTGAGTAATAAAAATAATAATAATAATGGCATTTATTAAGCGCTTACTATGTACAAAGCACTGTTCTAAGCGCTTGGGGGTGAGGGTGGCTGGGGAAGTAAAGGGCTTAGGGAAGGCCAGTTGGAGGAATGAGATTTTAGGAGGGTTTCGAAGATGGGGAGAGCGATGGGCTGTCGGATACAAGGTATTCGCGAGGTGCCGTGTGCTAAGCATTGGGGGAAATGGAATATAAGCAGATTGGACTGTGGGCTCTGAAGCTCGTTGCGGGCAGGGGATGCGCCTGTCCTACTGTTCATTCATTCAGTCCTATTTATTGAGCGCTTACTGTGTGCAGAACACTGTACTAAGCACTTGGAAAGTACAATTGGGCCACAAAATTTGGGCCAGGAGTCGGATGAGATATAGAAGAGATGAAGTTATGGAGAGTAGATTGGCATCTGATGAGCGGACTGTACAGGCTGGGTTGTAGTGTTGTTTAAATGAAAACAGTTGACCATTTTGTGTAGTTATTCCAGAGAACATCTGGGGAGCGGAATCCAGAGCCGCTCGCTCCTCTCCCCGCAAAGAGCCACCGGCCTGGCCCGAGCTGTGGTTTCACGGCAGTTAGACGATGGCTTCAGTCTCCTCGCTGGTCTTTCGGTCTCCAGTCTCGCTCCCCTGCCCGAGATGACGGCGATCATCGCCCCTGGCCACATCGCCTTCCTCAGCCCATCGCTCTCTTGTCCCCCAAAACCCCGTGTCCTTCCACAGACCCCATCACGTTCAGCTTCCACCCTCAGGCCCCAGCTTACCCCTCTGCTCCCTTCCCCGACTTTTCCCCAGTTGGCTCTGTTTGCTCATCCCAAGCCCACCTTCCAACTCCACCTTGCTCCCAAACTCTCCCACCCCCAGCCTCTCCCTCACTCTGTTCCCCTGACTTCCTAAAAGAGCACGGCCATTCCCCACATTCAAATCAATCAGTCACTGTACCAAGTCCTTAGGAGAGAACCACGCAACAGAATTAGTAGACACATTGCCTATCCATAACGAGCTCACATCCTAGAGGAAGCCCTCCTACAACCCCATCTTCTCCAAGCCTTCCCCAATTAACTCCCAGCACCCCAAGTCGTATAAACTGTAAACGGCAAATCCTTGCGGGCGAGGTTCAATTATCCCGACTCTATCGTACCGCGCTTAGTACAATGCTCCGCACGCCAAACGTGCATTAAATGCCAGTGATTGTTAAACTTCTTGGCTAGCATTTTCGTTCTTATTTTCATCCATCTTAACTTCTCTGTGCCTCAGTTACCTCATCTGTAAAACGGGGATTGAGACTGTGAGCCCTCTGTGGGACAGGGACTGTGTCCAACCCAATTTGCTTGTAGCCACCCCAGCCCTTAGTACAGTGCCTGGCACATAGCGCTTAACAAACACCATAATTATGATTATTATTACCCTTATATAATAATAATGATGGCATTTATTAAGCACTTTCTATGTGCAAAGCACCGTTCTAAGCGCTGGGGACATTACAAAGTGATCAGGTTGTCCCACGGGGGGCTCACAGTCTTAATCCTCATTTTACAGATGAGGGAACTGAGGCCCAGAGAAATGAAGTGACTTGCCCAAAGTCACACAGCCGACAAGTGGCGGAGCTGGGATGTTATATGTATGTTTATCCAACTGTACATCAGATTGGGCTTGCCTCTCCCAGAGCTAAAGAAGCCAGTCACGTCTTCCATAACAGTTTCAAAACCATCTTCAGAACCCACGGCTCCTTGGCCCGAATCCGTCTCGGCCATAAATGAGAATGGATCTTGTGTCCTTTGGCGAGGCCACTGAAATGAAAACTCTGGCTTGCTTTCTTTTCCCAGAACCAGCTTGCCCTCTCCGATGTTTTCGCGAAATGACTTCAGCATATGGAGCATCCTCCGGAAGTGCATTGGGATGGTGAGTACGCCAACCTCCCCGATCCAGGGGAGAAAAGCGCAGCTGTGGGGATGCGGGATTTCGCCGAGTTCACCGTGAACCATGGCCAGAACCATTGAAACGCTTTCAGCGACTCTCGGGTGTGGGAAAGGAAACCGGGTTTCCTGGGTCTCGAAATGGGAAAGAGGAAACTTCCAAGGTGAGGGATAGTAAGAATACTGACCATAATAATAATAACCGTGGTCTTTGTTAAGCGCTTACTATGTTCCAGGCACTGGGGTAGATACAGACTGATCAGGCTGGACACGATCCCCTGTGCCACATAGGGCTCACGTTCTTACTCCCCATTTGACAGATGAGGGAACTGAAGCCCAGAGAAGCGAAGTGACTTTCCCAAGGTCACAAGGCAGACAAGCGGTGGAGCCGGGGTTAGAACCCAGGTCTCAGGCCCGTGCTGAAGATAGGTTGGATTATGACGATGTTGGGGTGAATGCAGAGAGCTGATTTTCCTCTCTAACTTCCGTCCGTGTCAATATTCCAAATTAAGCTTCGGCATTGGAGATTTCCTTTGTCCAGTAGATAACAATAAATGAAGCGAGCGATAGAGCCAGGAGATTTTAGCAGGCTGATCTTCAGTCGTTCTCGTTCGTCTCTCGGAACCGGCGTCTGAATCCCTGGACAGAACTGACTCACCAGTCCGTCAGCCTGTTTGGGGATTCACTTCCACTCCTCCCTTCCCTTATCTCAGTCTCTTGTAGAATCTCGTGTGAATGGGTCACGCGCGCTGCTCCGAATGGTCTCTACCCACATGAGCGAGCAAAGTCTTTAAAAACTTGAGCTCTCAGCCGCCCGAAAGCCCTTCCAGAATGTCCCTGTTGTAACTGAATTGTTTCTTTGTTCGAAAGAAGCAGCCTGGCCTAGTGGATGGAGCTCGGGCGGAGTCAGAAGGTCATGGGTTCTGATCCCAGCTCCACCACTCGTCTGCTTGTCTGTGACCTCGGGTGGGTCACTTCAGTTCTCTGGGCCTCGGTTGCCTCATCTACAAAATGTGAGCCCCACCCGGGTGCCCATCCCCATCTGCTCGTATCCAATCCCGGGATTCGGGACGGTGCCTGCACGTAGTAAGCGCTTAGCTGCCATTTGTCTGCTGCATAGGGTTAGGGCACGGGCCTGGGAGTCACAAGGTTTGCTGCCATTTGTTTGCTGCATAGGGACAGCTGTATATATGTATATATGTTTGTACATATTTATTACTCTATTTATTTTACTTGTACATATCTATTCTATTTATTTTGTTAGTATGTTCGGTTTTGTTCTCTGTCTTCCCCCTTTTAGACTGTGAGCCCACTGTTGGGTAGGGACTGTCTCTATATGTTGCCAACTTGTACTTCCCAAGTGCTTAGCACAGTGCTCTGCACACAGTAAGCGCTCAAGAAATACGATTGATTGATTGACAGGGCACGGGCCTGGGAGTCAGAAGGTTTGCTGCCATTTGTCTGCTGCATGGGGATAGGGCACGGGCCTGGGAGTCACAGGGTTTGCTGCCATTTGATTGCTGCATAGGGACAGCTGTATATATGTATATATGTTTGTATATACTTATTACTCTATTTATTTATTTATTTTACTTGTACATGTCTATTCTATTTATTTTATTTTGTTAGTATGTTCGGTTTTGTTCTGTGTCTCCCCCTTTTAGACTGTGAGCCCACTGTTGGGTAGGGACTGTCTCTATATGTTGCCAACTTGTACTTCCCAAGCGCTTAGCACAGTGCTCTGCACACAGTAAGCGCTCAAGAAATACGATTGATTGATTGACAGGGCACGGGCCTGGGAGTCAGGAGGTTTTCTGCCGTTTGTCTGCTGCATGGGGATAGGGCACGGGCCTGGGAGTCACAAGGTTTGCTGCCATTTGTCTGCTGCATAGGGACAGCTGTATATATGTATATATGTTTGTATATACTTATTACTCTATTTATTTATTTTACTTGTACATGTCTATTCTATTTGTTTTATTTTGTTAGTATGGTTGGTTTTGTTCTCTGTCTCCCCCTTTTAGACTGTGAGCCCACTGTTGCGTGGGGACTGTCTCTATATGTTGCCAACTTGTACTTCCCAAGCTCTTAGTACAGTGCTGTGCACACAGTAAGTGCTCAATAAATATGATTGATTGATTGATTGACAGGGCACAGGCCTGGGAGTCAGAAGGTTTGCTGCCGTTTGTCTGCTGCATGGGGATAGGGCACGGGCCTGGGAGTCACAAGGTATGCTGCCATTTGCTGCATAGGGACAGCTGTATATATGTATATATGTTTGTATATACTTATTACTCCATTTATTTATTTATTTATTTTACTTGTACATATCTATTCTATTTATTTTATTTTGTTAGTATGTTTGGTTTTGTTCTCTGTCTCCCCCTTTTAGACTGTGAGCCCACTGTTGGGTAGGGACTGTCTCTATATGTTGCCAACTTGTACTTCCCAAGCGCTTAGTACAGTGCTCTGCACACAGTAAGCACTCAGTAAATACAATTGATTGATTGATTGATTGACAGGGCACGGGCCTGGGAGTCAGAAGGTTTGCTGCCGTTTGTCTGCTGCATGGGGATAGGGCATGGGCCTGGGAGTCACAAGGTTTGCTGCCATTTGTCTGCTGCATAGAGACAGCTGTATATATGTATATATGTTTGTATATACTTATTACTCTGTTTATTTATTTATTTTGCTTGTACATGTCTATTCTATTTATTTTATTTTGTTAGTATGTTTGGTTTTGTTCTCTGTGTTCCCCCTTTTAGACTGTGAGCCCACTGTTGGGTAGGGACTGTCTCTATATGTTGCCAACTTGTACTTCCCAAGCGCTTAGTACAGTGCTCTGCACACAGTAAGCGCTCAATAAATACGATTGATTGATTGACAGGGCACAGGCCTGGGAGTCAGAAGGTTTGCTGCCGTTTGTCTGCTGCATGGGGATAGGGCACGGGCCTGGGAGTCACAAGGTTTGCTGCCATTTGTCTGCTGCATAGGGACAGCTGTATATGTGTATATATGTTTGTATATACTTATTACTCCATTTATTTATTTATTTTACTTGTACATATCTATTCTATTTATTTTATTTCGTTAGTATGTTTGGTTTTGTTCTCTGTCTCCCCCTTTTAGACTGTGAGCCCACTGTTGGGTAGGGACTGTCTCTATATGTTGCCAACTTGTACTTCCCAAGCGCTTAGTACAGTGCTGTGCACACAGTAAGCGCTCAATAAATACGATTGATTGATTGATTGATTGACAGGGCACAGGCCTGGGAGTCAGAAGGTTTGCTGCCATTTGTCTGCTGCATGGGGTTAGGGCACGGGCCTGGGAGTCACAAGGTTTGCTGCCATTTGTCTGCTGCATGGGGATAGGGCACAGGCCTGAGAGTCACTAGGTTTGCTGCCATTTGTCTGCTGCATAGGGACAGCTGTATATATGTATATATGTTTCTACATATTTATTACTCTATTTATTTTACTTGTACATATCCATTCTATTTATTTTATTTTGTTAGTATGTTTGGTTTTGTTCTCTGTCTCCCCCTTTTAGACTGTGAGCCCACTGTTGCGTGGGGACTGTCTCTATATGTTGCCAACTTGTACTTCCCAAGCGCTTAGTACAGTGCTCTGCACACAGTAAGCGCTCAATAAATACGATTGATTGATTGATTGATTGATTGACAGGGCACGGGCCTGGGAGTCAGAAGGTTTGCTGCCATTTGTCTGCTGCATGGGGTTAGGGCCCGGGCCTGGGAGTCACAAGGTTTGCTGCCATTTGTCTGCTGCATAGAGACAGCTGTATATATGTATATATGTTTGTATATACTTGTTACTCTATTTATTTATTTATTTATTTTACTTGTACATATATATTCTATTTATTTTATTTTGTTAGTATGTTCGGTTTTGTTCTCTGTGTTCCCCCTTTTAGACTGTGAGCCCACTGTTGGGTAGGGACTGTCTCTATATGTTGCCAACTTGTACTTCCCAAGCGCTTAGTACAGTGCTCTGCACACAGTAAGCGCTCAATAAATACGATTGATTGATTGATTGATTGACAGGGCACGGGCCTGGGAGTCAGAAGATTTGCTGCCATTTGTCTGCTGCATGGGGTTAGGGCATGGGCCAGGGAGTCACAAGATTTGCTGCCATTTGTCTGCTGCGTAGGGACAGGTGTATATGTGTATATATGTTTGTACATATTTATTACTCGATTTATTTATTTATTTATTTTAATTTTACATATCCATTCTATATATTTTATTTTGTTAGTGTGTTTGGCTTTGTTCTCTGTCTCCCCCTTTTAGACTGTGAGCCCACTGTTGGGTGGGGACTGTCTATATGTTGCCAACTTGTACTTCCCAAGTGCTTAGCACAGTGCTCTGCACACAGTAAGCGCTCAATAAATACGATTGATTGATTTATTGATTGATTGACAGGGCACGGGCCTGGGAGTCAGAAGGTTTGCTGCCATTTGTCTGCTGCATAGGGACAGCTGTATATATGTATATATGTTTGTATATACTTATTACTCTATTTATTTTACTTGTACATATCTATTCTATTTATTTTATTTTGTTAGTGTGTTTGGTTTTGTTCTCTGTCTCCCCCTTTTAGACTGTGAGCCCACTGTTGGGTACGGACTGTCTCTATATGTTGCCAACTTGTACTTCCCAAGCGCTTAGCACAGTGCTCTGCACACAGTAAGCACTCAATAAATACGATTGATTGATTGATTAACAAATACCATAATTATTAAAATGTTAGCCCGGACCCTCAGCCAGACTTCCATCTCCCTGTGAGATGCCCCCTGGCTCATCCCGCGGCTGTAAGGTTCTCGTCTCAGACCCCGCCGCCACAGTCTTCCCCCAGCCACCGTTCGACGAAGGGAGCCCAACCTCTCTCTGCCACTTGGAACCCGATGTGGCTCGCGGAGACTCAAAAGTGATGATGATGATGGCCAACCTCTGACTTGGAGCAATTCACTGCCCCTCTTTGGACCTCAGTTCCTCCAATCTGTAACGCCTGCTCCTCTCACTTCTTTCCGTGGATGTGGGAAGACTATAAACGCTCTCGGCAAAATATAATCTTAAAAATCCTCTGAGGCGGAGTTAAGAACAGAGGACAGAGTCCATTTAAAGGCATATTTTCATTAGTATATTCTTGCGTTTTTCGGTCCTAAGGGGAGAATGGTGTCTGATCTTTTTTGAATACCACAAGTCTTCCTTTCTAACCTTTTCCGAGGCCAGTTGTGTAGCGTTGGGAGAAAGCAAGGCTCACCTTGTCTGAAGTAGAAGCCGCTCTAAATTTAAAGGAATCAGATGTTAGTCATATTGTGTGTCTGGACACTCTAGGTGGCAGAAATCAATTTACCTCCTGAGTCTTTAATGGTTTTTTGTCACCCTGGTTTTGGTAACTTTGAAACAGCATGCTCGCAATGATGATGATGGTAATAGTGGTATTTGTTAAGCAGTTACTATGGGCCAAGCGCTTAGGACTGAAACAAAATAATCAGGTCGGACACAGGGCTCACAGTGTAAGGGAGAGGGAGAATTGGTATTTCATTCCCCTTTCAGAGATGAGTAAACTGAGGCACCGAGATTGTGACTTGCCCCAGGTCGTGTGAAGATGCACCGGAGTAGGAGGGGCTTCCTTGAGAAACCATCTTCACACGACCTGGGGCAAGTCACAATCTCGGTGCCTCAGTTTCCTCATCTTTGAAAGGGGAATGAAATGCCAGTTCGCCCTCTCCCTTACACTGGTCACCCGCAGGTCATCTCTGCATTGTCATCTTATCCCGACTGCCGTTTCCGTGCTGTAGAAGCCCTTGGGAACACAAAAAAGAAGAAAAAGACTTAATTCTGCCTGCCAAATCATTCCTGCCTAATGGGAGAAACAAGTAGACAGGCAGAAGAGCAGTATGCACCGGCAGAAATGATAAAAAATAAAATTAGGCAAAGAAATACTGGACCGAAACAAGTGGTAAGATGTGGGGTGACGTGAAGCCCCTTCCCTCTCCTCTCTTTCTCCTCCTTCCCCTTTTTCTATCCCTCCACCCTCCCCCTCTTCTTCCCTTTCTATTCCCCGACTCCTAAGAGCTGAGACCTAGGAGATATGGGGAGGAACGGGCCCGGGGGTCATGTGAAAGAGGGTTAAAGCCTGCAACCTGAGCATGCCTGGGCCCTGCAGAAGACAAGATAGGGAGCAGGAGAGGCGGTGAGTGAGGCAGACACAGGCGGCAGAGAGCCTAGAAGTGGACGGTCAGGAGCTCTTGGTGTGAAGAGGGGTGGGCTGCTCCTGCAGGGCTCGGAGGGAGAAGGGAGACGCAAGTGGAGCGGCGTTCCGGAAAGATGACGCGGGCGGCAGGGCTGAGTGACGAGGAGTCGGGAATGACACCAAGGCCCCGGGCCTGGGTCCCGGGGAGGCTGGTGGTGGGATCCCCCGAGGTGGGGAGGCTCCCCAAAGGGGCAAGGGAGAAGTTCAGCTGAAACTAGAACCCGAGTAGCCAGGCTTCCAGTCCCAGGCGCTTCCCGTAGGCCACACTGCTTCTCCACCATTTGGCGCACACCCCCTTCTTGCCTTAAAAATCACCCGTCCCAGTTCCCAGCCCGGGAGGGGGTGGCGGTGGAGGCGGTGCTAGGGAGGGAATTGTAACAAATGCATTCCTAATTTATTCAGATTAATGTCTGTCTCCCCCTCTAAACCATAAGGTTGTTATGGGCCGGGGACTAATTCTGTTGGATCGTACTCTCCCAAGCACTAAGTAATAATAATAATGGTGGCATTCATTAAGCGCTTACTATGTGCAAAGCACCGTTCTAAGCTCTGGGGAGGTTACAGGGTGATCAGGTTGTCCCACGGGGGGCTCACAGTCCTAATCCCCATTTTACAGATGAGGTAACTGAGGCCTAGAGAAGTGAAGTGACTTGCCCAAAGTCACACAGCTGCCAGTTGGCGGAGCCGGGATTTGAACCCACGACCTCTGACTCCAAAGCCCAGGATTTTTCCACTGAGCCACGCTGCTTCTCCTTAGGACAGTGCTCTGCACTTAGTGAACGCTTACTAAACGCCACTGATTGATAGATTGAGTGGTTGATGGTGCCTTAGGAACCGGCCCCCTGAGAGCCACCATTAATGGGCATCGTTGCCCCAACAGCCTGGTTGTGTTGGACGGGCCACTCGGGGCTGAAGTAGTCCAGAATGGGCCGCGGTCAGCCGGCCTGCACCCTAGCCTTCGTCACCCGGGTCCTCAGAAAGAGCAGGGCAGCAGATGGGGAAGCCCAGTTTTCAGTGCCGGTTTCCTCGGCACCAGGGAAGCCGAATCCGGGCCGACCCTCGAAGGGATTTCCTCTTCAAAACTCATTTTCGCACCCGGAAGTGCACGATTCCAGCCTGTCTTTGCAAGTTGGCTAGCCTGTGACTTTCCAAGGCTTGTTTATTACTTACCCGTCAGAACTCACCTCACTGGTGAATTGGATGCCTCTCCTCGTGGGAGTTTTCTCTTTTTTTTTTTCCTCAGTTTATCAGGTGGCAGAGAACAATGAGTCTTTCTCCAGTTTCATTACTGGCGGTTCTTCTGTGGCATGGATCAGTTTAAACCTTGACCTCTGGCTGGGTCAGGAGTCGAGGATGGTTGACATGAATATTTAATCCTACTGACTGAATGAAACGCTCTATGATGAGACCCCCTCCTGGCTAATGTTTCTTCCTGGAAACCTGACCGTCGTTGAACACAATCATTTAACTTCCCTGGGCTTCAGGTTTCTTCTCTTCCGTAAAATGGGGATGAACTACCTGTCCTCCTTGACTCCCACCACCCTCCTCTCCCTCTTCGGTATTTCGTGTGGGTCCCACCGACTTTTCTTTATCCTAGCGCTTAGGTGCAGCGCTTAGCACAAATTCGGAGCTTAACAAATATCGCAGTTGTGGTTATTATCATTTTTAACTCTTGGACTGCTTGGGGTGGGTGGAGTCCCCAAAATTAGAGTCGTGTTGGCCCGTCCACCCGGGAAATTGAATCGAGGCTTTTTCCCGAATCGCCCGAAGATTGGGTCGTCTTCCAGGCCGGATCGGATAGGGTCAGTAGCCCTGGAGGGGTCGTCGTTTGTCGGAGGGTTCCCCTTCATATTTCCAGGGAAGCCTAGACTGGCTCTAAAAATTCCCAGCCGATTGAGAAACCCATCCAAGAAGTCAGAATATTGCAGATGGATCATGAGGGAAGGAGGTTGCTTATAGGTGAACACATGACTACTTTAGTCTCATAATCAATCAATCAGTGGTATTTATCGAATGCTTGTTAAGCTCTTATTGAGCACCGAATTAAGCGTACGGTAGAACAGAGTCGATAGACACATTCCCTACCCTGAACGAGCTTACGGTCTAGAGGGGGAGGCAGACATTAATATAAACTACAAATTCGTACATGAGTGCCGTGGGGCGGCTATCAGCTGCTTGAAGGGAACAGAGCCGAGCGCGTAAGTGTCGCGGAGCGGAGGAGGAGCAGGGGAAAAGAGAGCGCAGTCAGGGAAGGCTTCTTGGAGGAGATGTGATTTTTGAATAATGCTTCGAAGATGGGGAGAGTGGTGATCTGGCAGACATAACTGGGGACGGGATTCCAGATCCGAAGGAGGACGTGGCCAAGGGATCGTAACGGGGTGAAACCTCCTTTTACGTCCCGCTGGTGGGTCCTGAGGCTTCTGCCGTTTTTCCGTCGGGGCAGACTGAGTTTTAAGGATGCAGGATTTCAGTCTAGGTTCCCTGCCCGAGCCAAACCCTGGGTTTTCTAAATTGACGAAGAACCCGGTCTGGGCGTTTCCATGCTCTGTGACCCTGGGCGAGCCACTCAACTTCTCTGGGCCTCAGTTTCCTCATCGTTACGGTGGGGATGAAATCTTACTCCTTCCAACTTAGACTTCGAGCCCGCTGTGGGACAGGGACTGGGCCCAACCCGTATCCATCTACCTCAGTGTTGGGCACATAGAAAGCTCTAAACGGGGTGGGGGGTTTGGTGAGCAGAGCACCTCGGAGGAGAAGGAGGGATCAGTCTGCCCCAAGTCAGAGGAAACACCCCCTGCTCCCAGGACCTCCCCCGAGTTTCCACTGGGATGATTTTCCACCGTGCGTTTCGCTCTCATCCAAACTAGGAGCTGTCCAAGATCACCATGCCCGTCATCTTCAACGAGCCCCTGAGCTTCCTGCAGCGGCTCACCGAGTACATGGAGCACACGTACCTCATCCACCAGGCCAGCGGCTTCTCCGACACCGTGGAAAGGATGCAGGTACTGCCGGCCTCTCCCCCGGGCCTCCTCCCCTTCCTCCGGACGGAACCGGGCCCACCCACAGCTTCGAAGCCGTTTGCAGGAGGCTCCTGGGGTCTCCTCCCATTGCGGGGAGGGAAGGGGGGTGGTCTGGGGATCCAGTCCAGATCAGTGTCCCCAGGGAGACTGTGGTCCCACAAGGGAATCGGCAAACCCCGTTGCCTCCGCTCTCCCTTCCTGTCGCGTCTCCGTGGGACGTGCGTCGTCCTGGGGACTCGTCACCAAAGGGCGTTCTCTGAAGAGAACGCCACCGAGAGCCCAGTTCGGCTACCTCGACGAGGGCCCGGCTCATTGAAATCCCCCGAAATCTCTAGTTTCTCCCTTTCCGACCCACTGGGGCCTTTCCCCAGACCAGACCTGCCGGCGCCGAGCCGCGTTGACACATCCATTCCCTCCATCCATCCATCCCCATCCATTCTCGAGTGCAGTCGTGCAGGCCGCAGCGGAGAGGAGGTGGGAAGGTGGGGTAATCCACACATCTCCGGCCCGCCACCCCGCTCCTTCCTCTCCCTGGAAATTGAATTCTACAGAGTACAGGTGTCCTTAACCTGGAAGAACTCAGAGGGGCCGCCGGATTCACCCCAAACCATTTTCACAGCGATTTTTCCCCGAAGGCCTTGAAGCGGTTATCCAAAGAAAGCCAGCCCCTAAGGAAATGAGTTGGATTCCGAATCCGTTTGAATTGGCCCTCTTCTCTTTGACCTCGAGCAGGGGTTATTGGGCTACCTTGCCCCTCCAAACCCTAGCAAAATGACCCTCTAAGCTGAATGGATCTTTTCCCCTGGAATGAAAGTCCATTTTGTTCCAGCAAAGCGCACAATTGGCCTCTTCCTGGCCCGTTAACCAAATTTGTCCCGTTTTCCCGGAGAAGCGTTAGAACCAAGGGTACTGAAGAAATTCAAAATAACTTTGAAAGAAAGTGTCTTTGACTCCATTTCAGTGCTTTGATTTTTATTTTGAAAGCGGGGGCAGTGGGTTTTTGTTTTAAAGAGGTGACGTATTTAATCTTGTGTGAATATTCTGTCCCCAGTGTGTGGCCACCTTTGCTGTGTCTGCCGTGGCTTCTCAGTGGGAGCGAACAGGAAAACCATTCAACCCTCTGCTGGGAGAGACATACGAATTAATTCGGTAATATTTCCTCTCTCCGTAATCTATTTTGTTACCTATCTCGTCCTGTAGACTTTAAATTTCTCCGAGACAAGGATCGTGTCTACCAACTCGATTATACTGTACTTTTCCAAGCGCTTGGTACAGTGCTGTGCACATAGTAGGCATAGTAGAATTGATAATAATAATAATGGTGGTATTTGTTAAGCGCTTACTATGTGCCAAGCACTGTTCTAAGCACTGGGGTAGAAACATGGTAATCAGGTTGTCCCACGTGGGGCTCATAGTCGTATTCCCCATTTTACAGATGAAATAACCGAGGCACAGAGAAGTTGTGACTTGTCCAAAGTCACGCAGCTGACTAGTGGCGGAGTCAGGATTAGAACCCACGACCTCTGACTCTTAAACCTGTGCCCTTTCCACTAAGCCACGCTGCTTCTGGCTGCGCTTGAGATGGGGTGGGCCCAGTCCGGAGGGTCTCTTAGGCCTTTTGAGATGCGGCTTGCAGATTGTCCACTTCGTATCCTACTTATTCCCCGTTCTTCTGGCCTTCTTCTCAAGGGTATCTGGTTTCCTGGGATTTTTCACACAGTTTTCTTGGACCCAAATTTTGCCTTTATCCAAAAGGAATAATTTTGAGGTTTCCCAATTTTCTCCTACCCAGCAAAAGGACCTCCTTTTCGGTGGGCCTTACGACAGCATCAGAATTAATAAAAGAATGCATTTTGCCGGCGTTCTGAGTTCCCAAGGGAGGAACGGGTTCTCCGGGTATAAGCCAAAAGAGGATTCATTCATTCAGTCGTATTTATTGAGTGCTAACTGTGTGCAGAGCACTGTACTAAGCGCTTTGGATCCAAACCGATCGTTGCTTATCGTGGCATTTGTCTTGGACCTCCTCTGCCAGGTTTAGGGAGGCTTGGCAAACCACCAGAGTGCCCTAGAACTTTTTTTTTTTTTACCAATTTAAAACAAAAAGTCCAGCTGATTAAGTGAAAAGAGTGGGCGTCTGGATGAGTATATTGGCATTGAGTGTTTCTTCACACCTACCAGCACTGTTAGGTGATTGTTTTCCAAGCCCCTGAGGGTCATGTTTTATCTGCTTTCCCTCCTTTCCCCTAATCCCAGCCTGTCTCCCAGGCCCTCCTCCAGAGTTTAGACCCTGGGACCCCTGGAAGGAAGTATCCATTTTGACAGGATGTATGTGAATCGATTTAGCCGTAAGCCCAAACGATAGCACGAATGGTAACACGGTCTGATTTTGGTTACCCTGATTTTATCCTGTTGGGCCCGAGTGGCCGACACGGTTCCGCACCTTTCCTCGTCTCCGAATGTGGAATGGCTTAAATGTTGCCTGAGTGGTGCTCGCATCTGGGCTCTGACAGCAAAGCACCCCCACCCGCGTTCCCCTCCCCAGATCCTGGGTTCACGTCTCTCCACCCTTCTCCCCTCCCCGGCAGCGATGACCTGGGATTCCGACTCATCTCCGAGCAAGTCAGCCACCACCCGCCCGTGAGCGCGTTCCACGCCGAAGGCCTGAACAACGATTTTGTTTTCCACGGCTCCATTTACCCCAAACTCAAGTTCTGGGGCAAGAGCGTGGAAGCGGAGCCCAAGGGGACCATCACGCTGGAGCTTCTTGAGTAAGTCGGCCGCCGTCAAGCCCGCGCCCCAGACGTTCTCTCCTGCCCGAGGAGAAACTGAGCCGCCCGGATGCTTCTTAGGGAAGAAGGCTTCGTTGGTACTAAACCCTCCAGGCTCATAAATGGGCTGCGTAAATTCACGAGTAACGGGAGATGGCAGGGCTCTGACAGCCCAGAGTCCCCGCCCCATCCTCTCAAGCGTCCCGATCGGGCCGTCGGAGACGAGATTCTTAAGCTTAGCCGGTTCGACGGCCTTTCCCCGTGGTCTTTAGTCGACCCCTTCCACCGGGTGGGTGACAGAAGCGATTAGCGTCCAAGGCCACACTTCTCCTGTGCTTTCCCTTTGGCCAGGGGGGTTGGCCAGCGAATGCTGTCGATGAGCCGAGTCAGCCCATCGGTTGTCCCAGTAAGGGCCCAAAATCAGCCTCTGGTTCTCCCAGGACCCAGGCAGAATTTTCCCTCCTCTCCCGCCTCCTCCCAAAAAGCACAGGTCATTGTCATCGAAGGCCCCCAGCCATCCCAGGGTGGCTTCGTTTCATTTTTCCAAAGTCCCAGAGCTGCACGGGGGAAAGGAGGTTGGAGGGTTATTCACGCTGAGGTTCTCTCAGTCAGAGCCTGACTCCTTTTTTTTCCTGCATTTGTAGACACAACGAAGCCTACACGTGGACGAACCCTACGTGCTGTGTGCACAATATCATCGTGGGGAAACTCTGGATCGAACAGTACGGCAACGTAGAAATCACAAATCACAAGTAAGGTCGAGCTCTTTGAACGTGCAGACATTTCCTGAGGCCACTGAGGCCGTTCTCTGTCAAATCACCGGTGACCTGGTGGCCAGATCGAACGGACTCTACTCTATCCTAATCCTCCTCCATCCTTCGGCTGCCTTTTTTTAAAAATCGGGATTTAAACGCTTACTGTTTGTCGGGCTGGGGTGGATACAAGGTTGAATGCAGTGCGTGTCCCACGTGGGGCTCGCAGGCTTGATTCTCATTTTACAGGTGAGGGAACTGAGGTCCAGAGAATTGAAGTGACTTGTCCAAGGTCACACAGCAGACAAGTGGCAGAGCCTGGGCTAGAACCCAGGACCTTCTGACTCCCAGTCCCGTGTTCTAGCCAGTAGGCCACGCTTCTTCCCTGTGGATCAATCTCTTCTCCTGGAAACCCTGTCGTTTCATTGAAAGCCTTTTCTCTTCTCCATCTCCGGCCGCTCCCTCTGTCCCTTTCACCAGCTCTTCCTCTGCCTCCCATCCCCTAACTGTGGGGGTCCCTCAAAGCTCAGTTCTGGATCCCCTTCTCTTCTCAACTTTCACTACCATCTCTGTCAATCACTGGTATTTATTGAGCGCTTACTGTGTGCCGAGCCCCGCACTAAGCACTCGGGAGAGAGCCTGATACGACGCAGTTGGTAGCCCCCTTCCCTTACTGTGTGCAGAGCACTGTACTAAGCGCTTGGGAAGTCCAAGTTGGCAACACATAGAGACGGTCCCTACCCAACAACGGGCTCACAGTCTCGAAGCGGTGTCACTGATGACAGCTTTGTCTGTCAAGCCCGCAACCTAGACAGAGAAGCAGCATGGCTCAGTGGATAGGGAGCTGACAGTTTAGGGGGGACCTTTCAGTCTAGTCACTGTTGACTCCCACCCTGACCACTCTCATTCATTCATTCATTCATTCAATCGTATTTATAGAGCGCTTACTGTGTGCAGAGCACTGTACTAAGCGCTTGGGAAGTACAAGTCGGCTACATATAGAGACGGTCCCTACCCAACAGCGGGCTCACAGTCTAGAAGGGGGAGACAGACAACAAAACAAAACATCCCTGCAGTTGCACATAATAATAATAATAATGACATTTATTAAGCGCTTACTACGTGCAAAGCACTGTTCTAAGCCCTGGGAGGTTACAAGATGATCAGGTTGTCCCACGTGGGGCTCACAGTCTTAATCCCCATTTTACAGATGAGGTAGCTGAGGCCCGGAGAAGTGAAGTGACTTGCCCGAAGTCACACAGCTGACAATTGACAGAGCTGAGATTCGAACCCGTGACCTCTGACTCCAAAGCCCGGGCTCTTTCCACTGAGCCACATCTCCTCCCACCTCCGGCAACATCAACACGTGACTGTGATTCATTCATTCATTCATTCATTTGTATTTATTGAGCGTTTACTGTGTGCAGAGCGCTGTACTAAGCGCTTGGGAAGTACAAGTCGGCAACATATAGAGATGGTCCGTGACTGTCAATCATTCAACTGTATTTATTGAGCGCTTACTCTGTGCAGAGCGCTGTACTAAGTGCTTGGGAAGTACAAGTCGGCAACATCTAGAGACGGTCCCTACCCAACAACGGGCTCACAGTCTAGAAGGGGGAGACAGACAACAAAACAAAATATGTAGACAGGTGTCAAAATCATCAGAACAAATAGAATTATAGCTCCATTCACATCATGAACAAAATAAACAGAATATTAAATATGTACAAGTAAAGTAAATAGAGTAATAAATCTGTACAGATATATACAAGTGCTGTGGGGAGGGGAAGGAGGTAGAATGGTGGGGGGGATGGGGAGGAGGAGAGGAGAAAGGGGGGCTCAGTCTGGGACTGTCCTCAAGATCAACATATCCAAAATTGCTCTCCTCATCTGCCTTCGCCAAACCTTGCCTCCTCCTAACCTTCTCATCACCGATTCATTCATTCAGTCGTTTTTATTGAGCGCTTACTATGTGCAGAGCACTGTACTAAGCGCTTGGGAAGTACAAGCTGGCAACATATAGAGACGGTCCCTACCCACCAGCGGGCTCACAGTCTCAAAGGGGTGTCAGTGATGACAGGGCCCATGACTCGGGAGTCAGAAGGACCTGGGTTCTAATCCCGGCTCCGCCACTTGTCTGCTGTGACCCCTTGGGCAAGTCATTTCCCTGCTCCGGGCCCCAGTTACCTCATCTGTAAAATGGGGATTAAGACGGTGAGCCCCGTGCGGGACGGGCTGTGTCCAACCCGATTTGCTTTTATCTCCCCCAGCGCTTAGAACAGCGCCTGGCACATAGTAAGCGCTTAATAAATACCGCAGTTATCATTATTGTTATTATTATTGACAGTATCCCTGTCTCCTCCCTTCCTTTAAAGTTCCACAGTCAGTCTGTCCCCTCAGTTCTCCCTCTACCGCGTTTCCTGAACTCACCCCTCCCGCCCCATAAGAGCTTCCACAGGGCAGATCCAATTGCTCGTCGTATTCCGCCTTGACTACTGCGGCGGCCTGCTCACTGTCATTCATTCATTCACTCAGTCGTATTTATTGAGCACTTACTGCGTGCAGAGCACTGGACTGAGCGCTTGGGAAGGACAAGTCGGCAACATATAGAGACGGTCCCTACCCGACAGCGGGCTCACACGGTCTAGAAGGCTGTCCTCCCTGCCTCCTGTCTCTCTCGTCCCTACTTTATTGCTTGGATCGCTTTTCTGCAATCAATCAATCATTCGTATTTATTGAGTGCTTACTGTGTGCAGAGCACTGTACTAAGCGCTTGGGAAGTCCAAGTTGGCAACATATAGAGACAGTCCCTACCCAACAGTGGGCTCACAGTCTAAAAGGGGGAGACAGAGAACAAAACCAAACATACAAAATAAAATAGAGTAGATACGTACAAGTAAAATAAATAGAGTAATAAATATGTACAAGCATATATACATGTGAACCATCATCCTGCGCACATCTACCACTCCTCAAAACCCTCCAGAGGCTGCCCGGCCATCTCTACGTCAGCAGAAACTCCTGACCATCAGCTTCAGTGTCCTTGGTATCCCCTTATGTATCCTTTCTCTTCTCCCGCTCTGCCTCAGCTCTCAGGCCAAGCCACTCCGTGGCTTCACCCTCACACGCTCCAACTCCCTTCCCTTCGGATCGGGCAGGCCACACCACCCTCCCCGTCGTCAAAGCCTTTCTGAAATCGTGCCTCCGTGAGGCCTTCTCGAAGCCGCGTGGAATAGTGGATAGAGCCCGGGAGTCAGGAAATCAGAGGTTCTAATCCGGGCTCCGCCACTTGTCTGCTGTGGGGCCTTAGGCAAGTTGCTTCACCTCTCTGGGCTTCAGCTATCCTTAAAACGGGGATCGAGACTGTGACAGTTTCCACCCTAGCACTTAGCACAGGCCTGGCACGTAGTAAGCGCTTAACAAATACCACCATTATTATTATTATCTCCCCACCCCATTTCCTCCCCTTAATGCCACTTGGGCAGTTCTCCATCACCTAGGCACTTGGCTACTGACACCCCCGGCCTGCTTCACAGCATTTACGTCAGTATCTTTATACTCCGGCTCCTTCTTGCCTCTCATTTATTGTAATGTCTGTCTTCCCACCTAGGTTGTAAAATCGTTGAGGTCAGGGATCGTGACTGTTAATTTAATTGTACTTAGGACGTTCTAGACTGTGAGCCCGCTGTTTGGTAGGGACCGTCTCTATATGGTGCCAACTTGTACTTCCCAAGCACTTAGTACAGTGCTCTGCACATAGTAAGCACTCATTAAATACGATTGATGATGATGATGATTAAATACGATTGAATGAATGCTAGGTGCTCAATAAGTACTATTGATTTGATGGGTTTTTTTTCACACTATTTATTACTCTATTTATTTTACTTGTACATATCTATTCTATTTATTTTATTTTGTTAATATGTTTGGTTTTGTTCTCTGTCTCCCCCTTTTAGACTGTGAGCCCACTGTTGGGTAGGGACTGTCTCTATATGTTGCCAATTTGTACTTCCCAAGCTCTTAGTACAGTGCTCTGCACATAGTAAGCGCTCAATAAATACGATTGATGATGATGATGATGATGATTAAATATGATTGAATGAATGCTAGGTGCTTAATAAGTACTATTGATTTGATGGGTTTTTTTTTTTCACACCCCCTCCCCACCCCAGTTTTTCTATCCAGGTCATGGACCTTTAGTTCTAAAGACTCTTCATGAATTAGAGTAGCCGGGTTAGACACCCCCACACACACACACACCCAGGAAGAAGCTCAGGTACTGCAGAGAAGCAGCTCGAGAGGCAGTGTGGCCTAATGGAAAGAGCACAGGCCTGGGAGTTGGAGAACCTGGGCTCTGATCCTGGCTCCGGCAGTTACCTGCTTGGGTAACCTTGGCCAAGTCCCTTCACTTCTCTGGGCTTCAGTTTCAGCATCTGTAAAATGGGGATTCAGAACCCATTCTCCCTCCGACTGAGACCGCGCACCCCGGGAGGGACAGGGGCCGTCCAACCGGCTTAACTCGATTCTCCCTAAGTGCTCAGAACGCTCCTTGACACATAGTAAGCCCGTAACGCGGCCAAAACCGATCAATCCATCGCAACATCCTAAGCGTTAAGTCCACTGAAACCCAACCCCCATCTAATTTCCACCCTCCCCATCTGGGCCTTCCGCACCTTATCCAGATAAGCGCGGTGAATAGCAGCTTTATCTAGTCCACGAGGTTAGGGGAATGTGGAAAGATCATCCGAGCCTTGAGATTTTTTCATTTACAGGACCGGAGAGAAATGCGTGTTGAACTTTAAGCCCTGTGGCCTGTTTGGAAAGGAGTTGCACAAAGTTGAAGGCTACATTCAAGATAAAAGGTAAAGTTCCTCCGTGAGATGCAGACCGAGCGGGCTTCTAGACACCCCGAAGAGCACTAGTACCGACGCATTTGCTTTTTTGTTGTGGTAGACAGAAAATTCCAGTCAGTCAATCCATGGTATTTGTTGAGTGCTTCTTGTGTGCAGAGGACTGTACTAAGTGCTTGGGGGAGGACAGTGCAATAGATTTGGCGGATATGGTCCCTGCCCACAAGAAGCTTGCAGTCCCCAGGGGGAGACGTAATCAGGTAAATAGGAGATGGATATGTCCCTGAGCGCCGTGGGGCTGAGAGGGGGATAAATATCAAATGCTTAAGGGGTTCTGTTCCAGGTGCATAGGTGATGCGGAGGGGAAGCCAAATAGGGGAAATGAGGGTGTAGTCAGGGAAGGCCTCTTGGAGGAGATGCAATTTTCCTGTATGTCTCATGGGATTGAAGCTCCACAGTGACCTCTTTCTGTAAAACATGTGCCTTTTTAAAATTTAAAAACTTTAATGTAGTATCTTTCTGTTAATTCAAAAAAATTTAGTGAATGTTTTCAATCAATTGATCATATTGAGCGCTTACTGTGTGCACTATACTATAGTACTATACTATATATATATATAGTATAGTACTATAGTGCAGAGCACTATACTAAGCGCTTGGTAGAGTAAAAACATAATGATGGAGTTGGCAGACACGTTTCTTGCCCATTATGAGCTTACAGTCTTGAAGGAGAGAGAGGCATTTTATATAAATAAATTAAGGAATGGGAGATTGTTGCCAAATTGTACTTCCCAAGCACTTAGTACAGTGCTCTGCACACAGTAAGCGCTCAATAAATATGATTGATTGAATGAATGAATGAATAAAAGAGGTTGGGGGCAGCAGGTGGCGGGGCTCCCAACAACAGAGCTTTCGAAAAAACCTTCCCAGAGGCTGGAGGCAGATCTCTGAGGGCTCCCCCGATTTCACGAGCCGAGAATTCGGTCTTCCAGATCCTACAGTTCGCCTGGGGAAAATCCTCATGGCTTCGCGTGGTTTAGCGGATAGAGCACGGACCTGCGGGTCAGAAGGACCTGGGTTCTAATCCTGGCTCCGCCACGTGTCTGCTGTGTGACCTTGGGGAAGTCACTTCACTTCTCTGGGCTGTAGTTACCTCATCTGGAAAATGGGGACTAAGACTGTGAGCCCGACAGAGGGACTGGGCCCAACCCGATTATCTTGTTATCAACCCTAGCGCTTAGATCAGGGCTTCATTCATTCATTCAATTCATTCAATCGTATTTATGGAGCGCTTACTGTGTGCAGAGCACTGTACTAAGCGCTTGGGAAGTGCAAATCGGCCACATATAGAGACGGTCCCTACCCAATAACAAGCTCACAGTCTAGAAGGGGGAGACAGAAAGCAAAACATGTAGACAGGTGTCAATACCATCAGAACAAATAGAATTACAGTTAAGCCACATAGCAGCATAGCTCAGTGGAAAGAGCCCAGGCTTTGGAGTCAGAGGTCATGGGTTCAAATCCCGGGTCTGCCACTTGTCAGCTGTGTGACTTTGGGCAAGTCACTTCACTTCTCTGGGCCTCAGTTGCCTCATCTGTAAAATGTGGATTAAAACAGTGAGCCCCCATGGGACAACCTGATCACCTTGTAACCTCCCCAGCGCTTAGAACAGTGCTTTGCACATAGTAAGCGCTTAAATTCCATCATTATTATTATTATAGTTAAGCGTTTAACAAGTACCATAATTCATTCATTCAATCATATTTATTGAGCACTTACTGTGTGCAGAGCACTGTACTAAGCGCTTGGGAAGTACAAATTGGCCACATATAGAGACGGTCCTGACCCAACAGCGGGCTCACAGTCTAGAAGGGGGACACAGACAACAAAACATATTAACAAAATAAAATAAATAGAATAAATAAGTACAAATAAAACAGAGTAATAAATACATACAAACATATATACATATATACAGGTGCTGTGGGGAGGGGAAGGAGGTAAGACGGCGGGGATGGGGAGGGGGAGAGGAAGGAGGGGGCTCAGTCTGGGAGTGCCATAATTATTATCGGGGCAGAGGATCTCTTTAACAGTTCGCCAAACGGCCTTCTCTCGGCAGCAAAAAGAAACTGCGTGTGCTGTACGGGAAGTGGACCGAGTGCCTGTACAGCGTGGACCCCGCCACCTACGACGCTTACAAAAAAAATGACAAGAAAAACACCGAAGAGAAGAAAACCAGCAAACAGGTGACTTTGCGAGCCGTTTAGGAAAGGGAGTCGTGGGCTGCTCCCCGGGTGGTTCACGATGCTTTCAGAGCAGCGGGGCAGAATTTCGCAGCCGCTGCGCTTCTGCATCTTCCTTCCTTGGGAAAAAGCTTCCTTCTCAACCAGCGAATTTTGGCGGCAGTTGGCTGGGCGGGTTTGGAGCTGGGTGGTAGTAGTAGTAATGGTGTTTGTTAGGTGCTTACTAACTATGGTACTAAGCGCTGGGAGAAAATACACCGGTGGGAATTCAAAAACAGTCTCCTGCCCCTCGTGGGGCTCAAAGTCTCATGAGCTAGTTCAGAACAGACAGCAATAGGCAGAGAGGTTTTCCAAAGTTGCTTCGAAGCTTCAGGGTCTGAGAAGACGGTGGATGGGGGGCAGGCTTTTGGCAACCTTTAGGGCATGTCGTGTGCCCAGGTTTCTTGGAGCAGAGGCCCCGTGTGCCGACGGAGGCCCCGACACCCAGCCTCACGCTTTAGGGTGATAGTTTGAAAGTTGGAGGGGGGAAATTAAAAAAACCATACCTTCCAATGTGGTCCTTTAAACTGTAATGGTTTGTGCAGCGTCTTTTCACGATTGTTCATCGTATTGCCTACCTTTATGCTAAACGTCTCAAACGACAACATTTTCCGTGAAAATGAAGTAATTACTTATCGCAGTGGTGGTAGAGGTAAAGGCGTCATTGCTTCTTAAACAGGCTGATTATCGTCCATTACCACTCTTTCTACAGCTGAGGCACTTGCTCTCCTGCTTCTCTCTTGTTCCCTCTCCATTTCCCTCCACCCCTCTCCCTTCCCCCATCCCCTTTATTTTGCCCCCCATTCTCCCTCTGACTTTCCCTCCTGTTTCCCCATTTTCTCCTCCCCTTCTCTCCCCGCCTCACTCCCTTTTGTCTCTCCCCTCTGTCCAGCCGTCTCAGTAGTGTCACTTGGTGGTGTCACTCTTCCCTCCGTTGCCTGCTCGGGTAGCCCCGACGGCGGTCCGGTGTTGTGGCTTCCCCCCCGGGCTGGCTGGTGCCTTCCCGGACCTCCTCGGCATCTCTGTGTCTCCCCCGCAGTCAGCCCCCCAGCACCCATGCCGACCTCCCTGTCTTGGGTCGGGGGACTCCCTCTTTCTCTCTCCCGTCCTGCTACTTCCGTGGCATCCTCCGGTCGCCAACCCCAGGCCAGCTCCTCTTCCCCCGGGCCACAAAACCGTCATTTTACCGAAACTCTGCCCACCCGTGGACGAGCTCCCGGCGGGGTCTCGCACCTGGGCCGAAAGGGCCCGTTCTCTCCTCCTTCCGTTGGCCGATCGATCGCCTTATCGATCCGCGGTGTCGGTGGCTGCCGGAAAAGTCGAACAGGGAGGCCAGGGTGAGGCTTGCCGCGGGGCCCCCCGGGACGGGCGGGCGGGTGCCGGGGTCCCCTCTGAGCCCAGACCTCGAGCCAGGCGGGAACCCGGCGCCGGCCGCTCAGGGAACGGCCTCGGAAGCCGAGAGGCGCCGTCAGCGGGGCTCCTTTGTCTGCTTCCGGCAGGTGGGCGGCTCGGAGGAGCCGGACGAAATGCCCCTGCCGGACTCGGAGGGCGTCCAGGTGATCCCGGGCAGCGTCCTGCTCTGGAGGATCTCACCCAGGCCTCCCAACTCGGCCCAGGTGAGTCCGCGGCCGCGGTGAGAGACCGCGGCACGCGGCTGCGGCCCGGCACCGGCGTCGGAGGCGGGGGGCTGGAGGGGCACAGACAGACATGTCTAGTCTGTGAGCCCACTGTTGGGTAGGGACCATCTCTATATGTTGCCAACTTGTACTTCCCAAGCGCTTAGTACAGTGCTCCGCACACAGTAAGCGCTCAATAAATACGATTGAATGAATGACATGCAGGCAGGCATGTTGGGACACGTCCAACTTCGGGCTCCAGCGGGACATCCAGGTAGAGACATTCCGGATGCCTGGATTGCAGAGGAGGAGGAAAGAGGAACATTGGGAAGTCATCCCCATGGAAGTGGTAGTGGAGCCCTGAGTGTGGACCGTTTTTGGGGGGGTGGAAGTGGTAGTCGAGCCCTGAGTGTGGACTTTTTTTGGGTGGGGTGGCGGGGGAGGGAGGGTTCCTCCCTGCCCCAGGCTGGGGACATTCACTGGACAGCCCTGCATCGGGTGTCCTGCTCCATCCTTCTAGCTGCTTAGAGGAGGATGGGGTGGAGGGGGGTTGCCATGGAGACAGACACACACCCCTCCCACCCTCAAACCCTTCCCCCCCCCAGGCCAGTGGTTCAAGGTGGTGGGAGCTCATCCGGTCCAACCCCTTGGATAATAATAATATTATGCGCTTACTATGTGCAAGGCACTGTTCTGAGCGCTGGGGAGGTTACAAGGTGATCAGGTTGTCCCATGTGGGGCTCACAGTCTTAATCCCCATTTTCCAGATGAAGGAACTGAGGCCCAGAGAAGTGAAGTGACTTGCCCAAAGTCCCACAGCTGACAGATGGCCGAGCTGGGATTTGAACCCATGACCTCCGACTCCAAAGCCCGGGCTCTTTCCACTGAGCCACGCTGCTTCTCTGGAAGTCTCTTTTAGACTGTGAGCCCAGTGTTGGGTAGGGACTGTCTCTATATGTTGCCAATTTGTACTTCCCAAGCGCTTAGTACAGTGCTCTGCACATAGTAAGCGCTCAATAAATACGATTGATGATGATACCGCCTCTGGGAGAACTCTCCAGGAGGACAGAGACATTTAGACCTCTGACCTCAAGGGCTCTGCCCGCCGGGTCAGTCAGTCTGTCAGGCGTATTTATCTAGCACTTTCTGCATGCAGAGCACTGTGCAGAACACTCGGGCGAGGATGCTAGAACATAACAGCTTCCCTGCCCACGACGAGCTTGCAGTCTAAGGGGCCCTCTCCAGCGTAGGACTTGCACTCAGCGAGCGGTTCTCGGTAGCGGGCAGGCACCCGCCCGCTCAGCCTCCTTCCTCCTTTCAGATGTACAACTTCACGAGCTTCGCCATGGTCCTGAACGAAGTGGATAAAGAAATGGAGAGCGTGATTCCCAAAACCGACTGCAGGCTGCGACCCGACATCCGCGCCATGGAGAACGGAGAGATCGGTACCAGGGCCCGCTTCTTTTTTTGGTTTTTTACAGTATTTATTAAGTGTGTGGCCTTGGGCACTTCACTTCTCTGGGCCTCAGTCACCTCATCTGTAAAGTGGGGATGAAGACTGTGAGCCCCCCGTGGGACAACCTGATCACCTTGTAACCTCCCCAGCGCTTAGAACAGTGTTTTGCACATAGTAAGCGCTTAATAAATGCCATCATTATTATTATTATAAGTGCCTACTATGTGCCGGGCACTGTACTAAGCGCCGGGGTAGGTACAAGCGAATCAGGGGGGACACAGTCCCTGTCCCCCATGGAGATGGCAGTCTTCATCCCCATTTTACAGGTGAGGTCACTGAGGCTCAGGGAAGTGAAGTGACTTGCCCTAGGTCGCACAGCAGACAAGTGACGGAGCCGGGATTGGAACCCAGGTCCTTCTGACTCTCAGGGCCGAGCTCGATCCATGAGGCCATGCTACTGCTTTGCAGCTGGGGCAGGGAAGCTCAAAGAGGATCACTCCCTCTCTTAAAAATCATAATAATAATGATGGCATTTATTAAGCGCTTACTCTGTGCAAAGCACCGTTCTAAGCGCCGGGGAGGTTACAAGGTGCTCAGGTTGTCCGAGGGGGGCTCACAGTCTTCATCCCCATTTTCCAGATAAGGGAACTGAGGCCCAGAGAAGTGAAGTGACTTGCCCAAAGTCACACAGCTGACAATTGGCAGAGCCGGGATTTGAACCCATGACCTCTGACTCCAAAGCCCGGGCTCTTGCCACTGAGCCACGCTGCTCCTCCGGGGTTGGCAAGCTCGAGTCTCGCCGCGCCCCGGGGGTGTATTATCGTTTGGCCGTCCGTCCGTCAGGGCCATGTGAGGGAGGGGTCGGTGCTGCCGACCCCCCAGCGAGGAGTTGGGTCCCCTCGCCAGGCGGCAGACCCCACCCCACCCACTCCGGTCCAGCCCTTGGGGGCGGGTCAGGAAAACACAGAGCCCTGGGGACGATCCGGGATGCTTCCAAGCCGAAGGCGGGGAGAGAGGGAGGTCCGGGGGAAAGGCGGGAGAGAATTGGGACCGGCAGCTGAAAACAGTCTCTCCTTCAGACCAAGCCAGCGAAGAAAAGAAGCGCCTGGAAGAGAAACAGCGAGCGGCCCGCAAAAACAGATCCAAGAGCGAGGAGGACTGGAAAACGAGGTGAGGGGCTGGGACCGTGGCGGTGGGATGTGATTTTTGTCTCTCTCTCCCCCTTCCTCTGCCACGCTCCTCCGAGCCTGCCCTCGTCCCTCCTTCTCCTCCCACTGGCCACCCCTGACGGGGCCTGTCTCCAATCCCTCACCCCTCTGCCCCCCCGGAGGCTTCCTCTCCCTAACTTGAGGTTAGAGCAGGCCCCGAGAAGTCATCAGAAGCTCCCTGGGCTTGCAGGAGTCTGGAAGGGCCGACAAGTGGGCGGATTTGGGCCCGGGAGAGGAGGCTGGGGTTGGTTAAAGGGGGAAGGAGGGGGAGAAGGCCCTCCGGCTGGCTGACAGCCGGCCTCTCATGTAGACTAGGTCGCGAATTTGAGGGAGAACAGTATTGGAGGTGGCGGGGTGCCAGGTTTGATCCAGATTGGAGGGGGTGACACCCCCAGTGCTGGAGAATGGCCTTCTGCTCGGACCCAAGGCACCCGTGAATCCTTCCACCGTTGTTGCTCGCTCACACTCCGGTGTTCTGCTTACTAAGCCGCAGAGAGTGCCTTGGGTGCATCTTGATATTGCAGTTTGCATTTGTGTTTCCAATAGAGTTTGTGGGAAAATGTCCTTTTCCAATCATGTTTGGGACCCTTCAACTCCCGCCTCTCCATCCCACCCCATCTGCGGCTCTGCGGTTTTTTGGCGGGGTGGTTTATGGTATCTGTTAAGCGCTTACTATGTGCCAGGCACAGTACGGAGCACTGAGGTAGCTACAAGCTAATCAGGCTGGACACAGTCCCCTTCCCACATTTTCCCGATGAGGTAACTGAGACCCAGAGAAGGGAAGTGACTTGCCCGGGGTCACACAGCAGACCAGTGGCGATTCCCTGGCCCGTGCTCCATCCATGCCGCTTCTCAAGGGGCCAGGGTCTCTCCAAATGCCCCTTGTCCCCTGGCACCTGTAAAATGGGAATGAAGATTGTGAGCCCCACCTGGGACAACCTGATTACCTTGTATCTACCCCAGCGCTTAGAACAGTGCTTGGCACATAGTAAGCACTTAACAAATACCAACATTATTATTATTATTATTATTCTGAGAAGGCTAGAAATGTTTTGAGCTCCGGCCCGTGGGCTAGGAAGCCAGTGACGTTTGTGGCCCTGCAGCTCCCCACGACCCCCAACCTTCCTCTCTTCCCGCTCGCCGTCCAGCCGGCCTCACTGCCTCTTTCAGTGCCTCTGCCCGCCCACATTTACTTCCCGGCAGTGAGAGGAAGAGGAGGGGATGTTTAGTCCAGGGGTGAGCGGGGTGGGAGTCTTCAGCTCGGGAAGCCCAGTGTGCCTGTGAGGGAAGACTTCCCCTCTTTCATTCATTCATTCAGTCGTATTTATTGAGCGCTTACCGTGTGCAGAGCACTGTACATATAGAGACGGTCCCTACCCACCACCTCTTGTCCTTCAATCAATCAATCAATCAGTCGTATTTATTGAGCGCTTACTGTGTGCAGAGCACTGTACTAAGCGCTTGGGAAGTACAAGTCTGCAACATATAGAGACAGTCCCTACACAACAGTGGGCTCACAGTCTAAAAGGTGGGCTCACAGTCTAAGACAGAGCGAAGGAAGGAAGGGACAGAGGAAGGAAGGAGCAGCAGGAAGGAAGGAACGGTTGGCCATCTCCTGGGCTTCCTCCAAGGATTGGGGTTCGGGGGGATGGTGGACGGGGCCCCCAAAGGGCTCAGGGTCTCCTCAGGCGTGGCCCTGCCCACAGGGAGCTTCGGGAGAGCAGAGAGCCTAGGACCCACTGGACATTTACAGTCTTGGCGAGCACAGCCATGGTGGAGGCGGGGGGTTTTCCTGAGCTGGTACCCTGGCCGGTGGTGGACGGGGCTCAGCCCTAAAACCCCTCCTGCAGCTCAGGGCCACTCCAGGATTGACGTTCTCCTCTCGAGTCCAGAGCCCGCGCTGGATTTCTTCCTTTCGTTTTGCGTGGGCATCTTTCCGATGTGAGCCGGGAGCAGACCCCCCTCGCCGCAGCCCCTGGGGCAGGACCCCCAGACCTAGGGACCCCAGTCCCCAAGCCTCTTCGCCGGTTGGGCGGGCCCAAACTCCTGCGTCTTAATAGAATCGGCCGTTCAGATCCCCCTTCGGAGAGGGTGGGCGGGGCCTCCTCGGGGACTTCATTCACTCATTCGTATTTATTGAGCGCTTACTGGGTGCAGAGCACTGTACTAAGCGCTTGGGAAGTCCAAGTTGGCAACATCTAGAGACGGTCCCTACCCACCAGTGGGCTCCCAGTCTAGAAGGGGGAGGTCGCTGTCCACCTAAGGGGGTCTGGACTCAAAAAGGAGCGAGAACCCTGCCCCCTCCAGCCCCCCAACCCCCGGGGCCAACGCTTCCGTGAACCGTCTCACCGCAATGTGATTTTTCTCTTTTTCCTCTCCCCGGGAAACGGAAGAAATCCGGCGCAGGGACCCAGGTTTGACCATTTACACTTTTTGCCTCTCTCGCTTCCGCCTCGCCTGCTGCGCTGAGCGTGAACCGAGCAGCGTGTCCGTTGCTGGCGCTTCTGAGAGCCGGGGGAGAACGTGGGTGGGACCCCCGGGAGAGGGCAGGGACCACCCCGGGGACCTCAGCCCCTGTTTCTAGCAAGTCATTCCACTCCATACTTCAAAAAGGAAATGGTTTTTGTCTTCTTATTAGCTGGTGACTAATGATAATGGTAACTGGGGCAGCTTTGAGGCGCTCACTCTGTGCCGGGAGCCATCCTGAGCGCTAGGGTAGATAGGAGATACCCCCACCATCACTCCGGGCCGCTTGAAGGCTTGCCCGGGGAAGTCAAAGGCCCATCCTGAAAACTGGGGAGACCGTCTCGACTTCTCGCCTTTGGCTTCTGTTTCCTTTGAAACGCGAGAGATGTCTTGAGCGGCCCCCCAGCCCCTGAGGTCACCAGTTCCGTTTTATTGTCCTCAAAAGGTCACCAGTTCCATTTTATTGTCCTCAAAATGATCCCCACCACAATGAAATCCACATTTGACTGCTCCGTCCCCCCGGGGTGAAGGGCTCCCTTGCGTGTCCAACCTGCAGAAGGGGCCCTGACGGGACGTGACCGGAGCCGTCCGAACCCAGTGCTTTATTTTTATGAACGGTGAGGGGGAGGAGGAAAACGAGAGTAGAAGCCGTTTAATAGTTGAAGTAGCAGCAGCGGATTTGAGTGGCCACCTGGTACAGTACGCTGTACTAAGCATTCACAGTCCTTCTAGACTGTGAGCCCACTGTTGGGTAGGGACCGTCTCTATAGGTTGCCAACTTGGACTTCCCAAGCGCTTAGTACAGTGCTGTGCACACAGTAAGCGCTCAATGAATACGATTGATTGATTGATTAGTACAGTGCTCTGCACACAGTAAGCGCTCAATAAATACGATTGATTGATTTGGAAAGTACAGAAGAACAAATCGACCCACTTCCTGCCCACAAGGAATCTAGGGTCTTAGATAATATGTATATTAGTTCAGTCCATCATATTTATTGAGCGCTCACTGAGTGCAAAGCACTGCACTAAGCGCTCGGGAAAGTACAGTGCAAACGAAGCAGGCATATATACGGGTGCACTAAGGGGAGTGAGAGGTATTTCTGAAGTGGTAGAGTTGGCTAGAGGAATGACATGGCTCAGGTGCCGGGAGATGAATCAGGGGAGGCTTCCTGGAGGAGATGGATTTTAGGAGGATTTGAAGATGGGGAGAGCTGTGGTCCGGCTGATGCCGCCAGGGAGAAAGGTCAGAGCTCCTCATCTCCCCCCCCAAACCCTGCCCTCCGCCCGACTTTCCCGTCACTGTAGACAACACCTCTACCCTCCCTGATTCACTAGCCCATAACCTTGGCATTGTCCTCGGTTCACCTCTCTCGTTCATCGTGAATATTCCGATTGTTACGAAATCCTGTCCTTGTTTATTTTTTTTTTCCTAATGGTATTTGTTTAGCACTTACTCTATGCCAGGCACTGTACTAAGCCCTGGGGTAGATAGGTTCGGGAGCACAGTCCATGACCCATGTGGGTTTCAGATGATCCCCGTTTGACAGAGGAACAGGGAATTTGTGGCTGTGCCCAAAATCACACAGCAGGCGAGTGGCAGAGCCAGGATTAGAACCCAGATAATAATAATAATAATAATAATAATGGCATTTCTTAAGTGCTTACTATGTGCAGAGCAGTGTTCTAAGCGCTGAGGGGGATACAGGGTGATCAAGTTGTCGCACGTGGGGCTCCCAATCCTCCGACTCCCAGCCCTGTGGTGTTCCCAGTAGGCCCCGCTGCTTCTCGTGCTGCTTGTTCTTTCTTGACGGCACCACTAGAATCCACCCCTTCCTCTCCATCCAAACTGCTACCACGTTCACCAAAGCACTTACCCTCTCCTTTCACTCCTGGATCATCATCAGTCGTATTTATTGAGCGCTTACTGTGTGCAGAGCACTGTACTAAGCGCTTGGGAAGTACAAGTTGGTAACAAGTTGGATGACCGCACCTGCCTCCTGACTCTGACCTCCCTGTCTCGGGCATCTCCCCTCTCCAGTCCATATGTCACTCCCGTTTTTTAGTCAAAAAACATATATGTATATATGTTTGTACATATTTATTACTCTATTTATTTTACTTGTACATATCTATTCTATGTATTTTATTTTGTTAGTATGTTTGGTTTTGTTCTCCGTCTCCCCCTTTTAGACTTTGAGCCCACTGTTGGGTAGGGACTGTCTCTATATGTTGCCAACTTGTACTTCCCAAGCGCTTAGTACAGTGCTCTGCACACAGTAAGCGCTCAATAAGTACAATTGATGATGATGAAAAAACGGTTCAGTCCCCACGTCCAAGCCTTCCAGTGTTTCCACCCTTTCTTCCCACATCAAATTTGCCACTGACTTTAAGCCCTCGATGGGCTCTCCCTTTCCTCCCTTTCCTTTCCACGCTGCTTCTCAGCGTGGCTCAGTGGAAAGAACCCGGGCTTTGGAGTCAGAGGTCAGGGGTTCAAATCCCGGCTCCGCCAATTGTCAGCTGGGTGACTTTGGGCAGGTCACTTCACTTCTCTGGGCCTCAGTTCCCTCATCTGTAAAATAGGGATTAAGACTGTGAGCCCCACGGGGGACAACCTGATCACCCTGCAGCGCTTAGAACAGTGCTTTGCACAGAGTAAGCGCTTAACAAATACCATCATTATTATTATTACCGAACCTGGCTCATCTCGTACTACAACTCAGCCCGCAGACTTTGCTCCTCTATCACCAGCCTACAGAGATCCAGCCTGTAGAATAATGTTTGGCACAGGGTAAGCGCTTAGCAAATACCGTCATTATCTCTGGACCTCGGTCTTTCTGGTGGGATTCTGCAGGGGGAAGGGAAGGTTGCCTTGCGTCTTTAGGGCCCCTGGGACACGCTCGTCTACGAGCTGTGGAATCCGCCTTCTATGCCCGGGTCTGTTCATCATTCAGCTCTCGGGGACCCTCCCCAACGGGCCGTGAGTTAGCCCCGGGCCAGAGCATCACCCCGAGCGAGGATAGGGCAAAGCAGCGGCTCGTCAGCGAGGGGAGGGGTCCACAGGAGGCTCAGAGAGAGGCTCGCGTAGGGAGGAAGAGGGAGATAATAATAATAATGATGATAGCATTTATTCATTCATTCATTCAATCGTATTGAGCGCTTACTGTGTGCAGAGCACCGTACTAAGCGCTTGGGAAGTACAAGTTTATTAAGCGCTTCCTATGTGCAACGCACTGTTCTAAGCACTTGGAGAGGTTACAAGGTGATCAGGTTGTCCCACGGGGGGCTCACAGTTTTAATCCCCTTTTTCCAGATGAGGTAACTGAGGCCCAGAGAAGTGAAGTGACGTGCCCCAAATCACCCAGCCGGCAACTGGCGGAGCCGGGATTTGAACCCGTGACCCCTGACTCCAAAGCCCGGGCTCTTTCCGCTGAGCCACGCTGAGGGCTTGGTGAGCCAGGAGAGGCGAGGCCCTGGTGCCAGGCGAGAGACGGGTCGCGCTGATGCCTGCTGTCGCTGCTCGGCCCGGCTGCCGAGCAGGAATCCGCCTTCTAGTCCGCCCCAGTGACCCATTCCCGTGGCCAACGCGGTCGCTAAAATGAGGCACTAATGCTCGTGTGAGTCAATCGGCGAGTCCGGGGTATCCGTTGCATTTACTGTGGGCGCGGGACCCTACGAAGCCGCTGGGAAAGAGAGCTGGTAGATGCGATCCCTGCCTTTATAAGGTGGCAGAGGCGGACACGAAAGTAAATTGGAGCTGAGAGAAAGAGCAGAGGTTATCGAGAGTCTTAAAGGGGTCAAGGGGTAGAGAGCCAAGTGCGGAGGGCAGATTGGGTGGGGAAAGGAGGGGTTAGTCGTGGAGAGCTTCTTGGAGTGGTGGTTTTTAGGAGGGTCGTGAAGATGCGGAAAGCGGTGGCCCGGGAGATGTGAAGAGGGACTTGCAGATCAGAGGGAAGATTTGAGCCAGGACCGGACCGGCAGAGAGAGACGAGCTCGAGACCCAGCGGGTGGGTGTCCTCCCTAGATGATGGGACTGTTTGGTTGTTGGCCGGTCGGCTTGTCGCACGTCGGATCCGTGCGGGTCCTCCTGTGCTGGGTGTCTTTCTTCTCGTAGCCGGCACGTGTGTGGCCGGTGGCGGCGGAGACCGTCCCCTTTGCCGCCCTGTCCGTCAGCCGGCGAGGCAAGGGCCTGCCAATAGCCGCTCTGCTTGGCTCACGGTGGTGTGGACGCTCAGGGCGAGGAGCCCAGATGTAGCCATCTGTCTGTCTGGCGTCTCCTCTCCCCTTTTTTCCAGTCCCTTCAGGTGAGGGAAATAGGGACCGTCTCTATACGTTGCCGGCTTGTACTTCCCAAGCGCTTAGTACAGTGCTCTGCACGCAGTAAGCGCTCAATGAATACGAGGTGGGAATACAGCTGAGGTGGGAGTTTGGATGACTGAAAAAAATCCCTTTTTAGAAGGCGGACGGTGGGTGGGGAAGGGAGGGAGCCCTCGAGGGGCTCCCTGATTTTTCAGTTTGCTGCTGCCATATTTGCTGGGGAGGATGAATTTGGGAAAAACGGGTGTCTGGTGTCTCCTCCCCTCTCCTCTTTTTTCCAGTCCCTTCAGGTGAGGGAAATAGGGACCGTCTCTATACGTTGCTGGCTTGTACTTCCCAAGCGCTTAGTACAGTGTTCTGCACACAGTAAGAGCTCAATAAATACGACTGAATGAATGAGGGCCCGCCTAGAGACGATGCGCTGTGAAGGCCCAAACCTGTTTGGCGGGGGTGCGCTGGTCTCCAGAGGCAGCCCTGCATGTCTCAGTTCTGATAGATGCCCCCCAACCTCTGTCACCGGCCCAAGGTCCCTCAATCCCTCCGTTTGAGGCGGGAGATTCGGGCAGCCCGTCCTCTTCCTATCCCTGCAATCGCCGAACCCTGTTACGGATAGGGAAGCAGAGCGGCTAGAGCACGGCCCTGGGCGTCAGAAGGACCTGGGTTCTAATTCTGGCTCCATCACTTGTCTGCTGTGTGACCTTGGGCAAGCCGCGCCGCTTCTCTGGGCCTCCGTTCCCTCATCTATAAAATGGGGGTGAAGACTGTGACCCCACGTGGGACGGGAACTGTGTCCGACCTGATTAGTTTATATTCATTCATTCAGTCGTATTTATTGAGCGCTTACTGTGTACTGAATGCTTGGGAAGTACAGTTGGCTACATATAGAGACGCCTACCCAACAGCAGGCTCACATCTACCTCAGCGCTTAGGGCAATGCATGGCACATCCTGAGTGCTTAAAGAGCGCCAGCTGGACTCGTCGGGCTCCAGCTGTAGCAGGTGAGCATCGAGTGATGCCGGGGAGGGCAGGATGACTTAAGCAAGGCCTCAGAAAGCGCTGGCTCCTCGGCCGTGTTGTTGGTTCTGCCCCCCGGCCTCTTCTGCTCGTGATTTGTGGGGGGCAAGGGCAGAAAGGACCAAGCGCGGCTAACCGTGGGGCCTTTCTCCTTCCATCCCCCCCAGACTAGGTGGGGGTGCCAGGGAGAAGTGCTTGCTTTAGCGCGTGCATGTTGGCAGTGGGGGGTGTCTGGGCAACAAGGTCAGTGCCCGGCCGAGCGCAGCTTGCTCCTTCAAACGTGCCCTGAAGCTCCCGGGCCGGCCGAGCCGCTCTGCTGACCACAGACGCGCCCCGGGGTGGCCGCCACTCCCCTTCCCGCGGCGGGCAGGCTCGGGCACGGCCCTTACGCGACCCCGGGGCGGTTCGCCACTTTGGAGATGCCCTTTGCCCCGGGAAGCCCTGGCACTCACGAGCCGGGTGCCGTTGTGTGTTTCCTCCCGGCAGGTGGTTCCACCAAGGCCCGAACCCCTACAGCGGCGCCCAGGACTGGCTCTTCTCCGGCAACTACTGGGACAGAAACTACTTCAACTTGCCCGACATCTACTGAAGCACAGGCCGGGAGCCGGGCTCACCCGAGAGAGCCCCACGCCTCGGTTCTTTTCAAAAAGGTTGTCTTTCCTCTGTTTCTGTTCATCTCGAAGAAACTCCCGGCCGCGAGATGCCGCTTCTTCCCGGTGCGTGCCCGCTAGTGAACGAGGCAGCCGAGGTGGGAGTTCGGATGAGTGGAAAAAATGCCTTTTTAGAAGGCGGACTGTGGGCGGGGAAGGGAGGGAGCCCTCGAGGGGCTGATTTTTCAGTTTGCTGCTGCCATATTTGCTGGGGAGGATGAATTTGGGAAAAACGGGCGTCTGCTCCCGGGACGCACCCCTTAAGGCTTCTGACCGCCGTCCTACGTATAGGACGGTGTCTTGGAGGGATTTAGCCTGCCTCTGCCAAGCCGCGGTCAGAGCTAGGGCAGGGAAGAGGTCATTCATGAAAGAAATACGGGTTTTCCTTGGTGAAGACGGTCCCTCCGTTCACCGCCAGCCCACTTCCATCTCCCCCATCACGGTGGTCCTCAACCCTCCAAAGTAAAATGCATCTGGTGGGAGGTCGCTGGCAATATCTGACCTAATAAGGTTTTTGGCCTTCTTCTTAAGCTTAGCACCCCGGGAAATTTTGCTTTCCACTTTCTGCGTAATCAGTCTCATGTGGATCATGAAAGAGTCAAAGCCACTGAAATCTTGCAATGTTGAATGAAATGTAGATGCAAATAGGACTTTTTAAAAAAAAAAAAAACAAAATGACCCCCAGTAACCTGTAAAAACTGCACTAGGACACTCTAGGTGCCGGACCACCTCATTTGTCGCGGCAAAACCCTTCCAATGCGTCGGGGTTTCGCCGGCCCCTAGGGACCGGGGAAAGCCAATTGCACAAGCGTAGGTATCGGAAGTAGCAGAGGAGTGCTTGCACATCTTCCACATCCGCGAGGCTCCCGTGTAGTCGGATAGGATGGATGGATGGAGACCAACTGTACAGTACCTTTGACCCCATTAATTGGGGTGTGTAATCTAATGGTATTTATATAGATATTAAAAAAAAGTGATGGCTCATTCTCTCTCCGGGTGTGTATATATATATATATATATATAAAATATATATGTATATTTACCTCGTCTAAACTGAGACCCCGCTCTGGGAGGAAAGCCTGACACTCTGCATAATGTTTTAATGCTGTCAAATCAAGTAATTGAACTGCTTCTAAATAAAGGCTTTAAACTGTTTCAGATTGCGGCCTGTTGTCCCTGCAAGACGTCCCCCCCACCCGCCCCGGGCCTAACCTCAATGTCTGGAACAGAACCAGGAGCCGGGCAGGGGCGGAGAGCGGGGTTGCTTGCATGAAGTTTATTAGTAAACCATCCAGGGTGGGTGAGTCCACCTTGAATCCTGGCTTAAACAGCCTCATCATCATCATCATTTTCAGCATCTGTGGGAGGGAATGGTAGGCATGTTGAATACTTCAGCTTAGGCCCGGTGTGAAGTAGTTGTTTTTTTTTTTAAATTGCCTGAGACTAACAAACTAAATTGATTTCACAGGAAGGCCTCTGAACCTCTGTGTGTGTGTCTATGTGTCTCTCCCAACCCTTAAGGGCAGCTGTGACTCAGCCAGAGAACTCTCCTCTACCTCCTGGCTTTTGAGGCCTTGGCCTGCTCCAACTGGAAGAGGAGGAGGAGGAGGAAAGGGTGGCTTTAGGTGCCCGTTTGGGATCTTCTGTTATCTCCCTCAGCCCGGAGCAGCGCCCGTCTCGGGGGGCGTCGGCTCCAGCCTCCACATTTGGACGGGGAGGAATCCAGGGCCGATTCTGGTGAGTTCCAGAAACGTTCAGCCGGAAATTTCAGCAGCCCTGAAGGTGGGGATCTGCCGGATGTTCTTTGGAATCCGACGCTGGCTGAAACCGAGCCGGACGGGGAGCCGAGCTAGGCTGCCCGGGTGCTCCGGGGTGTGGGATCCGAGGCCGGCGCCCAGGCTTACGGGGGCCGTCGGCAAGCGTCGGGCAGGGAACGCGTCTCCCGACTCTGTTCCCTCCCAAGTGCTCGGTCCAGTGCTCGGCACAGAGGAAGCACTCGCTAAATACCAGTGATCGGGGGCGGGGAGAGGAGAGAAACAGACCGCGGACGCAGGCCGCCTCAGGTCAACACTCGGTTCAAGGGCCAACCTCTCTACCCACCTCAGCCTGCCGACCGCCCCGTTGGCTACCCACTGAGCTTCCTTTGCAGTCAGCAGGGAAAGGTCGGGTTACTGACCCAAAGCCCACCCCGCTAACAGCGGTCGAGTTTGGCTCGAGGCCGAGCCCCCCATCCCCTCCCATCCCCCCCCACCACGCGCCCGGCCCCAGCCCCGGCCCAGCTGCTGCCGGAGCACCGCGTCCGCCTCCGCTCGCGGGCTCGTCCGCATTCCTGCCCCTAACTGGACTCTGGGCTGAACCTGGTTAGAGCCACGACTCCCACCGGCTGGGCTCGACTAGGTGGGTGAGCGGCAGGGCGGTGGCCTCACCTCCCGCTAGCCCGGACGGAGCCGGGTGGGTCCCGCCCTCTGCGCCGCCGGGGCGGGCGAGCTCACCTGCCAACACGCTCTACGTGTCTGCTCTGCGGACGGGGGTGGTCGTCACGGTAATCTCTCCCGCGATACCGTAACTCCCTGCAAAGGGGGTGCGTCTGTCTCCAGATCCAGACCCCTTTTTCTTTACGTCTTCTAAAGGGATGGCGACCGAGAGGAACACCGGGCTCTGCGGCCTGTGGGGGCCGTCCGGCCGCGGGGGGCCCGGCGGGGGCCGGGGGCAGCCGGGCTCGGCCGGGACGGCCACGGGCACCTGGACGGCGGCAAATCTCTTGGTGGCGTCCGGCTGCGAGAGGACGGCGTGTCCCGGGAGGGGCTTCCAGTCCTGGGCCTCCTGCCTGTTAGAGCCCACTAGAATGAAGGGCGGGGCGGGGGTCCTCTTGCCGTCGTCCAGCATCACGTAAGTCGGAGAGGTGACTTTCGGAGGCAGCTGCACGGACTGTGGCTCCTTAGCGTTGGCTAGGTAAAGGCCGGGCTGGGGCGGGGGGGGCGCCCCGGCCGGCGGAGGCGGTGAGGCGTGGCTCGCTTGGTTCAGATCGGTTAGACAATAAAGAGTCCACATGTTAGAGTATGGTGGTGGTTGTCCCGCTTCGCTTGCCGCGATTGCTACAAGACACAAAAACAACGGGCGGGCATTAGAGGGCTGCTCTCCGGGGCGGCCTCTCCGGCCGGGGTGTGGGCAGCGGGGAGGGGAACGGGGGCGGGGCCCAGCTGGAGGAAGAGAGGGGGTCCCGTGGGGGTGGAGGCGGGCAACCGGCTGGGCCGCGACGTGCCCGGTGGCTGAGGATGGGCCGGGGTCCCAGACCGGGGCCGTTCCCTTCCCGCGGGACAGCAGGCGGAGGGTCGGGGGAGGTCCCGGGCCCGAGCCCCCCGAAGCCACCGCACCCCACCGGGCTGCCAACCCCAGGAAGGGAATGGGCCCTCGGCTTGGGCGTGGACATCGTCAGCCACAGAGAACGTCAGGGGGCCCTTGGCCAGCCGAGCCCCGGTCTCCGGGCCGTGACCCCGACGCGGTCCCCCGCCTCTCCAGCTGAGTCCCACCCCCATCCCCCCGGACCGCCGCCCACAGTCCCCCGGCCCAGTGCAACAGCAGAATCAAACACCACCATTTCTCTCCCTTTCTGTCCCTACGTGTGTGCGACGACGACACCACGACTGTCCGGCGGAGGGTCCTCCCGGCGGGCGGGGGGAAGCCGGTGGTGGCGGGGGGGGGTGCCCAGAAACACGGGCCGCACCCGGCTTCGCCGCCTCCTCCGGCCCCCCTCCGCCTGTGGGGAGGAAACCTGAGGCGGGCCCGGGCGGAGCGTGCTAGGCCGGAGGTGGGAGGCGGGCGGCGCGGGTGGCTAACCTCACCCGGAATATCAACGGCCTAAGCCCGCTCCCTTCCTTACCTCCGGATGGCAAACCTGCTGAAGGGGCGGGGTCCCCGGTTGGGTCGTTCTGCGGGTCGGCGGGGCCCCGGCTAGCCACGGACCCCGAGGAAGGGGCCGCCTCGGCCTCCGCCACTGCGGATGGTGCAGGCTCGGCGGGCTTTACGCCCTCCTGCGGGGGCACGGGTTGGGCGGAAGACATCGCCCAGGACTCGGCCTCGGGGAAGGTCGACAGGGACGAGGGCAGCGATCTCGCGGACGGGTCCGCCCCAACGCCCTCGAGCGAGGGCACGGTCTCGGCCGAGGGGACGAACGTGTCGGAGGAGCCGGTGGAGAGCCCCGCCCGGTCGCTTTGCCCCGGAGGCTCGCCGCCGTCCTCCGGGGCAGCGGCGGCCCCGGGGCGGGCCGACTCGGCTGACCCCTCCGAGGGGGTCCGGACGGCCACCCGGCTCTGGACCGGCGACGACTGCGTGGTGTCTTGAAGACGGGCAATCTGGTCAGTGAAGGGGATGACTATCTCTGCGGGGATCTGCTCCACATAGGCCTCCCCTTCGGGCCCGGGCTCCTCGTCGTAGACCGGCGTGATCTCGACGGTGGACGTCACCTCGAGATCGGCCGGCGGCGAGGGGGCTTCGGGGGCCAGCCGGTCGGCGGAGCGCCGCGGGTCGTCCGGAGGGGGGCCCGCCGACGGCTCGGCCGCGGGCCCCTCCTCGGCCCGGGGCGAGGCCGGGCCCAACGCCACCGACTCGGCCGAGGTCCCGGAGATGCGGACGGTGGTGATGGCCCCCAGGGCGCTCTCGGAGGAGGGGACGCCGCTGGCCTGCTCGGAGCCGGAGCTCACCTCGGGGAGGGAAGGGACGCCCGTGGCCACGTCCACCATTAACACCTCAGAGTAAGACGACGCAATGTTACCTAACATCTGGGCGGCCAGCTGGGCCGGGTCGGCCGGGACGTAGACCAGCTCGGGGGAGGCCGCGGACGACGGCGGCGGCGGCGGCGAGGGGGAGGGCGGCGGCGAGGACAGCTTGGGGCTGGAGGCCTTGGGCGACGGCGCCGCCACGGCCGCTTCCGGCCTCTCCTCCGGCTCCGACACTTCAGCGTGGAAGGACGGGAACTGGGTGGTCTTGTTGCTGTACAGCAGCCCCGCGATATTGTCCTCCTCCGTGTCCGTCGACTTCTCCTGCCGCGACACTTCCTTTTTCTCTTCTTCGAGGCTGGCGGGGGTCGGCTGGGGCGGTGGGGGCGGCGGCGGCACCTCCCTGGACGCCTCATCCTCCGCCTTCGCCTCTTCTCTTCCCTCCGACCATTTCTCTACTGGAAAGAACACGGCGGCGGGGCGTCAGCGGGGCCGGGAGACCAGGCGGCCCCAGTCTGGACCGCGGGCCGGCCTCCCCGGATCCCGGGCGGCCCCGGGGACCAGAGCCACCAGAGCGGGGACGGCGGTTCGGGAGCGGGGAAGGTTCCCGACAGCCGGGAGTCGGGGTGGTGCTAGGTGAGGGCGGGGAGGAGGCGGAGAAGCCTCCCCGGCGGGTCCCGTCATTCCCGGATCACTCTCTGTGCAATCTGCCCCCTGACGTGGGCCCCGAGGTCCATCCCACCCTCTTCCCTGACCTCTGGCCTTCCTCTTCTCTTCACGTCCGCTGACCAACCCCCGGCCCGCAGCTAGACTCCCCCCAGCCCCACAGCACTTATGCCCGTATCTGTAATTTATTTCCATCAACGTCCGCCTCCCCCGCTACACTGTAAACTCGTTGTATTGTACTCTCCCAAGTGCTCGGCCCAGTGCTCTGCACACAGTAAGCGCTCAATATTAGCAATTGACTGCCTGACCCGACCGGCCAAGACAAATCCCAGGTCAGCACAGAGAGGGCACCCAGACCTTCTTCACACGGTGACCACAGCTGGCCGGGGGCCAGGAGCCAGCCTGCCTGGAAGTGGGGCGGTGGGGGGCAGCGAGGGGCAAGGGGAAGGAGGAGTGAGGGCCTCTTACCTTTAATCTGGTGGAACTGCTTGACCAGGTCTTTTATATCCAGTGAAGAGTTTGCTGGAAGGGCAGGCGGAGGAAACCAAGAACCCTTATTAAAGCCATTGCCATTAGCCGTCCCAGGGAGAGGGAAATCCCTGTCCTTACACACTCCCCATCACAGCACCGTTGCCGCACAGACACACCACACACATCCACCCCTCAGCGTAGACAGGATCCGGAGACACAGACGCACTCGCCCAGAAAGATGGACGGACGGACGGACTGACTGACACACATTCTCTCTCTCTGTCTCTGTTTATATACTGGGACAAGACCCACGAACCCTCTCCCCATCCGCCGCTTTCACACACAAAAGACAAGCTGGAGAGACACGGGCTGGACGAGGCGTGACTGGGTGGACACCAGGAGATGGACAGGAAGAGAGACCCGAAAAGGACAGAGGAGAAGGAAAGGAGGGGGAAACCCAGGGTAGCCACGTCCAGGAGTGAAGGTGCATGGGAACACGGACGAAGAGCCAGCGGGACCCTGCGGACCGCTCAGGGCGAGGATGACAGAGGGCATCTGCACGGGCATCGTGTTTCTTCCCCCCATCCAGGGGTGGCCCGGAGCCTCCCGTTTCCTTGACCTGCGGACATGGGCCCGACTCAGTGGGCCCGTGGAGGCCCAGTCCAGTAGGATGGTCCGGGCGGCAGCGCACGGCTGAGTGGTTTGGGTGGCCCGGCCCGTGGTCGGCGCAGCGGGTTTGTCCTCAAAGGGGATCGGGCAGGGTCCGACATCCCTGATGGGTGGGGGGCGGGGGTGGGGAATCCCCAGCCAGCCTTCCCGTCCCCATGGTATGTTCTCACTGAAGGGGAGATGGTGGCGAGGGGGTTGGGGACTGTTCGGGGAAGGTGGAGCCTCCTTGAAATTCATTTATTTATATCTATAATTTATGTATTTATATCTGTAATTCATTTATCTGTCTCCCCCTCTAGACCGTTAGCTCGTTGTGGGCAGAGAATGTGTCTATACCATCACTCTGCTGAAGGCCCTGCTGAGAGCTCACCTCCTCCAGGAGGCCTTCCCAGATTGAGCCCCTTCCTTCCTCTCCCCCTCGTCCCCCTCTCCATCCCCCCCATCTTACCTCCTTCCCTTCCCACAGCACCTGTATATATGTATATATGTTTGTACATATTTATTACTCTATTTTACTTGTACATATCTATTCTATTTATTTTATTTTGTTAGTATGTTTGGTTTTGTTCTCTGTCTCCCCCTTCTAGACTGTGAGCCCACTGCTGGGTAGGGACTGTCTCTATATGTTGCCAATTTGTACTTCCCAAGCGCTTAGTACAGTGCTCTGCACATAGTAAGTGCTCAATAAATACGACTGATGATGATGATGATCACTCATCCCATCCCATCTGATTACCGCATCAGCCTCCTTGCTGACCTCCCAGCCTCCTGTCTCTCCCCACTCCAGTCCGTACTTCACTCAGCTGCCCCGATCATTTTTCTACAGAAATGTTCAGGACACGTCACCCCCGTCCCCACCTCCAAAAACTCCAGAGTTTGCCCATTTACCTCCGCATCAAACAGAAACACTTCACCGTTGGCTTTAAAGCTCTCCCCCACCTGACCCCTTCCTACCTGACCTGGCTTCTCTCCTACAGCCCAGCCCGCAAACTTCACTCCTCTAGTGCTAACCTTTTCACTGTGCCTCGGTCTCACCTGTCTCATCGCCGACCCCTGGCCCACCTCTTGTCTCTAGTCTGGAATGCCCTCCCTCCTCAAATCCAACCTACAGTTGCTCTCCCCCCATTTCAAAGCCTTATTGAAGGCACATCTCTTCCAAGAGGCCTTCCCAGGCTAAGCCCCCACTTCCCTCTTCTCCCCATCCCTCTGCGTCACCCTGACTTGCTCCTTTTATTCTCCCCCCCCATCTCAGCCCCACTGGACTTTTGTACATATTTGTATTTATTTGTATTTATGTCCATCTCCCACCCTCTAGACTAAGCTCATCGTAGGCAGGGACTGTGTTTATTGTTGTATTATACTCTCCCAAGCGCTGCACACACAGTAAGCACTCAATAACTATAACCGAATGAAGGAATGAATATCATACTCTCCAAAGTGCTCAGTACAGCGCTCTGCACACAGTAAGTGCTCAATAAATACGATCGAATGAATGAATTAAAGGGTCAGGTGTTTTGAGGACAGCCACCAACCCCCGCTTCAACACCAATGGGTGAGGGCAGGCACAGTCCTGGTCTGAGCCAGTGATGGAGTCGGGCATGGTCTCCTGTCTCGTGTGGGCGAGCTGGGGGATGAGGAAAGTCTTCTAGACCGTGAGCCCACTGTTGGGTAGGGACCGTCTCTAAATGTTGCCAACTTGTACTTCCCAAGCGCTTAGTACAGTGCCCTGCACACAGTAAGCGCTCAATAAATACGATTGAATGAATGAATGAATGAGGACAGGCCTAGGAGTCGGGAGACCCTTGGGTGGCACCCTGGACTTTTCTGTGCCTCAGGTTCCCTTCCTGTAAAATGGGGGTTCGTTACCCATTCAGTTCTCCCTCCCTCTTGAAGACTGCGAACCCCACGTGCGACAGGGAGCAGGACTTGGTACAGTGCTTGGCACATAGTAAGCGCTTAACAAATACCACGGATAAAGAGACGAAAGAGAGGGAGAGAGACAGAGAGAGGATGGGAAAAGACATGGAGGGAGAGAGAGAGAGGACGTGAAGGGAGGAGGAGGAGAAGAGGGCGACGAGCCAGAGGGAGGAGAGAAAAAGGGAGGGGAAGAGGAGGAAGCTCTGGGCCGTGCTCTCAGACCCGGGCATTTCCACACGCGCAGTGGACAGGTCGGCAGAACTAACCGTCTCTGAACAGAATCAGCTCTTTGAAATAGAGAGCGGCAAACTGGGTGATGTTGGGCGGGTTGGTTCTGAGGATGGCCCGGCTGACGCCCTCCAGCAGAGTCTTCAGGCCGTAGGGGACAACCAGTCTGGGCTTGGAAGGAATCATGCTGGCGGGTGGGGTGGCAGTGGCTCGAGTCTCTCAGCTGCATCCAACAGAAACCAAGTCTGAGGCCCGGCTCGCCCCCGGCCCCCCTCGGGAAGTGAGGGAGACGCCTCCTGGCGACCCGCCCGGGCTGCCCGGAGGGAGAGGGAGGCCCGAGTGAGGCCGCACGACCTTCTGACCTGAGGCTGCAAGAGAAACCCTCCCCAAAAACACACACATACACACCTCTGACTTGGTCCCATTCCAGGATAGTGTTGTCTACGTCCCTCCCAGAGCCCCTACAGAGTGGCAGTTTATAGGCCTTCCGTCTCAGTTTCCCTCCTGTAATAATCTGATCACGAGAAGCAGCGTGGCTCAATGGAAAGAGCCCGGGCTTTGGAGGCAGAGGTCATGGGTTCTAATCCCGGCTCCGCCAACTGTCAGCTGTGTGACTTTGGGCCAGTCACTTGACTTCTCTGGGCCTCAGTTACCTCATCTGGAAAATGGGGATGAAGACTGTGAGCCCCCCGTGGGACAACCTGATCACCTTGTAACCTCCCCAGCGCTTAGAACAGTGCTTTGCACATAGTAAGCGCTTAATAAATGCCGTTATTATTATTATTATTATCCCTCTTCCTCTCCGTGGAAGCGAAGGGGGATGGCCAAGGAGTGACTCCATGTTCTTCAGGAGAAAGGTGAGCTCAGAGCCGTCAGGCCGTGGGTTGGGGGGGCTTGGCGGGGAGGCCCTAAGGGATCAGGACCTCCGGCAGGGCCAACGCCACTTCCCCGGTGGAGCAGGTGGAGTTGCCCCCATCGGAAACAAAACGAGAACGGTCGGCACCGAGACCGACAAGTTGCAATCGCTCTCGATTGTGAGCTACGCAGCCCCTAGGACTGGAGCAAAGACCAAGGAAAGAAACGGACTTGGAAGCCACATAAGTTGGAAATCAAGATAATAGCCCCCGCACCAAAATGTCAGCCAGTATAGTCTGGTCAGCTGAACCAAACGGAGCAGATGGAAAACAGGCCAATGGGCGGGGAGACAGACCTGCTTTCTAGAATTCAAAACTCTCAGCTCCAGAAGAGTTGGGAATCAACAGAAAAGCAGAGGAAGAAGCCACCGTCATAATCTAGCAGCAAGTGGATGTTTACCTCTTAGGGAACCAATCAATGGCGTTTACTGGGTTCTGACTGTGTTCAGGGCATTGCACTAAGTGCTCAGAAGAGTATAGTACAAGGGAAGGAAGGGAAAACAAGCGGGAACTGGGAATGCTTTGCACACAGTAAGCGCTTAATAAATGCCATTATTATTAATATTATAAAAGCATGCCTGGACCAGGTTTAAATATGCTAATGCCACTCAACAACCAACTACCTCCAAAGAAACACACCTCAATAGGCAGGCTCAGAAACAGTCCTCTTGAATAATAACAACAACAACAATGCTATTTATTAAGTGCTTATTATTTGCCAAGAAGTGCACTAAGCACTGGATTCTCTTGTATCTAGTGAGAGTAAACAAGCAGCCGTGTTGTCTAGTGGACAGAATATGGGCTTGGGAATCCATCACATGCGTGCTGTGTGATTCTGGGCAAGTCACTTCACTTCTCTACCTCACATGTAAAATGGGGATTAAGATCGTGAGCCCTTTGTGGGGCAGGGACTATGGCCGATCTACCCTAGCACTTAGTACAGTGCTGGGCACATTGTAAGCACTTAAATACCACAAAAGAGAGAGAGGGGAAAAAATCAGGTCGGATACATTTCCTATACCACATGGGACTCTCGGCCTACGAGGAAAGGGATTTATTTTTTTCCCTTTCACAAATGCAGAAACAGAGGCCCAGAGAGGTTACGTGACTCGCCCAAGATCACACAGCACGCGTGTGATGGACTCCCAGTCCCATTCTCTCCCCACTAGGCCAGCAGCCTCCCACATTTCACTGAGATATCAATAACTTCATATAGGAATAAAGCATCACATCCGGAAGGACCATAAGAAATATGTGAAAAAACAGGAGGATATAAAATGAAAGTATTAGAAAGGATAGAGACAGGAAGCAACAGAAGAGCAAGAAACCAAGGAGCTGAAGGATGGTTGGTAACAGGTTGAAAGTGGGGAGAGAGGTTTGGAAACAGATTATTTATGATAATCAACCAGTAAACGCTCTTGACCGCATAGTAATTATACTGTATCAACCCCACTGGTTAGCAGGGTACTTGACATGCAGTAAGCACTTAATAAATATCACCAATAGTGATTATCTCATAAAAACAGAGCTACTAAAATCATCCTATTAGAAGTGAAGGGATTAAAAACAGCGGAATGTATACCTGGAAAGACAAATGGAAAACACAGCCAACTCACAGGCACCCTAAAACGCCTCTCTCAGAACAAAAACAACTTCTGATCAAATTAATTAACCAACAGCATTAATTGCCTTGCATCAAATGAAGCAAATGACTAATGAATACATCCACTAAAAATGCCAGGTCAGAAAGGGAGGGAAATATGCTTACGGACTATTCAAACAAATGTTCCAGGAATAACTGACAAGACAAAACATTATAAAAAAATAATTGTGTCCGTTGGGTGACTTGTGGGTGCCAACCACTGGACTAAGCGCAATGGTGAAGGTGAGATGATCAGGTAAGACACAGTTCCTTGTCACACACTGAGCTCGCAATCTGAGGAGAAGGGAGAACAGGTATTGACTCCCCATTTTAGAAATGAGGAAATCGGGGCGGTGAGCGGTTAAGTGACTTGCCTTAGGTCACCCAGCAGAAAACTGGCAGAGCCGGAATTAGAGCCACCGTCTCCCCCGCCCCTCTAACTCAAGTAATAATAATGGTATTTGTTAAGCGCTTACGGCGTGCCAGGTACTGTACTGAGCACTGGGGTGGATACAAGTAACTCGGGTTGAACAGTCCCATGGGGCTTCCAGTCTTAATCCCCATTTGACAGATGAAGGGACTGAGGCCCAGAGAAGTGGGGTGACTTGCCCAAGCGGCAGAGCCGGGATTAGAACCCATGACCATCAGACTCCCAGACCCGGGGTCTATCCGCTAGGCCAGGCTGCTTCTCCAGGAATCTGACCAAGCTTTTGTGGCCCCGGTTGTCATAGTAATAATAATAATAATAATGGCATTTATTAAGCGCTTACTATGTGCAAAGCACTGTTCTAAGCGCTGGGGGGGTTAAAAGTCTTAACACAGTCACAGTCTTAACCCCCATTTTACAGATGAGGTCACTGAGGCACAGAGAAGTTAAGTGATTTGCCCAAAGTCACACAGCTGACAATTGGCAGAGCCAGGATTTGAACCCATGACCTCTGACTCCAAAGCCCATGCTCTTTTCCACCGAGCCATGCTGTCATCAGGGCAAGGCCCCCCCCGCCCCCCCGGGAGAGGAACAGGGAAGCACTGGGTTGACGGGGGCCCGGCCCAAGGAAGTCGGGGTACGGCGTGGACCGGAAGTGTATGTTTGTCCGTATTTATTACTCTATTTTATTTGTACATATTTATTCTATTTATCTTATTTTGTTAATATGTTTTGTTTTGTTGTGTGTCTCCCCCTTCTAGACTGTGAGCCCGCTGTTGGGTAGGGACCGTCTCTATATGTTGCCGAGCACTTAGTACAGTGCTCTGCACACAGTAAGCGCTCAATAAATACGATTGAATGAATGAATGAATGAATGTGTGTCGGGACCGGTGACTGGCTAGAGGGGCCAGGTGCGAACCCGGACCGTTGCATCTTCCCCTCCTTCCAGGTCACAGCCTGATGGATATCGGGGAAACCCGCGATGTCCAAACTGAGCGCGACTCCCGGGGGCTCAATTCACACCGCGGATGAGGACGACACTTGGATGGCGGGCCAAATCCAGGCCAACCGACTGAGAAGAATTAGAACAGTGCTTTGCACATAGTAAGCGCTTAACAAATACCCTCATTAATTACCCCGGGGCAGGAAGACAAATCACCATGGCCCCTCTGGCGATTGTCCGCCGATCTCGAGAGACAGCCATTCATTCATTCATTCAATCGTATTTATTGAGCGCTTACTGTGTGCAGAGCACTGTACTAAGCGCTTGGGAAGTACAAGCTGGCAACCAGACCTGAGCCTACAATTCAACTGGGAAGCAGCACGGCCTCATGGACAGAGACCCGGCCTGGGAATCAAAGGACCTGGGTTCTAACCCCGGCTCCGCCACTTGTCTGTTGTGACCCACTTCACTTCTCTGGGCCTCAGCGTCCTCAACTGTAAAATGGGGATTCACTACCCGTTTTCTCTCCTACTTAGACTGTGAGCCCTTTATGAGACAGGGGACCGTGTCCCACCCGATCCACCTGTAGCCACCCCAGGGCTTAGAACAGCGCCGAACACACAGTACGCACTTTAGGACTACCGTAAAAAACAAGAAACAATGACGCCAGTAAGCGCTCGATAAACATGATTGATCAGCTGGAGATTCTGAAAGTGTGCAAGACTGTGGGGTTTCTGAGGACCCCGACACCTAAATCGATACATTTCAAGCAGAGCAAGCCCTGTCACACCGAAGGATGGACACACCTGCCAACCCATCAGACACTCTGGTCCTCCTGAAGCAGAACCCCCTATAGCCCTGAAGCTCAGGGCTTCGGGAGGAGACCCGTGGGTGACCGTTTGGTCTTCTGATCTTCCAGGGGTGGCTGAATCTCCCAACCACGGCTAAGGGGCAGGTTCAGCAGCTCTTAAAACGAGTACCTCTTGGGATAATCACCTACGGCTGTCATTTCCAAGTCAATAAAACGGTGACACACCACCCTACTGTATCCTGGAAAAGCCGCGGAAAGTTCCAGCCCCAGTGGCTTCCCACAATTACATATCGGAGGCACATGAGGAGAAGATCAAACCTACTGAGTGTTAAGCCCAGGGTTGAGGGCTCGGGAGGGTAGCACGACAGTAGCTGTGCACTCCCGGCCCTCTAGGAGCTGACAGTTTCCCAAGTGCTTAGTACAGTGCTCTGCACGCAGTAAGCGCTCGATAAATACGATTGAATGAATGAATGAGGGGAGCCAGAGCAAAATCACTTAAAGGCAGTGAAAACAGGAGGAAGAAGAACAAGGACAAAGTAGAAAGGAGTTCAAACGCAGCGAGATGAAACGGCCCAATAACTGGATAGGTGGATATCTAAATCAAACACGGTCCTAAGGATGTGCCTGTGTAAACGAGAACTGACCTCTCTAGAAGTCCTACTGGTGGGACATGTCCCCCAGGTGTCACAGGTCCGCTTGGAACTACAAAATGGCCCAAGGGACAACTCCACATTCCCCGAGACTTACGGGCAAGAGGAACCGGCATCAGCCCCCTGAAGCCAGGAGGAGACAGAGGCTCCCTGCTTTAGCGGACGAGGCCCGATTGAGTAGCAGCTCCCGGAATGGACAGCCGTGAGAGCCGAGTGGGGTGGATTCCCGACAGAAGCCCTGCCCAGGAACCCGGCTGTGCCTGACGCTGGTGGGCGGCCTCGAACGGGCTGAAGGAGAAGGGGTGGGCAGGGGCTCAGACAGAAAACTTGGCAGTAGAGAGGACTAGAAGGGGTGAGCTAGGGGCCACCCTTTCCTGACAACTGCGCCGCGAACTAAGAAGTGAGAGAGCACCCTTGTCCCTGCCCAGCCACAGTCTCCGCTGTGAGCCGCTCGGTTGTCCCAGGGGTGATCTCTGCACGCCTCGGACACGAGCCTCTTTCCGACGCCCCGACTCACAACTGGTCATTCGGAGGCTGGAAGAGCGCGGCCACTGGAGTGGCTACTAGGGAGGGCGGGCAGAGCTTCTCTCTCAAATTCTCTCCAACTGTCTTGGGTCCAAGGTCCACCTCTCCCCAGTTCCCTGGGGCCTCTAAGAGGACGGACCGGGTCAGAGGTGAAGGATCAGAGTCGGCTTCCCAGCCAGGGACGGCGTGCAGCGAAGGAGCTGAAAGAAACAGAGCCTGGAAGGCAGCAGGGAAAACCCCTCTGGCCCTGACTGAGAACAAAGCTTTCAGGAGACCCGTCACGTGACCCAGTGGCCATTCCCAATCCTGGCCACCCCAAGACTCTACAATTCTCAGCTGACGCCCACATCATTCTAGCGTGCTGGAGACCCGCCCGCGTAACCTAATAAATATAAATCGAGAAGGCGATGCGGCAGCTCCACCGGGGAGTTGATCGGGAGGCCCCTGCCCTGTTCCAGAGGAGAGAAAAAAGACTGGAAAGCTTGTTTTGGGTTTGGATCCCCAGTGTCTAGAAGGGCAGTTGAGGGGGTGCCCGAACAGGGATGCTCCCACCTGCAGCGAGTTGTGTTCATTTCACACCCATCTGACAAGGGGACTCGAGGGGCGGCTCTGTCTGTCTCTCTGTCTCTCTCCCCCACCCCCCAATTAAGGCAGGGCTGGGAGCAGCCCGCTCTGGCCCATTTCACTCCATCCCCCTGACAGTCCTGGTGTCATCTCCTGCTCCGAGTTCCCCAACCAGTTTGGGCCCAGGGCAGGGCAGGAAGAACTTGGAGTCTGCTGCTTCCTCTGCTCAGGAATAGAGGGTCTCCACAGGGCTTGGCCCAACACAGCCACAGTCCAAAAGTGGGGGGCAAGCTCTGTGTGTATGTACGTCTTGGTGTGACACCCCTATGGGAACACTGAGCATATCTGAGCGCCTACTGTGAACACAGCACTCTACTGAGCATACAACCGTGCTAAGAGATATGAGCACTGCCCTTCGGGCGCTTACAGGGAGGCCGGTGAGGAGAGGGTCACCTGGAGGAGTCAGGGCACGAGTCCCATCTCCCCTTGCCCTGGAAAACAGCAGGAGGTGAAGGAGGGACAGGCCAGGGCTGGGGCCGGGCAGGGGGGTTGGAGAGGAGGAGGGCAGAGGGAGGTGGAGGAGAAGGAGGAGGAGATTAGAGAAGGAGGAGGAGGAAGAGCTAGAGAAGGCATGGGCTTTGGAGTCAGAGGTCATGGGTTCAAACCCCGGCTCCGCCAATTGTCAGCTGTGTGCCTTTGGGTAAGTCACTTAACTTCTCTGGGCCTCAGTTCCCTCATCTGTAAAATGGGGATGAAGACTGTGAGCCCGACGGACAATCTGATCACCTTATAACCTCCCCTGTGCTTAGAAGAGTGCTTTGCACATAGGAAGCGCTTAATAAACGCCATCATTATAAAAAAAAGGAGAAGGACATAGAGGAGGAAGAGCTAGAGAAGGAGGATAAAGAGAAGAGGAGAAGGAGGAGATAGAGGAGGAAGGGCTAGAGAAGAAGGAGGAGAAAGAGATAGAGGAGGAGGAGATAGAGAAGGACAAAGGTAGAGGAGGAGATAGGGGAGGAGGAGAAAGGTACCCTTCTCCTCAACACACTATCCAACCTTGGCTTCACAGATTCTGTCCTCTCCTGGTTCTTCTCTTATCTCTCCAGCCATTCATTCTCAGTCTCTTTTGCGGGCTCCTCTTCCCCCTCCCATCCCCTTACTGTAGGGGTTCCTCAAGGGTCAGTTCTTGGTCCCTTTCTGTTCTCGAGCTACACTTACTCCCTTGGTGAACTCATTCACTCCCACAGCTTCAACTATCATCTGTACGCTGATGACACCCAAATCTACATCTCTGCCTCTGCTCTCTCTCCCTCCCTTCAGGCTCGTGTCTCCTCCTGCCTTCAAGACATCCCCTTCTGGATGTCTGCCTGCCATCTAAAACTCAATATGTCCAAGACTGAACTCCTTATCTTCCCTCCCAAACCCTGCCCTCTCCCCGACTTTCCCAGCACTGTTGATGGCACTACCACCCTTCCCATCTCACAAGCCCACAACCTTGGTGTCATCCTCGACTCCGCTCTCTCGTTCACCCCTCACATCCAATCCGTCACCCAAAACTGCCGGTCTCACCTCCGCAATATCGCCAAGATCCACCCTTTCCTCTCCATCCAAACCACTACCCTGCTGGTTTATTCTTTCATCCTATCCCGACTGGATTACTGCATCAGCCTCCTCTCTGATCTCCCATCCTCTTGTCTCTCCCCACTTCAATCTATACTTCGTGCTGCTGCCCGGATCATCTATGTGCAGAAACGCTCTGGGCATGTTACTCCCCTCCTCAAAAATCTCCAGTGGCTACCAATCAACCTACGCATCAGGCAAAAACTCCTCACTCTCAGCTTCAAGACTCTCCATCCCCTCGCCCCCTCCTACCTCACCTCCCTTCTGTCCTTCTCCAGCCCAGCCCGCACCCTCCGCTCCTCTGCCGCTAACCTCCTCACTGTGCCTCGTTCTCGCCTGTCCCGCCGTCGATCCACGGCCCACATCCTCCCCCTGGCCCGGATGCCCTCCCTCTGCACATCCGCCAAGCTAGCTCTCTTCCTCCCTTCAAAGCCCTACTGAGAGCTCACCTCCTCCAGGAGGCCTTCCCAGACTCAGCCCCCTCCTTCCTCTCCCCACAGCACCTGTACATATGTTTGTACAGATTTATTACTCTATTTATTTTACTTGTACATATTTACTATTCTATTTATTTTATTTTGTTAATACGTTTTGTTTTGTTGTCTGTCTCCCCACTCTAGACTGTGAGCCCGTTGTTGGGTAGGGACTGTCTCTATATGTTGCCAACTTGTACTTCCCAAGCGCTTAGTACACTGCTCTGCACACGGTAAGTGCTCACCAAACACGAATGAGTGAATGAATGAATGAGGAGGAGATAGAGGAGGAAGGGCCAGAGAAGAAGGAGCACATAGAGGAGGAGAAAGGTAGAGGAGGAGATAGAGATAGAGGAGGAGATAGAGAAGGAGAAAGGTGGAGGAGGAGATAGAGATAGAGGAGGAGATAGAGAAGGAGAAAGGTAGAGGAGGAGATAGAGAAGGAGAAAGGTAGAGAAGGAGATAGAGGAGGAGATAGAGAAGGAGAAAGGTAGAGGAGGAGATAGAGAAGGAAAAAGGTAGACAAGGAGATAGAGATAGAGGAGGAGATAGAGAAGGAGAAAGGTAGAGGAGGAGATAGAGAAGGAGAAAAGTAGAGTTAGAGATAGAGAAGGAGAAAGGTAGAGGAGGAGATCGAGAAGGGGAAACGTAGAGGAGGAGACAGAGATAGAGGAGGAGATAGAGAAGGAGGAGAAAGGTAGAGGAGGGGATAGAGATGGAGGAGGAGGTAGGGAAGGAGGAGGAGGAGAAAGGTAGGGAAGGAGAAGAAGGAGCACATAGAGGAGGAGAAAGGTAGAGGAGGAGATAGAGATAGAGGAGGAGATAGAGAAGGAGAAAGGTGGAGGAGGAGATAGAGATAGAGGAGGAGATAGAGAAGGAGAAAGGTAGAGGAGGAGATAGAGAAGGAGAAAGGTAGAGAAGGAGATAGAGGAGGAGATAGAGAAGGAGAAAGGTAGAGGAGGAGATAGAGAAGGAAAAAGGTAGACAAGGAGATAGAGATAGAGGAGGAGATAGAGAAGGAGAAAGGTAGAGGAGGAGATAGAGAAGGAGAAAAGTAGAGTTAGAGATAGAGAAGGAGAAAGGTAGAGGAGGAGATCGAGAAGGGGAAACGTAGAGGAGGAGACAGAGATAGAGGAGGAGATAGAGAAGGAGGAGAAAGGTAGAGGAGGGGATAGAGATGGAGGAGGAGGTAGGGAAGGAGGAGGAGGAGAAAGGTAGGGAAGGAGGAGGAGAAGGGTAGAGACGGAGATGATAGAGATAGAGGAGGAGGAGATAGGGAAGGAGGAGAAAGGTAGAGAAGGAGATTGAGATAGAGGAGGAGGAGATAGAGAAGGAGGAGAAAGGTAGAAGAGGAGATAGAGATAGAGGAGAAAGGTAGGGAAGGAGGAGGAGGAGAAGGGTAGAGAGGAGGTAGAGACAGAGGAGGAGGAGATAGGGAAGGAGGAGGAAGGTAGAGAAGGAGATGGAGAATAATAATAACAATAATGGCATTTATTAAGCACTTACTATATGAGAAGCACTGTTCTAAGCGCTGATCAGGTTGTCCCACGTGGGGCTTACAGTCTTAATCCCCATTTTCCAGATGAGAGAACAGAGGCCCAGAAAAGTGACTTGCCCGAAGTCAAATGGCTGACAAATGGCGGAGCCAGGATTAGAACCCATGACCTCTGACTCCAAAGCCCGGGCTCTTTCTGCTTGAGCCACACTGCTTCTCTGGCGGAGGAGGAGTAGGAAGGTGGAGAAGGAGGAGATGGAGGGGCAGAGCCGGGATTGGAAGACCTCTGACTCCAAAGCCCGGGCTCTTTCCACTTGAGCCACACTGCTTCTCTGGCAGAGGAGGAGGAGAAAGGTGGAGAAGGAGGGGATGGAGGGGCAGAGCCGGCATTTGAGGACCTCTGACTTTCTAAAGCCCAGGCTCTTTCCACTTGAGCCATGCTGCTTCTCTGGAGGAGGAGAAAGGTGGAGAAGGAGGGGATGGAGGGGCAGACCCGGGATTTGAAGACCTTTGACGACTCCAAAGCCCGGGCTCTTTCCACTTGAGCCACGCTGCTTCTCCGGCGGAGGAGGAGAAAGTTGGAGAAGGAGGGGATGGAGGGGCAGAGCCAGGATTGGAAGACCTCTGACGACTCCAAAGCCCGGGCTCTTTCCACTTGAGCCACGCTGCTTCTCCCACGGAGGAGAAAAGTGGAGGAGGAGATGGAGGGGCAGAGCCAGGATTGGAAGACCTCTGACGACTCCAAAGCCCGGGCTCTTTCCACTTGAGCCATGCTGCTTCTCCGGAGGAGGAGAAAGGTGGAGAAGGAGGGGATGGAGGGGCAGAGCCGGGATTTGAGGACCTCTGACTCTAAAGTCCGGGCTCTTTCCACTTGAGCCACGCTGCTTCTCCCACGGAGGAGAAAAGTGGAGAAGGAGGAGATGGAGGGGCAGAGCCGGGATTGGAAGACCTCTGACGACTCCAAAGCCCGGGCTCTTTCCACTTGAGCCACGCTGCTTCTCCAGAGGAGAAGAAAGGTGGAGAAGGAGGGGATGGAGGGGCAGGGCCGGGATTTGAGGACCTCTGACTCTAAAGCCCGTGCTCTTTCCACTTGAGCCACGCTGCTTCTCCCACGGAGGAGAAAAGTGGAGAAGGAGGAGATGGAGGGGCAGAGCCGGGATTGGAAGACCTCTGACGACTCCAAAGCCCGGGCTCTTTCCACTTGAGCCACGCTGCTTCTCCAGAGGAGGAGAAAGGTGGAGAAGGAGGGGATGGAGGGGCAGGGCCGGGATTTGAGGACCTCTGACTCTAAAGCCCATGCTCTTTCCACTTGAGCCACTATGCTTCTCCGGAGGAGGAGAAAGGTGGAGAAGGAGGGGATGGAAAGGGGAGATGGGGGGGTTGTGGGGCACAGTGTGGGGCGTTCCCTCCCCTTCGGGCCCCGCTTACGGTTGTGCCTGGGGCCGCGGACCGGGCGTCGAGACCCTGTGAGCCCCTGGCCGTCGGGGCGGCTTCTGAGGCGAGGTGTGGGCGGCCCCACGCCTTTTATAGGGGAGAAAGACCCCCCCCCCCCCGCCCCCCAACCCACGGCGCATGCGTCACAGACACCGCCGCGCACGCGCACACGCCCCCACCCCGGGAGAGGGGCGGGGCCCGGCAGCCCGCGGCCAATCAGAAAGCGACGGGGGGACAAAGGAGGGGGCCGCACGGGGGCGCCCGCGGCCGCACGTGGCCGGCGGCAGGGATGAATGAATGACTCATTCATTCAGTCCTATTTACTGAGCGCTTACTGTGGGCGGAGCACTGGACTAAGCGCTTGGGAAGTCCAAGTTGGCAACATTCATTCATCCATCCAACCTCAGCATCCTCCTTGACGGTCACAAAATGGTATGGATTGTGAGCTGTCTGTGTGCAGGGCCCCGGATTTGCCGCTTACAATCAATCAATTGTATTTATTGAGCGCTTACTGTGTGCAGAGCACTGTACTAAGCGCTTGGGAAGTACAAGTCAGCAACACATAGAGACAGTCCCTACCCAACAGCGGACTCACAGTCTAGACAGAGAACAAAACCAAACGTACTAACAAAATAAATAGAATAGATATGTACAAGATAATAGAGTACTGTTTCAGCTCTCACATTCACTCAATCAATTGAATATATTGGGCGCTACCATGTGCAGAGCACTGTACTAAGCGCTTGGGAGAGGCTCAGTGGAAAGAGCACGGGCTTTGGAGTCAGAGGTCATGGGTTCAAATCCCAGCTCTGCCACTTGTCAGCAGTGTGACTTTGGGCAAGTCACCTAACTTCTCTGGGCCTCAGTTACCTCATCTGTAAAATGGGGATGAAGACTGTGAGCCCCTCCTTGGGGCAACTTGATCACCTTGTAACCTCCCCAGCACTTAGAACAGTGCTTTGCACAGAGTAAGCACTTAATAAATGCCATCATTATTATTATTATGAGTTCAGATCCCGGCTCTGCCAATTGTCTGCTGTGGGACTTTGGGCAAGTCACTTCACTTCTCTGGCCCTCAGTTACCTCATCTGGAAAATGGGGATTACGACTGTGAGCCCCCCGTGGGACAACCTGATCACCTTGTAACCTCCCAAGCGCTTAGAACAGTGCTTTGCACATAGTAAGTGCTTAATAAATGCCATTATTATTATTATTAGAAGGGGGAGACAGACAACAGAACAAAACATTAACAAAATAAAATAAATAGAATATGTACAAATAAAATGAATAGAGTAATAAATACATGCAAACACATATACATAGGTGCTGTGGGGAGGGGAAGGAGGTAAGGCGGGGGGGATGGGAAGGAGGGGGAGAGGAAGGAGGGGGCTCAGTCTGGGAAGGCCTCCTGGAGGAGGTGAGCTCTCAGTAGAGTGCCCAAGGCCTGATTCCTGCCAACTGCATTCGCCTGGCTGATTATTCCCCGCAGTCCTCTTCATTCCTTCATTCCATCAAATTTACTGAGCGCTTACTGTGTGCGGACCACTGGACTAAGCGCTTGGAAAAGACAAGTCGGCACAGATAGAGACAGTCCCTACCCAACAACGGGCTCACAGTCCAGAAGCCGGGAGACGGACAACAAAACAAGTAGACAGGTGCCAATGCCATCAAGATCAATCAATAAAATTGTGGATAGATACTCACACTTCGAAGCCAGGGGCAGGTTTAAGGTTGGAACTCTGCAGTGTGGCTCAGTGGAAAGAGCCCGGGCTCTGGAGTCAGAGGTCACGGGTTCAAATCCCAACTCCGCCAATTGGCAGCTGTGTGACTTTGGGCAAGTCACTTCACTTCTCTGGGCCTCAGTTCCCCCATCTGTAAAATGCGGATTAAGACTGTGAGCCCCCCTGTGGGACAACCTGATCCCCTTGTAACATCCACAGCATTTAGAACAGTGCTTTGCAAATAGTAAGCACTTAATAAATGCCATTATTATCATTATTATTATTATAAAGCCCGCCCCCACGCTTTGGCCCCATCCGGCCTACCATTCATTTCATTCATTTAATTGTACTTATTGAGCACTTACTGTGTGCAGAGCACTGTACTAAGCACTTGGGGCCCAATTTTTCCTCTCCTACTCCCCATCCTCGACGCCCTACCTCCTTCCCCTCCCCACAGCACCTGACATATATATATATAGAGAGAGAGAGAGAGAGATATTTGTGCAGATTACTCTATTTATTACTTGTACATATTTACTATTTATTTTGTTAATGATGTACATATAGCTTTAATTCCATTTGTTCTGGCGATTTTGACACCTGAGCACATGTTTTGTTTTGCTGTCTGTCTCCCCCTTCTAGACTGTGAGTCAGTTGTTGGGTCGGGACCATCTCTATATGTTGCTGACTTGTACTTCCCAAGTGCTTAGTACAGTGCTCTGCCCACAGTAAGCGCTCAATAAATACGATGGAATGAATGCATGAATACAAATCGGCAACTTACAGGGGCGGTCCCTACCCAACAATGGGCTCACAGTCACGGTCTACCCCCGTCAAGAAGCGTCTGCCCGGATAGGTCAGTTAGTATGTTTGGTTTTGTTCTCTGTCACCCCCTTCTAGACTGTGAGCCCACTGTTGGGTAGGGACTGCCTCTATATGTTGCCAGCTTGTACTTCCCAAGCGCTTAGTACAGTGCTCTGCACACAGTAAGTGCTCAATAAATATGATTGATTGATTGATTGATTAACCCGCCAATGGTGAGTGTTCTTGACCCCTCTGGACTGCAGGAAGGAAGTTTTGGGCAGGGTACATGCCTACCCCCGCTGTCGTATCGTACTCTCCCAAGTGCTCAGTACAGTGCTGTGCATACAGGAAGCGCTCAATAAACACCATCAATTGATTTCCCCCCAGAGCCAGACACTATTAAAGTCATGTCCTCACAGCCCTCGCTGTAAGAAGAAAAGTGGGACGTTAAATAAAGTCTACGTTTAACAGACCTCAGTCTATACCTTCACGCTGTTGTCCGGATCATCCTTGTGCAGAAACGCTCTGGGCATGTTACTCCTCTCCTCAAAAATCTCCAGTGGCTGCCTGGCAACCTACGAATCAAGCAAAAACTCCTGACTCTCGGCTTCAAGGCTGTCCATCACTTCACCCCTTCCTACCTCACCTCCCTTCTCTCCTTGTCCAGCCCAGCCCGTACCCTCCACTCCTCTGTCGCTATCCTCCTCACCGTACTTCACTCTCGCCTGTCCCGCCGTCTACCCCCGGCCCACACCCTTCCCCTGGAACACCCTCCCTCCGCACATCCACCAAGCTAGCCATCTTCCTCCCTTCAAAGTCCTACTGAGTGCTCACCTCCTCCAAAAGGCCTTCCCAGACTGAGCCCCCTTTTTCCTCCCCTCCCCATCCCTCCGCCCTACCTCCTTCCCCTCCCCACAGCCCCTGTATATATGTTTGTACAGATCTATTACTCTATTTATTTTACTTGTGCATATTTACTATTCTATTTATTTTGTTAATCCCGTGCACCTAGCTTTATTTCTATTTATTCTGATGACTTGACACCTGTCCACATGTTTTGGTTCGTTGTCTGTCTCCCCCTTCTAGACTGGGAGCCCGTTGTTGGGTAGGGACCGTCTCTGTATGTTGCCGACTTGTACTTCCCAAGCGCTTAGGGCAGTGCCCTGCACACAGTAAGTGCTCAATAAATACGCGATTGAATGAAGTACAGATAGGGGAAATATTACCAAACTAATTGGTACATCTCTCCACGCAAACAGTGGTATTTATTTAGTAATGGGCTTTAGTGTTTCAAAAGAAGCTAAGAAGGTTGAACAGCAAAGCCTTCCTTTCCTCTTCTCCCACTCCCTTCCACGTCACCCTGACTTGCTCCCTTTATTCACCCACCTTCCAGCCCCACAGCACTTATATATGTTATTTATTTTAATATCTGCCTCCCCTTCTAGACTGCAAGCTCACTGCAGGCAGGGAATGTGTCTGTTTATTGTTCTATTATACTCTCCCAATCAGTACCGTGCTCGGCGCACAGGAAGTGCTCAATAAATACAATTAAATGAATGAATAGTGCACTCTCCTAAGCGCTTAGTACAGTGGTCTGCCCACAGTAAAGCACTCAGTAAACACCATTCATGATGATCCTGATGCCCCTCGAGCGGGTGAAGGAAGGGGTTGAGGGGTAGGAGGGGCCAGAGTCCACCTCCAAGGCCAAAAGGGAACCCCACCAGGTTGGCAGATGTCCATTAGGAGGCAGTCGGGATAAAATAGAATTGTGGGTTTGTGCGTGTGGCCTCTGCCATCAGAAGAAAGTTGGGGTCAAACGTGTGTGTGCGTATGTGTTTGTGTGTCTGAGAGTTGCTGCCAGCAACAAAACTATGTGTAACTAGGCATACGCTACTCAGAAAACCAGAAAAATTCCAACAAAACTAGACATGTCCAGGTCCCAAGTCAGCCGGATTTCGAGGACCTCGAGATTCTACCCAAATCTTCAACAGATCAAAGAAACTGAGAGATTCAGATCCATTCCCTCTTAAACCCACTTCTCGTAACTCCCCTTTCCCCATCGAGGGCAACACCGTTCTCCCTATTCCGGGATCCAACCTCAGCATCCTCCTTGACGGTCACGAAATGGTATGGATTGTGAGCTACCTGTGTGCAGGACCCCGGATTTGCCGCTTACACACCTCCTTCTGTTTCAGCTCTCACTCAATCAATTGAATATATTGAGCAGAGCACTGTACTAAGCGCTTGGGAGAGGCTCGGCGGAAAGAGCACGGGCTTTGGAGACAGAGGTCATGGGTTCGAATGCCGGTTCCACCACATGTCTGCTGTGTGACCTTGGGCAAGTCACTCGGAGCCTCAGTGACCTCATCTGTAAAATGGGGATGATGACTGTGAGCCCCCCGTGGGACAACCTGATCACCTTGTATCCCCCCCAGCGCTTAGAACAGTGCTTTGCACATAGTAAGTGCTCAAAAAATGCCATCATTATTATTATTATTATTATTATTATTATTAAGGGGAAGCAGTGTGGCTTAGTGGAAAGAGCCCGTGCTTCACCCACGTCTCCCAGGCTCGCCTAATGGCCTTGCTCTGCCCGCTTCCAAACACTCATTTATGCCTTCGATTCCCTTCCTTCAGGACCTGATAGATCCCAAGCTCTCTCCCCCTTCAGAGTTCTCCTGGAATCCCACCTCCTGCTGGGAGCCTTCCCTAATTAATTCCCAATAACCCTTGTCACCTCAACCTGACACTCTCCCCCATCCAATCAATCAACCAGTCCATCAACGGTATTTATGGAGTGCTTACTGTGTGCAGAGCATTGTATTAAGCGCTTGAGAGAGGACAATACCACAGAGTCGACAGACATATTCCCTGCCCACAATGAGTTTTTGGTGTAGAGGGTCTTTGAGCCATCCTCTCTGGATCAAGCAGAATCCCCCGAGCAGTGGGTTTTAAGGCGCTCCATCCGCACTCTGTCTCCCTCTCTCTCTCTCTCTCATATCCAGTCTCCTCTCCCACCACACCCCTGCTCACACTCTTCATTCATCCTCTTGCTTACACCCTCCCCCTGCCTAGAATTCCCTTCTTCAAATCTGGCAGAGCTCAGCTCCCCCCGTCTTCAAAGGCCTTCTGAAATCAAGACTCCTCCCGGAGTCCTTTCTTGCTTCAATCCATCCATGGAATTTATTGAGCAACTACAGTGTGCAGAGCACTGTCCTAAGTAAGCACTTGGGAGAATACAACAGTATTGATTTCATTTCTGATTTCATTTCTGAACTCCCCACCTTACACCCCCAGAGTAGAAAGCCAGAAAGGTTGTAATCCTAACTCTATAACCCCGTTTCCTTCTTCCTCTCGCCTGAAGATTATTTTAGTATCTGTCTATGAATCGGAAATGATTCGACAGCACTTGATGACGATGACATTCTCCGCTAGATTTTCAGCTCCTTGAGGTCAAGGATCATGTCTGCTAACTCTGTTGTTCTCTCCCAAGCGCTTAGTACAGTGCTCTGCATGCAGTAAGTGCTCAATAAATGCCATTGATTGATTGAGGTGGGGGAACCTCAATCATTTGGGGAGTTTCAGTGGGTAATTATTGTTCCCAATGCTTACTTCCTAGAAAGGGAGCAATCTCTCTGACTTTCCACTCTGGGTCAAGAAGCCCGCAGAGGGTGGCTCAGTGGAAAGAGCACGGGCTTTAGAGTCAGAGGTCATGGGTTCAAATCCCAACTCCGCCAATTGCCAGCTGTGTGACTTTGGGCAAGTCACTTAACTTCTCTGTGCCTCAGTTACCTCATCTGTAAAATGGGGATTGACTGTGAGCCCCCATGGGACAACCTGATCACCTTGTATCCCCCCAGCACTTAGAACAATGCTTTGCACATAATAAGCACTTAATAAATGTCATTATTATTATTATTATTATCTCTTTAACTCCAGTGAGACCCCCTGGGAGAACCTTAGTGGGGACACAAATAGGATAGAACAGTGCTTGGCACATAGTAAGTGCTTAACAAATACCATCATTATTATTATTATTATTATCCCAGAAGATTCTTTGAACCAGGGAAAATGCAAAAGCATCTTGTCTCGACTTGAAACCAAAGCACAGAAGCCCATCACAGCCACCCAACACCAACATTTCTCAGCATTTCACCCACGTTTTCTGACTTGCCGCTGCTGCTTCTGCAGAAAATCCCTCTTCCCTTCAGTTTCCTTCCCCGTGAAAGAGGCAGAGCAGTGTTTCGTCCTCAAGTCCCTATCGATCAATCATATTTATTGAGTGCTGTGCGCAGAGCACTGTACTAAGCACTTGGGAGAATACAATATAACAGAGTTGGTAGACATGTGGGCAGGGAACAAGCTAGGACCAATTAAGTGTTTATGAACTTGCCTCAAAAGACAAGGGGTTATTTAAATTTAAAGGCATTACCTGCTTAACTCCTGCTACTCTCCTCCGTGGCTCAGAGTGGAGCAGAATACAAATTGAGAAACAGTCAGTCCTCCTAGAACATAGGGTTAATACAGTCCTGACAAACCCTGTATTCAGGAAAACTTGCCCTCAAATACTCACTCTTTTGGAAGTTTCTTGGAAAGCACTTGGGGAGCGCCGTTTCTTCCGACATCACATAGCGTTCTCCCCACTAGGAACGATCCTAGGTCCTTAAGCAGCATGGTCTAGTGGAAAGAGCACAGGCTGGGAGTCATAGGACCTGGGTTCTAATCCCAGCTCCGCCACAAGTCTGCTGTGTGACCTTGGGCAAGCCACTTGGGCAAGCACTGCCATCTTCCCTGTCCCGCGAGCCCGGAAATTTGGCTTCGTTCTACTCATCTCTCTCATTCAACCCACATACTCAATCTGTCACCAGATCCTGTCCATTCATCCTTCGCACCATCACTAAAATCTGTCCTTTCCTCTCCATCCAAACTGCTACCACATTAATCCAAACACTGATCCTATCCCGCCTTGATCAGCCTCCCAGCCTCCTGTCTCTCCTAACTCCATCCATACTTTGCTCTGCTAACGGGATCATTTTTACAATACCGTTCAGTCCGTGTTTCCTTGCTCCTCGAGAACTTCCTGTGGCTGCCCATCCACCTCTGCATCAAACAGAAACTCCTTGCCTTCGGCTTTAAAGCAGTCAATCACCTTGCCCGCCTCCTACCTTACATCATTGCTCTCCTCCTACAACCCAGCCCATACTCTTCGCTCCTCAATGCCAACCTTCTCACTGTACCTCCATCTCATCTATCTCGCCACCAACCCCTTCCCTTTGTCCTGCCTCTGGCCCGGAATGCGCTCCCTCTTCAAATCCTTTTTAAAAGCTCATCTCCTCCAAGAGCCATTCATTTCCTACTATACTGTAAGCTCTGGATACCACAGACTGATTGAAAATTAATATTTTTTCTTTTGAGATAATTGGAAGGAAAGGACTGAAATTTTCCCAATAAGTTATTTCAAGCACCAGTATTAGAACTAAAAATGAATTCCAACTTGTACTTCCCAAGCGCTTAGTAGTGCTCTGCACACAGTACAATTGAATGAATGAATGAATGAATTTCCTCTTCTCACATTTCCTTTTGTGTCACCCTTGCACTTACATCTGCTCCTTTTATTCACCCCTCCCTCTGCCCCAAAGCACTTATGTCCAAATTGGCAATTTATTTATTTATATTAATGTCTATTTCCCAGTCTAGATTGTAAGCTCCTTGTGCATAGGGAACACGTCTACCAACGCTGTTATATTGTACTCTCCCAAGCACTTACAGCAGTCTACACACAGCACGTACTCAATAAATACCATTAAAAAAAAAACCCAAAACAAAAACAGTGTTCTATCCCAAACTCGGAGTGAGAACAGATGTTATAAGAGAACTGCCCATTTTAAAAAAATAACTGGTAATTCGAGTTTTCAGGCTTTGGTTTGAAAAAAAAATCCCACCAACCCCCAGATAATTAGCACAAGAATTAATATTTGCTCCACAGAGAAATGGGTCACTGTTGGCAAAGGAGAAAAGTTCAGAGTCTTACAGTGGAGAAGCCAATGCGAGGGGCTATTTGTAGAGCGCACGCGTGTACACACACACACAGATACACACACACACACCCTCCCCTCCCCACAAGGCAACACCAACACCTAAAAAGAATGTATTGTCAGAACACCAGTTGAAGGCCTGGACTTCTTCTGAGTCGAGGAAATAATGCTCACCAACACCAAGAGTAGTTTTGGATTTTCTGCCCCTCGAGGCTGGCCAGGGCATGCTTCAAAAATAAATCCAGAAGAGTGAAAAAAAAAGCAATCGGGTGTGTGCTTTCCTTAAGCTTTACTCGGCAGAAATATAAAAATGTAAGTTCTGTAAATTAGTGACTTTTACAATACACCACAATCGAGATACTAATTTTCGGTGCCAGCTAAAAATTCTAGCTCTTGAACAGAAGACACAGACATAACCAACTGAAAACAGAAAGATACCTGACCAGTAAAGGTAAAATGTTAACTAGATATTATCCAGCAAGATGCAGATTCTATTATTGCTATTAGATCATGCCTCCGAGTGTGTCGGTGTATCCAGTCGATCCCGAATCGCACAGAAGACATTTTGCGACCTCTCATCATAGGCATAAACTAACATTAAAAAAAGAGTGTACATTTATAAATTACAGCGATCCCATTGTGCAGGAAGGGGAAGGTGTAAACAACAGAAAAAGAAACACACGAAAGATACAGTCAGTTCCACTCGAGTGATTATTTGCTGGATTGGTGGGAAAAGAGTGATTTACACAGAACTGAGATATACAGAACAGGTCCACAGTCATAATACATAGGTGGGATAAGTCATAGTACACGGATTGGATAACCCCTTTTAGACATCATTTCAACCCTGAAGGCTCTGTCGCCTTTTATGTAGCATTCCCTAAGCCTGACTATACACTCACAGTGCATTCTGCTAACCTGGGGGATTTTCAGAACTCCTCAATAGTGCGAGCACAAGCAATCTGCCGGAGCACTCTGAGGTGAACCTGAGCATGAATGACTTTCAGATCGATACCTGGGGTGTAAAGAAAATCCAAGGGCAAGGGTGTCAAGCAGAGTGGACTGATCCTGAACTTAGAAACAAAAATAAAAAGCATCTGATGCAGAAACAAAACCGTATTCAACTACATCAAAACCACTTCTGAATCACAATCAGGACTATAAGTAATCTTTACACACAGAATAATAATCCTACGGCTACTTGTGTGAACTGATATATTCGAGGAGGAATAAACACAGAAGCGAAAGCTTTGAGACTTAGAATGCCCCTGAATCTGGTCCAAAGAAACATGTTTGCTACCACTCCGTAGATGTTGAGGTGAGGAAAGTCACACGATAGCCTAGTCTAAAGAGTCAGAATCTTTCCGTCTCCAACCTGGATGAAGTCAGGGAATTTCCACTAGGAAAACCAGGTTTGACTGTGGAATCCTATCGCTCGGTGATACGACCGCCCTTGTCTTTCGCTGTAGATCGATGCGGGTTGCAACCGATGAGACAATTTAGTGAGGAGCAAAATCTCCGCTCCAAGTCGGGCAGAAACAGAGACAAGGAAATGCATAATGGTGATTTGATCCGAGAAGGAAAACGGACACCGACCTCACAATCCCTGCCACTCTTGCATCAACCCTATAGGCCTCAATTCACCAACATCCCAGCCAGAGTCTCCCCTTTCCTTAACGTGTTAAAGAAAAATAAATCGAACTTGTATGACCTGATTGCTTCGTGAATAAAATGGGATTATTAAAAAGGTGCTCAGAATGAATTTAAAAAGCAAACGTCGGTTTTGGCCAAGTCGATCACACAATCATGATACAAGGTTCTTAGAACTGACTGAGGTATCTATAAACTTCAATCCCACATGGGGGTGGGCCTGTAGAAGGAAGTAAGGTGAACTGAGGATTAAAACTTAGTAAAAGAGGGATTTTTTAAATGATTTTGATTCTCCCTTCTCTCCCAAGATTTAGCAACCTGAGTAACAAAAAAACAAAACAGTTAAATTCTGGTAACATCTATCCTACAAACCTAAATAACCACTTAGAATATTTCCAAGGAAAAATCATGAACCACCCCCCACAAAAAACCACCCATTAATTCAATAAGCCCTACTAAGCAATGCGGAAGAATGGGGTTGAAACACTCTAGAAAGGGGAAGATGGAAAGCTATTCCAAAATTAAGGAAAAAATACTACAAGAACTCTCACATCTCTCCCAGATCAAGCCATTAAGCTAAACCCTTCATTTAAGTCAGCATAACAGTTAGCCCTGATCAACTTCTGAATCCCTTGGTTTTGGTTGGCTTTAGAGAAAAAGAAAATCCGTTTTGGAAAACAATTTGGGGACAGTATTTTGAATTGCATTCAGTGAGCTGATAGGTATTTGGGCTTGCTCCAGGGAAAAACACTATTTTCTAAGAGGTCAGAAGTTTCAATCTACTTAGCATAATTTCACTAGTAAGCATCTGTTAAAGCTATCAGATATGTGCTTAATATAGGCGGTTCTCCAGGATTGCAGGTCAACTATATTTAGTTTGGTTTAAAAACAAAAATCAGATTTGAAAATCAACAAAAATACAACCTAAAGAGTTCGCACAAGGACACTTAACTCTCTCACTGGCTGATTAATTTGCTTTAAAAACCAAAACAACAAGAAAGGTACTGGTTTAGAAGAGATGTGAATGTGTCAGCCTAACTTCAAAAACTTCAGAAGGTATCTGGCACAGGTGGCTTGCAGAAGAAAAGCCGATCTTCCCAAGAGCTTTTTCCTCTGCTTCTGTCTTAAAGTGCAGAAACTGTTTGGGTGGGAGAAATCCTGATTTCTTGTCTGTCACTGCGGAACCACTTCCTTCATAGAGGCTAAAGCGGCATGTATGCGAACATGTAATCTGTTCTCAAAATCGTAGCCAGTGAATTCCTCCTGCAAGATCAAGTAAGAACAGTTAATTGCATTGGTTAGGTACCATTTAATATAAGGACTAACTCCCATTTTGACCCATTACACGTAATTCCTCTCTGCAATTATCCCCCTCAACTTCAGTCAAAAGATGCACAGCTTTGAGTGCTACCAAACATCAGAGATGTTCATTTCTGGGGAAAGTCTTATATCAGCACTAGGCACCTTCCCGGAAGGATAGTGTTGGAAGACGATACAGTTATTCACTTGAGAACGCAGTGTGGACTGGTGGAAACAGCACAGGCCTAAGAGTCAGGGAATCTGGGTTCAAAACCAGCTCCTCCGCTTGCCGGTTGTGTGACCTTGCGCAAGCCACTTAACTTCTCTGGGCCTCAAGTCTCTCATCTGCAAAATGGGGGTTAAATACCTGTTCTTCTCCTGCAAGCCCAAGTGGGAGCTGATGGTCTTGGATCTATCCTGGTGCTTAAGACAGTACTTGACACACAATAAGCGCTTAAAAAATAGTATTATCATCACTAACACCCAAATAAGCATCCTGAGGCCATGTAGTGTTCAACGCGATAAGATTAAGAGGGACAAAAAATGAGTTTTTTCTCCAACAGGGCAGTGACATACCAAGATTTTAATGGCAAATAGTCAACTGCTCATCAGTTCAATCTCCATTAGCCTCCTATTAGCAGCTAGTTCATTACTCCTACAAGACTCATATCCAGCTAACATTTCAAGTCCACAGTAATTTTTGAAGGGAATAAGAGCAGGGAAGGCAGAGGAGAAGGAGAAAAATAAGTACCTTTGCCTGTAGAAGCAGAGTTCTGCCTCTTGCCGCAGTCTATAAAAGCAAGGAAAACATGTTAATATTGTCCCATGCAATCGGGCCATTTTTAATCGCACCATATGCATTTTACAAAGAGCAGGAAAACTGCACTAAATGAAGTAAATTCTACCAAATAATATGCCCTACCAAGTTCTAGTTTCCTTCTGCATCTGTTGCCACCCCACGGTTGACTGTGAGGTGCCTCAGGTGTAGGTCAGGATTTGTGTCTGAATTACCAACCTTGTATTTTTGTACACTTGGCTCAGAGGAAATGCTCAACCAATCAATAAATACGAAGAAGAATAGGAATCAAACAATCAATGACATTTACTGGAAAGAGAGGGTTTCTGTTTTTCTGCCCCAGAGTCGGTTATTTAATATTGAATTCTCATCTTCTCTCCTCTTTCCAAACAGAAGAAATCCAGACTACAATGGTGAGGATGGGTGGCCTAGGGAAAAGAGCCTGGGTGTCAGAGCACCTGGGTCCTAATCCGGGCTCTGCCGCTTTCCTGCTGGGAGACCACGGGCAAGTCACTTTACCTCTCTGGTTCTAAATTCCCTCATCTGTAAAATGGGGATTCAATATGTGTTTCTCCCTCCTACTTGGACTGTGATTCCCGGGGGGACAGGGACTGGGCCCGAGCTGATGATCTTGTATCTACCCCAGCGCTTAGAACAATCAATCAGTGGTGTTTACTGTGTGCAGAACACTGTCCTAAGTGCTTGTAAGGTGCTTGGCACATAGAAAGTGCTTAAACAACATGATTATCAATTATTATGAAAAAGTTATGCTTTTCTAAAAATCTGCTATTAACACTCCACCGCAGTTCTACCACCATCTAGAGGCATTTCTGCAATTTTTAAATCTTCTTCTGCACTGAGATTTGAGATAAAGCTCTACTAATGTAGAAGTAGGAAGTTTCTTAAGCTTTTAGGGGGACTTGCTATTTTGTGGGGCATCCTAAAGTCATTCGTTTCTTGCGGATCAAGTTAAGCTTGTAGACATGAGGAGTGAAGATGTCACATTCGACAACTGTGTTCCTCAGTTTCGTCTTTTGAAAATTAGGATTTCAGCAATTACTCTCAGAAATCCCACGGCCACCGATATTTGAAAAATGAGAATACACCCAAGTGCCTTTTCAAATATATTTATATTAAAGAAGAAATCCTGGTAATGAGAAAACAGCCTTTAAAATGATCAAGGCTATTTCATTACATGCAGCATTTTAAAATTACCATGAGGTACTAAAACCTCAGTATAGAATTCATATTCTATCTAAAAGACATCCAAAGTTGAAAAGAGAGAAGACACAGAGCAAAAGCTATCTTCGCCTCTTCCAGAAGCATTTTAATTTTTAGTAAAGTCTACTTCTTAAATTAATTGTATTGTCTTAAAATGCTTGTCTTTCATTAGAGCCTAAAAAAAGCTTCAGGAGAACCTAAAACCCCTCAGAAATGCACTATAAAAACACACTTTAAAAAAGAAAGAGCCAATACCACCTCTCTCTCTCTCATTTTTTTTCAACTCATGTTCAGAATCCAGCTTTTCGAAACCAATTTTGACTTCATTTAATGATTTATTTTAATTTAGGCTTTAAGCTTTCAAATTCAAAAAGGGCCTGAGCCCCCAAAATTAAATACCTTCTTCTAAATCATTCAGTTCCAATTCAAAACATGTTTGAATTAGCAACCAAAGCTAACAAAAGCTATGAGAAGTGACCGTAGAAAAAATAGTGCTAGCCGGGAGGCTCTTAAAACATATGGTTTCAAAGAAATCATAGCCTTGTTTCACAGCACTGACCACAGATTAGACCAGTCAAAGCATCGAAGTCCAAAACTGACACGTTTTCTCTTTCAATTCACGGGAGACGTGTGTCTGATTGGCCTGAAGGAGAATGTGGCTTTCTAGATTCTGAGAGACTGAGTATTCTGGCAAAAAGTAGCAGCTAAAAAAATCCTCTGAAGGAGGGTCAATTCAAATATTTACCAAGTATCACTCATGAAATACAATTATTTCCATTATGAACGTTTTGGGTCTGCTGCAGGAATTTTTCAACCACATCTACTTAGCTTACCTCTGGGTCATCTAACAGAAGGCAACCGAGCTCATAGCAAGCATATGGCTGGATATATAAATTATTCTGGCGACACAGTTCATCCTTAACGGCTCGTTGAAAGAACTGAAAGTGAAAAACATTTTTCTAAGTCAGTTTATGCACAGGCTTGGGAATCAGAGGACATAGGTTCTAATCCCGGCTCCACCACTTGTCAGCTGTGTGACTTTAGGTGAGCCACTTCACCTCTCTATGCCTTAGTTACCTCATCTGTAACATGCGATTAAGACTGTGAGCCCCACGAGGGACAACTTGATTACCTTCCCCAACGCTTAAACCAGTGCTTGGCACATAGTAAGTGTTTAACAAATACCATAATTATTAATTAGTTATTATTCTTTCATTCAACAATGGCAACAGGATTTTCCACACCAGCTCAAGTTTTCCAGGCCCTCTTCTAAGTCCAACCAGTCTTTGAAATGTTTTCCTCTACTTCGTAACCAAGTCGCTATCTCCTCAGAGGAATCCACTCTCTGCGGACCTCGAGCCTTGGCCTCTTGGTTTCTTTCTTGGCGATGCTCTTCAGCTCAGAAAGTAAGTTCAACTTTAAAATCACCAAATACTGGCTTTTCCCAGCATGGAGATGAATGCTAGCTGAATGCTCCTGCTTTGCAGCTGCTGCACAATTATTAATAACCCACTTTTAAGTGCCCAAGAAGTGGGTGAGACAAATGCCTTCAGTCACAAAGATTTTTACCTCTGTTTCTGAATCTGGAATCTGTTAAGGGCTAGACAAATGCATAATTCTCTCTCTCCCTCCTTCCCTGTTTCTTCCTCTAAGATTTCCTCATTTTTTCCCTTCACTCCTAACTCCAACCTCTCAACTCAAATTAGCACTCTAAATAATGTGCTAAAACATTAAACAAATCAATATTATACCTTCTGTTTAAGAATGTAAACTTCATAAGGAGTTCAGCATTACCTGTATTGAATTACTAATCCTTAGTTTCTTCCTTGCTTTGCTGGCAGTCTCCTATTGAGACTGAGAATTCAAGAGAATATTGGGGAGGCTTTTTAATTAATTCCCTTTTCTTGGGCCTGGAAAATGGGCTCAGTTATTTAAAGACAGTGTTCTTTTCTCCTCAATACAGGTGCTCACAATTTACCTGAATAGCATCTTCTGAGTTCCCTAAGCATTTGTGTATGGCACCAAGAAGCAGGTTCTTTAATCCAACGGCAGAGGAGTCCACAACTTCATGACAAGCTTAAAGAAAGAGAGGCGGGGAAAGACATCTGTCGGTGAGACTCAAAAGCAACGTTTTCGGTAAACTTTTTTAGTTGTTATTTTGATGAGAGGTGAACAGCAATTTACACTTCTGCACTTGAGGAACCTTTGACCCCTTGCTTAGTCTAGATTGTGGCTGTCCCCTTGCACACATCCTTGCACACATTGAAGACTGGAAGCCCCCCGTAGGACAACCTGATCCCCTTGTAATCCCCCAGTGCTTAGAATGGTGCTTTATGCATAGTAAGCGCTTAATAAATGCTGTTATTATTATTATTATTATTATTATTATTATTATTATTATTATTATTATTATTATTATCATCATCCTCCCTCTGGTATGGAACTCCCTCACCCTTCATGTACGACATACCACCACTCTCCCTACCTTCAAAACCTTTCAAAACTCACATTTCCTCCAAGAGGCCTTCTCCCACCTAAGACCTCCTTTTCCCTTACTCCCTCTTGAACTTTACTCTTTAAGCACTTGATATTACCCCCACCCTGAATACACAGCCCCATGCACACAAACACAGCCCCTTCCACCACAGAAAACCTCCCCCACACCCCTGGAGACAGAGACACACCAATGCTATCATCAACAGGATTTATTGAGTACCTATTGAGTGCAGAGCACCAACACCTCTACATGGTATTTATCGACTGGACAAAACTATCTGACACCACCAGTAGTGGAGCAAGGGGTCTATGGCTCTGGCAAATATTACAAAAATTAATTAAAAAAACTTTGAATTCAATAATACTAATACTACTACTAATAATAATGATGATGGCATTTGTTTAGCATTTACTATGTGCAAAGCACTGTTCTAAGTGCTGGGGGGGATACAAGGTGATCAGGTTGTCCCACGTGGGGCTCACAGTCTTACAGATGAGGTAACTGAGGCTCAGAGAAGTTAAGTGACTTGTCCATTGTACCACAGCAGACACGTGACGGAGCCGGGATTCGAACCCATGACCTCTGACTCCAAAGCCCGTGCTCTTTCCACAGCTTCAATAGGCTGAAGCAGTGTGGGCTAGTGGAAAGAGCCCGGGTCTGGGAGTGAAAGGCCCTGAGCTCTAATCCCTGCTCTGCCTCTTACCTGCTTTCTGACCTTGGGCAAATCACTTCACTTCTCCTTGCCTCAGTCCCCCATCTGCAAAATGGGGATTCAATGCCTGTTCTCCCAACTACTCAGACTGTGAGCCCCCTGTGGGATTGGATTAATCTGCATCAACCCCAGTGCTTAGAACGTAGCACGTGCTTAAAAATACTATTGTTATTACTATGATTATTAATAATGATATTATTTTATTAGATGCTGCTCTTATTTTTCCAGAGTGCTTTAACCATTCTTATCTCATTTTTTCCTAAAGGTTCTCGGTGAATTAGATATTCTAAAATGACCTGTCCGAGGTCACCCCGCAGTCCACGAGCAGAGCTGGTATGAGACTGTGAGCCCCACGTGTGTCCAATCTGAATTGCTTGTATCCACCCCAGCGCTTAGTACAGTGCCTAGCACACTTAACCAATCCCACAATTAGAACCTAGCTGTATCCTACGCAGTGATGCTTCACGGTGTGATACAGAATCGGGAAGTTGGTATTTGGATATGACTCAAATCGGTCACACCTGCACACACCAATTTTTTTTTATGGTATTTGTTAAGCGCTTACTATATGTCAAGCACTGTTCTAAGCACTGGGTAGATTCGAGTTAATCAGGCTGGATACAGTCCCTGTCCCACATGGGGCTCACAATCTAAGTGGGAGGGAGAACAGGTATTGGATCTCCATTTTGCAGGTGAGGAAACTGAGGCGCAGAAAAATTAAGTGACTTGCCTAAGGTCACACAGCCTGACTTGCCCACGGTTAAGGTGAGTGGTAGTAAGGAAGTAGCAGGTAAGTGGTTGAGCTGCGTTGTTGCTGAATTGTACTTTCCAAGCACTAAGTACAGTGCTCTGTCCACAGTACGTGCCCAGTAAATATGAATGAGTGAAATTAGGACTCAGGTCCTCTGACAGCTCTCTCTCTACATACATTAATATATATCACATCTCTCACACCCACACATAACGTGCCAGAGCACTTAGGGAAATAAAAATCTCAAACCTTGACTCATCCTCTGTAGGTTGGGAAAGGAAGAGTTAGGAAGGGCCTTCCACAAATACAGCACTTCAATGGACGCCAGTACACACAGCTCTTTGGTTGGCGTTTGCTTCCGAAACTTCTCGGCCTGTAAAGAATGGAAACGATCAGGCCGTGCTCCTCTAAAGCTGAGCCAGGATGTGTGTAAATAATCGAGCCGTAGTTCGTATTTCATCATGCTAAGGATGCTGCAGATGATAGGTTTAGGGAGGTGACATCTCGTTCGCTTTCAAATCCTTAATATATTTGTAGATTTGCCCTCGGTTGAGTCGGCGCTGCTTGTGCTGGGGCAGTGTCCTGAGTGTCACTCTGTCCTCTCATTAGGGGAAGAGGAGCAAAGGTTTGGGGTTGGGAGTCGTCTTCTGCTAACATCTGACATTTCACAGCACTCGCTTAATGGACTGGGCTAGCCACTGGCTTCTCATATATTTCTAGCCCCTGTCCGAAGTCATCCGTGCCCCGGTGACTTAGACATGACACATCAAATCTTCCCTAGCGCCACGTACCTTTTTAACGGAGAACTGCTCGATTTGATTGTTTTTCCGTTTGAACAGCTTCTGAACTTCTTTGAAAACAATCTGTGCTCCATCCAGATCGCCAGTGGCTCCTTGACACACTGTAAGAAATGGCAGGGGAATGGTGTACAGTGCCTGAAAACAAACCTGTGCATAGTAAGTACGCACTACACACCACGGAATGACTGGCTGATTTTAACTCGTTCTTGTAATAATACACATTTTTCCTTGAATTGCGCACACCGACTCTTTGACTCGGAGCAGGATTTGGAACCTGAGGTGAGGGAGCCAGATCTGGCTATGCTTGGGACTCTTGAGCTGGGCTGCGGGGGGTTGGGGGGAGCAATTCAAACCGCACAGATGACGGGCTCGAAGGTCTCACTGCATTTGGCTCTTGTGGCCCAAAGCGAAGCCACCTCCTGACTTGGAAAAACTTCCCTAACAGCTCCGCAGGGAAACCACAACCATCTAAAGGGCAGGAGGCTCTCATCGACTAGGACGACCGCCGCACAAACCATCCAACATAATAATGATGGCATTTGTTAAGCGCTTACTATGTGCCAAGCACTGTTCTGAGTGCTGGGGTAGAGACAAGGTCATCAGGTTGTCCCACGTGGGGCTCACAGTCTTCATCCCCGTTTTACAGATGAGGGAACTGAGGCACAGAGAAGTTAAGTGACTTGCCCAAGGTCACACAGCTGACAAGTGGCAGAGCTGGGACTGGAACCCACGGCCTCTGAGGGTACTCACCTGCAGTTAAATAGGCGTAGTAGCACTGAGACCACCGGGACTCGTTCTTGAGCCTTTCGAAGGAATCAAACGCATCCTCGAAGTTCAGTTCTATCATACTGCACCAGCCTAAAAGGAAGAACGCGGTCACACGGCTGAGAAGCAGACGAGCTTGTCATGGAAAACTCCCTACTAATGACGGAACTCGAGATGTGCTGCTGAACGTGGCTGCGGGGGATCGCTCCCGTGTGAACGCTTCTGCAGAACTTAAAAGATTCATTTTCCCCCCAGAAAACCATCTAACTTTGAAGTTCGGAGCCAACAGCACTGGAAAATTTCGGGATACGATTAAGCGCGCTACGGCCTGAAAGATTCCGAGACTGGACGCTACGGTTTTCGAAAGGGTCTTCACGTGGTCTCTCTTGGAGCCTGAATGTCAATGGAGAATGCTGTTTCTAACGCTCCTAAGCCACGTCGTGGATGACCACTTGGCTCATCAGGTCCAGGGGGGCCACGTTCCACCTCCCCACTGGAGCGGAGAACGTCTACACCATGGCTCAATCCATTTGGGGGACAGTGGTTTCGGCTCTTCCCCTCCCCCCGGGAGGAGTGTGGCTTAACTGAGTCCACTGCACCTACTTTGTGCTCTTTCAGCAGCCACATTCTGCCCTTGAACAGGAGCTGGTAAAACAGGGAAGTTGCTTCTGTAAATATTTACATTGCCGGGGACTTGGCTCTTACTATTCATTCATTCAATCAATTGAGTGTTTACTGAGTGCAGAGCACTGTACTAAGCACTTGGGAAGAACAAGTTGGCAACATATAGAGACGCTCCCTACCCAACAGTGGGCTCACAGTCTAGAAGGGGGAGACAGAACAAAACACAACACATTAACAAAATAAAATAAATAGAATAAATATGTACAAATAAAATTAATAAATAGAGTAATAAATGCGTACAAACATATATACATATATATATAGGTGCTACACTGGGGGTGAGGGAAGGGAGGGCAAAGAGATAGCTTTCATGTTTTTTTGTCAAGTTAGTTCTTGGCTGGCCTGCCCCCTCCCCTCCTGACACCCCTAGAATGCAAAATTTTTGTGGACTGGGATTGTCTTCAACCTCTATATTCTGGGCCTTGATCCACCTGCTTGATACAGTGTGATGCCCAAAGTAAACACTCAGCAAACAACAGAATTAAACCAAAGGTCTAACTGAGAGCAATTTAGAGCATCGAGCTGTGGAGCGACCAGGTGAATCTCATGCCACTGATGACAAAACTGAGCTGCAGGGAAGTTTAGTACAGAAGCGCTTAGTACAGTGCTCTGCACACAGTAAGCACTCAATAAATACGATTGAATGAAAAAGTTAGCACAGGCCAGGGAGCCAGAAGGACCTGAGTTCCAATCCTGCCTCCACCACTTGACCCTGGGCAAGTCATTTCACGTCTCTGTGCCTCAGTTACCTCACCTGTACAATGGGGATTAAGACTGTGAGCCCCATGAGGGACGGGGACTGTGTCCAACCTGATTTGCTAATCCACCCCAGCACTTAGTACAGTGCGTGACACACAGTAAGCACTTAACAAATGCCATGATTATTAAATTATCAGTCAGATGATAACTTGAGAGGCAATGTGGCCCAGTGGAAAGAGCCTGGGCCTGGGACTCAGAGGACATGGGTTTTAATCACGGCTCCGCCACTTATCGACTGGGTGACCTTGGGCAATCACTTCACTCTCTGTGCCTCAGTTTCCTTATCTGTAAAATGGGGATTAAATTCTACTTCACCCTCCCTAGATTTTGAGCCTCACGCGGGACAGGAACTGTATCCGAATGGATAACTTTGCATCTACCGAGGCACTTAGAACAGTGCTTGGCACGTAGTAAGCCCTTAACAGATACCATAATTATTATAATTATTAAGTGGTGGACTCTCAAGATCCCTCAGCAATTTAGAGTCAGAGCTGAGAACTGAAACTGAGTCTTGATTCAGTTCCCGGCTCTCCCCACTGGACCTGACTCGGACACCATTCTTTGGGGATTATCAGATTACCTCAATCAGAGACACAAATTATATTTAAAGCTCTTGGCCTCTGGGATCATTTCAGAGATACATCTACAGAACATTAATCTGGCTTGAAAGCAAACCGAGGAAGGGGAAGAGAGAAGAGGCGTTGAAGTTTAGAGATACTCCGCTCAACTTCATTGCAAAATCCTTCAGTTCTACTGTGCGATTGCCAAACCACGGATCAACAAAGAAGTTTATGTCCCCGTTAAATCCTCCTCCTTTGCTCACTGAGTGAACTTTTCCCAATAAAATGTTTTAACCATTTCTGGAATCATTCTAAGCCTTGCAAGTTTGACTGCCAGCCACTTTCCTTTCAGAAGACTCAGGATTTTGCTGTAAAGAGGAAATGATCTGAAAAGTTCCCAGGTGACTAGCAAACCCTTTGGGGCTAAAATTAATGACCCTCACGCCCCTCTCAAGAGATGCTTCTCCCATCTACCTCCTTCTTTTCCCCTCTCCTCCCTCATCTCTACCACTTCCTTGGGGACCACACAAAATTCTTGACAATAATGATAATAATAATTATCGTATTTGCTAAGCGCTTACTATGTACCAAGCACTGTTCTAAGCGCTGGGGTGGATACAAGGTGATCAGGTTGTCCCCAACTGGGGCGCACAGTCTTAATTCCTATTTTCCAGATGAGGTAACTGAGGCACGGAGAAGTTTAGGGACTTGTCCAAGGTCACACAACAGACAAGTGGCGGGGCCGGGATTAGAACCCACGTCCTCTGACTCCCAAAGCCTGGCTCTTTCCACTTAGCCACGCTCTTTCTCAGCTGTATGGCTCTTTTGCTGTCAAGCAAGAAACTGCCTTTGCCTCTCCCTGTCTGCAAGGACAACAAGAAGATTAAAAATGCCAAGACATCCAACAGATGATCACCTGACATGCTAATCAGCAACCCGAGCTGCAGAGGCAAGGAGATAAAAAGGAACCGCACCACCAGGAACACACCAAGTGCTTCACTTCAAAAGACGGGCTGACATTCAGAAATGAGCTTATTATAGAAGGCAATTTAGCCAGTCTAATTGGTACTGGGGCTAGTTCATATGCTAGCTCGCTGTGGCCAGAGAACGCGTCTCCCAATTCTGTTATATTGTACTCGCCCAAGTGCTTGGTAGAGTGCTCTGCACACAGCGCTCAATAAATACGATTGAGTGAATGAATGAATGAGCACTCTGCCTAGCCTCAGAGAGTCTGGTTACACCCTGTTAATCAGTCAGTGGTACTTTTTGAGCACATACTGTGTGCAGAACACTCTACCAAGCACTTGGGAGAGTACTATATAACAAAAAAAAATACCACTGACTAACAGGGTGTAACCAGACTCTCTTTGAGGCTAGACAGAGCGCTCATTCATTCATTCCTTCAATCGTATTTATTGAGCGCTGTGTGCAGAGCACTATGCGCTTGGGAACTTCAAGTCGGCAACATATAGAGATGGTCCCTACCCAACAACAGGCTCGCAGTCTAGCAGCATTACAGATAAGGCTCCCTCTCATTGTGGGATTTACCCTATAATATTGTGTCACTAGGTAAAATCAGGATAATCTTTTCTTATCTTGAAATTATGATATACTGATGATAGTATTTATTGAGTGCTTATTATGTGCCAACTCCGGGGACAGGTAATACAGATCAGACACAAGGTTGCCACACGAGGTTTACTGTCTAGGAGGGAAGGCCGGCAGATATTTTACATCCCCATTTCGTAGATGAGGAAGCTGAGGCACAGGAAAGGTAAGTGACTTACCCAAGGTCTCACAGCAGGCACGATGTAAAGAGTTAAGCTTGTAAAGCTCCTTTGAAACCGAAAATATGTCTCAGGGAAAGCCTTCTTTCAGTCAGATGAAAATGAGATAATAAAATCTCTTGGGAGGAACGTAAAGTACCAGAAAGGTATTACGGAAAATACCTTGATGATACCATTAATACACTTAGCGGAGGCATAAAACATTCATATTTACCAATTTCATACAGACAGACGTGCTGAATCTCTCTTTGATCTGTGGCAAGTTCCAAAGCCGTGTGGAAAGAAGTCAAGGCACTGTTGATTTGACACTGCGGGAACAAAAAACAATTAACTCATAAAGACACCTTATTAAAAAAATACTGTAAATAGCATTTATTTGGCCACATATAAGTTCAGAATCTAAGCCAGGGGCCAGAGGCCCTTTATATCTAGATTCGATCGCTCAGCCAATCAATGGCATTTATTGAGCGCTTACTGTGGGCAGGGCACTCAGAGGGCTCGGGAGAGTACAACACAATATAATGGCTACGTTCCCCGTCCACAACGAGCCTACAGTCTAGAGGGGGAGAAACATATTACAAGAGTGTAAGTCGGTGGAATGAGGCGGATAGATTCGTTGCTGATTGAGTCGAAGCTCTGTGGGAAATAATAATAATAATAATGATGGTATTTGTTAAGCACTTACTATGTGCAAAGCACTGTTCTAAGTGCTGGGGAGGTTGTCGCACGGGGGGCTCACAGTTTTAATCCCCATTTTACAGATGAGGGAACTGAGGCCCAGAGAAGTTAAATGACTTGCCCAAAGACACACAGCTGACCGTTGGCAGAGCCGGGATTGGAACCCACGACCTCTGACTCCAAAGCCACTCTGGAAATGACCTCTTTGATCATGAAGAAGAGATTTCAGCCGAAGGATGGACCCTTAGGGCCTGGAGCTCCTCCACCACTGCAACTCCAAAATCCAAAGAGGTGGCCTCGGTCCTGCTGCCACGTCCCCCTCCTGCTGGGCACCGCGGAGCCAAGCCGTGCCCCTGCCAGGGAGAGGGTGAGCAGAAATTCCCTGAGCAGCATTTGACCTACTGAGGCGGCAAAGCGGTGTAGCCCAGTGGACAGGTTACGGGCCTGACCTTTTCTTCAACCCTCTTCTGCGTCGCCCTGACTTGCTCCCTTTATTCATCTACCTCTCCCACCCCCACAGCACTTATGTCATTTATTTATATTAAGGTCTGTCTCTCCCTCTAGCCTTTAAGCTCATTGTGGGCAGGGAATATATCTGTTATAGCATACTCTTCCAAGTGCTTAGTACAGTGTTCTGAACACAGTAAGTGCTCAATAAATACAACTGACTGACCGTGGGCAACTCACTTTGCTTCTCTGTTCCTCAGTTATCTCATCTGTAAAATAAGGACTAGAACGGGAAGCCCTCTATGGGACAGGGACTGTGTCCAACCTGATTTACTTGTATATACCCCAGGACTTAGTACAGTGCCTAGCACATAGTATGTGCTTAACAAATACCATTTAAAACGTGCTGTGGCTTGGTTCCATCTGGAGATGTCAGCAGGCACCATGGAGACCAAGGACCATCACATGGACAATCATTATTTTAAATGTTTATTTTAGCTATTTTTCTTTATTTCCTCTCCCTCTTCCATCCCTTACACTCCTCCCATCCTCTTTTTTTTCTGAAATTTGTTAAGCACTTAGTATATTCATTCAATCGTATTTATTGAGCGCTTACTGTGTGCTTACACTGTACTAAGCGCTTGGGAAGTACAATTTGGCAACGTATAGAGACAGTCCCTACCCAACAACAGGCTCACAGTATAGAAGGGGGAGACAGACAACGAAACAAAACATGTTGACAGCTTGACAAGTCAGAATAAATAGAATTAAAGCTAGATGCACATCATTAACAAAATAAATAGAATAGAAAATATGTACAAGTAAAATAAATAGAGTAATAAATCTGTACAAACATATATACAGGTGCTGTGGGGAGGGGAAGGAGGTATATGCCAGGCACTGTATGAAGTACAGGAGTAGATACCAGATAATAAAGAGGGATACAGTCCCTGTCCCACATAAGGCCCCAAGGCAGCATAGCTCAGTGGAAAAAGCCCAGGCTTTGGAGTCAGTGGTCATGGATTCAAATCCTGGCTCCTCCAATTGTCAGCTGTGTGACCTTGGTTAAGTCACTTCACTTCTCTGTGTCTCAGTTACCTCATCTGTAAAATGGGGACTGACTGTGAGCCCCCGTGGGACAACCTTGTATCCCCCCAGCGCTTAGAACAGTGCTTTGCACATAGTAAGTGCTTAATAAATGCCATCATTATTATTATTAATTCCTCATTTTACAGATGAGGTAACTGAGGCACAGAGAATGCAAGTGATTGGGCCAAGGTCAGACGGCAGACGATCAGCAGAGCCTCTCACTCCCAGGCCCGAGCTCACTCCACTAGGCCGCCCTGCTTCTCTTTCCACATCTCCCTTTCTCTCTTTCCCTTCTCCTTCCTTTCTATCCCCTTGTCTTCTGGGCCTGTCTTCAGCACGGTGTAGTGGATGACGCTGGAGCCTGGGAACCAGAAGGTCATGGGTTCTAATCCCGGCTCCGCCACTTGTCTGCTGTGTAACCTTGGGCAAGTCACTTCACTTCTCCAGGCCTTGGTTCCCTCATCAGTCAAATGGGGATTGAGACTGCGGGCCCCCACGTGGGACAGGAACTGACCTCCTGAATTTAGTCTTCTATTTATTTATCCTTGCATCATCGGATAACGCCCTGCCAAAGGTGCAGAATTCAGGGACACCATTCAAGTCTGTTGCCAAGCGAGAGAGCGCCTAACTGGACGTGAGATTTGCCAGATGCATATTAGTTGAAAGTATTGGGGTTATGCGAGTAATGTCAGCCCGGAGGGCTCTGCTGAGTATCACCCTCCCCACTTTCACTTTCAGGTTGTGAGCCCCCGCGACCCCACAACGCAAGGAACACAGGCCATGTCGAGTGCTTAGAACAGTGCTTTGCACATAGTAAGCGCTTAGCAAAGGCCATCACTATTATTTCCCACCTGGGTAGTCTTTCCCAGCATTCAGTTTTAGTGCTCTGCTCACAGTGAGCGCTTAATGAGAACTCTAACTACAATTATCCTCGACATGTCTTCGTTCTTCTGCGTTTTGGGGCCCGGACAAGAACAGATCGTCCTGACTCAGACTCTAAATGGTACTCCTGGCCTGTTGTGGAAATTTCTGCGGATGCCAGCCTCCAGATTGCTCGTTGCATCATCGAGCGGGATTGCGAAGACCGAGTGAAAACAGGGTGAGACCGCATTCGCAGTTCAGAGCCCAGCTTCTCGGTGACGGGGACTGGATCAGACCCGATGCTGCCAATTCTGATGAGATTAAGCCTATCGTTGTGGAGTAAGGCTGGGACAGAGAAGCAGCGTGGCTCAGTGGAAAGAGCACGGGCTTGGGAGTCATGGGTTCTAATCCCGGCTCCACCACTTGTCAGCTGTGTGACTTTAGGCAAGTCACTGAACTTCTCTGTGCCTCAGTTACGGCATCTGTAAAATGGGGGCTAAGACTGTGAGCCCCACTTGGGACAACCTGATGGCCTTGTACCCATGCCAGCGCTTAGAACAGTGCTTGGCACATAGTAAGCACTTAACAAATACCATTATTATTATTATTATTATGTTGAGAAGCTTTTCAGGGCAGTTAAACTTTTAAAGAGGTTAGATCTGTAACAATGTCAATACAATAGAGTTGGTAGCCCTGACCACAAGGCACCTACAGCCTAGAGGGGAGAAGATGCCTCAAATGGATTACTAGGGGAATCACCTGAACTCTTCAGTGATAATAATAATAACAATTGTGGTATTTGATAAGCGCTTACTGTGTGACAGGCACCGTACTAAGCACTGGGGGAGATATAAGGTAACTCGGTTGGACACAGTCCCTGTCCCACGGGGGGCTCACAGTCTTAATCCCCATTTTACAGATGAGATAACTGAGGCACAGAGAAGTGAAGTGACTTGCCCAAGGTCACACAGCAGACATGTGGTAGAGCCGGGGTTAGAACCCAGGTCTTTCCGATTTTCAGGCTCATGCTCTATTCTCTAAGCCAATGAAAGAGGCCATATTTATACTTTTTCCAGGATGCCAAGTTGTTTCCATTTGTGCAGTCTTGCCGTAATAATAATAATAATGATGGCATTTATTAAGCACTTACTACGTGCAAAGCACTGTTCTAAGCGCTGGGGAGGTTACAAGGTGATCAGGTTGTCCCACGGGGACAGGGACTTGGCTTGCCGAGGATTTGTTTTCTCTCCCTTGGAAGAAATACCACTTTGCAAAGCATGAAAGGCCTTGGCTTGTAGTCAGTCTGGTGCGTTGAACCTTTCTGACTTTAACCCTGAACTAATCTCAATGCTTCCTGCCAGAAACTCTGGGGTCTCTTTACCAGCTCAGATGACAGACACCCTTATTGTTGGTGAAGAGTCACTAGATTTCTATTTTGGGGTGAGGGGACGGGGTGAAGCTTATCATATCAACAGAAACTCTTCTTCACTGGTTTTAAAGCACTCAAGCGCTGGGGAGGTTACAAGGTGATCAGGTTGTCCCACGGGGGGCTCACAGTCTTAATCCCCATTTTACAGATGAGGGAACCGAGGCACAGAGAAGTCAAGTGACTTGCCCAAAGTCACACGGCCGACAACTGGCGGAGCTGGGATTAGAACCCATGACCTCTGACTCCAAAGCCCATGCTCTTCCTACTGAGCCATGCTGCTTCTCTGATTGATCAATTCGATCAATCAAATTTATTGAGCACTGTACTATGCGCTTGGGAGAGTATAACAGAGTCAACAGACTCGTTCCCCCGCCCACAATGAGCTTGCCATCCCTCAAGTTGTCACACACGTACACGTACATTTTAGTGGGGATGAAATGCCAGTTCTGTACCTCACACCTTTGACAGTACAGTTCTACCCCTAAAACCCACAGCTCCCACACTAACCCGAAACATCTGAAACCTTCCTCAAACTAACGTTTTTCTTAGTTAAAACAGCTCACTCGAGAATGGTTATATTTGTGTTTGCAAAAGGACCATCTGAAGACTTCTGAATTGCAGCTATTTCAAAGAAGGGGGGTAAGTTCAAGAGAGAAAACCAAACACTCTTTCTCCTTTAACTATGGCACACCCAGAAGCAAACACAATGGCAGTTACAACACTCGACAACCGTCTCTGGTGTCGCTAAAATCCTGGACTCAGATGCTTCTCAAGGAAGCTCCAACAATAGATTCTGCTTCTCTCCTCCAGACTTGGAGTTGTGTTTGTGGAGGGCAAGTAGCAACAGATCCTCTTGTTAAGCTGATAGGCTTTGCATAGCAGATCATATATTTGCTTTGGAATCAAATAAAATAGCCTGGGAGTGTATGGACACAAGGCAAAAAAAAAAAAAGAAACAAAACTGAAAGGGCAAGAATAATCGTGTCTGACACCTGGGTTTATTTTCATGTCTCCGCTGCATCCTAATTAATGGAAGGACATTTAAGTGTCATCTTCCAGAAAGCAAAATGTTATTAATTTCTTCATCAGTTCCACACAGGACTGGCCCCTCCTCTCAGTGAAATCTGAAACAGCTATCGTTCTAAATGCCCGAAGATGGGAGGCAGGGAGAAGAAAAACTGCAATTAATTGAATTACTCAGAATTATTCCTCACAATGCGTCGCTCTTATTCCCGATCTATAAATAACCCCATTACATCATGCTGACACAGCAAGCTGCTCAAGTTGTGGAGGTAGGCTTGCCCTTCAACAGATGCAAAAAACCTGCTGCCACCAAATGGCTCTGCTCCTAATAAACAAATCCACTTGAGAGGGTTAGTCAAGAAGCGGTTTGGCGTGCATCCTCTGAGATTTCGGCCTCCCTGCTCAAGTCGCTGTCCTGAAGGGGCCTGGCCGTGTTTTTTTTACTTAATGCATCTTTATTGATTTCTTTTCATCCCCAAAGAGCCAGTGCGCTCTCTCAGTCTCCTCAGCTTCCTAACCGACGGGTGAATACCCCTCCCGAACTCCCTTCCCGTTTTACAGAGGGCAACAAAAACTCAGCCCTCTCCACTGCTGCAGTGGTTTTAGCTCAGGAAAACAAAAACCGTAAAAGAAGGGGAGGCGGAATCCCATCAGCAAACCTTCCCGGGGGATGAAAGGCCCTCGCGTCTAGAACTGACTGAGCCCACCCACTCAATGCTGCGAGAGCTGGACAGTGGACAGGATGCATTAGCTGCAGCACAAGGGGAAAACAGCAAGAGCCACGAAAGGGCCGCAACCTCAGGAAGGAGTACCGCCTCTCAGGATGCTGTACTGATGCTGGAGTTTTTAGATCAAACTTGAAAACGTCTTTAAAGGATCGTTTCTGTCCTCTTTCTTTCAGTAAACCCACCTTGTGGGGCTTGGATCAGACTTTCTCATTGTCAAAATTGGTACTGATAATTGCTGCTCACATATGAGTCCTGTCCTGTCTGTCTTTGGAGAAATTTCCTTATCTATATTGTTGATGTCTTTTGGTCCCTTGTTTTGTGTTCTAGATGATGACCTGCCCTTAGTGACGTTTCACAGCTTAGAGATGTTTCCTTCTAATCATAAGTTTGGGGTTGACAGCCCGGAACTCTCATATACTCCATATGTCTTAGACTACCACTGTAGCAAAGTGGAATTTCTTCATCATTATCAGCTTTCAAAGAGAGATAGTTTTCCATGGGAAATGAGACAGGTTCTTAGGTGACTCAAACATCTCAGCATCATCTTCAGTACCCAGGAATCCCTCTACAACCCAGCATTCTCACTTTGCTCCTCAAAAGCCAAATGACTCAATGTAACTTGATCTCATCTGTCTCACCGTCAACCCCTTGCTCACCTCTTACCACCCCCTTCCCACCTGACAGACCACCACTCTCCACTCCTTCAAACTCTGTTATATTGTACACTCCCAAGAGCTTAGTCAGTTCGCTGCACAGAGAAAGACACAATAAATACAACTGAAGTAACTCCCAACCCTTTATCTCAAGGTGGTGGGCCCTCAAAGACTCTTGTGATAGAGCTTTAATGTCGCTTTGGAAATCCTGAATATTTGGCATGTGGCAATAAATTCTGTTGCCTTGTTTTTCCACCCTGACCTCTCTAGTTACCAAATTCTCTTCTGAACTTGCCTTGGCTTGCCGAGGATTTGCTTTCTCTTCCTTGGAAGAAATACCACTTTGCATAGCATGAAAGGCCTTGGCTTGTAGTCAGTCTGGTGTGTTGAACCTTTCTGACTTTAACCCTGAACTAATCTTGATGCTTCCTGTCAAGAGCTCTGGGGTCTCTTTGCCAGCTCAGATGACAGACACCCTTACTGTCGGTGAAGAGTCACTAGATTTCTATTTCGGTGTGAGGGGAGGGGGGTGAAGCATATCATATCAACAGAAACTCTTCTTCACTGGTTTTAAAGCACTCAATCACCTTGCCCCCTCCTACCTCACCTAGCTAATCTCCTGCTACAACCCAGTCCGTACACTTCGCCAATTAATGCCAACCTTCTCACTGTCTATCTCACTGCAGACCCCTCGCCCACATCCCACCTCTGGCCTGGGACTCCCTCCCTCTTCATATCCAACAATCACTCTCTCCACCTGCAAAGCCTTATTAAAGGCACATCTCCTCCAAGAGGCCTTCCCCAATTAAGCCCTTCTTTTCTCTTCTCCCACTCCCTTCTGCATCTCCGTTGCCCATGGACTTGCACCCTTTAATTATGTTCAAAAGCCATGCACGGACAAAGTGCTCACAAAGTCCATAGGTACTCCTCTTCTGACAATATTGATTCTGTGGCAGCTACTGTTAGTAAGCCAGTTTAAAGGTCAGAACTTTACTGGTGATCAGTACACGAATCTTCTGTCCCTAGCAGTCATCATCGGCATCAACAATGGCAGTTATTGAATGCTTACTGGGTGCAGAGAACTGTATTAAGCACTTGGTAGAGCACGACAGCACAGCCGTTAGACATGGTGCCTGCTCAAATTGAGCTTACTGTCAATCCAATGTCCCATCCCGTTGTCTTAAGTTTATTTTCCAGATGGCAGAGTATCAGTGAGAACCATGTATGTCTTACACATCTCCAGTTGTATCTATGAGCAGTAAGCTCCAGATGCTAATTGAAGATTTTTCCTATAACTACTCTTACCTCTCAGTATTTGTGCGAATATATATGTGTCTTCACATTATTCACCCTTCCCTCAGCCCCACAGCACTTATGTACATATCTGTAATTCATTTATACTAATAATAATGATGGCATTTGTTAAGCTCTTACTATGTGTGAAGCACTGTCCTAAGCGCTGGGGGGGGGATACAATTCATTCATTCAATCGCATTTATTGAGTGCTTACTGTGTGCAGGTTGTCCCACGAGGGGCTCACAGTCTTAATCCCCATTGTCCAGATGAGGTAACTGAGGTCCAGAGAAGTCAAGTGACTTACCCAAAGTCACACAGCTGACAATTGGCGGAGTCAGAATTAGAACCCACAACCTCTGACTCCCAAAACCGGGCTCTTTCCACTGAGCCATGCTGCTTCTCTATATTGTCTGCCTCCCCCTCTAGATTATATATATATATATATATATATATATATATATGCATTCATTCATACACATACATATGCGTGGTCACTCAATCGTATTTATTGAGTGCTTACTGTGAGCAGAGCACTCCACTAACTGCTGGGGAAACTACAATATAACAATAAGCAGACACATTCCCTGCCCACAATGAGTTTACAGTTTAGCGGGTGTGTGTATATATACACACACATACAGAGAGAGAGAGAAATTTGAACAACCAATCTCTGTGGAGTCCACTTCTTTGTAAATATATTTACGCCTGTCTATCCACTGCAGTATATGTTTCTTGTGGGTAGGGAACATGTTTTGTGCTTCTGTTGTTACATTCTATTGCACTCACAGGTGCCTAGCCCAGTAAACACCATTACTTCTGCTACAAATGGGAAAACTAAGACATGGGGGCTTGGGGATAGAGTTACAGGACTTATTCAACATTGCACACTGTGGTCAGAATAAAACACAGCTCCAGTCTTCTGAACCCCAGTGAGGTCTGGAGAGGCCATACAATTTTACGGAGTTTTGTTTCCGCTGGACCTCTGCCACTGATGGCTTTTTTTATGTTACTTGTTAAGTGCCTACTATGTGCCAGGCAGTGTACTAAGCAGTGAGGTAGACACAAGCTAATCAGGTTGCATGCAGTCCCTGTCCCACACAGGGCTCACAGTCTTAATCCCCATTTTACAGATGAGGTAACAGAGGCCCAGTGAAGTGACTTGCCCAAGGTCACAAAGTACACAAGTGGCAGAGTCGGGATTAGAACTCAGGTCCTTCTATCTCCCAGGCCTGCGCTATAGACACTCAGCCACGATGTCCTAAAATACGGAGGCTTTTTCATGTTGCACATAAATTATGTTCCCAAGGAGCTATGACTGTAGTCCACAAGGAGCTAAGACTGTAGTCCATTAATGCTTGATGCTTCACCAGGCCTGAGGCTTTTCAATAAGGGGCCTATCAGAATCATGGATGATACTCATCAATCAATCAATCGTATTTACTGAGCATTTACTGTGTGCAGAGCACTGTACTAAGCGCTTGGGAAGTACAAGATACCAGAGCATCGTAGATGGGTGGGCCACAACAGAGACCAGGGCTTTGGCTAAAGTATGTTTTCCGCCTAGTCCTCATCCCCTGAATCCCTGCCTCTTCATCCCCGGGTCCATAATGAGAAGTGAGCTCCTCACTTGCGGTAATTTGGCACGTGCTTTCTGTGTGCCAAGGACTGCTAAGCTCACTGTGGGCAGGGAATGTGTTCGTTACATTGTTAGACTGTACTCTCCCAAGCGCTTAGTAAATGCGACTGGCTGACTGACTGACTTTGGGCTCAGGGTATGGCCAGTTACCCCAAAGGAGTATAAAAAAAGATCAAATATTTGGCAAATCCAAGGCCACTCAACTGATGGGCACCTCTTCAGCTGAAGATATTCTAAGTCGCTACCAATGGGGAATTATCAGCCCCATCTTCCTCACCACTCCTGAACAGGAGATAATCAACTGATAAGCTAAAGGCCTGCAATCTCCTTTACCGGTAATGATGTTTCAAAGGAAAAAAGATCAGAATGTCCCCTTGGGGCTTCCCTTGGAGACATTCTGATTCATTCTAATTACACTACCCTCCTACCATGGAACCTTACACTGAGCATTCAAAGAATATTCTGTCAGGACTTTTCAAGCTTGATCATTCTGATTCTTTGATAACGGTTTTATACAGAATCCTTTTCTTATGGCACTTGTGAAGCGCTTACTATGTGCCAGGAACTGTACTGGTGTAGAGACAAGCTAAGCGGATTGGACACGGTCCACGTCCCTCCTGGGGCTCACAGTCTGGCTCCCCATTTTACAGATGAGGGAACTGAGGCACAGAGAAGTTGCGTGTCTTGCCTAAGGTCACACACGAATCTGGGTCCTCCTGAATCCCATGGGCCGTGCTCTACCCCCTAGCCCGTGCTGCTTCCGTATCTGTCCAAGTCAGTCGTTACAAGAATTATGAAATTCTGTAAAACGGGAAACGGGTACTACCTCTAATCGCTGTATTCGTCCCTTGAAGAACATAAACAGGGAGGAATTTGGATAAGAGGCTTCTTTTTTCAGAAGAATCTCCTTAGCTTCTTCCAGGCCGGCCTTGTTATCGCTGCCATCCAGGGCGAAAAAGGGCCGCACGACAGTGTGGTACCACAGAAGAGCTAATCTACAGAGAAGAGGAGAGAAACATTCTACGTTTCACCGAATGCTACTTAAAATGGTCTAAGCTAAGCAAGGGTGCAGAACCACATATACAGTCCTCAGAAACAATAACCAGAGTAAGAATAACTGTGAAATTTGTTAAGCATTTACCTTGTGCCAAGCACTGTACTAAATGCTGGGGTATTTCCTCTAAACCCTAAGCTCACTGTGGTCAGGGAATGTGTCTGTTTTATTGTTGTGCTTCATTCTCCCAAGCACTTAGTACAGTGCTCTGCACACAGTAAGCGCTCAATAAATATGACTGAAAACAAGATAATCAGGTTGGACACAGTGCCCCTGTTCCACATGGAGCTCACAGTCTAAGGAGGAGGGACAACTGATATTGAATCCCCATTTTATAGGTGAGGAAACTGAGGCACAGCAAAGTTAAAGAGAATTGCCCAAGTTCACACAATAGGCTAGTGGCGGAACCGGGATTAGAACCCAGGTCCTCTGATTCCCGGGACCGGACTCTGTCCACTAAGACCTGCTGCTCCCAAAATAGCTGTTTAACATTTTAGCAGTATCAATACCCAAAAAGTTTCAGCTAAGCACAGGAGTTGAAGGAGCCTACTTTTAAACATTTTCAAACATGGTGTTAATAGAGGGTTCTAGAATCAAGTAGCGATGATTTCTTCACATGAAATGTGGTGCAAAAGTGATATTTTATTCTTTTGGGGCCGCTTCTTACCTGCCTCAACCTAATTTTTCGCCGCGTACTCTAGTGTCGCTTGTCTTCTAGATTTAAGGCTGATGCCTAACATCTAGCTCACGGCTGCCCAGTTGGCTCTTCCAATCTCTGAGCCTATGGCTGGTGGATTTGGTTTACCATAAAAATCAAAGATAGGATGACCCTATTGCAAAAACGAGACGTTGGATGGTGCTCTCAGAGAGGCTACACCTGTAAATTTTGGTCTTTGCTCTAATCGCTGGGCCAGTGGATTCAGGGCCAACTTTTTCAATTTAGATGAACGAAGGGTGAAGGAAGGGAAAAAAATTTCCCATTTTTTGGAGCCCCTTAAACACAATTCTGACTAGAGAGCCAAGTTGGTCCCATGAAGATAAAAGCTCCTACGTGGCCAGGACTGGATTTGTGGCATGCTCCCAGAGGCCTGGGACAGTGCTCTGCCTATACACAGTAAGCACTCGACCAACCCTAACGAATGAACAAAGTCGATGCCCACGACTGACGGAAAGATTTAAATGCCCTGAATCCACAGGCCCAACAATTAGAGCAAAGACCAAAATTTAAAGGTCTAGCCTCTCTGAGAGCACCGTCCAACGTCTCGTTTTTGCAATAGGGTCACCTTGTCTTTGATTTTTACGGTAAACCAAATCCACCAGCCATAGGCTCAGAGCCAACTGGGCAGCCGTGAGCTAGATGTTAGGCGTCAGCCTTAAATCTAGAAGGCACGCGACGCTAGAGTAGGTGGCGAAAAATTCGATTGAGGCAGGTAAGAAGCGGCCCCAAAAGAATAAAATATCACTTTTGCACCACATTTCATGTGAAGAAATCATCACCACTTGATTCTAGAACCCTCTATTAACACCATGTTTAAAAATTCTAGACCTCAGAGAATTGTTTGGCAATCTAGATTTTTTCCAACAAAGAACAACCCCCATCTTAAAAAAAGAAAAATAAAAGATACAAGCCGTTTCAAAGTTAAATACTAACATCACTACACAGGATCTGATGAGCACGTGATTTTTTTTTTTAACATGAATATAGCACAAACTTATTTAAGATCTTTTAGCCAAGGGTGAATCTCATCAAACCAGCTGGAGCTGCCGGTAAAGTTTTCATAGTCAACGGGCGGCCAATTTACCAAAGGCGGACCTTCACCCGGACACTCGGAAATAGCTGTCTCCATAGGATCTGGAGAATATCTTCTTTTCTCTTGCCATTGATGGAGAGGAGACCCAGGAGGCCTCCCCTAGTCTATGACAAGTACTTCTGGTTTACAATAATAGTAACGATGGCATTTGTTAAGCGCTTACTATGTGCACAGCACTGTTCTAAGCACTGGGGGGGGATACAAGGTGATCAAGTTGTCCCACGTGGGGCTCACAGTCTTAATCCCCATTTTACAGGTGAGGTAACTGAGACTTGCCCAAGGTCACACAGCAGACATGTGGTGGAGTCAGCATTCAAACCCATTACCTCTGACTCCAAAGCCCGTGCCTTTCCACTGAGCCACGCTCCTTCTCTTACAACGCGGGTAGGCAGGGCAGAGAGAGAAAGTGCATTTGGTTCAAGACAGCGAGGCCACAGATTCAGAAACATCCTAACGAACCAAAGGAATACTCATTAGCCAAACAATATTCCCCAACATCCAGCTTCTGTACAGAAGGGCTTGTTTTGAATGAGCTTTCACCATTTTAGCCCAGGTGGGAGAGACAAGTATTTCGGCCAAATCGTTTCTGAGTCATCTGAGGTAGGGAGAGCCCATTCTCGTGGCTGAAAAACCTACTTATTCCTCACAATGTTCATTCATGCTCGGGATCTGCTTATGGAAAAAAAACCCATCAGAGTTCCCACAATAACAATACATGCATTCCTAAGACCGATTTTTAAGGCAGGGCACATCGAATCGCCTCCGATGGCTTCCTTTTACCTGCTGATTCCTTTAACGTCTGATCTCTGATTGCCGGTTACTTACTTTCAACACTATATTATCTACCAAAGCATTGCAATATAGCTACTCACGTAGCTAAAGGGGCCTTCATGTCCTTACTTTCACTTGCATACATCAGTGAAGAAAGCCCTTGAAGACGGTCTCCGGGAAAACCCAGCAGGTTGATGATTTTGAGCAGGTTTGGGGGTACCATGGATATGCAAAGATGAAAAAGTCCATATCCAAAGCTAACAGCACCTTTCAGTCTGTTCAGAGTCTCCTCCGAAACCCCTTCGGCAGCAATGTGATTCTCATTTGCAGCGTCAGAAGTCAAGGATTCTTCGGTTGGCTTCTTCTGACACATGTCCTGAAGGGCATTAATGTCCAGATAGCACTTATTGTAAATCTTCCAGGCTTTCCTGAGGATCCACCCACCTTTTATGTATGCTAAGGAGAGAGAGAATGGAAGGGGAAAAAAAAAAGTTTCAAAGCCTCCATCACAAGCATTTTGTTTCGTTTTATCGGGGGGGAAACAGCCTGGTCTAGTGGATAGCAAACGGTCTGGGGGCTCACAGTCTTAATCCCCATTTTACAGATGAGGTAACTGAGGCCCAGAGAAGTGAAGTGACTTGCCCAAAGTCACACAGCTGACAATTGGCAGTGCTGGGATTTGAACCCATGACCTCTGACTCCGAAGCCCGGGCTCTTTCCACTGAGCCACGCTGCTTCTTCTGCTGCTTCTTCAGCACCTAAATACCATAAGAAGGAAAAGGAAACTGCAGAAACTGCCGCACAAAACGAGAGGTCTTTTCTCTGATTGACTGATTTTTAGATTTATTTAGATATATGGTATTTGCTATGTGCTTACTATGTGTCAGGCCCTATATTTAGCACTGGTGTAGTTACCAGATAATTAAGTAGGAAATGGTCCCCGTCTCACATGGGGCTCACGCCTTAAGCCCCCATTTTAAAGACGAGGTAACTGAGGCACTGAGCAGTTAAAGGTCACACAGCAGATGGGTGGCAGAGCAGGGATTAGAACTCAAGTCTTCTGCTTCCCAGGCCCGAGCTCTTTCCACCAGACCGTGCTCCTTGGGTTTTGAATGATGAGTACCAAGGGGCTTCAGGAGAATTACAACAAGAAAGTCAGTAACTACCCAAAATCTTCAAGAGAAAAGTAAATAACATTCCATTTCTAACCTCACAGGTAATGAAGAATTAAAATACATTCAACTCTGCAATCTGAAATGTGTTATGTACATATTTATTATTATATTAATTTTATTAATGATACTTATATATCTATAATTCTATTTATTTATATCGATGCTATTGATGCTTGTCTGCTTGTTTTGTTTTTTTGTCTGTCTCCCCCTTTCTAGACTGTGGGCCCGTTGTTGGATTAGGGACTGTCTCTGTTGCCGACTTGTACTTTCCAAGCACTTAGTACAGCGCTCTGCACACAGTAAGGGCTCAATAAATACAATTGAATGAATGAATGAATGAAATGGCTGGATAGCTAGTATGTGACTTGTGCAAGCTTCCTTCTTATCTTTTCAAACTCCTCCCTGCCTCCTGCTTTTTGAATATTTCACTACCAACAGTTCACTCACGAGAGGACGGATGAAGGACATTAAAGGAGACATAAGCTCAAATAGTCAACTGGGCTTCTTGGAAACAACTCTGGAAACAGCATGAGTTGGTTTGGGTCAAGAGTAAATAAGATTCTGGAATTATCTGTGGATTTCAACGTTCCACCCTGTTCCAGTAGCCCTACTGCATGGACCAAGATAACGAGGGCTACTGCAGAAAGGGAAAAGGATAAATCAATTCTCAAAATAAATGAAAGCTAATCTATGGAAGAGTTTAGAAACCAGGGAGTCTTCTTTTTGAATTAAGGTGCTATGGGGTCTTCTGAAGGTTCAGTTGATGGAGCCAAACTTCTCTTGAGTGTCAAAAAATATAGATAGGTTACATTGAGAGAGTGCCCGGCTTGGTGAAATGCAGAGAAAAAAGAGCTTCACTGGGTTGTTTATTGGAGAAGTTACAGAGTGGCAGTGGGTACTCTCACAACCCAGGTATAAAGTAATACTCGGGTTGATTTTATGGAATGAAGAAATGGAAAAGCAATGAGAGCAAAAATAATGATGAATAGTAACAATAATTGTGCTTACTCTTGTGCCAAATCCAGTACTGAGCGCTGAGATAGACACAAGATAATCAGGACAGACACAGTCCCCGTCCCACATGGGGCTCACAGTCTAAGCAGGAGGGAGAAAAGGGGCTGAATCCCCATTTCACAGAGGAGGAAATGGAGGAATTAAATTTCTCGCCCCAGGTCACGCAGCACGCAAGTGGCAGAGCGGAGATTAGAACCCGAGTCTCAACTCCCAGGTCCACACTCTTTCCACTAGGCCATACGGCTTCTCAAACCAAAAAAACCTACACTTAAGAATAGGATGGGCTACATACCTCGCCCTTCTTCTCTGACAGACCCCTCACTCTCTCCATCCTCCCCACTAGACTGTAAGCTCCTTAAAGGCCAGGGTAGTTTCTACCCACTCTACTGCTTTTTACCCAAGTGCCAAGTTCAGTGTTCTTTACAAAGTAAGCGCTTAATAAAACCACTGAATGACTCAAAGCCTTACTAAAAATCTCATCTCCTCCAGGAAGCCTTCCCTGATGAACCTCTCATCTCCCCACCCTATCCTCCCTTCCTTTTGTGTTACCTAAGCACTTAGGTTTATACCCCTAAGCTCTTTGATACTCACTCCACATCCTCCACACTTACATACATATCCTTATACTCTGCCACTTCCCCAGATAAAATTATTTTCAGGTACAGATCTATTACTCTATTTTACTTGTACATATTTACTATTCTATTTATTTTGTTAATGATGTGCATCTAGCTTTAACTATTGATTCTGATGACTTGACACCTGTCCACATGCTTTGTTTTGTTGTCTGTCTCCCCCTTCTAGACTGTGAGCCCATTGTTGGGTAGGGACCGTTCTCTATATGTTATCATCATCATCAATCGTATTTATTGAGTGCTTACTGTGTGCAGAGCACTGTATTAAGCGCTTGGGAAGTACAAGTTCGCAACATATAGAGACAGTCCCTACTCAACAGTGGGCTCACAGTCTAAAAGTTGCCAACTTGCCTAAAATCTATGTTGCCAACTTGTAATAATAATAATAATAATGATGGCATTTATTAAGCGCTTACTATGTGCAAAGCACTGTTCTAAGCGCTGGGGAGATTACAAGGGGATCAGGTTGTCCCACGGGGGGCTCACAGTCTTAATCCCTATTTTACAGATGAGGTAACGGACACAGAGAAGTTAAGTGACTTGCCCAAAGTCACACGGCTGACAATTGGCAGAGCCGGGATTTGAACCCATGAACTCTGACTCCAAAGCCTGTGCTCTTTCCACTGAGCCACGCTGCTTCTCCCAAGCGCTTAGTACAGTGCTCTGCACACAGTAAGCGCTCAATAAATACGATTGAATGAATGAATGAATGATCGTCTCCCCTTCAAGATTGTAAACTCCTTGAGGTCAGGAATCGTTCTACTATCTCTCCCACATGCTTAGCCTGGCACCTCAGTAAAAACCATTAATTGATTAATCGATCGACTACAGTACGGGAAAATAAAGCAAGAAGTCTTAAAAAGTATGAACAAAAACTAGGCATCTCAACATAAAAGATCTCCTTGTTCTATAAATAATGATCTTATGGAATAAAATGAAGATAAGCCAGTCAAAAATAATTATAAGAGAGAATCCTTTCTTTCCTCTCCAATAAAGGACAAGACATTCTAAAATAGTAAAGCACATGGTAAACTGGATGCTTCACAATTTTACTGTCCTCAGTTGCCACAGGCAAAATAGGTCTCAGTACGTTGGAAAAAGAACAGGACGAAATGAAATACATTCAAATTTTAGGAATTTAAGGAGCATCTATTCAGGTTTTTTCAACCATAAGTACTTCTCGGGGCTCAGATAAGAATCCCTCTCCTTTCTCTCTCTTATCCAGCAATGTACCTCCATCCCGGTGGAAGGAGTCTGGGTCTGAGTTCCGATCCTGGCTCTGTGCCTAGGTTTCCTCAGCTATAAAATGGGGATTCGATACATTCTCCCTCCTACTTTGACTATGAGCCCCATGTGAGACCATCATCATCGTCATCACTGTGATATTTGTTAAGCACTTACTACTGTGAGCCCGTTGTTGGGTAGGGACCATCTCTATATGTTGCCGACTTGTTCATTCATTTCATTCATTCAATCGTACTTATTGAGCGCTTACTGTGTGCAGAGCGCTTGGGAAGTACAAGTTGGCAACATATAGAGACGGTCCCTACCCAACAGTGGGCTCAAAGTCTAGAAGGGGGAGGCAGAGAACAAAACAAAACATATTAATAAGATAAAATAGAATAAATATGCACAAATAAAATACAGTAATAAATAAGTACAAGCATATATACATATATACAGGTGCTGTGGGGAGAGGAAGGAGGTAAGGCAGGGGGATGGGCAGGGGGAGGAGGGGGCTCAGTCTGGGAAGGTCTCCTGGAGGAGGTGAGTTCTCAGTAGAGCTTAGTACAGTGCTCCGCACCCAATAAGCGCTCAATAAACTTGTACTTCCCAAGCGCTTACTACAGTGCTCTGCACACAGTAAGCGCTCAATAAATGCAATTGAATGAATGTGCCAAGCACTGTACTAAGCACTGGGGTAGGTACAAGCTAATCAGGTCCCACATGGGGCTCAGAGTCTAAGTACGAGGGAGGGCAGGCACTGAACCCCCATTTTGCAGACGAGGAAACCGAGACCGAGAGAAGGTAAGTGACTTGCCCAGGGTCACAGAGCAGCTAAGTGGCAGAGCCCAGGTCCTCTGACTCCCAAGCTGTCTCTGAGGGACTGTGTCCGGCCTGTTTATCTTGTATCGACCCCAGAGCTGATTCAAGGCTTGGCTAATAGTATGCCCTTAACAAGTACCAAAAAATAATAGGAAAGGGTTCGGCTCTATTAGGAGACTGGTGTGACTTTAAGTCTGGAGCCACTTGGACCAGCTGGCTGAACTGCATATTCGATATCCCTGCGGTTGGCTGCAAGAGCACGGCTTAGCCAATCTGGTGTAGCAATGCAGTAAATGATGTCACGCCATGGACGCAGAGAGCAAACGCTCAATCCCCCAATTCCAGAGGATCTCTCTGACACCGGAGATGCACTGGAGTCCCTCTAGAAGCAGCACGGTGTAGTGGCTAGACCCCAGGCCCGCGAGTTGGAAGGTCCTGGGTTCTAATCCCGGCTCTGCCGCTTATCTGCTGTGTGAGCCTGGGCAAGTCACTTCCCTTCCTGTGGGCCTCAGTTACCTCATCTGGAAAACGGGGACTGAGACTGTGAGCCCCACTTGGGACGGGGTCTGTATTCAACTCCATTTGCTCGTATTCACCCCAGGGCTTAGTACAGTACCTGCCACACAGTAAGCGCTTAACAAACACCATTATAATGATTAGAGAAGCAGCGTGGCTCAATGGAAAGAGGACGGACTTTGGAGTCAGAGGTCATGGGTTCAAATCCCGGCTCCGCCACTTGTCAGCTGTGTGGCTTTGGGCAAGTCACTTCACTTCTCTGGGCCTCAGTTACCTCATCTGTAAAATGGGGATTAAGACTGTGAGCCCCCTTGGAACAACCTGATCACCTTGTAACCTCTCCAGTGCTTAGAACAGTGCCTTGCACATAGTAGGCGCTTAATAAATGCCATTATTATTATTATTATCTAGACTGTAAGCTCACTGTGAGCAGGGAATGTGTCTGTTATATGGTTGTATTGTACTCTCCCAAATGCTTAGTACAGTGCCCTGCACCCAGTAAGCACTCAATAAATACAATTAACTGACTGTTCTCCCTGCAAGGAGATGAACCATGTTTCCCAAACCCTTCAACTTCTTCTCCTAGAAAACCACAGCTGCTTCCACGTGGCCTCTTCTCTCACTATGAGTCCCTGGAATGAACGGAGAGGGGAATGGCTTCAGATGAGGCTGGGGCTGGAGGCAGGAGAGAGGGGAAAGGGGGAAAAAAAATAAAATCTCCATCTCATCTGTAAGGAATCTCATCTGCAAAATGAAGATCGAGACTGTGAGCCCCACAGGGGACAGGGACTGTGTCCAACCCAGTGCTTTGTACATGGCCTGAAACACAGTAAGTGCTTAAGAAAATACCATAATTACAAGGGAGATGGAGAACGGGCAACGCACAGCGCAAGAGAACCTGATACAGTAACGAGATTCCCGGCCACTGGAGCAGCGCCCGTCAATCGAATATATTGTGCACTTACCGTGTGCAGAGCACTATACTAAGCGCTTGGGAAGGTAAACTGAAACAGAGTTCTCAGACCTGTTCCCTGCCCACAATGAGCTTACTGCCAAGCACTGGGCTAAGCGCTGGCAACTGAATTTACTGAGTGCTTATCTTGCGCAGAGAACTACACTAAGGACTTGGGAGAGTACAACAGAACAATATATCAGACACCTTCCCGGACAACAGTGAGCTTACAGTCTAGAGGGGCAGACAGACAGTAATAGAAATAAATGACAGATAGGTATGTAAGTGCTGTGGGGCTGGGAGAGGGGCATGAATAAAGGGAGCAAGTCAGGATGATGCAGAAGGGAGTGGGAGAAGAGGAAAGGAGGGTTTACCATCATCATCATTATTATTATTATTATTATTTATTGAGTGCCCCTAGGAGCTGTACTCTGCACAGGGTGCTTGGGAAGTGCAGAATAATGAGGACTAGCTAGGCCTAGTGGGAGTCAGAGGACCTGTGTTCTAATCTCATCTCTGCCACTTGTCTGCTGTGTGACCTTGGGCAAGTCACTTCACTTCTCTGTGCCCCAGTTCCCTCGCCGGCAAAATGGGGATAAGTCTCTGAGCCCCATGTGGAACTGGAACTGCGTCCAACCCGATTTGCTTGTATCCACCCCAGCGCTTAGTACACTGCCTGGCACATAGTAAACGCTTAACAAATAGCACCACTGTCATTGTTTTTATTATATTATCATCATCATTATTATTAATGCCTGTCCACAAGGACGTAACTCTCTAACAGTGGTGACAAACATAAAAATAGTCCAGGTAGAGTGATTAATTGGTAAGCTGAGAAAATTGTTTCTGACTTGCAGCATTTCAACTTGAGACACTGCTTTTAGAAATCATTTGTCTTGTAAGTTTGATGGGTCCTGCCATTAAGAACCTTACACTCTTGATCACATTTACTAAGCACTTACTGCGGGCAGAATACTGTACTAAGCGCTTAGGAGAGTACAATATAACAGAGTTGGTAGACACATTCCCTGCCCACGACAATCTTATGATCTAGAGGGGAACAATTTTTGTTACTGAGTTTAAAAAACCACCAATAAAAAAACACCCCCTATTTTTAGCTCATTCCATACGTGAGGTCTTTAAATTTGAATACTCTGAAGCCAAGCACTGCTAAGCACTGTTCTAAGCCCTGGGGTAGATACAAGGTAATCAGGTTGTCCCACATGGGGCTCACAAATCTTAATCCCCATTTTACAGATGAGGTAACTGAGTCATCTGAGTCACTCCCCCTTCTAGACTGTGAGCCCGTTGTTGGATAGGGACCATCTCTATATGTTGCCAACTTGTACTTCCCAAGCGCTTAGTACAGTGCTCTGCACACAGTAAGTGCTCAATAAATACGATTGAATGAATGAATGAGTCACAGAGAAGTTAAGTGGCTTGCCCAAAGTCACACAGCAGGAAAGTGGCGGAGCTGAGATTAGAACCCAGGTGAAGTATGCATTTTGGAGAAAGGGAGAGAATTAAAAGTGGGGAGAACTACACAACTGGTCAGAGGAGTGCAATTAAAGTCACCCACACTCATTAAACTCAGAATATAAAAAAGAAAATATGGCCATTGGTTGAAAGGCAGGGTAAATAAAAAATACTCTCGCTCCAGTCTGCGGACAAAGAATCCTCTCTCACTTAAAAGATGCCCATAATCAAAACTGTATTTTCAGCTTTATAGAATAATCCCTATGAGGATTGCATCTTTAAACCAATTCTGTCCTTCAATTAGACCGGTTGTTATTATTATCATCCAGTGCATTACTTGTGCAGGCGCTAAAAATTACTGAAGGTGGAGCCGACCAAGGCCTTCTTTTATCGAGCTATCTTTGGTACCATTGAAATAGTACCAAATGGTGGCAAGTTAAGAGCTTTTCAAATGTTCCCAAGAAGGAACAAAAACTACTCCAACAGACAAAGCAAGGAAGCCCTCTAAGAAGATTTGCTTTTGGATGAACAAAATGTTAACAATCGGGCTCCCTTGGTGATGGTTTCTGACTACCTTAAAAAAAAGTGTTTCGATTTAGTATTTCTCAGTTTTCAAGTTAAGACACCCACAGGTTCCGCTGGAGCAATGAGAGGCGGAATTATAAAATGAATAGTCAAACGAATTGCCCTGTGATGCATACGAAAATTAGCAAAATTCTCCGGGGACACGGGGTGGAAAACACGTGTCCGGAGGCTGTTGAGCACACTGGTCCAGCCTATGAAATTCTACTTTCTCTAGGGCTAAATCGGAAAAACACATTGCTTACCTCCAAGGAATACATGCTAGGGAGACTGATTACTGATTATTCCCACCATTGTGAAAGGCAACAACATCGATAAGGATATTTCAGCATACCTGACAACTCCTGCTTCACAAAAGACAGTACAGCCAGATATACTTGACAGTCAGCTATAATTATTTGTCTCTGAAGTCGATCAACCATTGACGAAGCAGATTTTCGGACATCGGCCTGGTTAAAAAAAAATACAGCCTATGAAACCACATCCAACGTTTGAGAGTCTTCAAGTACAGACAGTTTTCTTCAACATAAATAACTGCACATGGGAGTTGGGAAACAGGGAAGTTTCATGAAAAAGGGGAAAAAGTTAAATACTATATATATACACATATAAACTGGCCTGTTCCTCTATTATGTTGTCAACTGAGACAGAATATTGGGTTGGACGGATAATTGGTCTGACCCGCTAATTTTCTGAAAATAGTTTGAAATATTATGACTCATATAGAACAAAAGGGAACATGGAAGAGCCTACAAACCAAAAGATACTATCTTCTTAATAATATATAAATCTGAATTTGAAATTCAATACCACATCCTGAAATATCATTTCCCAAAAAAGAAAAAGCCATCTATGGAATTTTGAACGTTACCATACAGGCATTTTATTAAAGCCCAAAATAAAGATAACTTTATCGAACATGCTGAATATTGCTTTTCAAACACTTAGAAGCATTTTAGCTTTTTTTTTCTAGCAAATCAAAGCGCAATTAAAGTCACCACACTCATTAAAGTTAAACAGAATATAACCCATTCTTTCTAGCAAAGAAAAAAAATACAGCAATAGATCAAAAGTGCTTTGTAATCTTCCATTTAGAGACTCTTCTGCTATAACACAAGTCTTAATTCTAGGATTCGGATATAAGTCAATGGACGTATTGGGGAATGTTCTTCTCAGAACACAAGTCTGTTCTGGCTGAAATAGGTTCCAAATGTTGGCACAAGTAGATTTGGAGGAAATGTATTATACTCTCCCAAGGGCTTAGTAGTGCTCTGAATACAGTAAGTGTTTAATAAATATCATGGACTGATACAATGGTTCTCTGTGTGACACTGGTAATGGGGTGATGCTGCTTGTTTCCCAGCCTATTGCCTCAGCTTCACTGACCAGAAACGAACAGTGCTTGGCATTTTTTGTAGTTGGGCTAGTGGTAAACATACATACATAGGAATTGTGCTCAGAAATTGCCCATCTTGAGCCCCTACCTTCGAATACGTGAATTCCCATTGAGACGATGGGGACTAGAATGCAAGTTTTCCCATAAATGAGAGTCTTCAAAAACACAACTACCTCGTAATAGCGGAAATTACTGCCCTACAAAATGATAGCCAATTCCTTCCCATTTCATCACGGCCTATGGCAGAGCTCTAAAACAATCTCACCTCCAATCTCACTGCACTAGGACACTTCAGGCTGGCTACGAGGCAGGAAGAGGGACAGGACAAAGGTGAGGTATTTTCCGCTCCTCTTCGCAAGGTCCAACTCACTTCTTCGGCAGGAATGAGAGGTGGGGTAAGATAGGGGGTGTTTAGGGGTGATAGGGGCACTGCCCTATTACATTCCCCCACTAGACCCCAATACTGAAGCTCAGGTAACCGCCTTATCTCCACTGATAAATACTTATTATTATAGTAGTACTTAAGCATTTACTATATGCCCCCCTTTTCCTCAGCTCCCCCGTGCTTCTACATCAACTCACTCCCTTTGTTCTTCCCCCACTCTTCCCATCTCACAGCACTTACTGTATATATGCATATAGTTATAATTCTGTTTATTTATATTGATGCCTGTTGACTTTTGATGTCTGTTTTCCCCCTTCTAGACTGTAAGCCCGGTGTGGGCAGGGATCGTCTCTCTTTATTGCTGAACTCTACTTTCCAAGCGCTTAGTACGGTGCTCTGCACACAGTAAGCGCTCAATGAATATGACAACGAATGAATGAATATGTCAAGCACTGTTATAATAATAATAATAATAATTCAGTCCATGTCCCACAGTCTTCATCTCCATTTGACAGATGAGGTAACTGAGGCACAGAGAAGTGATAACAGTAATGATAGTAATAATAACTGTGGTATTTGTTAAGCACTCACTATGTGCAAACTACTGTAGTGGTATAGCTACAAGTTAATCAGGTCAGATATAGTCCATGTCCCACAGTCTTCATCTCCTTTGACAGATAAAGTAACTGAGGCACAGGGAAGTGATAACAATAACGATAGTAATAATAACTGTGGCATTTGTTAAGCACTCACTATGTGCAAATTACTGTTTTGGTATAGATACAAGGTAATCAGGTCAGATATAGTCCATGTCCCACAGTCTTCATCTCCATTTGACAGATGAGGTAACTGAGGCACAGAGAAATGATAATAATCACAGTAATAATAACTGTGGTATTTGTTAAGTACTCACTATGTGCAAACTACTGTTTTGGTATAGATACAAGGTAATCAGGTCAGATACAGTCCATGTGTCACAGTCTTCATCTCCATTTGACAGATGAAGTAACTGAGGCACAGAGAAGTGATAACAATAATGATAGGGATAATAACTGTGGTATTTGTTAAGCACTCACTATGTGCAAACTACTGTATTGGTATAGCTACAAGGTAATCAGGTCGGATACAGTCCATGTCCCACAGTCTTCATCTCCATTTGACAGATGAGGTAACTGAGGCACAGAGAAGTGAAGTGACTTGCCCAAGGTCACACAGCAGACAAGTCGCACCCTCCCCTCCCCCCGCCACATATCTCCAACAGACCAGCACTCTCCGCCACCTTCAAATCTCTCTCAGGAAGCCTTCCCTGACTAAGCGCTCATTCCCTCTCTGCTTCCTCCCCCTTGCACTTAGTCCACTCGCTAAACACTAGGCTAGTCACCCCTCCTCCCCAGGACTTCTCTACATACCCTGATATTCAGTTGTTCCCTTCCCCGTAATCAATTTTTATAGCTGCCTCCGCTGCTACCCTGTGAGCTCTCTGAGGGCAGAGATTGTGTCTACCCACTCTACTGAAACTCTCTGAAGTGCTTAGTACAGCGCACTGACAAGGTAAGTGTTCGTAACGGTGAGTTACCCAATGTAAGCATTCAGTAACTACCGATATTTGGTTGGCATCATGATGGAGTAATGGCAGAGGGAGGCAGGGAAGGAGAGACCAGACAGACACTAAGGAAAGGAGGACAGCAGATGTGGAGTTACTAAAGGAAGACAGAAAAGACCGTTTGGATCCAACCAAAGTTCACAGGGGCAAGGAAGGAGGAAAAAGCGGAGGGCAAAACAATCAACAGGGGTGAGGGAGGAGGATGAGAGCAGGAGAAGAGAAAACTACCAGGAAAAGAGCCAGCATCAGAAGACAGAACAAGATGGTAGAGAACATCGCGGAGCATTTGTGTGTTTCTGCTAGGGAGATGCTATTAGCTGTGGGGAAGAATAACTCGGATATAAATAAACGGGAGAGAACAGGGCAGGAGTTAAGGGGAGGGATGCTCGGAGGGAAAGAGGCTCTCGGGAAGGGGGGAAGCCTTCTGAGGGGGAGGAAACAATGTTGTTATGAAAGGAAGTGAAAGGTGGCAAAGAGTTTAGAGCTTCTTATACATTCCTTCCCTCCAATAATCATCTTTAATTTTTCCTATGCACTAGGTTTAGTATTCTTTCACAATAAGGGAGTGATGACCTAGCAAATTAAAAGCATCACTATCAATTGCATTGACCAGGTGCCTACTTGGCGTTCATTCAAAGGAAGCATAAGCCATGTCCTCAAGGAGTTGAAGCTGTAATAAGGAAGCAAAACAGACAAAGGAGATTTAGATTAGAGAAACAAGGCTTAAAAATCCCCAGGTGAAAATGCCAACGTGGCCATTCTCCTCTGTTTTTAGAATACAAAGCAGGCTGAATCCATTTGGTGTTTCAAAGGAAAAAAGGAACAGGAGGAGAGAAAGGGGGATTTTTTTTCTTTAAGTCCAATTAGAATATTTCTGTTTGGTATTAAGTGGTTTTGCTCTCCAAAGTACAACTGTCAACCTGGAATAGATTCAGGTTTCCTAATACCAACAGCCATGGCAAAGAGAAGGAAGAAAATGAGAAGCGGTGTGGCCTAGTGAAAAGAGCACAGGCTTGGGAGTCAGAGGACCTGGGTGCTAATTCCGGCTCTGCCGATTGTTTGCCGTGTGACCCTGTGCAAGTCACTTAACTTCTCTGTGCCTCAGAGAAGAAAAATGGGGATTCCATTCTCTCTCCTTAAACGCTGAGCCCCATGCGGGATAGGGACTGTGTCCACCTTGATTGATTTGTATCTGCTCCGGGGCTTAACATATAGTAAGCACTTCACAAATACCATAATAAGACGGAGAAAATGAAGTAACGCAGAGCTCTGTGGCTGCAAAAGCAGACAATACCCACTATTAGATCTTTGGAAAAAGATGATCTCTCATTCATCAGGGTGTGATTTCATTCAGGTCAGGTGTCTAGTCATCACGGAAGGCGCTGGAAACTTACTAAACGGCTGGACGGAAAAAAGTGGGATCCAGCCTTTGGATTTGGGGAGGTGGACTCAAAACGACTGCTGACCATGACACATGACCCATAACACGCGATTCGGAAGGTCTTGGGTTCTGATCCCGGCTTGTCTGCTGTGGGACCTTTGGGCAAATCACTTTACTTCTCTGGGCTCAGTGACCTCATCTGTAAACTGGAGGTTAAGACTGTGAGCCCCAAGACTGTTTCCAACCTGATGATCTTGTATCCACCCCAGCGCTTAAAGCAGTGCTTGACACATTGAAAACGCTTAACACCATTATTATTATTATTATTATTATTGTTGTTGTTATCAAAATCTGGGATCATCCAAGTTGAATGAGGCAAAGAATTGGGCCTTACCTTGAACGAGCCCCCTTCCCAAGGAACTCTTCACTTTTAGTCTCAAAACTCCCTACTTCCCTCTCCCCTCCCCAAATCCCCTTTATCTGTCCTCACCCTCCCTCTCCCAGCACTAGACTCCTTCAGGCCTTCCCTTGGCCCTCTCACCCCTTTAGGCTCCCCACTTCCCACTCTCCGACCCTTCACTGCGTCTCAGCTTCCTGATGATGTTCCCCAACTAGCTTTATTAAGCGGTGGAGGCACAGATGGGATGAGAGGTTTATGATTCAGCCATAATGTGGTCCCCTAAACCTGGCCGTATAGCGAATGACTGTACCCTGGGTTACACCTGTACGCCCCCCCTTCGGTCCCTCTGCGCCTCCATCCCTTTTGCTGCTTTTGGACGATAAAATGGGGTTGGAAGAGAAAACCAGAATGAGTTCCGCGAAAACAGGGATGCATCAGGAGTGGTGGGTTAGTGTAGGATACAGGACACACAATATGTTTGGTTCTGTTCCAGGAACTGCCCTGCCATACCTATAGGACCTTACTTCTAAGTAAAAATTACACCAAAAATCCCTCTAGCACTTACTTACTCACTTTCCTCCCCATCCCCCAAATTCCGCCCCCTTCTCCCATCCCTCCCCACCCCAACACTCCGGTTAAAGTGTCCCTCATGATACAGCAGGTTTATTTTTTCTGGAAAATGTGCCTGTATCATGGGATACTGTTGTCCCAAAGACTTATATTTTATGTTCTGGGATCCCTTTTAAAACCTCTGGGGAAAAATAATGGGAAATACCTTCATGTGCTATATACTGCTACATTACACGTCATTAAACTATTGTTTAATCTTTATTAGAGCCATTTCAAGCCTAACGCCAAAATAGCTGTAGAATAATAATGAACTGCTGCGGGAGGCAGCAAAAGTAGAAGCTGATTCTGCTGACTCGGATAGTCATTTTTCAGCATTAGTGAAGCATTTTTCCAATTCCGATGTTTTCATCAAAAAAAAAAAAATCAACAACCTTGCAGCACGTCAACTCCTGCTGAACATCTTTTCACACTCGTGAACTTCTCTCTCCCCATCTGGCCTTTCTTTAATCATGTTTCAGGATTCATTCATTCATTCATATTTATTGAGCGCTGACTGTGTGCAGAGCACTGTACTAAGCGCTTGGGAAGTACAAGTCAGCAACATATAGAGACAGTCCCCTACCCAACAACGGGCTCACAGTTTAGAAGGGGGAGACAGACAACAAAACAGAACATGTAGATAGGTGTCAACACCATCAGAATAAATCAAATTATAGCTAGATACACATCATTAATAAAGTAAATATAGTAAATATGTACAAATAAAATAGAGTAATAATGTACAAATATATACAATGTATATATATACAAATAAAATGTACAAATATATACAAGTGTTGTGGGGAGGGGAAGGGGGTAGGGCGGAGGGAGGGGGGCGACAGGAGGAGGAGGAGGAGGAGAGGAAAACGGGGTGGGGGGGGGGGGTGTATCACTCTGGAAAGGCCTCCCGGAGGAGGTGAACTCACAGTAGGGCTTTGAAGGGAGGAAGACAGCTAGTTTGGCTTGCTTTGAAATGCTTGCTTTAAAATGGATGTGAGACTCCTTAATCCCCCAATTCATTCAATCGTATTTATTGAGTGCTTACGGTGTGCAGAGCACTGTACTAAGCGCTTGTTCACTGGTGGTGGAGAGAACATAATATCTTCCTGTTTTGGCATCTTGTACTGATGCATCAGACTATTTACCGGTCAAATAATAATGGCTGGATATCCAGGTTGTATATATACCTATACAGACACATATATCCAACTTGTACTTCCCAACTGCTTAGTACAGTGCTCTGCACACAGTAAGCGCTCAATAAATACGATTGAATGAATGAATGAATATGTATATATCTATATATAGATATATATACATACACATATATGTGTGTGTGTGTGTGTGTGTGTGTGTGTGTGTGTGTGTGTATACGTAAATACACACACATAAACGGGTGGCTGTAACCAGGAAGCAGTGTGAACCAAAGAATCAATCGATCAGTGGTATTCATTGAGCATTTAGTATGTGCAGAGCACTGTTCTAAGCACTCACTGTGGGCAGGAAATGTGTCTGTTAATTGTTACATCGTACTCTCCCAAGCGCCAAGTACAGTGCTTTGCACAAAGCAAGCGCTCAATACATACAATCGAATGAAGGAATGGCACACGGTAAGGCCTTAACCGATACCATTCAAAAACACAAAGTGTGAGGGTAAGGTATCAAATCATACCAGTTATATCTCCGGCTGAGGCGAATCGCCAGGCGGCCGTTGCCAGGGTGGGCCTGGATTTGCCGACAGATTGGAAGCCTGTTCGCTATCTACGGGGGGAGGAGGAATCCGCATCTATTATTGAGAGGTCCCAGAGCTAGCGCCAAGGCAACCTTTCAATAGCCCAGCACAACTGTCCTAACTCCTAGGGCCAGAAAACCTCTAAAGGATCCCGCGGGGTTCCTCGTAATCCATCGAGCTGTTCCCTGGAACAACCGAGTTAGACAACCAGGTTGAACTTGACTGTTTTATTTACTATCAGTTTTTTTCAGCCTTTACTATGTTCATTCATTCAATTGAATGCATCGAGTGCTTACTGTGTGCAGAGCGATTGGGAGAGTTCATTCAATCGAATGTATTGAGTGCTTACTGTGTAAAAAGCACTGGACTAAGCGATTGGGTGAGTGCAATATAACAATAAACAGATGCATTCCCTACCCACAACCAACTTTCAATTTAGTGGGGGAGACGAACATTAATATAAATGTTCTAGACATTTATACTAGACTCCTAGACGCCTCACAGACTTCTAGACTGTGAGCCCGCAGTTGAGTAGGGACCGTCTCTATATGTTGCCAACTTGTACTTCCCAAGCACTTAGTACAGTGCTCTGCACACAGTAAGTGCTCAATAAATAAATACGATTGAATAAATAAGTTATAGATATGTACATATGTGCCAAGCACTGCTCTAAGCTATAGGTTAATCAAGTCAGACACAGTCCCTGTCCCTCCAGGGCCTCTCACATTGTGGGGGAGACCAGGTACTGAACTCCCATTTTAGAGACGAGGAATTTGAGGCCCAGAGACGTGAAGTGACTTGTCCAAGGTCACACGGCAAGCAATCGGCAGAGCCGGGATTGGAACCCAGGTCCTTTAACTCCCAGGCTCGTGCTCTTTTCACTAGGCCACGCTGCTCCTAAGTCGATCCTCATAAAAACTCATTTAATGGATATCTAGGTTGTGTGTATATGTATATATATACACATATATATATATACATACACACATACATACATACATACACACCTACACATAAATATGGTGGTGGCTGTAATCAGGAAGCAGTGTGAACCAAAGAATCTATCTATGGCATTTGTTGAGCATTCAGTACGTGCAGAGCACTGTTCTAAGCACTCACTATGGGCAGAAAACGTGTCTGCTAATTGTTATATTGATCCTCATTAAAACTCATTTAAGGCACCCGCTTGCATGTAACAACTAGGCATTTCTACTTCTCAGGACAGGAATGATGGTTTGGAGTCAGTCACGACTTAGTAAAGAGATGTTGGAGTCACGTCCTGTGTTCTTTTGAATCGTCAGTCCAATAAAGAACATCATCAGAAAGGAGATAGGAAGACCAAAGACGTTTTTACCAGAATATGCTCACGGGATGGCATAGCGGAAGGAGTAAACTCAAACAGGCCCAGTGGAAGTCGGCAAAACTTTGGTGCGGCCCCCTCAGAAATGAACTCTCTTGATACATAAACCCGAGTACGGTCCATAGTGGATAAAAGCAGTTGCCATTCTAAGGCATCAATTCATTAACATAATAATAGCAATTATTATTATTATAGTACTTGTTATGTGCCAAGCACTGTTGGAAAGCCCTGGGGTAGATACGAGTTAACCAGGTTGGTAGATACCACTTAACCAGGCCCGTGCCCTAGCAGCTACACCGTGCTGTGATCGCAATGGCCAAAATAGCATTTTGCATTCAGAAATCACTCCAAATCTGGAAAAACAAGTGGCATCCTCATCGGAACAAATCTACATTTCTATGTCAGAGACATAGCATGTAGGAATGCCACAGTCAAGTGGAAACGGACCCTTTTCATAATACGTTGCGACGCTGTACTTACGCTCTTCTTGATTTTGTTTTTGATGGTTTCAATAACCCCAGCTTCTTCACTCTCACACAGTTTTTCAGTAGTTTTTAGGTCTTCACATGCCAACTGCATTTTTTCTTCTTCAAATGTCATCATAGCATTCTTTAAAAATAAAAATTTTGGAAATATTAAAGTGAAAAATGGCCAGATATTTTAGACAACATGACACAACAAAGCCCTAAAGCAAAAAAAAAAAAACCTAAACGATTTGATCTAGACAAAAATGACCTTCAGTTACTAATAAAATCTAATAAAAATTTCCAGATTCCAGAATCATAACTTTAACAGCAACTCCCTATTGCCCTTAGCAGCATGACTCCAATTTCATTATATAAATGAACTCTGAACACTGCCGCACTTGGGAAAATTTCAACTGTATTAATAAATATATTGGCGGAGAATATCTTCAGCAATTATTCAAGAGTTTTAATTTGGGGAGCACTCCCTTGAATGACATGCTTTGGTTACATTGTGCTCACACTAACAAAGCCTTTGGAATTAGACGAGGAGGATCGCGGCCTTTCCCGGAAGTCGGGGGATGTAGCGTCTCAATCCCGACTCTGTCAGGTGCTGTATAGGACCTTGGGCAAGTCACTTCACTTCTCTGTGCCTCAGTTTCCTCCTCTGTCAAATGTGGATTTAATGCCTGTTCTCCCCTACTTAGACTGTGAGTCTTGTGTGGAACAGGGACTGTCTCCCACCTGATTCGTCTGAATCTACTCCAAGGCTTAGGCCAGTGACTGATACTTAGTATGCGTTTAACTAGTAGCATAATAATGAAAAACATCAGTTTTGACCCTGGACTCAAAATCCTCCATCACGCCGCTGCCTAACCAGCCATTTGGACTTCTTCCAGCAAGAGGTGGACTGTGGTCCCAATGAAATAAGAACACAGGGCAGTAATACCTCTTTAGAAACCACCTTCCCTTCCACAGTAACTTGGTTCTGAGATATTACTTACTGCTTTTTTAAAGAAACTCAGAGAACCGTATTAAACTGCTGAAAGAAATAGATGGAGAAGCCTCCTACCTACTTACCCTTCTCCCATCTTGAAGATTAAATTGTTTATTCCCTTCTCGTTCTTTCCCACCAAATCAACTTACCAAAAAACTGACAAAGCTGGCTCCGAAGCTCATTAATGGACTATGATTCCTGTCCAAAAAAAACAAAACAAAAAAAGGGAAAAATGTTATTCCTCCATTCATTCTGATGACCACTTTTTATAATATTTTCAAGTAACAGGATGACTGAATAAATCTGAAAATTAGATGGAACTAGGAAATCAGGCGACTTCTCAGGATAATGAAATTCTCCCTAAAAGACAAAAAAAGAAATCCCATAGCCACAATTATCAGAACATTTCATTAAAACCAACACAACATATGGAGTCAAATTTTTAAACATAATAAAAACCAAAAACCCGATTATCTTGTATCTACTCCCAGCATTTAGAACAGTGTTTGACACATAGTAAGCACTTAAATGTCATAGTTATTGCTACTATTATTGTTATAGGGCTATATTCATTCATTCATTCAATCGTATTTATTGAGCGCTTACTGTGTGCAGAGCACTCTACTAAGCGCTTGGGAAGTACAAGTCGGCAACATACAGAGATAGTCCCTACCCAACAACGGGCTCACAGTCTAGAAGGGGGAGACAGACAACAAAACAAAACATGTGAACAGGTGTCAAAACCATCAGAATAAATAGAATTACAGCTATTTGCACATCATTAACAAAATAGAGTAGTAAATATGTACAAGTAAAATAAATGGAGTAATAAATCTGTACAAACATATATACAGGGGCTGTGGGGAGGGGAAGGGCGTAGGGCGGGGGATGGGAAGGAGAGGAAAAAGGGGGCTCAGACTGGGAAGGCCTCCTGGAGGAGGTGAGCTCTCAGTAGGGCTTTGAAAGGAGGAATAGAGCTAGCTTGGCAGATGTGTAGAGGGAGGGCATTCCAGGCCAGGGGGAGGACGTGGGCCGGGGGTCAACGGCAGGACAGGCGAGAACAAGGTACAGTGAGGAGGTTAGCAGCAGAGGAGCAGAGGGTGCGGGCTGGGCTGTAGAGGGAGAGAAGGGAGGTGAGGTAGGAGGGGGCAAGGTGATGGAGAGCCTTGAAGCCGAAAGTCAGGCGTTTTTGCTTGATTCTTAGGTTGACAGGCAGCCACTGGAGATTTTTGAGGAGGGGAGTGACATGCCCAGAGCGTTTTTGCACAAAGATAATCCGGGCAGCAGAGTGAAGTATAGACTGAAGCGGGGAGAGACAGGAGGATGGGAGATCAGAGAGGAGGCTGATGCAGTAACCCAGTTGGGAGAGGATGAGAGACTGAACCAGCAAGGTAGCGGTTTGGATGGAGAGGACAGGGTGGATCTCGGCAATGTTGTGGAGGTGAGACCGGCAGGTTTTGGTGACGGATGTGAGGGGTGAGTGACAGAGCGGAGTCGAGGATGACACCAAGGATGTGGGCTTGTGAGATGGGAAGGATGGTAGTGTCATCTACACCACATATGGGAAAGGTCGCCCGCTCTAGACTGTAAGCTGCTTGTGGGCAGGGCTGTGTCTACCAACTCTGTTCTACTGTACTCTTCCAAGTGCTTAGTATATAGTAGGCACTCAATATATATACCGATTGATTATCTTTCACCATTGCTGCCGCTCTCTGCAGCTGAGGGAAGACTGAGATCTGAAATTCATTCCGGCTGCGCCTTTAAGTTGCCCTGCCCGTGTCCCAGGTTCAGTAAATCTAAATATACCCAACTCTGGATGCTGTTTAAACCTGCTTCCCTTGCCTGCTGCTACGGTTGATGCTTCTGAAAACCAGGAGCATATTACCTTCTTGGGAGCTGCACAAAATCGCAAGTTTTTCAGCGTCAGCTACTCTGTGAAAATGTACGGCCAAATGGCCTCAATTTCGTGTCGTTCTATAGGAAGCTTTCTGCTGTTCAGTGGTTCTTTTCTGCTCGAAAATTAAAGTTCCTGCCTGCCTCATGCATATTTATTCATTCATTCAATCGTATTTATTAAGTGCTTACTGTGTGCAGAGCACTGTACTAAGCGCTTGGGAAGCCCAAGTTGGCAACAAATGGAGACGGTCCCTACCCGACAACGGGCTCACAGTTTAGAAGGGGGAGACAGACAACGAAACGAAACATGTGGACGGGTGTCAAGTCATCACCCAGCTAGAGTCCCTGACAATTCCTGAGAATTGCAGGCCAGGGCCCTCCTTACCTAGGGTTACACTAATGGAATAGGTTTTTAAGAACCTGCTAAACCAAGACACCCAGAGCTGCAGTTACTCTAGCTCCCTCCTTCCCAACTTTTCGATTAAGGAAGCTATGCCCCTTCTGCCCCATCTCCCGCTTGCCAGAAGAATGATAATAATAGTGAATATTAAATTGAATACTGAATAAAGTGAATATTAAAAGTGAACATTAAATAATGAAACTCGTTAAGCACTTACTATGTGCCAAGCACTGGAGTAGACACAGGTTAATCAGGTTGGACACGGTCCCTGTCCCACACGGGGCTCGCACTCTTATCCTCTTTTTACAGATGAGGACACTGAGGCACAGAGAAGTAAAGTGACTTGCCCAAGGTCGCACTGCAGCCATGTGGTGGAGTTGGGATTAGAACCCACGGGAGGAAGGAGAGGAGGAAGGGGGAAACAAGCAGTGCTTTAGCACACCTGCAGCAAAATAAAAGGTGGCAGAGCATCGAAATTCTCAGGACTCACTGGGTTGGGAAACACTACTGCAATAAAACAATGATAAGAATAATAACAACTGTGGTATTTGTTAAGCGCTTACTATGTACCCAGCACTGTACTGAGTATCGGGGCAGATCCAAGGTATTCAGGTTGGACACAGTCCTTATCCCAACAGGGTTCACATTCTAAGTATGACGGAGAGCAGGCGTTGAATCTCCATTTTACAAATGAGGAAACTAGGGCACAGAGAAATGAAGCTCCCCAGACTGAGCCCCCTCCTTCCTCTCCCCCTCCTCCCCAATCAATCAATCAATCAATCAATCATATTTATTGAACGCTTACTGTGCGCAGAGCACTGTACTAAGCACTTGGGAAGTACAAGTTGGCAACATATAGAGACAGTCCCTACCCAACAGTGGGCCTTACCTCCTTCCCCTCCTCACAGCACCTGTATATGTGTATATATGTTTGTACGTATTTATTACTCTATTTATTTTATTTGTACATATTTATTCTATTTTATTTTATTTTGTTAATATGTTTTGTTTTGTTGTCTGTCTCCCCCTTCTAGACTGTGAGCCCGCTGTTGGGTAGGGACCGTCTCTATATGTTGCCAACTTGGACTTCCCAAGTGCTTAGTTTGGTGCTCTGCACACAGTAAGCGCTCAATAAATACGACTGAATGAATGAATGAAGTGACTTGCCCAAGGTCACATGACAGGAAATGGTAGAGCTGGGATTAGAACCCAGGTCCTCTAGCTCCCAGGCCCGTGATCTTTCCATGAGACCATGATGCTTTTCTGTCTAGGCTTTAAAATGACAACATTAAAGATTAGTTCATTCATTCATTCAATCATATTTATTGAGCGCTTACTGTGTGCAGGGCACTGTACTAAGTGCTTGGAAGTACAAGTCGTCAACATACAGAGACGGTCCCTACCCAACAACGGGCTCACAGTCTAGAAGAGGGAGACAGACAACAAAACAAAACATGTAGACAGGTGTCAAAACCAGTGGCACATTGTTCTTTTTGAAAACAGAAGGGAAATGACCAAAATTATTCCACATAGTATATATTACTTCTACTTGCTCTGGGTAGGCAACATGTCAACCAACTCTGTTGCCTTGTACCCTCCCAAGGGCTTAGCACAGTGCTCTACACACAGTAAGTGTTCAATAACCACCTTTGACTGAGTCTACCAGAGGCAGATTCTCTTCCAAATCAGACCGCTTGTTAGAAAGCAATTCCATCTAAACCAGCTTGTTGGCCTTCAATTCATATTATCTCACTCTGTCCTTCAGATACTTCATCAATAACAATCTCTCTGAGGGAATTAATTCCTCCATCCAGTTGGTACAGCAGAGATCCACGTTGAACATTTTCACGCCATCTGGAAAAATTATGGGCATCTCACTTCCAACACTAAACAAGCATTTTAATGAAGTCGGTTTTTATGAGCCACCCCTCAAAAACATATTAAATCCAAAAGGATCTAGGTTTCCAGTTGCTCCAGATGCTGAAGCAATATTTCCCACACTTTCTTAGCCTAGCCATATACTGGCAGTTTACATTTGACTGTGATATTTTACATCTTAAACGCTGTCATGTGCAAATTCACAACTCCAGAGGAATCTATGGTTATTGATTTTTCAAGGAAGTACTCTGTCCAAGACAAAGGGCAAATTGAAAACTCTTCCGGTCCCACTGTTAACTCAAAATGTTATATATAGCCAGGCCCAACAGAACTCACTAAACACCAGTAGTTATTCCCCGGCAATCTCTCCCCTTCAGATTGCAATAAAGGCACTTTTATTATCATTTTGTTAAAAAAAAGTCCATGGGCAAAAAGTAATGGAGGGCTCAAGGAAGTGTGAGCTGGTTTCAAGGTACAGGGACCACTTCATCAACATCATGGCTAAACCCTAAAGGACCCATCCATTCTCCAGAATCAGCAAAAACACGTCTCTTGAGGGTCTCTTCACTACATCATTCATTCAGTCATTATTTATCGAGTGCTTACTGTGTGCAGAGCACTGAACTAAGCCCTTGGGAAGTACAAGGGACGGTCCCTACTCAACAGTGGGCTCACAGTCTAGACGTCTTGAAGTCACAACTTCAAAGCCTTATTAAAATCCCGTCTTCTCCAAGGGCCTTTCCCAACAAAGCCCTCATTTACCCTACTCCCTCACCCCTCTGCATCAACCTCGCACTAGTTATGTGTACCCTTTATTCACCCCATTCACTTTTGTACCTGTCCATAATTTATTTTAATATCTATCTCCCACTCTAGACTGTGAGCAGCTTGTGGGCAGGGGAATGTGTCTACCGACTCTGCTATATTGTCTGCTCCCAAGCGCTTCGGCAAGTATTCTGCACACCCTAAGTGCTCAATAAATACCATAGATTGACTGATGGTATAGATATATATACACATATGATACTTACCAGAGTTTTATAAATGTCAGAATTTCTATTAAATATTACGTATATGCTACATCAATCAGTAGAGAGTATAGGTTATATAGCCTGGACTGATTAAGAAATGAAGCAGAAGTGGAATGGGAACTCCTTTCTGGCAACAAAGTTCAGTTCCAGGCAAGGGATTACATAACCCAGAGGCTCTTAGGGATTTCAGACCTTCTGGGAGGAAGTGGCCATTAATTAACAGAAGCTCTAAGACCGATCAGAGCATGCAGAAAGAGAAATTACTCAAGATTTGTAGAAATCTCGAGTCTCTCCGAGGTCCTGGCTCACACTTTCTCCTTCACGTTGGGTGCAATGTTTTAAAGTTGCCTATGCTTTGGGCCAAGCCCGGCTATTTCAATTGTGTAATTAAGTATTTTACTCCCTCTGCTGTTTGCCTTATATTCGAAGTCTGGGTATGGTACTATAACAGAAATTCTGACAATTATAATACTCTGGTAAGTATCATTAATAACTATGGCATTTCTAAAGAACTGATCTGTGCTAATTGTTGGGGCAGATATAAAGGTATCAGATCAGATAACGTCCTTGTCCCGCTTTGGACTCACAATCTACCTTAGGCCCATTTTACGAGTATGAAAACTGAAGCCCAGAGAGGTTAAGTGACTGGCCCGGGGTCACAGAGCAGACGAGCAGCAGATCTGGAATTAGACCCCACGTCTCTCTCATTTTTTTTTTAAATGGTGTTTGTTAAGCACTTACTATGCGCCAGGTTCTGTACTAAGTTTTGGGGTAGATATAAGATAATCAGATTGGACACAGTCCAAGTTCCACATAAGGCCAGATGTGAAGGGAGCAACAGGGAGAGAGTAAACAACAGGTCAGCATAGAGAACGACGAGAACCAGGAAATACGCGCCTAGCTGAAAGACCACAGACCTGGGCATCGGAGGACCTGGGTTCTAATCCTGCCTCTGCCATTTGTCTGCTGGGTAACCCTGGGTAAGTCACTTAATTTCGCTGTGCCCCACTTTCCTCATCTGTAAAATGGGGATTAAGACTGTGGGCACTATGGGGGACAGGGACAGTGACCACCCCGATTATCCTGTATCTATCCCAGTGCGTAGTACAGTGAAGGAGCGAGGCTGCAGAGAAGGAGCGTGGCTCAGTGGAAAGAGCCCGGGCTTGGGAGTCAGTAGTCAGGGGTTCAAATCCCAGCTCCGCCACTTGTCGGCTGTGTGAATTTGGGCAAGTCACTTCACTTCTCTGGACCTCAGTTCCCTCATCTGGAAAATGGGGATGAAGACTGTGAGCCCCATGTGGGACAACCTGATCACCTTGTAACCTCCCCAGCACTTAAAACAGTGCTTTGCACATAGTAAGCGCTTAATAAATGCCATTCATTCAACCGTATTTATTGAGAGCTTACTGTGTGCAGAGCACTGTACTAAGCTCTTGGGAAGTACAAGTTGGCAACATATAGAGACGGTCCCAACCCAACAGTGGGCTCACAGTCTGCCATCATTATTATTATTATTATAACCTCCCCAGTGCTTGGAACAGTGCTTTGCACATAGTAAGTGCTTAATAAATGCCATCATTATTCTTATTATTACAGTGCCTGGCACACAGTAAGCACTTAAATGCTATTATTGTTATTACTGTTATTATTATTGAGAGTAGAGAAAGATATGAATTGAGGTGCAATGGGTAGGGGGAATAGAAGAGTAGGAGGCAGGATGCCTTCAAGCCAATCACTGGGAATTTCGCTTGATGTGGAGAGGAATGCACAGCCAGTGGCGGTTTTTTTGAGGAGGGGGGAGATGCATGTCACGGCAGCAAAGTATGGACTGGAGAGGCTGGAGGCAGCAGGAAAGTCGACAAAGAGGCCGATGCAGAAGTCGAGTAGCCATGTGACAATTTTTTGGACTACCGTGGTGCCAGTTTGGATGGAGAAAGGACGCTTGTTTAGCTTCTCCCAACTTAGTTCCTAACCTCGCTTACGTCTCTCCTGTCTCCCAACCACCGTTCGTATCTGTTGGCACTTCTTCCCCGCTTCAAATACGCCAAACCGCATCCCTCCCCACATGCAAAATCACCTCCTCCAAGAAGCGTTCCCTGACTAACCCCCCACCTTCCAAGACATGTCACTCCATCAGCCATCTTAGCAATCATGTACGTATCTGCCTCTCCCCCTCCTCCCCCTCTCCATCCCCCCCGCCTTAACTCCTTCCCTTGTATATATGTATATATGTTTGTACATATTTATTACTCTATTTATTTTACTTGTACATATTTATTCTATTTATTTTATTCTGTTACTATGTTTTGTTTTGTTCTCTGTCTCCCCCTTCTAGACTGTGAGCCCACTGTTGGGTAGGGACCATCTCTATATGTTGCCAACTTGTACTTCCCAAGCGCTTAGTACAGTGCTCTGCACACAGTAAGCACTCAATAAATATGACTGAATGAATGAATGAATTATCTATTAACTGCTTGTGCTTTTTCTTTATCCCTTGTATCTTTGCTGTTCCTTGCTGAATAGTGGGTGATTTATCTCGGCTTGTCTCTCCTATTTGATTTGAAGCTCTCCAAGAGTACAGATGGTGATTTTTTTTTCTATTGAATGTTTGTTCCTAAATGCCTCGAACAGCAGTCTGAAAGTAGCAGGGGCTCAGTAAGTGCAGTTCATGAGGGTGATGGCAGGCTGCCTGGCAATACTCACTTTAAAGCTCTGTAACCTATTTTTCTTTTACTTCTGCTGGAAAGGAGTAGCTAGTTCTTCCATGGAACTAACTAATCCACAGTTAATGACCACTCTAAAATTCACTGATACGTATGTGAGAGCCCTTATTTGAAAGACCCACTGAAAATCTGGCACCTTCAAACCAAACACGGAAAACAAAGACATGAATGATAACTCAATCAATCAATCAATCAATCAGTGGTGTTTAAAGGAAGCAACATGGCCAAGCAGAAAGAACACAAGCCTAGAAGTAAGAAGACCTGGGTTTTAATCTCAGCACTACTAACTGTTTATTGTGTGACCTTAGGCAAGTCACTTCAATCCTTGTTCTCCCTCCTCCTTAGACTGTGATCCTCATGTGGGACAGGGACTGATTAACTTGTATCTACCCCAGTGCTTAGAACAGTGTTTAGTGCATAGTAAGCATTTAAAAAATACCATTATTGTTATTCTTCTTATTATTACTTTTATTGAGCACTTGTTTGTGCAGATCACTGTTCTAAGCCCCTGAGGAATGCAATACAGTTAGTAGACAGAATCCCTGCTCTCAGAGGAGCTTATAGTCTAACGGAGGAGAAAGACATTAGGATAAATTACAGGTAGGGAAAGAAAAGGAGCATGATATACTTTACATAAACACAGTCTGATCAGCGCTCATTGCATTTTCGATTAGGGCTGTTCAAAAAGGAGTAAGTATTTGCTCAACTGAAATTCTTGCCCAACAACCCTGTCTTCTGGTGTATTTAAATCACTAGAAAAGGGAAGAAATATTTTCAGTCGGTGCTCTTCCACCTAGATCAAGGATTCAATCAAGGGTTATATCTGGTTAAGTAACAGCAAATCGTAACAAAACTAGAAGGAAAAAAAACTATTCTTCATAGTCTATATGGGTTATAGACTGCCACTGCCACTATTAGTCTTTCGGGTTTGTGGGAAAACCCAAAAGCAGCGAATTAAAAACCTCGTTTGAAAGGGCTACTTGAGAAATGCACACCGTATAAATTTAGCTGATTTTACTAGCGCGTCTTCATTTTCTGACTGGACGTGACTCAAAATATTAAAACATTGACATACTCGTTTACAACATATGTTACCAGCCCAGCGCTTTAATACCAAAAGAGTACAGTTTGGGCTTCAATTCCCTTATCTACTAGACATCTGCTGAAATGTGCATGTTGGAGTACATTAAAACGAGGACCAATTTATGTCACAACGTAAATACCTGGCTAAAGATCACTGTTACTTGGGAATTTTCACCAGAGCGGTCATAGAACCATAAAATAATTAGGAAGCCTATGTTTTAGGCATGCTAGTTAAGCTTTGCAAGTACTTGTCATAGCCTGACTTGACTGCATTAGCCTCCTCAATGACTTCCCTGCCTCCAGCCTCCACTTTAAGAGAAGCAGTGTGGCTTAGTGGAAAGAGCAAAGGCTTGGGAGTCAGAGGTGGTGGGTTCTAATGCCGCTCCGCCACTTGTCAGCTGTGTGACTTTGGGCAAATCACGTAACTTCTCTGTGCCTCGGTTACCACATCTGTAAAATGGGGATTAATACTGTGAGCCACACCTGGGGCATGCTGATAACCTTGTATCTCCCCCAGTGCTTAGAACAGGGCTGGGCACACAGTAAGCACTTAAATACCATCATTATTATTATTTTTCTGAAACATCCTTCAGGCAGATCTTCCCCCTCCTCAAAACCTCTAGTGGTTGGCCATTCATTCACTTGTATTTACTGAGCAATTTCTGTGTGCAGGGCACTGTACTAAGCACTAGGAAAGTACGATTCAGCAATAGAGACAGTTCCTGCCCACATCGTGCTTACAGTCTAGAATGGGGGAGACAGACATCAAAACAAGTAAAGAGGCATCAATATAGAGTCCATTCTTTTTTGGCATGGCCACTGGCAGAAATTCCTGGCCACTGGCTTTAAGATAATCAATCGGCTCTCCCTTCTCAATCCTCACTCCTCTTCTACAACTCTTCTTGCATGCTTCGTTGTTCTCACAGTTCCTCATTCTTGCCTCTCTCACCGCCGACCCCTTATTCACGCCTTCCCGTCAGCCTCTTCATATTCTCTCCATCTACAAAGGACTTCTCCTCCAGGAGGCCTTCCATGATTAATCTCACCCTTTCCCCCCCATGACCTCCATTTTAAGCACCCTGTCACCTCAGCACTTGGGTACTCACCCCACCTTTCTCTTTCACACATCCCCCTTTAGCACTTAGGTACTTATCTTTACATTCTGCCGCTTCCTCCTTCCTGCATCTTAATAATAAAAATAATAATAATAATGGCATTTATGAAGCACTTACTATGTGCAAAGCACTGTTCTAAGCGCTGGGGGGGGATACAAGGTGATGAGGTTGTCCCGCGTGGGGCTCACAGTCTTTATCCCCATTTTACAGATGAGGTAACAGAGGCCCAGAGAAGTTAAGTGACTTCCCCACTAGACTGTAAATGTCCCCTTGAGAGCAGAGATCAGGTCTACTGTTTCTACTGTGCTCTCTTAAACACTCAGTATGGTGTTTTGCACAAGAAGCAGTATGGCCTAATGGAAAGAGCCCAGGACAGGGAGTCAGAGGACCTGGGTTCTAATCCTGACTCTACTACTTACTCACTTCGGCAAGTCACTTAACTTCTCTGTACCTCAGATCCCTCACCTGCAAAAGGGGGACTGAATATCTGTTCATTCATTCATTCAATCGTATTTATTGAGCACTTACTGTGTGCAGAGCACTGTACTAAGCGCTTGGGAAGTACAAGTTGGCAACATATAGAGACGGTCCCTACCCAACAGTGGGCTCACAGTCAGTCTAGAAGGGGGAGACAGACAACAAAACAAAACATATTAACAAAATAAAATAGAATAAATATGTACAAATAAAATCTCCCTCCACCTTTGACTGCAAGAACCATGTGAGATCTGATTATCTTGTATCTACCCCAGTGCTTAGTAATAATAAGGATGTTCTACTTATTAAGTGTTTACCATGTGCCAAGTACTGTTCTAAACACTGGGGTAGATACAAGGTAATCAGGTTGTCCCACATGGGGCTCACAGTCTTAATCCCCATATTACAAATGAGGGAACTGAGGAAAACAGAAGGTAAGTGGTTTGCCCAAGGTCACATAGCAGACAAGTGGCGGAGCCGGGATAATAATAATAATGATGGCATTTGTTAAGCACTTACTATGTGCAAAGCACTGTTCTAGGATCAGAACTCACGTCCTCGGACTCCCAAGCCAGTGTTCTTGGCACTAAGCCACGCTGACGATCTTAGAGTGCTTGGCACATAGTAAAAGCTTAACAAATACCACAATTAGTATTTGAACAGTGCTTGGCACATAGCAAATGCTTAATACCACAATTATTATTATTATTTGGACAGTGTTTGGTACATAGTAAGCACTTAACAAATACCATCATTATTATCATTATTAAGAGCTCCTTAAACACTGATTGACTTTAACATGATGCATGCAACATAAAACAGTTAAAGGCGTTGGTTCTTTAAGGTTTGTGAGAGACAATATTCATCTGCCCTCTTAAATCTTCATGGCTCTGTTTTAGAAAAAAAACAACAAACTATGATCTTTCTCCAGCTATTAGATCGTGCACATTCCAATTTCTGGCAACCTGTTTCCTTCTCCAAAATTTTTATTTTAATGAGTCACGTCAACAAGGCTAACAGTGCTTGCCCTGCTGAGCTGAGAAAAAAATAAGTTTTATTTTCTGATGCAGTCTTTGGATTTCAGCCTCAACCATGCCCCCACTCAAAAGCGCTACCAAGCCACAGTCTAAGAAATGAGCCAATGTCAGGGCTGGGGAAAAGAAGGAAATGTATTATAAATAATCTGGTTGAGCGAGAAAGACTCTGTGTACCGAAAAACAAAAATTATGTTGACTTTAGCATCTATCCTAAAGCCCACCTTTCAAGAAAAATAAGGAAGAAATGTCTTCACAACTTAACAAATCTTAAACTATACGCCTTAAATGAAAGCATTCAATGCTAAATAATACAAGCTCATTTTCGGGCTATTTCCTTTAGATCTGAAAAAGATGAAAGGTGAAAATTGACTGTTTTCTACAGAAATAGGTTAGCATGGCAAATTAACCATGTCTGATCTGACTTCCTTATGCCATACTTAGCATAGTGTTTGCAAATCAGTAGCACTTAGTAAGTACCATAACTAAGTAAAACCTTAATTAAAAATTAGTACACCACTACTGCCATTACATTCTGAATCAATCATATTTATTGAGCGCTTTCTGTGTGCAGAGTACTAAGTGCTTGGGATAGGGCAATATAACAGAGTTGGTAGACATGCTCCCTGCCCACACCAAGCTTTCTGAATGGAAAATGCACTCCGGAAATAAGCATCAAATGTGATTAATTCAAATCATCATCAACAGCATTTATTCAGCCCCCAACTTTGTACAGAGCACAAAAATCCTCTCCTTCCCAAAGCTCTCGTGCAGTCATATAAAGAAGTCAGAAGTCATAGAGAAGCAGCATGGCTCAGTGGAAGGAGCCCGGGCTTTGGAGTCAGAGGTCATGGGTTCGAATCCCAACTCCACCACATGTCCGCTGTGTGACCTTGGGCAAGTCACTTAACTTCTCTGAGCCTGAGTTACCTCATCTGTATAATGGGGATTAAGACTGTGAGCCCCACGTGGGACAACTTGATCACCGTGTATCCCCCCCAGTGCTTAGAACAGTGCTCTGCACATAGTAAGTGCTTAACAAATGCTATTATTATTATTATTATTATTATTATTATTATTATAAAATCACTTCCAGCCTACGGACAGCATGCAAAACATCAACACTGCATTCAAACTGTTCATCATCGAGGCCATCCATCAGTCGATTAATGGGATTCATTGAATGCTGTCTGCAGGGCACCGTACGAGGAGGAGATACATCCCTTGACGACAGTGAGCTTACACTCTAAAGGGAAATGCAGAGGCACCAGAATTTGGAGCCAGACGAGGCTCTGATGATAATTATTAGGGCTCCACTACTATCATTCAATCAACCAACAGCATTTACTGAGCGCTTCGCACATGCAGAACACTGCACTTGGGGGAGTACAACAGAACAGAGTGGGTAGACATGTTCCCTTCCCAACACGCGGGGGTTGGGGAAATTGAGATATTAATTCATTTGTTCATTATTAAGGAGCCTACGAACCCATTAACCATAAAGACAAAGCCTGGAACCCAGATATTTCATCCCCAACCTGGCTGTGGATTAGCTTGTCTGTCCAGACTTGGGCCCAAACCCCTGCTTAGACATGGCCACAAGCCTTCCCTGGCCGCCGGCTCCCTCCATCTGTTTGCCAGCGTTCAAACTTATCGATCCAACTTCTGCCTTTCCGCCTGTCTGAACACTGACCCATCCTCTTGAAAGCTCCACGTCACACCTGCAGTCCTATCAGGGGGTCCTCCCTACGAGACCCATCTCTCATCAGTGCTTAGAACAGTGCTTTGCACATAGTAAGTGCTTAATAAATGCCATTATTATTATTATTATTATCTGGAGAGATTTTAGTACAGGACTATTCCATAGTTCGACCACAATGTAGTCCTCGCAAATATGCATGTAATACGAGGTTCGTTTTCCCACAGACTTAAATGTAATTTGTTGGGTTCTGCTCCAGAACCAGGCCCAACATGAGGTCCAGGCCCTATAGGGAAGGAAAAAATGACACTCTGAATCCCTCCCTGCTGCCCCTTTCCCCTTGTTTATTTCCCTCCTGTATTGCTGGGAGCTCGGACCCCTCTTCCCCTGTCTCCCTACTCCCATGCTCTAGTATCTCTTGTCTCCCTGCCCTTCTTCATCCCAAACTGGGAAGAGAAAAGGGAATGGGGGGGGCAGGACGGGGAAAGAGAGGGTGAAGACATCGGCAGCAGTAATAATAATAATAATAATGATGATGGCATTTATTAAGCGCTTACTATGTGCCAAGCACTGTTCTAAGCACTGGGGAGGTTACCAGGTGATCAGGTTGTCCCACGGGGGGCTCACATTAATCCCCATTTTACAGATGAGGAAACTGAGGCCTAGAGAAGTTAAGTGACTTGCCTTAATTGTCACATAGCTGACAATTGGTGGAGCCGGGATTTGAACCCACGACCTCTGACTCCAAAGCCCGGGCTCTTTCCGCTGAGCCACGCTGCTTCTCTACAGCACGATCCGCTCCCCTCTCCTGCTCCGGGCTCCAACCCCACAGCTGGGGCTGGGAAGATCACGTCTACCCACTCTGTTGCACTGAACTCTCCCAAGCGCTTAATAGTTTCCTGCACAGATAAAGCGCTCAATAAACACCAACGATCAGATAATAAAATAACAATAATAATACTAGTGGTACCCATTAAGCACTTACTACATGCTAAGCACTGTCCTAAGCACTGGGGTGGATACAACTTTATCAGGTTAAACCCATTTTACAGACGAGGTCATTGAGACCCAGGGGAGTTAAAGGATGTGCTCAAGTTCCCACAGCGGACACGGAGCCGAGGTTAGAACCCAGATCCTGCTGACTCCCGTGCTTTATCCACTACGCCACGCTGCTTCTCCATAGCATAATAGTTGTTCTCCCTTCTACTTAGACTGCGAGCCCCATTTGGGACTTGACTATCCTTGATCTACTCCAGCACTTAGTACAGGTCTTGACACGGAATAAGCACTTAAATACCACAATTGCTACTATTATTAGGGACAGGATCTGCGGCAGAGAATTGCTACAGGCAGACTGGAGAGTGGTGAAGAAGAGCAGGTGGGAAGCCGGAGGGGGAGTGGCTGAACAGGGCTTTGTCGGCTTCAGCCGAAGGCAGAGCAGAATCGGGGTGAGGTGGGAAGGGCAGGGGCTCCCCACTAGTTCAGTCAGACGTAGCTCCCACCTTCTCCCTACACTTTTCCTCCTCCCTCCTTTGTTTCCCAGAAAATGGCACCCCGCCACTTCTGATAATAGTCGCCTAGGCATGTGGGAAAAGGGCAGAAGTTCAAAGCTTCAAATCGCCGGCAAATTGGTAAGCGGCAGGGCGGAAGCAGGGTGAGGGGCAGAAGGAGCAGGGAGTGAAGGGATTTCCCTGCGGTGACTGGATACCAGGCAGGATTCGTTCGTGTATGACATTAGCTCCAGATTATGTGTATTGTGATTGTTCAGGGCTGGAGGAACACCTGTCCAAAAAAGAAAAATCCTCCTCTCCCTCGCCACCCCGGCCAAATTCCGTCCCTCTGAGCTTCAACGTCTCTCCTCCTCCTTGGCCTTGCTCCATCCTCCCTAATTTTCACATTACAGTGTTTCAATACCCCAGGCGGGCTGACATTCCACACCTCACAGAGGTCACCTGATGAAATATAGCCAGACTGCTGTACTTCCCTCTTGAAAGACTGGTGAAACACAAATTTAAATGAGTGGCTCACGCAGGCCTCTTGAAAAATCAAGAGAAGAAATCCTAGTATCCTAAATTCTTTATGGGAATTCTCTTCCAACAGTTTCAGGGACCATCCCCTCAACTCCCAGGAGCTCTGCTATTCTAACCCAAAGGAGTTTCTGTGCCTCGGATGGTTCTTCCCTGTCCCAATCTGCCTTGCCTCCTATAGCCCTCGCCACTGTTTGGAAATCTGCCTCTTGGTATCAGAGTATTTCTTAATGCCTCTGGCTGAAGGAAGCAGTCTGTCTCCTGATTACCACACACGGCCTGGCACTTGCAATCCAACGGGCCCTTGAATACTGAGCCTTAAAGAGCTTTAAGATGGAACCGCTCATCTCACGATACTTGTAATAATAATGATGGTATTTATTACGGGCTTACTATGTGCCAGTCACTGTACTAAGCGCTGGGGTGGATACAAGCAGTTCGGGTTGGACACGGTTCCAGTCCCATGAGGGGCTCACACTCTCAAGCCCCATTTTACAGATGAGGTAACTGAGGCCCGGAGAAGTGAAATGACTTGCCTGAGGTCCCGCAGCGGATAAGTGGTGGAGCTGGGATTAGAACCCCTGACCTTCTGACCCCCAGGCTGGTGCTCTAGCCACTAGGCTATGCTGCTTAGGAGGGGAGCAGTCCCTTCCCAAACCAAGGTTGTATCCCCCATTTTCACCCAAATTACCCAGAATTGTGGATGACAACTACAGTCACATTAATTTCTACTGAGTTGGAGAGGTCCCATGTCAGGGAGGCCCCTATTTTCTGGAAGTAAAACATGTTGACCACACTTCCTCAGCCTCTCCCGCTCCACCTCCCCACCTCCTTTCCCTTATTTCTCCCCCACCACAAATTTAGCAGCATGGCTCAGTGGAAAGAGCCCAGGCTTTGGAGTCAGAGGTCATGGATTCAAATCCCGGCTCCGCCACTTGTCAGCTGTGTGACTTTGGGCAAGTCACTTCACTTCTCTGGGCCTCAGTTCCCACAACTGTAAAATCAGCGCCTTAGAACAGTGCTTTGCACATTGCAAGCGCTTAATAAATGCCAACATCATCATCATCATCATAAAATGGGGATTAGGACTGTGAGCCGCCCAGGGGCCAACCTGATCATCTTGAAACCTCCCCAGCGCTTAGAACAGTGCTTTGCACATAGTAAGTGCTTAATAAACACCATCATTGTTACCAAGGCTTAGAACAGTGCTCCAGTGCTTAGAACACTGCTTTGCACATAGTAAGCGCTTAATAAATGCCATCATTATTATTATTTCCTCATTTCTCCGCAGCTCTCCCCTCCCCGCCTCAGTCCTGGAACTGGGGCCGCAAAGAAGGCTAGCCTCATTACCAGTGAGGGGTAAAGGTGAAGCATTCATTCATTGTCGTATTTATTGAGCGCTTACTGTGTGCAGAGCACTGTACTAAGCGCTTGGGAAGTACAAGTCAGCAACAGAGACAGAGTGTCCGTTTAGAAATGTGTCATTCGTTTTAAAGTCTACGATTTCCCGAACGGCACAGTAAGACAATGGGCCCTGAAGACACAATCTGCTCTCCCTTCTTGGAAATTGTCTTTTTCACCTTGCCTTACAAAATGTCGGGCTTCCATCCATTCCCTCACTATACGCTGGCCCACACAAGTTGCTTTCACTGAGCTGGGCCTCAGTCCCGGTACCTGACTGCCTGAATCTCTCTTACCACTTGATGCTAAATATGTAAGTAGCTGGCAGTGATAAGGAGATACGGGAGTAATCCTCAAGGCAGCTCTCTCACTTCTCTTCCTGAAGATAATGATTGTGGTGGCATCTTTTGACATTAATGACTAACAGCCAGACTGAATACTGTGTAAAACATATGAGGCGTGTATTCTGCCTTCAATGAATTCTATCATCATTATGTTGCCAACTTGTACTTCCCAAGCGCTTAGTACAGTGCTCTGCACACAGTAAGCGCTCAATAAATACGGCTGAATGAATAAGACCAGCAGCCAAACACTTGTTTTCTGTCCCGTCTATCTCACCGCCGCCAACCCTTTGACCACATCCTGCCTCTGGCTTGGAACGTCCTCCCTCTTCAACATCCGACAATCCCTCTCCCTGCCTTCAAGTGGCCTTCTCTGACTAAGCCCTCATTTCCTCTTCTCCCCTGCCCCTTGTCTGCTTTGTGACCTTGGGGAAGTCAATTCAGTTCTCTGGGCCTCAAGTTACCTCATCTGTAAAATGGGGATTGAGACTGTGAGCCCCAGGTGGGACGTGGACTGTATCCAACCTGATTAACTTGTACCTAATCCAGAGTTTGGAACAGTACTTGGCATATAGGAAGCACTTAACAAGTACCACAATTATTACTATTATTCTCTGAGCCTTAGTTTCCTCGTCTGTAAAATGGGGGTTAAATACCTGTTCTACCCCTTAGGCTGTGAGATAGACACTGGGTCTAATCCGATTACCTCGTATCTACCCAAATAAGGTGTTGCTTCCCAATTTCCTAATTTTCCATTAGAACTTGGGAAAATGCTTGATATTATAGACTGTAAGCTCATTGTGGGCAGGGAACGTGTCTTCTAATTCTGCTATACCGTACTCTTCCGATCGCCTCGTACAGTGCTCTGCACATACTTAGCACCCAATAAATAGAATTGATACTTTTAATACAAGGAGAAAAAGGGTAAACAGTTCTCCAAGAATGTTACTAACTCCTGTGATGGAGAAGAACCTTCTGTTAAGGAAAACTTAGGCTACAAGGAACACAGCTTGACTGATGCCATATGCATGCATGCAGATGCAAACACGCACACAATTTCTGCTGACATCTGATCGTGTCCTATTCAGAAAGACGCATCGTATCAGAAGGACGTTTCCCAGTTCCCCAATAGTGTCCTCTCCAAAGCGCAGAGTGAAAGCCACATTATGGGAGAAATGACTGCATCTGTGTCCTGTTGCTGGGTAACCGCATGACTATTTCTAGCCACCACCAGAGAAGGGGAGGGAGTCCCTGAGGCATCTTCCTTTCTGTTTGGGACAAGTATAGCATTTGTTAAACACTTACAGTATGTCAGGCAATATACTAAGCGCTGGGGTGGATACAAGCCAATCCAGTTGGACACAGTCCCTGTCCCACAGTCTCTCATATCACTTGGCGGTGGACCTGTTAAAACTGATGTGATCTATCTGGGGAAAATCCCCACTAATAATTATGGTATTTGTTAAGTGCTTACTATGTCCCAAGCACTGTTCTAAGTGCTGATTCATTCATTCATTCATTCATTCAATCGTATTTATTGAGCACTTACTGTGTGCAGAGCACTGCACTAAAGCGCTTGGGAAATACAAGTTGGCAACATATAGAGACGGTCCCTACCCAACAGTGGGCTCACAGTCTAGAAGGGGGAGACAGACAACAAAACATAGTAACAAAATAAAATAAATAGAATATGTACACGTAAAATAAATAAATGTAAATGATGTAATGATGCAAATGTAAATGATGTAAACCTAGGACCCCTATCAACAAACTCTTTGATGGTCTTCAGAAATTCTTGGAAAATAATAATAGTATTGGTGATATTTGTTAAGCCCTCATGATAATATGCCAAGCACTGAATTAAGCTCTTTGTTAGATACAAGATCATCAGGACAGACACAGCTCCTTCCCTCATGGGCTGGCAGTCTAAGTTGGAGGGAGAAACAGGTAGTCAATCCCCATTTTACAGATGAGGCACTGAGAGGTGAAGTGACTCGTCCATGGTCACCCAGCAGACAGGTGGAGGAGTGGGATTAGAACCCAGGTCTTCTCTTAGGTCTCTGCTTTTCCCACTAGGCCAGGCAGGGACCTGCAGAACTTGGAGACCTCTTGAATCACCTCAGAGTCTCCACTATGGTTTGGGTTGCTGTTTGTTGGGCTTTGGAAACTGAGCTCAACTTCAAAGCCACAGAATTTTCCACCCACCACAGAGCTCATCTGCATCCCCTCTAGACTGGAAGACTCATTGTGGGCAGGGAATGTGTCTACTATATTGTTCTCTCCCAAGCACTTGGTACAGTGCTCTGCATGCACTAAGTGCTCAATAAATACCATTGACTGACTGACTGAATCCCCTCTATTTCCAAAGTGAATTTAGTGAAATCCCCCCTCCCTCCCTCTGTCCTACCCCCTCCCCTCCCCAAAGCACTTATATATATTTCTACATATTTATTACTCTATTTTATTTGTACATAAGTTACAATATTTATTTTATTAATGATGTGCATATAGCTATAATTCTATTTATTCTGATGGTACTGACACCCATCTACTTGTTTTGTTTTGTTGTCCGTCTCCCCCTTCTAGACTGTGAGCCCGTTGTTGGGTAGGGACCGTTTCTATATGTTGCCGATTTGTACTTCCCAAGCGCTGAGTACAGTGCTCTGCACACAGTAAGCGCTCAATAAATACGACTGGATGAATGAATGAATGAAATCGGGTCATGCTTTGGAGCGGGGAAGGTGTTGAAAGAGAACAGAATCTTTGTGAAAAGAGCAAACGAAGAAAATCTCTACAATTGAACCTTTAAGGTTTTAAGAGGTCAGTGACACTTCACATTACGACGAGGCAAGTGATAGCAATGATCCTGTCATCCCGGTTGAATCACTGTGTAAGCTTTCACGTTTGACAGAAATCTATCTGTAATCCCTCCAGAGAGTTGAGTCAAGATCTTACCTGCCTGCCGAAGCAAAATAATAATAATAACTGTGGTATTTGTTAAGTGCTTACCATGTGCCAAGCACTGTTCTAAGCACTGGGGTAGATACAAGGCAATCAGGTTGTCCCACATGGGACTCACAGTCTTCATTCCCATTTTACAGGTGAGGTAACTGAGGCACAGAGAAGTTAAGTGACTTGCCCAAAGTCACACAGCTGATAAGTGGCGCATCTGGGATTAGAACTCACGATCTCTGACTGCCAAGCCTGGGCTCTTTCCACTAAGCCACGCTGCTTCTCAAATGCAGATAAATGCATTTGAGAAGCAGACTTTAGACCGGGATCTAGCTATCCTCACCAGGTAATCACTGGCCTGTTTGCTTTTGCTCCCTACATTCATTCAGTTGTATTTATTGAGGGCCTACTGTGTGCAAAGCACTGTACCAAGCACTTAGCACTGTATGAAGCACTTAAGAAAAATAAAGTTCCTCTACTGGGAATCGAACCTGGTGGCGGTGAGAGCACTGAATCCTAACCATTAGGCCACCAGAGAATGGATGCTCTATCCACTAGGCCACGATGCTTCACTGATCTGTGATACGAGAGGGAAGACCACGAGCCCTGGGGCTGTTTGCTCAAGGTGCTTCTCGGCCTGAGGCCTCAGGTCTGTGGCTCATCCACTGTTCCCAGTGGGAGACTCCTCCATAATAATAATTATGGCATTTGGTAAGCGCTTACTATGTGCCAGGCACTGAACTAAGCGCCGGTGTGGGTACTAGCTAACCGGGTTGGACGCGGCCCCTATCCCACGTGGGGCTCACAGTCTCAATTCCCACTTTACGGATGAGGTCACTGAGGCACAGAGAAGTGAAGTGACTTGCCCAAGGTCACACGGCAGACGTGGCGGAGCCAGAATTAGAACCCATGACCTTCTCACTCCCAGGCCTGTGCTCTATCCCACAGCCCCGTTAGAGGCTCTATGAGTGGCAACATTTTCGACACCCACATCTCTGCTATCCCCTCAAAACTGTATATGCTCTTGTTTATAAGTCATTTTATTATTTTTCGTGAGATATCAACTGCACACGATGATGCAAGTCATCAATGAGCAGTGATCCTAAATGATTAAATACTTCAAAATTTCAATCTGTCTCTGCCCACACCTTTCGTGACCAAATGGGTAAACCAGTCCAAATGAATCCATTAATAGCCTTTTTCTGGCAGAAGGCTTCAACCTCCAACCCCACCAAACCTTTAGTAAATCAAGCTGTGGTACTGATTGAACGCTTAGTACGCACACAGCACCAAGCGCCTGCGAGAATACAATACAAAAGAGTTGGTAAGCAGTCCCTGCCCACAACAAGCTTACCGTCTGGAAGGGGAGGTCGACATTAATAATAAATAAATTATGGATATATACTTCAGGGCTGTGGGGTTGAGGGTGGGGCCAATATCCAGTGCTCAAAGGGTACATACAGATCCAAGTGAAGAGACGACACAGAAGGGAAGCAGTGTGGCTCGGTGGAAAGTGTATGGGCATTGGCGTCAGAGGGCATGGGTTCAAATCCCGGCTCTGCCACTTGCCAGCTGTGTGACTTTGGACAAGTCACTTAACTTCTCTGTGCCTCAGTTAGCTCATCTGTAAAATGGGGATTAAGATTGTGAGCCCCCCATCATCATCAATTGTATTTATTGAGCGCTTACTGTGTGCAGAGCACTGTACTAAGCGCTTGGGAAGTACAAGTTGGCAACATATAGAGACAGTCCCTACCCAATAGTGGGCTCACAGTCTAAAAGGGACAACCTGATCAACTTGTAGGCTCCCAGCGCTTAGAACAGTGCTTTGCACATAGTAAGCGCTTAATAAATGCCATTATTATTATTATTATTATTATTATTAAGGGAGCTCATTGTGGGCAGGGAACGTGTCTACTGTTGTATTGTACTCTCCCAAGCACTCAGTAAAGTGTTCAGCACACAGTAAGTATGACTGAATGAATGAAAACGGAGAGGGTGTTGGGAAAAAGACTCTTAACCGGGGGAGGCCTCTTGGAGATAATAATAATAATAATGGCATTTATTAAGCACTTACTATGTGCAAAACACTGTTCTAAGCACATGGGAGGTTACAAGGTGATCAGGTTGTCCCACAGGGGGCTCACAATCTTAATCCCCATTTTCCAGATGAGGGAACTGAGGCCTTAAGATGTGACCTTAATAATGCTTTGAAGATGGAGAGAGTGGTGGTCTGGTGTATATAGAAAGGGAAGGTGTTTCAGGCCAGAGGGGGGACGTGGAAAAGGAGTCGGTGGCGAGATAGATGAGATTGGGGCACAGTAAGATGGCATTAGAGGACTGAAAGATCAGTGAGGTAAACATGTGACGGAAGGTAGGAGGTGGTGCGCTGATGGAGTGCTTTAAAGCCCATAGCAAGGAGTGTCCGTTTGATGAGACGGTAGATGGATGATCACTGGAGGAAACTGACGAGCAGGGAGATGTGAACAGAACCTTTTCTTTTCTTCCCCAAAACTTGAGCAGGGCAGCAGTGTGAAGTATGGATTGGAGTGGGGAGAGGCAGGAAGGTCAGTGAGGAGGCAGATGCAGAAGTCAGGGAGTACCGCCTGGGGCATGTTTCATTTGAGGAAAGCCACTCTACCAAGCAGCAAAGTTTCATCTCTCTCTAAATCTCCTCTCTTAGTAACAATGATGACATTTAAGTGCTTACTATGTGCAAAGCACTGTTCTAAGCGCTGGGGGATACAAGGTGATCACGTTGTCCCACGTGGGGCTCACAGTCTTAATCCCCATTTTACAGATGAGGGAACTAAGGCTCAGAGAGGTTAAGTGACTTGCCCAAGGTCACACAGCAGACATGTGGGGGAGCCGGGATTAGAACCCATGGCCTCTGACTCCCAAGCCCGTGCTCTTTCCACTGAGCCACACTGCTTCTCTGGTAGAGATGCTAATGGTCAAAGAAGAGCAAAATGGCCAGAAGTCAGGCCTTGAGGAGGAAGAGATGCCATGACCCATACGGGGCTCACGGTTGCAGCATGGCATAGTGGATAGAGCTCAGTCCTGGGAGCCAGAAGGTCATGGGTTCTAATCGCGGCTCTGCCACGTGTCTGCTGTGTGACCTCAGGCAAGTCACTTCACTTCTCTGGGCCTCAGCTACCTCATCTGTAAAGTGGGGATTGAGACTGTGAGCCCCACATGGGACAGGGACTGTGCCCAACTCTATTTGCTTGTATCTATCCCAGCGCTTAGTACAGTGCCTGGCACATAGTAAGCGCTTAAATTCCATTATCATTATTACATTTGTTTTTATTAAATCCCAATATAAATGAGGTAAGTGAGGCACAGAGAAGTTAAGCGACATGCCCAACTGTAGGGTGGACTGAACTCATTAGAAAAGGAGCAACATTATGTATCAATTTTTCGATGAAAGGGCATTTCAATAAAGAACACCGCCACTAAATACTGCTGCTTTTAACTCATTTTTAGCAAAGACTTATGAGCCTCACATGAAGTTGTCTCATCAACTGGCAAACAACAGACCTTTAGTTATGTGACAGAAGCCAAGCCCAAACCAATATGGTCTGGTTGATCTCCCTGTAACGGCATTACTTATGTCGAGTTTACAGCTTGAGTCATGTCATCGCTGCACAAAGCGCCAGCTTCTCTGGTACGCAGTGTGAGAAACTCTGATTAAATCAGCCTCATTTCTTACCGAAGTTGGCTAGGCAATCTTCCCAGAACGGAAATTTCTTTGACGTTGCCTTACTCCCCCTGACCAATTCACAAACTTTTCTAAGTGGCTATACACCAGGACAGTTTGAAGCATTCAATCAACCAGTTATATTTACTGAGCACTTACTCTGTGGAGAACACTGTATGAAGCCCTTGGTAGTAATAATAATAATAATAATAATGGCATTTATTAAGCGCTTACTATGTGCAGAACACTGTTCTAAGCGCTGTGGGGGTTACAAGGTGATCAGGTTGTCCCACAGGGGGCTCACAATCTTCATCCCCATTTTACAGATGAGGGAACTGAGGCCCAGAGAAGTGAAGTGACTTGCCTACAGTCACCCAGCTGACAAGTGGCAGAGAATATTGGTATCTGTTAAGCCCCTTACCAGTTGCCAGGCACTGTACTAAGGGCTGGGGTGGATACAAGCAACTTGGGCTAGACACAGTCCCTGTCCCACATGTGGCTCACGTTCTTAATCCCCATTTTACAGATGAGGTAATGGAGGCACAGAAAAGTTGAGTGATTTGCTCAAGGTCACACAGCATACAAGTGACAGAGCTGGGATTCAGACTCCTAGATCCATGCTCTAGCCACTAGGCCACACTGCTTCTCTGGTACAATATAATAGCTTGTAGACATGATCCCTGTCTATGAGGAGCTAACAGCCTGCAGTGGGAGCCAGAAATTAAAATACATTGCAGATAAGGGAAAGCATAAGAATATGAAATAATTCATTATAACAATTATGGTACTTGTTAAGCGCTTACCCTGTGCCAAGCACTGTTCTGGGCAAGGAACATGTACCCAAGTACTCCAGGGCTCAGGGCAGGGAGGACAGCAATCGTTGAAGGGATATGGATCTAAGCGCGGATAGGGTGGAGGAGGGGTGACTGGGGAAATGAGGGCTCAGTCCTCTCTAAATTCCTTGAGCGAGTTGTCTACACCTGCTGTCTCAAGTTCCTATCCTCGACCCCCTCCATTCTGGCTTCCATCCCCTTCACTCCACACAAACCGCCCTCTCAGAGGTCACCAATCGTCTCCTCCTTGCCAAATCCAACAGCCTCTACTCCATCCTAATCCTCCTCGACTTCTCAGCTGCCTCCGACGCTGTCGACCAACCCCTTCTCCTCTCTCTCTGGCTGCTCATTCTCAGTCTCTTCTGCGGACTCCTCTGCCTCCCACCCCCTAACTGTGGGGGTCCATTAAGGTTCAGTTCCGGGTCCCCTTCTAGGCTCCATTTACACCCACTCCCTTGGAGAACTCATTCGCTCAAGTGGCTTCAACAACCCCTAGCTAAATCTTCAGCCCTGATCTCTTTCCCTCTCTGAAGTCTCCATTTCTTCCTGCTTTCAAGCCATCTCTACTTGGATGACCTCTCGTCACTCCAAACTTAACCTGTCTAAAACAGAACTCCTTATCTTCCCACCCAATGGAAGAAGATTGTCTTCTTCCTGTCCTCCCCATGGCTTTCCCGTTACTATAGATGACACCACCAAGCTTCCTGTCTCACAAGCCTAAATCTTGGCGCTATCCTTGACTCCTCTCATTCAGCCCACATATTCACTCGCTAAATCCTGTCAGTTCAATCTTCACAAAAAAAAAAGTCAGTGAAATCCACCCTTTCCTCTCCATCTATGATGTTAATTTAATCATTTATTCTATCCCACTTGGATTACTGCATCAGCCTCCTTGCTGACCTCCCAGCATTCTGTCTCTCTCCACTCCAGTCCATAACTTCACTCTGCTGCCTGGATTATTTTTCTACAAAAAACTTTCAAGCCATGTTTCCCCACTCCTCAATAACCTTCAGGGATGGCCCATCCACCTCCACATTAAATGGAAACTCCTCACCATTGGCTTCAAAGCAATCCAACACCTTGCCCCCTCCTACCTCACTTGGCTACTCTCCTACTCACCTCACTCCACCTCAATCTTGTCTATAATGCCTCTGACCTCTCTCTCACCCACGCCCTGACTCTGGCCTGGAGCGTCCTCCCTCCTCATATCCAACATTATCTTTCCCTGCCTTCAAAGCCTTACTGAAGGCGCACTTCCTCCAAGAAGCCTTCCCTGACTAAACCCTCTTTTCCTTTTCCTCCACTCCCTTCTGCGTCACCTTGACTTGCTCCCTTTATTCATCCCCCGTCCCAGCCCCACGGCACTAATGTACCTATCTGTAACTTATTTATATTAATGTCTGTCTCCCCCTCTAGATTGCAAGCTTGTTTGGAGAGGGAATGTGCCTGCTATATTGTTATTTTGTACTCTCCCAAGTGTTTAGTACAGTGCTCTGCACAAAGTAAGCACTCGATAAACGATTGTCTGACTGACAAGGTCATTCAATTAGAGAAGCAACAAGGCATAGTGGAGTCAGAGGATCTGGGTTCTAATTCCAGCACTGCCAAAAGCTCTGTGACCTTGGGCAAGTCACTTAACTCCTCTGTGCCTCAGTTTCCTCAATTGTAAAATGCGGATTAAATACCTGTTCTCCCCTCCTACTCCAACTGTGAGTCCCATGCGAAACAGGGACTGTGTCCAATCTGATTGACTTGTATCTACCCCAATGCGTAGGGAAGTGTTTGACACATAGTAAGCACTTAAATACCATGAACAGCATACATATCACTACTGTTTCTTTCCTTTCCTAGTCAGTATTTCAAATAACCTGGTTTTCAGTATCTTTGTTTGATCAATCACAGAATGAATACCCAGTGACTAACTGAAAAATGTCCAAAATGCTATCCGATCGTCATGATATTTGAATAAAATGACATTCAAGCTATAAACAGCAGGGAAATTACTACATAGTTGCAGGTGTATTTTAACACTGGGGAAAATCAGAGGAACAATCATTCTATTGAAATTCCATAAAAGCAATCATAAAAGGTTTGTTGTTACTGGTTTAACCCTTGACCAATGTGTAGTTGATGAATCTGAATTCTTTTTTATCCATGTTTGAAACACAGAAATTGAGTAAGCGAAAATGCCATGTGTGTACTGCTGAAGACCCAAAAACATCAAGCTTCTTTCTCATTCAAAATACCAGTTCTCAATACGAGGCAAAGGCTGTCCTGATTCACAAAAGAGAAAAAAAGAACATTAACAGCCAAAAGAATGACTCACTGCATTAATACAGAAATCCTAAACAATACACTCAACTTCAATTTTAATTTGAATCCAGCCTCTTTGTAAGACTGAGAACTGGACCCATCAATTTCCAAATTTGCTACGGTTTAACCAAAAAGTTGGTGTCTAGGTATGTTCTGAGGGAAAAGTTAAAGGTCCAACGTGTCTTCCTGGAAAGAGGTTACAGTAGACCTGGGTTCTGGTCACTTGCCTCTAGCGTGACCTTGGGCGAGTCATTTAGTTTCTCTTTTGCCTCAGTTCCCTCATCTGTTAAATGGGGATGAAGACTGAGCCCTATGTAATAATAATAATAATAATAATGGCATTTATTAAGCGTGTACTATGTGCAAAGCACTGTTCTAAGCACTGGGGAAGTAACAAGGCGGTCAGGTTGTCCCACGGGGGGGCTCACAGTCTTAATCCCCATTTTACATCATCATCATCATCATCATCATCAATCGTATTTATTGAGCGCTTACTATGTGCAGAGCACTGTACTAAGCGCTTGGGAAGTACAAATTGGCAACATATAGAGACAGTCCCTACCCAACAGTGGGCTCACAGTCTAAAAGGGGGAGACAGAGAACAAAACCAAACATACTAACAAAATAAAATAAATAGGATAGATATGTACAAGTAAAATAAATAAATAAATAGAGTAATAAATATGTACAAACATATATACATATATACAGGTGCTGTGGGGAAGGGAAGGAGGTAAGATGGGGGGGTGGAGAGGGGGACGAGGGGGAAAGGAAGGAAAGGGGCTCAGTCTGGGAAGGCCTCCTGGAGGAGGTGAGCTCTCAGCAGGGCCTTGAAGGGAGGAAGAGAGCTAACAGATGAGGTAACTGAGGCACAGAGAAGTGACGTGACTTGCCCAAAGTCACACAGCTGACAAGTGGCGGAGCCAGGACTTGAACCCATGACCTCTGACTCCAAAGCCCGGGCTCTTTCCACTGAGCCACGCTACTTCCCTATGTGGACTGCGTCCAACCCCAGAACTTAATTCTCATGCCTCGGAACATAGTAAGCACTCAGATGCCAATAAAAAACCTATTTAAGATTGGGATGCTAAGAGACAGCGTCACACGCTGTAGTTCTCAAATTCTGTACTGATGTAATAGTAATGGCATTTATTAAGCACTTACTAGGTGCAGAGCACTGTACTAAGTGCTGGAAGAGAATATACACGTAGGAATGAGACATTGTTCCTCTCTGACAAGAAGCTGTGTCAAATGTACATTCACAGGCATTTTGGGATTGAGAAAAAGGCTCTGATTAAATCGGAATGGAAAGCCAGAGTTTCCCATTTTCCCATTCCCATGAGACCCGAGAATCTGACATTTTGCTAGTTTTCGGGGCTGTGCTTCTCTTCTTCTGAGCTCTCTCTGGCCTCAGCGTAGCCTTCCAACACATCAGTGACAGGAAACAGGTCTGCCAACTCTGTGGTACTGTATTCTCCCAAGCACTTAGGACAGGGCTCAGCATAAAGGAAGCGCTCAATAAATACCACTGATGATGACGATAACCAGCAGCTCTGGGTGGTGGCTGTCCACAGGGATCCAACACTGAGCCCCTCACGCTGTCCGGCCGAGCAATCTGTGGGGTTCACGGGGGAGGGAAAGGAGGGAGCCCCTGAGAACCCGGACTTCTTTCCTTCCCCCCACCTCCAAGATCTATGCTCAGCTGGCATTCCCGGGAGTCCCCCGCAGCCTGGTTTCAATGCTGGAGTCAGAGCAAGAGGGATGCTCCAATTCGTCTCGGAAGAAAATTTCTAAAACCGTCTTTTGTTGGTTATTGCCCACTTCAAGCTTTCTTCCGCACAGTCCTTATCAACTCCAACGGGAATTTCTCCATCTCCTGAGTGATGTCATTCGTTCATTCATTCATTCAATCGTATTTATCGTGTGCGGTAAGTGCGGTAACTGTACTAAGTGTTTGGGAAGTACAAGTCGGCCACAGATAGAGAAGGTCCCTACCCAACAATGGGCTTCACAGTCTAGAAGGAGGAGACAACGAAACAAAACAAGTAGACAGGTGTCAAAACCGTCAGAATAATTAGAATTATAGCTACATGCACATCATTAATAAGACAGAGTAGTAAATATGTACAAATAAAAGAAATACATACAAATATATAGAAGTGCTTCTAGCCACGTGTCGTAGCTACACGGTCCTGGGTTCTTGGTGATGCTCAAACCATAATGATTTGATTTTCAAGGATGTGTTGCCCGAAGGAGGGAGGGGCTTGGAAACCGACGTCCGCCACCCCCTAGTACCCATTCAGTCGTATGTATTGAGTGCTTACTGTGTGCAAAGCACTGTACTAAGCATTTGGGAGAGGGCAATACTACAATCAACAGACATATTCCCTAGTTGAGTAGATATGAATAATCCCTCTGCCCTCTAAAATAAGAATCAAGAAAGCTGAGTGGGCTGTTTCATACTCTGGGAGGTGACCCGAATATCCATTAAAGGGCTTTTTGAAGGACTGGGGAATAAAAACTATGATAATGAAATCAATAACGGGACTCTAATGGGTGAGAACAATGCAAGTCAAAGGAATGACCTCATCCTGCCGCCTGTAATTTCTAGAGGGAATAATGAATTTTTAAAGCTAATAAAGCCCATTCAGAAAAGGTCTCCCCTCAATGTCAACAGGCTTCTGATTCCCGCCGGGCCACCATCTTCTGGAAGATGCTTCATCTTCCCTTTGGTTGTATTTCAATACAATTTCTTACCCAACAAGCACACCCGTTGTGTTTAAATGCCCACAACATAGTTGTGTCTCCAGGAAAAATAGATTTAATAGCAAAGCTTCAACTAAAACTAGCTAACACAAACAAAAAATAAATATAGGAAGGAATGAAGGGAATAATAATAATAGTAATATAATGTATGTCACTGTTTATTGTATTGTACTTTCCCAAGTGCTTAGTACAGTGCTCTCCACATGATAAGTGCTTAATAAGTACGACTGAATGGACGATAACAAGGATACTAAAAATGGAATTGTTTAGGCGCTTACTCTGGGCCAAGCACTCTACCAAGTCGTATTTGTTAAGCACTTACTATGCGCCAAGCACTATACAAAGTGGTATTTGTGAAGTGCTTACTACGTATCAAGCACTGCTCTAAGCACTGGGGCAGATATAAGGTAATCAGGTGCCACACAGGGCTCACAGTCTAAGTAGAAGGAAGAACAGGGATTGTATCCCCATTTTGCAGATGAGGAAACAGAGTCACAGAGAAGTGAAGTGACTTGCCCAAGGCCACACAGCAGGCCAGTGGCAGAGCCAGGACTGGAATCCAGGTGCCCTGGAAAGGCTGCTTCCCTTGCTGCTGGGGAAGAAACAAAATAATCATGTTGGATACGGTCCCATCCCATATGGGGCTCACAGTCTAAGGGCTGTCCTTTTGAGAGTAATGCTGGAACCAATAATTAATCAGACTTTTGCTCTGATACACTGTTCTTGACATGATAAAATGGACTTAAATCAACATCAAACATTAAAATTGCCCCCAAAAAATTATCCAACTAGTCCCTTCATGATTTCACTCAATTTTTAAAAACGCCCTTGGCAAATCAACCCAGAAGTGAAAAGTCCTTCTTGACAGTGAGCTCAGTGTGCGCAGGGATTGTCGCTCTTTATTGCTGTATTGTACTTTCCCAAGCGCTTAATACAGTGCTCTGCGCACAATAAGTGCTCAATATATATGACTGAATAAATTGAATGAATTAAAAAAAATCCTTTTCCAAAGGAACCAGAGCTTTCAAAATATTTCAGGCAACAACTGTCTGTGGGAACAGAAGACAGAGGTAACATGAATACATGGAATCCACAATGGTTTTCAAAGCCAAAAACCTGATTATGTACAACATTTCGTTTTTCTTTGAAAATGCTTTGACATCGCAGATCTCGCTTTATCCTCACAACATCCCTGGGAGTAGGGAACAGCCGATATTATTATTCCCACTTTACAGATTAGGAAACCGCGGCCAAAAGAGGCCCCTCTGGTCTGCAAGGGCAGGGATAATGTCTACCAATTCTGTTGCGGAAGTAATGGCATTTAACGTACACTTACTGGGTGTAGAACACCGTACTAAGCGCTGAGAGAAAATCCACAGTTGGGAATGAGACACAGTCCCTCACCCTCAGGGGAGCTCACAATCAAACTGTACAGTGCTCTCCAAACAGTAAGAGCTCAATAAGTACTATAGTTTGATCCATTCATTAGGTGACTTGCCCAAAGTCACAGGGCAAACTAGTAGCAGAAATGAGACTAGATTTCAGGTCACTCTTCAGACCTGCCCTTTCCCCTAGGTCATACGGCCTCCCTCAAATGCCCCTCCCTTTTGCGGAATTGGCTCTAATCCCGGCTCCAACGCTTGTCTGCCGAGTGACTTTGGGCAAGTCGCCACTTCTTTGGGCCTCGGTTACCTCACCTGCAAAATAGGGATTAAGACTGTGAGCCTCATGTGGGACACGGACTGTTTCCAACCTGATCGTTTTCTATCTACCCCAGCACAGTGAGTGCTCGACACCGTAAAAACAGAAATCTAGGAAAGCACCAAAAATAAAACGATTTTGTTTTACCTTCTCCCCTCCCTTAGCTACTTTGGGAGGAAAATACAAAATGAAAGTTGAATGCCTCAAGGGGAGCTGGAGAAAAGAGGGAGTAAACGAGATGTTGACCACCCCCTTAATCGTTCAGAGTAGGCTGGAGAGAATATTCCCTCCAAGGCCATGCAGCCGATCAGGGGCAGAACTGAAGAGAAAACTCGGGAGTTAATTGGGACGCTCTTTTCATTCAGTCGTATTTATTGGGTGCTTACTGGGTAGAGAGCACCATACTAAGTGCTCTTCTTGTGAGACTTAGCCGACGATGCTTGGTGGGGTCTCCCACTGAGAATGAAGGCCGGGTCTCGGCTCAGACTCCAGAACAGAAAGCCGGTGTGTAGAGACCGATCGTAACGACGGTGGTTTGGGCCACGACATACGCACCGTCTCTCACCCGGGCCGGTGGTAGTCCTGCTGGGGCACGGGGGGCATGAGCCAGTAGGCAGGAAGCCGGGTGGCATATTGCGGAGCGCGCACAAAGGCATCCTCTGTGCGCGATCCATTTATGGCCGACAGGACTGCAGTGCTTTGCTGATATATTGCCGATTATTACCAGGCTGCAGTGCTATAACCCCAGCAAGCGGCTGGTTGGCTTGGGGAGCCGCTGTGCTCTCTCCGCCAGCGTGGCCTAGCAGAAAGAGCCTGGGCTGGAAGCCAGAGGACCTGGGTTCTCCTCCCACCCCTGCCATCCGCCTGCTGTGTGACCTCGGGCAAGCCCCCACCTCTCCAGTCCTCAGTTCCCTCGTCTGGAAAATGGGGATTCAACATCCACTCTCCCTCCTACTTAAAATGGCAGCCCCATGTGGGACCTGAAGCAGCGGGGCTCTGTGGAAAGAGCACGTGCTTGGGAGTCAGAAGTCACGGGTTCAAATCCCAGCTCCGCCAACTGTCAGCTTTGTGACTTTGGGCAAGTCACTGAACTTCTCTATGCCTCGGTTACCTCATCTGTAAAATGGGGATTAAGACTGTGAGCCCCACGTGGGACAATCTGATCACCTTGTATCCTTCACAGCGCTTAGAATAGTACTTTGCACATAGTAAGCGCTTAACAAATGCCATCGTTATTATTATTACCCTGGTGCCCAGTTCAGTGTTTGGCACAGAGTAAGGACTTACAAATACCACTGTTATTTTTCAGGATTCCTAACCAACCAGTCCATGTTGCAGAACATCCTAGGCAACGGCTTTGAGGAGAGACCTTCATCACTGATGACGCAACCCCGTTCATTCAATCGCATTCACTGAGTGCTTGCTGTGTGCAAAGCACTGCATTTACCTCAGCAGACATTCCCCTACCTGCAAGAGTCACAACTAAAACCGGGGTCTCCTGATACCCCAAACTGGACCGACATCGGGGCTACTAGCTAGTCTCATGTAACAAAGGGGACCTTACGAGCAGGTGTCTTCCTACGTGGCAGGTCCTGGTTAAGAATCAGCTCCTTTCAGACTTCAAAAAATAACATGTTTTAAGAGAAAGAGCTGCTTCTGGCATGGAGTAATTCGAGGGAAACGTGACAAGCCTGCTCCTTGAGCGTTGAGAACCACCAGGAAGGAATCCAGGGGTGCCCATTTAAAACATTCACTCGTTCATTTGATCGTATTTATTGAATGCTTACTGTGTGCAGAGCACTCTACTAAGCCTTGGGAAGTACAATTCAGCAACAAATAGAGACAATCCCTGCCCACAACGCGTTCAGTTGTTAAAGGAAATCCTCACATACCAGATCAGAACCTAGGAAAAAAAAATTCAGGTTACAGATAATCAGGCAGCATGCCAAAAACTAATTCAATATCCTTTCTTTCGTCCTTTTATTTCATCTGGGTTTGCCTGCGCTGAAAGCCTCAGTCTAAGGTATTCTCAATGCATCTGTTACATGCTGGTATTCTCTTAATCTAGCAAAGTGCATTGGTAAATATGTACAGGACTAGAGCAGGTTTTTTCTATAATAATTATTATGTTAAGCACTTACTATGTGCAAGGCACTATACTAAGCACTGGGGAGGAGACAAGCAAATCAAGTTGGACAGAGTCCCTGTCCCACATGGGGCTCACAGTCTCAATCCCCATTTTACAGATGAGGTAACTGAGGAGCAGAGACGTTCAGTGACTTGCCCGAGGTCACACAGCAGACAAGCGGCAGAGCCGGAAATGATTTTCAATACCCACTTGGCAGAAAAGCTTTCTTTTGCCTAGGCTCCTCTTGTTAGATTTGGTAGTCAATAGGAAGATTTATGATGGCCTGATCACGTGGTCAGCGAACATCAGTTCGTGATAAAATTATATTTAAATTAGAGAAGTAAGATTCCAGAGATAGGACTGTGTTGCTTTCCCTAACGATGGCTTCACCCACACACATATCTGATCAAGTAGGAATATAAAAAAACAAGTCAGAAAAATGAACAACCAGCCAGAAAAAATGTCTTTTAAAAATTCCTTGAGCTGGCTCAAGGAAAAGTACAGGAGGCAACACCCTAAAAGCCTATTATTAGATTGCTTGCTTTGATTTTTCCCCTCTGGGTGATCCCCATGTCTCCCGGTACATGAAGAAATGTAATTAAGGACCTGAAATTCAATAAATTCAAGTAATCCTGAAAGGAAGCCAGGCCATCTGACTCTACTACACACAGCTTCCAAGGATTCGGAGCTGCTTCTAATTTCTGCTCTTTCCCTCGGGAGGATTCTCAATGCTTTGGGATATGTGAGAACAGTCCAAAAGGCCCGCAAAATGTTGAATATCATATGGAAGGGTGAGGGAAACAAAAGGCACACTTTTGCCGGGATATGAAACCACGTTGTAGCTCTGCTTGAATTCTGTGTGAAGTGTGGTTCTGTTCGATGTGCCTCAGAAACGACCTAAGAAATTTAGATTTCAAAGAGGGGCAACCGAGATGATGAGAAACACAAAAGAGCTTCCAAGGGGATACCTGGAAAAGATTAGGCCCAGACAGGACACCACTGACACTTACAAAATCAGGCAAGGGTGGGCAAGGTGAACCAAGAATGATTTCACCTCATCTACCACAACGAATGAAGCGGACAGTGCTGGATTCAAAACGAGAGGAACTACTTTTTCCATTCAGTGGAGGGTGGAATCCGTTACCACAGGAAGTTATGCACATAAGAAGTCAAGGGAAGGGGAAAAACAAAATTTAAGATGTTAGAGAAGGACCATCCCCAACCATTAGGACACAGGTAACCAGCCAAACCGCCATCACCCCCAACATCCTGTTGTCACAATTTGTGGCAGAATCCTGAGCTGGAGGATCAGTAATACATTTCCTCTAGTAATAATAATGGCATTTACTAAGCGCTTACTATATGTCAAGCACTGCTCTAAGCATGGGGCAGATATAAGCTGGGTTTTGTGTTTTGGTTTTAACAGAATTTGTTAAGCACTTACTGTGTGCCAGGCCCCGCACTACGCGCTGGAGGAGATAAGAGCTAATCGGGTCAGACACGGCTCAGGTCTCACATGAGGCTCACAATTTTAATCCCTGTTTTTCAGATGAGTTAATTGAGGCAGAGAGAAGTTAAGTGACTTGACCAAGGTCATGCAGAGTAGACAAATGGTGGAGCTGGGATTAGGGCCCAAGTTAATCAGGTTGGATGCAGCTCCAGTCCAGTCACAGTCTAAGAAGGCGGGGAAGCAGGTAGTTTAGACTACTCTGTGCTTTCCTTGGACACAGGGATTATTGCTGTCTATTATATCGTACTCTCCCAAGGGCTTAGTGCAGTGCTCCGCACAGAGTAAGCACTCAAATGACACTGATTCAATCAGTGGTATTTATTGAGTGCTTATTGTGTGTGGGGCACTGTACTGAGCGCTTGCGACAGTACAACACAACAACAGACACAGTGATTGATCGATTGTGGTCTAACACACTGCTCCTATAGGTGGTGTCCCAGTAGTTTCACCCCGCCCCCCGCCCACAAATATTCCCTGAATATTGCCAGTCTGACCATGTTTTTTCAGGTGATTGGCGGAGCAGAGGGAGAAGAGAGGCAAGACAATACTACTGAAACACTGCAACTTGAAAGACTGGAATGTACACTTGGACTCACAGATATGAGACACGTTTGTAAATCATAAATCCTGCCTAAGCTACGTGGAGGCGAGTCTGTTTGTTTGGGTAGTGTGATTCACTCCCCTCCCGCCTTGGATTTACTGACTTGACCTGTTAGGGGATAAAGCCGAGATTCAAATGGTTGCTTCTGTACAAGGTGAGGAAAACAGTCATTGATACTGCGCTTCTCCTATTTAAAACTGGCCGGGAGATAAGTAAAAGGCTCTCATTTACCCTGAAAAGCATACGATCATTGCTCCAAAACAAACAAAAGAAGTTGAACGAATGAACCACGCAAGAGGACACCTTTAGCAGTGATCTGCCTAATATTAGGATGGAATGCAAGAGTAAGCGTGACACTGAATATTCCTGGTCTGTTCTGCGGTTCAAACTAATTGCCGTAAAAGGAACGGTTAAACAGGTCTTGCCACGTAACTTTTAAATATTGCATTTTCTAAGTAAAAAAAAAAAAAAAACTAGACATCTCCCTCCCCCTTCACATCCAACAGACCGCAACTTTCCCCACTTTCAAATTCTGAAATCTTATGAGGCGTCTCAGAGGCCTTCCCTGATTAAGTTCTCCTCTTCCCACCTTCCATCTGCCCATGCTGCCACGTCATCCCTTCCACGTCACCCCAGTTCTCAGGGGCTCCACATCCCACTCCAAATCAATCTCTTTAAACTGGGTTACTTCCCCCTACCTGTATTTTAGCGTTGGTCTTCCATTTTCCCCCTGAGCCTCTAAGCTCCCTGAAGGCAAGGATAGAGTCTAACCCTATTCTCTCCCCTCCTGAGCAGTTGGTGCCCTGCTCTGCATAGCCTATGTGCTCAATTTCTGTTGATGACAGAGAACACATCTTCCCATCTGGCCACGATTATCTAGTAACCTTAGAAGATTTTTGTCCAACTAAAAATCAGCCAGCTTACGCTGAATGATAACAAACATGTCAAGCTACATAAGACACTTGTGGCATCAGAACTGCTTTAGAAACAAGACCACCTTATAGGGGAACTTTTGAATCAGCATAGGAGTGGACAAATCACAGACCACAGGAGAGATCTAACTCCCCACGGGAGCCACGGTGGCCCCTGGAATGGGGGTAGGTGGGATGGGCTTTGGCCCAGGGGCCCTCCTGGGTGCCTCAGTTTCCCACAGAGAAGGTAGCAACCCCGCTATGGGGATGCCCCAAGGGACTGGGCATCAGCAGTCGGGCACGGGCCAGAGCCGGTGATCGGGGAAGGGCGGACGTTTCCTTCCAACAGAGTCCTCTCCCCTCCTGCTCAGACACCAGAAGGCGTGGGGGGCTTTCGATCGCCTGCCCTAGCTGGAAACCGGCCTTTGGACCTAAAGAAATTCCCTCCTTTCCCCTGCCTGATTTAAAAAGGATATTTTTCGGAGCATGTACTATGAAATTGCCCATTCTCTGTCCATTAAAAATGTGGCAGTTCTACAACCAGGGATGAATTGAATATTTTTCCAAAGCTTAGACTACTGAATATATTTTTTTAATTCTCTCCTGTATAATTTATTACATTTAATTGTTCCCTGTTGGATTGTGAATTATGGGCATAATAATAGCACACGCTGGCTGGCTTTTGTTTCCATCTATCAATTCAACAAAACCAACTGCCATGAAAATATAAGTCTAGAGCAGCTGTTCACTGTCAGTGGCATATCTTAGAGTACGAGTGACAAGTGTGTGCATATGTGTGTATCTAGCAGCTAAAATTTTTCATAAAGATCGTTATTCAACAATTTGCATAATAATTGATTACTGGGTCACTTTAAACTTTAAACACAAACATTAAAGAGATAATAGGAATTTATGGTCAAAATCAAACACAACGAAAGCTCTAACTTGCCCCCAAAATTGGCCCCCAGCTTGGATTAACTACTTTTAGCTTCAGAGAGTCATGACAGATCTTCAAAACCTCCAGCTTCTTTTTTTTCCCCCTCAGATAAAAAAAAAAAAAAACAAGGGACGAAAATGGAAAGCCTCGCGTAAATATGTAAACATTCAATACAGTATTCTCATATCTCAATTTTCTAACTCAAGAAAATGCAAAAGTCATTTGAAAGAGAAATCCAAAAACCCCACTAATCAATTTCATTTTTTCTAGCACCACAGATAAGTAAGCAGAACGCTGAAAAATGCCCAGCACAAGGGACTCCAAAAATCGATCCATGGTATTGATTGAGTGCCTTGCTGTCTGCAGAGCACTGTACTAAGCACTTGGGAGAAAGACTTGGTAGACACATTCCCTGCCTAGAAGGAGCTCACATCTAATTCACCACGAATGACACGATTTTGACAAAAATGACAACAGATGACAGGTGTTTTGTTTACCGAACTTGACCGTCTCAAGCAGTACCTAAACAACACACAAAAGGGAAACCGAGCAAAGGGATGAAGTGGAAATCAACGTCCGCTTCAAATATCCAAGGCTAACTGGGTAGAGTGGGGGAGAAAGGGTTTGAAGGAAATGTGTTGAGGGGGTGGAGGAGAGGAAACCGAATTAGCGGAGCAGCCAAAGAGACAATTAAAACAGAACTAGGACAACCCCGGGCACACGATTTGGGGGAAGAAGCGATCGCTAGCCGAGCCCGGGGGACTCGGTCCCCAAAGGTGAAGGATGTGGGAGGGAGGGGTGCCAGCCTGCCCGGCTCAGAATGGACAACGGGGGGTCAGCCGAGATGGGCTGAGTTTGGTTAATGGAGCCTGGACTCAGACACAAACGGAATCTGGTCGGGTCAGGACCGATTCAAGCAGCTTCTTGGACACCCCGGGCATCCCCCTGTGCCATCCACTGCATCCTCTGAAAGGGAAGCCTGGACCCTCTTCTGGTCTGGCTCACGGTGCTGCCTGGGCCAGGCTGCAGGCCCTGGGTTTCTGTCCTACGTGGGGCTCCAGAGAACTGGGGCAGGAAGGAAAAGAAAAACTGAGATGGGGCGAGGGCAACTCAATGATAATAATGATGGCATTTGTTAAGCGCTTACTATGTGCAAAGCACTGTTCTAAGTGCCGGCGGTGGGGGGGGAATACAAAATGCTCAGATTGTCCCACGTGGGGCTCACAGTCAGTCTCCATTTTACAGATGAGGTAACAGGCTCAGAGAAGTTAAGTGACTTGCCCAAGGTCACACAGCAGATATATGGCGGAGCTGGGATTAGAACCCATGACCTCTGATTCCCAAGCCCGGGCTCACTAAAGTGTTCCAACTGGAGCCTGCCTATCAATTAGGGAGAGTGCTCCTCGCGCTGTGAGAAGTAGCGTGGCTCATCATCATCATCATCTATCGTTATTTATTGAGCGCTTACTGTGTGCAGAGCACTGTACTAAGCGCTTGGGAAGTACAAGTTGGCAACATATAGAGACAGTCCCTACCCAACAGTGGGCTCACAGTCAGTCAGTGGAAAGAGCCCGGGCTTTGGAGTCAGAGGTCATGGGTTCAAATCCCAGTTCCGCCAATTGTCAGCTATGTGACTTTGGGCCTCAGTAACCTCATCTGTAAAATGGGGATTAAGACTGTGAGCCCCATGAGGGACAACCTGATTATCTTGTAACCTCCCCAGTGTTTAGAACAGTGCTTTGCACATAATAAGAGCTTAATAAATGCCATTATAAAAAAAAAGCACTCTGAACACGGTAAGTGGTCAATAAATACGACTGACCGAATGGATGAGTTACTACAGACAGCAACGCAACATAAAGAGCAGGGAGAAGCAGCAAGGCCTGGGAGTTGGAAGGAGCCTGGTTCTACTCCCGGCTCTGCCCCTTGTCTGCTGTGTGACCTTGGGCAAGTCACTTCACTTCCCCAAGCCTCAGTGACCTCATCTGGAAAAAGGGGATGGAGACTGTGAGCTCCGTGTGGGGGCATGGACCGTTCCCAAACCTGATTAGCTTGTGACCACCCCGGGGGGGTCGGGAAAGCGCCTGGCACATAGTAAGCGCTTAACGAAAGGTGGAGGAGGGGAAAGGGCTGTTTGGAGGGGGATAACGGGGAAGGCCACAGGCCAGGACAGCAGGGGGGTGGGTTATGGGTGGGCGTTGGGTGGGAGAGGGGCTTTGTGCAGGTGCGGGAAAGAAAGTGGGGGGCAGAGGGAGGTGGATAACAGGGAAGGCCACAGGCCAGAAGAGTGGGGGGGAGGGGTGTGTTTGCTGGGGAGAGGGGCTTTGGGCAGGTGTGGGAAAGTGGGAGGCAGATAACGGGGAAGGCCACAGGTCAGGACAGCAAGGTGTGTGGGGGGTGGGTGTTTGCTGGGGAGAGGGGCTTTGTGCAGGTGTGGGAAAGAGGGAGGGAGATAATGGGGAAGGCCACAGGCAGGACAGCAGGGGGGTGGGTGGATGGGTGGGTGTTGGGTGGGAGAGGGGCTTCGTGCAAGTGTGGGAAAGTGGGGGGCAGGAGGAGGTGGATAACAGGGAAGGCCACAGGCCAGAAGAGTAGGGTTGGGGGGGGCGGGGGGTGTTTGCTGGGGAGAGGGGCTTTGGGCAGGTGTGGGAAAGTGGGAGACAGGTAATGGGGAAGGTCACAGGCCAGAACAGCAGGGTATGTGGAGGGTGGGTGTTTGCTGGAGAGAGGGGCTTTGGGCAGGTGTGGGAAAGTGGGAGGGAGATAACGGGGAAGGACAGAGGCCAGGACAGCAGAGTGTGCGGGGGGTGGGTGCTTGCTGGAGAGAGGGGCTTTGGGCAGGTGTGGGAAAGTGGGAAGGAGATAACGGGGAAGGCCACAGGCCAGGACAGCAGGGGGTTGGATGGGAGGGGGCTGTGTGCAGGTGTGGGAAAGTGGGAGGCAGATAACATGGAAAGCCACAGGCCAGGACAGCAGGGGGGTGGATGGGAGAGGGGCTGTGTGCAGGTGTGGGAAAGAGGGAGGCAGATAATGGGGAAGGCCACAGGCCAGGACAGCAGGGGGGTGGGTGGGAGAGGGGCTTCGGTCAGGTGTGGGAAGGTGGGAGGCAGATAACGGGGAAGGCCACAGGCCAGGACAACAGGGGGGTGGATAGGAGAGGGGCTTCGGGCAGGTGTGGGAAAGAAAGTGGGGGGCAGGGGGAGGCGAATAACAGGGAAGGCCACAGGCCAGAAGAGTAGGGTGGGGGGGTGGGGGGGAGAGGGGCTTCGTGCAGGTGTGGGAGAAAAAACGGGGTTCGGGGGGCGTCGTCTGGAAGGAGAAGGGGCTTCCAGGTGGGGAGGATGGCTCGGGGCGTCACCTGTACTGCTTGAAGAGGCGGTCGGACTCCCTGAAGCCGTTGTTGAGCAGCATGTTGATGCCCGCCAGGGCCAGCTCGGCGTCCTCCAGGGCGGCGGGAGGGGAGATGGGCCCCGCCCCGTCCCCCGGCCCGGGCCCGCCCGCCTCGCCGTCCTGGCCGCGCCGGGAAGAGGGCCGTTGGCCCGCGCCGGCCATGGCGGACGGACCCCGGGGACCCCGGGGACCCCAAAAGGACCTTCCCAAGCCCGGGGGCGGCCTGGGCCCCTGGCCCCGTGGCCCCGCCCCACCCACGGGCACCGGCACCGGCACCGGCACGGGCACCGGCACCGGCACGCGCTGCTCGCTCTCGCCCGGCCTCCCCCCCACCCTCTCCCCCTCCCTCAATCTGTCTCTCCTCTTGCTCGCTCTCTCCCCGTCTCCCCCTCCATCTCTCTCTAGCTCTGCCTCCCCCTCAATCTGTCTCCCCCCTCGATCTCTCTCAGTCTCTCCCCATTTCTGCCTCCCCCTCAATATCTCTCTATCCCTGCCTCCTCCTCAATCTGTCTCCCCCCTCGATCTCTCTTTCTGTCTCCCCTCTCGATCTGTCTCCCCCTCAATCTGTCTCTCCTCTCGATCTCTCTCTCAGTCTCTCCCCACCTCTGCCTCCCCCTCAATATCTCTCTATCTCTGCCTCCTCCTCAATCTGTCTCCGCCCTCGATCTCTCTCTCCCTCTATCTCCCCTCTCGATCTCTCTAGATCTGTCTCCCCCTCAATCTGTCTCTCCTCTCGATCTCTCTCTCTCCCTCTGCCTCCCCCTCAATCCGTCACTCCTCTCGATGCCTCTCAGTCTCCCTCCCCCCTCGGCCTCTATCTCTGTCACCCCCTCAATCTCTCTCCTGATCTCTATCTCTGTCTCCCCCTCAATCTCTCTCCTGATCTCTATCTCTGTCTCCCCCTCAGTCTCTCTCTGTCTCTCTCCTGATCTCTATCTCTGTCTCCCCCTCAATCTCTCTCCCCCTCGATCTCTCTCAATCTCTGTCTCCCCCTCGATCTCTCTCTGTCTCCCCCTCAATCTCTCTCCCCCCTCGATCTCTCCCTATCTCTGCCCCCCTAAATCTGTCTCCCCCTCAATCTCTCTCAATCTCTGTCTCCCCTCTCGATCTGTCTCCCCCTCAATCTCGATCTCTGCCCCCCAAATCTGTCTCCCCCCTCAATCTCTCTCTGTCTCTCTCCCCCTCGATCTCTCTCAATCTGTCTCCCCCCTCGATCTCTCTCTCTCTGTCTCCCCCTCAATCTCTCTCCCCCCTCGATCTCTCTCAATCTCTCTCTCCTCCCTCGATCTCTCCCTATCTCTGCCCCCCTAAATCTCTGTCTCCCCCTCAATCTCTGTCTCCCCTCTCGTCTATCTCTGCCCCCCTAAATCTGTCTCCCCCTCAATCTCTCTCAATCTCTGTCTCCCCCTCAATCTCTGTCTCTGCCCCCCAATCTGTCTCCCCCCTCGATCTCTCTCCTCTCTCTGTCTCTCTGTCTCCTCCCTCAGTCTCTCTCCATCTCTGCCCCCCCCAATATCTCCGTCTCCCCCTCAGTCCCTGCCTCCGCTGTGGTCGCGGCCCGACCCAGACGAAGCCCCGCCCCCCCGTCCCGGCGCATGCGCACGGCCCCCGCCGGCTCGCGCTGACGGCGGAGCACGAGGGAGGGAGCCCCCGCTCGCCTGCACCACTCGGGACGCGGGGGTGTGCCGGCGGGGAGGAGAGGACCGGCCCACCCATCCCGCCGGGACCGGGACGGGGATCGATCACACCACGAAACCCACCCTTTCTGCCCTTTAAATCGACCCCCTCAGGGCCGGGATCCCCCCCTCCCCGGCGGCTGGTGGCCGCGTCCACCCTCCCCCCAACCCCCCCGCCATTCCGACAGTTGGTGTCGTCCGCGGGGAGGGGGGATTCCCGACCACGTGACCAGCCGGGAGCTCCCCGGAGACGGGCGTCATTCATTCATGCGCGCAGTCTGTCATTCATTCAATCGTATTTATTGAGCGCTCTGTACTAAGCGCTTGGGAAGTCCAAGTCGGCCACATCTAGAGACGGTCCCTGCCCAACAGCGGGCTCACAGTCTAGAAGGGGGAGACAGACAGCAAAACGTATTAAACAGAATAAAATAAATAGAATAAATATGTACAAGAAAAATAAATAGAGTAATAAATACGTACAAACATATATACATATATGCAGGTGCTGTGGGGAGGGGAAGGAGGTGGGGATGGGGAGAGGGAGAGGAAAAAGGGGGCTCAGTGTGGGAAGGCCTCCTGGAGGAGGTGAGCTCTCAGTAGGGCTTTGAAGGGTGGAAGACTGTCACTGTCGCCGCTTTGTACTTCCCAAGCGCTTAGTCCAGTGCTCTGCGTGCACTAAACACCCAATTAATACGATTATGTTTGTATTTATTACTCTATTTCATTTGTACATATTTATTCTATTTATTTTCTTCTGTTAATATGTTTTGTTTTGTTGTCTGTCTCCCCCTTCTAGACTGTGAGCCCGCTGTTGGGTAGGGACGGTCTCTAGATGTTGCCGACTTGTACTTCCCAAGCGCTTAGTACAGTGCTCTGCGCGCAGTAAGCCCTCAATTAATACGATTATGTTTGTACGTATTTATTACTCTATTTTATTTGTACATATTTATTCTATTTATATGTTTTGTTTTGTTGTCTGTCTCCCCCTTCTAGACTGTGAGCCCGCTGTTGGGTAGGGACTGTCTCTAGATGTTGCCGACTTGTACTTCCCAAGCACTTAGTACAGTGCTCTGCGCGCAGTAAGCCCTCAATTAATACGATTATGTTTGTACATATTTATTACTCTATTTCATTTGTACATATTTATTCTATTTATTTTCTTTTGTTAATATGTTTTGTTTTGTTGTCTGTCTCCCCCTTCTAGACTGTGAGCCCACTGTTAGGTAGGGACCGTCTCTAGATGTTGCCGACTTGTACTTCCCAAGTGCTTAGCCCAGTGCTCTGCGCACTGTAAGTGCTCAATTAATACGATTAAGCGTTCAGTCAATACAATTGAATGCACACACTAAGCGTTCAATCAATACGATTGAATGCGTGCCTGCATTCAATCAATACGATTGAATGAGTGCGTGCACTCAATCAATAGGAGGCCTTCCCAGACTAGGAGGCTTTCCTAGACTGAGCCCCCTCCTCCCCCTCTCCATCCCCCCCCCCCCCCCCCCCCCCCGCCTTACCTCCTTCCCTTCCCCACAGCACCTGTATATATGTATATATGTTTGTAGGGATTCATTACTCTATTTATTTAATTATTTTACTTGTGCATATTCTATTTATTTTATTTGGTTAATATGTTTTGTTTTGTTCTCTGTCTCCCCCTTCTAGACTGTGAGCCCACTGTTGGGTAGGGACTGTCTCTATATTTTGCCAACTTGTACTTTCCAAGCGCTTAGTACAGTGCTCTGCACACAGTAAGTGCTCAATAAATACGATTGAATGAATGAATGAATCAATCAATCCGATTGAATGAGCACCTGCATTCAATCAATCTGATTGAATGAGCACCTGCATTCAATCAATACGATTGCATGAACACCTGCATTCAATCAATCTGATTGAATGAGCGCCTGCATTCAATCAATACACTGAATGAGCACCTGAATTCAATCAATACGATTGAAAGAGTACCTGTATTCAATCAATGGGACCGTCTCTATATGTTGCCAACTTGTACTTCCCAAGCGCTTAGTACAATACGATTGAATGAGTGCCTGCATTCAATCAATGGGACCGTCTCTATATGTTGCCAACTTGCGCTTAGTACAGTGCTCTGCACACAGTAAGCACTCAATAAATGTGATTGATTGATTTTCATTTTAAATGCAGTCAGCATCTGGTCGTGTGGGTCATCTGCAAAGAGGAGCTGGGGCGAAAGGTCAGGTCTGCTGCACTTAGAGGAAACCTTGGGAAAACACCTGGGTACGTTAAAAACCCTTCTACTGAGCCACCAACCAACTATTGCCGCCAATTTATGTGGAAAGATTTCGACCTGGGTAATAATACACAAGTGCCTCGGTGCATAAAATTTTTGCTGAGACACAGATCACTCTCAGTATTCGGGTACAGAGCACCTGGGTCATTTGAGGCCCATTTCCCAGGCTCTTTCCACTGAGCCACGCTGCTTCAACAATAGCATTTATTAAGCGCTTCCTATGTGCAAAGCACTGTTCTAAGCGCTGGATGAAAGCAGTGCCCTGTAAGCAGCTGCTGAGGGGGAATCTCAGAAGGAGCAGAGGATGAAGGCCGAACACAAGAGACTTCATTGTGTTCTGTGCTTCCCCTGGACCCTGTGGAGTAAGGTGGGAACTAATGGTGATAATAATTGAGAAGCAGTAGGGTGTAACAGATAGAGCACCGGCCTGAAAGTCACAAAGTCATGAGTTCATGCACCTCTTTGTGGAGCTAGTTGGGTTGGGGTTGAATGACCTGCAGCTGTGTTTTCTTCTTGTGTTCGGCCTTCATCCTCTGCTCCTTCTGAGAGTCCCCTCGGCAGCTGCTTACAGGGCACTGCTTTCATCCAGCGCTTAGAACAGTGCTTTGCACATAGTAATCGCTTAATAAATGATAATAGTAATAATGACGGCATTTGTTAAGCGCTTACTATGTGCAGAGCACTGTTCTAAGCGCTGGGGGGATATAACGTGATCAGGTTGTCCCACGTGGGGCTCACAGTCAATCCCCATTTTACTGATGAGGTAACTGAGGCTCAGAGAAGTTAAGTGAGTTGCCCAAGGTCACACAGCAGACATGTGGCGGAGCCGGGATTCAAGCCCGTGACCTCTGACTCCAAAGCCCGGGCTCTTTCCACTGAGCCACGCTAATAAATGCCATTGTTGAAGCAGCGTGGCTCTGTATGGTGGTCATGGGTTCGAATCCCGGCTCCGCCAATTGCCAGCTGTGTGACTATCAGCAAGTTACTTCACTTCTCTGGGCCTCAGTTACCTCATCTGTAAAATGGGGATGAAGACTGTGAGCCCCACGTGGTGCAACCTGATCACCTTGTATCCCCCCCAGTGCTTAGAACATTGCTTTGCACATAGTAAGCGCTTAATAAATACCATTATTATTATTATTATTATTATTACTGTAACCTCCCCAGCGCTTAGAACAGTGCTTTGCACATAGTAAGTGCTTAATAAATACCATCATTAATTATTATTATTGTAACCTCCCCAGCACTTAGAACAGTGCTTTGCACATAGTAAGCGCTTAATAAAATGCCATTATTATTATTATTATTATTATTATTTTATGACAGAGCCCTAAACAAGATGCTTACTACATGCAGAGCACGGAATGGGTTTATTATCTCATTGTCATTATTATAGTACTTGTTAAGCACTTACTATGTGCTTAACAAGCACTGTTCTAATCTCTGGGGCAGCTACAAGCTAATTATGTCGGGCACAGTCCCTGTCCCACATGGGACTCGCAATCTAAGGAGGAAGAACAGTTACCCAATCCCCATTTTGCAGATGAGGGAACTGAGGCCTGGAGAAGTGAAGTGATTTGCCCAAGAGCACTGTGCTAAGCACTTGAGAGGCTACACTAGTACTAAAGAATTAGCAGACTCCTTCCCTGCCCAGAGTGAGTTTTGTACCTGTGTCACCTGAAAAGGGGCTCAGAGCTGGCTTCCACTGTAAGGGCACGCAGCCTTGGCTTAGCGGAAAGAGCCCGGGCTTGGGAGTCAGAGGATGTGGGTTCTAATCCTGGCTCTCCCACTTGTCTGCTGCGTGACCTTGAGCGAGTCACTTCACTTCTCTGGGCCTCAGTTACCTCATCTGTAAGATGGGAGTGAAGGTGTGAGCCCCACATGGGACAACCTGATTACCTTGTATTTACCCCAGCATTTAGAACAGTGCTTGACCATAGTAAGCGCTTAACAAATACCATCTTCATTATTATTATTTTTATTATTATTCTCCAACACCTTTCCTAAATGGGCAGTTAGGTTTAGAGAAGCAGTGTGGTCGAGTGGAAAGAGCACAGAGCCTGGAGTCAGAAGGACCTGGGTTCAAATCCCAGCTCTGCCACTTGTCTGCTGTTGAGCGTGGGCAAGTCACTTCACTTCTCTATCTCTCATCTATAAAATCAGAGAGAAAATTGCTCTCCCCCACTTCAAACCGTTATTGAAGGCATGTCTCCTCCAAGAAGCCTTCCCTGATTAAACCCTCCTCTCCTCTCCTCCCACTCCCTCTGCACCTTACTTGCTCCTTCGTTCATCCTCCCTCCCATCCCCACAGCACATATGTATGCATCTGTATAAATCTGTAATTTATTTATCGATTTTAATTTATTTATTTATGTATATTAATGTCTGTCTCCCCCTCTAGACTGTAAGCTCGTTGTGGGCAGGAATGTGTCTGTTGTTGTTATACTGTACTCTCCCAAGCGCTTTGCACACAGTAAGTGCTCAATAAATACGACTGAAGGAATGAATAAAATGGGGATTAAGGCGGTGAGTCCCATGTGGGACAGGGACTGTGCCCAGCGTGATTACTTTGCATCTACCCTGGCGCTTAGTACAGTGCCTGGCACATAGTAAGCACTTCAATACCACGATTATTATTCTGAGCACCTCACCGCCTCAGCAGGGGAGGCAGAAGAGGAAGGGTAGGGGAAGCTAGCTCCGTGATTAATTACTATTTTCAACAGAGCCATGCTTAATTGTCTGTTTCAGGCACGAGAATCTGGTCGGCGGGCTCGGGCCGGCTAATTTTACCGGGCGCTGAGCAGCTTCCCGCTGGGACCCTGAACGCCCAATCTGGGGGCGGTGGAGGAGGATGGAGCCAAGGTCCGCACGAGGCCTCACAGAAATGCAGCTCTGTTGTATTCTTGTCATGGAATGAGCTGCAGCTTTTTTGGCTCTACGCACCAAAACGGGAAGGAGATCGTCCAGAGGACAGACAGGAACCGTGGCAGACCTCGCGCTCAGGGACGCCGGCTCCGTTTCACCTGGAGATCCAGGGAATGCTGGAAAACCGGTGTGGACTAGTGGAAAGAGCCTGGGCCTCGGCGTCGACTCCGTCACTGTCTGCCCAAAGTCCCTTGGGACAAATCACTTGTGCTTCAGGTACCTCCTCTATTGAGCCTGAGTCCCACGTGGGACGTGGACAGAGTCAATCATATTTACTGAGTGCCTCCTGTGTGCTGAGCGCTACGAAGCACTTGGGAGGGTACAATATAACAATAAACACACATTCCTCTAGACTGTGAACTCACTGTGGGCAGGAACATGTCTGGTTGTTGTTATCTTGTACTCTCCCAAACGCTTAGTACAGTGCTTTGCACACAGTGAGCGCTCAATAAATACAACTGAATTGAATTTCCTGCCCACAATGAGCTAACAGTCTAGAGACCAACCTGATTAGCTTGTATCTATCCCAGACCTTAATACAATGCCTGGCATTCATTCATTCATTCAATCGTATTTATTGAGCGCTTACTGTGTGCAGAGCACTGTACTAAGCGCTTGGGAAGTACAAGTTGGCAACATATAGAGACGGTCCCTACCCAACGGCGGGCTCACAGTAAGTGCTTAACGAATACCACAAAAAACCCCCCACCAAAACCAAAACGCTGTTCTGGGGAGACTCTCAAAGAGGGGTGTCTAAGTAGCAATCTGGGGGCAGTCAGCTTTGCCAAGAGTTTTCTTTTTGCTTTCCAAGGTGACAGTGATCATAGTAGTAGTAGTAGTAGTTGCATTTAATGAGTGATTTACTAAGCACTTGTGAAGTAAAGAATAACAAAGTGACACACTCCCCGCCCACAAGGCACTTCCAATCCACCGGCAGAACATAAAAATATTTCTACTATCAATCAATCGTATTTATTGAGCGCTTACTGTGTGCACAGCACTGTACTAAGCGCTTGGGAAGTACAAGTTGGCAACATATAGAGACGGTCCCTACCCAACAGTGGGCTCACAGTCTAGAAGGGGGAGACAGAGAACAAAACAAAACATGAAGCCGAGGGTGAGGAGTTTCTGCCTACTAGAATCAGCAAAATAAAACATTGGGCATTTATAATAATAATATCAATAATAATAATGATGGTATTTGTTAAGCACTTACTATGTGCAAAGCACTGTTCTAAGTGCTGGGGAGGCCCCTCCTCTAGGAGGCCTTCCCAGACTGAGCCCCTTCCTTCCTCTCCCCCTTGCCCCCCCTCCATCCCCCCATCTTACCTCCTTCCCTTCCCCACAGCACCTGTATATATGTATATATGTTTGTACATATTTATTACTCTATTTATTTATTTATTTATTTTACTTGTACCTATCTATTCTATTTATTTTATTTTGTTAGTATGCTTGGTTTTGTTCTCTGTCTCCCCCTTTTAGACTGTGAGCCCACTGTTGGGTAGGGACTGTCTCTATATGTTGCCAACTTGTACTTCCCAAGCGCTTAGTACAGTGCTCTGCACACAGTAAGTGCTCAATAAATACGATTGATGATGATTTATCTATACAAGAGTGCTAGAAAGGGTGTAAATTAGTTGATAAAGCACAGAGCCCCCCGTGGGACAACCTGATCACCTCGTAACCTCCCTAGCGCTTAGAACAGTGCTTTGCACGTAGTAAGGAGTCAGAGGACCTGGGTTCCAATCCCAGCTCCACCGCTTACCCGCTTCGTGACTTTGGGCAAGCCACTTAGCTCCTCTGTGCCTCAGTTTCCTCGACTGTACAAAACGTTCTCCCTCCTACTTAGGCTGTGAACCCCAGGAAGGGCAAGCACTGTGCCCAACCTGCTTAACTTGTACCTACCCCGGTGCTTAGAACAGTGCTTGACACTGCACTTAACAAGGACTACAAAATAAAAAAAAAACAAGTGCTTGAATTGGCTGACAGGGAACTGTGGCTTGAGGGTGTCAATTCAGGAAAGTTTGTTGAAAGAGGCAGGATTTTTGCCCTCTCCTATGGGTCGGAGGCGACTCCACAGACACATCTCTCCCAGATCCCCCCACCTCCACCTGCAATCGTTCTGGTGACGTATCCGTGGAGTTTTCTCGGTGAAAATATAAAAGTGGTTTACCTTCTTCCACGCAGTAGTAAGCTTGAGTCTCCGCCCTCGACTCTCTCCGGTGCCGCTTTTGACTCGTGTAGCCGATGGCCTTCCACTCGCTAGCCACTGCCCAAGCTAGGAATGGAATGGGGAGGCCTCCGCTTGACTCTCCCTCCCGTAGCCGAGACTGGTAGAGTACTGGACACTCTCCAGGTGCGATCCTGAGAGGGGCTGGCACTTATGTCCATACCTGTAATTTATTTCTATTAATGTCCGTCTCCCTCTCTAGACCGCAAGCTCGTTGTGGGCAGGGAACGTGTCTGTTATATTGTAATCTGCCAAGTGCTTAGTACAGTGCTCTGCCCACGGGAAGTGTTCAACATAGAGAAGCAGCGTGGCTCAGTGGAAAGAGCCCGGGCTTTGGAGTCAGAGGTCATTTGTTCAAATAATAATAATAATGATAATAATAATGGCATTTATTAAGCTCTTACTATGTGCAAAACACTGTTCTAAGCGCTGGGGAGGTAACAAGGTAATATCCCGGCTCCACCACTTAATAATAATAATAATGATAGCATTTATTAAGCGCTTATGTGCGCAAAGCACTGTTCCAAGTGCTGGGGAGGTTACAATAATAATGATAATAATGGTGGCATTTATTAAGCACTTACTATGTGCAAAACACTGTTCTAAGCGCTGGGGAGGTTACAAGGTGATCAGGTTGTCCCACGGGGAGGCTCACAGTCTTCACCCCCATTTTCCAGATGAGGGAACTGAGGCCCAGAGAAGTGAAGTGACTGGCCCAAAGTCACACAGCTGGCAATTGGCAGAGCCAGGATTTGAACCCATGACCTCTGACTCCAAAGCCACTGAGCCACGCTGCTTCAGTCACTTCACTTCTCTGAGCCTCAGTGACCTCATCTGTAAAATGGGGATGATGGCTGTGAGCCCCCCCGTGGGACAACCTGATCACCTTGTAACCTCCCTAGTGCTTAGAACGGTGCTTTGCACATAGTAAGCGCTTAATAAATGCTATCATTATTATTATTAACATATACAATTGATTGACCCAGCAGAAACGAACGGGAGAGGTTTGAACAACAGAAAAGAATGGAGCGCACTGAGGCCGGAGCCTTCTGGGTCAGGATCACCTGAGAGTGGGCTTCTGGCCCACGGTGGGGAGGACGGACCTTTCGTGCCCTTCCTGTTCACGATCAGCTGCGTGTTTTGGGGGGTTCACAACCACGAGGTGATGGTGTGCCTCTTCTGCTCAATTTTGGGTTTTTAGGGTGCTTGCTGTGGATTCATTAATTAAACCGTATTTATTGAGTGCTTACTGTGTGCAGAGCACTGAACTAAGCGCTTGGGAGGTACAAGTTGGCAACACATAGAGACGGTCCCTATCCAACAGCGGGCTCACAGTCTAGATCGTTGTGAAGTCCCAGGTGGCCACCACCTTTAGTAGGGGTGACACTGCTACCACTTTATTGCAAAGGACAGTGGCCCTAACCCCTCTGGCCTTGATCCCCGAGGCGATGGCCCACCTTGCCTACTGCCTGAAGCCATCTCCTATTTATTTATTTTGTTAATATGCTTGGTTTTGTTCTCTGTCTCCCCCTTCTAGACTGTGAGCCCACTGTTGGGTAGGGACTGTCTCTATATGTTGCCAACTTGTACTTCCCAAGCGCTTAGTAGAGTGCTCTGCACACAGTAAGTGCTCAATAAATACGATTGATTGATTGATTGATCGATCTCCAGGAATTGGTAGTCCCAAGAGAACAGAGGCCGCCCAGCTAGCTCATCAACAGCTGACCCAGCTTTCATGCTGGGTTGCTAGTGTTTTGGTTTTTTTTTGGGGGGGGGGGGCGGTCTCAAGCAGCAGGGCTGAGTGACAAGAGCCCGGGCTTGGGAGTCAGAGGTCATGGGTTCGAATCCCGGATCCACCACTTGTCAGCTGGGTGACTCTGGGTGGGTCACTTCACTTCTCTGGGCCTCAGTTCCCCCATCTGTCAAATGAGGATGAAGACTGTGAGCCCCCAAGTGGGACAGCCTGGTCGCCTTGTACCTCCCCCAGCACTTGGAACAGTGCTTAGCACAGAGTAAGCGCTTAACAGATACCATTATTATTATTATTGTCATTACAGTAACAATAGAGAAGCAGCGTCGCTCAGTGGAAAGAGCCCGGGCTTGGGAGTCAGAGGTCGTAGGCCCATGATCTTTCCAGAGCACTATATCAGGCTGTGAGCAGAATACTATATAGCGGTCCTTGAATTTATAGAGCTTATTTTTCCAAAGTGCTTTCACACTTTTACCTACCCTACATCACTTTTGGAGGCGGGGCGGGGTGGTGCAACAGGGAGAGGCAAGAATTACTGTCTCCACTTTACAGATGGGGAACTGAGACTCAGAGATGTTCAATAATTCATCCAAGGTCACATGCAGGCCAGAACCCAAGAATTTCCTGCCTAAGCAGCCTGAGCCCGTGAAGAATGAAGAGTTCAATGGTCCCATCCTTTTTTTAAAAAAAAAAGGTGCTTGTAAAGCACTATGTACCAGGAACTGAACTAAGCACTGGAATAGGCACCAAAAAATTAGGTCAGACACAGTCCTCGTCCCACATAATAATAATAATAATGATGGCATTTGTTTAGTGCTTACTATGTGCAAAGCACTAAAGCAGGAGGAAGTAGGATTCAATCCCCATTTTACAGCTGAGGTAACCGAGGCCCAGAGAAGTTAAGCGTCTTGCCCAAGGACACAGAGCAGACACGAGGAGGAGCCAGGGTTAAGACCCAGGACCTCTGAGTCCGGTGCCATGCTGCTTTCCATCTTGCTGGAGCTGGGACTTTGCGATGGAAGGAGGCTCCATCCAACGCTGCACATATGAATTATGTTGCCAACTTGTACTTCCCAAGCGCTTAGTACAGTGCTCTGCACACAGTAAGCGCTCAATAAATACGATTGATGATGATGATGATATGAAGGGACGACCCCCCATTTGGTGATTTAGCAGTACCAAGATGCGCAGGGGAAACGTCGCCAACTCCCTGGCTCTGACTGGTTCTTGGTGGGATGGAGAGTTTTACTCAAACATGAGTTAAGCGGGGAGAGCAGGGCCCAGTATGAATTAAAGCAATTGTTTCCGGCTTCCCAGTTCCACGTCTCCGTTCAGCAGTTGGGTAGCAGCGAAGCAGCATGGCATAGTGACCTGAGAGTTAGAAGGACCTGGGTTCTAATCCCGACTCCGTCACTTGTCTGCTGTGTGACCCCGGGCCAGTCACTTTGCTTCTCTGGGCCCCGGTTATCTCAACTGTAAAATGACTGTGAGCCCCACTTGGGGCGGGGACTATGTCCAACCAAATGATCTTATATCCGATCCAGAGCTTAGTACAGTGCCTAGCACATAGTAAGTACTTAACAAATTCCACAATTATTAACATTATTATCCTGTTGTCATCTACAATTATTATTATTATTATCCTGTTGTCACCAAAAGCCAGGTGGACAAAGGAAGCGTTTTAAGGGCACGGTAAAACAAAGCCTCAGTCACTGCTGCATCTGGGCTAAAAATTGGGAGTCAGTTGCTGAAAAAAGATCAGCAGGATGCACTGCCATCAGGGAGGGGACACGCTCCCTTAGAGCCAAAGGGACAACAGAGCCAGGTGCTGCAAACATGAAACACAACAACGCAACTAGGCACAACCTTTTTGTCTGCACAATGAGGCTGGGGCTGTGGGCCCCAAATTGGCCTTTTCAACGAGACACACACTCACTGGGGAGGGGAGGGGGGGAAATTCATCATCAGCGGTGTCTTCTTTGAATGTGAAGGACAAAGGCAACTAGTCCAAAGAGTGGAATTGGATCTTTTATGCACGTGGGCCCTCCAGACGGTAGCCCCAACACCAAAGCCGTGCGTGAAGAGGTGCTTCTGGCACTGTATTCTTTGTCACCGGTAAGAAATAACATTTTGGCACGTGGCGCTTGGCGCGTCGGCCCCAAGATACAGGATTTTTATAGGCCAATTCCCCCCGGGAATCACAGCGGCGGCCAAACGGGAGGGCCAGCCGGCCACGTTTTAATCATTTCCTCCTAACATCTCTGGGGAGCGGTGGTGACGGACCAAGGGGCCCGGGTGATTACTAGCTCACCCCACTCTGGGGCCGGCGGGGTCAGTGAGCGGGGCAGCCCATCAGACTGACTTCCCCTCGGATCCGTGAGGCGGCGGGGACGGAGGCCGGGGCCCCGTTGACGGCGATGTCCCTCAGGCAGCCGAGGTACTGGTCTGACACAGAAAGCGACGGTGGGTTCAAGTGAACTGAGAGAGAGAGAGACACAGCGACACACTCAGTCCACAGCCTGGGAGTGAAAGCAGGGTAAAAAACCACAAACTTTGTGGGGAAAAGGTCCCTTGAGACTCTGGTGGAAAGGCCAGCTGAGCAGTGCTTCCCAGAAGCCTGGAACCCACCCTCTAAAATGAGCCACCCGAGTGAGTAGCCAACCCTTCTGACCTAGGTGGGCTGCAGAAAAGGAGACTGGACTCCTGTATATGTGTATATACGTTTGTACGTATTTATTACTCTATTATTTTATTGGTACATATTTATTCTATTTATTTTATTTTGTTATGTTTGGTTTTGTTCTCTGTCTCCCCCTTCTAGACTGTGAGCCCACTGTTGGGTAGGGACCGTCTATATATGTTGTCAACTCGTACTTCCCAAGCGCTTAGTATAGTGCTCTGCACACAGTAAGCGCTCAATAAATACGATTGAATGAATGAATATGTTTGTACGCATTTATTAGTCTATTTATTTATTGTATTTGTACATATTTATTCTATTTATTTCATTTTGTTAATATGTTTGGTTTTGTTCTCTGTCTCCCCCTTCTAGACTGTGAGCCCACTGTGGGGTAGGGACCGTCTCTATATGTTGCCAACTTGTACTTCCCAAGCGCTTAGTACAGTGCTCTGCACACAGTAAGCACTCAGTAAATACGATTGAATGAATGAATGAATGTTTGTACGTATTTATTACTCTATTTCATTTGTACATATTTATTCTATTTATTTTATTTTATTAATATGTTTGGTTTTGTTCTCTGTTTCCCCCTTCTAGATTGTGAGCCCACTGTTGGGTAGGGACCATCTCTATATGTTGCCAACCTGTACTTCCCAAGTGCTTAGTACAGTGCTCTGCACACAGTAAGCGCTCAATAAATACGAATGAATGAATGAATGAATATGCTTGTATGTATTTATTACTCTATGTATTTATTTATTGTATTTATACATATTTATTCTATTTATTTTATTTTGTTAATATGTTTGGTTTTGTTCTCTGTCTCCCCCTTCTAGACTGTGAGCCCACTGTTGGGTAGGGACCGTCTTTATATTTTGCCAACTTGTACTTCCCAAGCGCTTAGTACAGTAACGCACACAGTAAGCGCTCAATAAATACGATTGAATGAATGAATGAATATGTTTGTACGTATTTATTACTCTATGTATTTATTGTATTTGTACATATTTATTCTATTTATTTTATTTTGTTAATATGTTTGGTTTTGTTCTCTGTCTCCTCCTTCTAGACTGCGAGCCCCACGTGGGACAGGAACTGTGCCCAAACCTATTTGCTTCTTAATACAGTGCCTGGAACTTAACAATTGCCATTATTATTATTATTATTATTATTATTATTATTATTATTATTATTATCATTATTATTATTACCTGGGATGCCTCCAAGGTAGAGGAGCTGGCCCGGGCCGGAGGGAAGGGAGGCCCAAGGGACGGTGACCTTGTTGCTGTGGGCATCCAGCTGCAGATGCAGCACGCTCTGCTCCAGAGTGACTGAGAGAGAGAAGCGAGTCAGACTATCTGCTGGCCGCCCCCATCCTCTCACTGTTGCTTGGCTCCCCCTTCCCAGGGACTGATCCGGGGAACAGGAAGGCAGTGCCCATCCCGGTCGCTGAGGCAACTGCGGGGATGGATTTTGGGGCAAGTCCAGAACTTCCTCATGAGGTCAACCCAAGCAGCACCAGCCTGCGGGACCACCAAAGTCAGCGGAGGCATCACGGGGATAATTCCTCCCACTCCCTGACTTTAGACTGTCAGTCAGTCAGTCAATTGTACTTACTGAGTGCTTACTTTGTGCAGAGTACTCTACTCTGTACTATTAGTTGGGAGAGTACAATGTAACAGACACACTCCCTGCCCATAACGAGCTTACAGTCGAGAGGGGGAGGCAGGCATTAAAATAAAGGAATAAATAAAGTGCTGTGGGGCTGGGAGGGGGAGGGATGAATAAAGGGAGCAAGTCAGGGCGATGCGGTATGGAGTGGGAGAGGAGGAAAGGAGGGCATAGGACGGCCTCTTGGAGGAGATGTGACTTCAGTGAGGCTTTTAAGTGGGGGGAGAGTAACTGTCTGTCAGATATGAGGAGGGAGGGTGTTCCACGGCAGAGGCGGGATGCGGGCGAGAGGTTGGTGGTGAAATAGACGAGATGGAGGTACGGTAAGAAGCAAAGCGTGCAGGCTGCTTGAGGGAAGGGACCATGGCTACCAATTCATTTGTATTGTACTCTCCCAAGCACTTGGTACAGTGCTCTGCACACAGTAAGAGCTCCATCGATGCTACTGATCGAATGATTCCCAGCCCCTGCCTTCTCTCACTGGGGCCTGCTTTAGATGCGACCACTGCCCAGGATGGGGATCGGGAAGGGGAAAAGGGTGGGGGGTGTTGGCAGAAGGTCCTTCCCTCCCACCTCTGGCCAAGAGAGCTCCCTGGGCCCAAGCGTCCTGTCTGAGGAACAGATATTGAACGTAGGCGTCTCCACCATGCTGACAGCCCCCAGGAATTAACGCTGGATATATCTTCAAAGCTGGGGGTGTATTTGGCCCCATTGTTCAGCTCCCGATAGGGATGTTTCTTTTCCCTCAGGATCATCCAACCCGCCGCCGGCACCGCCCATCCTCTCCCCGGGAGCCCAGCCCGCACATCCGGTACCTGCCACTGAGTGCCAGCGCCCGTCACACAGGGCCTGCTTGGGGCTGACCGACGTGGAGAACTCTTCCGAACCGTTGCCTGCAGTCACGATGACCTGAAACACAGATTCTTTCCTCAGCCGCCAAGAAATGTCCGTTTCCCGGGGGTGGGAAAGGAGGAGGAAGAGACCGTCCCACTCTCGGCCCGCAGTGTGGCCAGTGAGCCTGGACTCAGATGGTCCAGCTCCAGACTCGCCGGCCCATCCTCCCCCTCTCGGCTCTCCCTGTGCCTCTGTCATTCTCCTCTCAAAACGGACACCCCGGTCCCTCTCCCTCAGGGGAGGCCGGGAGATTAGTTGGGCAGGAGTTGGTTGTTGCCAACTTGTACTTCCCAAGCACTTAGTACAGTGCTCTGCACACAGTAAGCACTCAGTAAATACGACTGAATGAAACAAATGAAAAGGAGATAATGGGCTGGGTCCTGGCCTGTGGTTTTGAAGGGCAGCCTTTCTGCGGATCACTTCCTGTCTCCTGAGCCCCGGTCCCTTATCCAGGTGGTCCCTGGAATGGATGAAAAGCAGCGTGGCTCAGTGGAAAGAGCCCGGGCTTTGGAGTCAGAGGTCATGGGTTCAAATCCCGACTCTGCCACATGTCTGCTGGGTGACCTTGGGCAAGTCACTTAACTTCTCCGAGCCTCAGTTACCTCATCCGTAAAATGGGGATTAAGACTGTGAGCCCCACGCGGGACAATTTGATCACCATGTATCCCCCCCAGCGCTTAGAACAGTGCTCTGCACATAGTAAGCGCCTAACAAATGCCATCAAAAAAAAAACAAAAACAAAAACTTCCGGATCAGGATCCCTCTAGACTGTGAACTCACAACCGTATATTGTTGTGTTGTGCTCCAAGAGCTTAGTACAGTGCTCTGCACACAGTAAGCGCTCCATAAATACTATTGCATGAAGGCATGAAAACCGCAGAATTCATTCATTCAATCGTATTTATTGAGCGCTTACTGTGTGCACAGCACTGTACTAAATGCTTGGGAAGTACAAGTTGGAAACCTATAGAGACAGTCCCTACCCAACAGTGAGCTCACAGTCTAGAAGATTAATGAGGGACATAGGAAGGGAGGCCACATGTTGACTTTCTTATCATTTGCCTATCATCTGCACGCACCTTAAATAGGCAGGCAGTTTTCAAGTTACAACTAATATGAACACATCTTTGCGAGTGGCCATGCCTCTCTCCTTCCTCGGCCCCAGAACCGCAGGGGCTCAGGGGGGATAGGCAGAGGCAGGTGGCATGGACCAGACCACATCTCAAACCTCATGACTTGGCTCCAGACCCTTGGGAGACGGTGCCACAACCAGGGCCACAGGGTATTTTGGTGGGTTTTTGAAATGTTGCTGGGGTCGGAAGGCCACGCCCTGCCTTTGACCTGCCTCAGCCGGGCCAGGATGCCCTAGGAGGTCCGCTTGGAAGTGGGCCTTCAGTGAGGGGAACAGGGTAGGGTGTTTGCCCAATTCCACTGGGTGAGTGCCACTTGGCAAGGGAGCAGGAATGACCCCCGGCCCACGTCCTCCCCCTGGCCTGGCATGCCCTCCCTCCGCACATCCGCCAAACTAGCTCTCTTCCTCCCTTCAAAGCCCTACTGAGAGCTCACCTCCTCCAAGGGGCCTTCCCAGACTGAGCCCCCTTTTTCCTCTCCTCATCCCCATCCCCCTTGCCCTACCTCCTTCCCCTCCCCACAGCACCTGTATATATTTGTACAGATTTATTACTCCTCTATTTATTTTACTTGTACATAGTTACTATCCCCACAGCACCTGTATATATATTTGTACAGACTTATTACTCTATTTCACTTGTACATATTTACTATTCTATTTATTTTGTTAATGATGTGCATACAGCTTTAATTCCATTTGTTTGGACGATTTTGACCCCTGCCTCCATGTTTTGTTTTGTCGTCTGTCTCCCCCTTCTAGACTGTGAGCCCGTTGTCGGGTACGGACCTTCTCTATATGTGGCCGACTTGTACTTCCCAAGCACTTAGTACAGTGCTCTGCACACAGTAAGTGCTCAATAAATACAATTGAATGAATGAATGAGTGTGGGGTGGGGGCTCAATAGGAACAGTCTGAAGGGAAATATCAGCAGATCTGTACTTGTTTCCTCTCATCTGTAAAATGGGGATATCTGTTCTACTTCCCTCTTAGACTTCTGAGCCCCATGGTGGGACAGAGACTGTTTCTGATCTGACTGGACTGTATCTGTCCTGGTGTTTAGCATAGTGCCTGCAACTTAGTAAACGCTTAACAATAGTGAAGCAGTGTGGCTTAGTGGAAAGAGCACAGGCCCAGGAGTCAGAGGACGTGGGTTCTAATTCCAGCCCCACCACTTGTTTGCTGTGTGACTTTGGGTGAGCCGCTTCACTTCTCTGTGCTTCAGTTACCTCACCTAGAAAATGGGGATTAAGGCTGTGAGCCCCAGTTGGGACAACCTGATCTACCCCAGTGCTTAGAACAGTGCTTGGCACATAGTAGCTGCTTAAAAGATACCATCAGAACAGTGCTCGGTACATAGTAAGCACTTAACAGCTTACTGTTAAGCTGTTAAGCAACAGGGGAAGCAGCGTGGCTCAGTGGAAAGAGCCCGGCCTTTGGAGTCAGAGGTCAGGGGTTCAAATCCTGGCTCTGCCGCTTGTCAGCTGTGTGACTCTGGGCAAGTCACTTAACTACTCTGGGCCTCAGTTACCTCATCTGTAAAATGGGGATTAAGACTGTGAGCCCCTCGTGGGACAACCTGATCTCCTTATAACCTCCCCAGCACTTAAAACGGTGCTTTGCATATAGTAAGCGCTTAATAAATGTCATTATTATTATTATTTTAACAGATACCATCATTATTATTAGCAGTAGTAGTAGTAATAACAATGATCACTATTTTTATCATTATTATTATTGATGAGTGTTCTTGTCACCTCCCTTGCCCGGGGAACTATGGTCAGCTGGAGAAGACATCAGAAGAGCATTGCCAAGACCCCTGGGCAATGGAAAGAGCCTGGGCTTTGGAGTCAGAAGTCATGGGTTCAAATCCTGGCTCTGCCAATTGTCAGCTGTGTGACCTTGGGCAAGTCACTTAACTTCTCTGGGCCTCAGTTACCTCCTCTGTAAAATGGGGATTAAGACTGTGAGCCCCCCGAGGGACAACCTGATCACCTTGTAACCTCCCCAGTGCTTAGAACAGGGCTTTGCACATAGTAAGTGCTTAATAAATGCCATTGTTATTATTATTATTTTATCCGATACCATCACTATTATTAGTAGTAGTAGTAATAACAATGACCACTATTTTTATCATTATTATTATTGATGAGTGTTCCTGTCACCTCCCTTGCCCGGGGAACTATGGTCAGCTGGAGAAGACATCAGAAGAGCATTGCCAAGACCGCTGGGCAATGGAAAGAGGCTGGGCTTTGGAGTCAGAAGTCATGGGTTCAAATCCTGGCTCTGCCAATTGTCAGCTGTGTGACCTTGGGCAAATCACTTAACTTCTCTGGGCCTCAGTTATCTCATCCGTAAAATGGGGATTAAGACTGTGAGCCCCCCGTGGGACAACCTGATCTCCTTGTAACCTCCCCAGTGCTTAGAACGGTGCTTTGCACATAGCAAGCACTTAATAAATGCCATTATTATTATTATTATTTTAACAAATACCATCATTATTATTAGTAGTAGTAGTAATACCAATGACCACTATTTTTATCATTATTATTATTGATGAGTGTTCCTGTCACCTCCCTTGCCCGGGGAACTATGGTCAGCTGGAGAAGACATCAGAAGAGCGTTGCCAAGACCCCTGGGCTCATCTTTGGGTGCCCCGGCCAACTGAAGGGAATGGCCTGTTTCCCAGGATCGCCGGAGGGAAAAGGGGCCGGAAGGGAAGGTGGAAATGGAACTCAAGCCTGGCATGCAGACTCGTACTTCCCAGTGCTCTGCACACAGTAAGCGCTCACTAAATACGACTGACTGACTAAATGAATGCAAGCACCAGGGTGCCGTGGTGCACTGTGTCCGCTCACCTCTCCGTCGCGCAGGTACAGGCTGAGGCGCCAGCCGGCCTGGCTCCCAGTGTGTAACAGGACTCCATGGAGGCTTCTGGGGCGCATGCTCAACTCCACCTGGAAGGCCTTCCCGCCTGGAATGGAGGGGGGGTCTGGAGAGAAAAAGAAGTCAACTCTCAGGGCTCACGCCCCAGGTCTTGGCCCCGAGGTCCGGGGGCGGGAGGTGAGGGCTTACCGAGGGCAAGGTGGCCGGCTCCTGGAGAGAAGTAGATCCCGGGCTCCAGCGGGCCCTCCAGGCAGGGGCTGACGCCAGAGTTCTGCGCCGGGGCCACCACGGGCCTCCCGTCCACTTGGAAGTTCCTCAGGCAGCCCACGAAGCTGTGCCGGGGAAGGTGCTGCAAAACGTACACACGAAGCCTGGGTTCTCCATGGGGAAGAAGGCACGTGGGGATTCAGGAGGCCCAGCACCGTGATGGGTGGGTCGGCAGGAGCCGGACACCACACTCCAGCTCCCGTCCTCGCCCCGGCCCCACTCTAGCTAATTTTTTCAGACGGTGGGGCTGATCCCGGTGGGGCTGATCCTGCCCCGATCTAACAGGGCCGCAGAGGACCTCTTGGTCCCCACGAAGAACACCAAGGACAGTTGTGCTGGGCTATTGGGAGGGAGAGCAGAACATTGAGAAAGAGTCTATAGAGAAGCAGCGTGGCTCAGTGGAAAGAGCCCGGGCTTTGGAGTCGGAGGTCATGGGTTCAAATCCCAGCTCTGCCACTTGTCAGCTGTGTGACTTTGGGCAAGTCACTTCACTTCTCTGGGCCTCAGTTACCTCATCTGTAAAATGGGGATGAAGACTGTGAGCCCCCCATGGGACAACCTGATCACCTTGTGACCTCCCCAGCGCTTAGAACAGTGCTTTGCACATAGTAAGCGCTTAATAAATGCCATCACCATCATCATCAAGTGATGGAGATGGGATTTGAACCCATGACCTCTGACTCCCAAGCCCGGGCTCTTTCCACTGAGCCACGCTGCGTCTCCTACTCCAGTGCTTAGAACAGTGCTTGGCACATAGTAAGCGCTTAACAGGTACCGTTCCTAAGCCGGGGAAGGGGCAGCCAGCGGTCACCATGGGGGCCTGGAACCCCTGCCCCAACTGCCCTGGCCAGGACCACCTTCAGAGGAAGAGGGAGGCCTCCTTGCCCTTCCGGCTTTGAGCATCCCTCTTCGAAACCAAATACTAATTGGGACATTTGCTAAGCTCTTACTATGTGCCAGGCACTGTACTAAGTGCTGGAAAAATGCCCAGTAATAATAATAATGGTGTTTGTTAAGCTTTTACTATGCGCAAAGCACTGTTCTAAGCGTTGGGGGTGGATACAAGGTGATCAGGTTGAGCCACGCAGGGCTCATGGTCAAAGACCAAGGCTTTGAAACCTGCTGAGGAAGATGCCGCTCACCCCATTGCTCTCAGGGTGACAGTAGGGAGGGGTGAGGTGTCCCCTTCTGAGAGCTCACCTCCTCCAGCAGGCCTTCCCAGACTGAGCACCCTTTTTCCTCTCCTCCTCCCCATCCCCCCCCGCCCTACCTCCTTCCCCTCCCCACAGCACCTGCATATATGTTTGTACAGATTTATTACTCTATTTACTTGTACATGTTTACTATTCCATTTATTTTGTTGATGATGTGCACCTAGCTTTATTTCTATTTATTCTGATGACTTGACACCTGTCCACATGTTTTGTTTCATTGTCTGTCCTCCCCTTCTAGACTCTGAGCCCGTTGTTGGGTAGGGACCGTCTCTATATGTCGCCAACTTGTACTTCCCAAGCGCTTAGTACAGTGCTCTGCCACAGTAAGCGCTCAATAAATACGATTGAATGAATGAATGAATGACGGCGGCCCTCACCTTCATTTTCAGCAGAGGAGGGGACCCCAGGTAGAAGGAGGTATGGGGGCCCAAGGTGGAATTTCCAGCCAAACGCCCTTCCCGGGCGCTCAGACCGTCGATGACAAGATGCCCCTTATTTCCATCGTGCCCGAATGCCACCTGGGAGACAAGAGATACTGTTCTAATTAGTGCCCGGTTACACCCGTGCCAACAGTCCTAACAGGGAAGCCGCTGCAGCGACCATTTGGATAGCACCCGCTCCCGCTGCCCAACCACGGCCCAGTGTCCTGAGGCCAACACGTGTCCGTAACCCCATGGGGGGAGAGAGGGGTTCAGCAGGAAAAGAGAGCAGGGCTGCCCGGTTCTGGCCCAAACCTTGGGCACCAGTCTTGCTCTCGCGGGGAAGCGGGGAACGTGCCAGCTTGATGCTGCGGAGGAACCGGCTGCCCTACCATGTGCCACTGGCCATCACTGAATCGGTCTCTGCTCTTCAGCTGGAAGGGTCTCTTGCCCGTCTTCAGGAAAAGGACCAGGCGCCCCTTGGAAAGGTACAGGGCCTCAGAGGATCTCTTGGTCCCCATGAAGAACACCAACCCATCCAGGGAGGTCGTCCGCAACTCCAGTGCAAACTGGGATCTGGAAGGGCCAAAGGCGAGGCAGAGCAGAGAGTGTAAACATAGGCCTCGGTGCTGTTCCATACCTTGGAACCCTCAGAGCATCGCGCTTTGGCTGTCACTCTTCTCCCCATCCCACTCTAGCTGTCAATCTCCCCACCCCACTCAGATTGTCATTCACTTCCCCCCCCGGCTCTGGTTGTCACTCATTTCTGTGCATCAGGCAGAAACTCCTCACCCTGGGCTTCAAGGCTGTCCATCCTCTCGCCCCCTCCTACTTCACCTCCCTTCTCTCCTTCTCCAGCCCAGCCCGCACCCTCCGCTACTCTGCCGCTAAACTCCTCACTGTGCCTTGTTCTTGCCTGTCCCACCGTCGACCCCCGGCCCACGTCATCCCCCTGGCCTGGAATGCCCTCCCTCCGCACATCCGCCAAGCTAGCTCTCTTCCTCCCTTCAAGGCCCTACTGAGAGCTCACCTCTCCAGGAAGCCTTCCCAGACTGAGCCCCCTCCTTCCTCTCCCCCTCGCCCCCCACTTCATCCCCTCATCTTACCTCCTTCCCTTCCTCACTGCACCTGTATATATGTATATATGTTTGTACATATTTATTACTTTATTTATTTTACTTATACATATTTATTCTATTGATTTTATTTTGTTAATATGTTTTGTTCCGTTCTCTGTCTCCCCCTTCTAGACTGTGAGCCCACTGTTGGGTAGGGAACGTCTCTATATGTTGCCAACTTGTACTTCCCAAGCGCTAAGTACAGTGCTCTGAACAGAGTAAGCGCTCAATAAATGCGATTGATTGATTGATTGATTAATCCACTCTCCTCTCGTTGTCACTCACCCCTCCACCCTGTCTGGCTGTCACTCATCTCCCAACAACTATTCCCTGCCTCCGCATCTCCACTGAGTCACCTAATCACTTGAGTCGTCCTCCTCTATGCAAGTAGATACTCACTCCACCACCTCCTCACACAGCCCTTATGTATAATAATAATAATGTTGGTATTTGTTAAGTGCTTACTATGTGCCAAGCACTGTTCTAAGCGCTGGGATAGATACAAGGTAATTAGGTTGTCCCACTTGGGCATCACAGTCACCTTTTACAGATGAGGTAACAGGCACAGAGAACAGTGCTTTGCACGTAGTAAGCGCTTAATAAATGCCATCATTATCATTATTATTATTATTATTAAGTGACTTACCCAAAGTCACACAGCTGACAAGTGGCGGAGGCGGGATTAGAACCCACATCCTCTGACTCCCAAGCCCATGCTTTTTCCACTAAGCCACGCTGCTTCCTTATACTCGCCTGTCACCAAATCCTGCCGTTCTACCTTGGCAACATATCTAGAATCCATCCTTTCCTTGCCATCTTGATTACCGCATCTGCCTCCTCACCCAACTCCCTGCATCCTGCCTTTCCTACTCCAGTTCTTACTTCATTGTTGGCAACTTGTACTTCCCAAACGCTTAGTACAGTGCTCTGCACACAGTAAGCGCTCAGTAAATACGACTGAATGAACGAATGAATCCTGCTGCCTGGATCACCTTTCCAAAAAAAACCCAAACAAACCAAAAAAAATTCATTCTCTATTTCCCCATCTCCTCAAAAACCTCCAACTGTTGCCCATCCATCTCCATATCAAGCAGAAACTCCTTACCATTGGCTTTAAGGCATTCAATAAGCTCTCACCCTCTTACTCTACACTGTTAGCTTGGGCAGGGAATGTGTCTGATGTTATATTGTACTCTCCCAAGCGCTTAGTACAGTACTTTTCACACAGTAAGTGCTCAACAAATAGGACTGAATGTATGAACTTGATATTAACCTTAGCCTCAGGCCCACGGCACTTATGTGGATATGTATATCCTTATACTCAATTTTCCCTAGCTGAAATTGATTTTAAAGTCTGTCTCTCTCTCTGTAGGCCGTAAGAGCCTTGTGGGCAGGGATCACACCTGTCAACTCTATTGTGTTGTACTTTTCTAAGCATTTAGTACAGTGCTCTGCACACAGTTAGTGCCCAGTGAATATAATAATAATGATGGTTTTTGTTAAACTTTTACTATGTGCCAAGGACTGTTCTAAGCTCTGGGGTAGATACAAGGTAATCAGGTTGTCCCACTTGGGGTTCACAGTCTTAATCCCCATTTTACAGATGAGGGAACTGCGGCACAGAGAAGTTAAGTGACTTGCTCAAAGTCACACAGCTGATAAGTGGCAGAGCCAGGATTAGAACCCACGTCCTCTGACTCCCAAGTCCGTGCTCTTTCCACTGAGCCACGCTGCTTCTCAAGAGAAGTGACTTGATTTGTTAAACTCTTACTATGTGCCAAGGACTGTTCTAAGCGCTGGGGTAGATACAAGGTTATCAGGTTGTCCCACGTGGGGCTCACAGTCTTAATCCCCATTTTACAGATGAGGGAACTGCGGCACAGAGAAGTTAAGTGACTTGCTCAAAGTCACACAGCTGATAAGTGGCAGAGCCGGGATTAGAACCCACGTCCTCTGACTCCCAAGTCCGTGCTCTTTCCGCTAAGCCACGCTGCTTCTCTAGCCACACGGCTTCTCAGATCAATACCACTGATTGACTGATCACTTCCCCCTACCTGCAATTTATTTTCGGGTCTGTCTTCCCTGCTGTTTGAGGATAGGGATCATGTCTGCTTACTCTGTTGTGCTCTCCCAAGTGCTTAGCCCAGTAAGTACTCAGTAAATACCACTTATTGCTACTGACTGCCCAAAGGGCCCTTGGGGTCTGTCCCTCACTGTGAGGAAGCCCTTCCCCACTTCGCCTGCATCCGGCGTGGGCAAGACGGGCAGCGTGATGCCAATTCCACTAGGGGATCATCATCATCATCATCAATCGTATTTATTGAGTGCTTACTATGTGCAGAGCACTGTACTAAGAGCTTGGGAAGTACAAATTGGCAACATATAACATATATAGGGGATGAACGTCCCATTCCCTGTCCCCCAAGGAGCCCTCCCGGGTGCTCCACGGACCGGGGTCTCTTCCATCAGCTCTGCTTTCCCTTTCCTCCTGAGGCCCTGACCACCTCCAATCATACACACACAGCTGCCCCCCACCAAAATTCACGCTCATTAAAATACCTCCGAACCCTTCCATCCCACCCTGGCCTTTCATCCCGCCGATAGCCCCAGACACTGAACACCCTGGCGGAATTCCGGACTCTCCCCCTTCTGCCCCGGCCCTGCCAGGGAAGTTGGGAAGGGGATCTCCCCGGCCCCACACCGCGTCCCCTGGGGTCCTGTGTTTGGATGAGGCGGAAAAGTGTCCGGGTACCTGTCTTTCTGTCCTGCGGGAAGGAGGCTGAACCACAAATGGCTGGCAGGACTTGCTCCAAACCGCCAGGCCCCACGTTCTTCCTGAGGCCGGGTGGGCTGGAGGCAGCTGTAGGGGTGGGGCCGCCCACGGGTCTCCATCAGGGTGTCGGTGGGCATGTCTCCCTGGAGCTGCACAAGAGGCACAGGAAAACCGGTCAGACTTGGGCACCATGGGATGTCACCGCTGGGCAGTTCTAATGTCATCCCTCTTGCTTTCATTCTTCCCGGGGAGATGGGGGCTCAGATTCATTCATTCAATCGTATTTATTGAGCGCTTACTGTGTGCAGAGCACTGGACTCAGAGAGGTCAGCAGCCGGCCCACAGCAGCCCAGCCACATGGAGACGGGCTCTCGGCCTCCCAAGCCAGGCTCTTCCATCCCCGGTGCCACCCAGCTGGTGCCCAGCCAGAGGGATCCAGGAACCCTTTCCTTGTTGCTGCTGTTCAAGGAACCCCCAGTCTGACTGACCTTAATCCCATCCTTTTGTGCCCTTGTGTGACCGAGGGGAAAGAGCCCGGGAGTTATGAGCCGCGGGTTCTGGTTAAACCTTTCCCTGCTGTGTGACCCTGGGTTTGTCATTTAGCTTCTCTGCCTCAGTCTCCTCATCTGTAAAACGGGGACAAGATCCCCATTCTCCCTCCCTCTTAGATGCTGAACCCAGTGTGGGGTGGGGTCTGTGACTGATCTGATGATCTTGCCTCTACCCCAGTGCTTAACACACAGTAGGCGCTTAATAAACACCACCATTTATCATTAGAGAAGCAGCGTGGCTCAGTGGAAAGAGCCCGGGCTTTGGAGTCAGAGGTCATGGGTTCAAATCCTGGCTCCGCCAACTGTCAGCTGTGTGACTTTGGGCAAGTCACTTCACTTCTCTGGGCCTCAGTGACCTCATCTGGAAAATGGAGGTTAAAATCGTGCGAGCCCCCAGTGGGACAACCTGATCACCTTGTAACCTCCCCAGAACTTACAGCAGTGCTTGGCACATAATAAGCACTTAACAAATACCAACATTATTATTATTATTGTTATTATTATTAGGACAGCCCACCTCCCTGCTCTCCCAGGAGAGCTACTGGGGAAAGGGAATGTTAACACTGCTGTTCTTCTAATTTATCTTCTAATTTATTTCAGAGTCCATCTCCCCCACTAGATTGTAAGCTCCTCAAAGGTAAGGGGCTTGCAACCCTTTTGTGCTCTCACAAGCACTTAGTACAGTGCTCTGCACTCAGTGAGCAGTCAATAAATGCCATTGATTCATTCATTCATTCATTCAATCATATTTACTGAGCGCTTACTGTGTGCAGAGCACTGTACTAAGCACTTGGGAAGTACAAGTTGGCAACATATAGAGACGGTCCCTACCCAACAGCGGGCTCACAGTCTAGATTGATCAACTGCTGTGGAGATTATTATTTTCTTTTAACTCTAAAGCAAAAGACATTTTCTTTGAGTGGAGGAAGGCATGGCTGCATCACCTCCGCCGAAGGGGCCAGTACAGGACTAGGGAGGGGCTGGGGGTCTCCGAGGAAGTGGGAGGTAGGGGGGTCAGGACAGATGAGCCAGAGCCCTGGAGGGTTGGAGAGGCACTGGTAATAATAATAGTTACATTAATTGGTAAGCGCTATGTGCCATTCATTCATTCAATCGTATTTATTGAGCACTTACTGTGTGCAGAGCACTTAGTAAAGCGCTTGGGAAGTACAAGTTTGCAACATATAGAGAGGGTCCCTACCCAACAGTGAGCTCACAGTCTAGAAGACTGGCCCTCTATGTACTAGATTACCCCCATGGGACAATCTGATCACCCTGTAACCTCCCCAGTGCTTAGAACAGTGCTTTGCACATAGTAAGCACTTAATAAATGCCATTATTATTATTATTATTATTATTATTATTATTATTATGTACTAAGCCCTGGGGTGGATACAAGCAAATGGAGTTGGACACAGTTCCTGTCCCACATGGGGCTCGCGCTCTCAATCCCCATTTCACAGATGAAGTCACTGAGGCCCAGAGAAGTGAAGTGACTTCCTTCCCCTCCCCACAGCACTGGTCTATATGTTTGTACAGACTTATTACTCTAATTGTTTTATTTGTACATATTTACTATTCTATTCATTTTGTTAACGATGTGCATTTAGCTTTAATTCTATTTGTTCTGACGACTTGACACCTGTCCACATGTTTTGTTTGTTGTCTGTCTCCCCCTTCAAGACTGTGAGCCCGTTGTTGGGTGGGGACCGTCTCTATATGTTGCCGACTTGTACTTCCCAAGCGCTTAGTACAGTGCTCTGCACACAGTAAGCGCTCAATAAATTCGATTGAATGAATGAATGAATGAGCCAGAGCCCTGGAGGGTTGGAGAGGCACGGGTAATAATAATAACTGTTAAACGCTATGTGCCAGGCACTCTATGTACTAAGCGCTGGGGTGGACACAAGCAAATGGGGTTGGACACAGTCCCTGTCAATCAATTAATCAATCAATCATATTTATTGAGAGCTTACTGTGTGCAGAGCACTGTACTAAGTGCTTGGGAAGTACAAGTTGGCAACATATAGAGACAGTCCCTACCCAACAGTGGGCTCACAGTCTAAATGGGGGAGACAGAGAACAAAACCAAACATACTAACAAAATAAAATAAATGGAATAGATATGTACAAGTAAAATAAATAGAGTAATAAATATGTACAAACATATATACATATATACAGGTGCTGTGGGGAAGGGAAGGAGGTAAGATGCGGGGGATGGAGAGGGGGACGAGGGGGAGAGGAAGGAAGGGGCTCAGTCTGGGAAGGCCTCCTGGAGGAGGTGAGCTCTCAGTAGGGCCTTGAAGGGAGGAAGAGAGCTAGCTGTCCCACGTGGGGCTCGTGCTCTCAATCCCCATTTCACAGATGAGGTCACTGAGGCCCAGAGAAGTGAAGTGACTTCCCAAAGTTACAGGGCAGACAAGCGGCGGAGCCGGGACTAGAACCCCATGACTTTTAACTCCCGGGCCCGTGCTCTATCCACTGCGCCATGCTGCTTTTCACGGTGGCCAGGGTGGACTAGCCAGGACCACCCCACCCTCTGCTCGCAGGCCCTCGCAGAGCAGGGGCGGCACCAGGGCTGGGTCAGATCTCCCCGGGCATTCGACCGGGGTACCTACCCACTGGATGCTGGAGGCCATGGGGTTGTTCCGCCTCAGGGGCCCTTCTAGCAGCAGCGGGAGAGGCGGCGTGTTCATCCGGCAGCCCCCCAGGGACACGTCGGACCTCCCAGTGTGATTAATGAGGTTCTGCACTTCCGGGCTCTGAGACAGTCTGGAAAGACAAAGACACCGGGGAAACGTCCAGAGGTGGCCGGACGCTCCGGGAGGAAACCACCGATCTGGTTCACTCGCCAAACTCGCTGACGGCCACCTGCTCTAAGAGATTTGGGGGGCAGTTCTCCCCGACTCACCGCTCCGGCCAGGCAGGGCCATGGGGGTGGCGTTCGGAGGACAGGGCAGATTGGACGGAGCACATGGGGAACTGACCTGGGGCGGTCTAGTACTTACGGAATTATTTACACCCTCTTCAGTGCGTGTGCATGTATACCACCCTCTTCAGTGCGTGTGCATGTATATGTATATGTATATACATGCACACGCACTGAAGAGGGTGTAAATAATTCAGTATATACATATACTGAATATATATACAATATATATATATACTATATATATGTAATTTAGTATATATACATATATATGCACATAAATACATATATACATATATAAGCACATAAATACATATATATGCACATATATGTATGAATTCATATATACTGAATTATTTACACCCTCTTCAGTGCGTGTGCATGTATATGTATATACATGTATACATATATATGCATATCTATGTATATATATACATATACATGGACACACACTGAAGAGGGTGTAAACAATTCAGTATATATATATTGAATATATATACTATATACATAATTCAGTATATATACATATATATGCACATAAATACATATATACATATATATTCACACATATACATATATATGCACATATATACATATATGTGTACATATATACATATATATGCACATATATACATATATATGCACATATATATATTTAATAGTAGAGAAGTATCGTGGCTCAGTGGAAAGGACCTAGGCTTGGGAGTCAGAGGTCATGGGTTCTAATCCCAGCTCTGCCACATGTCTGCTGTGTAACCTTGGGCAAGTCACTTAACTTCTCTGAGCCTCAGTTACCTCACCTGTAAAATGGGGATGAAGACTGTGAGCCGCGTGTGGGACAACCTGATCACCTTGTATGCCCCCCCACCCCCAGGCACTTAGAACAGTTCTTTGCACATAGTAAATGCTTAACAGATGCCATTATTATTATTAATAATAGTCACTGTGGTATTTGTTAAGGGCTTACCATGTACCGGGCTCAGTACTAAGTGCTGGGGTGGATACAAGCAAATCGGGTTGGACACAGTCGCTGTCCCACGTGGGGCTCACAGTTTCAATCTCCATTTTATAGATGAGGTCACTGAGGCCCAGAAAAGCCAAGTGACTTGCCCGAGGCCACAAAGCAGACAAATGGCGGAGGCAGGATGAGAGTGAGCACGGAGGCCCGTGCTATAGCTACTACGCCATGCTTTATGTGCTCACACGATCAATTTATTTATTTGATCCTCTAAATATTTTTATACTGAACTCTCACATTAGAGTGGAAGCTCCTCGCAGGCAGGGACCGTGTCATTTGGTTATTCTGTACTTCCGCAGTGTCTCGTACAATTTACTGCACCAAGTGGGAGCTCAGTAAGTGCTACTCTTACCACCACTATTTCTAGTACTACTTCTATTGCTACTCCTGCTACTAAGTGAATTTTTCCTGCACAAAGGTGTGGAAAATCTCAGGCCCCTGAGGTGGCAGGGTGACGTGCCTGCTCCCGGCCAAATCCGTGGGGCGAACCTGAAGGCAGCTGCCTCTAAGAGAGTCCAGGACTGACCCCCAAAACTCCAGTTTCCCCGCTCAGCTACACTGTAAGTTCCTAGAGGGCAGGGATCGTGTCACATCTTCTGTACTCTCCCAGATGCTTAGTACACTGCTTTGCACAAAGATGCTGCTCACTATATATTACTGACTGATTTTAAAGAGAAATTAATTTAATTAATTAATTCAAGTTACAGTTTCACGATTCCTTTCATATATATGTCACCACTCCCCAATTCCTCCCCTCCTCCTCAATTTATTCTTAGGGTATCAATCAATCAATCAATCAATCTTAGGGTATGAACCCCTTGTAGACCAGGGACCCTCCCTAATTCTCACCTGTTTACTCTTTCCCCAGTGTTTAGCCCAGGGCTCTCTTCATAGTAGGCTTCTACTACTACCACCACCACTACTACTACTACTACTACTATTAGTACCACTACTATTAATACTACTGCTAATATCACTATTATTACTATTAATATTAGTACTACTGCTACTATTACTGATATTACTATTAGTACTACTGCTACTATTACTATTATTACTACTAGAGAAGCAGTGTGGCTCAGTGGAAAAGAGCCTGGGCTTTGGAGTCAGACGTCATGGGTTCAAATCCTGGCTCCGCCAATTGTCAGCTGTGTGACTTTGGGCAAGTCACTTCACTTCTCTGGGCCTCAGTTACCTCATCTGTAAAATGGGGATGAAGACTGTGAGCCCCCCGTGGGACAACCTGATCGCCTTGTAACCTCCCCAGCACTTAGAACAGTGCTTTGCACATAGTAAGCACTTAATAAATGCTATCATTATTATTATTATTATTATTCTCTGGGCCTCAGTTCCCTCATCTGTAAAATGGGGATGAAGACTGTAAGCCCCCCGTGGGAAAACCGGATCACCTTGTAACCTCCCCAGCGCTTAGAACAGTGCTTTGCACATAGTAAGTACTTAATAAATGCCATCATTATTATTATTATTACTATTAGTATTACTAGTAGTACTGCTATTATTACTGCTGCTATTATTACTATTACTACTGCTATTTCTACTAATGATGATGATAATAATAATAATAATGGTTGGTATTTGTTAAGCACTTACTATGTGCCAGGCACTGTACTAAGTGCTGGGGTGGAAACAAGCAAATCAGGTTGGACACAGTCCCTTTCCCATGTGGGGCTCACAGTCTCATTCGCTGCTACTCAATCCCTGGTAAGTTCTTAACAAATACCAGGATCATTATTATAATAGTAATAATAATAACGATGGTATTTGTTAAGCGCTTATTATGTGTTAAGCACTGTTCTAAGCGCTGGGTTAGATACAAGGTATTATGGGGAAGCAGCGTGGCTTAGTGGAAAGAGCACGGGCTTTGGAGTCAGAGGACCTGGGCTCTAATCCCAGCTCCGCCACTCATCTGCTGTGTGACCTTGGGCAAGGCACTTAACTTTTTGTGCCTCAGTTACCTCATCTGTTAAATGGGGATTAAAACTGTGAGCCCACCTGTGGGACAACGTGATTACCTTGTATCTCCCCCAGTGCTTCAAATGTGTCAGCACATAGTAAGCGCTTAACAAATACCATCATTATTACTATCATTATTATTCTTACTATTACTAGTACTACTACTACCATTACTACTATTACTACTATCACTATTATTCATTCATTCATTCATTCAATCGCATTTATTGAGCGCTTACTGTGTGCAGAGCACTGGACTAATAATAATAATAATAATAATAATAATGGCATTTATTAAGCACTTACTATGTGCAAAGCACTGTTCTGAGCACTGGGGGGATACAAGGTGATGGGGTTGTCCCATGTGGGGCTCACAGTCTTCATCCCCATTTTACAGATGAGGGAACTGAGGCACAGCGAAGTTAAGTGACTTGCCCAAAGTCATCCAGCTGACAAGTGGCGGAGCCGGTATTTGAACCCATGACCTCTGACTCCAAAGCCCGGGCTCTTTCCCACTGAACCACGCTGCTTCTCTAAGCACTAAGCGCTTGGGAAGTACAAGTTGGCAACATCTAGAGACGGTCCCTACCCGACAGCGGGCTCACAGTCTAGTAGGGGGAGACAGACAACAAGACAAAACATATTAACAAAATAGAATAAATATGTACAAATAAAATAGAGTAATAAATACATACAAACATATATACATATATACAGGTATAAAAGTAGAAGGTAGGTATATATGTAGAAGGTGTATATAGAAGCAGCGTGGCTCAATGGAAAAGAGCACGGGCTTTGGAGTCAGAGGTCATGGGATCAAATCCCGGCTCCGCCGTCAGCTGTGTGACTTTGGCAAGTCACTTAACTTCTCTGGGCCTAAGTTACCTCATCTGTAAAATGGGGATTAAGACTGTGAGCCCCCCGTGGGACAACCTGATCACCTTGTAACCTCCCCAGCGCTTAGAACAGTGCTTTGCACATAGTAAGCGCTTAATAAATGCCATCATTATTATTATTATTATTACAGGTATATATTACTACCACTACACCTGCAAAAACCCCATGGATCGTCAGCTTGGTGACGGTACATACTTCTCTGACAGGTGGAGGTGTCTGAAAGCGGGTCACCCAATGGGGCCCCACCGGAATAGATGGCGGTCGTGTGGCCTTCATCCACTCGCAGTGGTTATGTCAACGTGGACCGTATAGCAACAGAGTTCCTCCTCCTCCTCCCTCCCCGGTGTCCGCCCCAAATCCGGAGCCACTCACCTCTCGATGAACACGTTGGTAATGCACCCCTCAAAATCAGATCCCCCAATTAAGATGGACTGCTTGGTGCTCGGAGAGGAGATGGAAGTCTCTTCGTGGAATGACTCGTCCCGTTCATCAATCAGAAGCTTCAGGCTGTGGGCAACCAATCAGGCCATCAATCCATCCATCCATCCATCCAATTCATTGAGCACTAACTGTGTGCGGAACACCATACTAAGCGCTTGGGAGAGTTCAATCTAACAGTGTAACAGACTCATTCCCGGCCCACAGGGAGCTTACAGTCTGGAGGGGGAGGCAGACGTTAATATTAATAAATTACAGATATGGACGTAAGTGCTGTGGGGCTGGGAGTGGGGGAGTCCTGATCCATGCCAGCAGGATGAGATAGGGACGGGAGTGGGGAGAGACAGGAGGCAGGGAGGCCAGTGAGGAGAAGAAGTGCTCGGATTAACGTGGTAGAGGTTTTGTTGGAGAGGAAAGGGGGGATTTTAGCAATTCATTCATTCATTCATTCATTCAATCATATTTATTGAGCGCTTACTGTGTGCAGAGCACTGGACTAAGCGCTTGGGAAGTACAAGTTGGCAACATCTAGAGACGGTCCCTGCCCAACAGCGGGCTCACAGTCCAGAAGGGGGAGACAGACAACAAAACAAAACATATTAACAAAATAAAATAAATAGAATAGTAAATCAATCAATCCATCAATCAATCGTATTTATTGAGCGCTTACTGTGTGCAGAGCACTGGACTAAGCGCTTGGGAAGTCCAAGTTGGCAACATCTAGAGACTGTCCCTGCCCAACAGCGGGCTCACAGTCTAGAAGGGGGAGACAGACAACAAAACAAAACATATTAACAAAATAAAATAAATAGAATAGTAAATCAATCAATCAATCATCATCATCATCATCATCATCATCAATCGTATTTATTGAGTGCTTACTATGTGCAGAGCACTGTACTAATCGCTTGGGAAGTCCAAGTTGGCAACATCTAGAGACGGTCCCTGCCCAACAGCGGGCTCACAGTCTAGAAGGGGGAGACAGACAACAAAACAAAACATATTAACAAAATAAAATAAATAGAATAGTACATATGTACAAGTAAAATAAACAGAGAGACCGGGGAGAGGAGGAACAGAGGTGAAGATGATTTAACCTTTAAAGGCCCAGAATGGAGCCCTCTGATATTTGGGGTCTGCCCAGTTCTTACTGGGGGTGCATTACACCCGTCCAGTGAAGAATTGTGGCATTAAACCCCGCTCTGGACCTCAGTTTCCCCTCCCACAAAATCGTGCTGGCAAGCACACAGAGTGGTTGGGTGGGAAGCAGGGCTCATCAGTCGGGCCTAAAGGCGGGAGGTGGAGCCACCCATGGCCCCGGACTCTGCAGCAAAACGTGTTTCCGGGGTGGGCAGGGGCGGTGGGCGTCCATTCCCCTGAACTGACAGGATTTGGTGACAGGTTGAATACGTGGGGGGAATGAGAGGGATTAGTCAAGGACGATGGCAAGATTATGGGCTTGTGAGATAGGCAGGATAGTGGTTTTGCCTACAGTGAGGGACAAGACAGCAGGAGGACAGGGTTTGGGTGGGAAGATAAGGAGTGCAGTTTCACACAGTAGGTAAGAGGCAAGGCTGGGATGAGAATCCAGGCTCCTGACTCCCAGTTTGGGGCTCTTTCTACTCCTTCGCGCAGCCCAAAATCAAATGGGAAGTTTATGCCCCCCCCATCTCACCAAGCAGGACTCCAGACCCTCCCAGGCAAGTAGCGATGCCCTACTTCTGATGCTCAAACAGATGTGAACTAGTGGTAATAATAATAATAATTGTGGTATTTGTTAAGTGTTTATTATGTGCCAGGCACTGTACTAATCACTGGGGTGGATACAAGCAAATCAGGTTGGACCCGGTCCCTGTAATAATAATAATAATTGTAATGATGGCATTTATTAAGTGCTTACTATGTGCACAGCACTGTTCTAAGCACTGGGGAGGTTACAAGGTGATCAGGTTGTCCCACGTGGGGCTCACCGTCTTAATCCCCATTTTACAGATGAGGTAACTGAGGCCCAGAGAAGTTAAGCGACTTGCCCAAAGTCACACAGCTGGCAATTGGCGGAGCCGGGATTTGAACCCATGACCTCTGACTCCAAAGCCCGGGCTCTTTCCACTGAGCCACGCTGCTTCTCTTATGGTCCTGTCCCACGAAGGGCTCACAGTCTCAATCCCCATTTTACAGATGAGGTCACTGAGGCACAGAGAAGTAAAGTGACTTGCCCTAGGTCCCGGTGGACTCAGGATTAGAACCCACGACCTATTGACTCTCAGACCCGTGCTCTATCCGCTAAGCCACGCTGCTTCTCATCCCCGACACACGGGTAGGGACCGTCTCTACATGCTGCCAACTTGTCCTTCCCAAGCGCTTAGTACAGTGCTCTGCACACAGTAGGCGAGATAAATTTATTTATTTATATATAGATTTATTGAGATAAATACGATGGAATGAATGAATGAACCCCAGACTCACCCACTGTCATCTTTTATCACAGACACGTAATGAAGTAAACCATCCGCGTATTTCCTGGATGATACCAGTGGAGTCGTTGAGTCCTTTGTGGTCAGTTTGACGTGGCCGTGATCCAGGTAGACTAGCAACCTATTTTCCTGGATGAAACCCCACCCCGGATACAAGCACTGTTAGCTGGGATTTAAAAATACGGGTGTTATGGGTTTCCACCATGCCGGACGCCGGTGTTGTCGGTTATCTCAAGGAGGAAAGTCATGGCCTCTATTTACAGTCAGGGTGCTTGGTTTGTGCCATTTCCCCGCCTTTCCCACCCCGCTTTTTGTTAGGTATTTGTTAAGTGTTTCCTATGTGTCAAACACTGTTCTGAGCACTGGGGTAGATACAAGGCAAAAAGGCTGGACACAATCCCTGTCCCACATGGGGCTCACAGTCTTACTCCCCATTTTATAAAGGAGGGAACTGAGGCCCAGAGAAGTGACTTAATAATAATAATGGTATTTGTTAAGTGCTTACTATGTGCAAAGCACTGTTCTAAGCGCTGGGGAGGTCACAAGGTGATCAGGTTGTCCCACGGGGGGCTCACAGTCTTAACCTCCATTTTACAGATGAGGTAACTGAGGCCCAGAGAAGTGAAGTGACTTGCCCAAAGTCACACAGCTGACAGTTGGCAGAGTCGGAATTTGAACCCATGACCTCTGATTCCAAAGCCCGGGCTCTTTCCACTGAGCCACGTTGCTTCCGGCGCTTAGAACAGTGCTTTACACATAGTAAGCGCTTAATAAATGCCATCATTATTATTCTCCACACAGCAGATAAGTGGCAGAGCTGGGATTAGAACCCAGGTCCTTCTGACACCTAGGCCCGGGCTCTAGCCACTAGGCCACACCGCTTCAGTCTTTGTTTTTCATTGTCTGTGCCCAGAAAGAGCTGAAAGACTTCTGGGACGACCCAGTCGAGCTAGGCACCGTGACGAAAGCCCAAATAAATGGTGGGAAAAATGGCAGAGTTCCGCAAATTTGAGAAAAGGCTGAACTCCCATACCTGGTGGTACGGACCCTGGGAGATGGGTGAAAGAAAACCTCAACCGATTGCTCTGAGACCTGAAATATTGGACTGAGTAATAAACCTTTTGAGTCCCTACCTCCTAACCACCACCTCCACACCACCCACATCACTTATGTCCAGAATTTACCACTTTGTTGCTTCTACTCCCTGTAATTTATTTTAGTCCCAGGCTCCCCTGCTAGACAGGAAGCTCTTTGTGGGCAGGGATCGCGTCAACCTACTCTTTCGTACCATATGGCCTAATAGATAGAGCCCGGTCCTGGTTCTAATCCCAGTTCCATCACTTGCCTTCTGCGTGGCCTTGGGCCAGTCACTTCCCTTCTCTGGGCCTCAGTTCCCTCATCTGTAAAATGGGGATTAAGACTGTGAGCCCCATGTGGGACAGGGACTGTGTCCAACCTGATTTGCTCGTATCTACCCCGGGGTTTAGAACAGTGCTTGACACGTAGGAAGTGCTTAACAAAACCCATCAGTATTCAATCCAATAGAGTTGGTAGATGCAGTCCCTGCCCACATTAAGTGCTTAGTACAGGGCTCTGCACACAGTAAGCGCTCAATAAATATGATTGATTGATTGATCAAGCACTTAGTACAGTGCAAGCGCTTAGTACAGTGCTCTGCACACAGTAAGCGCTCAATAAATACGATTGGTTGATCAAGCCCATGATCTAGAGGGGGACAGGGAAGTTAATATCAATAAATCAATTACAGCTATGGACGTAAGTGCCGTGGGGTTGAGGGTGGGGTGGTTATCAAGCGTCTAAAGAGTACAGGGCATGGGCCCTCAGGGAGGTACCTACCCTGGCCTGGTGGCTGAGCAGCAGGCCCTCGGGGTGCACAGTGTGGAAGCCAAACGAGGTCTGGAAGTTGTTGGGGAACGGGAATCCGGAGGAGCTCACTTTCAGGTTCCCTCGTCTGAAGAAGGCTGAGCGCACCAGCTGGAACAAAATCGGAGTGCTCGCCGGTGCCCTGGGCCACCCCGCCAGGGTTCCCCGTGTCCACCTGGGCTTCGATGACCCTCGGTGACCGCCCTTGGGGGAAGCCCCTCACCCAGTTGTCCCAGAAAGGCATCCAACGGCCTGGGCCCCGTAGGGGCATGTGGCTCAACGCTTCCCGCCCACCCGACAGACGACGGCCGTTTCCATTAGCATCACCTCCTCCGGCTCATCGCCCACGTGACTCCCGCTCGCCTGGGGTTCAAATTTGACACCTCGAGTTGACAGGCAAGTTCAGAGAGGGGCCGAGATGGAGAAATCCAAGGCCAGGGGCGGCGGGTGGGCTTGGGGGCAGCGTCTGGGCTTGCGGGAGGGGGTTTAGGGAATGGCAGAACAAACATCTCGGCAAATCACCTGCCAGTCTTCTGAGCACTTCTTGGTGACCCCGACGGTGTCATTCAAATTGATGATCTTGCCGTTGTTTTTCAGGGTTTTCATACAGCCCCGGAAGGCAGGGGTGGAAATGTTGTACCTGATTTCGGGAAGAGAGCCGTGCGATCGATTGGCCAGGGGCCCCGATTCTGATCCCCCTTCTCCCCCTCCTCCCCCTGCCTTACCTCCTCCCCTTCCCCACAGCACCTGTATATATGTATATGTATATGTTTGTACGTATTTATTACTCTATTTTACTTGTACATATTTATTCTACTTATTTTATTTTGTTAATACGTTTTGTTTTGTTCTCTGTCTCCCCCTTCTAGACTGTGAGCCCACTGTTGGGTAGCGACCGTTTCTATATGTTGCCAACTTGTACTTCCCAAGCGCTTAGTACAGTGCTCTGCACACAGTAAGCGCTCAATAAATACGAATGAATGAATGAATGAATGAATGATCCCTCGTTGAGGGACCCAGGGGAGAGATCAACAACTGCCACGGCAGCCACAACCCCACTCCCAACTCACCGCTCCCGGAGCAGAATTGGAATCCCTCCTAGGTAGTATGTGCTAAAATCCAAGTTGACGTTCTTGACCTCGATGGACAATTCCTTCACCGTTACTCTTATAAGATGCTGGGCTTTTACAATCACCAACCGGACCTGAAACAAACGAGGTGAGAGGAGTTGATGAGCCCCATGGGGGTTACTCCAGAGACCCACGTGCTCACCTCCTTCGGATAGAAAGCACATGTTCATTCATTCATTCAATTCTATTTACTGAGTACTTACTAAGTGCAAAATATTCATTCAATCGTATTTTTTGAGGGCTTACTGTGCACACAGCACTGTACTAAGCACTTGGAAAGTACAATACAGCAAAAAAAGAGAGAGAATCCCTGCCTACAATGGGCTTTCAGTAGAGGTGGGGAAACAGACATCAAAACCATTCATTCATTCATTCAACCGTATTTATTGAGCGCTTACTGTGTGCAGAGCACTATACTGAGCGCTTGGGAAGTACAAGTCGGCAACATATAGAGACGGTGCCTACCCAACAACGGGCTCACAGTCTGGGAGGGGGAGACAGACAACAAAACAAAACATGTGGACAGGTGTCAAGTCATCAGAACAAACAGAATTAAAGCTAAATGCACATCATTAACAAAATAAATAGAATAGCAAAACAAGTAAACAGGTATCACTGGGTCTCCTCCTCTTGCCTCCTTCATCCTCCCTCCCCTCACCTCCCAAGCCTCCTCCTCTTCCCTCTTCTTCCTCCTCCTCCCTCCCCTCACCACCCTCTTCCCTTTACCTTCTCCTCACCACTCAGGCCTCCTCCCCTGCACTGCACTAAGCATTTGGGAGAGTACAATGCAACAACAAACAGATGCCTCGGGGTCTTGTCTTGCCATAAAATCCAACGCTTAATCAGTCAATCAATCGTATTTATTGAGCACTTACTGTGTGCAGAGAACTATGCTAAGCGCTTAGGACAGTACAATCTAAGGTCTTGTAGTTACATTCCCTGCCCACAGTGAGCTTATGGTCTATTGTTGGAGGGGTTTCAGGGTATTTCACATTGGGGCATCAGAGAGTGTCTTTAAGGCCCTCAATCAGCTCTCTCCCCACTACCTCCCCTCTCCCCTCTCCCGCTACAATCCAGCTCACGCACTTTGATCCTCTAAAACCAACCTAGTCACTGGACCTCTAGACTGTGAGCTCTTTGTGGGCAGGGAATGTGTCCATTTATTGTTGTACTGTGCTCTTCCAAGAGCTTAGTACAGTGCTCTGACCTCATTAAATCCAACTGAATGAACAAATGAGCCTCACCCTCACTTCCCTCATCCTTGACCCCCTTCCTCACAACCCTTGCTTCCTCCTGCCTGGATCTCCTGCCCCTCCACATTTTATTTATTTATATTACTGTCTGTCTCCCCCTCCTGTAGACTGTAAGCTCGATGGGGGCAGGGAGCGTGTCTACCAACTCTGTTGGACTGTACCCTTCTAAGCGCTTACTGCAGTGCTCTGCATACACTAAACGCTCAATCAATACCATCGACGGACTGATTCACATCCAAAAGACCGCCACTCACCTTCAAAGCTCTCCGAAAATCACATCTCCTCCAGGAAGCCTTCTTCGATAAATTTTTTCATCCTACTTTCCCTCCCTCCTGCATCGCCAACGCGATTGAGTGCTTACCCCCTAAGCCATCAGGCATTCACCCCCTACAGCCACAGCACTTATGTAAATATCCTTAATATTCGATTGCTTTCCCCAACCAGTAATTTAGTTTAACATCTGTCTTCCCAGCTAGCTTGCAGACTTCTTGTAATCGCCCAAGCATTTAGTACGGTGCTCTGCACGCAGTAAACGCTCGATAAATACCACCGACGGTGCCTCCGTTCCACCAAGCCAGCCTGTACCCTCCGGTCGCCAGGCCGGAGCAGACGCTCGGCTTCGGCTGTCGCCCGGGGCCCAGATCCCGGACGTGGGGGGGACTTCCACGCCTCAAGCGTACCCTCTTGTCCACGCCGTCGCTTATGGGCTCTCGGTTTCTGGCCTCTTTCGGAGGTCCTGAATCCAGTTTGTACCTCAACACCAGATAGCCGTTTTCGACGTTCAAAGAGATGTAGGAGCTCTGCGGGGGAGGAGAGCTCAGATCAGAAAGGTGAAATGCCGGGGTGGGTTATCGCCGCCCCTGGAAACCCTCTCTGGCTGCGAAGAGGGAATTTCCCAGGAAACCCTGCCCAAACTCAGCCTGCTTTCATAGCCAGGCCAGCCCGGCTCTGCTGCCCCAGGTCTGCATCTCTGGGCCCCTGCTGGCCTAAGGCTTTCTGGCCTGGGGATGGGGCTAGCTGAGCCATTTGCAGAAAATCCCCTGCTTCCACTGTGCCACTCTTCCGTCTGGTCGCTAGCCAAGGCCACGTCGCTCGGGGCTTGGTGGGAAGAGCCCGGGCCTGGGGTCAGGGGACCTGAGTTCTAATCCCAGCAACTCCTCTGACTGGCCTTGTGACTGGAGGCAAGTCACCAAACCTCTCTAGCTGAACTGTTCCCTCAGTTTTTTCGCTTCCGTCCTCAACTTCAGAGTTCTCAACTGAAAAATGGGGACCAGATATCCACTTTTCCTATCTGAAATTCACGAGCGTGGATTTTGTCTGATTCGATTTTTATATAACTACCTTGGCACTAAGCAAAGCGTTTGGCACATAGTAAACACTCAAAAAATGGCATGATTCCTTGACTTCTAAATGGTTCCTCAACTCTTTCCCTGGGCTCCGTGGTCCATCTTTGCTGGGGGATCTCAGCATCCTCAATTCACCCCATTCCCTGGGAGCAGGGGGTGGGGAGGGGATCCCATCAATCATCCTCTCCGATGGTCCCTTCCTCTTCAAGTGAGCACCATCACCTCTGCCTGAGATCCCACTGGACACGGTCCTGTCCCAGATCAGCACCTCAGCGTGAGAAGCAGTGTGGCCTAGTGGATGGAGCCCAAGCCTGGAGTCAGAAGACCTGGGTTTGAATCGCGGCCCTAACCTTCATCTGCTCTGTGACCTCGGGTAAGTCACGGAACTTCTCTGGGTCTTAGTTACCTCATCTGTACAAATGAGGATTAAGACTGTGAGCTCTATGTAGGACTGCGTTCAACCTGATTAGTACAGTGCTTCGTACATAGTAAGCACTTAACAAATACCATTAAAAAAAAAAAACAACTTATCGCCTAGGTTTGGAACCAGCTGCGGCCCCCGTGGCAACTGAAGGAGACACCGCCGCCCCCTCCCCTTATCACCCTGCTCCCACTTGAAACTTTGTGCCTCTGTTCCCAAAACCAAAGGTCCACAGCTCCTGTGTGCTGCAGACCCTTTGGGTGGGCTCGGGGGCTCGCAGGGCCGACCCCACGTTACCTGGTTGGCTGCAAAGAACAGCAATCCTTCGTCAACTGTGGTTTGAATAACCTGGTCAAAGTCGCCGTGCTGTTTCCCGAGCTGGTTCGGGACGCGGGCATAGCCAACACCTTCGAAGAAATTTTTGTCGGACTCCTCTTTGCTCCTGGAAGTGCAAAGCAGCCTTGGTCAGCCCCCATTGCAGCCCCCACGGTGGCTCCCGCCTCCTCTGCGGGTTTTTGTTGCTCGCGGGCCAGCAGGCTCTCCGCAACCTGAAAGGAACCTCGGCCTGCTCCTGCCCCAGGGGGCTGGGATTAGAACCCAGGCCTGGGATCTTCCTACAAGGCCATCAATCAATCCATCAGTGGTATTCATTGGGAGCTTCCTGTATGCACAGCTCTGTACTAAGCACTTGGGAGAGGACAATCCACACTCCCACACTGGGAAGACCACAGCTGTGAACCATCTTGGGCTTGGGACCCCCAACCGCAACAGGATGTTGGCATAAAGTGTCTCCCAGACCCCCCCTGCCAGAGACCTCCACTTTCCCACCACAGGAAGACACTGCCCTACTGGACCTTTCTCTCTCCTCTTCTCCCTGTTACCACGCTCACTCTCTTTCCTCCCACAAAACCACCCAGACTCACTACACTCTGCCTTGTTCTTGTCTCTCCCACATCTGCCTCTTGCTCCTCTCCTTCCTCTTTCCTGAGACTCCCTCTCTCGTCAAGTCTTCCAGACTGCACCTCTGCCCAACTTCAGAGACTTTCTGAAATCACATCTCCTCCCAGAAGCCTTCCCTCATCCATTTCTCTTCTCCCCAATTCATCTCAGCACTTGTGTTCCCTGCTTAGGACTTCCGCTCTCACCAACCATAATATCTAAGCATCCACTCACTTACTTATCCATTGTTTCATGCTCTTCTTCTATCTATACCTTATTTCGTGTCTTCTCCCCCTACAGACTATAATCAATCAATCAATCGTATTTATTGAGCGCTTACTGTGTGCAGAGCACTGAACTAAGCGCTTGGGAAGTACAAGTTGGCAACATATAGAGACGGTTCCTACCCAACAGTGGGCTCACAGTCTAGAAGTGGGAAACTTAACTTCGCCGTGTGATCTTGGGTAAGTCACTTAACCTCTCTGAGCTTCAGTTCCCTCATCTGTAAAATGGGAATGAAGAGCTTGGGCCCCATGCGGGACAACCCGATGACCGTGCATCTACCCCACACTCAGAACAGTACTTGGCACACAGCAAATGCTTAACAAACACCATCATTATTATTACCACTATTATCATCCAAGGAGGGGAGGGGGTGGCCTTCGGGGCTGGGCTGCCTGGTCCTCACAAAATAATGCTGATAGTATTTGTTAGTAATAATAATAACTATTATTATTGTTATTATTATTATGGTAATTGTTAAGTGACTTTGGGCAAGTCCCTTCACTTCCTCTGGGTCTTCGGTCTCTTCATCTATAAAATGGGGATCAAATGCCTATTCTCTCTCCCTCTTGGACTGGGAGCCCCCATTTTAGCAGAGACTTTGCCAGATTTGATTGTATCTACCCCACTCAATCATCTTGCCCCTTCACCTCACCTCGCTACTCTCCTACAACACCCCAGCCCGCAAACTTCACGCTAATAATACTAACCTTCTCACTGTACCTCACTCTCATCTATCCCGCCGCCAACCTCTCCCACATTCTTCCTCTGGCCTGGAATGTCCTCCCTTTTCCTAGCTGACAGACAATTGCTCTCCCCAATTTCACAGCCTTATCCAAGATATATCTCCTCCAAGAGGCCTTCCCTAACTCCTCCATTCCTCTTCCCCCACACCCTTCTGCATCACCCTGATTTGCTCTGCTCCCCCTATTCATCCCCGCTCCCAGCCCCACAGCACTTACGTACCTATCTGTAATTTTATTTATTTATATTAACAGCTGTCTCCCCTTCTAGACTGTAAGCTTGTTGTGGGAGGGGAATGTGTCTGTTATATTGTGCTCTCCCAAGCGCTTAGTACAGTGCTCAGCACACAGTAAGCATTCGATACATACAATTGACTGACTCACTACCCCAGTGCTTAGCCCAGTGCTCGGGACTTAGTGAGCATTTAAATACTACAATAATCAATAATGATTGCTGTACTTTTCCAGGCGCTCAGTACAGTACTCTGCACAGAATAAGCGCTCAATAAATATGACTGGTGGATTGGTCCGGAAATCCCACCTCATCTGGGATTTTCTCTGATAAATGTTCCTTTTCTCCCAAGTTACATCCTGCCAACGACGACTGCCATCCTTAAGGGTTCCCGGCCAAGTGAAATGTTTCTTTACAAGTCGACTGCCACGCTCTGCTACAGGAGCACTTTTTTTCCACCAATCCGGTTCATCGGAAAACGATATTATCTAAGCTCTCTGGGGGCAGGGATGGTGTCTCCTCCCACTCAGGTCCTCTCAATCAATCAATGGGATTTACAGAGCACGTACTGTGTGCAGAGCACTGCTCTAAGCACTTAGGGCCGTGCTCTGCCCTCAGTGGGTGCTCAGTCAATCCTCCTGCTTGATTACTCGCCCCCCCCACCCGCGATTCCCAGGGCCCCGTGGCCTGGCTGAGCCGAGGTTAACCTGCGGCACGGCTCCACTTCGGTCGTGTTGAGGTTGAAAGTCCTCCGGAAGTTGTACAGGCTCAAGACGTTCTCGTTGAGGTCGTCCAGCTCAAGGCAGCCTTTGTACCGGGGTGCATTCAGTCTCCCGGGGGGCTGCAGGGGCAAAATGGAAAATCCCTCTGGACCCCCCGGCTGGCAGGAGCACGGGGAAAATTACCGAGAAGCCTCTCGGGCAAGGCCCTTCACCGGGACTTAGTACAGAAAGCCCAGGGCTGAGAGCCAGAAGATTTGGGCTCTAATTTCCACTTGTCCGCTGTGGGATCCTAGGCAAGTCACTTCACTTCCCTGGGCCTCAGCTTACTCCTCTGTAAAAATGGAGATAAGGTCCTTGTTCTCTCTCCCTCTTAGAGACGTGGGGCTGGGAATGTGTCCGACCGGATTATCTTCCCTCTACCCCAGCGCTGAGTACACCATTTGGCACATAGTAAATGCTTACTAGAAGTGGTGTGGTCTAGTGGAAAGAGTCAGAGGACCTGTGTTCTAATCCGGGCTCTGCCACTTGTCTGCTGTGTGACCTTGGGAAAGTCACTTAACTTCTCCGTGCCTCGGTTCCCTCACCTGCCAAATGGAGTTTCGATACCTGTTCTCCCTCCTCCTTAGACTGTGAGCCCCATGTGGGTCCTGATGATCTGGTATTCATTCATTCAATAGTATTTATTGAGCGCTGACTGTGTGCAGAGCACTGTACTTAGAGCTTGGGAAGTACAAATTGGCAACATATAGAGGCGGTCCCTACCCGACAGCGGGCTCACAGTCTGGTATCTACCCCAGCGCTTAGTACAATGCTTGGCACAAAGTGAGCGCTTAACAAATACCATAATTAGTATTAAGGAATATATCGCTACTCTTGTTATTGGTCGGATGGGAAGGGGTACTTCAACGGGACGCGGTGGGGATGGAGACCCTTCAGATAAAGGGTGGAAAGGGCCCGGGGTGGCGAGGCACTGACCTTGAAGTCTGAGGGGTAGCCGCCCACGTAGAAGACGACGTCATCGGGGTCCAGGTCGAAGAGGACGTGGTCGCTCTTGCCCTTCTTGTCGTTAAACTCAGGATGTTGTGGCCCGTTGTTGGTGGCCTTTGGCGTGTAGCTGAGCTTTGCAAACTGGTAGATCCTAAGAAGAACAATAAAGATAATAATCATACTATTTGTTCAGCGCTTACTACACGCCAAGCTCTATACTAAGCACTGGAGTTGAAGTTGGAGGGAGAACAGGTATCGAATCCCCATTCTGCAGATGAGGGAGCTGGGGCACAGAGACGTTAAGTGACCTGCCCAAGGTCACACAGCAGACAAGCGGCAGAGCCGGGATTAGCACCCAGGCCAGGGATCTTCCCACAAGGCCACGCTGTTTCTCTAGGGTCAATCAACCAATCCATCGATGGTATTTATTGGGTGCTCCTAGAATCAATCAATCATATTTATTGAGCGCTTACTGTGTGCAGAGCACTGTACTAAGCGCTTGGGAAGTACAAGCTGGCAACATATAGAGACAGTCCCTAACCAACAGTGGGCTCACAGTCCTAGAAGGCAGAACGCTCTACTAAACGCTTGGGAGAGCACAATCCAATAGAAGGGGTAGACACGATACCCTCCCTCAAGGAGCCTACAGTCTAGTCGGGGGGGTGGGGATCACAGGTCAAAGGTCAGAGGGGCCACGAAAAACAAAGGAGGAAATGGAGATGCTCTGGGGGTGGTGGATGGGGACGGGGAGGAGCTGATGACAGAGTCGCTGCTCTTTCACCTCTGAAACTTCACCCGGTCCATGATGGCCTCCTCGGGATCGCTCTCCGTCATGGACTGTTTCGCCTGGATTTCGACCGCCTGGTTCCCCAGTTTGTAGACGCAGATGAGCTTGCCATCCCTCACCGCCATGCCCATATAGTCCTTCGAGATCTAGACCAAGAGAAGCGAAGAGGAGCCGTCTGTGAGCCTCCCAGGTGAGGAAGCGCCTAGGGAAATAGATTCCGGCTCAGATAGGGGTGTCAGTCAAGAGCAAACTGGGGTGCAGGAGAGGCAGTTGGAGGTTAGCATGGTCTGGGGTGACTCTCCGATAAAACTGGGGTGTTGTGGGGGTGCTCAGATACTTCTTGAGCAGGCTCGGTTCTGCATCTGTCATCCTCCCATCTCACGCCAATAGCTTTTATGTCCATTATCTTCAAACTCTATTACTTCCCTCTACCTGGAATTTATTTCAGTGTCTGTTTCTCCTGCTAGACAGTAAGCTCTTTGCTGGCAGGGATCTTATCTGCCAATTCTATTAGATTGTTCTCTCTCAACCCTTTAGTACAATGCTCCGCACACAGTAAGTTAGCATAGTAAGTGCTCGATAGACACCACTGAGTGATTTATTGCCCTCTGCATGATGCTCATTATAATAATAATAATAATGATGGCATTTATTAAGCGCTTACTATGTGCAAAGCACTGTTCTAAGCGCTGGGGAGGTTACAAGGTGATCAGGTTGTCCCACATGGGGCTCACAGTCTTCATCCCCATTTTACAGATGAGGGAACTGAGGCCCAGAGAAGTTAAGTGACTTTGCCCAAAGTCACACAGCTGACAGTTGGCGGAGCCGGGATTTGAACCCCTGACCTCTGACTCCAGAGCCCGGGCTCTTTCCACTGAGCCACACTGGGATTTCATTCTCTACTAATCATATGCCCTAAAACCCACAGCTTCTTGTAATGGGATTTCATTCTCTACTAATCATATCTCCTAAAACCCACAGCTTCTTGTAATGGGATTTCATTCTCTACTAATCATATCTCCTAAAACCCACAGCTTCTTGTAATGGGATTTCATTCTCTACTAATCACATCTCCTAAAACCCACAACTTCTTGTAATGGGATTTCATTCTCTACTAATCATATGCCCTAAAACCCACACCTTCTCTCTCCTCCCACTATTTCTCCCCACAAGGTGCTTTGAATTTGGAGAAATATTTTCCCTCAAATGCTAGCTTTCAAAATTCGGGATCGGGCTGCTTTCTTCCACAAGGCCCAGGCGGGTTGGGTTTTGGCACTGGCTGGTTGGGAGGGGGGTGTCCCGGTGTCCCCCCACCTTGAGTGTCCCCACTGAGGTCCCCCCATCACCCTGCCTCGGCCTCGTATTTCCCAACTAGAGCCGTTCGGCCCAGTCGGTGGCGTTGGTGGAGGGGCTTTGGTTAGCAAGCCCAGTGGCTCTCCAGAATCTGACTCCTTGCGGCCCCGCTGAGGCTAGTAGGTAGGGTGGCTAGGAGGAAGGGCGAAGCAGCGTGGCTCAGTGGAAAGAGCCCGGGCTTTGGAGTCAGAGGTCATGGCTTCAAACCCCGGTTCCGCCAATCGTCAGCTGTGTGACTTTGGGCAAGTCACTTCATTCATTCCTTCAATCGTATTTATTGAGCACTTACTGTGTGCAGAGCACTGTATTAAGTGCTTGGGAAGTACAAGTTGGCAACATATAGAGACGGTCCCTACCCAACAGTGGGCTCACAGTCACACTTCCCTTCTCTGTGTCTCAGTTACCTCATCTGTAAAATGGGGATGAAGACTATGAGCCCCCTGTGGGACAACCTGATCACCCTGTAACCTTCCCAGTGCTTAAAACAGTGCCTTGTACATAGTAAGCCCTTAATAAATGCCCTACTGAGAGCTCACCTCCTCCAGGAGGCCTTCCCAGACTGAGCCCCCTTTTTCTTCTCCTCCTCCCCATCCCCCCCACCTCCTTCTCCTCCCTACAGCACCTGTATATATATAAATTTGTACAGATTTATTACTCTATTGTACTTGTACATATTGACTATTTATTTTGTTAATGATGTGCATATAGCTTTAATTCTATTTGTTCTGATGATTTTGACACCTGTCTACATGTTTTGTTTTGTTGCCTGTCTCCCCCTTCTAGACTGTGAGCCCATTGTTTTTTATGGCATTTGTTAAGCGCTTACTATGTGCAAAGCACTGTTCTAAGCGCTGGGGGGGGGAATACAAGGTGATTAAGTTGCCCCACGTGGGGCTCACAGTCTTAATCCCCATTTTACAGATGAGGTAACTGAGGCTCAGAGAAGTTAAGTGACTTGCCCAAGATCACACAACAGATATGTGGTGGAGACGGAACTCAAACCCATGACCTCTGACTCCAAAGCCCGTGTTCTTTCCACTGAGCCACGCTGCTTCTCTGCTTCTCTTCTCACCCACTGTTGGGTAGGGACCGTCTCTATATGGTGCCAATTTGTACTTTGCAAGCGCTTAGTACAGTGCTCTGCACACAGTAAGCGCTCAATAAATACGATTGAATGAATGAATGAACAAAGGAAGGCCGAACGAGCCAAGTAGGCTGAGCGCGCTCCCCCAGTGACAGCGAAGCGCCCTGCCGCCCTCCAGGCCGTCTGCCCGGGGACCTGAGGCAATACTTACGTTTCGACTCCCCAGGAACATCACGAACATGTCGTTGTCTTCACCGTCCACTCTCGACTTGGGTTTTTGGAGGAACAGTGACAGGGACATGTACCCTTTCAAGTCGCCAAGGTCGCTGGGCGGTCGGACCTCCACCCCAGAGTGCCCGTTGAACCTCATGGGCACGGCCACCTGGTGAGCGGGGAGGGAGGAAGTTGAGACAGTGCCAGCAGGACCATTCGGCCAGATGACCATAAACATCATGACGGTATACATCAGTGCTTTACTATTATTAAACAACAATAATAGCGACAATAATAATAACAACTGTATGGTATTAAGCACTTACTATGTGCCAAGCACTCTACGAAGCGCTGGGGTGGATACAAGCAAATCGGGGCGGACATAGTCCCTGTCCCACAAGGAGCTCACAGCCTCAATCCCCATTTCACAGATGAGGTAACTGAGGCCCGGAGAAGTCAAGTGACTTAGCCCAAGGTCACCCAGTGGACATGTGGCAGAGCTGGGATTAGAATCCAAGTTCCTCTGAATCTCAGGCCTCCACTCTATCTACATGCTGTTTCTCCATTATAATAGTAATATAATATAATATAATAATAATATAGCAATAATAATAATGGTATCTGTTATGTGCTTACTATGTGCCAGGCACTGTACTAAGTACTGGGGCGGATGCAAGGTAATTGGATTGGACATAGTCCCTTTCCCACATAGGAATCAGTCTGAATAATAATGATGGTATAATAATAGTGACTATCTGACTGTTTTGCAATCCACCACAGCACTTGGCCTAAAGTAAGCACTTAAATGTCGTCATTTTTATTTACTTTTTTCCTTTTCCTTGATTTTCCATCTTCTATTACGGTTCATAAGCGTAACTTCTTTAATTGAGCTTTACAGGTAATGTCTTAAATTCAGACCAACCAACCATCCTTTTTAAAACAATAATAAAAATAATGGGTATTTGTTAAGCGCTTACTATGTGCCAAGCGCTGAGAACTGTGCTCTTGGAGTCATTGCTGTATATTTTCAAATTGTTTATCAATTGTGCAGCAATGTCACGCTCCGGTGTCCCTGACGTAGGAGGGTCTTCCCAGACTGAGCTCCCTCCTTCCTCTCCCCCTCCTCCTCCTCCCCATCCCCCCCCTTACTTCCTTCCCCTCCCTGCAGCACCTACATATATGTTTGTACGTATTTATTACTGTATTTATTTATTTATTTTATTTGTACATATTTATTCTATTTATTTTATTTTGTTAATTTGTTTTGTTCTCTGTCCACCCCCATTCTAGACTGTGAGCCCACTATTGGGTAGAGACCGTCTCTATATGTTGCCAACTTGTACTTCCCAAGCGCTTAGTACAGTGCTCTGCACACAGTAAGCGCTCAATAAATACGATTGAATGAATGGAAGACGGTATTTGTTAAGCGCTTACTATGTGCAGAGCACTGTTCTAAGCGCTGGGGGGATACAAGGTGATCAGGTTGTCCCACGGGGGGCTCACAGTCTTCATCCCCATTTTCCAGATGAGGGAACTGAGGCCCAGAGAAGTGAAGTCACACAGCTGACAACTGGTGGAGCCGGCGTTTGAACCCATGACCTCTGACTCCAAAGTCCGGGCTCTTTCCACCGAGCCACACTGCTTCTCTGCCCCTGCTTTCTTTGTACCAAAACTCTAGGTACTCTCTAGGGAGGGCACACCACGGCATCAGGGATCCCGAGTCCCAAAGCGCCCACGGGTGCCGAGTTGCCCCTTGCCGTAGGCTGGGGAAGGGCCTACCTTGTTGGCGGCATCTCTGGCCTGCTGGATGAGCTCTCGGATTCGGTCCACGTTGACAGAGATGTTGCCCCGGGGCACCAGTTGCTGGTTGATGCTTTCGATCTTGCTAAAGATGCCTGGGAGCTTGTTGGTTAGTCTCTCGACTGGTTAAAAGAATCGGGAAGGAAAATGGTTTTATTATTCCAGCCGGAGTGGGATAAATGGGCCAGTTGGAGGCAAGGGAGGGGATTTTGTGTAGCTGAGCCAGGCGGAACTATGGATGAAAATTGGTAAGGGGTTTTACCAAGAAAAGCAGCGTGGTTCAGAGGAAAGAGCCCAGGCTTTGGAGTCAGAGGTCACAAGTTCAAACCCCAGCTCCACCAATTGTCAGCTGTGTGGCTTAACTTCTCTGGGCCTCAGTTCCCTCATCTGTCAAATGGGGATGAAGACTGTGAGGCCCCCGCGGGACAACCTGATCACCTTGTAACCTCCCCAGCGCTTAGAACAGCGCTTTGCACATAGTAAGCACTTAATAAATGCCATTATTATTACATGGGTTTCTGGCTAATATTCTACCAGTGTGAACTTGTTGGTTGAGTAGGAAAATGCTCCCTTAAAGTCATGGGAGGCAGTCAATCAATCAGTGGTATTTACTGAACGCTTACTCTGGGAAGAGTACTGTAGTATGCTCTTGGGAAAGCAGACGGGGTGACCCAATGGAAAGAGCATGGGTTATAGAGTTAGGAGACTAGAGCACGGATCTAATCCCAGCTCAGACTCCGGCCACTGCTTTGTGGCAGTGTACATATCATAATCTCTTTGGGCTTTAGTTTCCGCACATGTGAAAAAGGAATAACGTACCTGACCTCAATCAATCAATCAATCAATCATATATATTGAGCGCTTACTGTGTGCAAAGCACTGTACTAAGCTCTTGGGAAGTACAAGTTGGCAACACATAGAGATGGTCCCTACCCAACAGTGGGCTCACAGTCTAGAAGGGGGTGACAGAGAACAAAACAAAACATATTAACAAAATAAAATAAATAGAATAGATATGTACAAGTAAAATAAATAAATAGAGTAATAAATACATACAAACATATATACATATATACAGGTGCTGTTGGGAAGGGAAGAAGGTAAGGCGGGAGGGATGGACAGGGGGAGGAGGGGGAGAGGAAGGAGGAGGCTCAGTCTGGGAAGGCCTCCTGGAGGAGGTGAGCTCTCAGTAGGGCCTTGAAGGGAGGAAGAGACCTAGCTTGGCAGATGTGGGGAGTGGGGGCATTCCAGGCCAGGGGGTGTATGGCGGATGTGTAACGGGCCAAAAGCGAGTAAAATTGAGGAGCTGGATGTTCCCCAATCCTGCTGGTGCCAGATCCAATTTCTCTTCATAAAACCGAGTAACAAAGCAGAAGCCACCATGAGGCAAAACTTAAAGGGTTCTGCTGAAGCGGTAGCAAGCCGAGACTAGATGGCTCCATCTTCACGCCTCCTAAAGATGATTTCTTACTTTGTCACTGGCAGGCATCGGCTTAAAATGCTTGTCTGTGGGGTGTGATGAAACCAATCCAATAATCTGTTTCTACCTCCCAACTCCTCCTCTAAACTCCTTGTGGGCAGGGGGTCACATCCACCAACTCTGTTGGAGTGGACCCTCCCGAGCGATTTGTACGGGGCTCTCCACAAAGCAAGCGAGCGCTCAGTACATAACAGGGATCAATCGATAACCATTGATAGATAAGCAGTATGGCATAAGGTTAGGGCACGGGCCTGGGAATCAGAAGGTTTGCTGCCATTTGTCTGCTGCGTGGGGTTAGGGCACAGGCCTGGGAGTCACAAGGTTTGCTGCCATTTGTCTGCTGCATAGGGACAGCTGTATATATGTATATATGTTTGTACATATTTATTACTCTATTTATTTATTTATTTTACTTGTACATATCCATTCTATTTATTTTATTTTGTTAGTATGTTTGGTTTTGTTCTCTGTCTTCCCCCTTTTGGACTGTGAGCCCACTGTTGGGTAGGGACTGTCTCTATATGTTGCCAACTTGTCCTTCCCAAGCGCTTAGTCCAGTGCTCTCCACACAGTAAGTGCTCAATATATACAATTGATTGATTGATTGACAGGGCATGGGCCTGGGAGTCACAAGGTTTGCTGCCATTTGTCTGCTGCATGGGGATAGGGCACGGGCCTGAGAGTCACAGGGTTTGTTGCCATTTGTCTGCTGCATAAGGACAGCTGTATATATGAATATATGTTTGTACATATATATATTACTCTATTTATTTATTTTACTTGTACATATCTATTCTATTTATTTTATTTTGTTAGTATGTTTGGTTTTGTTCTCTGTCTCCCCCTTTTAGACTGTGAGCCCACTGTTGATTAGGGACTGTCTCTATATGTTGCCACCTTGTACTTCCCAAGCGCTTAGTACAGTGCTCTGCACACAGTATGTGCTCAATAAATACGATTGATTGATTGATTGATTGACTGACAGGGCACGGGCCTGGGAGTCGGAAGGTTTGCTACATAGGGTTAGGGCACGGGCCTGGGAGTCACAAGATTTGCTGCCATTTGTCTGCTGCATAGGGACAGCTGTATATATGTATATATGTTTCTACATATTTATTACTCTACTTATTTATTTATTTTACTTATACATATCTATTCTATTTATGTTATTTTGTTATTATATTTGGTTTTGTTCTCTGTCTCCCCCTTTTAGACTTTGAGCCCACTGTTGTGTAGGGACTGTCTCTATATGTTGCCAACTTGTACTTCCCAAGCGCTTAGTCCAGTGCTTTGCACACAGTAAGCGCTCAATAAATACGACTGATTGACTGACAGGGCACGGGCCTGGGAGTCAGAAGGTTTGCTGTCATTTGTCTGCTGCATGGGGATAGGGCACGGGCTTGGTAGTCACAAGGTTTGCTGCCATTTGTCTGCTGCATAGAGACAGCTGTATATATGTATATATGTTTATACATATTCATTACTCTATTTATTTATTTTACTTGTACATATCTATTCTATTTATTTTAATTTGTTAGTATGTTTGGTTTTGTTCTCTGTCTTCCCCCTTTTAGACTGTGAGCCCACTGTTGGGCAGGGACTGTCTCTATATGTTGCCAACTCAGAATTCCCAAGCACTTAGCAGAGTGCTCTGCACACAGTTAAGTGCTCAATAAATACGATTGATTGATTGACAGGGCACGGGCCTGGGAGTCAGAAGGTTTGCTGCCATTTGTCTGCTGCATGGGGATAGGGCATGGGCCTGGGAGTCACAAGGTTTGCTGCCATTTGTCTGCTGCATAGGGACAGCTGTATATATGTATATATGTTTGTATATATTTATTACTCTATTTATTTATTTATTTATTTTCCTTGTACATATCTATTCTATTTATTTTATTTTGTTATTATGTTTGGTTTTGTTCTCTGTCTCCCCCTTTTAGCCTATGAGCCCAGTGTTGGGTAGGGACTGTCTCTAGATGTTGCCAACTTGTACTTCCCAAGCGCTTAGCACAGTGCTCTGCACACAGTAAGTGCTCCATAAATACGACTGATTGATTGATTGATTGATTGACAGGACACGGGCCTGGGAGTCAGAAGGTTTGCTGACATTTGTCTGCTGCATGGGGATAGGGTACGGGCCTGGGAGTCACAAGGTTTGCTGCCATTTGTCTGCTGCATAGAGACAGCTGTATATATGTATATATGTTTGTACATATTTATTACTCTATTTATTTATTTATTTTACTTGTACGTATCTATTCTATTTATTTTTTTTTGTTAGTATGTTTGGTTTTGTTCTCTGTCTTCCCCCTTTTAGACTGTGAGCCCAATGTTGGGTAGGGACTGTCTCTATATGTTGCCAACTTGTACTTCCCAAGCACTTCGTACAGTGCTCTGCACACAGTAAGCGCTCAATAAATACGATTTATTGATTGACAGGGCACGGGCCTGGGAGTCACAAGGTTTGCTGCCATTTGTCTGCTGCATAAGGACACCTGTATATGTATATGTGTTTGTACATATTTATTACTCTATTTATTATTTATTCATTTATTTTACTTGTACCTATCTGTTCTATTTATTTTATTTTGTTAGTATATTTGGTTTTGTTCTCTGTCTCCCCCTTTTAGACTGTGAGCCCACTGTTGGGTAGGGACTGTCTCTATATTTTGCCAACTTGGACTTCCCAAGTGCTTAGTACAGTGCTCTGCACACAGTAAGCGCTCAATAAAAACGATTGATTGATTGATTGACTGACAGGGCACGGGCCTGGGAGTCAGAAGGTTTGCTGCCATTTGTCTGCTGCATAGGGACAGCTGTATACATGTATATATGTTTGTACATATTTATTACTCTATTTATTATTTATTTATTCATTTATTTTACTTGTACATATCTGTTCTATTTATTTTATTTTGTCAGTATGTTTGGTTTTGTTCTCTGTTTCCCCCTTTTAGACTGTGAGCCCACTGTTGGGTAGGGACTGTCTCTATACGTTGCCAATGTGGACTTCCCAAGCGCTTAGTACAGTGCTCTGCACACAGTAAGTGCTCAATAAAAACGATTGATTGATTGATTGACTGACTGACAGGGCACGGGCCTGGGAGTCAGAAGGTTTGCTGCCATTTGTCTGCTGCATGGGGATAGGGCATGGGCCTGGGAGTCACAAGGTTTGCTGCCATTTGTCTGCTGCATAGGGACAGCTGTATATATGTATATATGTTTGTACATATTTATTACTCTATTTATTTATTTATTTTACTTGTACGTATCTATTCTATTTATTTTATTTTGTTAGTATGTTTGGCTTTGTTCTCTTTCTTCCCCCTTTTAGACTGTGAGCGTTGGGTAGGGACTGTCTCTATATGTTGCCAATTTGTACTTCCCAAGTGCTTAGTACAGTGCTCTGCACACAGTAAGCGCTCAATAAATACGATTGATTGATTGATTGATTGACAGGGCACGGGCCTGGGAGTCACAAGGTTTGCTGCCATTTGTCTGCTGCATAGGGACAGCTGTATATATGTATATATGTTTGTACATATTTATTACTCTATTTATTTATTTTACTTGTACATATCTATTCTATTTATTTTATTTTGTTAGTATGTTTGGTTTTTTTTCTCTGTCTTCCCCCTTTTAGACTGTGAGCCCACTGTTGGGTAGGGACTGTCTCTATATGTTGCCAACTTGGACTTCCCAAGCGCTTCGCACAGTGCTCTGCACACAGTAAGCGCTCAATAAATACGATTGATTGATTGACAGGGCACGGGCCTGGGAGTCACAAGGTTTGCTGCCATTTGTCTGCTGCATAGGGTTAGGGCACGGGCCTGGGAGTCACAAGGTGTGCTGCCATTTGTCTGCTGCATAGGGTTAGGGCACGGGCCTGGGAGTCACAAGGTGTGCTGCCATTTGTCTGCTGCATAGGGACAGCTGTATATATGTATATATGTTTGTACATATTTATTACTATATTTATTATTTATTTATTTATTTTACTTGTACATATCTATTCTATTTATTTTATTTTGTTAGTATGTTTGGTTTTGTTCTCTGTCTTCCCTTTTAGACTGTGAGCCCACTGTTGGGTAGGGACTGTCTCTATATGTTGCCAACTTGTACTTCCCAAGCGCTTCGTACAGTGCTCTGCACACAGTAAGCGCTCAATAAATACGATTGATTGATTGATTGATAGGGCACGGGCCTGGGAGTCACAAGGTTTGCTGCCATTTGTCTGCTGCATGGGGATAGGGTACGGGCCTGGGAGTCACAAGGTTTGCTGTCATTTGTCTGCTGCACAGAGACAGCTGTACATGTGCATATATGTTTGTACATATTTATTACTCTATTTATTTATTTATTTTACTTGTATGTATCTATTCTATTTATTTTATTTTGTTAGTATGTTTGGTTTTGTTCTCTGTCTCCCCCTTTTAGAATGTGAGCCCACTGTTGGGTAGGGACTGTCTCTATCTGTTGCCAACTTTTACTTCCCTAACGCTTAGTACAGTGCTCTACACACAGTAAGCGCTCAATAAATACAATTGATTGGTTGATTGATTGATTGACAGGGCACAGGACTGGGTGTCGGAAGGTTTGCTGCCATTTGTCTGCTGCATGGGGATAGGGCACGGGCCTGGGAGTCACAAGGTTTGCTGCCATTTGTCTGCTGCATAGGGACAGCTGTATATATGTATATATGTTTGTACATATTTATTACTCTATTTATTATTTATTTATTTATTTTACTTGTACATATCTGTTCTATTTTATTTTGTTAGTATGTTTGGTTTTGTTCTCTGTCTCCCCCTTTTAGACTGTGAGCCCACTACTGGGTAGGGACTGTCTCTATATGTTGCCAACTTTGACTTCCCAAGAGCTTAGTACAGTGCTCTGCACACAGTAAGCGCTCAATAAATATGATTGATTGATTGATTGATTGATTGACAGGGCACGGGCTTGGGAGTCAGAATGTTTGCTGACATTTGTCTGCTGCATGGGGATAGGGCACGGGCCAGGGAGTCACTGGGTTTGCTGCCATTTGTCTGCTGCATAGGGACAGCTGTATATATGTATATATGTTTGTACATATTTATTACTCTATTTATTTATTTATTTATTTTACTTATACACATCTATTCTATTTATTATATTTTGTTAGTATGTTTGGTTTTGTTCTCTGTCTCCCCCTTTTAGACTGCGAGCCCGCTGTTGGGTAGGGACTGTCTCTATATGTTGTCAACTTGGACTTCCCAAGTGCTTAGCGGAGTGCTCCGCACACAGTAAGCGCTCAATAAATATGATTGATTGATTGATTGACAGGGCACGGGCCTGGGAGTCACAAGGTTTGCTGCCATTTGTCTGCTGCAATAGGGTTAGGGCACGGGCCTGGGAGTCACAAGGTTTGCTGCCATGTGTCTGCTGCATGGGGACAGCTGTATATATGTATATATGTTTGTACATATTCATTACTCTATTTATTCATTTTACTTGTACATATCTATTCTATTTATTTTATTTTGTGAGTATGTTTAGTTTTTTGTTCTCTGTCTTCCCCCTTTTAGACCGTGAGCCCACTGTTGGGTAGGGACTGTCTCTATATGTTGCCAACTTGTACTTCCCAAGCGCTTAGCACAGTGCTCTGCACACAGTAAGCACTCAATAAATACGATTGATTGATTGATTGACAGGGCACGGGCCTGGGAGTCACAAGGTTTGCTGTCATTTGTCTGCTGCATGGGGTTAGGGCACGGGCCTGGGAGTCACAAGGTTTGCTGCCATTTGTCTGCTGCATGACCTTGGGCGAGGCACTTAACTCCTCCGTGCCTCAGTTCCCCCCATCTGCAAAATGGGGATGGAGACTGTGAGCCCCACATGGGATAGGGACAGGGTCAAACCCAATTTGCTGGTTTCCACCCCAGCACTTAGAATGGTGCCTGGCATGTGATAAGTGCCTACCAAACAAATAATAATAATAATAATAATAATGATAGCATTTATTGAGCGCTTACCATGTGCAAAGCACGGTTCTAAGCGCTGGGGAGGTTACAAGGTGATCAGGATGTCCCACGGGGGGCTCACCGTCTTCATCCCCATCTCACAGTCTCTCAGACTGTCAGCCCCAAGTTGGACAGGGGCTGTCTCCAAAATCCCTTTCTTGGATCTACCCCAGTGCCTACAGCAGGGCTTAGCACTAAACAGGGTATTTTTTCCCCATTTCCTCTGGGCCAAAGCTCTACACCAAGTCCTGGGTTCTAATCCCAGCTCCACTATTTGTCTGCTGAGGGATCTTGAGGAAGGACATGGCTCGGTGGAAAGAGCCCGGGCTTTAGTCAGAGGTCATGGGTTCAAATACCGACTCTGCCACATGTCTGCTGTGTGACCTTGGGCAAGTCACTTAATCAATCAATCAATCATATTTATTGAGCGCTTACTGTGTGCAGAGCACTGTACTAAGCGCTTGGGATGTACAAGCTGGCAATATATAGAGACAGTCCCTACCCAACAGTGGGCTCACAGTCTAGAAGGCGGAGACAGAGAACAAAACCAAACATACTAACAAAATAAAATAAATAGAATAGATAGGTACAAGTAAAATAAATAGAGTAATAAATATGTACAAACATATATACATATATACAGCTGTCCCTATGCAGCAGACACATGGCAATCAATCAATCAATTGTATTTATTGAGCGCTTACTATGTGCAGAGCACTGTACTAAGCGCTTGGGAAGTACAAATTGGCAACACATAGAGACAGTCCCTACCCAACAGTGGGCTCACAGTCTAAAAGGGGGAGACGGAGAACAAAACCAAACGTACTAACAAAATAAAATAAATAGAATAGATATGTACACACTGCTTCTAGATCGTGAGCCCGTTGTTGGGTAGGGACCGTCTCTATATGTTGCCGACTTGTACTTCCCAAGCGCTTAGTACAGTGCTCTGCACACGGTAAGCGCTCAATAAATTCGATGGAATGAATGAATGAATTTCAACTAGAGCCGGGGTCCAGGAAGCAGCGTGGCAAGGGAAGCAGCATGGCTCAGTGGCAAGAGCAGGGGCTTTGGAGTCAGAGGTCATGGGTTCAAACCCCGGCTCCACCAATTATCAGCCGTGTGACTTTGGGCAAGTCACTTCACTTCTCTGTGCCTCAGTTACCTCATCTGTAAAATGGGGATTAAGACTGTGAGCCCCCCGTGGGACAACCTGATCACCTTGTAACCTCACCAGCGCTTAGAACAGTGCTTTGCACATAGTAAGCGCTTAATAAATGCCATTACAAGCAGAGTCAGTCAGTCGATCTTATTTACTGAGTGCTTACTATGCGCACAGCATCATACTGGGCACTCAGAAGAGTACGCTACAACAAGAAACAGACATTTCCTACCCGCAACCTGCTTATGGTCTGGACGGGGAGACAGTGGCCAGCGCGGGCCTGACTCTCACCGGAAAAGCGGGCATCTATCAGAGCCTGGTTGAAGTTTTCGGTCTGGTTGCTCCTATAGGTTTCCTTAAGTCGCTCCACGTCCTTCTGGATGGGGTCCAGGTCGTTCAGCACGCCGTCGGTTCGTTCCTGGGCGCGGCGAGCTTCGGCGCGGGCGGCGGCGATCATCTGCTCTACGTCATCTGGGGCCCACAGGGGACGGACGGAGGGATGGGGGGCGGTGAGGTGGACGGGGGCGGTAGGGATGGGGCACCAGGCAAACAGGGAGGGTGGGCCTGTGGGACGCTACTAACCTCGGTTGATCCTCCGGAGGTCACGCTGCACTGAGGCCAGGTTGGTTTCCAGCCCGTCCTTGAGGGTGCTCACTTTCTCCAGGCTGCTCTTCAGCCCGCTGAGGCCTGGACCTATTTCTGGAATCAATTAATCAATCGGATTTATTGAGCACTTACTGTGTGCAGAGCACTGGACTAAGCGCTTGGGAAGTACAAGTTGGCAACATCTAGAGACGGTCCCTACCCAACAGTGGGCTCACAGGCTAGAAGAGAAGCCAAACGAGACCCGCCATCGACATGGACGTGCACGCACACACAGCCAGTGCTCAATAAAAGCAATTGATTGATTACTATTCATTCAATCGTATTTATTGAGCGCTTACTGTGTGCACAGCACTGTACTAAGCGCTTGGGAAGTCCAAGTCGGCAACATATAGAGACGGTCCCTACCCAACAGTGGGCTCACAGTATAGAAAGGGAAGACAGAGAACCAAACAAAACATATTAACAAAATAAATAAGTAGAATAAATATGGACAAGTAAAATAAATAAATAGACTACTACTAATAATGATGATGATGGCATTTGTTAAGCGCTTACAATGTGCAAAGCACTGTTCGAAGTGCTGGGGAGGTTACAAGGTGGTCAGGTTGTCCCGCGTGGGGCTCACAGTCATCACCCCCTTTTTACAGATGAGGTAACTTGAGGCACCGAGAAGTTAAGTGACTTGCCCAAGTTCACACAGCAGACATGTGGCGGAGCCGGGATTCAAACCCATGACCTCTGACTCCAAAGCCCGGGCTCTATCCACTAAGTCATGCTGCTACTATGTGCCAGGCACTGTCCTACGTACTGGAGTAGATATGAGCAAATCAGATTTGACACACTTCACGTGCCGCATGGGCTCACAGTCTTAATCCCCATTTTCCAGGTGAGGAAACCAAGGCCCAGGAAAGTGAAGTGACTTGACCAAGGTCACACAGCAGACAGGTGGTGGAGCCGGGATTCGAACCCATGACCTCTGACTCCAAAGCCCGGGCTCCATCCACTAAGCCACGCTGCTACTATGTGCCAGGCACTGTCCTACGTATTGGAGTAGATATGAGCAAATCAAGTTTGACACGCTTCATGTGCCACATGGGCTCACAATCTTAATCTCCATTTTCCGGGTGGGGAAACTGAGGCCCAGGGAAGTGAACTGACTTGCCCAAGGTCACACAGCAAACCAGTGGCAGAGGTGGGACAGAATCCAAGTTCTCTGATTCCCAGGTCCGTGCTCTTCTCACTAGACCTCGCTGGTTCATATATGTTGGGAGCCCACTGTTGGGTAGGAACTGTCTCTCTATGTTGCCAACTTGTACTTCCCAAGCGCTTAGTACAGTGCTCCGCACACAGGAAGTGCTCAATAAATACGATTGAATGAATGAATGCTGTGCAAATGCAAACATGATATTCGTTAAGAACCCAAGCTCTGGGCTCACTGCTAAGACAGATACGAGATGATTAGTTTAGATACAGTCCCTGTCCCACATGGGGCGCTCAGTCTATCTAGGAGGGAGACAAGGTATTGAATCCACCTGTCACAGGGGAGGAAACTGAGACCTAGAGAAGTCAATAAGGTGCCCAAGGTCACACAGCAGGCAAGTGGCAGAGTCAGAATTAGAACCCAGGTCCTCTGGCTGCCATCCATTCATGCACTCAATCGTATTTATTGAGCGCTTACTGTGTGCAGAGCACTGTACTAAGCACTTGGGAAGCCCAAGTCGGCAACATATAGAGACGGTCCCTACCCAACAGCGGGCTCACAGTCTAGAAGGGGGAGACAGACCACACAACAAGACATGTTAACAAAATAAAATAAATAGAATAAATATGTCCAAATAAAATAGAGTAATAAATACGTACAAACATATATACTTTATTTTAGTGGTACATATTTATTCTATTTATTTTATTCTATTAAAATGTTTTGTTTTGTTCTCTGTCTCCCCCTTCTAGACCGTAAGCCCGCTGTTGGGTAGGGACCGCCTCTAGATGTTGCCAACTTGGACTTCCCAAGCGCTTAGTCCAGCGCTCTGCACACAGGAAGCGCTCAATAAATACGACTGAATGAATGAATGTACATATATACAGGTGTTGTGGGGAGGGGAAGGAGGTAAGGTGGGGGGGGATGAGGGGGAGAGGAAGGAGGGGGCTCAGTGTGGGAAGGCCTCCTGGAGGAGGGGAGCTCCCAGTAGGACTTTGAAGGGAGGAAGAGAGCTCTTTCCGCTAGACCACCCTGCTTCCCCAGCTTTTCCGGGCCAAAATTTAACGGATGCACTTCCCCACTGGCTCCCGCGTGGCCTCCCCTCGATCGGGGTCACCGCGTACCTTGCTGTATCATCTCCCGGGCCCCCTTGGCTTTGGCGAGCAGCTTGTCGCTCTCCGTGCTCAGTGTCTTGGCTCTTCCCGGCAGGTCTTCCTTCTTTACAATCTGCGGATACAGTCCCCGCACGGACCCCCTTAGAAAATGGACCGCTGGGCGATATCTGTTTATTGTTATATTGTCCTCTCCCAAGCGCTCGGTACAGTGCTCTGCACACAGTAATAATAATGTTGGTATTTGTTATGTGCCGGGCACTGTTCTAAGCGCTGGGGTAGATACAAGGTAATCAGGCTGTCCCACATGGGGCTCACAATCTTAATTTCCATTTTAAAAATGAGGGAACTGAGGCACAGAGAAGTGAAGTGACTTGCCCAAAATCACACAGCTGATAATAATGATGATGGCATTTGTTAAGCGCTTACTATGTGCAAAGCACTGTTCTAAGCGCTGGGGTAGATACAAGGTAATCAGGTTGTCCCACGTGAGGCTCACAGCCTTAATCTCCATTTTACAGATGAGGGAACTGAGGCACAGAGAAGTGAAGTGACTTGCCCAAAGTCACACAGCTGATAATAATAATAATGATGGCATTTGTTAAGCACTTACTATGTGCAAAGCACTGTTCTAAGCGCTGGGGTAGATACAAGGTAATCAGGTTGTCCCACGGGGGGCTCACAGTCTTAATCTCCATTTTACAGATGAGGGAACTGAGGCACAGAGAAGTGAAGTGACTTGCCCAAAGTCACACAGCTGATAATAACAATAATGATGGCATTTGTTAAGCACATACTAGGTGCAAAGCACTGTTCTAAGCACTGGGGTAGATAAAAGGTAATCAGGTTGTCCCACGAGGGGCTCACAGTTTTAATCTCCATTTTACAGATGAGGGAACTGAGGCACAGAGAAGTGAAGTGACTTGCCCAAAGTCACACAGCTGATAAGTGGTGGAGCTGGGATTTGAACCCACGACCTCTGACTCCCAAGCCCGGGCTCTTTCCACTAAGCCACGCTGCTTCTCTGCTTCTCAGTAAGTGCTCAATAAAGAGGACTGACTGACTGAATGAATGAATAAAACAGCCTGGCAGTACATACAGTGGGGCCAGAGAAGCAGCATGGCTCAGTGGAAAGAGCACGGACTTTGGAGTCAGAGGTCATGGGTTCAAATCCCGGCCCCACCACTTAGCTGTGTGACTTTGGGCAAGTCACTTCACTTCTCTGGGCCTCAGTTCCCTCATCTGTAAAATAGGGATTAAGACTGTGAGCCCCACGTGGGACAACTTGATCACCTTGTAACCTCCCCAGTGCTTAGAACAGTGCTTTGCACAAAGTAAGTGCTTAATAAATGTCATTATCATTATTATTATTATTAAGCCCCATGCGGGATAGGGACTGGGATGGTATACAACCCAACTGACTTGTTTCTCTCCCAGTGCTTAGAACAGTGTTTGGCACATAGTATGAGCTTAACAAACACCATAAAACCAACTTGTACTTCCCAAGCGCTTAGTACAGTGCTCTGCACACAGTAAGTGTTCAATATATACGATTGAATGAATGAATGAACACGGACAAACAGTTACTCGACCTCTCACGGGAGCAGCGGGGTCTAGGGGAAAAGAGCCCAGGCCTGGGGGTTAGGGACCTGGGTTCTAATCCTGACGCTGCCAGCTGACCATTGTGCGAGATCTTGGGCAAGTCGCTTAACTGCCCCATGCCTCAGTTTGCTCATCTGTCAAATAGGGATTCAATATATGGTGTTTCAAATAATGGCATTTGTTATGCGCTTCCTCAGTGCCAGGCACTGCACTAAGAGTTGGGGTAGATACAAGTTAATAATAATAATAATAATAATAATAATAATGGCATTTGTTATTCATTCATTCATTCATTCGTATTTATTGAGTGTTTATTGTGTGCAGAGCACTGTACTAAGCGCTTGGGAAGTACAAGTTGGCAACATATAGAGACGGTCCCTACCCAACAGCGGGCTCACAGTCTAGGAGGGGGAGACAGAGAACAAAACAAAACATATTAACGAAATAAAATAAATAGAATAAATATGTACAAATAAAATAGAGTAATAAATACGTGCAAATGCACTTACTATGTGTGAAGCACTGTTCTAAGCGCTCAGGGGGGGCGGGGGTACAAGGTGATCGGACTGTCCCACGGGGGGCTCACAGTCTTCATCCCCATTTTACAGATGAGGTAACAGGCTCAGAGAAGTTAAGTGACTTGCCCAAGGTCACACAGTGGACAAGTGGTGAAGCTGGAATTCGAACCCACGATCTCTGACTCCCAAGCCCTGGCTCTTTCCCCTGAGCCACGCTGCTTCTCTGTACAAGAAGCTGACTGGGCTAGACTCAAAATAAAAGAAACGTCGTTTTCCTTCCGGGGAGGGTAATTTGTCCTTTCCAAGTGCTTAGGATGGACGGGGTACTAAGTAAGCGCTCAATAAATACAACTGAATTGAATTGAAGCATACGGAATCTGCTACCACTGGAAGTTATACAGATGAGAGGTCATGGGAAGGAAAAAAAGTTTTCCTTTTTACCAAATTACCATCACCCCCAACATCCTGTTGCCACATTTTTGGGAAGAACTGTAAGCCGGAGGGCCGGTAATACATTTCCTCTAGTAATAATAATAATGATAACTGGCATTTATTCAGCACTTACTATGTGCCAAGCACTCTTCTAACCACTGGGGAAGCTGTAAGTTGTTTTGTGTTTTTAATCAATCAATCGTATTTATTGAGCGCTTACTGTGTGCAGAGCACTGTACTAAGCGCTTGGGAAGTCCAAGTTGGCAACATATAGAGACAGTCCCTACCCAACAGTGGGCTCACAGTCTAGAAATGGCATTTGTTAAAGGTTTACCGACTTGCCAGGCACCGCATTAAGCGCTGGGGGGAGAAACAAATTAATCAGGTTGGATACCGCCCAGGTCCCACATGGGGCTCACAGTCTTAAATCCCCATTTTACAGATGAGGTAACTGAGGCACAGAGGAGTCAAGTGACTTGTCCACAGTCACACAGCAGATAAGCTCCTGGGAAATACCACTGCTGGATTGAGTCAGAACAAGAAGGATTCTCCCAACGAGTGGCACCAGTGCGCTACGGGGGAAGCCCTGCAGCCAGCCTATCTTTTCATTCTATCATATTTATTGAGTGCTGACTGTGTGCAGAGCACTGTACTAAGCGCTTGGGAAGTACAAGTCGGCGATATCTAGAGACGGTCCCTACCCAACAGCGGGCTCACAGTCTAGGAGGGGGAGACAGACAACAAAACAAAATATGTGGACAGGTGTCAAGTTGTCAGAACAAATAGAATTAAAGCTAAATGCACCTAAAGCTAAATGCTAAATGCATTGTAGCTCCCCCGGCGCTTAGTACAGCGCCTGGCACCGGCTCCACCAACTGTCAGCTGTGTGACTTTGGGCAAGTCACTTCACTTCTCTGGGCCTCAGTTACCTCATCTGTAAAATGGGCATTAAGACTGTGAGCCCCCGCCATGGGACAACCCGATCACCTTGTAACCTTCCCAGTGCTTAGTACAGTGCTTTGCACATAGTAAGCGCTTAATAAATGCCATCGTATTATAGTGAGCGCTTAACAAACACCATGAATGGCAAAACAACAAACTACACAGTCCTTGCCCCACATGAATGAATGAAAGTGCTGGGGTAGATAGAAGTTTATCAGGTGGGAAGATGTGTATGTATCTATAATTCTATTTATTTATTCTGATGCTATTGATGCCTGTCTACTTGTTTTGTTTTGTTCTCTGTCTCCCCCTTCTAGACTGTGAACCCGTTGTTGGGTCGGGACAGTCTCTATATGTTGCCAACTTGTGCTTCCCCACTGCTTAGTACAGTGCCCTGCACACAGTAAGCGCTCAATAAATACGATTGAATGAATGAATGAAGGGGGCTCGCACTCTAAGTCGGAGGGAGAACAGGTGTTGAACACCCATCTTCGTCTTGAAGGAGCACGGCCTAGTGGCAAGAGCACCGTGGGAGTGGTCATGGGTTCTAATCCCGCCTCCTCCACTCGTCTGCTGGGTGACCGTGAGCAAATCACTTCTCTGTGTCTCAGTTACCTCATCTGTAAAATGGGGATTGAGACTGTGAGCCACTTGTGGGCCAGGGACTGTGTCCAACCCGACTGCTTGTATCTACCCCAGCGCTTGGCACAGAATAAGCGCTTAACAAATACCACTATGATTATTATTATTATTGGAGGAAAACACCAGGCAAGTGCCTCTCCCTGCGTCCCGCCCTTCAGAAGTTGCAGCTTAGGAAGCTGGGAACAGCCACCCCAGCTGGGTTTGGACGTCTTCAACCTTCCCTTCCGGGCCACGTCTGCCAAACCTTTGCTCGGTCTCCATTTTCAGGAAATCCGGATCTCGATCCCGCCCGGGCTGGTCGGGTGGGCCAATGCGGTCTGCCAGCCCCCATCGGGAAGCGTCGGCAAACAGAGGGGGACAACTCCGGGCCGGAAGACCATCCACACGGCACTCCCCAAGATGAGCTAGGGAGGCAGCTGCCACATAGAACAGTGCTTTGCACATAGTAAGCACTTAATAAATGCCATCATTATTATTGGAGCTGTTAATGTGGTTCCCTCACCGACAAGGCTGCGTCCGAGGCCTTCTCGGCCTTGTTGGCCGCGTCCTCGGCGGCTTTGACAGCATTGATGATGTTCTCGTAGGCCATGGCGGCATCCACGGCGCAACGCACCAGCTCGTCCCCGCTGGTGTTCCTCTTGATCCTGGGAGGACACAAGAGAGAGGGGGTGAGAGCGGAGCCCCGGTCCCCGGCTCTAGCCCGGCCTGGTGGGGAAAGAAGGGTGGCCTGATGGTCAGAGTGCGGGCCGGCCAGGTGTGTGACCTTGGCCAAGTCACTTCACTGCTCTGGCCCTCAGTTTCCTCACCTGTAAAATGTCCCCCCTGCTCCTTAGACTGTGAACCCCATATGGGACAGGGACTAGGTCCAACCTTATTATCGCGTGTCTACCTCAACGCTCAGTACAGTACTTGGCACAGAATAATAATAATAATAATAATGTTGGTATTTGTTAAGCGCTTACTATGTGCCAAGCACTGTTCTAAGCGATGGGGGATACAAGGTAATCAAGGTTGTCCCACGGGGGGCTCACAGTCTTCATCCCCATTTTACAGATGAGGGAACTAAAGCACAGAGAAGTGAGGTGACTTGCCCAAAGTCACACAGCTGACAAGTGGTGGAGTCGGGATTAGAACCCATGACCTCTGACTCTTTCCACTGAGCCACGCTGCTTCTCTGGAGCCGAGCAGCTTCTCGGAAACGCCACAATCTTTATCATCAGCGCCCGCTTCAGATGGCTGAAAGCCAGGCAGTGGGAATTAGGAGCCTGCTTCCTTGGGATGCCGTGCGGCCGGAGATGCGAGCCGATGCCAAGAGGGATAGGCTAGATCCACAGACGAGGGGTCCCCGCTGGGTTACGGGGTGGAAAGTTAGGGATGGAGAGGGGAGAACTGGGGGTAGGGGGACGTTGGGTGGTTCATCCCTAACCATGAGGAATGTGGCCGACCGTGGGACAACCTAATCACCTTGTAACCTCCCCAGTGTTTAGAACAGTGCTTTGCACATAGTAGGTGCTTAATAAATGCCATTATTATTATTATCATTATTATTATTATGCTCAGGAGGACAGCTGCCACAGCTGCCTCCCCCTTTTAGACTGTGAGCCCACTGTTGGGTAGGGACTGTCTCTATATGTTGCCAACTTGTACTTCCCAAGCACTTAGTACAGTGCTCTGCACACAGTAAGCGCTCAATAAATACGATTGATTGATTGATTGATTGATTGATCCTTCCAACCATCCTGAGGCCCCTGCTGGACACGGAGTCCTGGCTGGGTGGACAGTGGTCTCCATCCATCACTCATTCATCCATTCAGTCGTATTTATTGAGCGCTTACTGTGTGTGCAAAGTACTGTATTAAGTGCTTGGGAGAGGCCAACAGAACAATGAAAAGACACATTCCCTACCCACATTATGTTGCCAACTAGTACTTCCCAAGCGCTTAGTACAGTGCTCTGCACCCAGTAAGCACTCAATAAATACGAGTGAATAATGTCTGGGGGGAGACAGATATTAATATAAACAAATTACAGATTACAGTCATTCAGTGAATAATAATAACAATAATGATGGTATTTGTTAAGCGTTTACTATGTGCCAAGCACTGTTCTAAGCGCTGAGGACAATAGAAGGTAATCAGGTTGTCATTCATTCATTCATTCAATTGTATTTATTGAGCGCTTACTATGTGCAGAGCACTGTATGAAGCGCTTGGGAAGTACAAGTTGGCAACATATAGAGACGGCCCCTACCCAACAGTGGGCTCACAGTGCAGAAGGGGGTGACAGACAACAAAACAAAACATATTAACAAAATAAAATAAATAGAATAAATATGTACAAATAAAATAGAGTAATAAATATGTACAAACATGTATACATATATACAGGTGCTGTGGGGAGGAGAAGGAGGTAAGGCGGGGGGGATGGGATGTCGCACGTGGGGCTCACAGTCTTAAACCCCATTTTACAGATGAGGTCACTGGGGCACAGAGAAGTGAAGTGACTTGCCCAAGGTCACACAGGTGACAAGGGGTGGAGCCGGGATTAGAACCCATGATCTCTGACTCCTAAGCCCGGGCTCTTTCCACTGAGCCACGCTGCTTCTCAATCAATCAGGCAATCAATCGATTACCTGGTCTGCCCCAGTAATGATGTCACAAGGGGCCTGATGCTCTTGTGGTGACTGGGCCCCGGATTGCGTTTGTCAGGGGGGGCTCTTGCTTAAATCTTATTAGTTAAATTTTTAAACACGCTCAGTTTTCAAAGTATTTTAGGGGGACAATTTCGAGGACAATACAGTGGGCAAACCAGAGCCACAAATGGCACTCCTCTTTTTTTACGGTATCTGTTGAGCGCCTCCTGTGTCCCAGGCACTGTACTAAGCACTGGAGGAGATAGAAACTAATCAGATTGGGCCTAATCCCTGTCCCACCTGGGGCTCACGGTCTTAATCCCATTTTACAGATGAGGTAACTGAGGCCCAGAGAAGTGAAGTAACTTGCCCGAGGTCACACAGCAGACAAGTGGCAGAGCCGGGATTAGAACCCAAGTCCTCCAAGGTTCCCCAAGAACGACCCATCACTGGTCACCCCCAGCCCTGGTGGGGCCCCGTGCTGAGCACTCACTCTTCCAGCTGCTTGGCAAGATTTTGCAGAGACTGGGCACGCGCCTCGGCCTGCTCCACCAGGAGTCTGTGGCTGGCCGCTCCGGAGAGGTCCTTCACCTTGGCCCGCAGGTCTATCCTGACCTCATTTACCTGGACGGACAACTTTTCGTACTCCTGTGGGATGGGTGTAACGCCAACGCGTTGGTCTTTCCGGGAGGGGGCTCAGAGGGCAGAGTTGTGCTTTTTGACTCTGATAACCAGATTTGGTGACCCACCCTGGGCTCCTGGAAACAGACTCCTCCCTCCCTCCCGCCAACCCCAGCGAGGATGGACTCTGATCACGAGTCTTCCACCACAGCCGGCCCCGGGGAACCAAGGTCCCACTTTTCCCAAACTGGCCAGGCACCCACCCCCGGCCCGATAACCATGAGGAACAGGCCCATCAGCCCTGCGTTCTAGCCCCACCCACTTCCTATCCTTCCCCACGATCGGAGGCTCGAGACATTAGAACCACCAAGCGCCCCTCTTCCCCGGGCCCATCCTCCCGGCCCGAGAGGGATCCAAGGACTTAAAGAAAACGGCTCAGCCATACCTCCTGGCTCCCCTCCACCAGGCGAAGCACACTGCCGGTCTGCCGCAAGGATGTCTCCGCCCCAGTGAGGACATGGTTCATCTGGTTCTGCACGGAATTTGCTTCTTTCACCCGTTTCTGGGGGAGAAGGAGAGAGCGCTCCCTGAATCACAGAGCTCGGCGAGTTGCTTCTTGGAGGCTGAGGCTACTTTTCTGGAAAGATCAGGCCAAGTGCTGTTGGAGGACTTTCAAGTGCTCCCTGTTTGGCTCAGGGTCATAGACAATGGGTGGGTTACATAATAATAATAATATTTGTTAAATATTATTTAACGCGCCAGGCACTGAAATTTGCACTGAGGTGGATACAAGACAATTGGGTTGGACTCAGTTCCTGTCCCTCGTGGGGCTCACGGTCTTTATCCCCATTTTACCAATGAGGAAACTGAGGCACAGAGAAGTGAAGTGACTTGCCAAGGGCCACAAAACAGATAAGTGGCAGACCAGGGATTAGAACCCAGGCCCACGCTCTATCCACTAGGCCATGCTGCTTCTCACCTGGCTTCAGCAACAGAAGTAGCAGATGTCCTACAGTAGAGATGTTTTAGATGGTAAGATTATTGTGGGCAGGGAATGTGACCGTAATATCATATCATAGTCTCCCAAGCATTGAGCACAGTGCTCTGCACACAGTAAGTGCTCAATAAATGCAATGGACTGACTGACTGATGAGCCGGAGAGATCCCACAAGCCCCTCAAGCCACTAAAGGAAGAATCAAAACGGTCTCGCCGGGAGATTACCTCGATGTTGGCCAGGGCCCGTTCATTCTCTCGGTTCAGACCATCTGCCTTCTTTGTATGCTCAGATGCCTCCTGGAGAGCTTTCTCCAGGTCACTGATCTGGGCTTCGTATTCGTCCAGCGAGGCCCGGATCGTCTGAGCCGTCCTGTGGTCTTCCGGCCGGTGGTTTCCGAGCCCGGCCCTCAACCGCTCCAACACTGGGAAGTTGGAGAGAGAGAGAGAGAGGGAGAGAGAGAGACGGGTCCGCAGTGAATCCCGGAAAGGAGGAAGCCGAGCCACGTTTTTGCCAGCTCTGGACGTCGGCTGGTTCCTCTCTGGCTTCCTAAATGCCATCCAGAAGGAGAACCGGGAAACATCAGGCTTGTCTGTGTGGGGACTGGCTTGCTGAGACTCCAGACGAGCCCCGAAGAGAACAGGGGCCAGAGGCGCCACAGCCGGGCTGCAACCCCTGCAGAACTGAGTTCAAGAGCTGAGCTAGCTGAAGCTACACGGGAAGTCTCCTCCTTCCCTGCTACCGAGCCCCTAAACAGAGCAGATTCTTCTAGACTCCTTCATACTGGCTCCAAAGCGATTCGCGAACCTCCAGGATATCGGGGCGAAGGCCAGTTCTCTGAAGCCAAACGGTGGATTCTGTCTGCCCTTCTTGGGCTTCTAGGAAAAGTGACGGCCATCCACGGGGTTGGGCGGGCCTGTGGCGGAGGCAGACAAGGAGAAGTAGTGTGGTCCAGCAGAGAGAGAGCGCCTGGGCGTCAGGGAGTCAGGTTCCAATTCCGATCCCACCATTTTCCTGCTGTGCGATCGCGGGCAAGTCCCTAAATGTCTCTGGGCCTCAGTTTCCTCATCTGTAAAATGGGGGGGGTGGGTAAATATCTTTTCTCCTTCCCCATTAGACTGTGAACTCCGTGTGGGATGGGGACTTGGTTCAATCTGGTTATCTTGGATCTATTCCAGTGCTTGCCACACAGTACGTGCTTAAATGCCCCAATTATTATTATTATTATTATTAGTATTAGTATTAAGGAGAACGGGGGCTGTGGTCCCCACAGAGTTTCTGACCATCCCATGAACCAGACCGAGCCGGACCCAGCTGGACAGGGCAGGGTACCACATTCCAGTTGGAACTCAAGGAAAATCAAGTCCCGGCAGAAGCACCTGTAGCTGCCAGCTCCCCATCTTCCCATTTGGCACAGTCATAACAACCATCATAACAATAATAATCACTGTGGCATGTGTTTTACTAACTTACTATGTGCCAAGCACTGGGCTACGCGTTGGGGTAGATATAATACAATCAGGGTGAACAAAGTTCTTGTCCTACATGAGGCTCGCTGCCTAAGTGGGAGGGAGAACGGGTATTTAAATCCCATTTTACAGATGAGGAAACTGAGGCACAGAATCCAAGTGGCTTGCCCAAGGTTTCCCAGCAGGCCGGTGGTGGAGCTGGGATTAAGACGCGGGACTCCTGACTGATAGGTCCCGCAGCTTCTCTTGATACTATTCTATTTATTTTGTTAATGATGTGCATTTAGCTTTAATTCTATTTGTTCTGACGACTGACACCTGTCCACACTTTGTTTTGTTGTCTGTCTCCCCCTTCTAGACTGTGAGCCCGTTGTTGGGTAGGGACCGTCTCTATATTTTGCCGACTTGTACTTCCCAAGCACTTAGTACAGTGCTCTGCGCACAGTAAGCGCTCACTAAATAATTACACGATTGAATGTATGGGGGAGTGGGTGTGAGGGGGCGGGGACGCATTAGCTTGCAGACCCAATGAGGTGAAGTGCAGCCGGGCACCGTTCCGGAGCTCTGGCAGCTGGAGCAGGGAGATGGCTGGGAGCTAAAGTGTTTCCCTCTCCGGAAAAGTCTTAGTGCCTGGCCCAGTGGATGTCGTTTGTCCCACTAGGGAATAATCCTCTCCGATCTCCCATCCTCCTGTCTCTCCCCACTTCAATCCATACTTCACGCCGCTGACCGGATTATCTTTGTCCAGAAACGCTCTGGGCACGTTACTCCCCTCCTCATAAATCTCCACTGGCTACCAATCAACCAACACATCAGGCAGAAACTCCTCACCCTGGGCTTCAAGGCTGTCCATCACCTCGCCCCCTCCTAACTCACCTCCTTTCTCTCCTTGTCCAGCCCAGCCCGCACCCTCCACTGCTCTGCCGCTAATCTCCTCACCGTGCCTCATTCTCGCTTGTCCTGCCGTCGACCCCCTGGCCCACGTCATCCCCCTGGCCTGGAATGCCCTCCCTCCACACATCCACCAAGCTAGCTCTCTTCCTCCCTTCAAGGCTCTACTGAGAACTCACCTCCTCCAGGAGGCCTTCCCAGACTGAGCTCCCTCCTCCCCTCTCCATCCCCCCGCCTTACCTCCTTCCCTTCCCCACAGCCCCTGTATATATGTATATATGTTTGAACGTAGTTATTACTGTATTTATTTTACTTGTACATATTTATTCTATTTATTTTATTTTGCTAATATGTTTTGTTCTGTTCTCTGTCTCCCCCTTCTAGACTGTGAGCCCACTGTTAGGTAGGGACCGTCTCTATATGTTGCCAACTTGTACTTCCCAAGCGCTTACTACAGTGCTCTGCACACAGTAAGCGCTCAATAAATAGACTGTGAGCCCACTGTTGGGTAGGGACCGTCTCTATCTGTTGCCAACTTGCACTTCCCAAGCGCCTAGTACAGTGCTCTGCACAGAGTAAGCGCTCAATAAATACGAATGAATGAATGAATGAATAATCAAAACCTGCCCCTCTAGACTGTAAACTCGTTGTGGGCAGAGACCGTGTCTATTTACTGTTGTATTGCCCTCTCTCAAACGCTAGAAAAGCGCTCCACACTTGGTAAATACACTCAATAAATACGATTGAAGGGATGAAAGAATGACTGAATGAATTCCTCCCAGGCCAACAGCGGCCCCGCTAAGCCAGCAGCCCCCGGGCCACCCCCCCGGTGACCCCGCAAGACCACCGCCCTCTGAGACAGCACTCGGACGCCAGAGCCGGACTGGGGGCTGGACGCTGGCTGTGGGGGAGACGGCCGGGGGAAGGGAAGGGTGGGCCGCAACCGGGTGGGGCAGGACGTCCTTACAGACTTGGGCCTCTCGCTTCTCCGCTTCTGCCTTTTTCAGCTGCTCCTGAATGTTGCGGGTCTGCATCTCCATCACCCTCTTCTTGGCATCCTCCAGCTGCCTGGAGAAGTCGCGGGGGGGAAGGCCGCCCCCGCCAACGTCCACCTCGGATATCTGGTTCAGAAAGACTAAGAACAGACCCCCATTACATGGGACCCAGCCCAGATAACCCGCCGCGCCGCTGCACGCTTCCTGTCCTGGAGGGGTGGGGGGGATGCTGGCTGACCTGCATGGTGATTCTAGTCCTCACTGAAAATAGTAATAATAATAATTGCAGTATTTGTTAAGCGCATACTGTGTGCCAGCCACCGTACCAAGCGCCAGGATGGACATAAGCAAATCAGGCTGGACACAGTCCCTGTCCCACGTGGGGCTCACAGTCTCATCCCCCATTTTACAGATTAGGTAACTGAGGCCCATCAGATTAGTAATAACGATGATGGTATTTGTTAAGTGCTTACTATGTGTCAAGCTCAATTCTAAGCACTGTGGGGCAGATAGAAGCTAATCAGGTTGGACACAGTCCCTGTCCCACGTAGGGCTCAGAGTCTTAATCCCCATTTTACAGGTGAAGTAACTGAGGCCCAGAGATGTGAAGGGACTTGCCCAAGGTCACAGAGCACACTAGTGGTGGAGTCCAGACTAGAACCCAAGACCTTTGGACTCCCAGGCGTATGCTCTATCCACTATGCCATGCTTCTACACATTGAGAGATCCCAGAATAATAATAATAATAATGATGGCATTCATTAAGCACTTACTATGTGCAAAGCACTGTTCTAAGCGCTAGGGAAGTTCCAAGGTGATCGGGTTGTCCCACGGGGGGTTCACAGTCTTAATCCCCATTTTACAGATTAGGGAACTGAGGCCCAGAGAAGTTAAGTGACTTGCCCAAAGTCACACAGCTGGCAGAACACCACACCCGCTACATTGCTGCTGTGGGGTGAGGAGGAGAAGGAGGATGAAGAAGAGGAAAGTGGCCCTCTCACCATGAATGTCCCTAGAGAGAGTCTTGATCTTCACATCCAATGCCTTCAGATGCTCGTTTGCCTGAGCCATGGTGCTGTGAAATGTCTGTGCTTTCCTGGAGTTCACTTTGGCCTGAGGGAAAATGAAAAATCAAGGTGGTAAATCGGAAGGCCGGACGGAAAATGCAGCTTTGCATGGGGCCCCGTTCGACCTCAGAGCAAGGACTGTATCTGTGGTCTCAATGAATCAATCAATCGTATTTATTGAGTGCTTACTGTGTGCAGAGCACTGTACTAAGCGCTTGGGAAGTACAAGTTGGCAACGGTCTCGACCGTTACCTTTTCCTGCAGAGTGCTGAAGTCCCGGTTCAGGTTGATGAGGTCTTTCTGGAGGGCGTCTATCTTCAAGCCACGTCTCGAGGTTGCCGTCTGATATTTGCTCAGTTCGTTCTGAAACCAAAGGCATGAGTCAGAAAAACTCACTAAGAGTGCTCCATCCCGGAAGAGAAGAGCCGGCTTAGTGGAAAGACCACAGGCCTTGGAGTCAAAGGACCTGGGTTCCAATCCCAGCTGCACTATTTGTCTGCTGTGTGACCTTGGGCAAGACACTTCACTTCTCTGGGCCTCAATTACCTCAGTCGTGAAATGGGGATTAAGACTGTAAGCCCCATGTGGGACAGGGACTCGGTCCAACCTGATCATCTTGTATCTACCACAGCGCTCAGTACAGTGCCTAGCCTATAGTAGATGCTTAACAAATGCCATTAAAAAAAAAATAGTTGGTAGACGTGATCCTTGCCCACAAGGAGCATACAGTCTAGAAAGTTTGGGAGTTCAGAGACCTGTATTTTGGTTCCTGTTCTGTAACCCTAGGCAAGTCAGTTCATCTATCTGGGCTTCGTTTCCTTACCTTTAAAATGGAGAGAATAAGAGAAAGGGCCACACTTCCTGGCCTCTGGGGCTAGTTTTGTTGCACTGAATGCAAGGGTCAGGTGAGGAGAGGAGGCTGGAAGGACGAAGAGCGTGGAGTGGGGAGGAGGTGACTAGGGGGAAGAGCCTGGAAGAATAAGGTGATTGAGAGGACAAGTACTGTGTCCAACCCAATTTCCGTGCATCCAACCCAGAAATCAGTACAGTACCTGGCACATTATCTTGTCTTACGCTGTCAAGTCGTTTCCGACCCATAGCGACTCCATGGACATAACCCTCCCAGAATGCCCCACCTCCAGCTGCAATTCATTCATTCATTCAATCGTACTTATTGAGCGCTTACTGTGTGCAGAGCACTGTACTAAGCGCTTGGGAACTACAAGTTGGCAACATATAGAGACGGTCCCTACCCAACAGTGGGCTCACAGTCTAGAAGGGGGAGACAGAGAACAAAACAAAACATATTAACAAAATAAAATAAATAGAATAAATATGTACAAATAGTAAGTGCTTAACCAATACCACTAATGTTACTATTATTATCATTAGGCTGGAGGGGGAGGAGGATGCTGGGAGATGAGGTGATGGGTGGAGAATTGAGCTGCGTTTGAAGTTATTATTATAGTATTTGTTAAGCTCTTGCTATGTGTCAAGCACCGCTTTAAGCCCTGGGGTTGATACAAATTATTCAGGTTGAACCAGTCCCTATCCCACATGGGTTCACAGTTTAAGCAGGAGAAAGAACAGGAATTGAATCCCCATTTGAAAGTTGAAGAGACTGAGGCACGGAGAAGTTAAGTGACTTGCCCAAGGGGAGACAGCAGGCAAGTGGCAGAGCCGGGATCAAACTCCTCTTTTGTCGACATGTACCATAATAATAATGATAATAATGGTATTTGTTAAGCGCTTACTATGTGCAAAGCACTGTTCTAAGGACTGGGGGGACACAAGGTGATCAGGTTGTCCCATGTGGGGCTCACAGTCTTAATCCCCATTTTTCCAGAGGAGGTAACTGAGGCCCAGAGAAGTTAAGTGACTTGCCACACAGCTGACAATTGGCGGAGCTGGGATTTGAACCCGAGACCTCTGACTCCAAAGCACGGGCTCTTTCCACTGAGCCACGCTGCTTCTCTACCATCTGAGTGGCTCTGTTTCTGTCAGCTTGGGGTGGGTTTCCGCCAAAAATCAAAGGCGCTGGGCCCTCCGTCTTCCAGGCTGGCTGCCGGCAAGTGAAAAGGTTTGTGCAGCCGGAGTTGAGCTGCAATCTGGGGTGGGAGAAGGGGCGGCCCCCCGGGACCCTACATGAAGCTGCTCCCCTGGAGCCTCCCGTTGGCTCCATGTACCTGCATAGCCTTGACCTGGGCCTCCATCTGCTTCAACCGCTCCAACTCCTTGGCACTCTCTTGGAAATTCTGCAGCTCAGCTTTTATCCACCTCGCTTCTTCACGCAACACATTCAGGTCTTGCAGGAGGGTCATGACGCAGCTGTCGCAGTCTGCCGGGGGCGAAAGCGGAGCACAGCGTCGGAGCACCGGGGTCAGGGTGGGGGCACCGAAAATTTCGGCCCTGGAAGGGCTGGGCCGCCCCGCCACTCTTTCCTGACCCCGTTACAGGGCTGCCCTCGCCACAGGTCTCTCCACAGCCTCCACCACTTCCCCGTTACAGCCCGCACCGCAGGCCTCGCCAGAGCCCTTGGCATTATTATACAGAATCACATGTTGCCTGCCAGAATTTCTGACTGAAACGGTTCTTTCCGCTATCCCCCCTCCCTGTTTGCCTGTTTTGTGGGGCTCGGGGTGTTTCCGCTACTGCTCTCCCAGCCTATGGGCTCCCCCATGATGAGGGGCCTTCCGGCACAGAGCAGGCACCACCGTTTCCCTCCTTACCGTCACAATCCCCCTCCGGGCCGCTGTCCTGGGGTTCTTGGCTTGAGCAATCTGAAATGAGGATGCCAACAAAAGAGACATTGGGTGAGGCTTTTCCCAGCCTTCCCTCAAATCCATCCCTCCTCTCCATTGCCCCACTCGTGGTCCCGGGGCAAGTCCTGACCCAGTGGCACCTGGTTTGGGGCTATATTGTGCCTCCCTGTTTCCACTACCCCATTCCCCTCCACCAACCTCGTCCTCCCACCCTTCGGAAATTTTCCAGACTGGGCTCAGGTGATGCTTGGTGTGGAGCAGGTGAGGGAATTAGGGCTTCTTCATCTGCTTTCTGCCCTTCCTCTCCCCGATACCACCCCCACGAGTCACCTTGGAAGGGGGCCGGGAAGGGAGGGGCAGAGTGGCACCGCCAGGAAAACCACAGGTGACCCGCACCCCCAGGGCCAGCCCAAAAGACCACATGCTCATGGAGAGTGCCTGCTTCAAGGATGGAGGATGATGGGCAAGAGGGGCTCAATCTTCCCTGACACACCCGCTATACATATATATTCCCCCTGACCCTGTGAGTGTCTCTTTCCTAAATCCAGCTCCTTTTCTTTGTGCAGTGAGGAAGGTCATGGTACCCAACGCTGGGTGAACAGGCGAGAAGAGGACCAGAAAGAGTAAGGCCAGCCAGCAAACAAGAGTGCCAGACCGTTCGGAGCGGCTGAGTCGAAAGAAGCAGAGTGGATGTTTTGAAAACGAGCCGACCACCAGCTCTCAGAAGCCGAACAAGCTGCCCTCTTGACAAACCAGATTCCTCTACAGCCCCTGCAGGTCTTCGATAGTTCAGGAACTTCCAGAAACCGTGGTTCCAACGTGACGTCTTCCCGGGAGGTGTCCTCCTTGGGCCCTTCACAGCTCAGACTCCCCGCAAGCCCCAGACCACAAAAGGCCAAATTGGCTGGATCCATCCGGGCCTTCTGGGCCCACTCCCGGCAGACTGGCAACTAGACGGAGACCAGCCTGGGGACTCACTGGAGCCAGAATCTTCTCCGGGCAAATCTCCCAGGCCGGGACGGCTATCAGTTGGATCGACTGGCCCAAGCACGAAGCCTAACTCCATGGAGGGCAGAACCCAGCCTGGCTGTGGCAAAGCCTTCTCACCCCACCCCCCAACTCCATCAATCTGTCAATCCACCGATAATATTTATTGAGTGTTTACTGTGTACCAAGCACTGGAGAAAGTAAAATACGATACTTTGGCAGACAAGGAGATTCCAATCTAAACTCTAGATGTGCCCATCCCATTTTTGCAGACAAGAAAGGATAGTGGGGTAGGGGGTGATAAAGCAGCATCCTACCTCCAGTCAATGGGTCACAGGTGATGGGCTGACCGTTGCTATAGCAATTGCATGGCTGACAGCTGCCACCGTACTTCAGGGGATTTCCAAAGTACCCTGGAGCACAACTGTTTACGAGGAGGAAATGACGTCAGGTCTGCAGATAAACTCACTCACCCACCCCTGGATCTGGTCTGTATCAATGGCCTCTCACCCTATTCACTAGGCCCCTCTTCATTATCGGTATCTACTGAGCACCTAGTAAGTGCTGACTGCCACTCCAACCTTCTAACATGTGCAGAGTGTTGAACATGAGCAGCCACTGAGCACCACACTAGGAACTTGGAAATCCAGGATAACCTGTAAAATGGGGGTTCAATCCCTGTTCTTCCTCCTCCTTAGACTGTGAGCCCCATGTGGGCAGGGGGGACTGGGGCTGACCCAATTATCTTGGATCCACCCCAGCGCTTAGTGCAGCGCTTGGCACACGGTAAGCGCTTAACAAAGGTTTGTCTGGGAGGCCTTCCCAGACTGAGCCCCCTCCTTCCTCTCCCCCTCCTCCCCATCCGCCCCGCCTTACCTCCTTCCCCTCCCCACAGCACCTATATATATGTATATATGTTTGTACGGATTTATTACTCTATTTTATTTGTACATATTTATTCTACTTATTTTATTTTGTTAATATGTTTTGTTTTGTTGTCTGCCTCCCCCTTCTAGACTGTGAGCCCGCTGTTGGGTAGGGACCGTCTCTATATGTTGCCAACTTGGACTTCCGAAGCGCTTAGTACAGTGCTCTGCACACAGTAAGCGCTCAATAAATACGATCGAATGAATGAATGAACAAAGACCACAGTTATTAGCATTATTTAGCTCTGTCCACAGAAAGCCGGAGGGTCTCTGTGGACGTGAGGCAGTGAAATCACTCCCTCTTCCACCAAGATGTTTTCTTCCACTCCTGCAGCGGGAAGAAAGGCCAAAACCCACATCCCTGCCATGGTCGGGGGGCTTTAACAATGCTCCTCTAGTACCCCCTCCCCTGCTCTCCACCTGCAGAAGAAGAAGCCACTGACCTTTCACATTGTGTGCCGGTGTAACCGGGTTTGCAGAAACAGCGTATATTCCCATCATTCATTTCACAACCGGTAGCAAAACTTCAAGATCCAAAAAGAGAAGCCCCAATTGAGACACTTAGCAACCCGATTTGTTCTTAGCTACCCAATTCGTAATCCAATGCTCACACAGGTGCTCAGCTAATTTGTACTAACAACAAATCAAAGCTGAGTATCAAAAGACTTTCCAGGGCACGGGCCTGGGGGACAGGGGCATCTGGGTTCTAACGCCGGGGCCACCACTTGTCTGCTATGTGACCTTGGGAAAGTCACTTCACTTCTCTGGGCCTCAGTTGCCTCATCTGTAAAATGGGGATTGAGACTCTGAGCCCCATGTGGGACACAGACTGTGTCCAACTCAATTCGCTTGTGTCCACCCCAGCGCTGTGCCTGGCACACAGTAAGTACTTAACGAATACTATTAAAAAAAAAAAAAGAACGCCTTGGTCACAGACACGGACTAATGATGGACAGATTTAAGCAGATAACAATAATAATGGCATTTGTTAAGCACTTACTATGTGCAAAGCACTGTTCTAAGCGCTGGGGGGGATACAAGGTGATCAGGTTGTCCCATGTGGGGCTCACAGTCTTCATCCCCATTTTACAGATGACTTAACTGAGGTGCAGAGAAGTGAAGTGACTTGCCCAAGGTCACATAGCAGACATAGGAGAAGCAGAGTGGCTCAGTGGAAAGAGCCCGGGCTTTGGAGTCAGAGGTTCAAATTCCGGCTCTGCCAATTGTCAGCTGTGAGACTTTGGGCAAGTCACTTAACTTCTCTCTGCCTCAGTTACCTCATCTGTAAAATGGGGATTAAGACTATGAGCCCCCAGTGGGACAACCTGATCACCTTGTAACCTCCCCAATGCTTAGAACAGTGCTTTGCACATAGTCAGCGCTTAATAAATGCCATTAATGGCTTTAGAGTCAGAGGTCATGGGTTCAAATCCCGGCTCTGCCAATTGTCAGCTCTGTGACTTTGGGCAAGTCACTTCACTGTGCCTCAGTTCCCTCATCTGTAAAATGGGGATTAAGACTGTGAGCCCCCTGTGGGACAACCTTGTAACCTCCCCAGCACTTAGGACAGTGCTGTGCCCATATTAAGCGCTTAACAAATGCCATCATTATTATTATTCCCAGGCTGTGCTCTATCCACTAGGCCATGCTGCTTCCCTACATCCCTCTGGTACTAGTAATAATAATAATAATAATAATGAATAGTAGTGAAGGATTGCACTGAGCCATCTTTTGGCCCTGATTTCAGGCTTGTTGCATGCTGAGAGGAGTGGGTTCTGGCCCTGCCCTTTCCCTCCCCGTCTGCTCTGAAGCCATGGGATATTAGAGCAGAGGCTTTCCTCTGGGATTAAAAAAAGTCCTCACAAAGACTACTTTCTCAGTCTGCCCATGGAAAAAAACCAGGGAGACGGTCCCTCTCCCTGACTGCCACTCCTGGGTCTACCCAGGGTGACCACCTTAATGAGGATCTTGGGGTGCATCAAAAGGCAGAAAGGAGAACAGGGAAGAGCAGGAACCGGGGGTCTCAATTCGGGGCTCCTTCACTAGCTCAGATGATGCAGATACCTGCTGGGAACTCTCCTGGCTGAACTTCTGTTTGCTCTGTGACCTTGGGCAAGTCTCTTCACTTCTCTGATTCTCAGTTCCCTCATCTGTAAAATGGGGATTAAGACTGTGAGCCCCCCGTGGGACAACCTGATCACCTTGTAACCTCGCCAGCATTTAGAACAGTGCTTTGTACATAGTAAGTGCTTAACAAATGCCATTATTATTATTATTATTATTATTACTAGTCCCTGGGCCTCAGTTACCTCATCTGGAAATTGGGGATAGAAACTGTGAGCCCCACATGGGACGGGGACTCTGCCCAACCTGATTAGCTTGTATCCACCTCAATGCTTAGTACATTGCCTGGTATACAATAAGCACTTAACAAATACTATTATTATTGTTATTGCTATGATTATTATTATTATATGTCCTGATTAGTGAATTAATCAGACTGTATTTCTACACAGTGAGCCCGTTGCTGGGTAGGGACCATCTCTATATGTTGCCGACTTGTGCTTCCCAAGCTCTTAGTACAGTGCTCTGCACACAGTAAGTGCTCAATAAATACAATTGAATGAATGAATGAATGAATGAATGAATGAACGAACTTCTGGCCATCTTACAAGGCTTCAAAGCAGAAGTTGAAAGGTCTCCGGGATTGCCCAAGGACAATCTCACTGCACGTCACTCTTTAGCCCCCAAGGATGTATTAATCCCCTGCAGCCCACTTAGCACAGGAGTCCTCTTGCTGGTGGGTAGGTGGATGGAGTTCAGCCACGCGTTTCCACTGAATCAGAAGACCTGGGATCTAATCCCGGCTCTGCCACTTGTCTGCTGTGTGACCTCAGGCAAGTCACTTAACTTCTCTGTGCTTCAGTTCCCTCATCTGTAAAATGGGGATTAAAACTGCGAGCCCTATGTGCATCAGGAACTGTGTCCAATCCAATTATCTTGTATCTACCCCATTGCTTAGTACAGTGCTTGGCACATAGTAAGCGCTGAACTACCACAATTATTACTACTATTTGGATCGGAGTGACGGTCAGTGGTGGACCACTGCTTGTACTCAAAACAGCCAGGCCTCCTTTCCGTCCCCTAAACCTCCCCTGATATCACGGAGCACTGGGGTTGGGAAGGGAGTTCCAGGAGCATCTTGCCGGCAGGTGGAAAAGTGTGGCAAACCATCACACCCTTTCTGTTTCAAATACTCCATTTTCAGAGGGGACCCCTGGGGAATCGGGCTTGGGATCAGAGCAGCAACTTTTCAGGTCCCAAGTCAGTGGAAACAGTAAGGGGAAAACCAAGCCTCGCCAGGAACAGAACAATAATAATAATAACTACAGTACTTGTTAAGCACTTACTATGTGCCAGGCACTGTTCTAAGTGCTGGGGTAGATACGGATTAATCAGGTTCCTCTCCCACATAGGGCTCACACTCTTAATCTCCATTTTACCGATGAGGTAACTGATGCCCAGAGAAGTTAAGTGACTTGTCCAAGGTCACTCAGCAGACATGTGGTGGAGCGGGGAGTAGAACCCAGGTCTTTCTGACCCCAAGGCCCGGGCTTTAGTCACCAAGCCACGCTGCTTCTCAGAATCCATGTGGCCTCACTGCGGGATGCCTACCTGTTTGTATGAGGACAGGGGCAGATGTTACAGGAACCTTGGCGGGCATTTCCAAAGTACCCATCTTTGCAGCGCTCGCAGTGGTCCCCAGCGGTGTTATGTTGGCAGTTCTTAGGGACAGAAGGAATGAAAACAATTAGCAGCCTGTGGTTATACTGGTTGAAGAGTCTCTTGCTTCAATTTCCACTTCCAAATGGAGTCTTTAGGACTGAAATAATCAATCAAGCCCATCGTATTTAATAGCAATTACTGCATGCAGAACACTGTAATAAGTGCTTTGAAAAGTACAATATAGTAGACATGCTCCCTTCCCACGATGAGCTTACAGTCTAAATAGTCGTGCTAACTCTCCCCTGACCGTCTCAGGTGATTTCTAGGGTCTTTCGTTGTCTGTCATTCACCAACCCTATTTATTGAGCACTTACTGTATGCAGAGCAGCGTAGTAAGCGATTGGGATAGTATAATTTAAGGACAAACAGACACATTCCCTGCCCACAAAGAGTGTACGGTCCAGAATGGAATCGTTAGACTGGAATTTCGGTTTGGAATGTCTAAGCTTTACGTCTTCTACCTGTCTCCCAGATTAAGCCCTCTTTTCCCTGGCTCCGTCTCCCTTCTGCTTCACCTGTGCACTTGGATCTGTGACCTTTGGGCATTTGGTGGTCAACCCACCCTCAGCCCCACAGCACTTAAATACATATCCATAATTTATTTATATTAACGTCTGTTCCCTCCTTTAGACTGTAAGCTCACTGTGGGCAGGGAATGTGTCTACTGACTCTGTTGTATTGTACCCTCCGAGGCATTTAGAACAGTGCTCTGCACAGAGGAAGCACTCATGCACCATTGATTGATTTATCGGGCTATTATGGGAAAAGTAGCTTGCCTACATATAAGACTATCTGATATACTGCAGCTTTACTGAACCTCAGCGAATTCTAGACACGCGTTTGGTAACCTGAAAATGTGCAACAGAGAAAGTGGCAAGCTCAGCTGGGAAATATGTATGGATGTAAGAAATGTAAGACATGCATAAAATGCTCTTGAAAACGAAAAGCTTCTTATCACGGCATCAAAAGGAGAGGTACGCAGAAACATTCTGTTCTGCAGACATACTTGGGCTTAATGAACTCATCCATCCATTCTTTCAGTTGGATTTATTGAGGGCTTACTGTGTGCAAAGCACTGTACTAAGAGCTTGGGAGGGTACAACAGAACAATAAACAGGCACCTTCCCTGCCCACAGTGAGCTTACAGCCCAGCCACGCTGCTTCAACACAACTGGAATTCGGCACTACAGTGTCAGGCCCAAGTCAAAGCAAACAGAGGAAAACCTAGGAGAAGAGCAGCATAGCCTAGTGGCTAGAGCATAGTCCGGGAGTCAGAAGGACCTGGTTTCTAATCACACCATGTGCCTGCCGTGTGATCTTGGGCAAGTCACTTAACTTCTCTGTGCCACGGTTACCCCATCTGCAAAATGTGGATTAAAACTGGGAGCCCCATGTGGGACGGGGACTGTGTCTGATTTGATTAGCCTGTATCTACGCCAGAGCTTAGTACAGTGCCTGGCACATAGTAAATGCTTAACCTTGTATCCTCCAAGCAATTAGAACAATGCTTTGCACATAGTAAGCACTTAACAAATACCATTATTATTATTATTATTATTATTAACAGTCCCTCTAGACTGTGAGCCCGCTGTTGGGTAGGGATTGTCTCTATATGTTGCCGACTTGTACTTCCCAAGCGCTTAGGACAGTGCTCTGCACACAGTAAGCACTCAATAAATATGACCGAATGAATGAATGAATTAAAAAATACCCCAAAACACATGTTCCCATAGTTTCCCGCCCATTTTTTGTGCTTGACATACTCTGCCTGTGCTGCAGGCCTGGAGTTGCGGAAGATGGGGCTGAGGTCGCCACTCGCTCTTCCGCTGAAACCACCCACCTGGCTACTTTCTCAAATCAATCAATCATATTTATTGAGCATTTACTGTGCGCAGAGCACTGTACTAAGAACTTGGGAGGACACAATACCTCAGAATCAGCAGTCACATTCCCTGCCTGCAGCGAGTAAAACTCAATGGCCCATTTAAGAGGCCTAGGTCGGCCAGGAAACGTGGCACCTCTTGGTTCCCCGATTCCTCGGTGCTGGAAAACGGCCTCCATCAGTGTCTCCGCAGCAAATCCGCCTAGCCTGACCTGTTTCGTCTTGCTTGGGGACCATGACTCATTCCCCAGGACACGCTGAATGGGCTCAAAACGCCTCAGAGAAGAGGATTTTGGCAAAACAAAAGGCTCCAGGTGTGGGGTAATGCATCAGAACGCGGTGGAGGTAAAGTGCGTAGATGGGCTCATGGCCGGTATGGCTGCCTCTCCCAGAGATAGGCATACGGTCTGCAGGGCGGGGGCGAGGAAGAGGAGGGATCCTGTGCTAGAAGAAGACGCAATTCCCGTACAAAGGCAACAGGGCTCAGGCGAGGCCCCACCGTGAACTCCAACAAGGGCCTGGATCCAGAGATAATAATAATAATGGCATTTATTAAGCGCTTACTACGTGCAAAGCACTGTTCTAAGCACTGGGGAGGTTACAAGGTGATCAGGTTGTCCCACGGGGGGCTCACAGTCTTCATCCCCATTTTACAGATGAGGTAACTGAGGCCCAGAGAAGTTAAGTGACTTGCCCAAAGTCACACAGCTGACAATTGGCAGAGCCGGGGATGCCGCTAATTCCCCAAGGAAAAGGCTGATTTTGAGCTTTCCGCTTTCTTCTTCTGAAGCAGCATTGCCTAGTGGATAGAGAACGGGCCTAGGAGTCAGAAGGATCTGGGTTCCAATCCCGGCTCTGCCACTTGTCTGCTGTGTGACCCTGGGCAAGTCATTTCACTTCTCAGGGCCTCCGTTACCTCATCTGCAAAATGGGGAATAAGACTGTGAGCCCCAGGTGGGACGGGGACAGTGTCCGACCTGATTACTCTGTATCTACCCCTGTGCTAGAACAGTGCTTGGCACTTAGTAAGCATTTAACCAATCTCCAAGTGCTTAGTACAGTGCTCTGCACACAGTAAGCGCTCAACAAATACGATTGAATGAACCAACAGCAAAATTATTACTATTATTAGACCCAATTGGTGGTGTTTAGCGTAGCGTGGAAGCAGCGTGGCTCAGTGGAAAGAGCACGGGCTTGGGAGTCAGAGGTCATGGGTTCTAATCCCAGCTCTGCCACATCAATCAATCAATCATATTTGTTGAGCGCTTACTGTGTGCAGAGCACTGTACTAAGCGCTTGGGAAGTACAAGTTGGCAATATATAGAGACGGTCCCTACCCAACAGTGGGCTCACAGTCTAGAAGTCTGCTGTGTGACCTTGGAGAAGTCACTTCACTTTTCTCTAAGCCTCAGTTATCTCATCTGTAAAATGGGGATTAAGACTGTGAGCCCCACAACCTGATCACCTGATCAGGGGACAACCTGATCACCTTGTATCCCCCCTCCCAGTGCTTAGAACAATGCTTTGCACATAGTAAGTGCTGGGGAAGCAGCGTGGCTCAGTGGAAAGAGCACGGGCTTTGGAGTCAGAGGCTGCGGGTTCAAATCCTGGCCCGGCCACTTGTCAGCTGTCACTTGGGCAAGTCACTTCACTTCTCTGGGCCTCAGTTCCCTCATCCGTAAAATGGGGATGAAGACTGTGAACCCCTCATGGGAACCTGATTACCTTGTATCTACCTCAGCGCTTAGAACAGTGCTTTACACATAGTAAGCGCTTAACAAATACCAACATTATTATTATTATTATTAACAAATCCCATTATTATTATTTACTGGTCCTTAGTGTGTTCAGAACACTGTGCTAAGCGCTTGGGAGAGGAGAATGGAGCAGAGTTGATAGACACATTCCCGACCTACGGCAAGCTTACAGTCTTCAGTGGGAGACAGATATGAAAAAGAATTACAGCTATGGGAAGTAGTAAAGTATAAGGCTGTGGATATATGCCCCGTGGGGTTGGGGTGAGCACCCAACTGTTTTAAGGGGTGAATCGCTGATGCAGAGGGGAGGGAAGACAGAAAATGAGGGCTTAGTCAGGGAAAGACCACAGACAGAGCAGAGTTCTCTCATTCACTCTGTGGTGCAAGAAGCAAGCAAACTCCAATCGGTCAAAGCATCCATCCTTCCCAACCCCGCCTCCGCCGCTCACACCTTAGTTGGCTAATTCAAGCCCCTAGCCAAATGATGACAACTGCTCTGTGAAAGAATTCAGGCCAATCAGACCTTCACCTCCACTGCTCTGAAGTGAGGGTGGGCCTTCTGGCACGTGCTAGGAAACTGGGAGAAAGCCCGCCGCCCGTTTGGGCCCCAAGACAGGTGTACTCACGATGCATACGCCGGAACCATCCTGACACCGAAGGGTGTGGCCGTGGCAATCGCAGCGAGTACACGGTCCTGTGGGTGACCCTCTGTTCTCCCGGTAGTAACCGGGGCTGCAGTCCTGGGTGGCGTGCAAAATGAAGAGTTGGTCAGTGCCACAAAATCTTTCTGTTCTGCTCCTGTGGCCCTTAGGTCTCAGGACCACCCCCAATCCCGAGGGAAGAGCCTAAAGCCACTGACTTTGTGTCCCAGAATCGGCCTTACAGAAGGCCATACCAGTTCACCTGTGGAGGCAGAGGGAGTCTAGTGGTGGCAAGAACTGTGCTCCCGTGATCCTTCGCTCTTCTCCCTCGTTTCTGATTTGTATGGCCAAGGCCCTCTGGGGCCAGGGTGGGACCATGCAGGGATGGGCTGGGAGGTGACGGCCCCTTGTGTAACAACGGCCCTATTTGGGGGAGAAGGGGCCGCAAGCCAAGGAAGATTCAACGGCACAACCACCACTCTTTAAACTCCCCTTCCCTTCAGAGTCCAGTGGGGTCCAGTGCTGGGCTGGTGGCTTCAGACCCCCCCCCAGCCCCCCGGGATAATCTCAAATGTTTCAAATGCTGCATTTTCCTGGGTCGGAATGGATTACTGATTGCTTAGGTGGGGGCATCTACATGGGAGACAGTGACTGGGATTGCAAGGATATTTGGGCTGGATTAGACTGTAAATTCATTGTGGGTAGGGAATGTGTCCATTTCATTCTTAAACTGTACTCCTCTAAGTGCTTAGTAGAGTACTCTGCACACGGTAAACACTCAATCAATACGATTGATTGACTGATTTAGTGGTTGTGGTCCAGGGATTCGCTGGGCTGGATTAGTGTCTGCGTTGTGATAGCTACGGTGTAGACTCATGGCAGTGGAGGGGTGACAGCGAGGATGAGTTTCCTTCCCACATCCCACTAATCAGCAGCTCTGAGACAGAGCGGGTGGAGACCGGGAGCAGGGGAGGAGCCGGGTGTGCCTTGGGGCATGAGCAGAGAGTCAAGAAATTCCCGTGGTGGCTGAACTCTTCTGCCTCCAACCAGGGAAATGGAGATTTCCACTTCCATTTGGGGGGCACACCAATGGTCCATGTGTCTCTCTGCTGTGTGGACTTGTGCTTGGCATCGAGCCTTGCTGGTCTGTCCGCCCCCAGTCATGGGGAGCCCATTGGGTCTGGATTGTGTCCCTGCTCTCTCTGGTACCTACAATGTTGGGACTTGTCCCGGGATTTGTTTCAACAGCTCAGGAAGCATTTCAAAACTTGGAAAACTCGCTGGGGGCATGTTGTACAAAATGGCAGCCAGTGTGTTTCCCGAAGGGCAAAGAAATGGTTGGTGTCCATTACAGATATAATTTGGGTTTTGCCTATTTACTGGATTCATAAACGTCCAGCCCTGTAGCTCTGGATATAATAATAATAATGATGATGATGGCATTTATTAAACACTTACTATGTGCAAAGCACTGTTCTAAGCCCTGAGGAGGTTACAAGGTGATCAAGTTGTCCCACATGGGGCTCACAGACTTAATCCCCATTTTACAGATGAGGGAACTGAGGCCCAGAGAAGTCGAGTGACTTGCCCAAAGTCACACAGCTGACAGTTGGTGGAGCCGGGATTTGAACCCATGACCTCTGACTCCAAAGCCCAGGCTCTTTCCACTGAGCCATGCTGCTTCTCGTTATATATGCTGATATATAGCCACAATATATACATCTGTAATTTATAGGTCCGTAAGCAGCATGGCTCAGTGAAAAGAGCCCGGGCTTTGGAGTCAGAGGTCACAGGTTCAAATCCCAGCTCTGCCAATTGTCAGCTGTGTGGCTTTGGGCAAGTCACTTCACTTCTCTGTGCCTCAGTTCCCTCATCTGGAAAATGAGGATTAAGACTGTGAGCCCCACGTGGGACAACCTGATCACCTTGTATCCCCCCAGTGCTTAGAACAGTGCTTTGCACGCAGTAAGCACTTAACAAATACCATTATTATTATTATTATTTATTTCTATTAATGCCTGTCTCCCCCTCTAGGCTTTAAGCTCGTGGTGGGCAGGGAACACGTCTACCAACTCCATCATTTTGTACTCTCCCAAGCACTTAGTACAGTGCTCTGCACACAGTAAGCGTTCAATAAATACCACTTATTGATTGATTGATGGTAGCTACAAACAATGTCTGAATTATGGGCAATATCAGGCCAATTTCCTTTGTTTAATAACCTCGTTTTGGAACATACCATCAGTCAATGGTATTGATTGAGCACTTTCTGTGTGGGGGGCATGGTACTCAGTGCTAGAGAGAGTGCACTAAAATAGAGTTGGAAGGCAAGATCCCTGCCCTCAAGGAGCTAACCATCTAGTGGGGTTTGGGATTAGGGGCAGCCTCGGGGCTCATATGAGATACACAGAGGGTTTGGGGAGTGTGGGAGCTTTGGGGAGTCTGGGACAGGACATAAACCAGGGTGAAAGAATGATATCGACTTCAGGATGCCACCGTCGGAAAGCTTGTATAATCTAAACCTGACCCTGGAATTCCGACTGGCTCGGAGGCGGAAATCCCAGCACCTGCTAGAGCGACATTATAAAATCCATAACTGGGGCACGTGTGGAGATCTCAGTCTGATGACACCGTAATTTCAAACTAGAGACTCCAAACCCGATCAAAGTTTCCAACACAGCTCTCCCTGAAGCAAGGCAGAGAGCTCATTTTTTAAAAAATCAGAGGATGTTCTGTGAGTTGGGGCTTGCCTGCCAAAGTATGAAAGGAATGTCCTGCTCTTGAAAGGTGAACAGTGTAGTTTAGTTTCAAGCGAAAAGCCTTTGGCTTTTCCTGTTCTGGCTGGGAGGAAGGCTCCTGGGGCGGGCTTGAGATAGTAACTTTCCTGGGGACTCAGGATCTCTCCTCTCTTCACTGCTTGCAACCAAACCACTTGGAATCGGAGAAAATGAGCCCATTCTGCTTGGTTCTAGCAAAGGTGCCTGAATGGTTAAAACTGGGATCTGACAAAAACTCTGCAAACAGTAAGCACTCAATGAATACGATTGAATGAATGAATGAAATGAATGACAAGCTTCTTACAAAAAGCAAAATCTTACACTTGACCCTAACGAAACTGGTGAAATTTCCTTCTGGCTGGAGAATGAAACCTTTTTTTTCAGGCAAGAGTCACCTATCAGAGGGCTCTCCATGCCACCTTTGTCAACAACAAGAAAGTTTTTTTTTACCATCTTCTACAAAGCTATCTTCTTGCTTATCCAAAAACAATTCCCGTGCTGTCATAACCCTTCAACCCATAACCTAGAGAAGCAGCGTGGCTCGGTGGAAAGAGCACGGGCTTTGGAGTCAGAGGTCTTGGGTTCAAATCCCGGCTCTGCCAATTGTCAGCTGTGTGACTTTGCGCAAGTCACTTAACTTCTCTGGGCCTCAGATACCTCATCTGGAAAATGGGGATTAAGACTGTGAGCCCCCCGTGGGACAACCTGATCACGTTGTAACCTCCCCAGTGCTTAGAACAGTGCTTTGCACATAGTAAGCACTTAATAAATGCCATTATTATTGTTATTATTATTCAACACTGTACATTCTTATACCAATTCTATTACCTTGTTTCTCTTCATAAGGAAACCTGGCCCCTGTTTAAATAGTGGGATACCGAATCTAAAAAGCCTAATCAGACTTTTTCCCCAAAATGTGTCCTTTAAATTGCTGCAATTTATCCAGCAGTACTGAGGAGCAAGCTCATATTGTTTGAAGGCTTGTTCTGGCCACTTTATAGCCTACGGGGTGCAGCTTTCCACAGTCTGATGGGGACTGACAGACCTGGAAAGAAGGGAATCTTCTGACCAAGGAAGAACCATGCAGAGGTATCCTGCTGCTGGCCCTCCACTGTGGCATCTCCACCCTGAGCCATGGGCTCCCCTCCCTCCCACCTAGTCAATCTCCCAAAGGAACTGTGGGTGGCTGGCGGCCCAGCTCTGACCCGAGATGTTGGTGACTTCTCTTCTCCTGGCTGCCTCCCGAGAAGATCCCGGCTTGGCTTGGAAATAGAACCAGAAGGGCCTGGCTGGGAGCGATTCCATCAGCTCACGCTTCCGAGGGGGCAGAGAGCGGACGCCTCCCTGGAAGCGTAAGAGGGAAGGGCCGATTACCTGACTCAAACCCGGACGTGGGGGGCCGAAGGGGCAACCACCGGAGTCAAATCCAGGGGCGAGGGGCCGAAGGGGCAATCGCCTGACAAATTCGGAGGTGAGAGGTCGAAAGGGCAACTACCAGACTCAAACCCGGAGGTGAGGGGCAATTACCTGACTCAAATCCACGGTCAATTGCTGCTGTTGCCATCCTCTGTTGGGATGGTGAGGAAGTTCCACCCTTTGCTGCCGGACGTAAGCCACACACGGCCCCAGTGCCACCCCAAAAACCAGCAGCCAGCCAAGGCCCAGGCCCCCCTGCCCAGCTGCCATCCTGGGGTCTGCAGAGCCCGGCCAGCAGGCACCTTCTCTTATAGCTGCCGCCGCCGCTGCCAGGCCTGACTCAGTGAAGGAGACAGCAGGCCACGACCGGCCCCGCCTCCCAGCTCCCTACGTGAGTCACCGTGTGCAGGGAACACTGGGCCGGCCCGGGCCGGGCCCAGACCTCCGTACTGTAATTCCCCAAAGGTGCGGTCCATGGCCACTCCTTCCCTCTCAAAGTGCCAGACGGCGCTAGGCAACCGGCTCAGTAAATCATGGGCTGAGTCCTGGGCCCAGGACAGGCCTGCCTAATCGCCCAGCAGATAGCTCGGGTCCCAGCTGTCTCCTTTTGGCCATGTGTTTCTTCGCCTTTCCTTTGAGGAGGAACAGAGGGCGGTGGGACCGACGCCTATCGACCCCCCAAATACTGAGCACCCCAGGGAGGAGGTAACACCAGCCTCTTGGGGGTCCTCAAAGCCCCAGTCCCTTGGGGTAAGAGCTGCCGTTTCCCGGTAAAGTCAAGGAGGGAGCTGGACCATAACAACAATAATAATAATTTTGGTACTTGTTAAGCGCTTACTATGTGACAAGCACTGTCCTAAGCACTGCAGTAGATACAGATTAATCAGGTTGGACATGGTCCCTGTTCTCCCCTTCTAGACTGTAAGTTCGCTGTGGGCAGCGAACGCTCCTGCTTGTTTTGTACTCTCCCAAGCGCTTAGTAAAGTGCTCTGCACACAGTAAGCGCTAAATAAATATGACTGAATGAATGAATGAATGAAGAGGGTGACAGATCCCCGGTGTGGAGGGCAAGCTTCGGCTGCCCAGTGAATAGCGCGTTTAGTGAGCCCTGTGTGCTAAGCGCTGAGGAGATATGAGGTTATGATTTTGGACACACGGTCCCTTTGGGGGCCTAGCAGAAAGAGCACAATCCTGGGAGTCAGAGGATCTGGGGGGTCTGGTCCCTGCTCCTCCACTTGACTTGTTGTGGGACCTTGGGTGAGTCACTTCACTTCCTTGTGCCCCAGTTTCCTCATCTGTAAAATGGGGATTCAATGCTTTTTCTCCCTCCTACCTAGATTGAGACCCCCAGAAGAGGCAGAGACTATGTACGACCTGATCAAATTGCGACTAGCCCAATGCTTAGCCACGTACTTGGCACACAGTAAATGCTTAACAAATACCATTCTTAACATACATAACAAATACCATACGGATACCATTATTTGTACTACCAAATACAAACAATGATTATTATTATTGTCTCGCGTAAATTCACAATCTGTCTCATCCCCATTTAACAGTTAAGAAATGGTGGCCCAGAGTAGGCCGGGGACAAAACCTAGGCCTCTTGATCCCAGCCCCAAGCTGTTTCCAATGGGCCACGCTGCTTCCTTGTTGCACAGTACTTGGATAAAAAACATGAAGGGTTTGAGGAAGCAAATAAACATCTGAATTCCTTCCCGGGCTGTGACAGTGCCATCCTGTTCCCTCCACCCCCCCTCCCCCAACCCCCGGAGCACTGGACTCTGGATTCTGGGTGGGCATTTGGAAGCCTTGGTACTTACTCACCTCTTCGGAGGAAAAGGAGTCTTCTTTCCAAGGTGGAGGTGGTGAAGGTTTCCTCTAGGGCAACTCCACAGGTGCCCCCCCCCACCTCCTCAAAGCCCCCTCCTCGACCTCCTTGGGCCCCCAAAACACTCCCCACCCTTGCTGACACCTTTTCTGGGCTGGGAACTTGGGTCCCTTTCTTGAGGGAAGATCTGCTCCCCTCAAAGGACCAAACAACCACAGTACCTCATTCCCCCTGCTCCCTAAGGCACAGATATCTCCAATTTAGGCCCCCAAGCTCAGCTTTCTGCCTTGGGGAAACTGGCTCCGCCTCGCCCCTTCCCCACCCATTGACAATAACGACAACTGCGGTGTCCATGTGCTGATAATAATAGTAATAATAAGAAGAATTGTAGTATTTCTCAAGTGCTTACTATGTGCCAGGCATTGTACTAAACACTGGGGTAGATGCAAGCAAATAGGGTTGGACAGAGTCCCTGTCCCACATGGGGCTCACAGTCGTAATCCCCATTTGACAGATGAGGTAACTGAGGCACAGAGAAGTGACTTGCCCAAGGTCACACACCAGATGAGTGGCGGAGTCAGGATTAGAATCCAGGTCCTCCTGACTCCTTGGCCGGGCTCTATCCACTAGGCCACGCTGTTACACCCCGGGCACTGTGCCAAGTGCTGGGTTATTAATAATAATAATAATAATAATGATGATGATGGCATTTGTTAAGCACTTACTATGTGCAATGCACTGTTCTAAGAGCTGGAGGGGAGATACAAGGTGATCAGGTTGTCCCACGGGGGGCTCGCAGTCTTAATCCTCAGTTTACAGATGAGGTAACTGAGGCACCGAGAAGTGACTTGCTCAAGGTCACACAGCAGCCATGTGGCACAGCCAGGATTAGAACCCATGACCTCCAGATTCCCAAGCCGGGTGGGGCTTGGTCTCTTGGAAGGGAGGTCCGGGTGGCCACAGTCCGGAGGGCACTGTCCCTCCCCCGGCCTCTCCCAGGAAGGAGAACCAGCCTCTCTCTCCACCAGCTGCCGGGTGAAGTCGAAATATGCCTCACCCGTGAGCCGGAGCACCGCCCGAGGAAAAATGTCCCACCTGACATGAGTCACCGGCCGAGCCACTGGGGCAGAAGCACCGCTCCACTTGGGGGGCCTTGCTTCCACTGCCCGAACTGCTGGCTTCCTCCAGCCCCACCTCGCCCAGCGATAACCGCTGCGTCTCGGCGAAGTACAGCCCTCTGATGTGTAAGCCGTCCAGTCTAGACAGGATCGTCATCAGCTCGGCTCTGGAGACCCGGGCGTTGCCGCTGGCGTGTCGGAAGTTGTCCTATACAGGAAAGACCCAGACCTACAGTGAATAACTCCCAGGAAGGGGAAAAATTCCAATCAAATTCCCGAGGCAGAAGCCCAGCCAGGAGCTACACTACAATCCTCGTGTGAGCCCCGTGAGGGACAGGGACGGTGTTTAATTCTCATCTGTGTATTTTCTCTCATTACTTAGTACCGTTCTCCAACAGTAATAATGATAATAATTATTGCACTTAGGTGCTTACTCTAGGCCAAGCATTGTTATAAGTGCTGGGGGTAGATACGAGATGATTAGCTCACACTCTTAATCCCCATTTCACAAATGAGCAATTGAGGCACAGAGAAATGAAGCGACTTGCCCAAGGAAATAATAATTATAATAATAATAATTATGGTACTTGTATTAAGTGCTTACTATGTGCCCAGCACTGTTCTAAGCGCTGGGGTAGATACAAGTTAATCAGGCTGTACGCAGTTCCTATCCCACGTGGAGCTCTCACTCAATCTCCATTTTACAGATGAGGTAACTGAGGCACAGAGAAATGAAGCGACTTGCCCAAGGAAATAATAATAATAATAATAATAATTATGGTACTTGTATTAGGTGCTTACTACGTGCCCAGCACTATTCTAAGTGCTGGGGTCGATACAAGCTAATCAGGCTGGACCCAGTTCCTATCCCACGTGGAGCTCTCACTCTTAATCTCCATTTTCCAGATGAGGTAACTGAGGCACAGAGAAATGAAGTGACTTGCCCAAGGAAATAATAATAATTATTATTATTATGGTACTTGTATTAAGTGCTTACTATGTGCCCAGCACTGTTCTAAGCGCTGGGGTAGATACAAGCTAATCAGGCTGGACCCAGTTCCTATCCCACGTGGAGCTCTCACTCTTAATCTCCATTTTACGGATGAGGTAACTGAGGCACAGAGAAATGAAGCGACTTGCCCAAGGCAATAATAATAATAATAATAATGGTACTTGTATTAAGTGCTTTGTAAATGCTGGGGTAGGTACAAGCTAATCAGGCTGGATGCAGTTCCTATCCCACGTGGAGCTCTCACTCTTAATCTCCATTTTCCAGATGAGGTAACTGAGGCACAGAGAAGTGAAGTGACTTGCCCAAGGTGTCACAGCAGACATATGGAGGAGCCGGGATTAGACTCCCAGGCCCATGGCATGCCCTATCCGCTAAACCACGTTGCTTCTCAGATAGCATTTAATAACTACTATCGCTACTTGAGGGAAGGGATTGTGTCTACTAACTATTGTACCCTCCAAAATGCTCGTACAGTGCTCTGCACAGAGTAGACTGCAAGCTCCTTGAGGGCGGGTTTAACAAGCCCGTTGTTGGGTAGGGACCGTCTCTATATGTTGCCAACTTGTACTTCCCAAGCGCTTAGTACAGTGCTCTGCACACAGTAAGCGCTCAATAAATACAATTGAATGAATTAATATTGTACTCTCCCAAGCAAGGAAAGTAGCATGGCCTTGTGGAAAGAACTCAGGCCTGGGCATCAGAGGACCCGGGATCTAATCCCAACTCTGCCACTTGTCTGCTGTGTGACCTTGGGCCATTCACTTAATTTCTCCGTGCCTCAGTTACCTCATCTGTAAAATGGGGATCGACTGTGAGCGTCATATAGGACGTGGACTGTGTTCAACCTTGTAACTACCCCATTGTATCTACATGCTACCCCCTTGTATCTACCCCAGGAGAAGCAGCATGGCCCAGGGGGAGCCCGGGCTTTGGAGTCAGAGGTCATGGGTTCAAATCCTGGCGCCACCAGTTGTCGGCTGTGTGACTTTGGGCAACTCACTTAACTTCTCTGGGCCTCAGTGACCTCATCTGTAAAATGGGGATTAAGACTGTGAGCCCCCAGGGGGACAACCTGATCACCTGGTAACCTCCCCAGCGCTTAGAACAGTGCTTTGCACATAGTAAACGCTTAATAAATGCCATCATCCTTATTATTATTATTGCTAAATTCAGGGCCTGGTGCATAGTAAGCATGCAACAAATACCAGTGAAAAAAGTGCTTAGCACAGTACTCTGCGCACAGTAAGTGCTCAATAAATACAATTGATTAATTGCCTGATTGATTATCCAATAAACTACTTCTCTCCCCTTCTTCAAAGCCCTTCTGAGATCGCATTTCCACCAGGAGACTTTCCCTAAAGTATCACTAATCTCCCCACTTCATATCCCCCATTTACCACTCCAGCCTTTCCAGTGAAATTCCTTACTATGTGCACTGTACTTGGCCATTGGGAGGGTACAATACCTAAGAGAAGCAGCATGACGTAATAATAATAATAATGATGGCATTTATTAAGCGCTTACTATGTGCAAAGCACTGTTCTAAGCGCTGGGGAGGTTACAAGGTGATCAGGTTGTCCCACAGGGGACTCACAGTCTCAATCCCCATTTTACAGATGAGGTAACTGAGGGCCAGAGAAGTTAAGTGACTTGCCCAAAGTCACACAGCCTGGGAGTCAGGAGGTCATGGGTTCTAATCCCAGCTCTGCCACCTGTCTGCTGTGTGACCTGGGGCAAGTCACTGAACTTCTCTGGGCCTCGGTTACCTCATCTGCAAAATGGGGATTGAGACTGTGAGCCCCCCCGTGGGGCAGGGACTTTGTCCATCCCGATTTGCTTGTATTCACCCCAGCTCCTAGTACAGCGCCTGGCACATAGTAAGTGTTTTAGAAATACCATGATACAATATGATGATGATTCTTTTAAGTGCTTACTATGTGCCAGGCATTGTAGTAAGTGCCTGGGTGTTATACAACCTAATGAGATTGGACGCAGTCCATGTCCCAGCTTAGGCTCAGAGTTTAGATTTAGTCTGCCATGGCAGGCCCTGAATGGAGGCTCGAACAATCAAGAGTACGGGCCTGGGCGTCAGAGGACCTGGGTCCTAAACCCGGCTAGGCCACACGTCTGCTATCTTATCTTGGGCAAGTCCCTTCACTTTCTCTATGCCTGCGTTCTGTAAAATGTGGATTTTGGATTAAAGTCCAGGTCCTCTGCCACCCAGGAGTGTCTTCTTTCCACTAGGCCATGCTGCCCTTTGAACCCAAAGCTCAGCTGGGTCTATCCGGCACCTACGCTTGGTCACATAATTGCTTCTCAAATTGAGGCAATATTTTTCAAAGTATTTCTTTTCCAACTGGGAATTCCTTGTTCCTTAACAGCCATTCTATTCGTTCATGCAAAAGTCCCTATGAAGCACTTTAAATATTGGGGGCGAGACAGTAATAATAATAATAATGATAATGATGGCATTTGCTAAGCACTTAACTATGTGCAAAGCACTATTCTAAGTGCTGGGGAGGTTACAAGGTGGTCAGGTTGACCCACGGGGGGCTCACAGTCTTAATCCCCATTTTACAGATGAGGTAACTGAGGCGCAGAGAAGTGAAGTGACTGGCCCAAACTCACACAGCTGACAAGTGGAGGAGCCGGGATTAGAACCCATGACCTCTGACTCCAAAACCCAGGCTTGTTCCACTGAGCCACGCTGCTTCGTGGCTGAGGTGAGATTACGAGATAACCAAGTCAGACCTGTCTCTGCCTCAAGAGGGGCTCATATTCCTATTTTATTCCTATTTTAAAGGTCAGAAAACTGACACAAAGGGGAGGGTGACTTGCCTAGGGTTACTCAACAGGCCAACGGAAAAGCCAGGTCTCCTGGCTCCCAGCCCCTGCTCTATTTTCCAGTACCCGGAGAACACTTCTGTGAACAAAGGTGCACAATAAAAGCACAAAACATGATGCCCTGCCCTGAGGAACTTTCTCTAATCGTAAAATGGAGGAGAGGGAATCTGTAGAAACAATAAGGCAAGGAGGAAAAGCAGTGCTTGTGTACAGACAATAGGGGTGGGAACCAGAGGACCTGGGTTCTAATCTTATTTGCTGTTTGACACTGAGCAAGTCGCTTCACTTCTCTGTGCCTCAGTTACCTCACATGTAAAATGGGGATTAAGACTGTGAGCCCCGTGTGGGACATGGATTGGTCCAATATGATTATCTAGATCTAACCCAGGATTTAGTACACTGCCCGGCACATAGTGAGTGCCAAACAAATACCATAAAGCAAAACAAAACAGAAAGTACACATATGGCCAGTTAAAACTCAGTACAGGAAAACAAATGAATAAATGGGTAATTAACAAAGTACATTCATTCATCAACGGGTGCTTGGGCTGATTGTTGCAAAGACATATGTACTATTCATTTTGTCAATGATGTGCTTCTAGCTTTACTTCTATTTATTCTGAAGACTTGACACCTGACCACATGTTTTGTTTTGTTGTCTGTCTCCCCCTTCTAGACTGTGAGCCCATTGTTGGGTAGGGACCGTTTCTATATGTTGCCAACTTGTACTTCCCAAGCGCTTAGTACAGTGCTCTGCACACAGTAAGCACTCAATAAATATGATTGAATGAATGAATGAATGAATGAAAGACATGACTAGGGCAGCACCTCCTGGAGAAGGGGGATTTTTCAGTCAGTTAATTGTATTTATTGAATGCTTACTGTAAGCAGAGCACTGTACTAAGTGCTTGGGAGAGTACAATGTAACAGCATAATGGACACATTCCCTGCCCACAACAAGTTTACAGTCTACAGGGGGAGACAGACATTAATATAAATAAAGGACAGATATGTTACGTACTTAAGTGCTGTGGGGCTGGGAGAGGGGGTGAATAAAGGGAGCATGTCAGGGTGAAGCAGAAGGGAATGGGAGAAGAGGAAAGGAGGTTTCTGGATTTCTGAAGGTGGATGAGAAAGATTTGAGAAGCGAGGAAATTTTTTGGCAGGGGGAAGGGCATTGGAGATGGAAATGAGGGGCAGAAAGAAGATTCTTTGGGAGGAGGAACGTATGTGAGTTGGAGAACTGTCGATAGAACCTCTCAAACACTCAACATTATTTCTTACTCTGTGTAAGAACACAGTTCTAAGTGCTTGGGAGAATTCAATGGACTTAGTAGACACGATTGCTGTTTACAATCCACTTGGGGAGACGGACGCTGAAATAAATTACAGGTGGGGGAAGCAAGTGAGTTGAAATGTATGTACGTAAGTGTTCTGGTGGGGAGGAGCTGGGGTGAGGACCCGAGTGAATAGATGACGCAGTAGAGGAGAAAATAAGGGGAAGAGATGAGAGCTTCATCAGGATGGCAGGAGATGGACTGTGGGAAGGAGGAGACGGAATGTTAGGAGGGCTTTGAAACTGGGGAGAGCATTGGCCTGTCAGGGAGTTTCAGACACAGGTCGGGTAGATGATGAGACAGAATGAGGCCCCGTGACTAGATTGGCGTCACAGGAGTGAAGCATCCGAGCCGGGGATTAGTTGGAGAGGAAGCTAGAGAGAGGGGAATGAGCTGATGGAGTGCAGATAGGAGTGAGCAGCTGGAAAACCTCTCAGGTCCTGTGCTCCTGCCTGATGCTCAGGCAACGATCAGTACAATCAGTACAGTGTAGTCTTTGATGGAACTGCCATTTTGGATTCAACAGAATCAAACAGGCATGCCAACTCGAGGGGCGGCACAGCCTAGTGGAAAAAACTGGGGCCTGAGAGCCAGGAGGGCCTGGGTTCTAATTCTGGCTCTGCCGCTTGTCTGCTGTGTGGATCTTGGGCCAGTCACTTCACGTCTCTGTGCCTCTGTTTCCTCTTCTGTAACATGAGGATTCAATGCCTGTTCTCCCGCCTACTTAGACTGTGAGCTCCACGAGGGCAGGGACTGTGCCGGACTGATTAACTTGCGTCTATCCCAGCATTTCACAAAGCACTTAACTATAATAATAAAAATAATATTAATAATAATAATAATCATCATCATCATCATGATACGTGAGCCTTAATCTTAAACCGAGCCATTCGGCCATTCCTCACCTCCAGCAACTGCACGCGACCATAATACCTCCGGTCTGGCAGTGGATGGCTTGGGTCTAGGTAGGCGATTTTCATCTGCTGCCCCTGTTTAGAGATGAGCAAATGGTTTAGACATTCCTCCCCGCCTTCAAAGTCTCACTGAAGGTGCATCTCCTCCAAGAAGCCTTCCCTAAGCCCTCCTTTCCTCTTCTCACACTCCCTTCTGTGTCGCCCTGACTTTCTCCCTTTATTCACCCCCCGTCCCAACCCCTCAACACTTATGCAACCTCTGTCTCCCCCTTTAGATTGTAAGCCCATTGTGGGCAGGGACTGTGTCTTTTTATTGGTGTACTGTATTCTCCCAAGCGCTTAATACCGTGTTCTACACACAGTAAGCACGCAAATAAGATTGACTGACTGATTTCTGTATCACCCATGCTATCCAAACGGGGACCCTACCTGCTGGGTGTGTTCACATGTTTTAGGGGGAGCGGGGGGGGCAGAGGGCCTGGCTAGAAGCGGCCCGGCTGTCCAGAAATATTCCCAGAAAGGATGGTCTGTGTAAGTCTGAGTTTACAGCGGCCAGCGCCTTCCCCCCAGGGCTGGGATGACTTGTCATCTGCCGGCCGAGACTACACAGCTCAAATGTGGCCAAACCTCCCTGGCCTGGGAGGGTGTGATGGGGGAGAGACCACCCCGTCGCCGCCGTGGCCTACCGTGAGCAATACGTCGGGTCTCTTTTCCAGAGGAACCATCCCCTCGCTGGGCAGGCCGAAGGACTTCACTTGGTAGGTGAGGAAACCGCCATAGGAGGAAACCTAGAGAGGTGGGAATGGGATGGGCAGTTGTCCCCTCTGTGCCAGATCCCTCCACTGACCCTCTCTGCCCACCTTCCACCCGGTGACACCCGATTCAGGCAAAACCGGATTGCGATGTCTCAATGGGGATTTGAACCACGTTTGGAAAAGGAAACCCACACTGTATTAGATTTTTGGGAGAGTACATCACAACAGTGTTGGTAGCCATGTTTCCTTCCCACAAGGAGCTTAGTGTCTAGAGGAAACAGGTCACAATGGACTAAGAGAACATGGAAAGGTTCCGGCCCAAATTCAACAAACCGATAACCATAAACTGTTGTTCAAGTTCCATTTGGGGAGACTCCAGTTTGTGTGACCCTTACAGTCTCCCTGGAGTCTGGGGTGGGGAGAGCAGGAAGGGGACAGGGAGGGAGGGGTCCAGCCACCTTCCTCTTCATTCTCCTTCTTCCAGATGCTTCCGCACCTCAATCGAGACTTAGGACCCCAACATTTGGCCCGAGGTGTGGCCAGGGTGTCCAGGACTAGTGCAGGAGGGAGGGGAAGCTGGGAAAGACAAAAAGCAGCCCGGGCTTGTGAGTCAAAAGGATCCGGGTCTAATTCCACCTCTGCCACTTGGCTGCTCTGTGACCCTGGGCAAGTCACTTCACTTCTCTGTGCATCTGGAAAATGGGGATTAAGACCGTGAACACCACATGGGACAGGGACTGTGTCCATCTTGATTTGCTTGTATTCATCCCAGCGCTTAGTACGGTGCCTGGCATATAGTAAGCGCTTAATAAATACTATCATCGTCATTATTACTAGGTGGGACATGGACTGTGTCCAACTTGACTAACTCATCTCCCCCAGCACTTAGCACAGTTCCTGGCACATAGTAAGCGGTTAACAAATACCATTTATTTTTTTAAAAAAGTGTCCCCGAGTCCTCTAGACTGTAAATGCCGTGTGGGCAGGGATCGTTTCTACCAACTCTGTTGCACTGTACTTTCCCAAGCACTTAGTAAAGTGATCTACTTTATGATTTACTGATGCCCAGAATGGGCAGGCCCAGTAGGGTCAGAGTCGGGGGTGAGGGCTCCAGCGAAGGGGACTTGCAGTCAAGTGTTACCCTAAGGATGTGGGTCAATTGGGCCTCTTAGATCTCCCACTGCCCCCAGCCCAGAGTGACCCTGTTGAAGAGTCCATCCCATGCCCCAATCCCTCCCTTGAAGCTCTGCTCTGTCAAACCTAATATCCATCTCCCTTTCTTATAAACGTCTGTCCCTCTCTCTTGACTGTGAGCTCATTGTGGGCAGGGAACGTGCACTGCCCTCTCTCAAGTGCTTAGTACACAGTTAGTGCTCAATAAATATGATTGATTGATTGATCGAAATCCCAGTCCCTCAGACTACTGCTGTCCAGTTGGCCTGTCCCAAGGGGACACGGTGCCCCAAGACTCCTCTACCGGACGGACCGAAAGGGCCAGAGGCTGAGGGGGCGGGGAGAGCTGTTCTTCACAGGAGATGCCAATCCAGTGCCCGCGGGCCCATTGTCTGACAAGATCAATGTGGTTGCCCTAAGACGAGGCTAGGCAGCTTCCTGAAAACAGCCTGTGAGTCACCATGAGAGGGCCCAGCTTTACATTTTCTTGGGTTTGGGATCACAAAAGCAAGTTTTGGCCCAGACTTGGAGCCGAGTTGGGCAAGTAAAGGCTGATGCATTAATCACCATGTGAGCGGTCATTTTCCTGGGGCAGGGGAGAGCAGGCCTAGCATGTACTTTTGGGGGGGACTGCAGGCCCCTGACCAAGAAAATGCTCCTCAGTTCCTTCCAAATTGTAGCAAAATGGCAAGTCCCATGTGGCACAAACCAACATTCTCAGAATTCTCCCAGGGAACCAATATCATGAAGTCCCTTGGTCGGGCAAATAGAGTTCCCTTCCCTCCACATGCTGGAAGAGTGCATTCTGGATTGGGCCTTCCCTATCCCGGTGATGGTGGCCATGGCCAGCCCAGGCCACAGCCTCCCCCGGGAGCCATACCTTGTCCCCCAGGTAGGACGGCGGGGCCATCCAGTAGACGCTGTGGGCGGAGGCGGGCAGCTCCTGGACGTCGGCCACCACGCTGCTGCTGCCAGGGTTGAAGGTGGTGGGGATGTCTGCCTGGTCTGCCAGCTTCAGGCGCCAGCCCATCATATCCACAAACTGCTCACGAGACACCAAGGCAGGATGTGAGGGGCCCGAAGCGGGCTTCCGATGCCCCGACAGACTGTGAGGTGGCACAGGGATGGCTCCCTGCCTTCCCAAGAGGCCTCAGAACTCCCCTGAGCCCCGCGTATTCCCCGTTTACAGCTGTGAGGACTGTGCAGACAACAGTCTCTCTCTCCCACGGTCTCCTTGGAGGAGTCTGGGCTACACTAACGCAGGCCAGTTCACTTTTCTACCATGCCCAGCAACACCCTTGTCCATTTTATGGGGGCCACCTTAGTTACGTTCAGGTAATACTAAAGCGCTGCAGCTGTATTTCCCATGGACGTAGCGTGGATAGCCTCTGAATGGTACTCATGAGGGGAGGAAATCATGAAACTGGATGGAAAGGTGAAAAGCAGCACGGCCAATTGGAAAATATCTGGGCCCGGGAGTCGGAGGACCTGGGTTCTAATCTCAGCTCTTCCGAGTGCTTGCTGTGTGACCTTGGGCAAGTCTCAACTGCTCTGTGCCTCAGTTTCCTCAACTGAAAATGGGGATTAAATACCTGTTCCCCCTCCTGCAGGACAGGGACTGGGCCCGACCTAATTAACTGGTACTTACCCCAGCGCTTAAAACAGTGCTTAGTACGGTGCTCTGCATACAGTAAGCACTCAATAAATACAATTGATTGATTGATTGATTAACAAGCACCATAAAAGAGCAGGCTGGAGAGGAAGGACGTGAAAAGCCTGAGAGGTCTGGTCCCACAGGATGACGGGAGACTGTAAGCTCCTTGTGGGGAAGGATCATGTCTACCACCTCTCCCGCACTTCCCCAAGTGGTTTTGGTACAGTGCTCTGCACACAGTAGGCATTCAATAAATACAGATAGTATGGGGTTGGCTGGCTCATGCTCTCGTACACGTTAGAAAGGACCTGAGCTTGATGTTCATCTTTGGCTGGCAAAATCAGTGGTGGGAAGAACTGGGATGGGAAGGAGAGGAGGAAGTGGAGAGAAGAACAGGACAAAGGCCATTATGGTCACATTCTGTGAGCCATTTGCTGCTCTCTCAGAGTATTTTCCTCACTCATCTTCGAAGGAATCGAGTGAAGCAGCCTGACAGGCTGGTGAGGGCCAGGGCATTGCATCCCTTCTCAAGGAGAGAGAAGCAGCAGGGCCTAATGGAAAGAGCACGGGCCTCGGAGACAGAGGAAGTGGATTCCTGTATATGTGTATATATGTTTGTACATATTTATTACTCTATTTTATTTGTACATATTTACTCTATTTATTTTATTTTGTTAATATGTTTTGTTCTGTTCTCCGTCTCCCCCTTCTAGACTGTGAGCCCGCTGTTGGGTAGGGACCGTCTCTATATGTTGCCAACTTGTCTGTAAATTCATTACGGACAGGGAATGTTTCTGTCTATTGTTATACTGTACTCTTGAAAGCGCTTACTACAGTGCTCTGCACACAGTAAGCGCTCAATAAATACGATTGAATGAATGAATGAATTCTAATATCAGCTCTGCCACTCGCCTTCTAGGTGACCTTAGGCTCGTCCTCTAGTCTGTAAATTCACTACGGACAGGGAATGTTTCTGTCTATTGTTATACTGTACTCTTCCAAGCGCTTAGTATAGTACTCTGCACATGGTAAACTCCAGCGCTCAATAAATACGATTGATTGATTGATTGATGGTAAATCAATCAATCAATCAATCGTATTTATTGAGCGCTTACTGTGTGCACAGCACTGTACTAAGCACTTGGGAAGTACAAGTTGGCAACATATATTGGTAAATGCTCTATAAACACGATTGAATAGACTTCAAGACTTCTCTGTGCCTCAGTTACCTCATCTGTAAAAATGGGGATTAAATCCTACTCCCTCCTACTTACGACTGTGAGCCCCACGTGGGACAGGGACTGTGGCCCAACCAGGTGATCTTGTATCTGCCCCAGCGCTTAGTACAATGCTTGGCACATAGTAAGCACTTAACAAGTGCCATAAAAAAAGAGCGGCAGCTCCCGTTTCTCATACCTTGGTCCTCCGCTTCTCTGAGCTCTGACAAGGCACGTTGGCTCCAAAACAAAAGCAGCTGATGCAGCCTTTGGGGTTCTTGGGGTCCAAGTAAAATGACCCCTTCCGGCAGACGTTACACTCCACTCCTTCCACGTTCTCCTGGCGGGGAGGAAAAGGTTACAATCCACCAGTGAATCTTAAACTGGGTGACACCTTGGGTCGGTTTGCCGCTTTGATTTTCCCCAAAGCCTTTCGTATCAATCGCCTCATTTCAGCTTCACCTCGTGAGGCGGATATTCAACGCATCCTCGTTCTACAGTCAAGGCCGGAGAGGCTGGGAAGGTCAGTGGCGGGGCCGGGAATGTAATGGAGGTCTCCGGGGGCTCTCCCTCTTCAACCGTCTCTATATGTTGCCAACCTGTACTTCCCAAGCGCTTAGTCCAGTGCTCTGCACACAGTAAGTGCTCAATAAGTACGACTGAATGAATGAATGAATGACTAGACCAGGCCAGCTCCAGGCTCATGGGCATAGCAGCCTCACTGTGTCTGCTTATTGTTTCAGTACAATATTAACTTATCGGAGAAGCAGTGTGGCTCAGTGGAAAGAGCCCGGGCTTTGGAGTCAGAGGTCATAGGTTCAACTCCTGGCTCTGCCAACTGTCAGCTGTGTGACTTTGGGCAAGTCACTTAATTTCTCTGTGCCTCAGTTACCTCATCTTTAAAATGGGCATTAAAACTGTGAGCCCTGCGTGGAACAACCTGATCACCTTGTAACCTCCCCAAGCTCTCAGAACAGTGCTTTGCACATAGTAAGCGCTTAATAAATGCCATCACTATTATTATTATTAAGACTGTGAACCCCATGTGGGACAACCTGATCACCTTGTATCTGCCCCCCAGCGTTTAGAACAGTGCTTGGCACATAGTAAGCGCTTAACAAATACCATTATTATTATTATTATTATTATTATTATTAAGACTGTGAGCCCCATGTGGGACAACCTGATCACCTTGTATCTCCCCCCCAGTGCTTAGAACAGTGCTTGGCACATAGTAAGTGCTTAACAAATACCATCATTATTATTATTATTAAGACTGTGAGCCCCATGTGGGACAAACTGATCACCTTGTATCTCCCCCCCAGCGCTTAGAACAGTGCTTGGCACATAGTAAGCACTTAACAAATACCATCATTATTATTATTATTAAGACTGTGAGCCCCATGTGGGACAACTGATCACCTTGTATCTCCCCCTCAGCATTTAGAACAGTGCTTGGCACATAGTAAGCGCTTAACAAATACCATCATTATTATTATTATTAAGACTGTGAGCCCCATGTGGGACAACCTGATCACCTTGTATCTCCCCCCCAGCGTTTAGAACAGTGCTTGGCACACAGTAAGCGCTTAACAAATACCATCATTATTATTATATTAAGACTGTAAGCCCCATGTGGGACAATCTGATCACCTGTATCTCCCCCCCCCCACACACAGCGTTTAGAACAGTGCTTGGCACATAGTAAGCACTTAACAAATACCAAAATTATTATTATTATTATTACAGTGCTCTGCACACAGCAGTGAATACAACTAACTGCCTGATGGGCAGAGCCAGGTTTACTGGTGGTGTTGTCCCTACACCCTCAGGGTGGGCTGACCTCACTCGATCCCAGTCCTTGGAGAATGGGCAGAGCCAGGCTGACTGGTGAGCTTCTACCGCTGGGAATAGGGTAACCGGCTTCCACCAGGCCACGTCCTTGCTCGTGGGCACAGTGGTCTGCGAAGATGGGCAGAGCCATTCATTCAATCGTCCTTATTGAGCGCTTACTGTGTGCAGAGCACTGTACTGAGCGCTTGCGAAGTCCAAGTTGGCAACATCTAGAGACGGTCCCTACCCAACAGTGGGCTCACAGTCGAAAGCCAGGCTGGGAGGTGAGCTCCCGCCCCCGGGGGTGGGCTGACCGCGCTCACCTTGCAGAGGCAGGCCCCCGTCCGGGGGTCGCAGACGGCCGGCTCCGTCCCGCCGTGATGACAGTTGCAGGGGGCGCAGTCCGGAAAGCCGGAGAATCCGGGTGCGCAGCGATCGCACCGCCGCCCTTCCACTCCGGCCTTGCACCTGGGCCCGGCCCCGACGAAGACGTAGAGAACAAACCATCGACAAGATTTACTTGTACATATTTACTATTCTATTTATTTTATTTTGTTAACATGTTTTTTTTTGTCGTCTGTGAGCCCACTGTTGGGTAGGGACCGTCTCTATATGTTGCCAACTTGGACTTCCCAAGTGCTTAGTGCAGTGCTCTGCGCTCAACAAATACAATTGAATGAATTTACTATTCTATTTATTTTATTTGGTTAATATGTTTTGTTTTGTGGTCTGTCTCCCCCTTCCCGACTGTGAGCCCGCTGTTGGGTAGGGACCGTCTCTATATGTTGCCAACTTGGACTTCCCAAGTGCTTAGTACAGTGCTCGGTGCTCAATAAATACAATTGAATGAATTTACTATTCCATTTGTTTTATTTGGTTAATATGTTTTGTTTTGTCATCTGTCTCCCCCTTCCCGACTGTGAGCCCGCTGTTGGGTAGGGACCGTCTCTATATGTTGCCAACTTGGACTTCCCAAGTGCTTAATACAGTGCTCTGCGCACAATAAATACGATTGAATGAATTTACTACTCATTTTATTTTGTTAATATGTTTTGTTTTGTCATTTGTCTCCCCCTTCTCGACTGTGAGCCCGCTGTTGGGTAGGGACCGTCTCTATATGTTGCCAACTTGGACTTCCCAAGCGCTTAGTATAGTGCTCTGCACACGGTAAGCGCTCAATAAATACGATTGAATGAATTTACTATTCTATTTCTTTTATTTTGTTAATATGTTTTGTTTTGTTGTCTGTCTCCCCCTTCTCGACTGTGAGCCCGCTGTTGGGTAGGGACCGTCTCTATAAGTTGCCAACTTGGACTTCCCAAGCGCTTCGTACAGTGCTCTGCACACAGTAAGCGCTCAATAAATACGATTGAATGAATGAATCATCACAAGACACGTGTTCCACCCTCCCCTGGGCCACGTTTCAAGTTGGGGGCCATTCAGAGCGAATTACAGGAACCTGGGCAACGCCCTCTCGGTGCTCAGACACAAGGCAGAGGGATCTCCCGGTGACGACCATCTAAATAATTATAATAATGATGGTATTTGTTAAGCGCTCACTATGTGGCAGGCACTGTACTAAGCGCTGGGATAGATACAAGCAAATCAAGTTGGACACAGTCCCCGTCCCATGTGGGGGCTCACAGTCTCAATCCCCATTTTATGAAAAGCGGTGTGGCTTAGTGGATAGAGCACGGGTGTGGGAATCAAAGTCATGGGTTCTAATTCATTCATTCAATTGTATTTATTGAGCGCTTACTGTGTGCAGAGCACTGTACTAAGCACTTCGGAAGTCCAAGTCGGCAACATATAGAGATGGTCCCTACCCAACAGTGGGCTCACAGTCTAGGAGGGGGAGACAGACAACAAAACAAAACATATTAACAAAATAAAATAAATAGAATAAATATGTACAAGTAAAATAATAATAATAATAATAATAATGGCATTTGTTAAGCGCTTACTACGTGCAGAGCACTGTTCTAAGCGGTGGGGGGGATACAAGGTGATCAAGTTGTCCCATGTGGGGCTCACAGTCCCCCAGTCCCCATTTTACAGATGAGGCAACAGAGGCTCAGAGAAGTTAAGTGACTTGCCCAAGGTCACACAGCAGACATGCAGCGGAGTCGGGATTCGAACCCATAACCTCTGACTCTAAAGCCCGGGCTCTTTCCACGGAGCCACGCTGCTTCTCTTACAATGCGGGTAGGCAGAGCAAAGAGAGAAAGTGCATTTGGTTCAAGACAGCGAGGCCACAGATTCAGAAACATCCTAACGAACCAAAGGAATGCTCATTAGCCAAACAATATTCCCCAACATCCAGCTTCTGTACAGAAGGGCTTGTTTTAAATGAGCTTTCACCGTTTTAGCCCAGGTGGGAGAGACGAGTATTTCAGCCAAATCGTTTCTGAGTCATCTGAGGTAGGGAGAGCCCATTCTCGTGGCTGAAAAACCTACTTATTCCTCACAATGCTCATTCACGCTCGGGATCTGCTTATGGAAAAAAACCCCATCAGAGTTCCCACAACAACATACATGCATTCCTTAGACCGATTTTTAAGGCACGGCACATCGAATTGCCTCCGATGGCTTCATTTTACCTGCTGATTCCTTCACCGTGTGATCTCCGATTGCCGGTTACTTACTTTCAACACTGGATTTCCCGAACACACCCAGCGAAAGTCAACCTTAAGTCTTTCTGAGACTCAGTTTCAATCTCTCTCATTTTCCCACTTTCTCTCTCTCTCGGCATATTTAAATGTTTACTATATGCCAAGCACTGTACTGAGTATTTTGAGGTATAATAATAGCAACAGTAATAATTGTGGTATTTATTAATACCCACATTGGGCTCACACTCTCAATCCCCCTTCTAGACTGTGAGCCCACTGTTGGGTAGGGACCGTCTCTATATGTTGCCAACTTGTACTTCCCACGCGCTTAGTACAGTGCTCTGCACATAGTAAGCACTCAATAAATATGATTGAATGAATGAATGAATCCCCATTTTACAGATAAGGTAACGGAGGCACAGACTGAGAAGCAGTGTGGCTTAGTGAAAAGAACACAGGCTTGGGAGTCAGAGGTTGTGGGTTCTAATCCCGGCTCCGCCACCTGTCAGCTGCTTGACTTTGGGCAAGTCACTTCACTTCTCTGGGTCTCAGTTACCTCATCTGTAAAATGGGGATTAAGACCATGAGCCCCACGTGGGACAACCTGATCACCTTGTAATAATAATAATTATAATAATAATAATAGTATTTGCTAAGCGCTTACTATGTGCAAAGCACTGTTCTAAGCGCTGGGGGAGATATAAGGTGATCAGGTTGTCCCACATGGGGCTCACAGTCTTATCCCCATTTTACAGATGAGGTAACTGAAGCCCAGCATCAACCCCAGTGCTTAGATCAGCTTTGGGCAGATAGTAAGCACTTAACAAATACAATTATTATTATTATTACCCAAGCTTACACAGCAGATAAGTGGCAGAGCCTGGATTAGAGGCCACAACCTTCTGATTCCTGGCCCCAAGCTCTATCTACTATGCCATAATCAGGTTGGATATAATCCCCTAAACCACATGGGCCTCAAAATCTGGGGGAAAGGAAGAGCAGGCAGGTATTCAGTCCTATTTTACAGACAAGGAAACACAGGCCCAGAGACGTTATGTGATTTGACCAAGGTCACACAGCAGATAAGTGTTGGGGATGGGATTAGAATTCTGGCCTCCCGACTGCCAGACTCAGGCTCTTTCCACTAGACACACTGAGAAGCAGCGTGACTCAGTGGAAAGAGCCCGGGCTTTGATGTCAGGGGTCATGGGTTCAAATCCTGGCTCCGCCAATTGTCAGCTGGGTGACTTTGGGCAAGTCACTTCACTTCTCTGGGCCTCAGTTCCCTCATCTTTAAAATGGGGATGAAGACTATGAGCCCCGCCGTGGGACAACCTGATCACCTTATAACCTCCCCAGTGCTTAGAACAGTGTTTTGCACCTAGTAAATGCTTAATAAATGCCATTACAATAATAATTATTATTATTCCAATCTGGGTGCAGCCCTGGGTGGCCCCAGTGGGGACGGACAGGGCAGAGCCGAAATCCATTTTGATCTCGGATCTTGTTTGACGAGCACGACTCCTCGTTTCACCTGCGGCCAAGCATCGGAGAAAGCATATCCCCATAGCTCCCGCTCGCTGGCATCATGAAATTGAGAAGCAGCATGGCTCAGTGGAAAGAGCCGGGGCTTTGGAGTCAGAGGTCATGGGTTCAAACCCCGACTCCGCCACTTGTCATCTGTGTAACTTTGGGCAAGTCACTTCTCTGTGCCTCAGTTACCTCAACTGTAAAATGGGGATGAAGACTGTGAGCCCCATGTGGGACAACCTGATCACCTTGTAACCTCCCAAGCGCTTAATAAATGCCATCATTATTTATTGAGAAGCAGCATGGCTCAGTGGAAAGAGCCAGGTTTGGGAGTCAGAGGTCATGGGTTCTAATCCCGATTCCGCCATTTGTCATCTGTGTAACTTTGGGCAAGTCACTTCTCTGTGGACCACCCCCTTCTCCTCAACACGCTATCTGACCTTGGCTTCACAGACTCCGTCCTCTCCTGGTTCTCCTCTTATCTCTCCGGTCGTTCTTTCTCAGTCTCTTTTGCAGGCTCCTCCTCCCCCTCCCATCCTCTTACTGTGGGGGTTCCCCAAGGTTCAGTGCTTGGTCCCCTTCTGTTCTCAATCTACACTCACTCCCTTGGTGACCTCATTCGCTCCCACGGCTTCAACTATCATCTCTACGCTGATGACACCCAGATCTACATCTCTGCCCCTGCTCTCTCCCCCTCCCTCCAGGCTCGCATCTCCTCCTGCCTTCAGGACATCTCCATCTGGATGTCCGCCCGCCACCTAAAGCTCAACATGTCGAAGACTGAGCTCCTTGTCTTCCCTCCCAAACCTTGTCCTCTCCCTGACTTTCCCATCTCTATTGACGGCACTACCATCCTTCCCGTCTCACAAGCCCGCAACCTTGGTGTCATCCTCGACTCCGCTCTCTCATTCACCTGTCACATCCAAGCCGTCACCAAAACCTGCCGGTCTCAGCGCCGCAACATTGCCAAGATCCGCCCTTTCCTCTCCATCCAAACCGCTACCCTGCTCATTCAAGCTCTCATCCTATCCCGTCTGGACTACTGCACCAGCCTTCTCTCTGATCTCCCATCCTCGTGTCTCTCTCCACTTCAATCCATACTTCATGCTGCTGCCCAGATTATCTTTGTCCAGAAACGCTCTGGGCATATTACTCCCCTCCTCAAAAACCTCCAATGGCTACCGATCAATCTGCGCATCAGGCAGAAACTCCTCACCCTGGGCTTCAAGGCTCTCCTTCACCTCGCCCCCTCCTACCTCACCTCCCTTCTCTCCTTCTACTGCCCAGCCCGCACCCTCCGCTCCTCCACCGCTAATCTCCTCACTGTACCTCGTTCTCGCCTGTCCCACCAACGACCCCCGGCCCACGTCATCCCCCGGGCCTGGAATGCCCCCCCTCCCCACATCCGCCAAGCTAGCTCTCTTCCTCCCTTCAAGGCCCTGCTGAGAGCTCACCTCCTCCAGGAGGCCTTCCCAGACTGAGCCCCTTCCTTCCTCTCCCCCTCGTCCCCCTCTTCATCCCCCCATCTTACCTCCTTCCCTTCCCCACAGCACCTGTATATATGTATATATGGTTGTACATATTTCTCTATTTATTTATTTATTTATTTTACTTGTACATTTCTATCCTATTTATTTTATTTTGTTGGTATGTTTGGTTCTGTTCTCTGTCTCCCCCTTACTGTGAGCCCACTGTTGGGTAGGGACTGTCTCTATGTGTTGCCAATCTGTACTTCCCAAGCGCTTAGTACAGTGCTCTGCACATAGTAAGCGCTCAATAAATACGATTGATTGATTGATTGATTCTCTGTGCCTCAGTTACCTCATCTGTAAAATGGGGATGAAGACTGTGAGCCCCACGTGGGACAACCTGATCACCTTGTAGCCTTCCCAGAGCTTAGAACAGTGCTTTGCACATAGTAAGCGCTTAATAAATGCCATCATTATTTATTGAGAAGCAGCGTGGCTGAGTGGAAAGAGCCAGGTTTGGGAGTCAGAGGTCATGGGTTCTAATCCCGATTCCACTACTTGTCATCTGTGTAACTTTGGGCAAGTCACTTCTCTTTGCCTCAGTTCCCTCATCTGTAAAATGGGGATGAAGACTGCGAGCCCCATGTGGGACAACCTGATCACCTTGTAACCTCCCCAGAGCTTAGAACAGTGCTTTGCACATAGTAAGTGCTTAATAAATGCCATCATTATTTACTGAGAAGCAACGTGGCTCAGTGGAAAGAGCCGGGTTTGGGAGTCAGAGGTCATGGGTTTTAATCCCGATTCCGCCACTTGTCATCTGTGTAACTTTGGGCAAGTCATTTCTCTGTGCTTCAGTTACCTCATCTGTAAAATGGGGATGAAGACTGTGAGCCCCCCGTGGGACAACCTGATCACCTTGTAACCTCCCCAGCACTTAGAACAGTGCTTTGCACATAGTAAGCACTTAACAATGCCATTATTATTATTATTATGAAATCACCAGCCTCTCCTCTCAGGGGACCCTCCCCAGGAGCCCTAGGTCCAGGGGCCCGAGCGTGACTGACCGGCACTGACCGCTGCTCCCGTCACAGTCCGCGGCGGCAGACTCGCTCGTGCCGGCCAGAGAGCAGTTGCAGGCCAGACAGCCCGCCTGCGGGTGGTAGCTGAAGGAGTTCGGCTGGCACGTTTCGCACCCGGGTCGGACCGTCCCAGGCGGGCAGAGGCACCGGCCCGTCATCTCGTCGCAGAGCCGCCGGCCACAGTTGCACGCTGGTCAGGGGATAAAAGTTTCATGTCTTTAGGTTTGGGGATTTTTTTTGTGGTAAACTTTTACATTTTGGGGTATATTTCTTTCATCAAGAGGTCAGGCACTGGGAACACAGATGGGTAATAATTGGTAGCAAGAAAAGTCATAATGATAATAACAATAATGACTGGTATTTGTGAATCAATCAATGGAATTGATTAATAATAATAATAATGGCATGTTAAGCGCTTACTATGTGCAAAGCACTTTTCTAAGCACTGATAATAACGGCATTTACTAAGCGCTTACTATGTGCAAAGCACTGTTCTAAGCACTGGGGACGTTATAAGGTGATCAGGTTGTCCCACTTATGATGATGACTCTGGGGGGAAAATCCCCTACTGTGGAGGCCGGCATCATCCCGGGCCCCTCTGGCCACTCACCCTTGCAGGAGGGAAAGCCATAGTAGCCGGTTTGGCATCTGGTGCACTGGCGGCCGATGACGTTGGGTCGGCAGGGGCACTGCCCCCCTCGAGGGTTGCACTCCAGGTCAGTGGTCCCCGCTGGGTGACACTGGCAAGGCACGGCTCCGTCGTGGTAAGAGGCCACCAGGGAGATGGCGGAGTCCCAACAGAAGCCGGATGCGGTCGAGGGGCTGGGAGAGGACATCAACGGGGTCGACTCTGTCCTAGGCTGGGCTCACTCTTGGGAGGGAGCAGGGGTGGGGGGGCCTGCTTTAGGGGAGGGGGGCGGAGGGTACGGCGGCAGGCCACAGCCCACGAGGGATGATGATAATGACAGGGACATTCGTTCAGCTCTTACTATTCATTCATTCATTCAATCTTATTTATTGAGCGCTTACTGTGTGCCGAGCGCTTGGCAAGTCCAAGTTGGCAATGTATAGAGACGGTTCCTACCCGACAGTGGGCTCACAGCCTAGAAGATGTGCTAAGCACTGGACTAGGAGTTGAGCGGTCCAGGGCATTCTGACCCTGCTGACCCATCCCCAAGGGCGACTCTTGCAGCGATGCCCTATGGGCGGCCGATCAACGGTTGGGTCAGCACCCCGATGTTGTCACTTGGCAGTGTCCCCATCAGCCCTTAGGAGGGACCTTAGCGGCTTCCGTTCTGGCAGGGGATGGGGTGCAGAGAGAGCCAGAGAGGAGAGCTCCCTCTAATAATAATAATGTTGGTATTTGTTAAGGGCTTACTATGTGCCAAGCATTGGGGGAGATACAAGGTCATCAGGTTGTTCCATGTGGGGCTCACAGTCTTCACCCCCATTTTCCAGATGAGGGAACTGAGGCCCAGAGAAGTGAAGTGACTTGCCCAAGATCACACAGCTGACAAGTGGCGGAGCGGGGATTAGAACCCATGACCCCTGGCTCCCCAGCCCGTGCTCTTTCCACTGAGCCACGCTGCTTCTCTAGACCGAAAGCTCAGTGTGGGCGGGGGATGTGTCTGCTTATTGTTGTAGTGTACTCTCCCCAGGGCTTAGTACAGTGCTCGGCATGCAGTAAGAGCTCAATAAATAATGCTGGCATTTGTTAAGCACTTACTATGTGCAAAGCACTGTTCTAAGCGCTTGGGGGGATACAGGGTGATCAGGTTGTCCCACGTGGGGCTCACAGTCTTAATCCCCACTTTACAGGTGAGGTAGCTGAGGCTTAGAGAATTTTAAGTGACTTGCCCAAGGTCACACAGCAGACATGTGGCAGAGCTGGGATAAATATGATTGAATGAATGAATGAGGGGGAGCGGTCCCACTGCCACCCCAACAGTCTAATCACCCCAGCCCAGGGCAGGGGGAGGAGAAGGGAGGGGAGGTACTCACTCGATATAAAAGCCGTTGCCCCCACAGCTGTTGATGAAATCCACCGCCTTGTCCACTGGCTTCTCACGGAGAAGGTGGTAACTGTAGCTCTCGGCTGGGACTGCTAGAACGTGCACCTGGAAAAGACAGAATTCCTGTCCCAGCCAACAGAGTCCGTGGACTCTCTCCCTGGCTCCGGCTGGCCTTGACCCACCACAGGCTGGGCTTCAATCTACCCCCGGGATTTGCCTGCCCTGGCACACAGGGCACAGAAGCGCTTCACGAATGACCTTTTGGCTTAGTGGAAAGAGCACGGGCCCGGGAGTTGGAAAGACCTGGGCTCTAATCCCGGCTCTGCCACACGTCTGCTGTGTGACCTTAGGCGGGTCACTTCACTTCTCAGTTACCTCATCTGGAAAAGAGGGTGAGCCCCTTGTGGAACAGGGTCTGGGTCCAACCTGATTAACTTGTTTCTACCCCAGGGCTTAGAACAGTGCTTGGCACAAAGTCGGCGCTTGACAAGTACCATCACTTTTATTATTGTTTTCAAAGGCTAGGCCTGACTCGGCCTCCGTGGCTGGTGGGTGACGGATCAGGCTGAGGAGTGATGGGACATGGAAAGTCAAACGGGAAGGTCTCAAGCCCCCGCCGAGACCCTTGCTCCTTCCTGCCTTCCTTCCCCAGATTTTCTCTGGTTCTCCCAGCGGCGACAACGACCTCGAAACCCGATGGGTGGCGGAGGGGGATCGTACCAGCACCAAGGACTTGCCGTCCGGGACCCCCACGGTCACCGACACCTCCGGCTCCTGAAGGTCCAGCTCGACGTGGCCGTCTGCCATCACCTGGTCCCGGCAGCCGAAAACGTGGGGGCAGAAGGCCGCACTGAAGGAACCTGGATGCAGACAGATGAGGGGCAGGGGCCCGAGTGAGGGCAGGTTGACTCGGGGCATCCTCCTCCGCCGGGCCGGGGGCGGGAAGGGCACGGAGGGGCTCCGGCAGCTCACCTGTCCAGAGGCGACCGGCGTCCACGGCGACATGTGCCGGGAAGGTCGGGTGGTCTGGCTGGTAGAAGTGGACCACAAAGACGTATCTGCCGAGACGCGGCACTCTCCCCCGCAAGGTCATCTGGCTCTACAAATTCATTCGTTCATTCGCGCGCATTAATTGAGCTCTGTGCAGAGCACTGTACTAAGCGCTTGGGACAATATGATATAACAATAAACAGACACATTCCCTCCCCACGACGAGCTTACGGTCTAGAGAGGGAGATACGTTAATACAAATAAATAAAAGAGGAAAGAGAGAGCCCTTCGGTCCCAGTGGCCGCCAAGGCTAACCGTCGCTGCCCGGTTCAGGGTGGCTTCTCCACCGGGGTGGGCTACCTGGGGTGACTTTAAGGTGGCCCCGAGGATGGGCTGGGCGGAGGGAGGGAGTTCCTGTGGGGTGAGGGGCCGGTCCCCGCCACGCCGGGCCTCCAAAAGCAGCGTCCCCGGGGGCGTGTGATGCGCTGACGGGATGCAGGACACACTAAGGAGGAATGGAAAAAGGAACTGTTAGACCCTGGGAGGGTGGGGTGGCGCCCTGTCGGGACAAGGGGGTAGTCCCTCTGTTCCTCGTCCCCCTTGGGGAGATGGTGCCAATCTCCTGTTCCTCACCCTCTTTGGAGAGATGGGGCCGAGTCCCCGTTCCCAGTCCCCCTTGGAGAGATGGAGGTGGTCCCCAATTCCTGGGGATTGTAGTACCAGGGATGAGGATGGGAGAGGACAAAGTGTGAGGAGACAGGGAGCCTCGGGATGAATGGGGAAGGTGGGAATGGACCCCTCTTGAGGGGAAGAGGGAAGCGGGGTATTCCAGGTGAGAGGCATGACTTGGGAAGCAGAGCTGGAGAAAGGAGAGGCAGGAGGGAGCACAGGAGTCGGGGTTGGAGGCCTGCTACTCTGTCAAGATAGAGGGATTCCCTCTGCCACGATGTCACTCTGAGATCCCCTCTCCTATCCCAGGGTTCCCAGAGCTTGGTCCCTGCTGCCCACCTGATGTTCGGATGAGACTGAGGACTTGGGAAAGATGTCTAAAAAATGTCCCAACCCCCTCATGCTCCTGCATCTCCTTCCCTCTCCTCCCAATCCACCAATCAGTGGTACTTATCAAGTGCTTACAGTGTGCAGGGAGCTTTACTAGATGCTTGAGAGAGTACATTATAACAGAGTTGGTAGAGAAGCAGCGTGGCTTAGTGGATAGAGCAAGGGCCTGGGATCAGAAGACCCTGGGTTCTAAACCCGGCTCCACCACATAATAATAATAATAATGTTGGAATTTGTTAAGGGCTTACTATGTGCAAAGCACTGTTCTAAGTGCTGGGGGGATACATGGTGATCAGGTTGTCCCAGATGGGGCTCACAGTCTTAATCCCCATTGTACAGATGAGGGAACTGAGGCTCAGAGAAGTTAAGTGACTTGCCCAAGGTCACACAGCAGGCGTGGCGGAGCTGGGATTCGAACCCATGACCTCTGACTCCAAAGCCCGTGCTCTTTCCACTGAGCCACGCTGCTTCTCTTCACATGTCTGTTGGGTGACCTTGGGCAAGTCACTTCACTTCTCTGGGCCTCAGTTACCTCATCTGTCAAATGAGGATTAAGAGTGTGAGCCCCATATGGGACAGGGACTGTGTCAAGCCTGATTAACTTGCATCTACCCCCGTGCTTAGAAGAGTGTTCGGCACATAGGGAGCATTGAACAAGCACCATAATTATTATAATCATTATTATTAGACCCATTCCCTGCCCACAGTGAGCCCAGTGGAAGACCCAAACCTTCGAGCCATCTGCCGAGCACAATAACAACATTTTGGCTGTAACATTACAACATCAGAGTGTTTCAGCGCTGACTCCCACAACTCCTGTCACTGGGCTGGAACGGGAGAAAGGAAGCCAATTACCTTTGGTTAACGAACGGCCTGTAACTGGCGACACAGTGGACGCTGGGCTTCACGTATTCAGTGGAGAATTCTTCCGCTGGCACAAAGCAAATCTTGTGCTGGAGAAGAATGGTGCAAAAAACCACCCACGATCTGTCATGAACTGCAGAACTACAAAAGGCCCTTTGAAATGACAACCATCCCACTTCATCACAGACAGTTTTGGAACAAAAGCCCCTTGTTATCCCAGAAACCATTTGCATTCCAGTTCATGGAGTATGCCCAATTTAGTACGCCCTTCGATAAACTGTTGCCTAATGGAGAGAGCATGGGCCCGGGGGTCAGAAGGACCTGGGTTCTAATCCTGACTCTTCCACATGTCTGCTGTATGACCTTGGGGAAGTCACTTCGCTTCTGTGGGCCCCAATTACCTCATCTATAAAATGGGGATTAATAATAATAATAATGATGATGATGCATTTATTCATTCATTTATTCAATCATATTTATTGAGTGCTTACTGTGTGCAGAGCACTGTACTAAGCGCTTGGGAAGTACAAGTTAGCAACATATAGAGACGGTCCCTACCCAACAGTGGGCTTATTTATTAAGCGCTTACTACGTGCAAAACACTGTCCTAAGCACTGGGGAGGTTAAAAGGTGATCAGGTTTTCCCACATGGGGCTCACAGTCTTCATCCCCATTTTACAGATGAGGTCACTGAGGCCCAGAGAAGTGAAGTGACTTGCCCAAAGTCACACAGCTGACAAGTGGCAGAGCCAGGATTTGAACCCATGACCTCTGACTCCAAAGCCCGGGCTCTTGCCACTGAGAGCTCCATGTGGGACATGGACCATGTCCAAGCTGATTGGCTTGTATCTATCCCAGCGCTTAGTACAGTGTCTGGCACATAGTTAAATGACTGCCCCGAAGTCACACAGCAGAAAAATGGCAGAGCCGGGATTAGAACCCAGGTCCTCTGATCCCCAGGCCCATGCTCTTTCCACTAGGCCACACTGCTTCTCAGGCCATGCTGCTTATGAATCAATCAAATCAATCTTTTTTAATGGAAGTTTACTGCATGCAGAGCACTGTACTAGGCGTTTGGGAGACTACAATATAACAGAGTTGGTAGACACGTTCCTTGCCTACGAGTTTACGGTCTATAAGTATCCAGTTGGGCCCCTGGCCATTTAGGTGAGCCTGGTTCAGATACCAACAGTTAAATTGAGAAAGATAGATGTTCTAATGCCAGCAGGATGTGCCCCTGGTCATGGGTTCAAATCCCAGCTCTTCCACATGTCTGCTGCGTGACCTTGAGCAAGTCACTTACGTTCTCTGAGCCTCAGTGTCCTCACCTGTAAAATGGGGATTAAGATTGTGAGCCCCATGTGGGACAGCCTGATCACCTTGTATCACCCCCAGCGCTTAGAACAGTGCTTTATATGTATATATGTTTGTACGTATTTATTACTCTATTTATTTTATTTGTACATATTTATTCTATTTATTTTATTTTGTTAATATGTTTTGTTTTGTTGTCTGTCTCCCTTCTAGACTGTGAGCCTGCTGTTGGGTAGGGATCGTCTCTAGGTGTTGCCGACTTGTACTTCCCAAGTGCTTAGTACAGTGCTCTGCACACACTAAGCGCTCAATAAATATGATTGAATGAATGAATGAATGCTTTGCACATAGTGAGTGCTTAACAAATGCCATCACCATTATTATTATTATTATGTGTGTAGTGGTGATGAAGGTTGGTGTTGAGCCATCCCCACTCTCTCCCTTGATCTCCTGATGCCCAGTGGCACGCTTTCCAAGGTGGTCAATGAGGAGAACAGGTGTGGTGATGACCCAGAATGAAAAGCTTTTGAGACCGCAACGGTGGCGGATACAATTGTGACCCCCGTCCTCCCGTTCAGAAAGAACACTGGAAAGGGCTTAGCCCATCTCCTGGGCAGAAGCTTGAAAAATGGCGGGGAGAGGGGCATTGGGCAGGGGACCCAAGAGGAACCAGAGGGCCGGACAGAGATGACCGGAAGGCAGAACCACCCGAAACCCCCGATGGAGAAGCCTTCACCACCTCCCTTGCCTATCAGGGGACCAAGAATCCCACAGGCCATCAGCTGAAGAGAGAGGTGGGGCTCGGCTTCTTCGCGGGGAGGCGGGAAGCCAAGAGATGAAATCCAGACCTAAGCAGCAGAGGGGAAGCAAGCCTCCTCCTCTAAGAAACAGTGTGGCCTAGAGGATACAGCACGGGTCTGAGAGTCAGAAGGACCTGGGTTCTAATCCCGGCTCTGCCACTTGTCCGCTTGTGACCTTGGACAAGTTACTTAACTTCTCTGTGCCTCAGTTACCTCATCTGTAAAGTGGTGGTTAAGAGTGTGAACCCTATGTGGGACAGGGACTGTGTCCAACCTCAGCACTTAGAACAGTGCTTGACACATGGTAAGTGCTTAACAAATACCATAATTATTACTATTATTATTGTTAACCCCATGGCTCCCAGGGCTTGTGTGAATGTCGATCCCAGGGCTAATTTTCTATGGGCCTCTCCAGACTCTGGAACCATGCCATCACCCCATAGGGCTATTCCTGAGTTCGTGCGTTCCCCCCACCCCAACAAACAAACCCCACAGATCCAAATGCTTGGTCTCTCTCCATTCCCAAGCTTCAGACGGCACCTGGAGAGCTTCTGCCAGGGCAGGATAGACAGCCTAGTCTGGGAGCCGGACTGTGGTAGGATCTTTGAGCTATAGACACCCCTCAGTAGCTGGCTCTCTAGGAATCTAGTGGAGTCCCCACATGGCATTTCTGGACACCCTCTCGCCCTGCCGTACCACCCCAGGTAGGACGACTGTCCGGTTCACTGTGAACCACTCTTGGGGCCCTGGGGTGAGGGACAGAGTCACGGCACCAAAGCAGACACGGCTTACCAGGAGGAAGTGGGCCACGGATGCCCTCAGGTGGACTTTCGCATCTTCTAGCAGCTTAAACACGGCAATGCGGCCCAAGTCATCAACCACCACACTGCGGCACGGGAAGCTGAAACGGGAAATAGAGCCCAGTGCCTAGTCTAGATCCTCACCCAAAACACTACCCCACAGCCTCCCTGCCCCACATTCTGCCTTTCCCATGTTGCTGCTAAACTGGTACGGGGCAGGTGAGCAGCCAAGGCCTCGGCCGCCATGAAAGTGTTCTTGGGATTCCTGTCAGGGAAGAGGTTTCTGTCCATTTCAGGGGAAGAATTTGGAGAAGCCCAGAGCCTGAGAACATGACAGCTTCCTTTCCAGAGCTAAGAGTGGTGTCTGAATCATCTGAGCTTACGTCTCCCTAGCTGAAGGAAAGGAAGAAGGAAACAGTCTCATCAGACTGTGTACTGAGTTCAGTCATTAACAATGGGCTCAGCTTCCAGAGGCCAACAGGGAATTAATTGAACACTTAGACTGAATAGTCCATCTCTACCCTGCCACGCTGAGGCGTTGGCACGTAAGTAGCACATAATAAATACCGCCATGAGTATCTTGTTCAGAAAATGTGGAAGGAATGAAGGAGAGAGCTTCCCTGCAATTCTCTGCATGTCGCTTTCAAAGCAGGAAGTCAAAATGACAGCTTCGGCGGGCAGTGATTTTCACAGTAGATCTCCCTAGGCTGGGCTGGGCTGTGCATGTGAGGAAATGCTCTCAGTATGGCTCCATAAACAGGCCCTCTGATCTGAACATTTGGCTGGTTTTTTTTTCGAGATATTCTATTATTTGACAAAATATTTGTTCCGAAATGTATTTGGCAGTCTGTTCTTCCTCCCTCTTGGAGTGTGAGCCCCAAGTGGGACAGGGACTCTGTCCAATTTACTTAGAAAGTATCTACTGCAGTACTTAACACAGTGCTTGGTGCAGAATAAGTGGTTAACAAATACCACAATTTCTATTATGATCACCAGGAACACACTGAGAAGAGAGGATTTGACTTTCAGCTTCTGATCATTATGTGCAATACTGAAAAAATGTATGCAGGGAGACCTCAGTAACTCAACCAAAAGTCCTCCGAGCTGAACTAAGGATCCATCCAATTTGGAAAAGTCTTTTCAAATAAACCTTAACCTCAGTGTGGTGGGTGCGTGCCTCCTCCAGGTCTGCATGTTTCTGAATGTGGTCTAAATTTAGGCTTTGTTTCCTGGGGAGACACAGAGCAGCCTCTTTAGATCTGCTCTGGATAGCTGGAAAATTCAGGAAAAATTTCTCTCTCCTCCCACCTCGATCTCCCTGCCTATGCTGCTCCCACAGTTTAACAAGACTTCGTAAATCATAAGGAAGATGGGAAACAATCTTCTTTAGATCAAAGCCTGCTGACCCACGCTAGCAGCAAGGTAACAGGGTTGAATCACTGAACGGGAAGCAGTGTGGCCTAGTGAAAGAGCACGAGCCCAGGAGTCAGAGGACCTGAGTTCTAATCTAATCTAGTTCTAGAATAACAATCATAATGACATTTAAGCACTTCCTATGTTCCAGGCACTATGTTAAGCATTAGGACAGATACAAGATAATTGGGTTGGATACAGTCCCTGTCCCACAGAGGGTTCAAAGTTTAATCCCCATTTTACAGATGAGGTAACTGAGGCACGGAGAAATTAAGTGACTTGCCAAGGGCACCCAGCAGACAAATGACAGAGCCAGGATTAGAACCCAGGCCCTTCTGACTCCTAGGCCTGTGCTCTTTTTACTAGGCCATGCTGCTTTTCTGTCTTTCCCATCACTGTACACACCATTCAGGTTGGACACAGACCCTGGCCCACATGGGGCTCACACTCTAGATCTCCATTTTAGAGGTAACTGAGGCCCAGAGACTAGAAGTGACTTGCCCAAGGTCACATAACGGACATGCGGCAGAGCTGGGATTAGAACCCAGGAGACACAGAGCCCGGCCCACATGGGGCTCACACTCTAAACCTCCATTTTAGAGATGAGGTAACTGAGGCCCAGAGAAGAGAAGTGACTTGTCCAAGGTCACAGAGGGCGGAGCTGGGATTAGAACCCAGTTGCCAATGTGACCAGCCAGTTCCTCTGCAGACAGTCTGGGCTCCCAGAATGGACGGGCCTTCCATTCCTTCACGACATTACCTGTATCTGCAGCTGTATACATTCACCCGGCCAGCTGAGGCAGAGCCAGGATCATTCACCACCATATCCACAGGATACAACTGATTGTCTTCATTGGCGTATTCAAGGATCACCACGTACAGGCCAGCCTGAGGAACGCTCAACCTCAGCTGCAGCTCAACCTGTGGCGGGGGTCAGAGGAGACAACTGAATGAGGAACGCTTATTAGGTGCTCTGCTCACAGTGGGCACTCGATAAGGATTAAAAAAAAAAGAGGGGGCAGTCAAACAAGACTCTTTCCACCCGCTATCATTTACTGGAAGAAAAGAAAACCTCCCCATTATACTGAAAACCTCTAAAGAGCAGGGACTGAGTCTTTGGTTTCTAGTGTATTCTCTTTCCTAAGCGTTGAGTACAATGCTCCGCTTACAATAGGTGCTCAATGAATACCATTCATTCAGCCGTATTTATTGAGCGCTTACTGTGTGCAGAGCGCTGTACTAAGCACTTGGGAAGTACAAGTTGGCAACATATAGAGACGGTCCCTACCCAACAACGGGCTCACAGTCTAGAAGGGGGAGACAGACAACAAAACAAAACATGTGGACAGGTGTCAAGCCATCAGAATAAGAATTGAATCCCCGTTTTAAAGGTGAGGAAACTGAGGCGGAGGAGTTAAATGTCTTGCCCATAGTTACCACTGCTGATGATTAGGGAAACCACAAGATGGGGCAAGGACTGCATCTTTAATTGTATTCTCCCAAGCATCCAGTACATTTCTCTCCCACAGTTACACTAACTGTGGTATCTGTTAATCACTTGCTATACGCCAAGCACTAGACGAAGCTAATCAGGTCTCGCAAGGAGCTCACAGTCTAAATAGAAGGGAGAATGTTCCAGTTTTGCAGGTGAGGGAAATGAGGCACAGAGAAATGAAGTGACTTGCCCAAGATCAGACAACAGGCAAGCGGTGGGGCCGGGTTTCAGGCCTGTGCTCTTTCCACTAGAACAAACTGCTTCTCTACAGTTCAGGGAGGGAAGGCGAGGAAAGGCCAAGCAAGGCAAAGGGAAGAAGGCAGGCATGCAGGCTGGACAACTCAAATTCAAGCTGTTTTTCTCAATCTTTTCCCTTTCTCTCGATTTGAGTCAGTGCCAACAGAGACCATCACTGCTAAGGAAGGAAAAGTCGGACCTTGAAAGGGATTAGGTATCCCAAAAGTGATCAAGAGCAGGGTTTGGAAGCCGACAATAAGGATGAGAAGCAGCATGGCTTAGTGGATAGTCCATGGGCTCGGGAGTAAGAAGGATCTGGGTTCTAGTCCCGGCACTACCACTTGTCTGCTGTGTGACCTTGGGCAAATCACTTCACTTCTAGGAGCCTCAGTTATCTCATCTGTAAACTGGGGATTAAGACCGTGAGCCTCGTATGGGGCACGGATCGTGTCCAGGCCGATTACTTTGAACCTACCCTAGCGCTTAAAACAGCGCCTGGCACATAGTCAGCACTTAACAAAACCCATTTCAAAATGAAAGGTTTTTCTCAGGAGAAATCCAGTGCACGTGTTTGTGTGGCTGATTTGGAATGGCGCTGCCTCGACCATCCCTCCCCAGGTGGTGATTCTGAGGCGAGTTCTCTGAGACCCTGTGCAGAGAGGATCATCACTAGTACTCTGGCTGCCGCTTTTCCGGCCTGCATTCTGTCTCCCAGACCCTATTACCTCCCGTGAAGCCCAAAGCAGAACAGCCCAAAGCAGAATTGTGGCTGACTCGAGCAAACCAAATTCTAACACGAGTGTCTGCCCGCCTGCTTCTCACATCCTGAGTGGATTTCTTCCCGAAGCTTCAAGGTCAGTAAGAAAAGTCCTACCTCTCTCCCGCTGATGTCAACCATGGCCGGGAGCTCTGGAGTGCTCTGACGGAGGACTAATTTCCTGGGTTCTCCAGCGACGAGGAAGTTTGTGCTCTCACACGCGAAGAGGCAGCCAAATCTGTCCACTGGCAAATGCTGATAAAGCAAGCAGCTTCAACAGGAAAATATACACAGCCATTACTACTCGGGACAGCCTACCTCGGGAAGTCCGTATGGTCACTTGACACTTCAGAGCCACCTCTATGACGCCCAGGACCCCACGGGGCCTCATATTAAGAGAAGAGCACAGGCCTGGGAATCAGAAGGTCATAGATTCTAATCCCGGCTCAGCCACTAGTCGGCTGTGTGGCCTTGGGTAAATCACTTTACTTCTCGGTGCCTCAGTTACCTCATCTGTAAAATGGGGATGAGACTGAGAACCTCACGTGGACAGGGACTGGGTCCAACCCAATTTGCTTGTATCCACCCCAGCGCTTAGTACAGTGCCTGGCACATAGTAAGTGCTTAAATATCACTATTATTATTATTTCTTGTTAACTGTTGAACGGGATTTAGGATTTCGAGGCTCAAAACCAGGAGACTGGTTTCTCTTTCCCGTTGTTACTATTATTATAGTGGTATTTGTTGAACACCTACTATGTGTCAAAAAAACCATAACAATGATAACGGAAGAACTGTTAGAAAGCTTACAGATCATGGCAGAAGACAAGACATTCTGGAGAAAATATATCTAGAGAGTCGCTATGAATTGGAAACGATTCGACGGCACTTTATAATACTATGTGTCAAGCACTGTTCTAAGCACTGGGGTACACACAAGTGTATCAGGTGGGACACAGTCCCTGTCCCACATGGGGCTCACAGTCTAAGTAGGAGGGAGGAAGATTTAATCCCCATTTTACACACTCTTCACTTTTATAGACTCGACAGCATTTAAAAATAATAAAATTAAAATAATTACAGTTGAGGAAACTGAGGCCCAGGGAGGTGAGGTGACTTGCCTAAGTTTTCACAGCCGGCAAGTGGCAAAGCCAGGATTAGAACCCAGGTCCTCTAACTCCCCAGCCTGGGATCTTTCCTCTAGGCTACACTGCTTCTCTAGTTCTGACGCTTGGTAATTTTGGGCCTGAAACTCTTTCTCTCCACCTCCTATGGGAGCTCATCATCATTGTGACCCAAATCTTGGGGTGTGCCGTCACCTTTACCGTAAAGATCTCAGACAGATCACCGAATCTCCCCATTTTCCTGGAACGTAGGTGGAACCCAATCTGCCGACATCTGGTCTACTGAGGGAAACACTGTGGCTCAGAGCAGAGGAGTGACCTAGAGTCACCCAGAGGTGTCAGGCCCCGAGCCAGAACTCCGGTTGCAACGCTTGTTGAGAGCGTGGAGGTTTCTGGAGGAGGCTTAGTTTTAGACAGTGGTTTGGGGGGTACGTTTGAGAGGTTCTTGGCTCCCTCAGCTTCAAGTCTTGTCTGCCAGGGAAGCATCGCATGCTTTGGGGTGGGCATGGTGTCTACTAACTTCTCTTCCGCGGGTCCCGAATGGGCACATGGCTGAGTGACTCGCCGCTGCAGGATCGGAGCTTCGTAGTATTCGCTGGGGATCAGCACCAGGTAATCCTGATTGATGGAAGGGAAAGGTGATTTACATCTCCAGTAGCCTCTCCACAGGGCCAGAACAACAAATACACCCACTCTGTGACATCCATCACAGCTGGAAGGCTGTGGGCCCCGGGCGAACCATTCTTTCAGAGCAGCGTGGCCTGGTGGACAGAGAGCACGGGCCTGGGGGTCACAAGGTCATGGGTTCTAATCTCTGCTCCGCCACTTGGCTGCTGTGTGATCTTGGGCAAGTCATTTCACTTCTCTGTGCCTCAGGTCCCTCATCTGTAAAATGTAAGACTGTGAGCCCCATGTGGGACAGGGACTGTGTCCAATCTGATTATCTTGTATCTACCCCAGTGCTTAGAACAGTGTCTAGTACAAAGTAAGCATTTAAATACCACAATTATTAGTAGTAGCATTAATAACAAATAACATTATTATTATTATCAATCTTGGCAGTCTCCCTCTGATTTTCCTAGAAAATACCAAGTGTCCCATCATCACCAATGTTTGCATGTTACTGGGAAAATTTTCCCAGCTGCTTCAACTTTTAAAGAAAAGTTACCTAAATGTGGCGGTAGTTGTTAAGCATTTGCTACGGGCCGAACATTGTACTAAGCACTGGGAGAGATACAAGATAATCAAGTTGGGCACAGCCCTGGCTCTCAAGGGCCTCAGAGGTTCAAACAACAAACCAAACATTTCCAGTTATAGAGGAATAAAGGCAGTGACTTGGTAAACACGATTAAAGCACACAACAGCTATCTTAATTGTCCTTTCTTTTTCAAGTTTAAAGCAATGGAAGAGCCCGGGCCTGGGAATCAGTCAATCATATTTACTGAACACTTAGTATGTGCAGAGAACTGTTCTAAGCACTTAGAAGAGTACCGTACAGAGTTGGTAGACACATTCCCTGCCCACAAGGAACTTATTTACCCGTAAATTCTGGATATGTACATAAGTGCTGTGGGGCTGAATAAAGGGTGAAAATCCAAGTGCCAGGGTGATGCAGAAGGGAGTGAGAGAAGAGGAAATGAGGAGGACCTACTCAGGGAAGCCCTCTTGGTGATGTGAGTCAGAGGACCTGGGTTCTAAATCTGGCTCTGACACCTGCCCACTGTGTGACCCTGGGCAAGTCACTCACCCTCTCTATGCCTCAGTTACCTCATCTGTAAAATGGGGATTCACCTTATTTCTTCCCACTTAGACTTTGCCCCCCATGAGGGACAGGGACTGCCTCCAACCTGATGGGCTTGTATCACTCCAACCCTTAGTACAATGCCTGGCACATAGGAAGTGCTTAATAAGTACCATTAAAATAATAATAATAATAATAATAATAATAATGAACAGTTCTGACAGTGAGAGCTCATTTGCCAACTTGTACTTCCCAAGCGCTTAGTACAGTGCTCTGCACACAGTAAGCGCTCAATAAATACGATTGAATGAATGAATGAATTCACAGACCAACATATTCTTGACATTCCCTTCCTGTATGAAGAGATAGTTGCTTGGGTGGTGATGTGCCTGCCATTTGCAGGAAGGTTTTGGAATCTGTCTCCATTCATTCTTTCAGTCGTATTTACTGAGTGCTTACTGTGTGCGGAGCACTGTGCTAAGTGCTTGAGAGAGTACAATATAACAAAAAACAGATACACTGCCTGCCCACCACAAGCTATCTTCCCAGAGCCTCAGGCCAAAGCAAGTAGCAACCCTTCTCCTGACTGGCTAGCTGTTGTTTTCCAGGGACCAGTTGCAACATCACAACCCACACCATGTGGACCCCTGAAAAACCAAGTTCAAGCCCTGTGGTATGGCCCTCGACTGGCTTCCAACGGGTTTTCAGCAGCAAGGATCAGGATCAGGTGATCCCAGAGGAACGGCCCAGATCAATATTCTGGTTGGCTTAGCTTGCCTCCCCACAGGGAACGGAAGAGCCTTACGTCTTTCTCCTTAGTTCCACCTAGCACCTAGAACCACGCTAAATCCCTGCACCACAGTTCAAGGTTTTGAAGGACGTGATGAAGCTCCATGGGAAGAGAAGCAGCTCTTTGCAAAACAATCCCCCGTCTTTGCTGGTGGGATCGAGCTCCGTAGGCTGGGCCGGGCGGGCAGCCGGGCACCGCCGCCGCCACCAATCTTCTCACCACTTTTCTGCCCGAGAAAGACCCCAGAACTCGGTTAGGGGAGCTGTTTGTGTCACTGTAGATGACTCCTACGAGTACTCCGGCTGTCCCGGCAGAAAGAAGGCCGGATCGTGTCTGTTCGTCGGGCTTTTTGCCCACCATCTAGAAACCACTTGGGGGAAGTTGCTGGCTTTACAAAACTCCTCTGAACAAAACTGAGAAGTAGCATGGCCTACTGGAAAGAGCCCGGGCCTGGGAGTAAGAGGAGCTGGGTTCTAATCCTGGCTTGGCCACCTGTTCGCTGCATGACCTTACGCATCTCTGTGCCGCAGTTACTTCATCTGTAGAATGGGGATTAAAGCTGCGAACCCCATGGGGGACGTAGGCTATGTCCAACCAGATTACCTTCTATCTACCCCAGTGAAGCAGCGTGGCTCAGTGGAAACAGCCCGGGCTTTGGAGTCAGAGGTCATGGGTTCAAATCCCGGCTCCACCAATTGTCAGCTGTGTGACTTTGGGCAAGTCACTTCACTTCTCTGGGCCTCAGTTACCTCATCTGTAAAATGGGGATGAAGACTGTGAGCCCCCCCGTGGGACAACCTGATCACCTTGTAATCTCCCCAGTGCTTAGAACAGTTCTTTGCACATAGTAAGCGCTTAATAAATGCCATCATTATTACCCCAGCGCTTAGTCTAGTTTTTGGCACATAGTAAGCACTTAAACAGCATAAACAAAACACGTTTTCCCCTGGGTAAATGGGTTTTCGGAGATAACGTGCTCCTAGGACTCTTGTGAGCTATCGAATAAAGTATCGAGAGCCTGCTGAGTGCAAAGCACTGTGCTAAGCGCTGGGGAAAATAGGCAGGTGAGAGGATTAGATGTGATTCCTGGTCCTCCCCAGTCGCTTTCAATCTAAGACTAAGTGGAGGAGGGCTACCAATGGACACAAAAGGAAAGCGCTTAGTAAAGTGCTCTGCGCTCAGTAAGCACTCAATAAATATGACGGAATGAATGAATGAAAGGTGAAAAAGTGAAAACACAAACATAAAAGGCAGGTAAAATCATTGGCCTTAGAGCAGCTGGGTCCAGAGGATGGAGGAGCAAGTTCAAGCCCCGCATGGTTCAGAGCGCCGGGCTCCTGGTGGCCGCCACAGAGACTTCCAAAGTCTTCCCACTGTTCTACGCTTCGTGGAGGTCTCAGGCTGCCACTGCTTACGTCTTTCCTGACTCTGCTGGTGCAGGGCAGCTTGGGAGCGAGGTTTCTGGGATGGCATGGAAAAGGGGAGGCGGGGTTTTCCAGCAGCGTCGCTCAGCGGCCCAGTCTGGTTGCGAGTGTTTGAGGCCCTTCCCGGGTCTCTCACCAGCTTTGACCAGTGTCTGGAACTCCCTTCCTGATCCTGCTTGCCCCATCCCCGTCCCTCGAGGCCGGTGAGATACGGGAGGCTGCTTATTTAGAATGCTCATTCCACTTCCTCCTGGCCCAGTGACCTTCCGGGTGGCTTAGGAAGGGACCTTCTAATTGTTCGAGAAAAAACTCAGGCGAATTTAGGAGGCCACAAAGCGCTCTTTGATGAATCGATTTCCCAGAGGGTTTGCAAGCCACCCGCCGCTGGGGAGGCCAGGAGGGGGTCTTAAAGCTGGGGAACAGGGAACAGGGAGGGATGGTTAGGAGAGAACCCCCAAGCTGACCCCAGAAAAGACACCTTGTTTGAGCGGACTCAATTCTCCAGGCCTCACAGCGACTTAAGGTGAACTGAGGGTGACCTAAAAGAAAAAGCCAGCTGTCCTGGCTCTGGAAAGCCAAAGTCACTGTGCGTCTTGACTTGGCGTCATGAGCCTCTTACCAGGAGGACGCCCTCGGCCATGACACAGATGATCCACGGTCCTGGGCTGAGAGAGAACGGCTCGGCGTAGCCGCTTCCTGGGATGGTGACAAAACTGGGCTCTTCAGTGGGTGAGAAGATAACTTCTTTGCTTTGAACATCCCCTGTCACCAAAATAAAAAAGGATAAATGACTTTTTCATCTATAGGCTGCAGAAGCAGCGTGGCCTACTGGGTAGAGCTAGGGCTTGGGAGTCAAAGATCTAGGTTCTAATCCCAGCTTTGCCACTTGTCTGGGTGTGCTTTGTGATTTGGGCAAGTTACTTCACTTCTCTGTGCCTCAGTCACCGCATCTGTTAAATGGGGACTCAATATCCATTCTGCTTCCTACTTAGATTGTGAGCCCTGGGTGGGAGCCAGAATGTGTCTCATCTGATTATCCTGGATCTTCCCCTACACTTGGAAAAGTGCTTGACACATAGTAAGCAGTTAACAAATAACACAATTATTATTATCATTATTATTATTATTGTTAAATCCTGCCTGGCCCTAAAGGCCCTTCATTCTTCTTCTCTTTTCTGGGGGATCCTTTCATCCTTCTTCAATAGCCCACCTTCCATCCTTGACTCATTGTTGTCTTTCCTAAACCCACTCCTGTATCTCTACAGTCTGTTTAAACGTCAATGCCTTCCGACACCACAGTGACCACAAAATCAGACTGAGCACACACTAATCACAAAGACACCTTAACAAATGAAGAGGTGCCTAGGCTTCTAGAAAACAGAGTCACAAAGAGATATCTCTCAAGCCCAGAATGGGCTTGGGAGTCAGGAGGACCTGGGTTCTAAACCCGGCTCCACCACTTGTCTGCTGTGTGAGCTTGGGCAAGTCGCTTCACTTCACTGGGCCTCAGTTACCTCATCAGTAAAATGGGGATTAAGACTGTAAACTCCATGTGGGAGAGGGACTGTGTCCAACTTGATTAGCTTTCGTCTACCCCAGTGTTTAGTACAGTGCCTAGCATATAGTAGTAGTAATAATAATAACTGTGACATTTGTTAAACGCTTACTATGTGCCAGGCACTTCTCTGTGCTTCAGTCACCTCATCTGTTAAATGGGGACTCAATATCCATTCTGCTTCCTACTTAGATTGTGAGCCCTGGGTGGGACCCAGACTGTGTCTCACCTGATTATCTTGCATCTTCTCCTACGCTTGGAAAAGTGTTTGACACATAGTAAGCAGTTAACAAATAACACAATTATTACTATTATTATTGTTAAATCCTGCTTGGCCCTAAAGGCCCTTCATTCTTCTTCTCTTTTCTGGGGGATCCTTTCATCCTTCTTCAATAGCCTTCCCAGTGTTTAGAACAGTGCTTTGCACATAGTAAGGGCTTAACAAATGCCATCATTATTATTACTATTACTGGGGTAGACAAAAGGTAATTGGGTTGGGCACAGTCCCTGCCCCACATGGGGTTCACAGTCTCAACAGTCTTAATCCCCAGTTTACAGATGAGGTAACTGAGGCACAGAGAAGTTAAATGACCTGCCCAGGTCACACAGCGGCAGAGCTGGGATTAGAACCAGGTCTTCCTGATGTGCAGACCCTTGGTCTATCCACTAGGCCAGTAGTTATTCCAAAGTAAGCGCTTAACAAATACCATCAAAAAAAAAAAGACCAATAGAGATGTTTGATTAGCTTCTATCTACTCCATTGTTTGGTACAGTGACTGGCACGCAGTAAGTGCTTAACAAATACCACAAAAAAAGATGACCAACAGAAATGTTTAAATAATAATAATTACGGTACTTGTTAAGTGCTTACTTATGTGCCAAGCACTGTTCTAAGTGCTGGAGTAGATACAAGGTAATCTAGTTAACAATCTGGGCAAATACAAATCAGGGAAGGGACAGTAACTGTTAAGGAAAGTCAGTGCTATTTCTGAGGATCCTTAGAATAAAAGCTCTCCACGGGATCCACACTGATATGAAGATAACAGGGGGAAAGGTTTTTCTTCCAGGGGGGATGGCCCTGTCTCCTCTCCCGGCTTCCTGGAGATTGCACCCACCTCCTCCGGACAGAGATGGATAAGCGGTCACGCGTCCCAGCACCGTTTCCATTCCAGGGTTCAGATATCTCAGGATAACCAGAAATAAGTGGAGGCTTGACTTTTCCACCTTCAAAGTTATCTTCACTTCGTTCTATACGTGGAAGTTAACAAACACACAAAATGCCATACGGTTTAGCAAGTTCCTTGTGGGCAGGGATTGTGTCTATCAACTCTGCTGTACTGAACTCTCCCAAGTGCTTAGTACAGAGTTCTGCACACAGGAAGTGCTCAGTAAACACTACTGATTGATTGATTTGATTTGTAAGCTCCTTGAGGACAAGACCACATCTTTAAATTCACTATATTTTCGAATGGTCTCAATCAACTTGTACTTTCCAAGAGCTTAATACAGTGCTCTGCACACAGTAAGCGCTCAATAAATACAATTGAATGAATGAATGTAGTGCTCTGCCCACAGTAAGTGCTCAACAAGCACTTTCATTTGATTCTGAATAGAAAACTGGCTAGAAGCCAGGCAAGCAAAATAATGTCTTCATTCATTCAGTTCTATTTATTGAGCACTTACTGTGCGCAAAGCACTGTTCTAAGCACTTGGGAGAGTACATTGTAACAATAAACAAACAAATTACCTGCTCACAAAGAGCTTAGTCTAGAGGGGGAGACATACATTAATATAAATAAATTCCTTGTTCACAAATCTCACACACACATACACGTTCCCTAATGTGGGCAGGGAATATGTTTACCAATTCTGTACTCTCTCAAGTGCTTAGTAGAGTGCTCTGCATAAAGTAGGAGCTCAATTAATACCATTGATGATGATGATCATGCTAATGTTAGGAAGATTTAGGCAGAACAGCAAAACAGCATACTAAAATCACTTCCTAAAATCACTTCTGCTAAGAGTCCCAGCACACTGTCTTGGTGACATACAGTTTTATGCCAACCCCATTCCCATACACCCAATCCAGGATTTTTAAAACTGGGCAGAGAGGGCTGAGGGGAGATCTTAGGGTAATTAGGGGGGGCAGGTAAATTACTCTCCCCCACTTTGAAGCCTTACTGAAGGCACAACTCTTCCAAGAGGCCTTCCCTGACTGAGCCCTCCTTTCCTCTTCTCCCACTCCCTTCTGCATCGCCCTGACTTGCTCCCTTTATTCATCACCCCCTCCCAGCCACACAGCCTTTCTGTATATATCTGTAATTTATTTTTATTAATGTCTCTCTCCCACTCTAGACTGTAAGCTCACTGTGGGCAGAGAATGTGTCTGTTTATTGTTATTTTGTACTTTCCCAAGCACTTAGTACAGTGCTCCGCACACAGTAAGGTGCTCAGTAAGTACGATTGACTGACAGAGAGGAGGGAAAGGGAAACACATAGCAGTCAAGGCCATAGTCCAAATGGAAGGTTGCCACTAAATACTGAATATGCGGGTAGAAATAGAAAAGGGATTGTGGGACCACAGGAAACATGCAGAAGGATAAGATCCAGGAGAAAACCCGAACCCTTCGGGCAGTAGCTATAATTCTATTTATTCTGATGGTTTTGACACCTGTCTACATGTTTTGTTTTGTTGTCTGTCTCCCCCTTCTAGACTGTGAGCCCGCTGTTGGGTAGGGACCATCTCTATATGTTGCCGACTTGTACTCCCCAAGCGCTTCGAACAGTGCTTTGCACACACTGAGCGCTCAATAAATACGACAATGAATGAACAGCTAAAACTGGGAGCAGAAGGCAGGGGGATGAATCTGGAGCGCCAAAATGAGGACTGAACCCATCTTAACAATGTCAAAAAGAAAATGAAAATGAACAGTAAACGAAGAAAGGGACTAAAGCACATGACCCTTTCAGAAGCAGCGTCGCTTAGTGGAAGGAGCCCAGGCTTGGGAGTCAGAGGAAATGGGTTCTAATCCCAGCTCTACTACTTGTCTTCTGTGTGACCTTGGGCAAGTCATTTCACTTCTCTGGGCCTCAGTTACCTCATCTGTAAAATGGGGATTAAAACTCTGAGCCGCACTTGGGGCAACACGATTACCTTGCATCTACCCCAAGGTTTAGAACACTGCTTGGCACATAGTAAGTGCTAACAAATACCACAATTATTATACCAATTTTCTTTTTCCATACTCCTCTGCTCCCATTCTTCATTCCTCCCCAGGTGACTAAGCCTCAACTTACTGATTCTCCTCTCCCCTCAAATCTGCCAGGTTACAACTGGATGGGAAGATGAGGCGTTGTTTTGGATATGTTAAGTATGAGCTGACAGCAGGATATCCAAGTAGAGACGTCCTGAAGGCAGGAGAAAATGTAAGACTGCGGAGGAGGAGAGAGGACAGGGCTGGAGAGGTACAATTAGGAATCATCTGCACAAAGATGATAGTTGAAGTCTTGGGAGCAAATAAGATAATCTTGTATCTATCCTAGAGTGTAGTCTATAGTAAGAGCTTAATAAATTATGATTGAAATCATGATAGTGTTCCCAAAATGGCCTTAGGGAAGCAGTGTGGTCTAGTAGAAAGAGCAGAGGCCTGGGAGAGTGCTCTGCACACAGTAAGCGTGCAATAAATACGATTGAATAAATAATCCTGGCTTTGCCATTTGCCTGCTGTGTGAACTTGGGCAAGTGTCTTCACTTCTCAGTGTGCCTCAGTGTCCTCATCTGTAAAATGGGGATGAAATATTTATTCTCCCTCCTCAGACTGTGAGCCCCAAGTGGGACAGAGCCTGGGTCAGGCATAATTACCTTGTAATCGCCCTCAGAGCTTAGTAAGGGGCTCGGCACATAGTAAGCGTTTAACAGCTATCACCATTATTTGCTGCCACATGTACATGGGAGAGCACTTTTGTCATCACAGTGAGCACAAGGGGCCAGAGAAGGAAAGGTAGTGACCTCCTCTTAGAGAAGCAGCATGGCTCAGTGGAAAGAGCCCGGGCTTTGGAGTCAGAGGTCATGGGTTCAAATCCCGGGTCCGCCAACTGTCAGCTGTGTGACTTTGGGCAAGTCACTTAACTTCTCTGGGCCTCAGTTCCCTCATCTGTAAAACGGGGATGAAGACTGTGAGCCCCCCGTGGGACAACCTGATCACCTTGTATCCCCCCCAGCGCTTAGAACAGTGCTTTGCACATAGTAAGTGCTTAATAAATGCTATTATTATTATTATTACCCCAGTATTTGAGCAGGGGAGACAGAGCGAGAGGGAATGAGAGAGAGAGCAAGTGAAACGGTGAGTGAGAGACAGAGCGAGCGAGACAGAGAGAGCAAGACAGCATGAGAGTGAGAACGAGCACAAGAGTGCGAAAGAATACAACAGAGAAGGAGACAGCGTGCAAGAGAGAGCACAAGAGAGTGCAAGAGAAAGCACCAGAGAGTGTGCGAGAGAATTATAAAAGAGAAGAAAGAAAATTTGCTTTCCTTAGTGCTCCTTGGCAATTATCTGCCATGTCTCTGAACTGTCATAAAGAAAATCCTCTCTGCGTCTAGCAGAAACTCCTCTCTACCTGGATTACGGCAGTCATTCAGCTCTCTCTCTCCTACCAACCCTCGCTGATCTCCCACTACAATCCAGCCCACAGGCTTTGCTCCTCTTGTACCAACCTTCTCTCTATAAAGCACGCTCTCTCTCTGTCTCCCTCTTTCTCTTCCCTACACCCTTAAAAGATGAGCCCCGCGTGGACTGTCCCACAGGGCTGGTTATCTTAAATCTAGCCCCTTGCTTAACAAGTATCAGTTAAACATTCAATGGTATTTATTGAGGGGTCACCTGCCAGTGTGGAAAGAGCAACCTAAGCCCTTGGAAGAGTACAATATAAGTAGACCTGTCCCCTGACCTCCAGGAGCTTACGATCCAGAGGGGGAAACAGACATTAAAATAAATTATAGATGTGTACTTAAGTGTTGTGGGGCTGAGGATGGTGCATATTCATTCCTTCATTTATTCAGTCGTAGTTCTTGAACGCTTACTGTGTGTGGAGCGCTGCACTAAGCGCTGGGGAGGGTACAATATAACAATAAGCAGACACATTCCCTGCCCACAACGGGTTTACAGTCTAGAGGAGAGAGATCAGGGCTGGCGATGTAGATTTGGGAATTATTCTCAGAGAGATGGTAGTCGAAGCCACGGGAGGTGGGAGGGGAGGGAGGCAAGCCGTCAGGGCCACTGTTTCCCCGGGCTGTTTCCGTTCGGAACTTACCTGAACCGGGGACATCTGAACGTAGCCTCGCCAGCTGAAGGCGGGAAATTCCAGAGGATTAAAGCCGAACCGAACTTCTCTCCCGTCGGGCGTGGTGCCATCTTCGGCCTCAAACTTCATGTGGTGCAAGTCGGGGAAATAGTACGTGCTCTCGGGCCTTTCACAAATGAAAAACCAAACAGGTCGCCAGCCAGCCAATTCGTTTCCCGCTAATTGCCAGCTTCCCACACAGTTACAACTTCCTTCTCCCTAATAAGTTATAATAATTATGGTAATTGTTGAGCGCTTACTATGTGCCAGGCATTGTACTAAGCATTGGGGTGGATACAAGAAAATTGGGTTGGACACAGTCCCTGTCCTGTCCTGTCACTGTGCCTCATTCTCACCTGTCCCGCCATCGACCCCCGGCCCACATCCTCCCCCTGGCCTGGAATGTCCTCCCTCCACACATCTGCCAAGCTAGCTCTCTTCCTCCTTTCAAAGCTCTACTGAGAGCTCACCTCCTCCAGGAGGCCTTCTCAAACTAAGCCCCCTTTTTCCTCTCCCCCTGCCCATCCCCCTCACCCTACCTCCTTCCCCTCCCCACAGCACCTGTATATATGTTTGAACAGATTTATTACTCTATTTATTTTACTTGTACATATTTACTATTCTATTTATTTTGTTAATGATGTGCATCTAGTTTTCCTTCTATTTATTCTGATGACGTGACACCTGTCCACATGTTTTGTTTTGTCATCTGTCTCCCCCTTCTAGACTGTGAGCCCGTTGTTGGATAGGGACCGTCTCTGTATGTTGCCAACCTGTACTTCCCAAGCGCTTAGTACAGTGCTCTGCACACAGTAAGTGCTCAATATATACAATTGAATGAATGAATGTATAGGGCTCACAGTCTTAATGCCCGTGCCATGCTGCTTCTTTAATAAAGAGGCCTGGATTGCGGTCCCTTAGGTAACGGTGACCTAATAGAACAGTGCTAACAATCAGCAGGTGCTGTGCTCTTGTTCCTGGGTTCATCTGGGGAAACAGGATAGGGATTGGGAGTCAGGTCAAGGGTTCTAATCCTGGCTTTGCCACATATCTGCTGTGTGGCCTCGGGCAAATCACTTCACTTCCCTGTGCCTCAGTTACCTCATCTGTAAAATGGGGATTGAGACTGTGAGCCCCACATGGGCCAGGGACTGTGTTCAACCTGATTTGCTTGTGTCCACCCCAATGCTTAGTACAGTGCTTGGCACAGAGTAAGCGCTTAACAAATATCACAATTATTATTATTATTATTAAAGGGGGAAAACCACACACCAGGGCAGCAATTCTGCTTCTTCAAACGCCTCTGCCCACTATCCCCAGGCCAGGCCTGGTTTCTGGAGGCCTGTTCTCCTGGACTGAACTGCTCGGCCACTTTTTTGTCTTTTTTCAATGGTATTTGTTAAGTGCTTACTTTGTGTCATTCATTCATTCATTCAATCGTATTTACTGAGCACTTACTGTGTGCAGAGCACTGTACTAAGCGCTTGGGAAGTACAAGTTGGCAACATATAGAGATGGTCCCTACCCAACAACGGGCTCACAGTCTAGAATATGTTCCCAACTTGTACTTCCCAAGCCCTTAGTACAGTGCTCTGCACACAGTAAGCGCTCAATAAATACGAATGAAGGAATGAATAGAAGGGGGAGACAGACAACAAAACGGAACATGTGGACAGGTGTCAAGTCGTCAGAACAAAAAGAATTAAAGCAAAATGCACATCATTAACAAAATAAATAGAACAGTAAATACGTCCAAGTAAAATAGAGTAATGAATCTGTACAAACATATATACAGGTGCTGTGGGGAGGGGAATAATAATAATAATAATGATGGCATTTGTTAAGCGCTTACTATGTGCAAAGCACTGTTCTAAGTAGAGCGGGGGGATGGGAGGAGGAGGGGAAAAAGGGGGACTGTTGTAAGCACTGAGGTTGGACATGGTCCATGTTCTGAATGGGGCTGACAGTCTTAACCCTCATTTTACAGATGAAGTAAATGAGGCACAGAGAAATTTTGTGGATTACCAAGGTCACCCAGCAGACAAGTGGTGGAGGCAGGATTAGAACCCAGGTCCTTCTGGCTTCCAGGCTGGGGCTCTATCCACTTGGCCATGCTGCTTCTCTGAATGCCCACTTGATAGGGGACTAGGGGCAACAGCTCCAAGTTGCCCTCCCTGAGGAAGAGCCCTGCTTCTCAGGGGCTGGCTGGCAGTGGGCCATAGGTCCACAGGTCTTGTACTCTCCTAAGCGCTTAGTCCAGTGCTCTGCACAAAGTAAGTGCTCATAAATACCATTGCTTGATCAACTGAGTGGGCGGATATCAGAGGGAAGGACCCAAGCTCGTTCCTAGCCCAGGCCCCAGCCGGCTTCGTCTCAGCCGTCGCTGTGCCGTGTCCACTGGGTGAATACTCTGACTTGGGTGGAGGACAGAGGCGACTCGGTGGTGGACATTATGAGCCATTTTACCTCTTCTATGTCCTGAAAGCTGGAGAAAGGTGATTTGGGAGCATTGCTTTCCACCAATATATACTATAAATATTATTATAATTGAACATTAATTAATGCAATATTATATATTTATTATATATTATAAATTTTTTATTCCTCGCGTCTGTCTCCCCCTCTAGACTGCTTGTTATAATAATAATGATGGTATTTGTTAAGCGTTTACTATGTGCCAAGCACTGTTCCAAGCGCTGGGGGTGATACAAGGTAATTAGGTTGTCCCCCATGGGGCTCACAGTCTTAATCCCCATTTTACAGATGAGGTAACTGAGGCCCAGAGAAGTTAAATGACTTGCCCAAGGTCACACAGCTGACAAGTGGTGGAGCCGAGATTAGAACCCATGACCTCTGACTACCAAGCCCGGGTTCTTTACACTGAGCCACTCCGCTTCTTGTTCCTGCCCTCGTTATAGGCAGGAAAATTGCCTGCTATTCATTCATTCATTCAATCGTATTTATTGAGCGCTTACTGTGTGCAGAGCACTGTACTAAGCGCTTGGGAAGTACAAGTTGGCAATGTATAGAGACAGTCCCTACCCAACAGTGGGCTCAGAGTCTAGAAGTGGGCTCACAGTCTGCTAACTCTGTTGTACCCTCCCAAGTGCTTAGTTCCGTGGTCTGCAAGTAGTAAATGCTCAACAAATACGATCGATTGATTGGATAGGGACATTGTCCAAACCAATTAGCTTGTATCTACCCCAGAACTTAGTACAGTTCTGACACATAGGAAGCACTTAGAAAATGGCATTAAACAGAACAAAACGAAGAAAAAACCCAGGCTGACTTGGCCCTGCTCTTTTAATAGTACTAATAATGGTATTTGTTAAGCACTTATGATGTGCCAAGCACTGTACTAAGCACTGGGGTGGACACAAGCAAATCAGGTTGGACATAGTCCCTGTTCCACTTGGGGCTCACAGTCTCAATCCCCATTTTACAGATGAGGTAGCTGAGGCCCAGAGAAGTGAAATGATTTGCCCGAGGTCACACAGCGGACAAGTGGAGGAGCCGGGATTAGAAGCCAGTACCTTCGGACTCCCAGGACGACACTCTATCCACACCTTCTGCTTTTGGCCCTGGATGTCTGTAGGAGGGAAGCCCCTTCACTCCCTCACTCCCCTGGGCAGCCTTCCCCATCCATCCCAGCATGGAAACACGGCAGCGGGCAGGACTCACCGCTGGCAGGCCGGCCCCTCGATGTGGGCCCTGCACCGGCAGGCTCCTGAGGGCTCTTGGCACACCGGGGAGAGAGACCCTCCGACGGCACACTGGCAACCTGAGGACCCAAAAGGCACCCCTCATTTCACCCCACAAAATGGAGGGAACGCGCTCTCCCCGCATCCTGACACTGAAACCCTCTTTCACTGTAGAAATAAACAACACTCCTCCTCTAGCCTGTACGCTCGTTGTGGGCAGGGAATATCTCTGTTTATTGGTGTATCGTACTTTCCCAAGTGCCTAGCATAGTGCTCTGCACACAGCAAGTGCTCAATAAATATGAATGAATGAATGAATGACCAGCAGAGACGTTGGCTCCCGGAGCCCAACAGGTATATGCTCCATAATAATGATAGCATTTATAATAATGATAGCATTTATTAAGCACTTACTGTGTGCAAAGCACTGTTCTAAGCTCTGGGGAGGTTACAAGGTGATTAGGTTGTCCCATGGGGGGCTCACGGTCTTCATCCCCATTTTACAGATGAGGGAACTGAGGCCCAGAGAAGTGAAGTGACTTGCCCAGAGTCACACAGCTCGTAATTGGCAGAGCTGGGATTTGAACCCATGACCTCGGACTCCAAAGCCCGTGCTCTTTCCACTGAGCCATGCTGCTTCTCTATCCAGGAGATGTGTCAGGTTAGGGGACCAAAGAGAGAAAGAAGCTGAAGGCCTGATGACAATATAATGGTTTCTGAGAGAAGGTCAGAGGCAAGGATTGGGGTATTTGTTAAGCGCTAGGTGTCGAGCACTGTTCTAAGCACTGGGGTAGAGTCAAGAGAAGCAGGTTGGACATAATCCCTGTCCCACATAGAGCTCACAATTTTAATCCCCATATTCCAGATGAGGGAACTAAGGCACAGAGAAGTGAAGTGATTTGCCCAAGGTCACACAGCAGACAAGTGGCAGAGCCGAGATTAGAACCCTTGACCTTCTGACTCCGAGACCGATGCTCTATCCACTATGCCATGCTGTACCAGACCCATGCTCTTTCCACTAGGCCACACTGCTTCTACAGTACTTGGGGAAATAATAATGATAATAATAATAATGATGGTATTTGTTAAGCGCTTACTATGTGCAAAGCGCTGTTCTAAGCGCTGGAGGGGGATACAAGGTGATCACGTTGTCCCAAGTGGGGCTCACAGTCTTAATCCCCATTTTACAGATGAGGTTACTGAGGCACAGAGAAGTTAAGTGGCTTGCCCAAGGTCACACAGCTGACAAGTGGCGGAGCCGGGATTCAAACCCCTGACCTCTGACCCTGAAACCCGGGCTCTTTCCACTGAGCCACGCTGCTTCTCTGAACAGGGAGAGTAGCACAGCGAACTCTCGGCTCACAGGGTAGTGACAGCAGAGAGTCAGAGTCCCCAAGCTTTATTCTTAGACAATAGCTTCGCCCCAACCTCTAATCTTATTCCAGAGCCGGGAGTACAAAGCCAAATGGTACAGTTTGACTTCCACTCCCCGACTCTATTGGCCCCTGCCCCTTCCCATGGAGGAGCTGAGGGGGTTCAAATCCCGATTCCGCCACTTGTCAGCTGGGCGACTTTGGGCAAGTCGCTTGGCTCCTCTGTGCCTCGGTTCCCTCACCTGTGGAATGAGGATGAAGACTGTGAGCCCCCGCATGGGACATCCTGATCACCTTGTAACCTCCCCAGCGCTCAGAACAGTGCTTTGCACATAGTAAGCGCTTAATAAATGTTATCATTATTATTATTATTATTTGTTTGCTAGGCACTTACCACGTGCCAGGCACCATTCTAAGAGCTAGGGTGGAAACCAGCAAATTGGGTTGGACCCTCTCCCTATCCCACGGTGGAGGGGGGGGGGGGAGGGGGGCTCACAGTCTCCATCCCCATTTTGCAGATGAGGGAACTGAGGCACAGAGGAGTTAAGTGACTCGCCCAAGGTCATGCAGCAGACAAATGGCAGCAAACCTTGTGACTCCCAGGCCCGTGCCCTAACCCCATGCAGCAGACAAATGGCAGCAAGCCTTCTGACTCACAGGCCCGTGCCCTGTCAATCAATCAATCAATCAGTCATATTTATTGAGCGCTTACTGTGTGCAGAGCACTGTACTAAGCGCTTGGGAAGTCCAAGTTGGCAACATATAGAGACAGTCCCTACCCAACAGTGGGCTCACAGTCTAAAAGGGGTAGACAGAGAACAAAACCTAACATACTAACAAAATAAAATAAATAGAATAGATATGTACAAGTAAAATGAATAGAGCAATAAATATGTACAAACATATATACATATATACAGCTGTCCCTATGCAGCAGACAAATGGCAGCAAACCTTGTGACTCCCAGGCCCGTGCCCAAACCCCATGCAGCAGACAAATGGCAGCAAGCCTTCTGACTCCCAGGCCCGTGCCCTGTCGATCAATCAATCAATCAATTGCATTTATTGAGCGCTTACTTTGTGCAGAGCACTGTACTAAGCGCTTGGGAAGTACAAGTTGGCAACATATGTATATGAAAAGCCCGGGCTCTTTCACTGCGCCACGCTGCTTTCCCAATGAGGAATGAAAACCCAACCACCTTCTGACTCCCAGGCCCGTGCCCTGTCAATCAATCAATCGTATTTATTGAGCGCTTACTGTGCGCAGAGTACTGTACTAAGCGCTTGGGAAGTACAAGTTGGCAACATATAGTGACAGTCCCTACCCAACAGTGGGCTCAGAGTCTAGAAGGGGGAGACCGAGAACCAAACCAAACATACTAACAAAATAAAATGAATAGAATAGATATGTACAAGGAAAATAAATAAATAAATAGAGTAATAAATATGTACAAACATATATACATATATGCAGCTGTCCCTACGCAGCAGACAAATGGCAGCAAACCTTGTGACTACAAGGCCCGTGCCCTGTCAATCAATCAATTGCATTTATTGAGAGCTTACTCTGTGCAGAGCGCTGTACTAAGCACTTGGGAAGTACAAGTTGGCAACATATACAGACAGTCCCTACCCAACAGTGGGCTCACAGTCTAAAAGGGGGAGACAGAGAACAAAACCAAACATACTAACAAAATAAAATAAATAGAATAGATATGTACAAGGAAAATAGAGTAATAAATATGTACAAACATATATACATATATACAGCTGTCCCTATGCAGCAGACAGATGGCAGCAAACCTCGTGACTCCCAGGCCCATGCCCTAACCCCATGCAGCAAACAAATGGCAGCAAACCTTCTGGCTCCCAGGCCCGTGCCCCGTCAATCAATCAATCAATCAATCATATTTATTGAGCGCTTACTGTGTGCACAGCACTATGCTAAGGACTTGGAAAGTACAAGTTGGCAACATATAGAGACAGTCCCTACCCAACAGTGGGCTCACAGTCTAAAAGGGGGAGACAGAACAAAACTAAACATACTAACAAAATAAAATAAATAGAATGGATATGTACAATTAAAATAAATAAATAAATGCATAGAGTTATAAATATGTACAAACATATATACAGCTGTCCCTATGCAGCAAACAAATGGCAGCAAACCTTGTGACTCCCAGGCCCGTGCCCTAACCCTATGCAGCAGACAAATGGCAGCAAACCTTGTGACTCCCAGGCACGTGCCCTGTCAATCAATCATATTTATTGAGCGCTTACTGTGTTCAGAGCACTGTACTAAGCGTTTGGGAAGTACAAGTTGGCAACATACAGAGACAGTCCCTACCCAACTGTGGGCTCACAGTCTAAAAGGGGGAAGTCAGAGAACAAAACCAAACATACTAACAAAATAAATAGAATAGATATGTACAAGTAAAATAAATAAATAAATAAATAGAGTAATAAATATGTACAAACATATATACATATATACAGCTGTCCCTATGCAGCAGACAAATGGCAGCAAACCTTGTGACTCCCAGGCCCGTGCCCTAACCCCATGCAGCAAACAAATGGCAGCAAACCTTCTGGCTCCCAGGCCCGTGCCCTGTCAATCAATCAATCAATCAATCATATTTATTGAGCACTTACTGTGTGCAGAGCACTATGCTAAGCACTTGGGAAGTACAAGTTGGCAACATATAGAGACAGTCCCTACCCAACCGTGGGCTCACAGTCTAAAAGGGAGAGACAGAGAACAAAACCAAACATACTAACAAAATAAAATGAATAGAATGGATATGTACAAGTAAAATAAATAAATACATAAATAGAGTAATAAATATGTACTAACATAAATACATATATACAGCTGTCCCTATGCAGCAGACAAATGGTAGCAAACCTAGTGACTCACAGGCCCGTGCCCTAACCCCATGCAGCAAACAAATGGCAGCAAACCTTCTGGCTCCCAGGCCCGTGCCCTGTCAACCAATCAATCAATCAATCATATTTATTGAGCACTTACTGTGTGCAGAGCACTATGCTAAGCACTTGGGAAGTACAAGTTGGCAACATATAGAGACAGTCCCTACCCAAAAGTGGGCTCACAGTCTAAAAGGGAGAGACAGAGAACAAAACCAAACATACTAACAAAATAAAATGAATAGAATGGATATGTACAAGTAAAATAAATAAATACATAAATAGAGTAATAAATATGTACTAACATAAATACATACATACAGCTGTCCCTATGCAGCAGACAAATGGTAGCAAACCTAGTGACTCACAGGCCCGTGCCCTAACCCCATGCAGCAGACAAAAGGCAGCAAGCCTTCTGACTCCCAGGCCCGTGCCCTGTCAATTAATCAATCAATCAATCAGTTGTATTTACTGAGCACTTACTGTGTGCAGAGCACCGTACTAAGTGCTTGGGAATTCCAAGTTGGCAACATTAGAGACAGTCCCTACCCAACAGTGGGCTCACAGTCTAAAAGGGGGAGACAGAGAACAAAACCAAACGTACTAACAAAATAAAATAAATAGAATGGATATGTACAATTAAAATAAATAAATAAATGAATAGAGTAATAAATATTTACAAACATATATACACATATACAGCTGTCCCTATGCAGCAGACAAATGGCAGCAAACCTTGTGACTCCCAGGCCCGTGACTTAACCCCACGCAGCAGACAAATGGCAGCAAACCTTCTGACTCCCAGGCCCGTGCCCTGTCAATCAATCAATCAATCGTATTTATTGAGCGCTTACTGTGTGCAGAGCACTGTGCTAAGCGCTTGGGAAGTACAAGTCGGCAACATATAGAGACAGTCCCTACCCAACAGTGGGCTCACAGTCTAAAAGGGGCACACAGAGAACAAAACCAGACATACTAACAAAATGAAATAAATAGAATGGATATGTACAAGTAAAATAAATAAATACATAAATAGAGTAATAAATAAGTACAAACATATATACATATATACAGCTGTCCCTATGCAGCAGAAAAATGGCAGCAAACCTTGTGACTCCCAGGCCCGTGCACTTACCCTATGCAGCAGACAAATGGCAGCAAGCCTTCTGACTCCGAGGCCCGTGCCCTGTCATTCAATCAATCAATCAATCGCATTTATTGAGCGCTTACTGTGTGCAGAGCACTGTACTAAGCGCTTGGGAAGTACAAGTCGGCAACATATAGAGACAGTCCCTACCCAACAGTGGGCTCACAGTCTAAAAGGGGCACACAGAGAACAAAACCAGACATACTAACAAAATGAAATAAATAGAATGGATATGTACAAGTAAAATAAATAAATACATAAATAGAGTAATAAATAAGTACAAACATATATACATATATACAGCTGTCCCTATGCAGCAGACAAATGGCAGCAAACCTTGTGACTCCCAGGCCCGTGCACTTACCCTATGCAGCAGACAAATGGCAACAAGCCTTCTGACTCCCAGGCCCGTGCCCTGTCAATCAATCAATCAATCAATCAATCGTATTTATTGAGCGCTTACTGTGTGCAGAGCACTGTGCTAAGTGCTTGGGAAGTACAAGTCGGCAACATATAGACACAGTCCCTACCCAACAGTGGGCTCACAGTCTAAAAGGGGCAGACAGAGAACAAAACCAGACATACTAACAAAATGAAATAAATAGAATGGATATGTACAAGTAAAATAAATAAATACATAAATAGAGTAATATATATGTACAAACATATATACATGTATACAGCTGTCCCTATGCAGCAGACAAATGGCAGCAAACCTTGTGACTCCCAGGCCCAGGCCCTAACCCCATGCAGCAGACAAATGGCAGTAAACCTCCTGGCTCCCAGGCCCGTGCCCTGTCAATCAATCAATCAATCTATCAATCGTATTTATTGAGCGCTTGCTGTGTGCAGAGCACTGTGCTAAGCTCTTGGGAAGTACAAGTTGGCAACATATAGAGACGGTCCCTACCCAACAGTGGGCTCACAGTCTAAAAGAGGGAAGACAGAGAACAAAACCAAACATACTAACAAAATAAAATAAATAGAATAGATATGTACAAGTAAAATAAATAAATAAATAAATAGAGTAATAAATATGTACAAACATATATACATATATACAGTTGTCCCTATGCAGCAGACAATTGGCAGCAAACCCTGTGACTCCCAGGCCCGTGCCCTAACCCCAAGCAGCAGACAAATGGCAGCAAACCTTCTGACTCCTAGGCCCATGCCCTGTCAATCAATCAATCAATCAATCGTATTTATTGAATGCTTACTGTATGCAGAGCACTGTGCTAAGTGCTTGGGAAGTACAAGTTGGCAACATATAGAGACAGTCCCTACCCAACAGTGGGTTCACAGTCTAAAAGGGGGAAGAAAGAGAACAAAACCAAACATACTAACAAAATAAAATAAATAGAATGGATATGTACAAGTAACATAAATAGAGTAATAAATAAGTACAAACATATATACATATACACAGCTGTCCCTATGCAGCAGACAAATGGCAGCAAACCTTGTGACTACCAGGCCTGTGCCCTAACCCTATGCCGCAGACAAACGGCAGCAAACCTTGTGATTCCCAGGCCCATGCCCTGTCAATCAATCAATCAATTAATCGAATTTATTGAGCGCTTACTTTGTGCAGAGCACTGTACTAAGCGCTTGGGAAGTACAAGTTGGCAACATATAGAGACTGTCCCTACCCAACAGTGGGCTCGCAGTCTAAAAGGGGGAGACAGAGAACAAAACCAAACATACTAACAAAATAAAATAAATAGAATGGATATGTACAATTAAAATAAATAAATAAATAGAGTAATAAATATGTACATACATATATACACATGTACAGTTGTCCCAATGCAGCAGACAAATGGCAGCAAACCTTGTGACCCCCAGGCCCGTGCCCTAACCCCATGCAGCAGACAAACGGCAGCAAACCTTGTGACTCCCAGGCCCGTGCACTGTCAATCAATCAATCAATCGTATTTATTAAGCACTTACTGTGTGCAGAGCACTGTGCTACGCGCGTGGGAAGCACAAGTTGGCAACATATAGAGACAGTCCCTACACAACAGTGGGCTCACAGTTTAAAAGGGGCAGACAGAGAACAAAACCAGACATACTAACAAAATGAAATAAATAGAATAGATATGTACAAGTAAAATAAATAAATACATAAATAGAGTAATAAATAAGTACAAACATATATACATATATACAGCTGTCCCTATGCAGCAGACAAATGGCAGCAAACCTTGTAACTCCCAGGCCCGGGCCCTAACCCCATGCAGCAGACAAATGGCAGTAAACCTTCTGACTCCCAGGCCCGTGGCCTGTCAATCAATCAATCAATCATTCAATCAATCATATTTATTGAGCACTTACTGTGTGCAGAGCACCGTGCTACGCGCGTGGGAAGTACAAGTTGGCAACATATAGAGACAGTCCCCACCCAACAGTGGGCTCACAGTCTAAAAGGGGTAGACAGAGAACAAAACCAAACATAGTAACAAAATAAAATAAATAGAATGGATATGTACAAGTAAAATAAATAAATAAATACAGTAATAAATATGTACAAACATATATACATATATACAGCTGTCCCTAGGCAGCAGACAAAAGGCAGCAAACCTTGTGACTCCCTGGCCCATGCCCTAAACCTGTGCATCAAACAAATGGCAGCAAACCTTGTGACTCCCAGGCCCGTGCTCTGTCAATCAATCAATCAATCAATCGTATTTATTGAGCGTTTTCTGTGTGCAGAGCACTGTGCTAAGCGCTTGGGAAGTACAAGTTGGCAACATATAGAGACAGTCCCTACCCAACAGTGGGCTCACAAGTCTAAAAGGGGGACACAGAGAACAAAACCAAACATACTAACAAAATAAAATAAATAGAATGGATAGGTACAAGTAAAATAAATACATACATAAATAGACTAAAAAATATGTACAAACATATATACATATATACAGTTGTCCCCATGTAGCAGACAAATGGCAGCAAACCTTGTGACTCCCAGGCCCGTGCCCTGTCAATCAATCAATCAATCAATCGTATTTATTGAGCGATTGCTGTGTGCAGAGCACTGTGCTAAGCGCTTGGGAAGTACAAGTTGGCAACATATAGAGACAGTCCCTACCCAACAGTGGGCTAACAGTCTAAAAGGGGGAAGACAGAGAACAAAACCAAACATACTAACAAAATAAAATAAATAGAATGGATATGTACAAGTAAAATAAATAGAGTAATAAATATGTACAAACATATATACATATATAAAGCTGTCCCTATGCAGCAGACAAATGGCCGCAAACCCTGTGACTCCCAGGCCAGTGCCCTAACCCCATGCAGCAGACAAATGACAGCAAACCTTCTGACTCCTAGGCCCGTGCCCTGTCATTCTATCAATCAATCAATCGCATTTATTGAGCGCTTACTGTGTGCACAGCACTGTGCTAAGCGCTTGGGAATTACAAGTTGGCAACATATAGAGACAGTCCCTCCCCAACAGTGGGCTCACAGTCTAAAAGGGTGAGACAGAGAACAAAACCAAACATACTAACAAAATAAAATAAATAGAATAGATATATGCAAGTAAAATAAATAAATAAATAGAGTAATAAATATGTACAAACATATATACATATATACAGGTGTCCCTATGCAGCAGACAAATGGCAGCAAACCTTCTGACTCCCTGGCCCGTGCCCTAACCCCATGCAGCAGACAAATGGCAGGAAACCTTCTGACTCCCAGGCCCGTGACTTGTCAATCAATCAATCAATCATATTTATTGAGCGCTTACTGTGTGCAGAACACTGTGCTAAGCGCTTGGGAAGTACAAGTTGGCAACATATAGAGACAGTCCCTACCCAACAGTGGGCTCACAGTCTAAAAGGGGGAGACAGGGAACAAAACCAAACATACTAACAAAATAAAATAAAGGTAATAGATATGTACAAGTAAAATAAATAAATAAAGAGTAATAAATATGTAGAAACATATATACATATATACAGCTGTCCCTATGCAGCAAACAAATGGCAGCAAACCTTGTGACTCCCAGGCCCGTGCCCTAACCCTATGCAGCAGACAAATGGCAGCAAACCTTCTGACTCCCAGGCCTGTGAGCTGTCAATCAATCAATCAATCTTATTTATTGAGCGCTTACTGTGTGCAGAGCACTGTGCTAAGCACTTGGGAAGTACAAGTTGGCAACATATAGAGACAGTCCCTACCCAACAGTGGGCTCACAGTCTGAAAGGAGGAGACAGAGAACAAAACCAAACATGCTAACAAAATAAAATAAATAGAATGGATATGTACAAGTAAAATAAATAAATAAACAAATAGAGTAATAAATATGTACAAACATATATATAAACATATATACATATATACAGCTGTCCCTATGCAGCAGAAAAATGGCAGCAAACCTTCTGACTCCCAGGCCCATGCCCTAACCCCATGCAGCGGACAAATGGCAGCAAACCTTCTGACTTCCAGGCCCATGCCCTATCAATCAATCAGTCAATCACATTTATTTAGCGCTTACTGTGTGCAGATCACTGTACTAAGCACTTGGGAAGTACAAGATGGCAACATATAGAGACAATCCCTACTCAACAGTGGGCTCACAGTCTAAAAGGGGGAGACAGGGAACAAAACCAAACATACTAACAAAATAAAATAAATAGAATGGATATGTACAATTAAAATAAATACATAAATAGAGTAAGAAATATGTATAAACATATATACATGTATAGAGCTGTCCCTATGCAGCAGACAAATGGCAGCAAACCTTGTGACTCCCAGGCCCGTGCCCTAACCCCATGCAGCAGACAAATGGCAGCAAACCTTGTGACTCCCAGGCCCGTGCCCTGTCAATCAATCAATCAATCAATCGCATTTATTGAGCACTTACTGTGTGCAGAGCACTGTACTAAGCGCTTGGGAAGTACAAGTTGGCAACATATAGAGACAGTCCCTACCCAACAGTGGGCTCACAGTCTAAAAGGGGGAGACAGAGAACAAAATCAAACATACTAACAAAATAAAATAAATAGAATAGATACGTACAAGTAAAATGAATAGAGTAATAAATATGTACAAACATATATATATATATATATATATATAGCTGTCCCTATGCAGCAGACAAATGGAAGCAAACCTTGTGACCCCCAGGCCTGTGTCCTATCCCCATGCAGCAGACAAATGGCAGCAAACCTTCTGACTCCCAGGCCCGTGCCCTGTCAATCAATCAATCAATCAATCAATCGTATTTATTGAGCGCTTACTGTGTGCAGAGCACTGTACTAAGTGCTTGGGAAGTACAAGTTGGCAACATATAGAGACTGTCCCTACCCAACAATGGGCTCACAGTCTAAAAGGGGGAGACAGAGAAAAAAACCAAACATACTAATAAAATAAAATAAATAGAATAGATATGTACAAGTAAAATAAATAGAGTAATAAATACGTGCAAACATATATACATATATACAGCTGTCCCTATGCAGCAGACAAATGGCAGCAAACCTTCTGACTCCTAGGTCCGTGCCCTGTCAATCAATCAATCAATCAATCGCATTTATTGAATGCTTACTGTGTGCAGAGCACTGTGCTAAGCGCTTGGGAAGTACAAGTTGGCAACATATAGAGACAGTCCCTATCCAACAGTGGGCTCACAGTCTAAAAGGGGGAGACAGAGAACAAAACCAAACATACTAACAAAAGAAAATAAATAGAATAGATATGTACAAGTAAAATAAATAAATAAATACAGTAATAAATATGTACAAACATATATACATATATACAGCAGTCCCTATGCAGCAGACAAATGGCAGCAAACCTTGTGACTCCCTGGCCCATGCCCTAAACCTGTGCATCAAACAAATGGCAGCAAACCTTGTGACTCCCAGGCCCGTGCTCTGTCAATCAATCAATCAATCATTCAATCAATCATATTTATTGAGCACTTACTGTGCGCAGAGCACCGTGCTACGCGCGTGGGAAGTACAAGTTGGCAACATATAGAGACAGTCCCTATCCAACAGTGGGCTCACAGTCTAAAAGGGGGAGACAGAGAACAAAACCAAACATACTAACAAAATAAAACAAATAGAATGGATATGTACAAGTAAAATAAATAAAAAAACAGAGTAATAAATATGTACAAACATATATACATATATACAGCAGTCTCTATGCAGCAGACAAATGGCAGCAAACCTTGTGACTCCCAGGCCCGTGCCCCAACCCTATGCAGCAGACAAATGGCAGCAAACCTTCTGACTCCCAGGCCCGTGCCCTGTCAATCAATCAATCAATCGCATTTATTGAGCACTTACTGTGTGCAGAGCACTGTACTAAGTGCTTGGGAAGTCCAAGTTGGCAACATATAGAGACAGTCCCTACCCAACAGTGGGCTCACAGTCTAAAAGGGGGAAGTCAGAGAACAAAACCAAACACACTAACAAAATAAAATAAATAGAATAGATATGTACAAGTAAAATAAATAAATAAATAAACAGAGTAATAAATATGTACAAACATATATACATATATACAGCTGTCCCTATGCAGCAGACAAATGGCAGCAAACCTTGTGACTCCCTGGCCCGTGCCCTAACCCCATGCAGCAGACAAGTGGCAGTAAAACTTGTGACTCCCAGGCCCGTGCCCTGTCAATCAATCAATCAATCAATCAATCGTATTTATTGAGCGCTTACTGTGTAAAAAGCACTATGCTAAGCACTTGGGAAGTACAAGTTGGCAACATATAGAGACAGTCCCTACGCAACAGTGGGCTCACAGTCTAAAAGGGGGAGACAGAGAACAAAACCAAACATACTAACAAAATAAAATGAATAAAATGGATATGTACAATCAAAATAAATAAATAAATAAATAGAGTGATAAATATCTATAAACATATATACACATTTACAGCTGTCTCTATGCAGCAGACAAATGGCAGCAAACCTTGTGAATCCCAGGCCCGTGCCCTGTCCCCACGCAGCAGGCAAATGGCAGCAAACATTGTGACTCCCAGGTCCGTGCCCTAACCCCATGCAGCAGACAAATGGCAGCAAATCTTCTGACTCCCAGGCCCGTGCCCTGTCAATCAATCAATCAATCAATCAATCGTATTTATTGAGCGCTTACTGTGTGCAGGGAACTGTGCTACGCGCTTGGGAAGTACAAGTTGACAACATATAGAGACAATCCCTACCCAACAGTGGGCTCACAGTCTAAAATGGGGAGACAGAGAACAAAACCAAACATACTAACAAAATAAAATAAATAGAATGGATATGTACAAGTAAAATAATAAATAGAGTAATAAATATGTACAAACATATATACATATATACAGCTGTCCTTATGCAGCAGACAAATGGCAGCAAACCCTGTGATTCCCAGGCCCGTGCCCTAACCCTATGCAGCAGACAAACGACAGCAAGTCTTGTGAATCCCAGGCCCGTGCCCTGTCAATCAATCAATCAATCAATCGTATTTATTGAGCGCTTACTGGGTGCAGAGCTCTCTGCTAAGCACTTGGGAAGTACAAGTTGGCAACATATAGAGACAGTCCCTACCCAACAGTGGGCTCACAGTCTAAAAGGGGGAGTCAGAGAACAAAACCAAACATACTAACAAAATAAAATAGAATAGATATGTATAAGTAAAATAAATAAATAAATAAGTACAGTAATAAATATGTACAAACATATATACATATATACAGCTGTCCCTATGCAGCAGACAAATGGCAGCAAACCTGGTGACTCCCAGACCCGTGCCCTAACCCCATGGAGCAGACAAATGGCAGCAAAACTTCTGACTCCCAGGCCCGACCCTGTAAATCAATCAATCAATCAATCGTATTTATTGAGCGCTTACTGTGTGCAGAGCACTGTGCTAAGCGTTTGGGAAGTACAAGTTGGCAACATATAGAAACAGTCCCTACCCAACAGTGGGCTCACAGTCTAAAAGGGGGAGACAGAGAACGAAACCAAACATACTAACAAAATAAAATAAATAGAATGGATATGTACAAGTAAAATAAAAAAATAAATACAATAATAAATATGTACAAACATATATACAGCTGTCCCTATGCAGCAGACAAATGGCAGCAAACGTGACTCCCAGGCCCGTGTCCTAACCCCATGCAGCAGACAAACGGCAGCAAACCTTGTGACTCACAGGCCTGTGTCCTGTCAATCAATCAATCAATCAATCAATCGTATTTATTGAGCGCTTATTGTGTGCAGAGCACTCTGCTAAGCACTTGGGAAGGACAAGTTGGCAACATATAGAGACAGTCCCTACCCAAAAGTGGGCTCACAGTCTAAAAGGGGGAGACAGAGAACAGAACGAAACATAGTAACAAAACAAAATAAATAGAATAGATATGTACAAGTAAAATAAATAAATAAATACAGTAATAAATATGTACAAACATATATACATATATACAGCAGTCCCTATGCAGCAGACAAATGGCAGCAAACCTTGTGACTCCCAGGCCCGTGCCCTAACCCTATGCAGCAGACAAATGGCAGCAAACCTTGTGACTCCCAGGCCTGTGCCCTGTCAATCAATCAAACAATCGTATTTATTGAGCGCTTACTGTGCGCAGAGCACTGTGCTAAGCGCTTGGGAAGTACAAGTTGGCAACATATAGAGACAGTCCCTACCCAACAGTGGGCTCACAGTCTAAAACGGGGAGACAGGGAACAAAACCAAACATACTAACAAAATAAAATAAATAGAATAGATATGTACAAGTAAAATAAATAAACAGAGTAATAAATATGTACAAACATATATACATATATATAGCTGTCCCTATGCAACAAACAAATGGCAGCAAACCTTCTGACTCCCAGGCCCATGCCCTATGCAGCAGACAAATGGCAGCAAACCTTCTGACTCCCAGGCCCGTGCCCTGTCAATCAAACAATCAATCAATCGGATTTATTGAGCGCTTACTGTGTGCAGAGCAGTATGCTAAGCACTTGGGTAGTACAAGTTGGCAACATATAGAGAGAGTCCCTACCCAACAGTGGGCTCACAGTCTAAAAGGGGGAGACAGAGAACAAAACCAAACATACTAACAAAATAAAACAAATAGAATGGATATGTACAAGTAAAATAAATAAACAGAGTAATAAATATGTCCAAACATATATACATATAATATACAGCTGTCCCTATGCAGCAGACAAATGGCAGCAAGCCTTCTGACTCCCAGGCCCGTGCCCTACGCAGCAGACAAATGGCAGCAAACCTTGTGACTCCCAGGCCCGTGCCCTGTCAATCAATCAATCAATCAATCAATCGTATTTATTGAGCGCTTACTGTGTGCAGAGCACTATGCTAAGCACTTGGGAAGTACAAGTTGGCAACATATAGAGAGAGTCCCTACCCAACAGTGGGCTCACAGTCTAAAAGGGGAAGACAGAGAACAAAACCAAACATACTAACAAAATAAAATGAATAGAATGGATATGTACAAGTAAAATTAATAAATACATAAATAGAGTACTAAATATGAACTAACATATATACATATATACAGCTGTCCCTATGCAGCAGACAAATGGCAGCAAACCTTGTGACTCCCAGGCCGTGCCCTAACCCCATGCAGCAGACAAATGGCAGCAAACCTTCTGACTCCCAGGCCCATGCCCTGTCAATCAATCAATCAATCAATCAATTGTATTTACTGAGTGCTTACTGTGTGCAGAGCACTGTACTAAGCGCTTAGGAAGTCCAAGTTGGCAACATATAGAGACAATCCCTACCCAACAGTGGGCTCACAGTCTAAAAGGGGGAGACAGAGAACAAAACGAAATATACTAACAAAATAAAATAAATAGAATGGATATGCACAATCAAAATAAATTTAAAAAAAATGGAGTAATAAATATTTACAAACATATATAAATATATACAGCTGTCTCTATGCAGCAGACAAATGGCAGAAAACCTTGTGACTCCCAGGCCCGTGCCCTAACCTCATGTAGCAGACAAATGGCAGCAAACCTTCTGACTCCCAGGCCCGTGCCCTGTCATTCAATCAATCAATCAATTGTATTTATAGAGCGCTTACTGTGTGCAGAGCACTGTACTAAGCACTTGGGAAGTACAAGTTGGGAACAAATAGAGACAGTCCCTACCCAACAGTGGGCTCACAGTCTTAAAGGGGGAGACAGAGAACAAAATCAAACATACTAACAGAATAAAATAAATAGAATGGTATGTACAAGTAAAATAAATAAATAAATAGAGTAATAAATTTCTACAAACATATATACATATATACAGCTGTCCCTATGCAGCAGACAAATGGCAGCAAACCCTGTGACTCCCAGGCCTGTGCCCTAACCCTACGCAGCAGACAAATGGCAGCAAACCTTCTAACTCCCAGGCCCGTGCCCTAACCCCATGCAGCAGACAAAGGGCAGACAACCTTGTGACTCCCAGGCCCGTGCCCTGTCAATCAATCAATCAATCGTATTTATGGAGCACTTACTATGTGCACAGCACTGTGCTAAGCGCTTGGGAAGTACAAGTTGGCAACATATAGAGACAGTACCTACTTAACAGTGGGCTCACAGTCTAAAAGGGAGAGACAGAGAACAAAACCAAACATACTAACAAAATAAAATAAATAGAATGGATATGTACAAGTAAAATAAATAAATAGAGCAATAAATATGTACAAACATATATATATATATATATATATATATATATATATATATATAGCTGTCCTTATGCAGCAGACAAATGGCAGCAAACCCTGTGACTCCCAGGCCCGTGCCCTAACCCTATGCAGCAGACAAACGACAGCAAGCCTTGTGACTCCCAGGCCCGCGCCCTGTCAATCAATCAATCAATCAATCAATCGTATTTATTGAGCGCTTACTGGGTGCAGAGCACTGTGCTAAGCACTTGGGAAGTACAAGTTAGCAACATATAGAGACAGTCCCTACCCAACAGTGGGCTCACAGTCTAAAAGGGGGAGACAGAGAACAAAACCAAACATACTAACAAAATAAAATGAATAAAATGGATATGTACAAGTAAAATAAATAAACAGAGTAATACATATGTACAAACATATATACATATATACAGCTGTCCCTATGCAGCAGACAAATGGCAGCAAACCTTGTGACTCCCTGGCCCGCGCCCTAACCCCATGCAGCAGACAAATGGCAGCAAATCTTCTGACTCCCAGGCCCGTGACCTGTCAATCAATCAATCAATCGCATTTATTGAGCACTTACTGTGTGCAGAGCACTGTACTAAGCGCTTGGGAAGTACAAGTTGGCAACATATAGAGACAGTCCCTACCCAACAGTGGGCTCACAGTCTAAAAGGGGGAGACAGGGAACAAAACCAAACATACTAATGAAATAAAATAAATAGAATGGATATGTACAATTAAAATAAATAGAGTAATAAATATGTATAAACATATATACATATATACAGCTGTCCCTATGCAGCAGACATATGGCAGCAAACCTTGTGACTCCCAGGCCCGTGCCCTGTCAATCAATCAATCAAACAATCGTATTTATAGAGCGCTTACTGCGTGCAGAGCACTGTACTAAGGGCTTGGGAAGTACAAGTTGGCAACATATTGAGACAGTCCCTACCCAAAAGTGGGCTCAAAGTCTAAAAGGGGGAGACAGAGAAGAAAACCAAACATACTAACAAAATAAAATAAATAGAATAGATACGTACAAGTGAAGTGAATAGAGTAATAAATATGTACAAACATATATACATATATACAGCTGTCCCTATGCAGCAGACAAATGGCAGCAAACCTTGTGACTCCCAGGCCCGTGCCCTATCCCCATGCAGCAGATAAATGGCAGCAAACCTTCTGACTCCCAGGCCCGTGCCCTGTCAATCAATCAATCAATCAATTGTATTTATTGAGCGCTTACTGTAAATAAATAAATAAACAGAGTAATAAATATGTACAAACATATATACATATATGCAGCTGTCCCTATGCAGCAGACAAATGGCAGCAAACTGTCTGACTCCCAGGCCCGTGCCCTAACCCCAGGCGGCAGACAAATGGCAGCAAACCTTCTGACTCCCAGGCCCGTGCCCTGTCAATCAATCAATCAATCGCATTTATTGAGCACTTACTGTGTGCAGAGCACTGTACTAAGTGCTTGGGAAGTCCAAGTTGGCAACATATAGAGACAATCCCTACCCAACAGTGGGCTCACAGTCTAAAAGGGGGAGACAGAGAACAAAACCAAACATACTAACAAAATAAAATAAATAGAATGGGTATGTACAAGTAAAATAAATAGAGTAATAAATATGTACAAACATATATACATATATACAGCTGTCCCTATGCAGCAGACAAATGGCAGCAAACCCTGTGACTCCCAGGCCCGTGCAATAACCCTATGCAGAAGACAAATGGCAGCAAACCTTCTGACTCCCAGGCCCGTGCCCTGTCAATCTATCAATCAATCAATCGCATTTATTGAGCGCTTACTGTGCGCAGGGCACTGTACTAAGTGTTTGAGAAGTACATGTCGGCAACATATAGACACAGTCCCTACCCAACAGTGGGCTCACAGTCTAAAAGGGGGAAGTCAGAGAACAAAACCAAACATACTAACAAAATAAAATAAATAGAAAAGATATGTACAAGTAAAATGAATAGAGCAATAAATATGTACAAACATATATACATATATACAGCTGTCCCTATGCAGCAGACAAATGGCAGCAAATCTTGTGACTACCAGGCCCGTGCCCTAACCCCATGCAGCAGACAAATGGCAGCAAACCTTCTGGCTCCCAGGCCCATGCCCTGTCAATCAATCAATCAATCAATCAATCGCATTTATTGAGCGCTTAATGTGTGCAGAGCACTGTGCTAAGCGCTTGGGAAGTACAAGTTGGCAACATATAGAGACAGTCCCTACCCAACAGTGGGCTCACAGTCTAAAAGGGGGAAGACAGAGAACAAAACCAAACATACTAACAAAATAAAATAAATAGAATAGATATGTACAAGTAAAATAAATAAATAAATAGAGTAATAAGTATGTACAAACATATATATATATATATACAGCTGTCCCTATGCAGCAGACAAATGGCAGCAAACCCTGTGACTCCCAGGCCCGTGCCCTATCCCCATGCAGCAGACAAATGGCAGAAAACCTTCTGACTCCCAGTCCCGTGCCCTGTCAATCAATCAATCAATCAATTATATTTATTGAGCGCTTACTGTGTGCAGAGCACTATGCTAAGCACTTGGGAAGTACAAGTTGGCAACATATAGAGACAGTCCCTACCCAACAGTGGGCTCAAGTCTAAAAGGGGGAGACAGAGAACAAAACCAAACATACTAACAAAATAAAATAAATAGAATGGATATGTACAAGTAAAATAAATAAATACATAGAGTAATAAATATGTACAAACATATATACATATATACAGCTGTCCCTATGCAGCAGACAAATGGCAGCAAACCTTGTGACTCCCAGGCCCGTGCCCTAACCCTATGCAGCAGACAAAAGGCAGCAAACCTTCTGACTCCCAGGCCCGTGCCCTGTCAATCAATCAATCAATCGTATTTATTGAGAGCTTACTGTGTGCAGAGCACTGTGCTAAGCGCTTGGGAAGTACAAGTTGGCAACATATAGACAGTCCCTACCCAACAGTGGGCTCACAGTCTAAAAGGGGGAGACAGAGAACAAAACCAAACATACTAACAAAATAAAATAAATAGAATGGATGTATACAATTAAAATAAATAAATAAATAAATCGAGTAATAAATATGTACAAACATATATACATATATACAGCTGTTCCTATGCAGCAGACAAATGGCAGCAAACCTTGTGACTCCCTGGCCCGTGCCCTAACCCCATGCAGCAGACAAATGGCAGCAAACTTTCTGACTCCCAGGCCTGTGCCCTGTCAATCAATCAATCAATCGTATTTATTGAGCACTTACTGTGTGCAGAGCACTGTACTAAGCGCTTGGGAAGTACAAGTTGGCAACATATAGAGACAGTCCCTACACAACAGTGGGCTCACAGTCTAAAAGGGGGAGACAGAGAACAAAACCAAACATACTAACAAAATAAAATAAATAGAATGGATATGTACAAGTAAAATAAATGAATAAATGGAGTAATAAATATGTACAAACATATATACATATATACAGCTGCCCCTATGCAGCAGATAAATGGCAGCAAACCTTGTGACTCCCTGGCCCGTGCCCTATCCCCATGCAGCAGACAAATGGCAGCAAACCTTGTGACTCCCAGGCCTGTGCCCTGTCAATCAATCAATCAATCAATCGTATTTATTGAGCGCTTACTGTGTGCAGAGCATTGTGCTAAGCGCTTGGGAAGTACAAGTTGGCAACATATAGAGACAGTCCCTACCCAACAGTGGGCTCACAGTCTAAAAGGGGGAGACAGAGAACAAAACCAAACATACTATCAAAATAAAATGAATAGAATGGATATGTACAAGTAAAATAAATACATAGAGTACTAAATATGTACTAACATATATACATATATACAGCTGTCCCTATGCAGCAGACAAATGGCAGCAAACCTTGTGACTCCCAGGCCCGTGCCCTAACCCCATGCAGCAGACAAACAGCAGCAAACCTTGGCCTGTGCCCTGTCAATCAATCAATCAATTGTATTTATTGAGTGCTTACTGTGTGCAGAGCACTGTGCAAAGCGCTTGGGAAGTACAAGTTGGCAACATATAGAGACGGTCCCTACCCAACAGTGGGCTCACAGTCTAAAAGGGGGAAGACAGAGAACAAAACCAAACATACTAACAAAATAAAATAAATAGAATAGATATGTACAAGTAAAATAAATAAATAAGTAAATCGAGTAATATGTAGAAACATATATACACATATATAGCTGTCCCTATGCAGCAGACAAATGGCAGCAAGCCTTCTGACTCCCAGGCCCGTGCTCTATCCCTATGCCATACTGCTTATCTATCGATGGTTATTGATTGATCCCTGTTATGTACTGAGTGCTCGCTTGCTTTGTGGAGAGCCCCGCACAAAACACTCGGTAGGGTCCACAACAACAGAGTGGGTAGATGTGAGCCCTGCCCACAAGGAGTTTAGAGGAGGAGTTGGGCATTAAAAACAGATTATTGGATTGGTTTCATCACACCCCGCAGACAAACGGTTGAAGTCAATGCCTGCCAATGATAAAGTAAGAAATCATCTTTAGGAGGCATGAAGATGGAGCCATCTAGTCTCGGCTTGCTACCGCTTCAGCAGAACCCTTTCATTCTGGCCTCATGTGGGCTTCTGCTTAGTTACTCGCTTTTATGAAGAAAAATTGGATCTGGCACCTGCAGTATTGGGGAACATCCAGCTCCTCAATTTTACTCGCTTTTGGCCCGCTACACATCCGCCACCCCCTGGCCTGGAATGCCCATCCTCCCCACATCCGCCAAGCTAGCTCTCTTCCTCTCTTCAAGGCCCTACTGAGAGCTCACCTCCTCCAGGAGGCCTTCCCAGACTGAGCCCCCTCCTTCCTCTCCCCCTCCTCCTCCTCTCCATCCCCCCCGCCTTACCTCCTTCCCCTCCCCACAGCACTTGTATATATGTTTGTACAGATTTATTACGCTATTTATTTTACTTGTACATACTTACTATTCGATTTATTTTATTCTGTTAGTATGTTTTGTTCTGTTGTCTCTGTGAGCCCGCTGTTGGGTAGGGACCGTCTCTATCTGTTGCCAACTTGTACTTCCCAAGCGCTCAGTACAGTGCTCTGCACACACTAAACGCTCAATAAATATGATTGAATGAATGAATGAATAACGAAATCAAAAGGAGAACAGGGGTGAAGGCATGTGACCACAGTCAAGGCCATTCCTGGATCTGACCAATGGCCCATACAGACCGAGCCCACTGTTGGGTAGGGACCGTCTCTATATGTTGCGAACTTGTACTTCCCAAGCACTTAGTACACTGCTCTGCACACAGTAAGCGTTCAATAAATATGATTGAATGAATGAATGAATGAATGAATGAATGGTCCTCGCGGATACCCAGACAGAGACATCCAATACCGCTAACTTCCCCCTCTTCACCTCTAAGAAGCAAAACCCCAGATAATCATCCTAGGAAAAATGGATGATGGGGATGACTGGGGTTCAAATCCTGGCTCAGCCATGTACCTATTCTGTGTGACCACAGCCAAGTCTTTAACTACTCTGACCCTCAGTTTCCTCATCTGTAAAATGGGAATACGATACCTGCGCCCCCTACTCCTTAGACTGTGAATCCAAGGTGGCACAGGGGCTGTGTCTCTGAAGATTGTATTGGATCTACCTCAGTGCTTAATACAGTGCTTGTCAAGTAGCAAGCAATGAACAAACACCATTATCATGTGCCGGCTGTTCAGCGGGCTGGATCTAAGAGGGGATGTTTCTGATACCCTCGGAGCAGAGGAGATTCTAATCTGGGCTTTCTGTCCAGTTCAGGGGACCACTGTGAAGGTGTGACTGGCCAATTTAAAAGGGTAATGATCAGAATAAGTGTTACGTAGGAAGTCCTTTCTAAGTACAAAAAGCTAAGCTAGGGACCAGATAGAGCAAACTCAGCCCCTCCCGTCCCACATGGGGCTCACAGTCTAAGGGGGAAGGAGAACACGTATTGAATCCCCCTTTTACAGATGAAGAAACTGAGGCCCAGAGAAGTGCAGTGACTTGCCCAAAGTCACCCAGCAGACAAGTGGCAGAGCCGGGATTAGAACCCATGTCTTCTGAATCCAAGGCCCTTGTTCTTTCCACTAGGCTCTCTGGGTTAGGTGTGGCCCTGCCTGGAGGAGGAGGGATGGATGGATGGATGGATGGTCCATCCATTTGAGAACCAAGGCCCCATTGCTACCCCCCAGAATCAGGAACAATTTTTGGCTAGGACATGGGAGAGGAACCTGATTTTGGTGATAATTTGGTCTGAGCCAACTAGCTGGGCAGCTGTGTGGCAGCAGAAGGGGGAGAGGAGCGGAGGGGGAAGAGGAGGAGAAGGAGGGGAAAGAGGAGGAAGAAGAGATGGGGAAAGGGAAGGAAGGGAGGGAGGAAGAGGGCAGGAAGGGAAGCAGGTTGGTAATAGCTGCTGCTCCTGACAGTGATCACACTAGGAGAAGGTGTGAAGCTGGAAAGACAGGGCCAACCCTGTCAGGGCTCAGGGGTTACACATGCACAAAGTTAGGAGACCACCCAAATGCTGCAAATCCTGAAGCAAAGTGGGGTCTGAAACCTCCCCTCTCCTCCTCCCCCCACTCCAGGTCCCACCTTGGGCAGAAAACATCCCCCCTGGGCATTTCTGACAGCTAACCAACCTTGACATCCAAAATAATTCCCGTTTTCCAGACCAAAGTAGCCATCTTCGCAGGTATCGCAGGCGTCCCCGCAGACGTTAGCCTTGCAGTAACACTCGCCATCTTTCTGCAGAGAAATGAGGCAGGCGCTTGACGCAACCATAACAGTAACAATAATAATCGTGGTATCTGTCAGTCGCTACTCCGTGCCAGGCACTGTGCTGAGAACTGGGATGATAGGCACAAGACGATCGGATTGGGCACTGTCTCAGTCCCACATGGAGCTAACAGCTAAGGAAACAGAGGCAGAGAACTAAAGTGACTTGCCTAAGGTCACACTGTAGACAAGTGGTTGATCTGGGATTAGAATCCAGGTCCTCTGACTGTTTCCACTAAGCCACGCTGCTTCTCCTCCAAAAAGCCTCATTCTTTGGATGAAACAGGACCCTCGCCAAGCCAGTATGACACTGGCTCCCCCGAACAATTATTATTTATGGTATTTATTAAGAACATGCAATGTGCCAGGCACTGTACTAAGCAATCTAAAGCAGCACAAACAGGATCCCAAAGGGCACAAGGGACACTGGGTTGCACTGAATCAGTCACCAAAATTTATTGTGCGCTTACGGTGTGCTGAGGTCTGCACTAAGTGCTTGGAAGAGTACAATTCAACAATAAAGCAGACATATCCCGTGCCCACAAAGGGCTTAGGGTCTAGAGGGGGAGAAAGACAAAAATATAAATAAATACATTGCAGAAAAATACACAAGTACTGTGGGGCTAGGACGGCGGGGTGAATAAACCAAGTCAGGGTGACACAGAAAGGAGTGGGAGAAGAGGAAAGTGGTGGCTTAATCAGGGAAGGCCTTTTGGAGGAGATGCACCTTTAATAAGGCTTTGAATGGGGAGAGGTGGCGGGGAAGAGTAACTGTTTGTCGGACATGAGGAGGGAGGGCGTTCCAGACCAGAGGCAGGACATGGACGAGAGGTCGGTGGTGAGATTAGATAATAATAATAATAATAATAATAATAGTAATGATGGCATTTATTAAGCGCTATGTGCAAAGCACTGTTCTAAGCGCTGGAGAGGTTACAAGGTGATCAGGTTGTCCCACGGAGGGCTCACAGTCTTAATCAGAGAAGCAGTGTGGCTCGGTGGAAAGAGCCCGGGCTTTGGAGTCAGAGGTCATGGGTTCAAACCCCGGCCCCACCAATTGACAGCTGTGCGACTTTGAGCAAGTCACTTCACTTCTCTGGGCCTCAGTTACCTCATCTGTAAAATGGGGATTAAGTCTGTGAGCCCCCCATGGGACAACCTGGTCACCTTGTAACCTCCCCAGTGTTTAGAACAGTGCTTTGCACATAGTAAGTGCTTAATAAATGTCATCATTATTATTAATCCCCATTTTACAGATGAGGTAACTGAGGCCCAGAGAAGTTAAGTGACTTGCCCAAAGTCACACGGCTGACAATTGGCAGAGCTGGGATTTGAACCCATGACCTCTGACTCCAAAGCCTGGGCTCTTTCCACTGAGCCACGCTGCTTCCCACAGTAAGAAGGTCAGCACTCACCTGCTGGCACTCACCCACACCGCTCAACACTCCAGCCGAGTGGCACTGGCACTCTGTAGGGACAGATGGGCACAAATTTGGTCTTTGTGAGGACTAAATTCAAGGAATTTTCCAGGTGCCCAGAGACTTGATTCTGGCTCTTAGCCGGGCTCCTCCTGAGTCTTCCAATTTCCCCGAGAAAGGTATGATCCCAGCAGCCTCCAGTTAGGAGCGGGTACCGAACCAGTGCGTGTGAGAGGTCTGAGCTGAGAGAACGGCGGGGAATCGTGGGGAAAACACCAAAGGCGGACTGGATTGTCAAGACGGAGGCACGGTGCTAGATAAATGGGCCGATTCTCTGGGCCCTTGGGATGAGGACCTGGTGGTCCGGCCACTGACGGGATGGATGCTGAAAGCTGCCAGGAATCTGGCTCACAGCCGGGTGGTGCAGGGGTGTTAGATCCACAGCAAACACAAATCCCGGTGCCTCCTTGGAAAATCGACTGACTGACAAAACATCAGGGAAACCCCTGGGAAAAGGGTGGGGAAACCCCACTGCATTCATCTCCAGCCAAGCCAGAGAAGCAGAAGGGTCTGTTCTCCTTTCTCTCTCTCTTTTCCCTCCCCCCACACCCTTCCCACCTGTCCCCCCCAGGGGGCAGGGGAAAGGCAGGGACCCCAGCAAACAACATTAATAGGAAGTTGGGGGGAAATCAATCAATCATACTTAATTGAGTGCTTACTGTGTGCAGAGCTCTGTACTAAGCACTTGGGAGAGAACAATATGCCAATATAACAGGCGCATTCCCTGCCCACATTAAGCTTCCAGTCTAGAAGGGGATACAACCGGCGCAGGGGGCCAGTTCTACCTGAACACCCCTCCAGGTTTTCCTCTGCCAGGTTCCAGTAGAGCGGTTTGCAGAGGCTGCAAGTGGGACCCTCAACATACAGCTGACACCGACAGTAACCCTAGAAACCAGACAGGATCAGGCAACTGCATCAAATGGGAAAACAGCAGGTTGACACATTCAGCACTCAGACAATCCTTCGCTTTAGGGAGGCAGGAATAAAGGAGCATGGCCTAGTGAATAGGGCACGGGCCTGAGAGTCAGGAGGACCTGAGTTCTAATCATGACTCCGCTTCTTCTCTGCTGTCTGACCGTGGGCAAGTCACTTCACTTCTCTGTGTCTTGGCTACCTCATTGGTAAAATGGGGATTAAGACCGTGAGCCCCATGTGGGACAGGGGCTGTATCCAACTTGATTAGCTTGTATCTGCCCCTAATAATTATAATAATAACGGTGTTTATTAATTGCTTACTATGCGCAAAGCATTGTTCTAAGTGCTGGGGGGATAAAAGGTGTTCAGGTTGTCCCACGTGAGGCTCACAATCTTAATCCCCATTTTCCAGATGAGGGAACTGAGGTCCAGAGAAGTTAGGTGACTTGCCAAAAGCCACACAGCTGACAATTGGTGGAGCTGGGATTTGAACCCATGACCTCTGACTCCAAAGCCCGGGCTCTTTCCATTGAGCCACGCTGCTTCTCATAGTACACTATCTGGCACATAGTACGTGCTTAACGAATACCATTAAAACAAAACAAAAAAGCTCCCAGGCTGGAGATGGTCAAAGTTATTCCGGTGGGGCTTGAAACCGAGGCCCAGAGAAGTGAAGTGACTTGCCCAAGGTCACAGAGCAGACATGTGGCGGAGTCGGGATTAGAACCTATGACTTCTGACTCCCAAGCCCGGGCTCTTTCCACTGCGCCATGCTGCTTCTCTGTACTGTACTGAGCAGACAAGTGGCGGAGGCAGGATTAGAATCCAGGTCCTCTGATTCCTAGGGCCGTGCCCCACCCATTTGGCCACGCTGTGTCCCTGTGCTGGGGTTGGATCAAAATCCAGCCCATCATCGAGGAGGGGGCGATTCCCAGTAAATCACATATTCTGGTCGCATAGTTGACTCAGAGTGCATTTCTTCCAAACTGTTTGCACGTCAGACAGATGGACAGTCCCCAGAGACCCCAGTTGATGAGACATTTCTCTGGATCAGGAGGAAAACATGTTTCCCAATGGATAATTTGGGATGAGATTCTAACTGCGAGGTTAATTTGGGTAGCTTCCAAAGGAATCAGTCCCTAGCAGGCTCAGGCTTGCTACGGCCTGCAGGCCCGGCAAATTCTGGGAACGGGCAGTACTTCCAGGCCTGAGGCCTCTGGGGATTGGTGAGGCCCAGCGTGAGGATCCTTGAGGATGAGCTGAGGAGGAGGCTGCAGTTGCTGTTGTGAAAAATAGCTTCATTTGCCCCTCAGACCTGATGGGAAATGCCCAACTACCCTCTGGGAAGTCCAAACCTGACTTCTAGGGGACAGGAAGACCCAAATGCCACCCCTCCTGAACTTCCCGATGGGAAAGTGATGCACTTACGGACTGAGAATCGATGGTACCCACAGGGTCACATTCGGCGTCAGAACCTGTGTGGAATTTAGTGGGGAAAATGTGTCAGTGCCTTGGTTTGAACTATACAGCCAGCTGGGGTAAGATGCTTAAGATTTATGAAAATGATAGCACTCTTCACTCCACCGATCAAATCGACTGCATTTCTTGAGTGCTTACTGTGTGCAGGGAACCATACTAAGGCCTTACGACAGTACAGAGTTAGTAGACATGTTTCCTACCCATAAGGAGCTGACAGTTAAGAAGGGGAGGCAGACATTAATATATACATACATACACACCTATATGCATTGCATATATATATATATATGCATATGCATATGTCCATATATATGGATATGTACATAAGTGCTATGAAGATGAGGGTGGGCTGGAATTGAAGGTGGGATGAACAAGGGGCAACATGGAAAGGAGCGGGAGAAGAGGAAATGAGAAAGTCGGGGAAGGCATCTTGGAGGAGATGTGCTTTTAATAAGGCTTTGAAGGTAGGGAAGAGTGTTGATTTGTCAGATATGAAGGGGGAGGGAGTCCCAGGCCCAAAGCAGAACGTGGGCACGGGGTTGGCAGCAAAGGTTGGCAGAGAGCGAGATACAGTGAGTCGGTGGCATTAGAGGAGAAAAGTGTGCACGCTGGGATACAGCGGGAAATCAGGAAGGTGAGGTAAGAGGGGCAAGGTGATTGAGTGCTTTCAAGTCGATGGTAAGGGGTTTCTGTTTGATGTGGAGGTGGATGGACAACCACTGGAGGGTCTTGAGCAGGGGAGAAACATGGGCCGAACAGTTTTAAGATAAATGACCTGGGCTGGAATCTCTTGGCATCTAAGCTTCAAGGGCCTTGCACACCCTCCACCCAACTTCCCCCAGACCCTGGGCATGAAGCCCACAGTTGTCACCCCCTGACTTTCCACCACAATTCCAACACCACCTGCCCCTACTAGAAGGTTAGGGGAAAATGGGAAGAATTTGAATAGAGCAATTCTTAATTCTACCCAAAGGAGGGCAATGTTGACCAAATACACACAAATTTTGTTTGTTTCTTTGCTGTACTTGTTAAGCGCTTACTATGTGCTTACTATGTGCTAAGTGCTTACTATGTTAACTCCATCTACATTGTTAAGTGCTTACTATGTACACTGTTCTAAGCACTGAGGAAGAAACGAGCTAATCGGGTTGGACACAGTCCATGGCCCATGTGGGGATCACAGTCTTAAGCCCCATTTCACGAATGAGGTTACTGAGGCACAGAGGCATTGTGACTTGCCCAAGGTCACACAGGAGACAAGTGTTGGAGCTGGGATTAGACCCTTCTGAATCCCAAGCCTGTGCTCTAACCACTAGGTAAGTTGCTTCGGTGAACTCACAGAATCATGGAGCTGAAAGGGGAGGCTAACCACATAAATGAAAGGGAAGCAGAATGGCCTATTGATTGATGAATGATTGACTACTGGCACAGGGGGATGTATGGCCTTCCCAGACTGAGCCCCCTCCTCCCTCTCCCCCTTCTCCCCCTCCCCATCACTCCTGCCTTACCTCCTTACCCTCCCCACAGCACCCTGTATATATGTATATATGTTTGTACGTATTTATTACTCTATTTTATTTGTACATATTTATTCTATTTATTTTATTTTGTTAATATGTTTTGTTTCGTTCTCTGTCTCCCCCTTCTAGACTGTGAGCCCACTGCTGGGTAGGAACCGTCTCTATATGTTGCCGACTTGTACTTCCCAAACGCTTAGTACAGCGCTCTGCACACAGTAAGCACTCAATAAATACGACTGAATGAATGAATATGGGAGCAGTGGAGATATGGGGAAAATACTGTAAAATCTGTGATGGGGCAAGGAGGAAGGAGGTGATGGAGAGGAAAGTTGAAAGAGGGTGAGGTGGGGTGGGGCAGGTGGAGCTGATGAGGCTGGGGACAGGCCAGGAGAGGTGAGCTGATGGGATCATCCGGGAAAGTGAAAGTGTTCATCTCACTTCCAAGAAAATCCGGATTGCACTCCAGGAGTCAAGGAGTGTGGCCTATTGGTAAGAGCATGTTGCTGGGAGACAAGAGACTCCCTGAGTTCTGGTCCTAACCCTACCCTGATGTATTCGGTGACTTTGGAAAGTCATTTAGAGAAGTAGTGTGGTCTAGTGGACCCGAGAGTCAGAAGGATCTGGATTCTAATATGAGCCTTGCCACTTGTCCTGCCATTTAGAGAAGCAGTGTGGCTCAATGGAAAGAGCCCAGGCTTTGGAGTCAGAGGTCATGGGTTCAAATCCCGGCTCCGCCAATTGTCAGCTGTGTGACTTTGGGCAAGTCACTTCACTTCTCTGGGCCTCAGTTCCCTCATCTGTAAAATGGGGATTAAGACTGTGAGCCCCCCGTGGGACAACCTGATCAGCTTGTATCCCCCCAGCACTTAGAATAATGCTTTGCACATAGTAAGTGCTTAACAAATACCATCATTATTATTATTGTCTGTTGTGTGACCTTGGGAAAGTCACTTCTCTGTCCCTCAGTTACCTCAACTGTAAAATGGGGATTAAGACTGTGAGCCCCATATGGGACAAGGACTGTGTCCAACCTGATTAGCTTGTATCTACCGCAGCGCTTAGTCAAGTCAGTCAATTGTATTTACTGAGCACTGTGTGCAGAGTACTGTACTAAGCGCTTGGAAGAGTACAATATAACAAACAGACACAATCCCTAACTACAATGACCTTACAGTCTAGAGGAGACAGACAGACATTAATATTGATAAATTACAGATAGGGACGTAAGTGCTGGGGGCCTGGGAGAGGGGATCAATAAAGAGAGTACGTCAGGGTGACGCAGAAGTGAGTAAGAGAAGAGGAAAGGACGGCTTAGTCAGGAAAAGTTTCTTGGAAGAGACGTGCCTTCGATAAGGCTTTGAAGGCTGTGGGGAGAGTGTCTGCTTGATATGATGAGGGAGAATACTGCCTGGCACATATAAAACACTTAATAAGGTCTGGGTCATAATAATAATAATAATGATGGTATTTGTTCAGCTCTTACTATGTGCAAAGCACTGTTCTAAGAGCTGGGGGGGGGTATAAGGTGATCAGGTTGTCCCACGTGGGGCTCACAGTCTCAATCCCCATTTTACAGATGAGGGAACTGAGGCACAGAGAAGTTAAGTGACTTGCCCAAAGTCACACAGATGACAATGGGCGGAGCCGGGATTTGAACCCATGACATCTGACTCCAAAGCCCAGGCTCTTTCCACTGAGCCACGCTGCTCATGCATCCCCGCAGGGCCCCCCGGGGAGTTACCGTTGTCTGAGCTCCCCATCACCTGTCTCCCGGGAGTATTTTCCAAATGCTGGAATTGCCCAGAATCTCCCCACTCTGCCTTGAGGAGAAAAAATGTCGTGACTGTAACTCTGAGTAAGCGGGCCAGAGTGAAGGCATGAGCAGGCCTGGCGTCCAGCGGAGCCTCTAATAGGAAACAGAAACCCAGGACTGGATCCGGGACAGGGCATGGTGGAGGGGAGGAACCCGAAGCACGTATAATAATAATAATAATAATAATAATAATGGCATTTATTAAGCGCTTACTATGTGCAAAGCACTGTTCTAAGTGCTGGAGAGGTTACAAGGTGATCAGGTTGTCCCACGGGGGGCTCACAGTCTTAATCCTCATTTTACAGATGAGGTAACTGAGGCACAGAGAAGTTAAGTGACTTGCCCAAAGTCACACAGCCGAGATTTGAACCCATGACCTCTGGCTCCGAAGCCCGTGCTGTTTCCACGGAGCCACGCTGCTTCTCCATATATGGAGAATATATGCACATATGGCTCTGGTTTTACTGTCCCAAGATCTCAGAGGCTGCTTCCAAAATCCATAAACCTAGTGGGGGAGAATGAGTCCCAGCTGCAGACAAAACCACTTTCATTCATTCAGTCTTATTTAGTGAGCGCTTATTATGTGCAGAACCCTGTACTAAGCGCTTGGGAGAATACAATGCAACAATAAAGACACATTCCCTGCCCACAATGAGCTTACAGTTTAGAGGATAAGACGTGTGGCCTTGGGCAAGTCACTTCACTTCTCTGTGACTCAGTTCCCTCATCTGTAAAATGGAGATTCATTCATTCAATCGTATTTATTGAGTGCTTACTGTGTGCAGAGCACTGTACTAAGCACTTGAAAAATATGATGGCATTTGATAAGCAGTTACTATATGTGAAGGTGATTAGGTTGTCCCACATGGGGCTCGCAGTCTTAAACCCCATTTTACAGATGAGGGAACTGAGGCTCAGAGAAGTTAAGTGACTTGCCCAAAGCCACACAGCTGACAAGTGGAGGAGCCAGGATTAGAATCCATGACCTCTGACTCCCAAGTCCTTGCTCTTTCCACTGAGCCAAGCTGGAGATTGTTGGAGATTGTGGAGACTGTGAACCCCATGTGGGACAGGGATGTGGCCAACCTAATTACCTTCCATCTACTGCAGCGCTTAGTACAGTGCCTGGCACACAGTAAGTGCTTAACAAATACCACACACACACACACAAAAAAAAAAAAAAAAAAAAGGAAGCCCAACTAGGTCATTTTGGCTAGATCCATGGCAGAACAGAAACATTCTGACTGGAAATCCCCCATCCCGAAAATGGAAAATAGCAGGAAGCATCCTGGGACCGGCAGTGGATTTTAGGGATAAATGTCTTGATCTCTTCTGCTTCTTATGCATTCCACATTCTGCTCTCCTGTATCTTTTTTTTTTTTAATGGTATTTTTTAAGTGCTTGCTTGGCTCAGTGGAAAGAGCACGGGCTTTGGAGTCAGAGGTCATGAGTTCAAATCCCGCCTCCATCAATTGTCAGCTGTGTGACTTTGGGCAAGTCACTTCACTTCTCTGTGCCTCAGTTACCTCATCTGTAAAATGGGGATTAAGACTGTGAACCCCCCCACCCCGTGGGACAACCTGATCACCTTGGAACCTCCCCAGTGCTTAGAAGAGTGTTTTGCACATAGTAAGTGCTTAATAAATGCCATCATTATTATTTATTATTATGTGCTGAACCTAGCACTGGGATCGATACAAAATCATCAGGTTGGACACGATTCCTGTCCCACATAAGGCCCACGGTCTCCGTGAGTAGGATTTAATCATAATTTTAGAAATGAGGAAACGGAGGCACAGTGAAGTTAAGTAACCTGTCCAAGGTCACAAAGCAGACAAGTGGTAGAGCCGGCATGCTTTTTCCACTACGTCACACTGCTTCTCTGTTCTGTGTGTCTTGTTCTCCATGCTTAGAAAGGGAGTCCCTTGGGGCCACTGACTGGGTCTTAGCTGAGTTTCATGGAATCACCCCAATGCCCACTACAGAGTACAGTGCTCTGCCCATATAACCACTTAAAACCCAGTTACCCCAGACAAGAGACATCAGTTCATTTCCTCCTTGATCTCTCCCCCATTTGTGGGCAATCGCCCCGAGGTGAACCACTAGCCGGCCACTGGTCATTGCCTTGCCTGACCGCATGACTGCCCCACACAAGCTGTGGGAGAGGGGAGATGTGGTCTCGTGGGGGGTTGGCGAGGGGGATCAGGACGCCTGTCCTGTCCAGCTGTGTGGCCTGATGTTTTCCTCTTCCAGTTGGAGTGTCTGTCTTTAAAATGGACATGACAACACTCACAACACAAGCCTTACTGGGAGTCCTCACACCAAACCGCTCAAGCCCAAGCAAAGCCCCGTTTTAGTGCTCAGCTAATAAAACTGCAGGCCTGCCAGCTGGAGGACTGGGGACCCCCTCCCCCTGCCCAGAATTGTTCGCCCGACGAAGTCCGCGTGGTGTGGCACGTACCTTGGCAGGAGGGGAACGAGTGGAATCCCAAAAGGCAGGTATCGCAGTGGGTCCCGCCAACCCCAGAGCGGCACAGGCACTTCCCCCAGAAGTCGCAGATTTCCGGGATGACCCCGGCTGGGTCACACTCACACTCTGGAAAAAGGAGATGAGGTTCAGGGGAATCCTGCTTCCTTAGCTGTCCTTTGATTTCATCCCACTCTCTGCCTCTGCCCTCTTCCCTTCTCATCTCTGAGTATCTCGTTCATCTCTCTCTCTTCCTTCTTGTCCCAGGGAGCCCTGGATTCTCATGCTCCTTGAGATGCACGAGCAGTCTGGAACCAACCTCACTGCAGTTTGAATTATCACCAATTTTGAATTTGCAGAGTCTGAGTTAGGGATCTGGCCTGTTCTTCAAAACTGGGAGAAAAAGGGAAGCTGAAGAAAAGGACCTAGTGGCCCAGCTGCTGCTCTTTGGGCCTGCGCGGCAGTACGAAACCAGGGGTCCTTGGGTTCACAGCCAACTTGGCTTTCTACCCCATGAATTAGCAGTCTCTCCTGGGCATCTCACAGGGGAGGATGAAGATGCCTAATTACTTGTGACAAGTCACAAGCCTCTGGGCTGGGCTTGGAGCCAATGTGGGTGTCAGTCATGTGGTCTTCAAAAGCCCATTTTCAATGGAAACACGAACCTTTATAGCTCTGAGGCAGGAGAGGGAGGAATTAGACTCAACAAACACGACAGAATGAAACAACACCCTGGCCCGGGCAGAGGCTGAGTGCTGGTACTTACGCTGGCAGAGCGGGTACTGGAAATGTCCAACCTCGCACTCCTCACAGGTGGAGCCCCGAAACCCTCGTTGGCACAGGCAGTGCCCCGTCTCCTGGTGGCATCGGCCATCCAGCACTCCTACGCCGTGGCACTGGCAAGCTGAAATCATCATGGCCCCGTGAGAGACATGCGCAGTTACCCTTCTGCCCGCTCTTGCCATCGTGTTGCATTTGAAACCCTAGAACACTGGTGGGGCAAGCCGGGAACCTGCTCACCTTGGCTCTGACTTGGCCAAGGACAAAGGGCAGACAAGTGGCAGAGCCGGGATTAGAACCCAGGTCCTTCTGATTCCCGGGCCCATGCTCTAGCTTGCTCTCAAACTCACCACTGGAAAGCCAGAGAGACAGAGCTAAGGAGTTCCGGCAAAAAACCACTTTTACTTGGCACCAAAACCCCCCAGTATCCCAGCCAGGAGCTCCAACCTGCGGAGAATCTCTTGGGGTTTGGCAAGGCCAGGGATGGGATGTGGAACTGCTCAACAGAACATCCCAAAGAAGTCCACTGCTCTAGCCTGAGGGCCTCTCCTCAGGGCTAACCCATGTCTGCCCTTCTAGCGCTGCACACTAAGCCCTGCGGTAACTTCCCGGACTTGGCCATTCGAGGAGAAGGCTCCCGGGGAGCAGCTGGGTGGGCTAAAGAAGTGACGAATCTGAGGCAGACGCTGACCTGGGGGCTCTTGGGGGAGCTGGGGCGGGGGAAATGCCAAGACTCCTCCCAAAAGAAGAGGATTCTTGCCTTGAATATGTCCAGCTTCAGGAGCTTCTGGTCCGGGAGTTGGGGTCTGATATATAGGGATTCCTGGAGAAAAAGCAATAGAAATCCAGATTTACATGGAGTCTCTTGGCTTTCAAGCGTTAGTGCCAACAAAAATAATACTGATGGTATTTGTTAAGCGCTTCCTATGTGCCAAGCACGGTTCTAAGCGCTGGGATAGATACAAGGTATTCAGGTTGTCCCACGTGAGGCTCACGGTCTTAATCCCAATTTTACAGATGAGGTAACAGGCACAGAGAAGTGAAGTGACTTGCCCAAAGTCATACAGCAGACAAGTGACAGAGCCGGGATTAGGACCCACAACCTCTGACTCCCAAGCCCAGGTTCTTTCCACTAAGCCACACTGCTTCAGATCCATACACTGACATTCAAACCCATAAATACACGCTATCGGACTTACATGTTCAGATATACAAACACACATGGATTCACTTAACATACTTGCACAGATGCAAACACACACCCCAGTGACACATACTTGTACCTATACACAACACACTTGTACAGGCATGCTAACACACCTATACAGACACACTGACACACTTGCACATACAAACACATGCTTATACCTGCAAAACATACCCAGACATGCTTAAATTCTTGTACATACAAAAACACACTTGTAGACATGCACACACTCATATAATAATAATAATAATAATAATGGCATTTGTTAAGCGCTTACTATGAGCAAAGCACTGTTCTAAGCGCTGGGGGGATACAAGGTGATCAGGTTGTCCCATGCAGGGCTCACAGTCTTAATCCCTATTTTACAGATGAGGGAACTGAGGCTCAGAGAAGTGAAGTGACTTGCCCAAGGTCACACAGTAGGCATGTGGCAGAGCCGGGATTCATAATCCACGACCTCTGACTCCAAAGCCTGTATTCTTTCCACTGAGCCATGCTGCCTTAGCATATAGCATGCTGTAAGCATATAGACATGCTTACAGTCATTCACATGCACACAAGTACGTACTTGTGTGAGTATGCAAACACACACACCCAGATACATACACACTTGCATATCTGCACAAGCACACACACACTCTTCACGCAGTCAGTCAGTTGTATTTGTTGAGTGCTTACTGTGTGCACAGCACTGTACTAAGTGGTTGGGAAAGTAGAATCTAACAATAAACAGACACATTCCCCGCCCACAGTGAGCTTCCAGTCTGGAGGAAGGGGGCAGACCAACCAGGCTGGTGGGAAGAGATGCTGATCCAAAAACAAGGCCTCCCCACGGCTCTGGACCTAGCGGCTCCCTCCACGGTGGGGCCATTAGGGCAACAAATACATACACAAGTCACAAAGCCATTTCCTTGCTACAGGGGGGATGTGTTGAGTATCTCCCAGTAGGAACCCTGAGGCAGGGGCCCCTGTCCTCTTCACTGGTCTTCTCCATCAGCTTCTCCAGGAGGGATTCCTCGCTGATAATCCTCTAGCCACCCTGTTGGCCATTTCCACTTTCAGCCCTCCTAAAAATCCCACCTCCTCCAATACGCTTTTCCTGATGGATTTCCCAGCCGTCGGAGCCATGCCACCTCATCAGCCAACTCTAACACTTGGGAACTCAGTTACCTCATCTGTAAAAAATGGGGATTAAGGATGTGAGCCCAATGTGGGACAGGGACTGTACTATCCCAAGAATAGTGCTTGGCACATAAGAAGTGCTTAACAAGTACCATAATTATAATTATCATTAACTTAGTATACAGTGAGCACTCAATAAATATGATTGACTGACGGGTGGGCATGGAGATGAAGGGTCTCTCCCCACCTCAACTGCCTCGCCCCTCAGAGGATATGACAAAGACTTTGAGGGGTCCTTGGAGGGGTCTAAAAAGAATCTGATGGCACCACAGCTTCTGGAAAACTGGGCCCTTTCGGTGTGGGGCAAAGAAAGCTTGGGACAATGGGCAAGCATAGGGATGAGGCAGAAAGATGGTGGGCCCCACAGCCTCCAAACCTCTTGCCGGCCCAATGAGAGTGGAGGGGGGGAATTAGCCAGATTAGCTAAACAGACCAGCTCCAGTGGGGGCGGAAAGGAAGGAAGAGAAGGGGGAGAGGGGAAGGGAGGGAAGGGAGAGGGAGGAAGGAAGGGAAGGGGGAGGGAGGAGGGAGGAGGATGGAGGGAGGGAGGAAAGGATGAAAAATAATGGCATTTGTTAAATGCCTACTTTGTACCAGGCACTGTTCTAAGTGCTGGTGTAGATACAAAGTAATCAGGTTGGACACAGTCCATGTCCCACATAGGGCTCAGTCTTAATCCCCATTTTACAAGTGAGGTAACTGAGGCACAGAGAAGTGAAGTGACTTGCCCAAAGTCACACAGCGGACAAGTGGCGGAGCCGGGATTAGAACCCACGTCCTCTGACTCCCAAGCCCATGCTCTTTCCACTAGGCAGTGCTGGGAAGTGGGAAGAAGGAAGGGAGAGAGGGAGGGAGGAAGGAAGGGAAGGAGAAGGATGGAAGTGAAGGGGGTCGAAGGGAGGAAGGAAGGGAAGGAGGAAGAAGAGAGGAAGGAAGAGAAGGGGGAGGAAGACAGCGAAAGGGGAGGAAGGAGGTGAAGGGGGAGAAAGGAAGCAAGGAAGCGAAGGGGGAGGAATGAAGTGAAGGAGAGGAAGGAAAGGAAGGGGAGGAAGAGAGAGAGAGAGATAGAGGGAGGGAGGGAGGGAGGGAAGAAGAGCTTGCGTGCACCGGGAAGGTGAGGACTCACGGATACAGCCATGGGGCGATTCTACAGGAACCCCGTCTGGACGATAGTAGCTGTGGGCGCATTTCTCACAGTTAACGCCAGCAGTGTTGTGCTAGTGGGAGAGAAAGAACAGTTGAGAGGGAAAGCAGTTGGGTGGGATCCCTAAGCCACAGCAAAGTGGCTCCCATGGGGAACAGCAGGAAAATCAACCTCATTTCAATCTAGGCCAACTGCAAAGCTTTGGGTAAAGACTCCCAGCGGAGAGCCAGCCACCACCACCACCCAGGAAATGCTCTCTCTTTCTGGCTTTCAACCCTCCACATCTCACAATCCTGACAACCAATACCCCCATGCTGATAAATAATGCACTTCACGCAGATGGAACCGCAGAAAAAGAACATGGACCAGCGACATTATTGTCGGTTTCCCAAGAGGCCATCCCATGCAAAGCCTCCTCTCTCATTTTCCTCCTTTTCTGAGTTCTTCATCCATGAAAAGATTTCCATTGCGCAAGTGGAAAAAAAGGAAGCTAATCTTCAAGTGTGTCATCCACGGAGCGCCAGGACCTCTAATTAGGCTTTCTGGCTAATGCTCGTAAATTCCTGCAAAACCAAATTAGAGACGGGCAGTGCCCATTTTTCAAGGTGAGCGTGGCACAGGCCAGCTCAGCCCTGCTTTCTCCATCTTCTGGAAAGGAGTGGAGGCGGTGGGTGTGGAGTGGTGAAAGAATCTACAAAAGATTCATGATGAAACGGGCCCTGTTCCACCCTGAGACATGGGGATGAATTTAGCGATCTTTCCCTCCCCCTGTGCCCTACGATCAATTTATTTTTTTAAATGGTATTTGTTCAGCGCTTACTATGTGCCAGGCTCTGTACTAAGTCCTGAGGTAGACTCAAGCTAGTCAGTTTGGACCGAGTCCCACAGGGGATTCGCCGTCTTCATCCCCATTTTCCAGATGAGGTAACCGAGGCCCAGAGAAGTGAAGTGACGTGCCCAAGGTCACACAGCAACCAGGTGGCAGAGCCAGGATTAGAACCCAGATGCTCTGACTCCCAAGCTGATGCTCTTTCTGCTGCTTCTCCATTTGAGAAGCAGCATGGCTCAGTGGAAAGAGCCCGGGCTTTGGAGTCAGAGGTCATGGGTTCAAATCCTGGCTCTGCCAATTGTCAGCTGTGTGACTTTGGGCAAGTCACTTCACGTCTCTGGGCCTCAGTTACCTCATCTGTAAAATGGGGATTAAGACTGAGCCCCCCATGAGACAACCTGATCCCCTTGTAACCTCCCCAGCGCTTAGAACGGTGCTTTGCACATAGTGAGCGCTTAATAAATGCCATCATTATTATTTGCTCTATTGGGTCAACTAAGGTTTTAAAAATCAGGGAAAATGGTGATGGATTTTGTCCTCAACTTGAAACGTGACCAGGTGATGTTTTGCAGCAGGAAAAATAAATTTACCCCAGGCTTTTTGGCCCAGCAAACCTCTAACCTCAGCCCAGGCCCTGATCAAACGGTCTACATTACTCTATATCGGCCAGGTGCCCACGAGCGTAAGACCATGCTAGATGCCATCATGCCATCCGGGGTCAGTCCCGTAATCCATCAGGGACAGGACACTGGGAGGGACCACATGCTGGTCTTTTTTTAAAAAGGTACTTGTTAAGTGCTTACTATGTTCCAGGCACTGTATAGAGCACTGGGATAGAGACATGTTAATCAGCTGGACACAGTGGAGGAAGCAGAATGGCGTAGTGGATAGAGTGTGTCCCTGGGAGTCAGAAGGTCATGGATTCTACTCCCAGCACCACCATTTGTCTGCTGTGTGACCTTGGGCAAGTCCTTCACTTCTCTGTGCCTCAGTTACCTCATCTGTAAAATAGGAATTGAGACTGTGAGCCCCACAAGGGACAGGGACTGTTTGCAACTCGATTTGCTTGTATCCACCCCAGCGATTAGCACAGTGCCTGGCACATAAGAAGCGCTTCAATACCATTGTCATTATTATCCCACATGGGGCTCACATCCCCATTTTACAGATGAGGGAACTGTGACACAAAGAAGTGAAATGATCTGCCCGAGGTCGAACAGCAGAGAAGCAGCAGAGCCAGGATTAGAACCAAGGTCCTTCTGACTCCCGGGATGTCCTTCCATCTCCCGCTTGGGTAGGAATCGGCCACCAACACCTCACTTTCCCTTCTCCATCCCTAACTCAGATGACCGGCAGGGACCAATCATCCATGGATCTAATCCCAATCCCACCGAGACCGGGTTCATCAACTCCTAACAAAGATCTGCCGGGGGTCTTTTCCAAGGGCCTCCCCTTGACTTGGAACCGTGATTCTCTGATTCCATTTCCTCCCAGACCCCTCTTTTGGCTCCAGGCCATTCCTGGTTCAGCCCTCCATTTCCTTATCCGTTCAAGATGCTGCCACTTTTCCCCTCCTCGGATTCTAAGGCAGAGTGTGTCCCCACAATCCTTTTCCCCATTGGCTGGAGGGGGCAGGAGGGAGGGAGCCTGCCCTTTTATTCATTTATTTGTTAAGCACTCACTATGTGCCAGGCACTGTTCTAAGCACTGGGTAGATACAAGCTGATCAGGTTGGACACAGTCCACGTCCCACAGGAGACTCACACTCTTAATCTCCATTCTACAGATGAGGTAACTGAGGCACAGAGAAGTGAAGTCACTTGCCCAAGGTCATTCAGCAGATGAGCGGCGGACCCAGGATTAGACCTACGTCCTTCTAACTTCCAAGGCCCGTGCTCTACCCACTAGGCCACGCTGCTGCCCTTGGAAGAAGCTCTGCCTCTTTTGGGTTCTTGCCCCAAAAGGTTATATTCACCTCTTCCCATCTACCCAAACATCGAACTCCGGTCGTTGCTTCCTGACAATCCTGCTCAACACTAGGGTTTTTTATGGTGTTTACTAAACACTCACTATGAATCACTGTTCTAAGCCTGGGGTAGATACAAGCTAATTAAGTTGGACACCATCCATCCCTGTCCCCTACGGGACTCCCATTCTCAGTTACTGGAAATTGTCCCCTGGCAAGTCTTTCAGGGTTCCTTCCGCTCTCTTTGCCGGCTCTCCCCTCCACCCAATTCAGCTGTCCAAAGAGGAGGTTGAGAAAATTGGATGGCCCATCTGTGGACCAAGTGCCACAGCTGATGCCATTCCTCGGTTTTGAGAAGCAGCGAGGCCTAGCAGAATCAGCACAGGGCTGGGAGTCAGAGGACCTGGGTTCTAATCCTGGCTCTGCTACTTGCTTGCTGTGAGACCTACAGCAGGTCAGGTCATTTCATTAAGCTTCAGTTTCCTCATCTGTCAAATCGGGATTCAATTCCTGTTCTCCCTCCCCTTGAGGCTGTGAACCCCATGGGGGACAGACACAGTGTCCAACCTGATTACCTTGAATCTTGAGCTGATTATCTTCGTTCAGTGCCTGGCACATAGTAAGTGATTAACAAATAATAATAATAATGATGATGATGATGATGATTAGGTGCTCTTTTCACCCACTACTTCCCTCTCTTTGTTCCACCCGATCAATCAACTGTATTTACTGAACTGTATTTCCGTACACTGTATTTCTGTACTGTATTTCTAGACTGTGAGCCTGTTGTTGGTTAGGGACCATCTCTATATGTTGCCACCTTGTACTTCCCAAGCGCTTAGTACAGTGCTCTGCACATAGTAAGTGCTCAATAAATACGATTGAACGAATGAATGGATACTTACTGTGTACTCCTAGGTCTGTGCTTTATCACTTCTCACATGATATCTTCCTTATCTCATCTCAAGGTTTTGTGATATATAAGTGTTTACTATGTGCCAGGCACTGTACTAAGGTCTGGCGTAGACACAAGCTGATCAGATTGGACACAGTCCCTGTCCCACATGGGTCTCACAATCTAAGTAGGAGGGAAAACGGGTATTGAATCCCCGTTTTACAGACGAGGAAACTGAGGCACAGAGGTCATACACAGAGGTCCATCACTTGTCTGCTGTGTGACCTTGAACAAGCCACTTAACTTCTCTGTGCCTCAGTTCCCTCATCTGTAAAATGGGGATTAAGACTGTGAGCCCCACCTGGGACAACCTGAATACCTTGTTTCTATCCCAGCGCTCAGAACAGCACTTGGCACATAGTAAGTGCTTAACAAATACCATAATTGTCGGCATTATTATCCAGCAGGCAACTGGCAGAGCCGGGATTCGAACGTGAGGGTGAGGCAGTAAAGAGCCTCGAACCACGCCGGGGCTTTTGTTTGACGCAGAGGGATTGGAGGAGCCGACGGTGGAGAGTGACACTTCGGGAAGATGGTTCTTGTAGCAGTTTCTAGTCCAGATGGTAGGTGGGAGAGGCTGCAAGCAGGGAGGCCAGTGAGGAGGCTGACATGATGGTCGAACCACCATGCAAGCAGAGCTTGAATCAAAGTGGCAGTTGTTTGGGTGGCGAGGGAGGGGAGGATTCAGGAGATGGTGTTGGCAAAGGAAGAACCACCAGGATTTGGAAGTAGGCTGAACGGGAGAGTTGAAGGAGAGCAAAGGGTTATGGGTCACATGGTGCCGGCAGGCTTCCGGAACCGGGAAAAGCGCAGTGACTGAAATCATCATCATCATCATCAATCGTATTTATTGAGCCCTTACTGTGTGCACAGCACTGTACTAAGCGCTTGGGAAGTACAAATTGGCAACATATAGAGACAGTCCCTACCCAACAGTGGGCTCACAGTCTAAATGACCGTAACCATCCTGAGTAGAAAATGGTAAAAGGACACGGGGAGATGGAGTTTCAGAAAAGAATCTAGAGAAGCAGCGTGGCCTAGAGTTTAGAGTGTGGGCTTGAGAATCAGAAGGACTTGGATTATAATCCCCGCTCTGCCACTTGCCTGCTGGGTGGGTAAGTCACTTGGCTTTCCTGTGCCTCAGTTGCCTCAACTGTAAAATGGGGAGTAAGACTGTGAACCCCATGTGGGACGTGGACTGTGCACAACCTGATTAGCCTGTATCTACCCAAGACTGCCTGGCACATAGTAAGTGCCAGGCACTGTACTAAGGTCTGGGGTAGACACAAGCTGATCAGATTGGACGCAGTCCCTGTCCCACATGGGTCTCACAATCTAAGTAGGAGGGAAAACAGGTATTGAATCCCCAATTTACAGATGAGGAAACTGAGGCACAGAGGTCATACACAGAGGACCGCCACTTGTCTGCCGTGTGACCTTGAACAAGCCACTTAACTTCTCTGTGCCTCAGTTCCCTCATCTGTAAAATGGGGATTAAGACTGTGAGCCTTAACGAATTAACGAATACCATAAAAAAAGGGGAAAAAAAACCTCAGATGAGGCAAGGAAGATCTGATGTGGCCAAGGAAGATCTGATGTGGCCGAGGAAGACCTGATGTGGGCAAGAAAGGTCTGATGTGGGTAAGAAAGATCTGATGTGGGCAAGAAAGGTCTGATGTGGGCAAGAAAGGTCTGATGTGGGCAAGAAAGATCTGATAAGCGAAGCAGCCTGGCCCAGTGGATAAAACAAGGGACTGGAGGTAGAGGACCTGAGTTCTAATCCCAGCTCTGCCGCTTGCCTGCTGGGTGACCTTGGATAAATCACTTGACTTCTCCATGTCTCAGTTTCCTCAGCAGCAAAGCGGGGTTGTAATACCTATTCTCCCTCCTACTTAAGACCGTGAGCCTAAAGTGTGTCTGTCTGCATCTGACCTTGTATCTGCCCCAGCGCTCAGAACAGTGGCCTGGTGCATAGTAAGCGCTTAACAAATACCACAGAAAAAACAGACACAGAGAAATCAGCGAGACCAGGTGAGTCAGGCAGGGTGGAAAGTTGTTCCAAACTGCCTCTTCCTCAAAAGAAGGGTAAAGATGCGAGCTTCACGGGGCATTGCTTTTCAGGATTCACTGACTGGGAAAGGGTCGCTTGGCTTACCTGGCAATTAATGCAGACTCCACCTCCTTCGTAGAGGCCATGGACATTCAAGCTTTCTCTGCGCAGCTCAACCTCTGGGTCGTAGTAACAGGCCGTGCTGTGTCCGTGACAGTTGCAAGCTGAGGGGAGGGATACACTCCATCAATGTTCCGGTTCGCCCAAGATCATCTCATTCGCTCATTCAACTGTATTTATCAAGCGCTTACCGTGTGCAATGCTCTGTACTACGTACTTGGGAGAATACAATAGAACAATACACAGTCACATTCTCTGCCCAAAATGAGCTCATCTCCCACAAGCAGCACTGTGCAAGCAAACATTTCCAGAAACAAAAACGCTTTCCCCGCGGGCCTTTTGCGCATTTAACCCAAGGTGCAACCTCAAACCGAAAGAGGACCAATTCTTAGAGTTTAATGGTAGGGGTCTCTTCCCTGTTAAAAAAACCAATTTCCCTCAATAAAAACGTATCATGTCTCAGGTTCAGAAAAAATGACCAAAAAAACCCCACAATTATTAGTTTTTCAGAAAATGGGTGAAATCTTACCTTTAATTCAGGAAGGAACATTCTTATTTTTCATCAAGAAAAACTGTACTCCCTCGTGGACCAGGCAAAAATGTCACCTAGAACACATCTGCTAATTTCCCTAAGTAATTGTTGTGTACATGCATGTGCACGCATGTGTGACTCTGGGTGAACATCACTGCCTCTGCCTCTCTGTATGACTGTATGCCTGGGTGTCTATATCTATCTTTTGTGCATTAATAAAATTGCTTATTGAATTATGAACCCAAGAGGAGAGGTGAACAGAAGTATAAATAAATAAATAAATGTAAAAAAATAAGTATTTTCTGGGTTCATGACTTTGTGTTTTGAAAGCTTTTGTGCTGTATATTTTACTTTCTCTTCAGCTCTTCCAAAAAAAAAACAAAAACCCAAAAAGGACTAGAGTTCTGTAGTTTTTACTTGTCACCTGTTTCTGAGGGGGCAACATTTGCCTTTCATACAAGAGAAGCAGCGTGGCTCAGTGGAAAGAGCCCGGGCTTTGGAGTCAGAGGTGATGGGTTCGAATCCCGGCTCTGCCAGTTGTCAGCTGTGTGACCTTGGGCAAGTCACTTCACTTCTCTGTGCCTCAGTTCCCTCATCTGTAAAATGGGGATTAAGATTGTGAGCCCCCCGTGGGACAACCTGATCACCTTGTAATCTCCCCAGCGCTTAGAACAGTGCTTTGCACATAGTAAGCATTTAATAAATGCCATTATTATTATTATACAGCAAGATGCCACAGGAATTCAGCTAAGCTCTAACATGCCTAAATTCCATAAGTGTTTTTCTAATTTTTGCAAGCCTGAAGTACATTCTGCCAATCAGACAAATGGGCAGACTTTACGATTCCCCAAGAAAGATGCGGAGCCATTAGTATTGATCACAATGCACATACGCCAGCGCTATCTTCTGACTTACAGTTGGCAAAATTCATCTGCCAGTTCATTCATTCAGTTGTACTGAGTGCTTACTGTGTGCACAGGACTGTACTAAACGCTTGGGAAAGTACACTATAAACAACTGGGTAGACATGATCACTGCCCAAAAGAAATTGACAATGTACAGCATGGGCCCAGTAAATATTTGTAATAGTAAGAGTGCAAATCCCTAGCATTGGGAAAGATCAGCGGAGGCACTTTAAAGAGGAGCCAGTCAGGAAATTTAATTTATTGATCACTTACTGTGTGCAGAGCACTGTACTAAGCTCTTGGGAGAGTTCCGTGTAACAGTAACCAGACTCAGGCCCTGGAACGGTCACCCATAAATGTTCACAACTCTACAGTTCCAGGTTTGAACGCAACCCTGACTGTATTTTCTTGATACCACTTTTACTTCCGAAGGTAATATTTCTACGTGATGAAGAAATTTTGGTTAATACACTGTGTGATCAGTTGTTTGGGGGCAAATCTGTTTTTCATTTATCTTTTCTTTATAGGCAGCCCTTAATTTGTCTAAATATCGTGAGCCTGTGGTCACAGGAGAAGGGTAAGTGTTTATCACTTTTGATAGGTGGTAGTAATAATTGCTTTTCTGGAGCTGTGCCTTTGAGAATTTGCACCCGGGAGGGCCATGGGGGACAGGGACTATGTTCAACCTGATTTGCTTGGCTCCACGCCAGCGCTTAGTACAGTGCTGGGCACTTAGTAAGCGCTTAATAGATACCACGATTATTATTCATTGTTATTGTTATTACTGAGCCCTGCCCACGGTTAGCACTTGATAAATACCACTGACTGAACCAGAGCCGGCTGAACCATATGGCAATGCCAGGTCACTTTCTAATCGCTTCCGGGGGCTACTTACGCTCACAAGCATTGGTATGGCCGACCTCAGCGGGTTGCCATGCCTTTTGGTGGTACCCAGGACAGCAGCGCTCGCAGCTTTCTCCGCAAGTGTTGTGTTGGCACTCACATTGGTACCTGATGGGTTGGGGAAAGGCAGCTGAATCCGAGCAACAAAATAACAACAACAACGATAAATAATTACGGTACATGTTAAGTGCTTACTCTGTGCCAGGCACTGTTGTAAGCGCTGGGGTAGATTCACGCTAATCAGGTTAGACACAGTCCCGGTCCCACGTGGGGCTCGCAGTCTTAATCCCCAGATGAGGTAACTGAGGCCCAAAGGAGTGAAGTGACTTCCCCAAGGTCACACAGCAACCGAGCCGGGATTAGAAGCCAGATCCTTCTGACTCCTAAACCACGCTGCTTCTCAATGAACAAATTCAGCGCTCTTTAACCGCTGAGAGGTGGTTATTCATTCATTCACTCATTCAATCGTATTTACTGAGCGCTTACTGTGTGGTTAGGAAGGGCTGGGGGCACACGGATGTGGCTAAGACCAAACTGATCAATGGATGTGGCCTAGTGGAAAAAGCACGACCCTGTGGGTCAGAAGACCTCAATTCTAATGTTGAAGATGATGATGGCATTTGTTAAGTGCTTACTACGTGCCAGGCACTGTTCTAAGTGCTGGAGTAGATACAAGGTAATCAGGTTGTCCCACATGCAGCTCACAGTCTTAATCCCCCTTTTTACAGATGAGGTAACTGAGACGCAGAGAAGTGAAGCGACTTGCCCAAAGTCACACCGCTGATAAGTGGTGGAGCCGGGATTAGAACCCACAACCCGTGACTCCCAAGCCCGGGCTCTTTCCACTAAGCCATGCTGCTCCCATGCTCTGCTACTTACCTGATGAGTACCTATGAGCAAGTCACTTGACTCCTCTGTGCCTCAGTTCCCTCATCTGTAAGATGCGGAATCAATACCTGCTCTCCCTCCTACTTAGCCTGGGAGCTCCATGTACAGCCCGATGATTATTCCTGGCATTTAGTACAGTGTTTGGCACATAGTAAGCGCTTAACAAAGATTATCTTCATCACTATTGCTATTAATATTATTTGTTGAATGCAATCTAGCAGGAGGGGCAAGACACTAGAATAATAATAATAACGATGATGGTATCTGTTAAGTGCTTACTATGTGCCAGGCACTGTACTAAGCGCTGGGATGGATTCAAGCAAATCGGGTTGGACACAGTCCCTGTCCCACGTGGGGCTCACAGTCCCAAGTCCCATTTTACAGATGAGGTAACTGAGGCACAGAGAAGTGAAGTGATTTGCCCAAGGTCACGCAGCAGACAAGTGGCGGAGCCGGGATACGAACCCAGGACCTTTTGACCCCCAGGCCTGTGCTCTATCCACTATGGCATGCTGAGAGGAGGAATAAGGAAAAGGAGATGTATGTAAAAGTTAGAGTTAAATGATTAAGGAAGGTAAGATTTATTTAAAAAAATGCTGTGGGAGGTAGTGAAGTCACAAGCATGACATTCATTCAATCGTATTTATTGAGCGCTTACTGTGTGCAGAGCACTGTACTAAGCACTTGGGAAGTACAAGTTGGCAACATATAGAGACGGTCCCTACCCAACAACGGGCTTAAGTGGTTACCATGTGCTAAGCACTGTCTTAAGCTCTGGGGTAGATACAAGCTAATCTGGTCCACATGGGGCTCACAGTCTAAGTAGGAAGGAGAGCGGGTATTGAGTCCCCATTTTGTAGATGAGGGAACTGAGGCACAGAGGAAGGAGGTGAGCTGCCCAAGGTCACACCACCGACAAGTGACGGAGCTGTGATTAGAACCCAGGTCCTCTGGCTCCCGGGACAGGGCTCTTCCAACTAGGCCCCGCGGCTTCGCCTTCCCTAAGAGACCCATTTTAGAGAGCGATGAGAAGCAGCAGACTATTCATTCATTCATTCATTCAATCGTATTGAGTGCTTACTGTGTGCAGAGCACTGTACTAAGCGCTTGGGAAGTACAAGTCGGCAATATAAAGAAACGGTCCCTACCCAACGGTGGGCTCACAGTCTAGAAGGGGGACTAGGACTACCTGTTCTCAGTGAGCCTTCTTCCCGCGAATCTCCAGGTCCAGGGAGGCCAGCCCTGTCACTTGGATCTTCAGAAAATACAGGTCCAATAGAGACCCAGACTTCAGGAATTTGTATGTTCGGAAAGCCAGAAAGTGTTCAGCTACAAGTCCCCTGTCCAGTTTGCTTTCCATTTTCTACTAATAACACTTATTCATTCATTCAATCAATCATATTTATTGAGCACTTACTGTGCGCAGAGCATTTCATTCATTCATTCAACCGTATTTATTGAGCGCTTACTGTGTGCAGAGCACTGTACGCAGCGCTTGGAAAGTACAGTTCGGCAACAGAGAGAGACAATCCTTACCCAACAACGGGCTCACAGTCTAGAAGGGGGAGACAGACAACAAAACAAGTAGACAGGCATCGATAGCATCAAAATAAACAAAATTATAGGTATATACCCAGTGGTATTTATTAAGCGCTCTTTTATCCTCTTAAATTCAGATTTCTGGCTTATTATGAGTCCAGAAATTTTCAAATGAGACATTTATGGAAACCCCAACACCCCCTTAAAAGGCAATCTTCTCAGAGAAATACTTGGCACAAACTAACACATGAGCAGAAGAGGGAATTATATGACTAACAGACCGCTTGCCATGAGTCTGCTGGGTGACTGGTAAAGTTACTTAAGTTCTCTGTTGTCAGGCCTTAATTACCACATCTGTAAAATGGGGATTAAATCCTACTCCCTCCTACTTCAACTTTGAGCCCCGAGTGGGACAGGGATTGTGTCTAACCTGACTGACTTGGATCTACCCCAGCGTGGCTCAGTGGAAAGGGCCCGGGGGTTTGGAGTCAGAGGTCACAGGTTCAAATCCCGGCTCAGCCAATTGTCAGCTGTGTGACTTTGGGCAAGTCACTTCTCTGTGCTTCAGTTACCTCATCTGGAAAATGGGGATGAAGACTGTGAGCCACACATGGGACAACCTGATCACCTTGTAACCTTCCCAGCGCTTAGAAAAGTGCTTTGCACATAGTAAGCACTTAATAAATGCCATCATTATTATTATTATTATTATTATCTAGAACACTGCTTGGCACATAGCAAATGTTTAACAAGTACCATCATTATTACTCTTATTATTACCGAGAGACTATAATGAATTGATGATGAATAAATACATTGCTGTAGACGTGAGCTGAGATTTACTGATGGAATAAGAGGACAATTAGCCTGGGAAGGCTTCCTGGAGGAGGTGGAGTTTCAGGCAGATTTGAGGGTGAAGTACAGTTGGGAGTTTTGGTTGGGAAGAGCAATAGGTTCCATGCTGTGGGGGAGTGAGAAGATTATGGATAATTAAGAGGGAAACAGCAGGAGAAGAACTTGGCCTCCTGGATAAAGCATGGGCCGGGGAGTTGGAAGGACCTGAGTTCTAATCCTGACTCGGCCACTTTTCTGCTGTGTGACCCTGGGCAAGTAGCTTCACTCTTCAATGTTTCAGTAAACGGGGATGAAAACCGTGAGTCCCCTGTGGGACATGGTCTGTGTCCAACCTGATTAGTCTGTGCCTATCCCAGCGCTTAGAACAGTGCAAGAGCTTAACAGATACCTTTAGAAAAACACAAAAAAAACTGTGAAGCCAGCAGTCAGGGGCTTGGACTTTGTCCGAGAGGCAGACTGCCCGATTTACTTACAGGTTATCTGGGTTTTGGGCACCGCAGGCTTCAGCATGCCCATTGCACACGCAACGCCCTCCGATGCTGATGTCCTTGATGCTGTAATAGTACTGGGAGACAGAACAAAGACGGGCATGGGGCTGGGGAGGAGCGGTGAGCATGGATCCTCGAGTCCCGGTCTTCTCCCTTTTCTCTGTTCCCCGTCCAGCAAGCCGCCCCCAAACCCCTCACCCCCGGGCCCTGGCCACTCCGGTGGATGCCCTTCCTCTTGCCAAGAGGACAGCTCGTTCCCTGACTCTTGGCCACCAGACTGCTGAGCGTGGCCACAACCACACAGGGGTCTGCCTCTCCTCACCAAATCACATCAGGAGAAAACTAATAAATGAACACTGATGGCACCAGGTCGTTGAATTTTTAGAGGATTGGGTATCACTCCCATCCCGAACGCAGACACCTTAACTAGCCACGCTCTATTGTCTGCATATAATAATAATAACAACTGTGGTATTTGTTAAGCACTTTCTATGCGCTAAGCACTGTACTCTGCGCTGGGATAGAGGCAAGATAATCAGATCCCATGTGGAGCTCACTAAGTGGAGGAAGATCAGGTATTGAATCCCATTTTGCAGTTGAGGGAACTGAGACACATTCATTCATTCATTCAATCGTATTTATTGAGCACTTATTGTGTGCAGAGCACTGTACTAAGCACTTGGGAAGTACAAGTTGGCAACATATAGAGAAGTTAAGTGCCTCGCCCAAGGCTTTACACAGCAGACAAGTGGTGGTGCCAGGATTAGAACCCTGGTCCTCTGACTCTCATATCCATGCTCTTTCCACTGACCCTCCTTCTGTTTCCCAGCTCCACTCTACCTCATTGTAAGGGACAACTATATTTTTTTTCTCTGGTGCTTTGGGTTTTATTTTTTGTATCTTGTTTAAAGCTCATTCTGGGCAGTGAACGTGACTGCTAATTCTGTTGTATTGTACTCTCCCAGGTGCTTAGTACATATCAAGCACTCTATAAATACAATTGATTGATTTCTCCTGGTTTTTGCAAGAAAATGGAAGTCCCACACCGTACTAGACCACTCTCAATATCACAGTCAACAGCAGCTTACCAAATGGCTGAGGGCCTGGGTGTGTCTGTTACTGTGGAGGTCTCTCCCTACCCTCTCACAATGCAGGCCGTGGGCAGAGGGGGAACTGGGGCCATCTGAAAAGTGCGGGATGGTGGCCATCTTCAAGAGGTGGTGGCCATCTATAAGAAATGCTGAGTGGTGGACATCTTTCTAAGGTCCCACACAGGTTCCTGAGGTGACGGCTTTACCTCGTGCCCCATCCGAAGCCAGCCCTACACCTGGCTCTCTGCCGGGCATTCGCCGCACGGCAGATCATTTGAGCCGGCGCGTTTGACCGCAAACCTTTGAAATCAGATCTGGGCGCGAAAAGCTCCTGGGAGCGCATCGGCAAAGTCCTGAAAGAGCGTACTCACCCGCCGTGTGACTGTTGGGTCTCTCTGAGCTTTGGAGATTAGGTGACCGAGCAGGGTGTTGGTCCTGAGAAAACGCAAGCGGATGTTCGTGGCCTTGGTAAACTCCTTCAGTGTGGGCGACAACGTAAAGTTTCTTGCCCCGGGGCGGCCGTTGACCAAGGACACCACCACCTGTTGTGCCAGAAAGGATTTAATTAGGGATGAGGTGAGGCCTAGTGGAAAGAGCACGGGCCTAGGAGCTGGGGGACTTGGGTTCCAAACCCAGCTCTGCCTTTGCCTGATGGGTGACCTTGGGCTTATCTGTGCCTCAGTTTCCTCATCTTTAAAATAAGGATGAAATAGCTGTTCTCCCTCCCTCCCCCTCAGGGACTATGTGCGATCTGCCAATCTTGTAACTACCCCAGTGCTTGGCACATAAATGTCTTTTCTTATGCTGTCGTCTCCGACCCATAGCGACTCCGTGGGCTTAACAATCATTATCATCATGGATGTAATGGAGGGATGGGTGAAGTCTATGAAACCATCCTTCCATGACCCAGGCCTTTTCCTCCCCTTCCCCTCTCCTAATTAGGGGGACACCACCCTCCTCGAGACTTATTTTGTCTTAACCCACTCTCTCCCCAAGGCCCCTCAATCTCTCTCTTTTCCACTTTTAATAGCCTCTTGTTTCCCTACGGCAGAGAATCCGGATTAAGAGTCTACTGGACTGGGGGTGGGGGAAGAAAGACTAGGAACCTCTAAGGTCAAAGTTCATCTCCTGTCCACCCTGCTCTTCCCCAGCAGGACCGAGCACGGCTGCGACCATGGCCTTGAAGACAGTAAGAACAGAGGGACGGTCAGAAAGCACTTAGGCAGCCTCTCTGACAAGTCCAGGGGGTCACAGGACAGTGGGGAGGAAGAAGGGAACCAGAGGGGTGGTGGCCTTGGGGCGGTGACCCACTTGCCCAATTGTTAGGCAGCCTACCCATTGGCTAGGCTTGGCGAAGCAGTGTGGCCTAGTGGATGGAGCACCGGCCTGGGACTCAGAAGGACCTGGGTTCTAATCCCGCCTCTGGAGCTCGTCTGCTGTGTGATCACTTCTCTATGCCTCAGCCAACTCGGCTGTGAGATGGGTATTCACACTGTGAGCCCCACGTGGGACAGGAACCGTGACCAAACCGATTTGCTTTTATCCACTCCACCACTTAGTACAGTGCCGGGCACATAGTAAGCACTTAAATGCCACAGTTATTATTGTCATTATAATTAGAGATTTCAGAAGCCTCCAGAGAAGGAAACTGCAATCACCCCAGGTTCTAGGCTGGGAAAACATATGAGAGAGGAGCAAAAAAAGCTCAGTACAGTCTACAGCCCCTCTCAGGGTTGCACCTGGAGAGGTTCCAGTACTCCATTAATTCATTCTACCATATTTATTGAGTGCTTACTGTGTGTAGAGCACTGCAAGAAGTGCTTGGGAAAGTATAATACAGCAATAAAGAGAGATAATCCCTGCCCACAATGAGCTCACAGTCTAGAGGCAGGGAGACAGACATCAAGGCACCAATACAAGTAAACGGGCATCAATATAAATAATTAAAATTACAGATCTCAACATAAGTGCTTTGGAGTGGGGATGGGGGGGAAGAGAAAAGGGAGAGAGTCAGGGTGATGTGGAAGGGAGTGGAAGATGAGGAAAATGGGGCTTAGTCTGGGAAGGCCTCTTGGAGAAGATGTGCCTTCAGTAAGGCTTTGAAGGGGGGAGAATAATTGCCTGGCGGATTTGAGAAGGGAGCGCTCAATAAATACGACTGATTGATTGATTGATTGATTCCGGGCCAGAGGTAGGACTTGGGGCAGGGGTCAGCAGCGGGACAGGAGAGACAGAGGCACAGTGAGAAGGTTAGCACCAGAGGAGCAATGTTTATGAGCTGGGATTTAGAAGGAGAGAAGGGAGGTGAAGTAGGACGGGGGAAAAGTGATGGAAGGCTTTAAAGCCAATGGTGAGGAGTTTTTGTTTGATACAGAGGTGAACAGGCAACCATTGGAGATTTTTAAGAAGAGGGGGGCAACATGCCCTGAACGTTCCTGTAGAAAGATAATCCGGGCAGCAGGGTGAAAGATGGACTGGATTGGGGAGGTCAGAAAGGAGGCTGATGCGGTAATCTAGGATTAGTGATTGTACTAACGTGATGGCGGTTTGGATGGAGAGGAAAGGGCAGATTTTAGCAATGTTAGGTCAGATTTTAGCGATTTACAGAGGGAGAGCCAAGCAGAGCTATACCCAGTCCATTCCTAACTTGGGCAGTAGTTGGTGAGTTGAAGGCAACCTGCTATAAGTCAAAACCCACCCATGCCGGGAAGCGGCGGCATGGGAGAGAGTCGAAGGTGGAGACTCAAGTTTACTATGCGGAAGGAGGCAATGGTAAACCACTTCTGTATTTTTGCCAAGAAAACCCTATGGATACACTGCCAGAATGGTCGCAGATGGAGAGCGGGGCGTTCAGGGAGAGATGGGCTCATGGCGTCGCTATGGCTTGGAGATGACTCGACAGCATAAGACCAGACAGTCTGAGTATGAACTAGAACTTGGATTTCCTTGCCAAGGTGCAGTTGGTTGCCTTGCAACATAAATTTCAGAGCTGGCCTGGCAATTCCGGCATATTTCTTCCTGCACTTTCAATCCACTCACCTCCCCATTTTCCAGGGGCACGATCCGAGAATATTCTGTGGTGCAGATGACGTCATCATCCCGGGTGATGGGGGTGTGGACATCTTTCCCAAACTGTTCCAAGCAGTCCGATTCAGAATCTAGTAACACAACATTTTCTCACTGCCCAGTGAAACAGCGAGGGGAGGCCGACGCCGGAGACGCCGTATCCCCTCCGTTTCCTTTAAACCAGTACGGAAGGATGAAAACCACCAATGGCAGGAAAGAATTTTCAGTGAATCTGCTAAAAAGCACCCCAATTCCGGGGTTCCAGAAGAAGTTGGTGTCGGGTACAGGGGCTGAAAGAGTGGGTGGGGATTGTGGTGCATTGTAAAATGGGTACAAAGGTCACGAAGAAGCCTTGGTTTAACTCCAGGCTGAGTATGGTCCAAAATTCACCAGCCGGCATCTGCGCAAGAATCAATTATCGGCTGAAAATAGTACAAGAGGGAAGTTTACAAGTTGGAGTTCATAACGACAACAATAATAATAATACTGACGCAGCCTGGCCTAATGAAAACAGCCCACGTCTGGGAGGCAGAGGACCTGGGTTCAATCCTGAGAGGGGCTGTAGACTGTACTGAGACAGTCTAGACTGTCTTCTAGACTGTGAGCCCACTGTTGGGTAGGGACCGTCTCTATAAGTTGCCAACTTGTACTTCCCAAGTGCTTAGTACAGTGCTCTGCACACAGTAAGCGCTCAATGAATACGACTGAATGAATACTGAGCTTTTTTTGCTCCTCTCTGATATGACCTCCCTGCCCAGAACCTGGGATGGTTGCAGTTTCCTTCTCTGGAGGCTTCTAAAACCTCTAATTATAATGACAATAATAACTGTGGCATTTGTTAAGCGCTTACTACATGCCAGACACTGTGCTAAGTGGTGGGGTGGATACCAGCAAATTGGGTCCCTGTCCCACCTGCCTTGGGCAAGTCACTTCTCTTCTCTGTGCCTCAGTTCCCTCACCTGCAAAATGGGGATTCAATACCAACTTGTATTTCCCAAGCGCTTAGTGCAGTGCTCTGCACACAGCAAGCACTCAATAAATACGATTGATGATGATGATGAATGCCTGCTCTCCCTCTTACTTCGGATGTGTTTGTACGTATTTATTACCCTATTTATTTATTTATTTTACTTGTACATGTTTATTCTATTTATTTTATTTTGTTAATATGTTTGGTTTTGTTGTCTGTCTCCCCTTTCTAGACTGTGAGCCCGCTGTTGGGTAGGGACTGTCTCTATTTTGCCGACTTGTACTTCCCAAGCGCTTAGTACAGTGCTCTGCACACAGTAAGCGCTCAATAAACACGACAATGAATGAATGAATGTGGGGATTACCTTGTGTCTACCCCAGCTCTTAGTACAGTGCTGGGCACATAGTAAGCACCTAACAAATACACAATTATTATAATAACAATAATAATAATTATGGTATTATTACGTGCCCAGCACTGTTCTAAGCACTGGGGTAGATACAGGTTGTCCCACTTTTTAATCCCCATTTTTCAGATGTGGTAACCGAGGCCTAGAGAAGTGAAATGACTTGCCCAAGGTCACACAGCAGACATGTAGCGGAGGTGGAATTAGAACCCACATCCTCTGACTCCCAAGCCTGGGCTTTTTCCACTAAGCCACGTTGACACCCAGGTGCAGGGCCAGAGTAATTCTTCTGGAGGTCTATTAGATTTTTGGAAGGGTTGACAGGGTTGCGGGGCAGGGGTGGCTCTGAATAATAATAATGATGGCATTTATTAAGCGCTTACTATGTGCAAAGCACTGTTCTAAGCGCTGGGGAGGTTACAAGGTGATCAGGTTGTCCCATGGGGGGCTCACAGTCTTAATCCTCATTTTCCAGATGAGGTAACTGAGGCCCAGAGAAGTGAAGTGACTTGCCCAAAGTCACACAGCTGACAATTGGCGGAGCTGGGATTTGAACCCATGACCTCTGACTCCAAAGCCCGGGCTCTTTTCCACTGAGCCTCGAATAGCAGTTGTGCGCCCAATTTAAAACAGAATGACAATAATTCTGGCACCGAGGTTGCTAATGCTACATTAAATTAGTCTTTTAAAGAACACAAAGCTGTTGTGTGGCTCCATTTCAGGATAAAAACATGTAACATATGGTTTAAATTCCCAATCCCAGCTGCCACGTAACTCCTGAACTATGGATCATCCATTTCTTACCGGCCTCCACCTACCCCTGAATATTCATTCATTTGATCGTATTTATCGAGTGCTTACTTGTGTGCAGAGCACTGTCCTAGAGAAGCAGCGTGGCTCAGTGGGAAGAGTCCGGGCTTTGGAGTCAGAGGTCATGGGTTCGAATCCCGACCCCACCACATGTCTGCTGTGTGACCTTGGGCAAGTCACTTAATAATAATAACAGCATTTATTAAGCACTTACTATGTGCAAAGCACTGTTCTAAGCGCTGGGGAGGTTACAAGGTGATCAGGTTGTCCCACGTGGGGCTCACAGTCATCATCCCCATTTTACAGATGTGGTAACTGAGGCTCAGAGAAGTTAAGTGACTTGCCCAAGGTCACACAGCAGACAAGTGGTGTAGCTGGGATTCGAACCCATGACCTCTGACTCCAAAGCCCGTGCTCTTTCCACTGAGCCAAAGTGCTTAACTTCTCTGCGCCTCAGTTCCCTCATCTGTAAAATGGGGATGAAGACTGTGAGCCCCACGTGGGGCAACTTGATCACTTGTAGATCACCTTGTAGAGAAGCAGCGTGGCTCAGTGGCGAGAGCCCGGGCTTGGGAGTCAGAGGTCACGGGTTCGAATCCCGGCTCTGCCACATGTCTGCTGTGTGACCTTGGGCAACTCACTTAACTTCTCTGAGCCTCAGTTACCTCATCTGTAAAATGGGGACTAAGATTGTGAGCCCCACGTGGGACAACCTGATCACCTTGTATTCCCCCAGCGCTTAGAACAGTGCTTTGCACATAGTAAGCGCTTAACAAATGCCATCATTATTATTATTATTATTATTGTATCCCCCCCAGTGCTTAGAACAGTGCTCTGCACATAGTAAGCGCTTAACAAATGCCATCATTATTATTATTATTACAGTGCTCTGCACACAGTAAGTGCTCAATAAGTAGTCAGCCAATTGTAGAGAAGCAGCACTGCCCAGTGGACAGCGCATGGTCCTGGGAGTCAGAAGGACCTGGGTTCTGACCCCAGCTCCGCTACTCGTCTGCTGTGTGATCTTGGACAAGTCACTTCACTTCTCTGGGCCTCAGCTGCCTCATCTGTAAAATGGGGGCTAAGACTGTGAGATCCATATGGGATAGGGACTCTGTCCAAACAGAGTAGCATGTATCTACCCCAGTGCTTAGTACACTGCCTAGTAAGCACTTAACAAATATCATAAACAACAACAACAATTGTATTTACTGAGCACTTACTGTGTGCAGAACCACTTGGGAGAGTACAATACAACACACTTATATACAATATAAAACACTGTTTTATCCATAGAACACTGCACTATGCACTTGGGAGAGTACAATATAACACACTTATATACAATATAAAACACTGTTTTATCCATAGAACACTGTACTATGCACTTGGGAGAGTACAATATAACATATATGTATATATATATATATATATATATGTAAATGTGCATTTATATATACACATTTCCTGCCCACAACAATACCACTAATGACAATGGACCAGTAGTCCAAGGTGGGGTAGGGCTGCTCAGACTTTTGGTGAGGGGAAATTCCAGTTCGATAGAATAGAGTTGGTCCTTTTAAAGGGAAATGCCACAGCACCTCTCCGACTCGCTCATTCTGCCTTTTCCCTTACAGCTTGGCCAAACCACACTTCCTTTCGACCACCTCTCCCTTAAAAACCCTCTCCATGTGTCGGCTCCTCAATCAATCAATCAATCAATCAATCAATTGTATTTATTGAGTGCTTACTGTGTGCAGAGCACTGTACTAAGCGCTTGGGAAGTACAAGTTGGCAACATATAGAGACAGTCCCTACCCAACAGTGGGCTCACAGTCTAGAAGGGGGAGACAGAGAACAAAACAAAACATTTTATTTTTTGTATATATGTGTATATATTTAAATGTATTTATATATTTATATTTATTTTGATTACTCTGCTAACAGTAATAACTATGATACTTAAGTTCTTACTATGTGCCAAGCACTGTACAGAACACTCAGGTAGATACGAGTTAATCAGGTCAGGCACCTCCCTTTGTCCCCCCACGGGGGTTCATAGGGATCATGTCCACTTGTTCCAGTCTACTCTCCCAAGCACTAAGACCAGTGCTCTGCACCTCAATCAATACCTCTGATTGATTGATTGACTGTCTTAACTCAGTCTCCCTCCACCCTGAGCTGCTACGACTATGGGAGGAAGTAACTTCCTGCAGGCAGACGCGCCCACCTTCCGGCTCCTGGGGAATACTGTGACCTCCAGCACTTAGTACAGTGCCTGGCACAAAATCAACACTTCAATACAGCAACAGAAAAAAGAAACTCCCCTGAACTCTGGGTTGGCCACTAACGACCCTGAAAACTCACTCCCACAAGCGACCCAGGCCTCTGGAATGTGCCGACGGGGATAGCTCATGCCCGGACCACCTTGCCTAAAGCGAAAGGGAGAGAGAGCGTAGGAATCACCCAGCGCGGTGGCTCAGTGTAGACAGTCGAGCCCTGGATGGGTACTCACGAGCAAAATATTGCCACGGCAAGTAGGTCCTTCCAAAGTCGGTGGATCTTTCCAGCACCCAGAGGTCGGGGCGAGGAGAGTTGGCAAATTTGATGAGGACGTAGGCCACGTGGAAGAGCTGGTGAAGAAAGATAAGTACTGTGAGCGCACACAGCCAAGACACCAATAAAGGTATGGAACTTCCCGGGGGACTTAATATCATCCCCATCCCCATAGCATATGTAGATATTTGTAATTTACTTATCTATTTATTTATACTAATGTCTATTTCCCCCTCTGGGCTGTGAACTCGTTGTGGGCACGAATGTGTCTGTTTGTTGTTGGAGTGTAATAATAATGATGATATTTGTTAAGCGCTTAGTATGTGCAAAGCACCGTTCTAAGCGCTGGGGAGGTTACAAGGTGATCAGGTCGTCCCATGGGGGGCTCACGGTTTTAATCCCCATTTTATAGATGAGGTCACTGAGGCCCAGAGAAGTGAAGTGACTTGCCCAAAGTCACCCAGCTGACAGTTGGCGGAGCCGGGATTTGAACCCAGGACCTCTGACTCCAAAGCCCGGGCTCTTTCCACTGAGCCACGCTGCTTCTACGACTCTCTTGTACTCTCCCAAGAGCTTAGTACAGTGCTTTGCATACAGTGGCTGCTCAATAAAGTCAATGAATGAATGACAGGCACCGTATCTAATTCCCACCAACATAGTCTCTCTAGGTGGTCAGTTCAGTGCTCTGTACGTAGTAATTACCATCATCACTACTACGACTACTATCACTACTAGAAGGCCAACTGGAAACCCATACAAATCTGAGGTTAGGTCTTCTTGCCTCATTCATTCATTCATTCAATCGTATTTATTGAGCACTTACTGTGTGCAGAGCACTGTACTAAGCGCTTGGGAAGTACAAGTTGGCAACATATAGAGACGGTCCCCACCAAAGAGCGGGCTCACAGTCTCATTGCTCTTTGCGGCCTGGCTTCCGCTCCCAACCCTCGCCCCAATCAATCAATCAATCGTATTTATTGAGCGCTTTCTGTGTGCAGAGCACTGTACTAAGCGCTTGGGGAGTACAAGTTGGGAACATATAGAGACGGTCCCTACACAACAGTGGGCTCACAGTCTAGAAGGTTCCCCATCAGTCAATCAATCAATCGTATTTATTGAGCGCTTACATTGTGCAGAGCACTGTACTAAGCGCTTGGGAAGTACAAGTTGGCAACATATTGTTGGTCCTCGCCACCGCTGACCCCACATTAATATAGTGCACACAGTAAGCACTCAATAAATACCACTGATTGATGGTAGAGAGTACTGTACCTACTGAACACTCCACAATTCTATTACTACTATAATTACTATTACTACTCCTACAAAAAGAAAGCACTTAAAAGCCGGCAGAAGGGAGAATAAGCAATTTAAAGATACAGTCTCCAACACTGCAACAGAGGAGTGAGCAGCGTGGAGGCCCTTACAGCACCCAGACCAGCCTGGCAGCCAGTATTCGGAAGAGGGACTGGTGACCTCGAGGAAAGGTTTCGCAAAACTCTCTTATTTTACAGGTGAGAAGGCAGGCCCGAGAAGCTGAGTCGTCCGAGGTCAGACGGCAGACGGGAGGGAAGTGGCTGGGAGAGATGGAGGGAGATGTATATATGTATATATGTTTGTACATATTTATTACTCTATTTATTTATTTTACTTGTACATATCTACTCTATTTATTTTATTTTGTTAGTATGTTTGGTTTTGTTCTCTGTCTCCCCCTTTTAGACTGTGAGCCCACTGTTGGGTAGGGACTGTCTCTATATGTTGCCAATTTGTACTTCCCAAGCGCTCAGTACAGTGCTCTGCACATAGTAAGCGCTCAATAAATACGATTGATGATGATGATGATGAGAAAGCGAGCTGTGTGGTCTCCCAGCTCGGTGGTCCTCTGCCAGCAGCGGCCGGCCAAGGGGGAGGCCCAATCCCAGAAGAGACCCATTCCCGGGGAGGCCCAGCCTCGGGAGAGCAGCATCCCCAGGGGAGGCCCGTTCCCAGGAGTGCCCCCCACTACTCCAGGAAAGGGCAAGCCCCAGGAGCCAGGGAGATACCCAGTTTCAGGGAGGCCTGACCCCAGAAGCGGCACTTTCAGGAGAGGCCCAGCCCGGGAGTGTGCCCTTTCCCAAAAGGAGAGGTCCAGCTCTGTGAGAGGACCAGCCCCTTCTGGGGTGGGAGGGATGGAAGAGGCACATCCCGGGAAGCACTGCCCCCGACTCTCGCCATCCCGGGAGATGCCCAACCTCAGGCCCAGCCCCAGTAGTGGCACCCCAAGGAGAGGCCCAGCCTCGCGAGTGGTCCCTCCAGGAGAGACCCCAGCCCCAGGAGCTCAGGAGAAGCCCAGCCCCGGGAGTCCAAGAGAGACCCCAGCCCCCGGAGCTCAGGAGAAGCCCAGCCCTGTGGGAGGCCCAACCCCGGGAGTCCAGGAGAGGCACAGCCTGGAAGTGGTCCCCTGGAGAAGAAGCCCAAACCCGTGAAAGGCCCAGCCTCAGGAGCGGCCCAGCCTTGCTCTGGGAGGCCCAGTGTTTGCAGATGTGTGGGCATGCCAGTGGAGGGGTGCAGTTCTGCCTGCTTGATTGGAAACATGAGGACACGGCACGAGTTTCTAATAATCAACCAGTATCTTGGCTGCGTTAATAGAATGGAAACTAACTGGACTCTGAAATCATCGACGTGGCATCCGTCGTGAACGTCAGGAGCTTTGGGCTTCGGAACTGGGAGGCTGGCAAGGACCGGGGAAGGCAAGCAGAGACTGAGATCTGGAGAATCTCAACCATTCTGGCTCAGCCGGTTGTCCATCCGGTCCAGGGCTCTGTCCCAACAACTACAGACGGAATCTGAAAGGCCAACTCCATCATAACCCCACTGCCCCTATCTCCCTACTGTCTTTCTTTGCGGACGGACAGAGGGGTACTCCACTCTCCCACTGACTCAGTGGTCCTATCGCAACAGCAGAGCTCCTGGGGATGGGTGGAAGGAGATGGGCCATGCCGGCAGCCCAGCCTGGTGGATAGAGCAAGGGCCTCGGAGTCAAAGCACCTGGGTTCTAATCCCGGCTCCGCCACTTGCCTGCTATTCATTCAATCGTATTTATTGAGCGCTTACTGCGTGCAGAGCACTGCTATGTGACCTTGGGCAAGTCATTTCACTTCTCTGTGCCTCAATTACCTCATCTGCAAAATGGGGATTAGACTGTGAGCCCCACATGAGACGGGGACTGAATCCAACGTGATAAGCTTGTGTTTACTGAAGGGTTTAGGATTATTCATTCAATCATATTTATTGAGCGCTTACTGTGTGCAGAGCACCATTCTAAGTGCTTGGGAAGTACAAGTTGGCAACATGGAGAGGCGGTCCTTACCCAACAGCGGACTCAAGGTCTAGAAGGGGGAGACGGACAACGAAACCAAACGTATTAACAAAATAAAAGAAATAGAATAGTAAGTATGTACAAGTAAAATAAATAGAGTAATAAATCTGTACAAACATATATACAGGTGCTGTGGGGAGGGGATGGAGGTAGGGCGGGGGGGTGGGAAAGGGGAGAGGAAGGAGGGGGCTCAGTTTGGGAAGGCCTCCTGGAGGAGGTGAGCTCTCAGTAGGGCTCTGAAGGGAGGAAGAAAGCTAGCTTGGCGGATGTGCGGAGGGAGGGCATTCCGGGCCGGGGGAGGACGTGGGCCAGGGGTCGACGGCGGGACAGGCGGGAACGAGGCACAGTGAGGAGATAAGGCTTAGCACATAGTAATAAATAACAATAATAATTATTATGGCATTTATTAAGCGCTTAACTATGAGCCAGGCACTGTAAGCACTTAAATACCACAATTATTATTATTATTATTACTTCACTTCTCTGTGACTCATTACCTCATCTGGGATTAAGATTGTGAGACAGAAACTGTGTCCAACCTGATTATTTTGGATCTACCCCAGTGCTTAGTACAATGCCTGGCACAAAGAAGGCACTTTAACAAATACCATAAAAATAAGCAAATTCTTTAAAAAAAAAAAAAAAGATCCACGGTGACCAAGAGCCCCTGAAGCACAAATTCCCGCTCTGGGACTGGCAGACAGGCTAGCAAGGGGCTTATGGGGAGGGTCTATCCCTGCTGGAAGGAAGGGGAAGGAGAGGGGGAAGAAGAAGTCCCCTCCACCTCAGGGACAGTGGTTAATTAGCCGCTCGGCAGGCAACTCCAGGCCCTCCTCTTCTGCTCTAGGGACTGTCTTTCAGCCACCTCCTCTCCACGAGGGAGCCTCCCTACAGCCCCAGGGTCCTGGATCTGTCAGCCCCACACAGCCCCAAACCCCTTATGTGAAAGAGGTGGTGGACGGGTCCTAACTTGGTGAGTTCCCACCCCCCTGCCCCTCCCCAGGGTAGGGATGAGGGGTTTTGAGTCACCCTCCCTCCCGGGGCGTGCGCCGGGCCAGAGAGGACAAGAGGGATTTCGGGGCTCCAGCTGCCCGTGCAGGGCCCTGGTTTGTCCGGGTCCGGAGGGGGGCCGGAAGCCCAGGGAAGGACCAGACGGACAGAAGGACACGCATACATATTCAGTCTCATTTTCTCTCTTTTTTCTCTCTCTCTCTTTTTCTTTTTCCTCCCGGGGAGGACCATGCTGGGAGCCACCAGGGCCCCGAGGCCTCTCCTCCCGTCCACCCACCCTGCAGGCTGCAGTTGTGCTGAGCCGGAAGCAGAGATGCTTCCTGGAGGATGGAGTTCGGGGCCCCCAGCCTGCAGTGCTCACCGCCTGGTGATCCAGGCCTATGGTGCTCGCTGCTCCGCTGCAACCAAAGGGCAGACATCCTGCCGGCGGCCGGGCCGCCCTCTCAGTGCCAGTGAGTGTGATCGAACACCACTGAGGCTGACGCTGAGGAGGTGGTCAGGTCAGGGGGCCGTGCCATTCAGTTCAATACCGGCCAGTCCAATTTTCAGCTGCTCTACCCCATCTGTCAGGGACTCTCACTGTCCTCACTCGCTAACCTTCTCGCTGGGCCTCGATCTTGCCTATCTCATCGCCGACCCCTAGCCCAGGTCCCGCCTCTGGCCTGAAACGCCTTCCCTCCTGAAATTCGACAGACAATTAATTACTCTCCCCAACTTCCAAGTCTTATTGAGGGCGCATCTCCTCCAAGGGACCCTCTCAGACTAAGCACTTCCTTTCCTCTTCTCCCAATCCCTTCTGCATCACCCTGACTTGCTCCCTTTGTTCTCCCCGCCTCCCAGCCCCACAGCACTTATGTCCACATCTGTCATTTATTTATTTAGACAGACATTAATATAAATAAATTGCTACAGATGTGTACATAAGTTCTGTGGGGATTTTCTACGTGGCTATCGGCGTATTAATGATCACTACTTAAAACATTTATAAATTTCCATGATACTCTCAAGGATGCAGGCAATTTTCCCTCCGCTTAATTCTTTATTTGCACTTACCATCAATCTCAGAACTTATGAGTTTGAATTAAAAAAAAACCCAACCCACTAGAAACCATTTTAAAAGACGACCTCCTTCTTCTTCTCATACATTTAATGGAATAAAGTATACGTTCATTTGAGAAACTCAGACGACAGGACAATATTCTATGGGCAGGACAAAGTATAAAACTTTAAATCCAATGCTTTCTCTATGTTAATAATTTATAATAATTATTATTATGATATTTGTTAAGCGCTATGTGCCTGGAACTGTACTAAGCACCGGGGTTGGGGACAGTCCCTGTCCCACGTAGGGCTCACCGTCTCGAGCCCCATTTTACAGATGAGGTAACTGAGGCACTGAGAAGTAAAATGACTTGCCCAAGGTCACAGAGAAGACAAGTGGTGAAGTCAGGATTAGAACCCAGGTCCTCTCCAGGCCCGGGCTCTATCCACCAGGCCAGGCTGCTTATCTATCCTGCTTTAGGCATCTGTTGTCAACCTCCTCTCCCACCTCACCTTAGATTGAGGGCTCCTTGTGGGCCGGGAGCCGTATCTACATCTCACCTGTGTACTGCTTGGCGAGCGCTCAGTACAGCACTTGGTGCACAGTAGGAGCTTAACCAATATTATTCCTACTACTCCACATGGACAGCAATGCGCCTTCGACGAAAGCCAGGCTGGGTCGCCCCGTGGAGAGATTTGACGGCGGGAGAGACAAGTCAATACTTTTCCAGCTCAGCCTAAGGACGAAGCAGGGTCGGGTTCATTTTCATTCCAAGACGGCATTCTTGACTTGGGCGTCTCTCAGTCTGGCATGGGAGGCCCCTGGAGGTATGCCAGCGAAGAACGCACCCGGCCATCTCCCCCGCTGCCTCGGAATCCCTGTACGCTTGCCTGGCATGCTAATCTCCAGCCCTGCCTCGACTAAGGGCACGGTGGAGGCAGAGGGCACGGAGAATGGCACAGAGGTGAGGCTTCCTGCACCGGAAGAGGAGGCTATCAGGCTCCAAGTTCAAGCCGCCCCCTCCATCCGCTGGCCTGGGTGAAGCCAACTTAGTGGTTTAAGAAGCCGCAGGAATGGTGGCGACAAGTAACAATGGCGGGGAGAAGGAGCCAGGCAGAGAGAGAGGTTCTCAAATCATCACCTTCCCTTCAGCTTTTCAACTCCCTTCCCAGCCTCGTCTCGAGACAAGGCCCTCAAAATCTTCCCATTCCTGGAGACCTGAGCCTCCAAAACCATCCCTTCTCACCCTTTTAATCCACTTGTGCTAACTTTTCTTCCCCCCACACACACCCCAACCACCATCTTCAACCGCTCTCTCTCTCTCTCTCTCTCTCTCTCATACCTCCTTTCCCTATTCTAAAAGACCGTTCCCTGGACCACTACACCCTCCAGCTATGGCTCCATCTTCCTCCTCCCCTTCAAACCCAACCTCCTCCAGTGGTGGAGTACACCTGCTGTCTCTATCCTCTCCTCTAACTCCCTTCTTCATGACCCTTTCAGTCTGGTTTCCACCCTCTTCACTCCACCGAGATCATTCTCTCCAAGGTCACTCTTTCTTGCTGACTCTGACTACTCTGTCCTAATTCATTCATTCATTCAATCGTATTTATTGAGCGCTTACTGTGTGCAGAGAAGGGGGGATAGGGAGAAGAGAGGAAAAGGAGAAGGGGGATATCTCACATGGGGCCACAGTCAAATAGGAGAATAGGTACTGAATCCCCGATCTGCAGTTGAGGCAACTGAGGCATAGAGAAGTTAAGTGACTTGCCTAAGGACACACAGCAGGCCAGAGGTAGAGCTAAGATTACAGCCCAGGTCCTCTGGCTCTCAGACCTGCATTTTATTCACTAAGTCAGGCTTGTGATAACCCGGAGGCTAAGTCCCATGTCTAGAGATCATCTGTGTGTTGCTTTCTCAGCACTTATGCAGAATCGTGCACAGTGTAACCACTACATAGTTACTCTACTACTGCTACCAGTCAGTCGATTGTATTTACTGAGCACTTACTGTGTGAAGAGCACTGTACTAAGTGCTTGTGAGAGAACAACATAATGTAACAGACATTTCCTGCCCACAAAAAGCTTACAATCTAAAGAGGGAGATAGACATTAATATTAATATAACTAAATAAATTACGGATATGTACATAAGTGCTGTGGGACTGGGAGAGGGGATGAAGAAAGGGAGCAAGTCAGGGTGACGCAGAAGGGAGTGGGAGTAGAGGAAAGGAGGACTCAGCCTCTTGGAGGAGGTGTTACTTCACTAAAGCTTTGAAGGTGGGGAGAGTCATTGTCACACATGAAGAGGGAGGGCGTTCCAGGCCAGGGGCAGGACGTGGGCGAGAGGCTGGCAGTGAGACAGACGAGATCAAGGTACAGTGAGAAAGTTGGCATTAGAGGAGCGAAGGGTAGGGCTGGGTTTTAGTAGGAGAGTAGCGAGGTGAGGTAGGAGGGGGCAAGGGGATTGAGTGCTTTGAAGCCGATGGTACGAAGTTCGTGTTTGATGTGGAGGTGGAACCACGGCCTGAACATTTCTGTAGAAAAATGATGCAAGCAGCAGAGTGAAGCATGGACTGGAGTGGGGAGAGACAGGAGGCAAGGAGGCTGATACAGTAATCAAGGCGGGATGGGATAACTACTACTACTGCTGCCCAGCGAGAACCCTGCTGCCCAGTGAACTGCCCTCTCCCCAGCTGGTGCCAAGCCCGGGCAGGCTGCAGACCCCAGTGACCCAGCTTGGACAAGGGGGCCCCCTCATCCGCGGAGACCGATCATCCGCAGGCACACCGCCCCTTGGCTCACCAGGCCCAGGTCCAACGTGACGTTGACTTCATTGTAGTGGGACCCCGCAGACAGCGGGGGACTCTGCCACCAGCGCTCCGTCCCGTCCACTGCGTGGGAGGCCGGGTGGGCCTTATCGGGGTCCTGGGCGTCGCAGTAGTCGCAGGACTGCCCCTGTGGGAGAGAAAGCGGGGCTCTGTGGGTGGGCATGGCTTCAGGAGGGGGCCGCGGGCGGGAGCCTTGGAGGGCGGGAACGTTGGTGGGGGGGGAAGCCATGGGGGGTGGGAGACTCTGTGGGGGGAATTTTAATCAGAGGGGAGCCTCGATGGGCGGGAGTTCCCTTAGGGAGCCGGGCCGACCCTGGGGACCTCAGAATCGAAGTTGACTGCTGCCCTTGGAGCCGCGTGGCCTGGGATTTTCTCCCCCAACCCATCGTCTTAGCACTCCTGTGCCCACCTTGTACACAAGTCCCTACCACCACCCCCAAACCACCAGGAGAAGAGTTGCGTAGTGGAAATAGCACAGTCCTGGGAGTCAGATGACCTGGGATCTAATCGTGGGACAGTACAATACAGTAGAGTCGGGAGATGAGATCTCCACCCACAAGGAGCTTACAGCCTAGAGGGATAGTTGCGCCAGTGAAAGAAACTGAGAAGGATTGGCCAAAGAGGTAGGAGGAGAAGCAGGAGACGAGGGCGTCAGTAAAACTAAGGTTAGATAGGGTTTCCAGGAGAAGAAAGCGGTCCACAGTGTCAGAGGCAGGCGGAGGGTCAAGGGGGATTAGATCAGAGTAGAGGCCTTAAGATTTGGAAAGAAGAAACCCACTGATGACCTTGGAAGGACCACCAACAGTGGTGCGAAGGGGTCCGAAACTAGATTACAGAGGGGGAAGTAAAGAGATGAAGGAGACCAAGTGGAGCCAGTGAGTGTATATGACCTGCTGGAGAAGTTTGGCAGGAATGGGAAGAAGGAGATGGAACGACAAACAGCTGGACGCTGCAGTAGTTTCCAGAGAAGGATTTTTTTAGGGCAGGAGAGACATGGATAAGTTCAGAGGCAAAGGAGAAGGAGACATCAGAGTGAGCAGTTGAAGATGGTGGTCATGGTGGGAAGGAGAGAAAATGAGGAGAGCTAAGGTTGGAGGCACAGGCAGAGAGGGTAGATTTGGAAAGGAGGACAGGAATCTCTTGAAAGACGGCTGAGAAGGATGTCAGTCAGTCAATCATGTTTATGGAGCGCTTACTATGTACAGAGCACTGTATAAAGCGCCTGGGAGAGGACAATATAACAATAAACAGACACAGTTCCTGCCCACCATGAGCTTATAGTGTAGAGGGGGAGACAGACATTAATATAAATTACAGATATGAACGCAAGTGCTGTGGGGCTGGGAGAGGGGGAATGATTACAGGGAGCAAGGCAGGGAGACACAGAAGGGAGTGGGACGAAGAGGAAAGAAGGCTTAGTCAAGGAAAGCCTCTTGGAGGAGATGTGCTTTCAATAAGGCTTTGAAGCCGGGGAGAGTCACTGTCTGTCGGATATGAAGAGGGAGGGCATTCCAGGCAAGGGGTTGGCGGTGAGAGAGACGAGATCGAGATAGAGTGAGAAGGTTGGCATTAGAGACTGAAGTGTGCGGGCTGTGTTGTAGTAAGAGAGTAGAGAGGTGAGGTAGGAGGGGGAGAAGGGATTGACTGCTCTAAAGCCACCACTGAGCAGTTTCTATTTGAAACTTCTGTTTGAAAAGGATGAGGGAGTGGATGTGAAGTGGGGACGGTCTTGGGAAGCTCACACCAGATAGAGAGAGAGAGAGAGAGTTGGCGAAAACTTCAGGGGATGGGGGAGGAGAGCACATTGGGAATTTCAGGAAGGAGGTTAAAGGTCCGCAAGTATTTGGTGTGGGCGATGGGCACGGGAGTCTCTGAGGGAGGAGAGGGAGTGGATCCTGAGAGGAAGAGAGAGGAGAATTATAAAACGCGAGGATAATCTGAAGTAGTCCAAGTTGGCCCGGTGCCCGGATTTCTGCCAAAAGTGTCGCGTGGTGTAAGGACGTAGCTGGAGGGTCATCTACAGGAGGTAAATGGACATTGCCAACCCCAGGTTAACTTTTAAGGACCATTCAGGCAGGCCTCACGCTACGATACCATTGCTTCCTAAAAAGCATCAAGTCAAAATGAGGTGGATAATCATAATAACAATGGCATTTATTAAGCGCTTACTATGTGCAGAGCACTGTTCTATGTGCTGGGGAGGTTACAACGTGATCAGGTTGTCCCTCAGGGGGCTCACAGTCTTAATCCCCATTTTACAGATGAGGTAACTGAGGCACAGGGAAGTTAAGTGACTCGCCCAAGAATCAGATCCACTGATATACAATCGCATTTATTGAGCGCTATGTGCAAAGCACTGTACTAGCACTTGGGAGACCACAATATATCAGAATTAGCAGACTCGTTCCCTGCCCACAGACAGCTTACGGTCTAGAGGGAGAGACTGGTTCCTGATCCGTGAGGGGCTACCCTAGTCTTACCACAGTTACCCAGAATCGTACCCGCAATCTTAGATGACTAATTGAGCTATACTAATGTATTTCTACTGAGTCAGAGAGGTTCACAAAAGGATAGCCAACTTTTACTCCATTGGAAACAGAAGGAATGTGTTGACTCTCCCTAGTGACTCCCCCTAGTAATCAAGTAACCTCCCCTCCCACCCCCTGGACTTTCCCACTCCACCCTCCCAACCTCTTTAAACTTTCCCTTCCTTTCCCGGATTTTAAACGGTTCCTCTGTTTCCCAGAGGCTCCCGCTTGGTCCCTCCTTCATTCATCCATTCAACTGCATTTATTGAGCGCTGACTGTGCGCAGAGCACTGTACTAAGCGCTTGGAAAGTACGATTCAGCAACAAATAGAGACAATCCTGACCCAACAACGGGCTCACAGTCTAGAAGCGGGGAGACAGACAACAAAACAAGTAGACAGGCATCAATAGCATCAAAATAAATAGAATTATATTTGTGTACAAATATGCACAAGTGCTGTGGGGAGGGATGTAGAGCAGAGGGAGGGAGTGGAGGAGGAGCAGAGGATAAAGGGGGCTCAGTCTGGGAAGGCCTCCTGGAGGTGGTGAGCTTTCAGTAGGGCTTTGAAGGGGGGAAGTGTGCTAGTTTGGCTGATGTGAGGAGGGAGGGCATTCCAGGCCAGAGGTAGGACGTGGGCCGGGGGTCGACGGAGGGACAGGAGAGAACGAGGCACGGTGAGAAGATTAGCACCAGAGGAACGGAGTATGTGGGCTGGGCTGGAGAAGGAGAGAAGGGAGGTGAGGTAGGAGGGGGCGAGGGGATGGAGAGCTTTAAAGCCCACAGAGAGGAGTTTTTGCTTCATACAAAGGTTGATAGGCAACCACTGGAGATTTCTGAGGAGGGGGGCGGCCCAGAGCGTTTCTTGTGAGCACCTCACCTATGTGCTTTGTTTCCCAGAACTTAGGTAAGCGTTTCGCACACTGCAGAGGGGTAATAAATAGTATCTCTGCCCCAGGGAGCTCTTGCCACAGAGGAGCTAGTGTCGTGAACCTGAAACGGAGACTTGGTGAAGCTGCAACTGGGAGTCAAGTTTGAAACGGAGACTTTGTAAAGCTGCAACATTCATTCATTCAATCGTATTTATCGAGCGCTTACTGTGTGCAGAGCACTGGACTAAGTGCTTGGGAAGTACAAGTTGGCAACCTATAGAGACGCTCCCTACCCAACAACGGGCTCACATCAACATCATCATCATCATCAATCGTATTTATTGAGCACTTACTATGTGCAGAGCACTGTACTAGGCGCTTGGGAAGTACAAATTGGCAACATATAGAGACAGTCCCTACCCAACAGTGGGCTCACAGTCTAGAAGGGGGAGACAGACGACAAAACATAACATGTGGACAGGTGTCAAGTCATCAGAGTAAATAGAAATAAAGCTAGATGCACATCATTAACAAAATAAATAGACTAGTAAATATGTACAAGTAAAGTAGAGTAATAAATCTGTACAAACATATATACAGGTGCTGTGGGGAGGGGAAGGAGGTAGGGTGTGGGGGGATGGGGAGGAGGAGGGGAAAAAGGGGGCTCAGTCCGGGAAGGCCTCCCTTCAACTGGGTGGTAAAGTTTGAAATTTTCAAAGTGTTTTTTCTCTTTACTCAGGCGATATCTTAAACTAAGCTAGAGTCAATATGCTGTTCAACCAAGATTTTGTATTGCGCTCCATGACTCCAGTCAGGAATGATAGCGATGGGCCATCTTTCCCTGGACAGGAGCTCCTCCAGGAAGATTCTGGGCCGATGAGTGGCTTAGATTCAGCCAAGGACCTCCTGCTAACCCCAGTCCGGCCTAGTCCCGGGTGGACTACAGCTCCCAGGGAGAAGGGATAAATGAGGAAGCAATCCCCAAGAGATGGACTTTGGGATCTGTGGATCGCTTTAGCTGCGGAATGTTCTCAGCGGGCTCGATGGTGAGATAAGAGCTTCCATTTCATCCCTTAGAAATCAAAACCCTGTACTCTATTTATTTATTTATTTTACTTGTACATATCTATTCTATTTATTTGATTTTGTTAATATGTTTGGTTTTGTTCTCTGTCTCCCCCTTCTAGACTGTGAGCCCATTGTTGGGTAGGGACCGTCTTTATATGTTGCCAACTTGTACTTCCCAAGCGCTTAGTACAGTGCTCTGCACACAGTAAACACTCAATAAATACGATTGATTGATATGTTTGTACATATTTATCACTCTATTTTATTTGTACATATTTATTCTATTTATTTTATTTTGTTAATATGTTTTGTTCTCCGTCTCCCCCGTCTAGACTGTGAGCCCGCTGTTGGGTAGGGACCGTCTCTATATGTTGCCAACTTGCACTTCCCAAGCGCTTAGTACAGTGCTCTGCACACAGTAAGCGCTCAATAAATACGATTGAATGAATGAATGAATGAAAAACCCAAAGATACATATTTGAAGAAGCTCAACTGGAAGTTTGGCCATTTGGGAGTCTCGTCTGAGGAGAATTTCATTTTTTCCCTTCTCTGAAGTGTACTTGAACTTGGATGGAGTGCACGATAACCAGTATGCACAGGGCAGGAATATCACATTTTCCTTGATTGGAACTCTCTGGCCCGAAAATAAAAATTAACCCCGAGGGTGCCAAAAACATCAGCCGGCACACCGCAGCGTGAGCGAGGTGGGACAATCTGAGGATTCAGTAAATCAGGAGAAAGGTGGGGCAGAATGCAGGGAAGACACGTCACCTCCCCTTCGGGGTTTAGGGGCAAGTTGCTTGAAAGCAAGGGGACAGACAGCGTGGGCTCTAGAAAATCATTTTCATCTGAGAATTGGGCGGCGGCAAAGAGCCTGCAAGGTAACGTGGTAAATATTCCCGCTTTCAAAGACGGACTGATGGTACATCTCCTTCAGGAGGCCTTCCCTGACTGAGCCCTCCTTTCCCCTTCTCCCACTCCCTTGTGCATCGCCCTGACTTGCTCCCTTGATTCATTCCGATAACTTCACACCTGTCCACATGTTTTGTTTTGTTGTCTGTCTCCCCCTTCTAGACTGTGAGCCTGTTGTTGGGTAGGGACCTCTATATGTTGCCAACTTGTACTTCCCAAGCGCTTAGTCCAGTGCTCTGCACACAGTAAGCGCTCAATAAATACGATTGAATGAATGAACGAATCCTCCCTCCCCCCAGCTCAGCACATATCTGTAATTTATTTATACTAATGTCTGACTGTATGCTCTTTGTGGGCAGGGAAAGTGTCTGTTTATTGTTACATTGTCCTCTCCCAGGTGCTTAGTTAAGGAGACTCCAGAGAACTTGGAAGAGGTCTTGCTGGGGCTGGAGAAGGAGGAAGGAAGAGGGAACCTGGGGAAGGAACAGGGAGAAGGAACCTGGGGGCTCTTTGGCCTGAGTTAACATCCCACCTCCTCATAAACCCTGAATCGCCAGCTCCATTTCTGATGGCTCTGAGAGCTCACCTCCTCCAGGAGGCCTTCCCAGACTGAGCCCCCTCTTTCCTCTCCTCCTCCAAATCCCCCCCGCCCTTCCTCCTTCCCCTCCCCACAGCACCTGTATATACGTTTGGATAGATTTATTACTCTATTTTACTTGTACATATTTACTATTCTATTTATTTCGTTAATGATGTGCATCTAGCTTTACTTCTATTGATTCTGATGACTTGACACCGGCCCACATGTTTTGTTTTGTTGTCCGTCTCCCCCTTCTAGACTGTGAGCCCATTGTTGGGTAGGGACTGTCTCTATATGTTGCCGACTTGTACTTCCCAAGCGCTTAGTACAGTGCTCTGCACACGGTAAGCGCTCAATAAATACGATTGATGATGATGAATGAAAGAATGAATGATGGGCTGGTGGGAGGGACGGACAGCGCTCCATAAATTCGATTGACAGACTGTTGCCTACCTCGCTCATCTACTGCTCTGTGTATTTGTGTCATCGCACACCCACATGGACACCTTATCCGCACGGACACGTCACCCGCATGGACACGTTATTTGAGGGAGCATTGTTAGTCAACCCAGGGTGAGCTGTCAGCTCAGGGAACCAGATACAGACTCATTATCTGGTCAGTCCCACTGGAAACAACATTCATTCATTCAGTCGTATTTATTGAGCGCTTCCTGTTTGCAGAGCACTGTACTAAGAGCTTGGGAAGTACAAGTTTCCAACAACACGGAAGGGGCCGGCACTCAGCTTCTGAGAAAAGTCCCGAAGTGGCCATTCCAGTGTGGAAGTTGCTCTGGGGTGGCGGTTCTATCCCCACTCCCGTGGGCACCAGAAACTGCTCCCATTTTCGATCCACCCGAGGCCCTGAGTTCCCCGCTCGGTGCGCGATGGCAGCCAGAAGGGACAGGGGTCGGTGGCCCAACCAAGATGGCAGCCCCACTTCAATCTTATCCCTGCCAGCAGGATCACACCATGCCCTGCCTTGCTTTCCTCCTGATAATAATAATATAATAATAATAACGGCATTTGTTAAGCGCTTACTACGTGCCAGGCACTGTGCTAAGTGCTGGGGTAGATACAATCAAATCAGGTTGGACACGGTTCCTATCCCACATGGGGCTCGCAGGCTCAATTCCCATTTGACAGATGAGGCAACTAGATACAATCAAATCAGGTTGGGCGCAGTTCCTGTCCCACATGGGGCTCACAGGCTCAATTCCCATTTGACAGATGAGGCAACTGAGGCCCGGAGAAGTAAAGTGACTTGCCCAAGTTTACACCGCGGAGCCGGCATTAGAATCTATAACCTTCCGACTCTCGGGCCCGTGCTCTATCCATTAGGCCACGCTGCTTCTCCTCTCACTGCCTTCCAGTGAGAATTTTTGTATAAGTTTCGCCCGTGGTCCCAGTTTCCCAGAGCACCCCATTTTGATGGACAATGTCACTGGCATCTGATTCCACATCCTTCCCCCGTTTAAAGCTCAGTCCCACAGAAACTACAGGGAGAATCCTTCTCCCCTTCCCTCCTATTGCCCCATCAGAAACGGAGCTGGCGATCCAGGGTTTACGAGGAGGTGGGATGTTAATAATCATAATAATTGGCATTTGTTAAGCGCTTACTATGTGCAAAGCACTGTTCTAAGCGCTGGGGAGGATACAGGGTGATCAGGTTGTCCCACGTGGGGCTCACAGTCTTCATCCCCATTTTACAGATGAGGTAACTGAGGCCCAGAGAAGTGAAGTGACTTGCCCAAGATCACACAGCAGACATGGGGCGGAGTCGGGATTCGAACCCATGACCTCTGACTCTAAAGCCCGGGCTCTTTCCACTGAGCCACGCTGCTTCTCTGTTAACTGTTAGCTGTTAAGCCAAGGAGCCCCAGGGTTCCTGTTCCCCGTACCAGCCCCAGCAAGACCTTTTCCAACTTTTCTGGAATCTGGAGTGCCCGTAACTCTCCTTCTTCCATTCCTCTGGATGGAAACCCCAAATCTGGGCCCTGAAGCGAGCAGGATTTTTAGCAAGTTCAAAGACATTACCCTCCCAGCTCAAAGCTGCCAGGGCGGATTGGAGGCCGCCCAGCCCCCTTCATGCCTCTCCCCTTCTCCAGAGACAAGTCCACACAGCTGCTCGCCAAAGCCCACTGTTGGGTAGGGACTGTCTCTATATATTGCCAACTTGTACTTCCCAAGCGCTTAGTACAGTGCTCCGCACACAGTAAGCGCTCAATAAATACGATTGATTGGTTGAAAGTGCGGGCAACAGTCATGTCCAGCCCCCTCCCCTCGGCTCCACTTTTCTCCTGGTTCGCTCAGCCGGTCCCACCCCCCTTGTGCAGCCTGAAGCCCCCTGGTGAGGGATGAGGCCTGGGAGACGTCAGAAGCCCCTTTCCCAGAGATGTACTGCCAGGTTTTAATAACAATAATGATAATAATAATAATAATAATAATAATAATAGCCTTTATCATCATCATCAATCATATTTATTGAGCGCTTACTATGTGCAGAGCACTGTACTAAGCGCTTGGGAAGTACAAATTGGCAATATATAGAGACAGTCCCTACCCAACAGTGGGCTCACAGTCTAAAAGGGGGAGAAGCACTTAATAAGCGCTTACTATGTGCAAAGCACTGTCCTAAGCGCTGGGGAGGTTACAAGGTGATCAGGTTGCCCCACATGGGGCTCACAGTCATCATCATCATCATCATCAATCGTATTTATTGAGCGCTTACTATGTGCAGAGCACTGTACTAAGCGCTTGGGAAGTACAAATTGGCAACATATAGAGCCAGTCCCTACCCAACAGTGGGCTCACAGTCTAAAAGGGGGAGACAGAGAACAATCAATCAATCAATCAATCAATCGTATTTATTGAGCGCTTACTATGTGCAGAGCACTGTACTAAGCGCTTGGGAAGTACAAATTGGCATCACATAGAGACAGTCCCTACCCAACAGTGGGCTCACAGTCTAAAAGGGGGAGACAGAGAACAGAACCAAACATACCAACAAAATAAAATAAGTAGGATAGAAATGTACAAGTAAAATAAATAAATAAATAAATAAATAGAGTAATAAATATGTACAACCATAACCAAAGATACTAACAAAATAAAATAAATAGAATAGATATGTACAAATAAAATAAATAAATAAATAGAGTAATAAATATGTACAAACATATACACATATATACAGGTACTGTGGGGAAGGGAAGGAGGTAAAATGGGGGGGATGGAGAGGGGGACGAGGGGGAGAGTCTTAATCCCCATTTTACAGATGGGGCAACTGAGGCACAGAGAAGTTAAGTGACTTGCTCAATCACACCGCCAAGTTTTAGGGTTCCTTGGCGACAGGGAGAGGGTTGGATGCTCAAGGCTGTGGGCTCGGGCTCATCTGGAGTTGCCTCCCGGGGTGGGAAAAGTGGATTCACTGGGGCTTAAATCCGACCCCCGCTCCAGAATCTCCAGTAGTTGGGAAGGTGGAAAACAAGAGGGGATAGGGAGAAGAGAGGAAAAGGAGAAGGCGGGATAGGGAGAGGGGAGAAGGGGGGAAAGGGGGGATAGGGAGAAGAAGGGATAGGGAAGAGGGAGAGAGAGAATAGCACATTTTTGTCTACTCCATTACTTTCCTCCCACCTGAAAAATACTGAAGTGTCTGCCTTCCACTATTATAAATTCCTTTAGGACGGAGATCATGTCTACTAATTCCAAGTTGTCCTCCCCCAAGCACTCAGTATAGTGTTCTGTGCTCCGATACTTTTAAGTCAGTGAGCAGAAAGGGGGAGGGAGACGAAGGGATAAAATGGGCGAGAGGATTACTGAACACATGATTTTATTCTAGCCCGACCCCCTGCCCCTTCTGGAGCTCGCTTGGGCTGGGGCGGCTGTGCCCTCGGCCCCCACCCAGCCAATCATACTTATTGAGCACTTACTGTGTGCACAGCGCTGTACTGGGCGCTTGGGAGAGTACAATTTATCAATCAATCAATCAATCGCATTTATTGAGCGCTTACTGTGTGCAGAGCACTGTACTAAGCGCTTATCAAACAGTATAAGTATCAGCAAGTCCTAGGGGATAGAGTAGGGGCCTGGGAGTAAGAAGGACCTGGGTTCTAATCCCACTCCACCACCTGTCTGCTGGGCAACCTTGGGCAAGTCACTTCTCTGGGCCTCAGTTCCCTCGTCTGTAAAATGGGGGCTAAGACTGGGAGCCCCATGTGGGACAGGGATTGGCTTGTTTCCACCCCAGCGCTTAGCGCAGGGGCTGGCACGTAATAAGCGCTACATGAATAGCATTATTATCATTATTATTATTGTTATTAGAAGCAGAGTGGCTTAGTGGCAAGAGCCTGGGTTTGGGAGTCAGAGGTCGTGGGTTCGAATCCCGCTTCCGCCGCTTGTCAGCTGCGTGACTTTGGGCAAGCCACTTCACTTCTCTGGGCCTCAGTTCTCTCATCTGTCAAATGGGGATGAAGACTGGGAGCCCTACATGGGACAACCTGATCACCTTGTGTGTACTCCAGCTTGGCACATAGTAAGTGCTCAATAAATGCGACTGAATGAATGAATACCCCAGCACTCAGAACAGTGCCTGGCACATAGTAAGCGCTCAATAAATGCGATTGAATGAACGAATACCCCAGCGGTTTGAACAGAGCTTGGCACGTGGTAAGTGTTCAATAAACACAACTGAATGAACGAATACCTCAGCTCAATACGACTGAACGAATGAATGCCCCAGAGTTTGGCACATAGTAAGCGCTCAATACGACTGAATGAATGAATGTCCCAGAGCTTAGAACAGTGCTTGGCACATAGTAAGGGTTCAATAAATATGATTGAATGAATGAATACCCCAGCGGTTAGAACAGTGCTTGGCACATAGTAAGCGCTCAATAAATACGACTGGATGAACGAATACCCCAGCGCTTAAAACAGTGCTTGGCACATAGTAAGCGCTCAATAAATACGATTGAAAGAACAAATACCCCAGCGCTTAGAACAGTGCTTGGCACATAGTAACTGTTCAATAAATATGATTTGATGAACGAATACCCCGGTGCCCAGAACAGTGCTTGGCACATAGTAAGTGCTCAATAAATACGACTGAGTGAATGAATGAATACCCCAGTGCTTAGAATGGTGCTTGGCACATAGTAAGCGCTCAATACGATTGAACGAATGAATGCCCCAGCGCTTAGAATGGTGCTTGGCACATAGTAAGCGCTCAATCAATACGATTGAGGGAATGAATTAATACCCCAGCGCTTAGAACGCTGCTTGGCACACAGTCAGTGCTCAATACGATTGAAGGCCCCAGAGCTTAGAACGGTGCTTGGCACATGGTATGTGCTCAATAAATACGATTGGATGAACGAATACCCTAGCGCTTAGACCGGTGCTCGGCACACAGTAAGCACTCAATAAATACGATTGAGTGAATGAATGAATACCCCAGCGCTTAGAACAGTGCTTGGCACATAGTAAGCGCTCAATCAATACGATTGAGTGAATGACTGAATACTTCAGCGCTTAGAACGCTGCTTGACACATTGTAAGCACTCAATACGATTGAACGCCCCGGCGGTTAGAACAGTGCTTGGCACATAGTAAGCGTTCAATACGATTGAACACCCCGGTGGTTAGAACGGTGCTTGACACATAGTAAGCGCTCAATCGATACGATTGAGTGAATGAATGAATACCTTAGCGGTTAGAACGCTGCTTGACACATTGTAAGCACTGAATACGATTGAACGTCCCGACGGTTAGAGCGGTGCTTGGCACATAGTAAGCGCTCAATCAATACGATTGAGTGAATGAATGAATACCTCAGCGCTTAGAACGGTGCTTGGCACGTAGTAAGCGCTTAATAAATGCGACTGGATGAACGAATACCCCAGCGGTTAAAACGGTGCTTGGCACATAGTAAGCGCTCAATCAATACGATTGAGTGAGTGAATGAATACCTCAGCGCTTAGAACGGTGCCCGACCCATTGTAAGCACTCAATACTATTGAACGTCCCAGCGGTTAGAACAGTGCTTGGCACATAGTAAGCGCTCAATCAATACGATTGAGTGAATGAATGAATACCTCAGCGGCTAGAACGCTGCTTGACACATAGTAAGCGCTCAAGCAATACGATTGAGTGAATGAATGAATACCTCAGCGGCTAGAACGCTGCTTGACACATAGTAAGCGCTCAAGCAATACGATTGAGTGAATGAATGAATATGGCGGCGCTTAGAACGGTGCTTGGCACGTAGTAAGCGCTCAATCGATACGGTTGAGTGAATGAATGAATACCCCAGCGCTTAGAACGGTGCTTGGCACATAGTAAGCGCTCAATCAATACGATTGAGTGAATGAATGAATACCCCAGCGCTTAGAACGGTGCTTGACACATTGTAAGCACTGAATACGATTGAAAGCCCCAGAGTTTAGAACAGTGCTTGGTACATAGTAAGCGCTCAATCAACACGATTGAGTGAATGAATGAATACGGCAGCGGTTAGAACGGTACTTGGCACACAGTCAGCGCTCAATACGACTGAACGAATGAATGCCCCAGCGCTTAGAAGGGTGCTTGGCACATAGTAAGCGCTCAATCAATACGATTGAGTAAGTGAATGAATACCCCAGGGCTTGGAGTGGTGCTTGGCACATAGTAAACGCTCAATCAATGCGATTGAGTGAATAAATGAATACCTCAGTGCTTAGAACGGTGCTTGGCACATAGTCAGCGCTCAATACGACTGGATGAACGAATACCCCAGCGGTTAGAACGGTGCTTGGCCACATAGTAAGCGCTCAATAATCAATACGATTGAGTGAATGAATGAATACCCCACCGGTTAGAACGGTGCTTGGCACATAGTAAGTGCTCAATAAATACGACTGGATGAACGAATACCCCAGCGGTTAGAACGGTGCTTGGCCACATAGTAAGCGCTCAATAATCAATACGATTGAGTGAATGAATGAATACCCCACCGGTTAGAACGGTGCTTGGCACACAGTCAGCGCTCAATGAATACGATTGAATGAACGAATACCCCAGCGCTTAGAGCGGTGCTTGGCACGTAGTAAGCGCTCGATCGATACGACTGAGTGAATGAATGAATACCTCAGCGCTTAGAACAGTGCTTGACACATTGTAAGCACTCAATACGACTGAACGCCCCGGCGGTTACAACGGTGCTTGGCACATAGTAAGCGCTCAATCGACACGATTGAGTGAATGAATGAATACCTAAGCGGTTAGAACGGTGCTTGGCACCATAGTAAGCGCTCAAGCAATACGATTGAGTGAATGAATGAATACCTCAGCGCTTAGAACGGTGCTTGGCACATAGTCAGCGCTCAATACGACTGGATGAACGAATACCCCAGCGCTTAGAGCGGTGCTTGGCACGTAGTAAGCGCTCAATCAATACGATTGAGTGAATGAATGAATACCCCAGCGCTTAGAACGCTGCTTGGCACATAGTAAGCGCTCAATCAATACGACTGAGTGAATGAATGCCCCAGGGCTTAGAACGGTGCTTGGCACGTAGTAAGCGCTCAATCAATACGATTGAGTGAATGAATGAATACCCCAGCGCTTAGAACGGTGCTTGACACATTGTAAGCCCTCAATACGATTGAACGCCCCGGCGGTTAGAACGGTGCTTGGCACATAGTAAGCGCTCAATCGATACGATTGAGTGAATGAATGAATACCCCACCGGTTGGAACGGTGCTTGGCACATAGTAAGCGCTCAATAAATACGATTAGATGAACGAATACCCCAGCGGTTAGAACGGTGCTTGGCACATAGTAAGCGCTCAATCAATACGATTGAGTGAGTGAATGAATACCCCAGGGCTTGAACGGTGCTTGGCACATAGTAAGCGCTCAATCAATACGATTGAGTGACTGAATGAATACCCCAGGGCTTAGAACGGTGCTTGGCACATAGTAAGCGCTCAATCGATACGATTGAGTGAATGAACGAATACGGCAGCGGTTAGAACGGTGCTTGACACATTGTAAGCACTGAATACGATTGAACGCCCCGGCGGTTAGAGCGGTGCTTGACACGTAGTAAGCGCTCAATCGATACGACTGAGTGAATGAATGAATACCCCAGCGCTTAGAACGGTGCTTGGCACATAGTAAGCGCTCAATCGATACGATTGAGTGAATGAATGAATACCTTAGCGGTTAGAACGGTGCTTGGCACCATAGTAAGCGCTCAATCGATACGATTGAGTGAATGAATGAATGAATACCTAATTGGTTAGAACGGTGCTTGGCACATAGTAAGCGCTCAATCAATACGATTGAGTGAATGAATACCCCAGGGCTTAGAACGGTGCTTGGCACATAGTAAGCGTTCAATCAATACGACTGAGTGAACGAATGCCCCAGGGCTTAGAACGGTGCTTGGCACGTAGTAAGCGCTCAATCAATACGATTGAGTGAATGAATGAATACCCCAGCGCTTAGAACGCTGCTTGACACATTGTAAGCGCTCAATACGATTGAACGCCCCGGCGGTTAGAACGGTGCTTGGCACATAGTAAGCGCTCAATCAATACGATTGAGTGAATGAATGAATACCTCAGCGCTTAGAACGGTGCTTGGCCCATAGTAAGTGCTCAATAAATACGACTGGATGAACGAATACCCCAGCGGTTAGGACGGTGCTTGGCACATAGTAAGCGCTCAATCAACACGATTGAGTGAATGAATGAATACCCCAGCCGTTAGAACGATGCTTGGCACACAGTCAGCGCTCAATTAATACGATTGAATGAACGAATACCCCAGCGCTTAGAGCGGGGCTTGGCACGTAGTAAACGCTCAATCGATACGACTGAGTGAATGAATGAATACCTCAGCGCTTAGAACGGTGCTTGACACATTGTAAGCGCTCAATATGATTGAACGCCCCGGCGGTTAGAGCGTTGCTTGGCACATAGTAAGCGCTCAATCGACACGATTGAGTGAATGAATGAATACCTCAGCGCTTAGAGAGGTGCTTGGCACATAGTAAGCGCTCAATCGATACAATTGAGTGAATGAATGAATAACTTAGCGGTTAGAACGGTGCTTGGCACATAGGAAGCGCTCAATCGATACGATTGAGTGAATGAATGAATACCTCAGCGGTTAGAACGGTGCTTGGCACATAGTAAGCGCTCAATCAATACGATTGAGGGAATGAATACCCCAGGGCTTAGAACGGTGCTTGGCACATAGTAAGCGCTCAATCAATACGATTGAGTGAGTGAATAAATACCCCAGGGCTTAGAACGGTGCTTGGCACATAGTAAGCTCTCAATCGATACGATTGAGTGAATGAATGAATACCTTAGCGGTTAGAACGCTGCTTGGCACATTGTAAGCACTGAATACGATTGAACGCCCCGGCGGTTAGAGCGGTGCTTGGCACATAATAAGCGCTCAATCGATACGACTGAGTGAGTGAATGAATACCCCAGGGCTTAGAACGGTGCTTTGCACGTAGTAAGCGCTCGATCGATACGACTGAGTGAATGAATGAATACCTCAGCGCTTAGAACAGTGCTTGACATATTGTAAGCACTCAATACGATTGAACGCCCCGGTGGTTAGAACGGTGCTTGGCACATAGTAAGCGCTCAATCGATACGATTGAGTGAATGAATGAATACCCCAGCGCTTAGAGCGGTGCTTGGTACATAGTAAGCGCTCAATCGATACAATTGAGTGAATGAATGAATAACTTAGCGGTTAGAACGGTGCTTGGCACATAGTAAGCGCTCAATCGATACGATTGAGTGAATGAATGAATGCGGCAGCGGTTAGAGCGGTGCTTGGCACATTGTAAGCCCTCAATACGATTGAACGGCCCGGCGGTTAGAACGGTGCTTGGCACATAGTAAGCGCTCAATCAATACGATTGAGGGAATGAATGAATACCTCAGCGCTTAGAACGGTGCTTGGCACGTAGTAAGCGCTTAATAAATACGATTGAGTGAATGAACGAATACCCCAGCGCTTAGAACAGTGCTTGGCACATAGTACGCGCTCAATCAATACGATTGAGTGAATGAATGAATACTTCAGCGCTTAGAACGCTGCTTGACACATTGTAAGCGCTCAATACGATTGAACGCCCCGGCGGTTAGAACAGTGCTTGGCACACAGTAATCGTTCAATCAATACGATTGAGTGAATGAATGAATACGGCAGCGGTTAGAACGCTGCTTGACACATTGTAAGCACTGAATACGACTGAACGCCCCGGCGGTTAGAACGGTGCTTGGCACATAGTAAGCGCTCCATCAACACGATTGAATGAATGAATATCTCAGCGCTTAGAACGGTGCTCGGCACGTAGTAAGCGCTTAATAAATGCGATTGGATGAACGAATACCCCAGCGGTTAGAACGGTGCTTGGCACATAGTAAGCGCTCCATCAACACGATTGAATGAATGAATATCTCAGCGCTTAGAACGGTGCTTGGCACGTAGTAAGCGCTCAATAAATGCGATTGGATGAACGAATACCCCAGCGGTTAGAACGGTGCTTGGCACATAGTAAGCGCTCAATAAATACGATTGGATGAACGAATGCCCCAGCTGGACCCCCGGGTGCTGGAAGTCTACAAGGGCGTCAAGGAGGTCAGGGTGACGAGGCCTGCGCCTGAGGGGCGGGGGGAGCGAACGGGACCTTTCTGTCGCCGTCGACCCCCGGCCCACGTCATCCCCCGGGCCTGGAATGCCCTCCCTCTGCCCATCCGCCAAGCTGGCTCTCTTCCTCCCTTCAAGGCCCTGCTGAGAGCTCACCTCCTCCAGGAGGCCTTCCCAGACTGAGCCCCTTCCTTCCTCTCCCCCTCGCCCCCCTCACCATCCCCCATCTTACCTCCTTCCCTTCCCCACAGCACCTGTATATATGTATATATGGTTGTACATATTTATTACTCTATTTATTTATTTATTTATTTATTTATCTTAATTGTACATTTCTATCCTATTTATTTTATTTTGTTGGTATGTTTGGTTCTGTTCTCTGTCTCCCCCTTTTAGACTGTGAGCCCACTGTTGGGTAGGGACTGTCTCTATGTGTTGCCAATTTGTACTTCCCAAGCGCTTAGTACAGTGCTCTGCACATAGTAAGCGCTCAATAAATACGATTGATTGATTGATTGAATACCCCAGCGGTTAGACCGGTGCTTGGCACATAGTAAGCGCTCAATCAATACGATTGAGTGAATGAATGAACATCTCAGCGCTTAGAATGGTGCTTGGCACACAGTCAGCGCTCAATAAATACGATTGGATGAACGAATACCCCAGCGCTCAGAGCGGTGCTTGGCACGTAGTAAGCACTCAACAATACGATTGAGGGAATGAATGAATACGGCGGCGCTTAGAACGCTGCTTGACACATCGTAAGCCCTCAATACGACTGAACGCCCCGGCGGTTAGAACGGTGCTTGGCACATAGTAAGCGCTCAATCGATACAATTGAGTGAATGAATGAATAACTTAGCGGTTAGAACGGTGCTTGGCACATAGTAAGCGCTCAATCGATACGATTGAGTGAATGAACGAATACGGCAGCGGTTAGAACGGTGCTTGACACATTGTAAGCACTGAATACGATTGAACGCCCCGGCGGTTAGAGCGGTGCTTGGCACATAGTAAGCGCTCAATCGATACGATTGAGTGAATGAATGAATACCTAAGCGGTTAGAACGGTGCTTGGCACATAGTAAGCGCTCAATCGATACGATTGAGTGAATGAATGAATACCTCAGCGCTTAGAACGGTGCTTGGCACATAGTCAGCGCTCAATACGATTGGATGAACGAATACCCCAGCGCTTAGAGCGGTGCTTGGCACGTAGTAAGCGCTCAATCAATACGATTGAGTGAATGAATGAATACCTCAGCGCTTTGAACGGTGCTTGGCACATAGTAAGCGCTCAATAAATACGATTGGATGAACGAATACCCCAGCGGTTAGGACGGTGCTTGGCACATAGTAAGCGCTCAATCAACACGATTGAGTGAATGAATGAATACCCCAGCGGTTAGAACGGTGCTTGGCACGTAGTAAGCGCTCGATCGATACGACTGAGTGAATGAATGAATACCCCAGCGCTTAGAACAGTGCTTGACACATTGTAAGCACTCAATACGACTGAACGCCCCGGCGGTTAGAGCGTTGCTTGGCACATAGTAAGCGCTCAATCGATACGATTGAGTGAATGAATGAATACCTTAGCGGTTAGAACGGTGCTTGGCACATAGTAGAAGCGCTGAAGCAATGCCATGATACGGGTGATGAGTCCGCTGACCCCCGCCCGTCCCCGGGTGTCCCCGATGTGTGCGCGCGCCTCACCCTCTGTCCGAGCCCCCCGGGCCCCCGGGGTCCGCCCACCAGGCTGCAGAAGAGGTCCGGCCGGCCGCGCTCCCCGCAGGTGGCGGAGGCCCAGACCCGCGCCCCGGCCACGGGCAGGCTCCGGGGGGCCCCGGTGGACGGGGCCGGCAGCAGCGGGAGGAGCAGCAGCGGGAGCAGCGGCAGCGGGAGCAGCAGCAGCGGGAGCAGGAGGCGCAGCCCGCGGGCGGCGGCGGCGGCGGCGCCCATCCCGGCCCGGTTGGGACGTTCGGCCGGCGGAGGGGCCAACGGGGCTCTCACTACGGGGACACCGCACGACGCGGGACGCCAGGACCCACGAGCACACCCACGCCCCGCCCCGCTCCATCAGCCAATAGCGTGACGGCTACGCCCCTCCAGGCCACGCCCCTCCGACCAATAGCGTGCCGCCTTCGCCCCTCCAGCCCCGCCCCTCGCTCCGGGCCCCGCCCCTCCGGCCAAACACGTGCCGCCTCCGCCCCCTAGGCCCCGCCCCTCGCTCCGGGCCCCGACCCTCCGGCCAATAGCGTGGCGTCAACGCCCCACTAGGCCCCGCCCATCACTCCAGGCCCCGCTCCTTCGGCCAATCACGTGCCTCCCGCGCCCCACTAGGCCCCGTCCCTCGCTCCTGGCCCCGCCCCTACGACCAATAGCGTGCCGTCTTCGCCCCTCTAGGCCCCGCCCCTCGCGCCGGGCCCCGCCCCTCCGGCCAAACACGTGCCGCCTCCGCTGCTCTAGGCCCCGCCCCTATCTCCAGGCCCCGCCCCTCCGGCCAATAGCGCGGCGTCAACGCCCCACTAGGCCCCGCCCCGGCGGCCAATCACGTGCCGCCCACGCCACACTAGGCCCCGCCCCTCGCTCCGGGCCCCCGCCCCTCCGGCCAATCACGTGCCGCCCACACCCCTCTAGGCCCCGCCCCTCGCGCCAGGCCCCGCCCCTCCAGCCAATAGCATGACGCCTACGCCCCTCGCTCCGGGCCCCGCCCCTCCAGCCAACCACGTGCCGGCCACGCCCCTCTAGGCCCCGCCCCTCCAGCCGGCCTCGTGCTGTCTAGGCCCCGCCCAGCCCCACCCGCCGCGCCAGGCCCCGCCCCTCCAGCCAATAGCGTGACGTCTAGGCCCCGTCCAGCCACTCCCACCGCGTCAGGCCCCGCCCCCAGCCAACCGCGCACCGTCTAGGCCCCGTCCAGCCACTCCCACCGCATCAGGCCCCGCCCCCTCGCTCCAGGCCCCGCCCATCCAGCCGTCCTCGTGCCGTCTAGGCCCCGCCCCCTCGCGCCAGGTCCCGCCCCAACAGCCAATAGCTTGCCGTCTGGGTCCCGCCCGGCCCCGCCCCCTCGCGCCAGCCCCGCCCCTCCAGCCAACCTCGTGCCGTCTAGGCCACGCGCGGCCACGCCCCCTCGCTCCAGGCCCCGCCCCCAGCCAGCCTCGTGCCGTGTGGGCCCCGCCCCCTAGCGCTAGGCCCCGACCATCCAGCTATCCTCTTGCCGTCTAGGCCCCGCCCAGCCACGCCCCTCCAGCCAATAGCGTGCCGCCTAGGCCCCGCCCCGCCCCGCCAGACCCCGCCCCTCCAGCCAATAGCGTGCTGTCTAGGCCCCGCCTAGCCACGCCCCCAGCCAATAGCGTGCCGTCTAGTCCCTGCCAGGCCCCGCCCCCTCGTACCGAGCCCCGCCCCTCCAGCCAATAGCCTGCCTTCAAAGCCCCGCCCCCTTCTCTAAGCCGGGCCCCGCCCCCGTCCGCCCTCCTCCTGCATTCATTCATTCATTCATTCATTCATTCACTCACTCATTCATTCAGTCGTATTTATTGAGCGCTTTCTGTAAAATGGGGATTGACTGTGAGCCCCGTGGGACAACTTGATCACCTTGTAACCTCACCAGTGCTTAGACCAGTGCTTTGCACATAGGAAGCGCTTAATAAATGCCATCATTCATTCATTCATTCAGTGGTATTTATTGAGCGCTTACTGTGTGCACAGCACTGGACTAAGCGCTTGGGAAGTCCAAGTTGGCAACATCTAGAGACGGTCCCTACCCAACAGCGGGCTCACAGTCTAGAAGGGGGAGACAGAGAACAAAACATATTAACAAAATAAAATAATTAGAATAGACACGAACAAATAAAATAGATAAATAAATAGAGTAATAAATCCGTACAAACATATATACATATATGCAGGTGCTGTGGGGAGGGGGAAGGAGGTAAGGCCGGGGGGATGGGGAGGGGGAACCCATTCACTCCTTCATTCCATCGTACTTACTGAGCGCTTACTGTGTGCAGAATAATAATGATAATAATAATAATGGGATTTGTTAAGTGCTTACTAATGTGCCAAGCACTGTTCTAAGCGCTGGGGGAGATCCCACCTGGGGCTCACAGTCTAAATCCCCATTTTATAGATGAGGGAACTGAGGCCCAGAGAAGTGAAGTGACTTGCCCAAAGTCACACAGCAGGAGAGTTGTGCAAAGCGCTTGGGAGAGTACAATTCGGCAACAGATAGAGACGGTCCCTGCCCACGACGGGCTCACAGTCTAGAAGGGGGGAGACAGACTTCAAAACAAGTAAACAGGCATCAGTAGCATCATTATAAATAATAATAATAATGATAATGGCATTTGTTAAGCACTTACTATGTGCAACGCACTGTTCTAAGTGCGGGCATTTATTAAGCACTCACTCTGGCTTAATAAATGCCAGTATTATTATTATTATTATTATTATTATTATTATTATTATCATTAATAAAAAATAAATAGAATTATAATTATAAATATGTACATATATACACAAGTGAATTGTGTTTCCCCAGCACTTAGTATAGCATAGCACATAGTATAGCACATACTATATTATACTACAGCATAGTATAGCACATAGCACTTAGTATAGCACATAGTATGCGCTCAATAAATAGGATTGAATGATAGAGCGATAGACGGGGGAAAGAGCAAAGGGGAGCATGGGGGGTGATGGGGGGAGCAGAGAAAAAGGGGGGGCTTAGTCTGAGAACACACCAGGACCCCCCCAACCCCCCCCCCCGCCTGCCTTGTGGGTGCCTTGGCATTCATTCAATAGCATTTAGTACAGTGCTAAGCGCTTAGTTCAGTGCTCTGCACGCCGTAAGCGCTCAATTAATACGACTGAATGAATTTATCGAGCGCTTACGGTGTGCAGAGCACTGTACTAAGCGCTTGGGAGCTACAAGTTAACAAGTACAAGGTAACAGGTACTTGGCACTCAATCCCCTCGCCCTCTCCTACTATGCCTTTATACTATACTATTTATTTTATTTGTACATATTCATTCTATTTATTTTATTTTGTTAATATGCTTTGTTTTGTTGTCTGTCGCCCCCTTCTAGACCATGAGCCCGCTGTTGGGTAGGGACCGTCTCTAGATGTTGCCAACTTGTACTTCCCAAGTGCTTAGTACAGTGCTCTGCACACAGTAAGTGCTCAATAAATACGATTGAATGAATGAATGAATGAATGAATGAATCACTAGCGGACAGAGCACGGGCCCAGGAGTCAGAGGTCACGGGTTCAAATCCCCAACTCCTCCACTTGCCCGCTGTGTGACCTTAGGCAAGTCATTTCACTTCTCTGGGCCTCAGCTACCTCATCTGGAAAATGGGGATTTAATTCTATTTGTTCTGACGACTTGACACCCGTCCACATGTTTTGTTTTGTGGTCTGTCTCCCCCTTCTAGACTGTGAGCCCGTTGTTGGGTATTTATTGAGCACTTACCCTGTGCAAAACACTGTACTAAGCGCTTAGGAGAATACGATCTAACAATAAACAGACACATTCCCATTCAATCCAAGGCTTGAAATATCGTCCACTATCCCTTCTAGACTGTGAGTCTGCTGTTGGGTAAGGACCGTCTCTAGATGTTGCCGACCTGTACTTCCCAAGTGCTTAGTTCAATCAATCAATCAATCAATCATATTTATTGAGCGCTTACTATGTGCAGAGCACTGTACTAAGCACTTGGGAAGTACAAGTTGGCAACATATAGAGACGGTCCCTACCCAACAGTGGGCTCACAGTCTAGAAGGGGGAGACAGAGAACAAAACCAAACGTATTAACAAAATAAAATAAATAGAATAAATATGTACAAATAAAATAGAGTAATAAATACGTACAAACATATTCATTCACTCATTCAATCATATTTACTGAGTGCTCACTGTGTGCAGAGCACTGTACTAAGCGCTTGGGAAGTACAAGTTGGCAACATATAGAGACGGTCCCTACCCAACAGTGGGCTCACAGTCTAGAAGGGGGAGACAGAGAACAAAACCAAACGTATTAACAAAATAAAATAAATAGAATAAATATGTACAAATAAAATAAATAGAGTAATAAATACATACAAACATATTCATTCATTCATTCAATCATATTTATTGAGCGCTTACTGTGTGCAGAGCACTGTATTAAGCGCTTGGGAAGTACAAGTTGGCAACGTATAGAGACGGTCCCTACCCAACAGTGGGCTCACAGTCTAGGAGGGGGAGACAGAGAACAAAACCAAACAGATTAACAAAATAAAATAAATAGAATAGATATGTATCAATCCAAGGTTCAATCAATCAACCAATCGTATTTATTGAGCGCTTACTGTGTGCAGACCACTGTACTAAGAGCTTGGGAAGTACAAGTTGGCAACATATAGAGACGGTCCCTACCCAACAGTGGGCTCACAGTCTAGGAGGGGGAGACAGAGAACAAAACCAAACATACTAACAAAATAAAATAAATAGAATAGATACATACAAGTAAAATAAATAAATAAATAGAGTGATAAATATGCACAAACATATATACATATATACAGTTCAGTGCTCTGCACACAGTAAGCGTTCAATAAATACGATTGATTGAATGAACGAACGAATAGGTGCCGGCCTTGGGGAAGATTCTGCAATCGAGGAGGGCCGACACTGATTAAAGCGGCTATGCCCTGTCTAAAATGAGCCCATCCCGTGAGGGCCATGTCTTCTGCTAATAATAATAATAATAATAATAATGGCATTTATTAAGCGCTTACTATTTGCAAAGCACTATTCTAAGCGCTGGGGAGGTTACATGGTGATCAGGTTGTCCCTCGGGGGGCTCAGAGTCTTAATCCCCATTTTAGAGATGAGGGAACTGAGGCCTAGAGAAGTGAAGTGACCTGCCCAAAGTCACACAGCTGACAATTGGCGGAGCTGGGATTTGAACCCATGACCTCCGACTCCAAAGCCCGGGCTCTTTCCACTGAGCCAAGCTGCTTCTCAACCTGTCTGTACCCTTTAAGTACATTTTATTCACCCCACCCTCATCCCTACAATGCTTATGTAGCATTGGGAAGCATGGGTCTGTACCCTTTAAGTGCTCTGCACATAGTAAGCGCTCAATAAATACAATTGATTGATTTAAGTACATTTTATTCATTGTACTTATTTATTCTATTTATTTTATTTTGTTAATATGTTTTGCTAATATCTCCCGACAATGCACAAGTGGGAATCCTTTGTGTAGCTTGGATGGGGAACCAAGGAAAAGGGAAGAAGCGGCTGGGATCGGGGCTGTTCGTCCCTCGTCCCTCTCGGGAGGTGACCGGACGAGCGGTCAGCTTTCCTACCTCTACTGCTCTATCCGAACTCATGTCTCCGAATCATTTTTCTAGACTGTGAGCCCACTGTTGGGTAGGGACCGTCTCTATATGTTGCCAGCTTGTACTTCCCAAGCGCTTAGTACAGTGCTCTGCACACAGTAAAGCGCTCAATAAATACGACTGATTGATTGATTGATTTTTCCTATCTGCGTCACCACCTTGGGTTCTCGAACCCTGCGGCCGATTTATGCTGGTTAACTTATTTTCCCCCCTACTTGTCGATACCGGTCACCTAAGCACTTAAGTACTCGAAACCATTGTACCACTTCTGTACATGTATTTATAGTCTATTATTTCCTCCTATATGCCATTTCTTAAATAATAATAATGATGGTAAATATTTATTGTACATATTTATTCTATTTATTTTATTTTGTTAATATGTTTTGTTTTGTTCTCTGTCACCCCCTTCTAGGCTGTGAGCCCTCTGTTGGGTAGGGACCATCTCTATATGTTGCCAACTTATACTTCCCAAGCACTTAGTACAGTGCTCTGCACACAGTAAGCGCTCAATAAATACCATTGAATGAATGAATGAATGATGGCATTTATTAAGCGCTTCCTATGTGCAAAGCACTGTTCTAAGCACTGGTGAGGTTACAAGGTGATCAAGTTGTCCCACGGGGCTCACAGTCAATCCCCATTTTACAGAAAGGAGAGCCAGGGTCAGTTACCTCTTTTTACAAATGAGGTAACTGAGGCGCAGAGAAGCTAAGTGAGTTGCCCAAAGTCACACAGCTGACAATTGGTGGAGCCGGGATTTGAACCAAAATTTGACTCCAAAGCCCGGGCTCTTTCCACCGAGCCACGCTATCTCCCCCCAACTAAAATGTCAGCTCCTTAAGGGCAGCCATCCCACAATGGTGGGATTGCTCTAGGGGCGCGGACCAGTGAGCCCAGAGGACAGGATGGGACCAGGTGCAGCTGCAGCAGCAGCTGGACAAGGAAGAGGAGAAAGAGGACAGGAGGAAGAGGAGGAAGAGGACAGGAGGAAGAGGATCAAGAGGAGGAGGAGCAGGAGGTGGAAATGAGGAGGCAAGGAGGAGAAGGAGGGGGAGGAGAGGAGAAGAGGAGGAGGAGGAAAAGGAAGAGGAGGCAGAGGAGGAGGAGGAGAAGGAGGAGTGGAGGAGGAGGGACAGGAGGAGGAAAAGGAGGAGGAGAAGGAAGAGGAGGGAGAGGAGGAGGAGAAGAAGGAGAAGGGGAAGGAAGAGGAGTAGAAGAAGGAGGAGGAGAAAGAGGAGGAGGAGAAGGAAGAGGAGGGAGAGGAGGAGGAGGATAAGGAGAAGGGGAAGGAAGAGGAGGAGAAGAAGGAGGAGGAGAAGGAGGAGGAGAAAGAGGAGGAGGAGAAGGAAGAGGAGGGAGAGGAGGAGGAGGATAAGGAGAAGGGGAAGGAAGAGGAGGAGAAGAAGGAGGAGTGGAGGAGGAGGAGGGAGAGGAGGAGGAAAAGGAGGAGGAGGGATAGGAGGAGGAAAAGGAGGAGGAAAAGGAAAAGGAAGGAGAGGAGGAGGAAGAGGAGGAGGAAAAGGAGGAGGAGAAAGAGGAGGAGGAGAAGGAAGAGGAGGGAGAGGAGGAGAAGGAGGAGGGGAAGGAAGAGGAGGAGAAGAAGGATGAGGAGTGGAGGAGGAGGAGGGAGAGGAGGAGGAAAAGGAGGAGAAGGAAGAGGAGGGAGAGGAGGAGAAGGAGAAGGAGGAGGGGAAGAAAGAGGAGGAGAAGGAGGAGGAGGAGTGGAGGAGGAAGAGGGAGTGGAGGAGGAAGAGGGAGAGGAGGAGAAGAAAGAGGAGAAGGAAGAGGAGGAGGAGGAGGGGGAGGGGGAGGGGGAGGAGAAGGAGGAGGGGAAAGAGGAGGAGGAGTGGAGGAGGAAGAGGGAGAGGAGGAGGAGAAGGAGGAGGGGAGAGTGGAGGAGGAGCAGGGGAGCGAGGAAGGGGGCGGCGGTGGAGAAGGGGGAATCATCCTGCAGCTCTGGGCCGGGGCCCCGCCTCTGCCTGGCGGGCGAGACAAGCCGGGCTGCAAAGCCGCAGCCCCCACCTCCTCTTCCTCCTCCTCCGCCTCCTCCTCGTCCTCCTGCCGCTGCCCCTCCCGCAGCCCCCTGCCCCCCGGGGTGCCCGGGGTCCCCGCCTTCGTCGCGGCGGACATGTGCACCATGTCCTTCAAGGTCAGCCGGGATGGGACGGGACGGGATGGGACGGGACGGGACGGGATGGGATGGAGTGGGCTGGGCTGGGCTGGGCTGGGGGCTGCCCGGGCCTGGGGCAGGGGCTGGAGGAGCCCCCTGGCAGGGCAGCCCTGGGGACCCCTCGGGCCCAGCTCCCTCCTTTGGCTCTCCCATCCTCTGCAGTGACCCCAACAACGTGACCCTTCCCCCGCCCCCCCCCCCCCCCCCGTGGTCCCGTCCTCCGGGTCCTGTCCCCCTGGATCCCATGCTCCGTGCCCTGTGCCCTCCCCCAGTGCCCCTCTGCCCCCTCCCACGGTCCCTCCCTGCCCCTCCCGTCATCTCTCCCAATCCCCTCCGCCCATCCCCACAGTCCTTCCTTGGACCACCTGCCCACTCTCCTGGCCTTCCCTCTACCACCTGCCCACCCTCACAATCCTTCCCAGTATCCTGTGCCCACTCCCGTGCCCCTTCCCGTACCCCCTGCCCACTCCCGTGCTCCCTTCCTGGACCCCCTGCCCGCTCCCACGGTCCCTCCCTATAATAATGATGGCATTTATTAAGAGCTTACTCTGTGCCAAGCACTGTTCTAAGCGCTGGGGAGGTTACCAGGTGATCAGGTTGTCCCACGGGGGGCTCGCAGTCTTAACCCCCATTTTCCAGATGAGGTCACTGGGGCCCAGAGAATAATAATAATAATGGCATGTACTAAGTGCTTACCATGTGCCATGCACTGTTCTAAGTGCCGGGGAGGTTACAAGGTGATTAAGTTGTCCCACGGGGAGCTCACAGTCTTCTTCCCCTTTTTCCAGATGAGGTCACTGAGGCCCAGAGAATAATAATAATAATAATAATGGCATTTACTAAGTGCTTACCATGAGCCAAGCACTGTTCTAAGGAGTGAGGAGGTGGCCAGGTGATCAGGTTGTCCCACGGGGGGCTCACGGTCTTCATCCCCATTTTCCAGATGAGGTCACTGAGGCCCAGAGAATAATAATAATGGCATTTACTCAGTGCTTACCATGTGCCAAGTACTGTTCTAAGCTCTGGGGAGGTTACCAGGAGATCAGGTTGTCCCACGGGGGGCTCACAGTCTTAATGCCCATTTTCCAGATGAGGGAACTGAGGCCCAGAGAAGTGAAGTGAGCCCACTGTTGGGTAGGGACCGTCTCTAGATGTTGCCAACTTGTACTTCCCAAGCGCTTAGTACAGTGCTCTGCACACAGTAAGCGCTCAATAAATACAATTGAATGAATGAATGAATGAGTGAAGTGACTTGCCCAAAGTCACACAGCTGACAAGTGGCGGAGCCGGGATTAGAACCCACGACCTCTGACTCCAAAGCCCGGGCTCTTTCCACGGAGCCACGCTGCTTCTCTGTACCCCCTGCCTGCTCCCATGGTCCCCCCATCCCCCACCCGCTCCCACAGTCCCTCCCTGCATATGTTGCCAACTTGTCCTTCCCAAGCACTTAGTACAGTGCTCTGCACACAGTAAGCGCTCAATAAATATGATCGAATGAATGAATGAATGAATGAATGAATGAATGAATCTCCTGCCCACTCCTGTGAACGCGGCTCAGTGGAAAGAGTCCGGGCTTCGAATCCCGCTGCCACTTGCCAATTGTGTGGCCTTGGGCAAGTCACTTTTAGCTTCTCTGGGCCTCAGTTCCCTCATCTGTAAAATGGGGATTCATAATAATGATAATGATGGCATTTATTAAGCGCTTACTCTGTTCTAAGCGCTGGGGAGGTTGCGAGGTGATCAGGTTGTCCCACGGGGGGCTCACAGTCTTCACTGTGAGCCCCACATGGGACAACCTGATTACACTGTATCTCCCCCAGGGCTTAGAACAGAGTAAGCGCTTAACAAATGCCATCGTTATTATTATTATTACTACCCCCTGCCCACTCTCACAGTCATTCCCTGTACCCCCTTGCCCACTCCCGTGGCCCCTCACATTTTCCCCCTGCTCCACGCCTATTTCCCTCTCCATGTCCCCGTGCCCCTTGCCTCAAATCTCCCTCACAGCACCCACCCCAGGCCCTCCGCCCTGCCCACGGGCCCATCTTAGTGTCTCCTTTGCCCCCATACACCCATGCCCACATGCCAGGGCCATGGACCCTTTGCAAAATGTCACACCTGTCTAATCCAGTCCCCTCACACCCTTCTCGGGTCAGCAGGGAAGAGAAAAAGTCCACCCGCCAGCCGTTTGGTTTTGTTCTCTATCTCCCCCTTTTAGACTGTGAGCCCACTGTTGGGTAGGGACTGTCTCTATGTGTTGCCAATTTGTACTTCCCAAGCGCTTAGTACAGTGCTCTGCACATAGTAAGCGCTCAATAAATACGATTGATGATGATGATGATGATGCTCCGCGGCCTGGCCAATTTTCACTGTGTCACCCTCTTGGCTCCGCCGGGCGCTGCGGCTATTTCAGGATCTCACCCTCTTTTTTTAACTTTCTCGACCTGGATTTGTGCAAAAGTTCGGTTGAAAATAGGTGCTGCACCTCTTTCATCCAACTTCTACTTCCCAAGCGCTTGGTACAGTGCTCTGCACACAGTAAGCGCTCAATAAATACGATTGAATGAATGAATGAATGAATTCAATCGTATTTATTGAGTGCTTACTGTGTGCAGAGCACTGTACTAAGTGGTTCAGGATCTCACCCTCTTTTTTAACTTTCTGGACCTAGATTTGTGCAAAAGTTCTGTGAAAATAGGTGCTGCACCTCTTTCATCATCATCAATCGTATTTATTGAGTGCTTACTATGTGCAGAGCACTGTACTAAGCGCTTGGGAAGTACAAATTGGCAACATATAGAGACAGTCCCTACCCAACAGTGGGCTTTCATCCAACTTCTACTTCCCAAGCGCTTGGTACAGTGCTCTGCACACAGTAAGCGCTCAATAAATACAACTGAATGAATGAATTCAATCGTATTTATTGAGCGCTTACTGTGTGCAGAGCACTGTACTAGGCGCTTCAGGATCTCACCCTCTTTTTTAACTTTCTCGACCTAGATTTGTGCAAAAGTTCTGTGAAAATAGGTGAAAATAGGTGCTGCACCTCTTTCATCCAACTTGTACTTCCCAAGCGCTTGGTACAGTGCTCTGCACACAGTAAGCGCTCAATAAATATGATTGACTGAATGAATGAATGAATGAATTCAATCGTATTTATTGAGCGCTTAGTGTGTGCAGAGCACTGTACTAAGCGCTTCAGGATCTCACCCTCTTTTTTAACTTTCTGGACCTAGATTTGCGCAAAAGTTCTGTGAAAATAGGTACTGCACCTCTTTCATCCAACTTGTACTTCCCAAGTGCTTACTGTGTGCAGAGCACTGTACTAAGCGCTTCAGGATCTCACCCTCTTTTTTAACTTTCTCGACCTGGATTTGTGCAAAAGTTCTGTGAAAGTAGGTGAGTTTTCAGGAGAGTTTTAAGGAGGAAAGGCCTCTGTGCACCTCATTCATTCATTCATTCATTGTCGTATTTATTGAGCGCTTACTGTGTGCAGAGCACTGTACTAAGCGCTTGGGAAGTACAAGTCGGCAACAGATAGAGACGGTCATTCATTCATTCATTCAATCGTATTTATTGAGCGCTTACTGTGTGCAGAGCACTGTCCTAAGCGCTTGGGAAGTCCAAGTTGGCAACATAGAGAGACGGTCCCTACCCAACAGTGGGCTCACAGTCTAGAACGGGGAGACAGAGAACAAAACCAAACATACTAACAAAATAAATAGAATAAATATGTACAAATAAAATAAATAAATGGAGTAGTAAAACATAGAGTAATAAAAAACATAAATAACATAAATAAATACAATAAATAAATACAATAAATAACAAAACAAAACATATTAACAAAATAAAATAATTAGAATAAATATGTACAAATAAAATAAATAAATGTAGTAAAAAAGAGTAATAAAAAACATAAATAACATAAACAAATAAAATAAATACAATGAATAACAAAACAAAACATAACACAATAAAATAAATAGAACAAATATGTACAAATAAAATAAATGAATGGAGTAATAAAAATAGAGTAATAAAAAACATAAATAAATAAAATAAATAAATACAATAAATAACAAAACAAAACATATTAATACAATAAAATAAATAGAATAAATATGCACAAATAAAATAAATAAATGGAGTAATAAAAAATGGAGTAATAAAAAACATAAATAACATAAATGAATAAAATAAATAAATAAAATAAATAACAAAACAAAACATATTAACAAAATAAAATAAATAGAATAAATATGTACAAATAAAATAAATAAATGAATAGAGTAATAAAAAATGGAGTAATAAAAACATGAATAACATAAATAAATCAAATAAATAAATACAATAAATAACAAAACAGAACATATTAACAAAATAAAATAATTAGAATAAATATGTACAAATAAAATAAATAAATGGAGTAGTAAAAAATGGAGTAATAAAAAACATAAATAACATAAATAAATAAAATAAATAAATACAATAAATAACAAAACAAAACATATTAACACAATAAAATAAAGAGAATAATGTACAAATAAAATAAATAAATGAATAGAGTAATAAAAAATAGAGTAATAAAAAACATAAATAACATAAATAAATACAATAAATAACAAAACAAAACATATTAACACAATAAAATAAATAGAATAAATATGTACAAATAAAATAAATAAATGAATAGAGTAACAAAAAATAGAGTAATATGAAACATAAATAACATAAATAAATCAAATAAATACAATAAATAACAAAACAAAACATATTACCAAAATAAAATAAATAGAATATATATGTACAAGTAAAATGAATAGAGTAATAAATATGTACAAGCATATATACAGGTGCTGTGGGGAGGGGAAGGAGGTAAGGTGAGGGGAGGAGGGGGCTCAGTCTGGGATAAATCTATACAAATATATGCACGTGCCATATATACAGCAGACATGTGGTGAGGGCAGGATTAGAACTCGGGCCCTTCTGACTCCCAAACCTCTGCTCTCCCCCTGAGCCACGCTGCCCACTCCTCTTCCTATATTAGCTCTTACTCACCTTGTCAGTGTTAGGAATAATAATTTTGGTACCGGTTAAAGCGCTTACTATGTGCCAAGCCCCGGGTTAGATATCGTTAGAGAAGCAGCGTGGCTCAGTAGAAAGAGCACGGCCCTGGGAGTCCAAAGGACCCGAGTTCTAATCCTGGCTCGCTCCGTGACCCTGGGCAAATCCCTGACTAAGCTCTCTTCTTTGTTTCCACTCTCTTCTGCGTTGCCCTGACTTGCTCTCTTATTCGTCCCTCCTACCCCAGCCCCACAGAACTTGGGTACATTGCTTTAATTTATTTCAACGTCTTGTCTCTCCTTTTCAATCAATCAATCAATCAATCGTATTTATTGAGCGCTTACTGTGTGCAGAGCACTGTACTAAGCGCTTGGGAAGTCCAAGTTGGCAACATCTAGAGACGGTCCCTACCCAACAGTGGGCTCACAGTCTAGAAGGGGGAGACAGAGAACAAAACCAAACGTATTAACACAATAAAATAAATAGAATAGATATGTACAAGTAAAATAAATAAAGAGTAATAAAAAGGGCAGTAACAGAGCTTTTAAACTATAAGCTCCGGTGGGCAGGGCACGTGTCTACCAACTCCGTTGTATTGTACTCTCCCAAGTGCTCTGCACAGAGTTAACGCTCAAAAATACCGCTGATTGATTCCCTTCTTCCAGATTTTTCGATTGTCCTACGTGTTTCCCAAGCCACTCTCCTCCTCAACAAATTGGCATGTCGGCTTTCCGGTGAAATAATAATAATAATAATAATGATGGCATTTATTAAGCGCTTACTCTGTGCAAAGCACTGTTCTAAGCGCTGGGGAGGTTACAAGGTGATCAGGTTGTCCCACGGGGGGCTCACAGTCTTCATCCCCATTTGACAGATGAGGGAACTGAGGCCCAGGGAAGTGAAGTGACTTGCCCAGAGTCACACAGCTGATAATCAATCAATCAATCAATCAATCGTATTTATTGAGCGCTTACTGATAATTGGTGGAGCCGGGGTTTGAACCCATGACCTCTGACTCCAAAGCCCGGGCTCTCTCCGCTGAGCCACGCTGCTTCTCCTGTGACATTTGACGTTGTTCATTCATTCAATTGTATTTATTGAGCGCTTACTGTGTGCAGAGCACTGTACTAAGCGCTTGGGAAGTCGGCAACATATAGAGACGGTCCCTACCCAACAGCGGGCTCACAGTTTCAGACCGGTGCCTCTTTTTCTGAGGGAAATACGTCCGAGGGAGGATTTGGGGATGGATTGGAGAAAGCAGAGTCAGAGGTGATTCCAACGTTGTGAATTTGGGTGACCAGGCGACTGGCAACACCAGAAAAAGAGAAGGAGAAGCGGTGTGGCCTAATGAAAAGACCACAGGAATGGGAGTCAGAGGACCTGGGTTCTAATCAAGCGCTTAGTACAGTGCTCTGCACACAGTTAGTGCTTAATACGATTGAATAATAATAATAATAATGGGATTTATTAAGCGCTTACTATGTGCAAAACACCGTTCTAAGCGCTGGGGAGGTTACTATGTATACATGTTTGTACGTATTTATTACTCTATTTTACTTGTACATATTTATTCTACTTATTTTATTTTGTTAATATGTTTTGTTTTGTTCTCTGTCTTCCCCTTCTAGACTGTGAGCCCACTGTTGGGTAGGGACCGTCTCTAGATGTTGCCAACTTGGGCTTCCCAAGCGCTTAGTACAGCGCTCTGCACACAGTAAGCGCTCAATAAATACGATTGAAAGAAGGAATGAATCAGGTTGTCCCACTGGGGGCTCACAGTCTTCATCCCCATTTTCCAGATGAGGTCACTGAGGCCCAGAGAAGTGAAGCGACTTGCCCAAAGTCACCCAGCTGACAAGTGGCGGAGCCGGGATTTGAACCCGTGACCTCTGACTCCAAAGCCCGGGCTCTTTCCACTGAGCCATGCTGCTTCCCATGATTGAATGAATAATCCCGGCTCCGCCACTTGTCTGCTGGGTGACCTTGAGCAAATCACTTCACTTCTCCGTGCGTCTGTAAAACGGAGATTCCAAACCTGCCCTCCCTCCCTCCTTGAGCCCCATGTGGGACCTGATGATCCTGTACCAATTCTAGTGCTCAGTACAGTGCTTGGCACACAGTAAGTGCTAAACAACTCCCGTTATTAGCTAGAAGTGCTTAGAAGATCCAGTGAGGGAAGATGAGTCCAGTTTCAGTGGCGTCTGGCTTTGAAAGTCAAAGAGTCGCTTTGTGGATGTCCTACTTAATTATTATTATTATTATTATATTACTAGCTAAGTGCCTACTGTATGCCAAGCACTTTCCTAAGCGCTGGGGTAGATACAAGTCATTCACCCTCCGCTCCTCGGCCGCTAACCTCCTCACCGTGCCTCGTTCTCGCCCGTCCCGCCGTCGACCCCCTTCTAGACTGTGAGCCCACTCTAGGGTAGGGACCGTCTCTATATGTTGCCAACTTGGACTTCCCAAGCGCTTAGTACAGTGCTCTGCACCCAGTAAGCGCTCAATAAATACGACTGATTGATTGATTGATTGATTGATTGATTGACCCCCGGCCCACGTCATCCCCCCGGCCTGGAATTCCCTCCCTCCGCACATCCGCCAAGCTAGCTCTCTTCCTCCCTTCAAAGCCCAACTGAGAGCTCACCTCCTCCAGGAGGCCTTCCCACACTCCACCCCCTCCTTCCTCTCCCCCATGTTCCCTCCTTCCCCTCCCCACAGCACCTGTATATATGTTTTTTCTAATTATTTATTTTATTTGTACATATTTATTCCATTTATTTTATTTTGTTAATATATTTCGTTGCGCTGTCTGTCTCCCCCTTCTAGACCGTGAGCCCGCTGTCGGGTAGGGGCCGTCTCTAGACGTTGCCCACTTGTACTTCCCAAGCGCTCTGCGCCCAGGAAGCGCTCACTAAATACGATTGAATGAATGAATTTTCCAGATGAGGGAACTGAGGCCCAGTGACGTGACCGGCCCAAGGTCACACAGCATCCATTCATTCATCCAGTCGTATTTATTGAGCCGCAGCGGACACGTGGCGGAGCCGGGATCAGAACCAAGGTCCTTCAGAGTCCCAGGCCGTAGTTTATCCTTTAAGCCACGCCGCTCCTAGGAAAGCTAGGTCGGCCCAGGTAGGAAGGCGATCGCTGGGAGACGTGAGAGTCCAAGGGAGGGGGATGAAAAGCCGGGTTGTCCCCTTTCCCTTCAGAGTAGCCAGCCAAGGGGAGAGAGGATTAGCGGAGGGAGAGGCCCAAATTCATCAGGAGCATCCAGTCCAGCACCGGCATGTCCCTGTGACTCATATTCAGCCAACTGGGCCACCAGCCGAGGCATGCTTAGATGATCCCTGCATTTAATGAGCCCCTCCTCCTCTTTCCCGCCAATCTCCATCTCGGATGGCTGCGTTTTTTGGCTGGGAAACTCTCCTAATAAGGAGCACTGTTCATTCGTTCATTCAATGGTATTAATTGAGCGCTTACTGTGGGCGGAGCACTGTACTAAGCGCTTGGGAAGGCTTAGTCCCAAGCCTTGGACCTGGACCTGGGTTCTCATTCATTCATTCATTCAATCGTATTTATTGAGCGCTTACTGCGTGCACAGCACTGTACTAAAGCGCTTGGGAAGTACAAGTTGGCCACATATACAGACGGTCCCTACCCAACAACGGGCTCACAGTCTAGAAGGAGGAGACAGACAACAAAGCAAAACATGTGGATGGGTGTCAAGTCATCAGAATAAATAGAAATAGAATAATAGAATAAATAGATAGGATAAACAGAAATAAAACTAGATGTGCATCATTAACAAAATAAATAGAATAGTAAATATGTACAAGTGTTTCCAAAGTGGAATCCCGGCTCTGCCACATGTCTACTGTGTGACCTTGAGCAAGTCGCTGCACTTCTCTTAGGAGAAGCAGCGTGGCTCAGTGGAAAGAGCCCGGGCTTTGGAGTCAGAGGTCAGGGGTTCAAATCCCGGCTCCACCAATAGTAATAGTAATAATGATAATAATGATGGCATTTGTTAAGCACTTACTATGTGCAAAGCACTGTTCTAAGCGCTGGGGGATACAAGGTGATCGGGTTGTCCCACGGGGGGCTCCCCATTTTACAGATGAGGGAACTGAGAAGGATAATAATAATAATGATGGCATTTATCAAGCGCTTACTATGTGCAAAGCACTACTCTAAGCGCTGGGGAGGTTACAAGGTATCAGGTTGTCCCACGTGGGGCTCACAGTCTTCATCCCCACTTTACAGATGAGGTAACTGAGAAGGATAATAATATAATAATGATGGCATTTATCAAGCGCTTACTATGTGCAAAGCACTGTTCTGAGCGCTGGGGAGGTTACAAGGTGATCAGGTTGTCCCACTGGGGGTTCACAGTCTTAATCCCCATTTTACAGATGAGGTAACTGAGAAGGATAATAATAATAATAATAATAATGATGGCATTTATCAAGCGCTTACTATGTGCAAAGCACTGTTCTAAGCTCCAGAGAGGTTACAAGGTGATCAGGTTGTCCCACGTGGGGCTCACAGTCTTAATCCCTATTTTACAGATGAGGTAACTGAGAAGGATAATAATAATAATAATAATAATAATAATGGCATTTATCAAGTGCTTACTATGTGCAAAGCACTGTTCTAAGCACCGGAGAGGTTACAAGGTGATCAGGCTGTCCCACGGGGGGCTCACAGTCTTAATCCCCATTTTACAGATGAGGGAACTGAGGCGCAGAGAAGTGAAGTGGCTTGCCCAAGGTCACACAGCAGACATGTGGTGGAGCCGGGATTCAAACCCATGACCGCTGACTCCAAAGCCCGGGCTCTTTCCACTGAGCCACGCTGCTTCTCACCAGCTGTCAGCTGTGTGACTCTGGGCAAGTCACTTCACTTCTCTGGGCCTCAGTTCCCTCATCTGGAAAATGGGGATGAAGACTGTGAGCCCCCCGTGGGCCAACCTGATCACCTTGTAACCTCCCCAGCGCTTGGAACAGTGCTTTGCACATGGTAAGCGCTTAATAAATGCCATCATTATTATTATTATTATTCTCTGAGCCTCAGTTACCTCATCTGTACAATGAGGATTAAGACTGTGAGCCCCCCGTGGGACAGGGACTGTGTCCAATCATTGTATCGACCCCAGCGTTTAGAAGAGTGCTTGGCACATAGTAAACGCTTAACAAATACCGTAATTATTATATATTAGCCCGCTACATCAGGGTCCACTGATGTATTCCTCTCCCCCTCGTCCCCCTCTCCATCCCCCCCATCTTACCTCCTTCCCTTCCCCACAGCACCTGTATATATATATATATATATATGTTTGTACATATTTATTACTCTATTTATTTTACTTGTACATATCTATTCTATTTATTTTATTTTGTTAGTATGTTTGGTTTTGTTCACTGTCTCCCCATTTTAGACTGTGAGCCCACTGTTGGGTAGGGACTGTCTCTATATGTTGCCAACTTGTACTTCCCAAGCGCTTAGTACAGTGCTCTGCACACAGTAAGCGCTCAATAAATGCGATTGATGATGATGATGATGATGTGTCGTATGTGGCAGTAAGCTCGTTGTGGGCAGAGAATGCGTCTGTTTATTGCTGTATTGCACTCTCCCAAGCATTTAGTACAATGCTCTGCGCGCAGTGCTTTGTAGTGCTCTCTACAGTGCTCAGTAAATCGATCAATCAATCAATCAATCGTATTTATTGAGCGCTTACTGTGTGCAGAGCACTGTACTAAGCGCTTGGGAAGTCCAAGTTGGCCACATCTAGAGACGGGTCCCTACCCAACAGTGGGCTCCCAGTCTAGAAGATCTGGTCGGATGAAATACGATTGAACGTGGCACCCCTGAGCTCAGGGTGTGCATGGGGGTGACAAGCCCCTCAGCGTGGCCCAGTGGAAAGAGCCCGGGCTTTGGAGTCAGAGGTCATGGGTTCGAATCCCCGCTCTGCCGATTGTCAGCTGTGTGACTTTGGGCAGGCCTCAGTTCCCACACACAGTTCCCACTCAGCTCCGCACACAGTAAGTGCTCAATAAATATGATTGAGTTGAATTGAATTCCTTCTCCTCCCCGCTTCTCCCCTCTCCTCCCCTACTATCTCCTTCCTCTCCCCTCCCCTTTCCTCCCTTTCTTTGCTCTCCTCTCCTCTTCCTTCCTCCTCCACACTCTTCTCCTCACCTCCTCTCCGATCTTCTGACCTTCTCTGGGCCTCAGTTCCCTCATCTGTAAAATGGGGGATTAAGGCTGTGAGCCTCCTGTGGGACAGTCTGAACACCCTGTAAGCTCCCCAGTGCTTTAGGACAGTGCTTTGCAGACTGAGCCCCTTCTTTCCTCTCCCCCTCGTCCCCCTCTCCATCCCCCCGTCTTACCTCCTTCCCTTCCACACAGCACCTGTATATATGTATATATGGTTGTACATATTTATTACTCTATTTATTTATTTATTTATTTATTTTACTTGTACATTTCTATCCTACTTATTTTATTTTGTTGGTATGTTTGGTTCTGTTCTCTGTCTCCCCCTTTTAGACTGTGAGCCCACTGTTGGGTAGGGACTGTCTCTATGTGATGCCAACTTGGACTTCCCAAGCGCTTAGTACAGTGCTCTGCACATAGTAAGCGCTCAATAAATACGATTGATTGATTGATTGATTGATTAATAAATGCCATCATTATTATAATAATAAAATAAATAATAAATGATAAATAAATGGACCTACCATTTTTTTTCTCCAGAAGGAAACCCCGCTGGCCAACGCGGCATTCTGGGCTGCCCGGAAAGGGAATCTGGCGTTGCTGAAGCTGCTGCTGAACAGCGGGCGCGTGGACGTGGACTGCAGAGACAGTGTACGCCCGCCTCTCTGCCAACGCGCACCGGCTTCCCCTCCCTCCCTTTTTTGTTTTATGGCCTTTGGGAAGCACTTACTCTGTACTGAGCGCTGGGGTAGACACCAAATGATCGGGGTGGACGCAGCCCCTGCCCCACACGGGGCGCGCAGTCTTAATCCCGGTTTTCCAGGTGAGGTAACTGAGGCGCAGAGAAGTGAAGTGATGGGTCCAAGGTCACACAGCAGGCGGGTAGTGGAGGCGGGATTAGAACCCGGGACCTCTCACTCCCAGCCTCTCACTCTGCTTCTCTACTGATTGCAGTGTTGTGGCAAACGCATTGGGGGAATCGGGGCCTGCCCCAGGCCCACAGGAGGGCTCTAGAAAGGTGGGTGTGGGATGTGAGCCCACTGTTGGGTAGGGACTGTCTCTATAGGTTGCCAACTTGTACTTCCCAAGCGCTTAGTACAGTGCTCTGCACACAGTAAGCGCTCAATAAATACGATTGATTGGATTGGAGAGATTGGCCACACAGAGAAAGAAATAAAATTGGGAAAAATCAGTAGAAAATCTCACAGGAATAGGGACTGTTGGGTAGGGACTGTCTCTATATGTTGCCAACTTGTACTTCCCAAGCGCTTAGTACAGTGCTCTGCACACAGTAAGCGCTCAATAAATACGATTGATTGATTGGAGAGATTGGCCACACGGAGAAAGAAATAAGATCGGGAAAAATCAGTAGAAAATGTCACCGGAATAGCCGCAACGGGCCTTAGGCCCTGTAGGGAAGCAGCATGGCCTATTGGCAGAGAATTGAGGGACTATCATTATTATTATTATTATCATTGTTATTATTATGGTATTTGTTATGCACTTATTAAGCACCCAACACTGTTCTAAGTGCTGGAATGAATACACGTTAATCAAGTCTGACACAGTCCTTGTCCCGCACGGGGCTCACAGTCTAAGTAGGAGGGAGAACAGGTATTGAATTCCCACCAGCGCTTAGAACAGTGCTTTGCACACAGTAAGCGCTTCATAAATGCCATCATTATTATTATTATTTACTTTCCAAGCGCTTAGTACAGTGCTCTCAATAAGCACACAGTAAGTGCTCAATAACCTTGTAACCTCCCCAGTGCTTAGAACAGTGCTTTGCACACAGTAAGCGCTTAATAAATGCTATCATTATTATTATTATTAATAAATTCACTTCAATGAATGAATGAATGAATGAATGAATTTTACAGATGAGGGAACTGAGGCGCAATAATAATGATAATTGTGGTATTTATTCAGTACTTACTATATGCCAGGTACTGTACTAAGCGCTGGGGTAGATGGAAGGTGATCAGGTTAGTGATTTGGTCAAGGTCACACAGCTGGCAAGTGGCAGAGCCGGATTTAGAAGCCAGGTCCTCTGATTCCCGGGCCCGTGCTCTATCCACTAGGCCATGCTGCTTCCCAAGGGTGTTTCCCGGGGGATAATAATAATAATAATGGCATTTATTAAGCGCTTACTATGTGCAAAGCACTGTTCTAAGCACTGAGTAGGTTACAAGGTGAGCAGGTTGTCCCACGGGGGGGCTGATAGTCTTCATCCCCATTTTCCAGATGAGGTCACTGAGATCCAGAGAAGTGAAGTGACTTGCCCAAAGTCACCCAGCTGACAGTTGGCGGAGCCGGGATTTGAACCCATGACCTCTGACTCCAAAGCCCGGGCTCTTTCCACTGAGCCACGCTGCTTCTCTAGATCCAGACCTGCATCTATGTGTATATGTTTGTACCTATTTATTACTCCATTTATTTATTTATTTTACTTGTACATATCTATTCTATTTATTTTATTTTGTTAATACGTTTGGTTTTGTTCTCTGTCTCCCCCTTCTAGACTGTGAGCCCACTGTTGGGTAGGGACCGTCTCTATATGTTGCCAACTTGTACTTCCCAAGAGCTTAGTACAGTGCTCTGCACACAGTAAGCGCTCAATAAATACGATTGATTGATTGACTGAATAAATCCGATTGAATGAATGAATTGAATGAATGAATGAATGAATGGGGATTAAGATTATGAGCCACCTGATTATTATTATGGACAATGATGATTATTATGGACAATCATCTTCTAGACTGTGAGCAAACTGTTGGGTAGGGACCGTCTCTATATGTTGCCAACTTGGACTTCCCAAGTGCTTAGTACAGTGCTCTGCACACAGTAAGTGCTCAATAAATCCGATTGAATGAATGAATTGAATGAATGAATGAATGGGGATTAAGATTATGAGCCCCCTGATTATTATTATGGACAATGATGATTATTATGGACAATCATCTTCTAGACAGTGAGCAAACTGTTGGGTAGGGACCGTCTCTATATGTTGCCAACTTGGAATTCCCAAGCGCTTAGTCCCGTGCTCTGCACACAGTAAGCGCTCAATAAATCCAATTCAATGAATGAATAGAATGAATGAATGGGGATTAAGATTATGAGCCCCCTGATTATTATTATGGATAATGATGATTATTATGGACAGTCATCTTCCAGACTGTGAGCCCACTGTTGGGTAGGGACCATCTCTACATGTTGCCAACTTGGACTTCCCAAGCGCTTAGTCCAGTGCTCTGCACACAGTAAGCGCTCAATAAATACGATTGAATGAATCATCTGTTTCCAAATGATTAACTTGTATCTACCCCACGGCTTAGTAATAATAATAATAATAACTATAATACTTGTTAAGTGCTTATTGTGTGCCAAGCACTGTTCTAAGCACTGGGGTAGATACAAATGAATCAGGTTGGACACAGTCCCTGTCCCACATTGGGCTCGCACTCTTAATCCCATTTTTTACAGATGAGGTAACCGAGACACAGAGAAATGAAGTGGCTTGCCCAAGGTCACACAGCAGACCAGCGGTGGAGTCGGGATTAGAACCCAAGACCTTCTCACTCCCAGGCCCGTGCTGCCCCATGCTGCTTCTCACTAAAAAAAATTCCTGTGTTTCTAAGTGGTGCTTTTATTACCAAAGCACCTTACATTAATCAGTTATTTACTCCTCCCCCTTCTAGACTGTGAGCCCACTGTTGGGTAGGGACTGTCTCTATATGTTGCCAACTTGGACTTCCCAAGCGCTCAGTACAGTGCTCTGCACACAGTAAGCGCTCAATAAATACGATTGAATGAATGAACTCCTCGCAACACCCCTGTGAGGTAGGGTTCGGATATAATTGTCCCCAGTTTACAGCTGGGGAAACTGAGGCGCGGGGCGGTTAAGTGGCTATCCCTAGGCCACCGAGGAAACAGGTGTCAGAGCCGGAACTTGAACCTGGATCGTGGCTCTCCCATCACGCCACGCTACGAGTACCTGAGACAGAATTAAGCGCTTAACAAATACCAACCATGTTTTGAACGTTTCGTTACGCGGCCACATTAAAAGACACCCACCGTGAATCCTTAGCCTTGTGGTAAATCGGCCCTTCTCCGGGGTTGGCTGGGACCAGGGGTTGAGCCGCTGAGATAACGGGCTGACGATGCCACGGATGGACCCGGTTGGAGTGACGGTTTTCCTGATCTTTCCCTCCAGCACGGCACGACGGTCCTGATGGTGGCTTCGTACGCCGGCCACGTCCAGTGCGTCCGAGAGCTAGTGTTGCAAGGAGCCGACATCAATCTCCAGAGAGAGGTGGGTTGCCGGGACCCCAGTGAAGGAGCGGCGAGGGTGGGGGGAGGGTGAGGTGGAGGCAGTTCGAGCTGGGCCTGGGGTTTTTGTGTGCATGTTTCTTTGTTTTACGGGAAGAAGAAGGAGGAGGAGGGGGAAGGGGAGGGGGAGGAGGAGGAGGAGGAGGGGGAGGAGGAGGAGGAGGAAGAAGAAGAAGAAGAAGAAGAAAAAGAGAAGAAGAAGAGAAGGAGGAAGAAGAAGAAGGGGGAGAAGAAGAAGAAGAAGAAGGAAGAAGAAGAAGGAAGAAGAAGAAGAATAGAAGAAGAAGAGAAGGAAGAAGAAGATGAAGAGAAGAAGAAAGAGGAAGAAGAAGAAGAAGAAGAAGGGAGAAGAAGAAGAAGGAAGAAGAAGAAGAGAAGAAGAAGAAGAGAAGGAAGAAGAAGAAGAAGAAGGGAGAAGAAGATGAAGAGAAGAAGAAGAAGAGAAGAAGGAGGAAGAAGAAGAAGAAGGGAGAAGAAGAAGAAGGAGGGAGAAGAAGAAGAAGGGAGAAGAAGAAGAAGAAGGGAGAAGAAGAAGGGAGAAGAAGGGAGAAGAAGAAGGGAGAAGAAGAAGAAGAAGAAGAAGAAGAAGAAGAAGAAGAAGAGGAAGAAGAAGAAGAAGAAGAAGAAGAAGAAGAAAATGAAGGAAGAAGAAGGAAGAAGAAGAAGAAGAGAAGAAGAAGGAAGTAGAAGACGGAAGAAGAAGAAGGGAAGAAGAAGAAGAAGGAGGGAGAAGAGGAAGAAGGGAGAAGAAGAAGAAGAGAAGAAGAAGGAAGTAGAAGACGGAAGAAGAAGAAGAGAAGAAGAAGAAGAAGGAGGGAGAAGAGGAAGAAGGGAGAAGAAGAAGAAGAAGAAGAGAATGAAGAAGAAGAAGAACAATAAGAAGAAGAAGAAGAAGAAGAAGAAGAAGAAGAAGAAGAAGAAGAAGAAGAAGAAGAAGAAGCAGCAGCGTGGCTTAATGGAAAGAGCCCAGGCTTTGGAGTCAGAGGTCATGGGTTCAAATCCCAGCTTCGCCCATTGTCAGCTGTGTGACTTTGGGCAAGTCACTTCACTTCTCTGGGCCTCAGTTCCCTCATCTGTAAAATGGGGATGAAGACTGTGAGCCCCCCGTGGGACAATCTGATCACCTTGTAGGCTCCCCAGCGCTTAGAACAGTGTTTTGCACGTAGTAAGTGCTTAATAAATATTATTATTATTATTATGCACACACTAAATGCTCAACAAATACAATTGAATTGAATTGTTCTGCACACAGTAAGCACTCAATAATTACAATTGAATGATAAATATTAATAAATATTATCATTATAAATATTATCATTATTACTTTGCACACACCAAGTGCTCAACAAATACAATTAAATTGAATTGTTCTGCACACAGTAAGTGCTCAATAACTACAGTAATTATTGGCTCATTGGAAAGAGCCCGGGCTTTGGAGTTATATATGTATATATGTTTGTACATATTTATTTATTTATTTATTTTACTTGTACCTATCTATTCTATTTATTTTATTTTGTTAGTATGTTTGGTTTTGTTCTCTGTCTCCCCCTTCTAGACTGTGAGCCCGCTGTTGGGTAGGGACCGTCTCTATGTGTTGCCAGCTTGTACTTCCCAAGCGCTCAGTCCAGTGCTCTGCACAGAGTAAGCGCTCAATAAATACGATTGATTGATTGATTGATTGATCGGAGTCAGAGGTCATGGGTTCCAATCCTGACTCCGCCAATTGTCAGCTGTGGGACTTGGGGCAAGTCGCTTCACTTCTCTGGGCCTCAGTGCCCTCATCTGTCAAATGGGGATGAAGACTGGGAGCCCCAAGTGGGACAACCTGATCACCGTGTATCCCCCCCAGCGCTTAGAACAGTGCTTTGCACATAGTAAGCGCTTAACAAATGCCAACATTATTATTATTATTATTATTATTATTATCCCCGTGGGTTGGGATGAGAGGAGAGTGGGGCCGCCCACTTCCAGCCCAAATTCAGCCCGTATCCAGCCTGAGTCCACCGCCCTCACCGCTCTGGCGGGTTCCGAGTTGGGCCGAGGGCCTGTACTGAGCGCCTTTCCCTCCAGTCAGGCACCACGGCTCTCTTCTTCGCCGCCCAGCAGGGCCACAACGATGTCGTCTGCTTCCTCTTCCAATTCGGGGCCTCTACTGAATTCCGGACGAAGGTAAGCTGTGCCGTCTCTGCCGCCGGGGGTGAGGGCGGTGGATGGGTCGGTGGGCAAGATTGGGCAGCGTTCGTGCATTCATTCAATCGTATTTATTGAGCGCTTCCTGTGTGCAGAGCACTGTACTAAGCGCTTGGGAAGTCCAAGTCGGCAACCTCTAGAGATGGTCCCTACCCAACAGCGGGCTCACAGTCTAGAAGGGGGAGACAGACAACAAAACATATTAACAAAATAAAATAAATAGAATAAATATGTACAGATAAAATAAATAGAATAATAAATATGTACAAACATATTCATTCATTCAATTGTATTTATTGAGCGCTTACTGTGTGCAGAGCACTGAACTAAGCACTTGGGAAGTAGAAGTCGGCAACATCTAGAGACGGTCCCTACCCAACAGCGGGCTCACAGTCTAGAGGGGGGAGACAAAAAAATGTACTAACAAAATAAAATAAATAGAATAAATATGTACAGATATAAATAGAGTAATGAATACGTACAAACATATTCATTCATTCGTATTTATTGAGCGCTTACTGTGTGCAGAGCACTGGACTAAGCGCTTGGGAAGTACAAGTCGGCAACATAGAGAGATGGTCCCTACCCAACAGTGGGCTCACAGTCTAGAAAAGGGAGACGGAGAACAAAACAAAACATGTTAACAAAATAAAATATATAGAATAAATATGTACAAATAAAATAGAGTAATAAATATGTACAAACATTCATTCATTCATTCAATTGTATTTATTGAGCGCTTACTGTGTGCAGAGCACTGAACTAAGCACTTGGGAAGTAGAAGCTGGCAACATATAGAGACGGTCCCTACCCAACAGCGGGCTCACTGTCTAGAAGGGGAAGACAGACAAGAAAACAAAACATATTAACAAAATAAAATAAATAGAATAAATATGTACAAATAAAATAGAGTAATAAATACGTACAAACATATGTGCATATATACAGGTGCTGTGGGGAGGGGAAGGAGGTCTAGACTGTGAGCCCACTGTCTAGACCCATACAGAGTCTCTATATGTCACCAACTTGGACTTCCCAAGCGCTTAGTACAGTGCTCTGCACACAGTAAGCGCTCAATAAATACGATTGAATAAATGAATGATTGTGGGGCGACAGGGTCTGATCGTGGGGCGATGGGGTCTGATTGTGGGGCGATGGGGTCTGATCGTGGGGCGATGGGCTCTGATCAATATGTTGATACCAAGTTGATAGCAATATGATCAATATGCTGCCGACTTGTACTTCCCAAGCGCTTAGTACAGTGCTCTGCACACAGTAATGCTCAATAAATACGATTGAATGAATGAATGATTGTGGGATGACAGGCTCTGATCGTGGGGCGATGGGGTCTGATTGTGGGGCGATGGGGTCTGATCGTGGGGCGATGGGGTCTGATCGTGGGGCGATGGGGTGTGATTGTGGGGCGATGGGGTGTGATTGTGTGGCGATGGGGTGTGAAATGTGGGGCGATGGGGTGTGAATGTGGGGCGATGGGGTCTGATTGATCTTATTTTGTTAATATTCATTCATTTCATTTGTTCATTCAATCGTATTTTGTTCTCTGTCTCCCCCTTCTAGACTGTGAGCCCACTGCTGGGTAGGGACCGTCTCTATTTGTTGCCGACTCGTACTTCCCAAGCGCTTAGTACAGTGCTCTGCACACAGTAAGCGCTCACTAAATACGACTGAATGAATGAATGACTGTGGGGCGACGGGGTCTGATCGTGGGGCGATGGGGTGCGATTGGGTGGCAATGGGGTCTGGTTGTGGGGCGATGGGGTCTGATTGTGGGGCGATGATGTATGATTGTGGGGCAATGGGGTGTGATTGTGGGGCGATGGGGTGTGATTGTGGGGCGACGGGGTCTGATTGTGGGGCGATGGAGCGGGGAGGGACATGCTGACCGTCCATCGTCTATAATGGCCGTTCTCTCCGCGTGGGGTGGGTCAGGACGGAGGTTCGGCCTTGCTGGCGGCCAGCCAGTATGGACACCGGGAGGTGGTGAAGACGCTCCTGAAGCACGGCGCCAACATCCACGACCAGCTCTACGTGAGTGCGGCCTGCAGCAGGCCCCAGGGGCCCGCCTGTCTGCCTCTTGTATTACTCTATTTATTTTACTTGTACATATCTATTTTATTGATTTTATTTTGTTAATAATAATAATGATAATGGCATTTATTAAGCGCTTACTATGTGCAAAACACTGTTCTAAGCACTGGGGTAGATACAAGGTAATTGGGTTGTCCCACACGGGGCTCACAGTCTTCATCCCCATTTTACAGACGAGGGAACTGAGGCCCAGAGAAGTGAAGTGACTTGCCCAAAGTCACCCAGCTAACAAGTGGCGCAGCCAGAATTTGAACCCATGGCCTCTGACTCCAAAGCCCGGGCTCTTTCCACTGAGCCACGCTGCCTCCCCCTTCTAGACTGTGAGCCCACTGTTGGGTAGGGACCGTCTCTATATGTTGCCAACTTGTACTTCCCAAGCGCTTAGTCCAGTGCTCCGCACACAGTAAGCACTCAATAAATACGACTGATTGATTGATTGTCTCTATATGTTGCCAACTTGGACTTCCCAAGAGCTTAGTCCAGTGCGCCGCACACAGTAAGCGCTCAATAAATACGATTGATTGATTGTCTCTATATGTTGCCAACTTGTACTTCCCAAGCGCTTAGTACAGTGCTCCGCACACAGTAAGCGCTCAATAAATACGATTGATTAATTGATTGTCTCTATATGTTGCCAACTTGCACTTCCCAAGTGCTTAGTACAGTGCTCCGCACACAGTAAGCGCTCAATAAATACGATTGATTGATTGATCTTATTTTGTTAATATTCATTCATTTCATTCGTTCATTTGACTTCCCAATCAATCAATCAATCGTATTTATCGAGCGCTTACTGTGTGCAGAGCACTGTACTAAGCGCTTGGGAAGTCCAAGTTGGCAACATAGAGAGACGGTCCCTACCCAACAGTGGGCTCACAGTCTAGAAGGGGGAGACAGAGAACAAAATGAAACATATTAACAAAATAAAATAAATTTAGACTGTGAGCCCACTGTTGGGTAGGGACTGTCTCTATATGTTGCCAATTTGTACTTCCCAAGCGCTTAGTACAGTGCTCCGCACATAGTAAGCGCTCGATAAATACGATTGATGATGATGAAATAGAATAGATATGTACAAGTAAAATAAAGAAATAAATAAATAGAGTAATAAATATGTACAAACATATATACATATCTCCAGGTGCTGTGGGGAAGGGAAGGAGGTAAGATGGGGGGGATGGAGAGGGGGACGAGGGGGAGAGGAGGGAAGGGGCTCAGTCTGGGAAGGCCTCCTGGAGGAGGTGAGCGCTCAGTAGGGCCTTGAAGGGAGCACTTAGTACAGTGCTCTGCACACAGTAAGCGCTCAGTAAATACAAGAAGGATAATGATAATAATAATAATAATAATAATAATAATAATAATAATGGCATTTACTAAGCGCTTACTATGTTCAGAGCACTGTTCTAAGCGCTGGGGAGGTTACAAAGTGATCAGGTTGTCCCACATGGGGCTCACAGTCTTAATCCCCATTTTACAGATGAGATCACTGAGAAGGATAATAATAATAATAATAATAATAATAATAATAATAATGATGATGACATTTATTAAGCGCTTACACAGTCTTAATCCCCATTTTACAGATGAGGTAACTGAGAAGGATAATACTAATAATAATAATGATGGCATTTCTTAAGCACTTACTATGTGCAAAGCACTGTTCTAAGCGCTGGGGAGGTTACAAGGTGATCAGGTTGTCTCACGGGGGGCTCAAGTCTTAATCCCCATTTTACAGATGAGGGAACTGAGAAGGATAATAATAATAATAATAATAAAATAATGGCATTTCTTAAGCGCTTACTATGTGCAAAGCACTGTTCTAAGCGCTGGGGAGGTTACAAGGTGATCAGGTTGTCTCACGGGAGGCTCAAGTCTTAATCCCCATTTTACAGATGAGGTAACTGAGAAGGATAATAATAATAATAATGATGGTATTTATTAAGCGCTTACTATGTGCAAAGCACTGTTCTAAGCGCTGGGGAGGTTACAAGGTGATCAGGTTGTCTCACGGGGGGCTCACAGTCTTCATCCCCATCTTACAGATGAGGGAACTGAGAAGGATAATAATAATAATAATAATGATGGCATTTCTTAAGCGCTTACTATGTGCAAAGCACTGTTCTAAGCACTGGGGAGGTTACAAGGTGATCAGGTTGTCTCACGGGGGGCTCACAGTCTTAATCCCCATTTTACAGATGAGGGAACTGAGAAGGACAATAATAATAATAATAATAATAATAATAATGGCATTTCTTAAGCGCGTACTATGTGCAAAGCACTGTTCTAAGCACTGGGGAGGTTACAAAGTGATCAGGTTGTCCCACATGGGGCTCACAATCTTAATCCCCATTTTACAGATGAGGTAACTGAGAAGGATAATAATAATAATAATAATAATAATAATAATGATGGCATTTATTAAGCCCTTACAGTCTTAATCCCCATTTTACAGATGAGGTAACTGAGAAGGATAATAATAATAATAGTGGCATTTATTAAGCGCTTACTATGTTCAAAGCACTGTTCTAAGCGCTGGGGAGGTTACAAGGTGATCGGGTTGTCCCACAGGGGGCTCACAGTCTTAATCCCCATTTTCCAGATGAGGTCACTGAAATGCCATCATTACGAAGTCATTCCCAAGCGCTTAGTGCAGTGCTCTGCACACAGTAAGCGCTCAATAAATACGACTGAGCGGATGAAAAAGCAACCTTTTCTGGAGATTTCTGCACAAAAGATTGGTCTTCTCCCCCATCCCGCCTCGGATTGGATTTGCTCCTGTGGGATCTGAGACTTAATATTTCGATTTCTTTCCTTCCCCCGACTCTCCCCGGTTCAGGATGGGGCCACCGCTCTCTTCTTAGCGGCCCAGGGAGGCTACTTGGATGTCATCCGATTGCTGCTGTCTTCGGGGGCGAAAGTGAACCAGACGAGGCAGGTAATGTCCGTCCGTCCGTCCTGGTTACGAGAACCTGTCCGGCTTGGGGCCTAGTTTTAACTGTGGAGGCTTTATTCCCCTACGACTAATCCGTGACTCTGCCTCGGTTTACCGCGTTTAAAAATGACAACTGTGGTTTTTTCGGAGCGCTTACTCTACGCCGCACATTGTAGCAGCTGCCGTTCACTCCGGGCAGACACAGTCCGGCCCCTCACAGGGCTCACGGTCTAAGAGAGAGTTCCTGATCAATCAATCAATCAATCAATCGTATTTATTGAGCGCTTACTGTGTGCAGAGCACTGGACTAAGCTCTTGGGAAGTACAAGCTGGCAACATATAGAGACAGTCCCTACCCAGCAGCGGGCTCACAGTCTAGAAGGGGGAGACAGACGACAAAACCAAACATACTAACAAAATAAAATAAATAGAATAGGTATGTATAAGTAAAATAAATAAATAAATAAATAGAGTAATAAATATGTACAAACATATATACATATATACAGGTGCTGTGGGGAAGGGAAGGAGGTAAGATGGGGGGGATGGAGGGGGGATGAGGGGGAGAGGAAGGAAGGGGCTCAGTCTGGGGAGGCACAGATGAGGTCACTGAGGCCCAGAGAAGTGAAGTGACTTCCCCAAGGTCACACAGCAGACACGTGGGGGAGCCGGGATTAGAACCCAGGGCTTTCCAACTCCCGGGCCCGTGCTCTACCCACTATGCCGTGCTCCTTCTAAACCCGCGTTTCACCTACTCCCCCTTCCTTCAACATTGCCCTGGCACTCAGTCAGTCCATCAGTCAATCATATTTAATCAATCAATCAATCGTATTTATTAAGCGCTTACTGTGTGCAGAGCACTGTACTAAGCGCTTGGGAAGGACAAGTTGGCAACATATAGAGACGGTCCCTGCCCAACAGCGGGCTCACAGTCTAGAAATTGAGGGCTTACCGTGTGCTGAGCACTGTACTAACTGCTCCAGAGAGTACGTGATAACAATATAACAGACACATTCCCTGCCTATAACACGCTTACAGTCTAGAGGTCCTTGCTATTCCCCTCACCCTCATTCATTCATTCATGCATTCAATCATACTTATTGAGCGCTTACTGTGTGCAGAGCACTTGGGAAGTCCAAGTTGGCAACATATAGAGACGGTCCCTACCCAACAGCGGGCTCATGGTCTAGAAGGGGGACACACAGAACAAAACAAAACATATTTACAAAATAATATAAATAGGATAAAGATGTACAAATAAAATAATCAATACAGTAATAAATATGTACAAGCATATATCCAGGTGCTGTGGGGAGGGTGAGGAGGGGGAGAGGAAGGAGGGGGCTCAGTCTGGGAAGGCCTCCTGGAGGAGGTGAGCTCTCAGTTATCTTGTTATCAGTTATCTTGTATTTAGCACAGTGCTTGTCACCTGGCAAGCATTTAACAAATACCTCCATTATTATTAGTAATAATAATAATAATAATGGCATTTATTAAGCGCTTACTATGTGCAAAGCACCGTTCTAAGCACTGGGGAGGTTATGAGGTGATCAGGTTGCCCCACGGTGGGCAGGGGGGGCGCACAGTCTTCATCCCCATTTTCCAGATGAGGTAACTGAGGCCCAGAGAAGTGAAGTGACTTGCCCAAAGTCACCCAGCTGACAACTGGCGGAGCTGAGATTTGAACCCATGACCTCTGACTCCAAAGCCCGGGCTCCTTCCACTGAGCCACGCTGCTTCTCATAGTAGGTGCCCAATCCAGTGTTCTGCCCTCAGCAGAGCCTCAGCTCTCTCTTCTGTGAAGTGGAGATTCAGCCAATCGATCAATCAATCAATTGTATTTATTGAGCGCTTACTGTGTGCAGAGCACTGTACTAAGCGCTTGGGAAGTCCAAGTTGGCAACATATAGAGACAGTCCCTACCCAACAGTGGGCTCACAGTCGTTCGATTGAAATTTATCGAGCACTTTTACTGTGTGCAGAGCACTGTACTAAGTGCTCGGGAGAGGACGATACGGCAATAAACAGTCACGTTCCCTGCCCACAGCGGGCTTACAGTCTAGAGTGGGGGAGGCAGACATCAGTACAAATAAATAAAATTATACCTGTTCTCCCTCCTACCTAGACTGTGAGCCCCATGTGGGATCTGATTATCTTGTATCTGCCCCGGCACTTAGTACAGTACTTGGCGCATAATAAGCACTTAGAAATTACCACAATTATTATTAGTAGTAGTAGTAGTAGTAGTAACAGGTCATCAGTCCAGTGTTTTTCATACAGTAGGCAACCAGTACGACGTTCTGCCTTCCATAGACGTCCAGAACAGCGTGGTGTTGCAGAGCGTTGATGGATTGACTGACTAGAGAAGCAGCGTGGCTCAGTAGGAAGAGCCCGGGCTTTGGAGTCAGAGGTCATGGGTTCAAATCCCGGCTCTGCCCATTTTCAGCTGGGTGACTTTGGGCCAGTCACTTCACTTCTCTGGGCCTCAGTTCCCTCATCTGGAAAATGGGGATGAAGACTGTGAGCCCCCGTGGGACAACCTGATCACCTTGTAACCTCCCCAGCACCTAGAACAGTGCAATGCACATAGTAAGCGCTTAATAAATGCCATTATTATTATTATTATTATAAATGTTTGGCCCACGCTTCTCCCCATCTCCGCAAGGAGTCTGACACGGTGGGATCTGCCTGCCAAACCGCATGGCTCCCAATGCCAACAGTTGATGCCTTCTCACTGTACCTTCTCGACTGTGAGCCCACTGTTGGGTAGGGACCGTCTCTATATGTTGCCAACTTGGACTTCCCAAGCGCTTAGTACAGTGCTCCGCACACAGTAAGCGCTCAATAAATACCATTGATTGATTGATTGTACCTCAATCTCTTCTACCTCTATCTCTTCTACCCCACTGTTGGGTAGGGACTGTCTCTATATGTTGCCAATTTGTACTTCCCAAGCGCTTAGTACAGTGCTCTGCACATAGTAAGCGCTCAATAAGTACGATTGATGATGATGATGATGATATCTCGCCGCCGACCTCTCGCCCGCATCCTATCCCTGATCTGGACCGCCTTCCCTCCTCACATCAGACGGATAATTACTCTCCCCCCCTTCAAAGCCTTATTGAAGGCACATCTCTCCCAAGATTCATTCAATCGTATTTACTGAGCGCTTACTCTCCTCTTCTCCCACTTCCTCTGTGTCTCCGATCACCTTGTATCCTCCCCAGGGCTTAGAACAGTGCTTTGCACATAGTAAGCGCTTAACAAATGCCATTATTATTATTATTATTATTACTCATCCCCTCCTTCCAGCCCCACGGCACTTTTGTCCCTATCTGTAATTGTATTTATTTATACTAATGTCGGTCTCCCCCTCCTAGACTGCGAACTCGTTATGGGCAGGGAATGTGTCTGTTATAATTGTACCGTCCTCTCCCAAGTGCTTAGTATAGTACTGTGCACACGGCAGATGCTCACAGTAATCGTACTAATTGACAGACTCTGCACACAGTAAATGCTCTTTTAATACGATTGACTAACGGCGGGGATTTTTTTTTCCCGCAGGACGGGACGGCGCCTCTGTGGATCGCGTCCCAGATGGGGCACAGCGAGGTGGTGCGGGTGATGCTCTTGCGAGGAGCGGACCACGACGCTGCCCGGACGGTGAGCCTGTCGGGATGCGGAGTGGGCAGGCCGCGATCGGTCCCCATCATCATTGCCATTATCATTATTATTATTATTATTATTATCATCGGGTCGAAAAACAGTGGCGTCTCTGGGGACGCCTGCCAGGGTGGCACGCCCCGGAAGACTTACCGTTATCCTGGTCACTTCCCCAGCCTGTCACAGCCTCATCTCCTCGCTTTTCTCCACCACGCCGCCTGGATAATAATAATAATAATAATGATGATGGCATTTGGTGAGCGCTTACTACGTGCAAAGCACTGCTCTAAGCGCTGGGGAGGATACAAGGTGATCAGATTGTCCCGCATGGGGCTCACGGTCTTAATCCCCATCTTACAGCCTGGATGATTCACTTCACTTCACTTCACCTCTTTCCGGCCGTCACTCGAGTAGAGTGAGGCAGAGCGGAGTGGCTTCCCTTTCTTAATTTTCACGGTTGAACGAGAAGCACCCACGGCCTAGTGGATAGAGCCCGCGCCTCAGAGGCAGAAGGACGTGGATTCTAATCCTGCCTCTGCCACTCGTCTGCTGTGGGACCTTGGGCCAGTCACTTCACTTTTCTATGCCTCAGTTGCCTCGTCTGTAAAATGGGGGTTAAGACCGTGAGCCCCGTGTGGGTCACTCATTCATTCATTCAGTCAGTCAGTCGTATTAATTGGGCACATACTGCGTGAAGAGCGAGGACGTGGATTCTAATCCTCGCTCTGCCATTTGTCTTCTAGGCCTCAGTTGCCTCATCTGTAAAATGGGGATTAAGACCGTGAGCCCCATGTGGGACATTCATTCATTCAGTCAGTCAGTCGTATTAATTGGGCACACACTGCGTGAAGAGCGAGGACGTGGATTCTAATCCTTGCTCCGCCATTTGTCTTCTAGGCCTCAGTTGCCTCATCTGCAAAATGGGGGTTAAGACCGTGAGCCCCGTGTGGGACATTCGTTCATTCATTCAGTCAGTCGTATTAATTGGGCACACACTGCGTGAAGAGCGAGGACGTGGATTCTAATCCTCGCTCTGCCATTTGTCTTCTAGGCCTCAGTTGCCTCATCTGTAAAATGGGGGTTAAGACCGTGAGCCCCGTGTGGGACATTCATTCATTCATTCAATTCATTCAGTCGTATTTATTGGGCACGTACTGCGTGAAGAGCCCTGTACAGTACAATAATAAACATTCATTCATTCAGTCGTATTTATTGAGCGCTTACTGTGTGCAGATCACTGTACTAAGGGCTTGGGAAGAACAGGTCGGCAACGTATAAGAGACGGTCCCTACCCAACAACGGGCTTACAGTCTAGAAGGGGGAGACAGACAACAAAATAAAACATGTAGACATTCCCTGCCCACAGTGAGCAGGGACAGGGACTGTGTCCCACCAAATTTTCTTGAATTTCTTGTGCAGTGCCTAGCACATAGTAAGCACTTAAATACCCCAATTATTATGATTGTTCTAATCCTGACAGCAAGGTTGTCGCTCCAGTCCTTCAGCGCATGCTCGTCTGCCCCGGGCGGATCACCGGGAAGGCACGTGGTTCTCATTTCGGGCCCACGGAGAGGGTGGAGGGTTGAATTTCAGGATTTCAGGTCCACGGCGCCGGTGGGGTCCTGCGGTCCCTGACCGGGCTGCGCGTCCCTGTCTCGGTTAAGGACGGCACCACGGCCCTGCTCAAGGCGGCCAACAAAGGCTACAACGACGTCATCGAGGAGCTTCTTAAGTTCTCTCCCACCCTCGGCATTCTGAAGGTCAGTGGGGACGAGGGGCCCGGATACTCAGGGCACGGGCCCCAAATGGGGCAGGAGTGTGGCCCAATCAATCAATCATCAATCGTATTTATTGAGCAATTACTGTGTGCAGAGCGCTGTACTAAACGCTTGGGAAGTACGAGTTGGCAACATCTAGAGACGGTCCCTACCCAAAAGTGGGCTCACAGTCTAGAAGGGGGAGACGGACAACAAAACAAAACACGTAGACATTCCCTGCCCACGATGACTGTGTCCCTGGAATGGAAAGAACCCAGAGCTGGGAATCAGGGGACCCGGCTTCTAATCCTGGCTCTACCATTTAATAATAATAATGATAATGGCATTTATTAAGCACTTACTAATAACTCCAACTAACTCTGCCTCTTGGGGGGCTGGGAGGGGGGAAGAGCAGAGGGAGCCAAGACAGGGTGATACCGAAGGGACTGGGAGAAGAGGAAAGGGGGGATGTAGTCAGGGAAGCCTTCTTGGAGGAGATGTGCTTTCAGTAAGGCTCTGAATAATAATAATAATAATAATGGCATTTATTAAGCACTTACTATGTGCAAAGCACCGTTCTAAGCACTGGGGAGGTTACAAGATGATCAGGTTGTCCCACGGGGGGCTCACAGTCTTCATCCTCATTTTCCAGAAGAGGGACCTGAGGCCCAGAGAAGTGAAGTGACTCGCCCAAAGTCACCCAGCTGACAAGTGGCGGAGCCGGGATTTGAACCCATGACCTCCGACTCCAAAGCCCGTGCTCTTTTCCACTGAGCCACGCTGCTCCTCCATTTGCCTGCTGTGTGACCTTGGGCGAGTCACTTCACTTCTCTGGGCCTCGGTTTCCTCATCTGGAAATTGGGGACAAGATGCTGCCCTCCTTCCCCGGCTGACTGTGGGTTAGAGGCCGAGTCTGACCCGGTTATCTTGGGTGCACCCCAGTGATGCCCGGAGTTGGGGGCACCAGGAGGGGTTGCTGAGTTAGAGCGGGGCAGGAGGGAGAGCAGGACATTGAGAAACAGTCTATAGAGAAGCAGCGTGGCTCAGTGGAAAGAGCCCGGGCTTTGGAGTCAGAGGTCATGGGTTCAAATCCTGGCTCCGCCACTTGTCAGCTGGGTGACTTTGGGCAAGTCACTTCACTTCTCTGGGCCTCAGTTCCCTCATCTGTCAAATGGGGATTAAGACTGTGAGCCCCCCGTGGGACAACCTGATCACCTTGTGACCTCACCAGTGCTTAAAACGGTGCTTTGCACATAGTAAGCGCTTAATAAATGCCATCATTATTATTATTATTATTATTATTATATGTTTCCTGGAGGCACCAGACACACAAATCTGTGTTTGTGAGGCTTCTCCAATGTCCCCTGTGCACGCACACAAACAAACACACAGCCCCCCGAGGGGCAGAGACCAGATCTAATTCCCTCCTGCGTATTCTCTCAGCACGCTGTTTAGTCGTATTTATTGAGCGCTTACTGGGAGAGCGAAATACAACAATAAGCAGTCACATTCCCTGCCCACAACGAGCTTACAGTCTAGAGAAGCAGCGTGGCTCAGCGGAAAGAGCCCGGGCTTTGGAGCCAGAGGTCATGGGTTCAAACCCCGGCTCCACCAGTTGTCAGCTGGGTGACTTTGGGCAGGCCACTTAATCAATCAATCAATCGTATTTACTGAGCGCTTACTGTGTGCAGAGCACTGTATTAAGCGCTTGGTAAGTACAAGTTGGCAACATATAGAGACAGTCCCTACCCAACATCATCATCATCAATCGTATTTATTAAGCGCTTACTGTGTGCAGAGCACTGCACACTCCAACAGTGGGCTCACAGTCTAAAAGGGGGAGACAGAGAACAAAACCAAACATACTAACAAAATAAAATAAATAGAATAGATATGTACAAGTAAAAGAAATAGAGTAATAAATATGTACAAACATATATATACATATATACAGGTGCTGTGGGGAAGGGAAGGAGGTAGATGGGCTCACAGTCTAGAAGGGGGAGACAGAGGACAAAACCAAACATATTAACAAAATAAAATAGATAGAATAGATATGTACAAGTAAAATAAATAAATAGAGTAATAAACATGTACAAACCTATATACATATATACAGGTGCTGTGGGGAAGGGAAGGAGGTAAGAGGGGCTCACAGTCTAGAAGGGGGAGACAGAGAACAAAACCAAACATATTAACAAAATAAAATAAATAGAATAGATATGTACAAGTAAAATAAATAGAGTAATAAACATGTACAAACCTATATACATATATACAGGTGCTGTGGGGAAGGGAAGGAGGTAAGGTGGGGGGGATGGAGAGGAGAAGGACTTAACTTCTCTGTGCCTCAGTTCCCTCATCTGTCAAATGGGGATGAAGACTGTGAGCCCCCCCGTGGGACAACCTGATCACCTTGTAACCTCCCCAGCGCTTACAACAGTGCTTTGCACAGAGCAAGCGCTTAATCAATGCCATCACTATTATTATTAAATGATCCAATTTGTACTTCCCAAGCGCTTAGTACAGTGCTCTGCACATAGTAAGCGCTCAATAAATACAATTGATGATGATGATGATTATTCGAGGGGGAGACGGACATTACAACAGTGCTTTGCACATAGTAAGCGCTTAATCAATGCCATCACTATTATTATCAGAGGGGGAGACAGACATTAATGTAAATACAGTTAAAAGTGGATATAAAGTGCTCTGCACGCAGCAAGCGCTTACTAAAGATGACGGATTGCTGGATGGATCGACCGAGGCGCATCTCGGTCCACTGACCGTCTGTCGTCTTGCTCCTAGAACGGCACGTCGGCCCTGCACGCCGCGGTTCTTAGCGGCAACATCCGAGCGGTGACTCTCCTCCTGGAGGCGGGGGCCGATCCGGCCCTCCGAAACAAGGTACCCCAGTCCCCAAACCTGGCGGGCGCTCCGGTATCAATCCTTCGGTGGTATTTATTGAGCGTTTACAGCACACAGAGAACTGGAATTAGTGCTTGGGAAAGCAGAATAAAACAGAGTTGGTAGACTCGGATCCTTCCAACTCCCAGGACTAGGCCGCACTGCTTGTCGTCTTCGTCATCCTCACCCAAGGTGTTTATCGTCATCATCATCATCAATCGTATTTATTGAGCGCTTGCTATGTGCAGAGCACTGTACTAAGCGCTTGGGAAGTCCAAGTTGGCAACATATGGAGACAGTCCCTACCCAACAGTGGGCTCACAGTCTAAAAGGGGGAGACGGAGAACAAAACCAAACATACTAACAAAATAAAATAAATAGAATAGATATGTACAAATAAAATAAATAAATAGAGTAATAAATATGTAGAAACATATATACATATATACAGGTGCTGTGGGGAAGGGAAGGAGGTAAGATTGGGGGGATGGAGAGGGGGATGAGGGGGAGAGGAAGGAAGGGGCTCAGTCTGGGAAGGCCATATATATATATATATTATATATATATATATATATAATTATAATAATAATAATAACAATAATAATAATAATGGCATTTATTAAGCGCTTACTATGTGCAAAGCAGAGGAAGTAGCGTGGCCTAGTGGGCATGGGAGTTGGAAGGATCTGAGTTCTAATCCCGGCTCCACCACTTGTCCGCTTTCACTTCCCTGGGCTTCAGTTACCTCATCTACAAAATGGGAATTAAGACTGTGAGCCCCATATGGGACAGGGACTGTGTCCAACCTGATTAGCTTGTGTCCGCTCCAACGCTCAGAGCAGGGCCTGGCGCATAGTGAGCGCTGAACAAATACCATTATTATTAAGCATGGCTTGAGAGGATGAGAGGATAAGAGTAGTCAAGGCCCTGCCGTTAACTCTCCACTCCCCGGTGAACCCCAGGATGTTGGAAGCCGACATTTAGGAAGGTCGCTGCTGGAGTTTCCTTTTCTTTAATCGAGAAGCAGCGTGGCTCAGTGGTAAGAGCAGGGGCTTTGGAGTCAGAGGTCGCGGGTTCAAATCCCGGCTCTGCCAGTTGTCGGCTGTGTGACTTTGGGCAAGTCGCTTAACTTCTCTGGGCCTCAGTTACCTCATCTGTAAAATGGGGATTAAGACTGTGAGCCCCCCCCGTGGGACAACCTGATCACCTTGTATCTACCCCAGCGCTTAGAACAGTGCTTTGCACATAGTAAGCACTTAATAAATGCCATTATTATTATTATTTAATCATGGGTAAGTCGATGCCGACCTCATCGTTTGGGCTTTGCCGGTTTCAGGCTGGAATCCCAACTAAGGCCTCTGGGCCCTCCTGCATCCCACAGACGTGCGTTTTTATTTGTTTCAGGCCAACGAACTGCCGGCAGAGCTCACCAAAAACGAGCACATCCTGAGTCTCCTCCGAACGAAAGGAACCCCCTGGAAATCCTAATGCAGCTCCACGTCCGAGAAGGCCAGCCCCATCCACGTCGGAACCGGGACCAAACTGGGCTGGAATACGGACCGGGCTGTGTGGGTCGGGAAGCATTCTCGAAAGAGCTGGCTCGGGAGCAGGATTGATCTGGCCCCTGGGTGCTGGGGGAGGGTCGGGGGTCTCTGACGAGCACGGGGTCTCCCCCCGCACCGGTCTACGACTAGGCCCTCGGGTGGGTGCCCACTTGCATGGTGTGAACTAATCCTACCCACTCTCAAGCCAAGACAACGTTGGTCACGTAGTTTACATGCCCAACGGTTGACGTGGTTCTAAGTCCCATGGAGGGGAGGTCGTCTTGGACTTTGGTGGACTTTTCTATAAAGGCTGCAAGACTGAATTCGGCTGGATCGTCGCACTGTCGCTTTGGTGTTGATATGCAGGAATATTCACAAACATGGTCGCTCCAAGGCGCGTATTTCACTGGGATGCAACACTTCCACCTAAGGGTCTAGCCATGTGTAGCCGACTTGTACTTCCCAAGCGCTTAGTACGGTGCTCTGCACACAGTAAGCGCTCAATAAATACGATTGATTGATTGATGTGAGCACCCGACAGGAAAACAGTAAATGTACCCCGATTGTGATCTCAGCTAGTCACGTTGTATGCTCATGGTTTGTGCTTCTCAGAGCGGGATAGGCGGCCAGGAGAAAAATTGGCCCTAAGGCTAATTGATCGGCTTCTAATTATCGATCAATCAGTGGTACTTATTGAGCATGGCCTGTGTGCAGAATGCAGACTGTGAGCCCACTGTTGGGTAGGGACTGTCTCTATATGTTGCCAACTTGTACTTCCCAAGCACTTAGTACAGTGCTCTGCACACAGTAAGTGCTCAACAAATACGATTGATTGATTGATGGTACTACAGAATTGGTAGGCATGCTCTTTGCCCACCAGGAGCTTACAGTCTAGAGCGGAGGACAGACATTAATTTACGTATAGGACAGGTATGTTCACGAGTTCGTGTTTTAACTTTGAACTGAGGGTAGTAAGGATGATAGGATTCAGCTACAGAATTGGTAGGCATGCTCTTTGCCCACCAGGAGCTTACAGTCTAGAGCGGAGGACAGACATTAATATAAGTATAGTACAGGTATGTTCACGAGTTCATGTTTTAACTTTGAACTGAGGGTAGTAAGGATGATAGGATTCAGCTGATCAATTTGGGGCGGATGCCTTAGCTCTGATGAGAGGGATTTACAAACAAGTTGGAGTTCACACCTTGCCCCTCTGAGCTTTTATCTGACAGTCTGCCCACTGGGACAGCGTTAATGCATCTACATTGGGCTTTCCATGTCCGCCGAGGGATTTGGAAAATCTAACATACGTTACTTGGTGCCTTTTGGAACAAGGACCATCTGAACGCTACCATCAAATAGTATAATAAAAACAATCCATCCGGAGTGCCGCGCAGGTTGATTTCAGGATAAATCTTTCTGCCTCCCCACCCTCAGTGGCTTCTCATGGGAGTTAAGACCAATATCAAATGCACTTTATCAAAACCGTCCACGGTGCCTAGCTGCCCGCACCGAAAAAATCACCTTCCTTTTCTCTCAACCAAAACCAACACCGAGTCACTTCTACAGTTTTAGATATCTCTTGAGCTTTCCTTTAGATTTCACGCTGGATTTCCGGGGCAAATCCTAGAGAGGGGGATGTTTAATGGAGGAATCTGTCCCGGTGCTAGATGGCTCTTCAATTTGCCTGTGGGCTAAAAGCACCATCTTTAGGGATTATTAGAAGATGCACTGACAAACTCAGCAGAGAGACCCTTTATGCCCAGGGGAAACCGTCATATCTGAAGAAATCTGGGTTGTGATTTCTCTGCAGTTGGATCTTTTGTCCTCGAGGTTTAGGGGATTATTCTGGAAGCTGTCTCTCAAGGGGGAAGTGGAAACACTCATTGTTGAATTGTACTCTCTCAAGCGCTTAGTACAGTGCTCAGCTCGAAGTTAGCGCTCAATAAATACGACTGAATGAATGGATGGATGGATGGATGGAACACCCCTGTGACCTTTCATCAGCCTGGAGATCTGGGAGGGGAGCCAGAGGCTGTGGGGCCTGCTCTGAAGACTGTGAGCCCGCTGTTGGGCAGGGACCGTCTCTATATGTTGCCAACTTGTACTTCCCAAGCGCTTAGTACAGCGCTCTGCACACAGTAAGCGCTCAATAAATACGATTGAATGAATGAATGAAGAGGTTTAATCTTCCAGTCAAAACTGTGAGTGACGGATGAACAACTCCTCTAGCCCTGGAGAATCACATTTGCTCTTGGGTGAGTGGATTCCTGCATTTCTCCTTTTACCGACCAGCATCTGAGCTGAGGACTGCACTCCTCAGCTACTGGATCAAAGCATAGGTAAGCAATCAGTGGAGTATACTGAGCGCTTACTGTGTGCAGAGCACTGTCGTAAGCGCTCGGGAGAGCAAAACGGGGAGGTACGTTCCCTGCCCTCGAGGAGCTCACAGTCTAATACAAACGCCAGATGAAGTGGCTGAATGATTGAATGTACAAATGGAGACCCTTGTGTGCTTAAGTGACGGGGCCGAGAATAAAATACATATTTCAGATCATCGTTTTCCAGTCCCGTTAGATATGCTTCCCTGGACACTCCACGTCTAAATCCCGGAGGTCTTTTCGGCGCATCCGGACTTTAAAGATTTAAACCGTCCATGCCGTTTGGCCAAACGTTTCACAGGCCCGCAGTTCACGTTAAAAGGGCCCGCTTCCCCGGTTCGTCTTCTTCACTGTTTCGTATTCAGAAGCTGTTTACTGCGGCACTTTTATTTCCTCGTGGTCTGACAACATAGAATTCAGATGGGAATGAGTCATTCTCCATGTCACGGCACTGCTGCTATTTTCGGTCATTAGCAGGCCGGTGAGCTGTGTTTTGCTGACTGGCCTGAGAAGCAGCGGGGCTCAGTGGAAAGAGCCCGGGCTTTGGAGTCAGAGGTCATGGGTTCAAATCCCGGCTCCGCCCCTTGTCAGCTGTGTGACTCTGGGCAAGTCACTTCACTTCTCTGGGCCTCAGTTACCTCATCCGTAAAATGGGGATGAAGACAGTGAGCCCCCTGTGGGACACCCGGATCACCTTGTAACCTCCCCGGCGCTTAGAACAGTGCTTTGCATATAGAAAGAGCTTAATAAATGCCATCATTATTATTCTGCCAAGGAGGAGCTGAGCTTTGGCCCCTCTTCCAAACACAGTTTTTAGTTTACACAGAGAGTCTTACCCAAGGTCACTTCACTTCTTATTCCTGTTTCCTCATCTGTAAAATGGGGATAAAATGCTTGCTCACCCTCTCACTTGGGCTTCCAGCTCCTGAGGGAAAGGGACGGTATCCAATTTGATTATCTCGTATCCATTACTAGTAATAACAACGGCGGTATTGGTTATTCCCCTGGGACTAATCATTAATCATTAATTCCAGGGGAGGCAGCTTGCTGTAGCAGAAGCACGTTGGTCTGGAAGTGGCGGGACTCGGATTCGAGTTCAAGCTCTGACTCCGGCCTGCTGGGTGACCACGGGCTTGCTCCTGGACTTCTCTGGTCCTCAGTTTCTCCATCTCGAAGATGGGGATGATAACACCTGCCTTTCTGTCTTCCTCACAGGGTGGTTGTGAGGGCAGAAATGAGGTGAATAATGTGAAAGCACTTTGGAAATAGTAGAAGCACCAGATGAAAGTCACGCCAGGGGTTGGAGATGAAAAGCCTGACATTCGATCCTTCTATGTGAGAAGCAGCGTGACTCAGTGGAAAGAGCCCGGGCTTTGGAGGCAGAGGTCGTGGGTTCAAATCCCGGCTCTGCCACTTGTCAGCTGCGTGACTTTGGGCAAGTCACCTAACTTCTCTGGGCTTCAGTGATCTCATCTGGAAAATGGGGATGAAGACTGTGAGCCCCCCATGGGACAACCTGATCAACTCGTAACCTCCCCAGCGCTTAGAACAGTGCTTTGCACATAGAAAGAGCTTAATAAATGCCATCATGATTATTACTATTATTATTATTCTAACGTCAGCTGGTCAAACTGAGGCACCTTCCAAGAAACAAGGGCAGTCTGTAGAAAAATTGAAGTTTACCCTCAGAGATGAGGCCGAGGAGTGAGCTGGGGCCTTAACATGCCGGGTAATAAATGCCTGAACCACTCCACCACCTCATTCATTCATTCATTCAATCGTATTTATTGAGCGCTTACTGTGTGCAGAGCACTGTACTAGGCGCTTGGGAAGTACAAGTTGGCAACGCATAGAGACGGCCCCTACCCAACAGGGCTCACAGTCTAGAAGCCCCCCCCCCCCCCACCTTAGAACAGTGCTTTGCACATAGTAAGCGCTTAATCTGCTGCGTGACCTCGGGCAAGTCACTTTACTTCTCTGAGCCTCAGTTACCTCACCTGTAAAATGGGGATGATGACTGTGAGCCCCACGTGGGACAACCTGATCACCTTGTATCCCCCCTGGCGCTTAGAACAGTGCTTTGCACATAGTAAGCGCTTAACAAATGCCATTATTATTATTAATAAATGCCATCATTATTATTACCTCACCTCGCCACTCTCCTCCTACCCCAGCTCCCACCCTCTGATCATCTAATACCAACCTTGTCACGGTGCCTCGATGTCCCTTATCTCGCCGCCGGCCCCCAGCCCACATCCCGCCTCTGGCCTGGACCGCCCTCCCTCCTCATATCCGAAAGACAGATAGTCTCCCCTTCTTTAGAGAAGCGGCGTGGCTCAGTGGAAAGAGCTCTGTCTTTGGAGTCAGAGGTCATGGGTTCAAGTCCCAGCTCCACCAACTGTCAGCTGTGTGACTTTGGGCAGGTCACTTCACTTCTCTGGGCCTCAGTTCCCTCATCTGGAAAATGGGGATGAAGACTGTGAGCCCCCCGTGGGACAACCTGATCACCTTGTAACCTCCCCAGCGCTTAGAATAGTGCTTTGCACATAGTAAGCGCTTAATAAATGCCATTATTATTATTATTATCATTATTATTATTATTCAGAGCCTTACTGAAAGCACGTCTCCTCCAAGAAGGCCTCCCTGACTAAATCCCCCCTTTCCTCTTCTCCCACTCCCTTCGGTATCACCCCGTCTTGGCTCCCTCTGCTCTTCCCCCATCCCAGCCCCACAGCACTTACATATGCGCCTGCCACTTATTTATTTATATTAATGTCTGTCTCCCCCGCTCTAGACCGTACGCTCGTTGTGGGCAGGGAATGCACCTGTTTATTGTTCATTCATTCAATCAATCAATCATATTTATTGAGCGCTTACTGTGTGCAGAGCACTGTACTAAGCACTTGGGAAGTCCAAGTTGGCAACATCTAGAGACAGTCCCTACCCAACAGTGGGCTCACAGTCTAAAAGGGGGAGACAGAGAACAAAACCAAACATACTAACAAAATAAAATAAATAGAATAGATATGTACAAGTAAAATAAATAAATAAGTAGAGTAATAAATATGTACAAACATATATACATATATACAGGTGCTGTGGGGAAGGGAAGGAGGTAAGATGAGGGGGATGGAGAGGGGGACAGGGGGGAGAGGAAGGAAGGGGCTCAGTCTGGGAAGGCCTCCTGGAGAAGGTGAGCTCTCCATTCATTCAGTCGCATTTATTGAGCACTTACTGTGGGCAGAGCACTGTACTAAGCGCTTGGGAAGTCCAAGTTGGCAACATATAAGGACAGTCCCTACCCAACAGCGGGCTCTGTTGTATCGTACTCTCCCAAGCGCGTTAAGTACAGTGCTCTGCACACAGTAAGCACTCAATAAATGTGAGTGAAAAATGGAATGAATGATTGAACCACTGGTCTTCCTTAGCCAGGGCTTCATTAGTAGAAGCGAAGTGTTGCACACCAATTCTTTTAATTTTTTTGTTAAAGGGGAGGGACTTGAGAGTGACTTACGTGCTCAGTGACATCCGGTCCTCAGGCCCATAGTACTTCATGTTCATAAGTATTATTCTTCTCTATTCTTCTCTATAATTCTCTATTATTAGAGAAGCAGCGCGGCTCAGTGGGAAGAGCACGGGCTTGGGAGCCAGAGGTCATGGGTTCTAATGCCGCCTCCGCCACTTGTCAGCTGTGTGACTTTGGACAAGTCACTTCCTAACAACTTAACAAGTCACTTATTAGTATTCTCTGGGCCTCAGTTAACTCATCTGTAAAATGGGGATGAAGACTGTGAGCCCCACGTGGGACAATGTGATCACCTTGCATCCCCCCCATCGCTTAGAACAGTGCTCTGCACATAGCAAGCGCTTAACAAATGCCATTATTACTACTGTTATTATTATTATTATTATTCTCTGTGCCTCAGTTCCCTCATCTTTAAAATGGGGATGAAGACTGTGAGCCCCATGTGGGACAACGTGATCACCTTGTATCCCCCCAGCGCTTAGAACAGTGTTCTGCACATAGTAAGCGCTTAACAAATGCCATTATTATTATTATTATCTGTGCCTCAGTTCCCTCATCTTTAAAATGGGGATGAAGACTGTGAGCCCCATGTGGGACAACGTGATCACCTTGTATCCCCCCAGCGCTTAGAACAGTGCTCTGAACATAGTAAGCGCTTAACAAATGCCATTATTATTATTATTATTATCTGTGCCTCAGTTCCCTCATCTTTAAAATGGGGATGAAGACTGTGAGCCCCACGTGGGACAACCTGATCACCTTGTATCTCCCCCCAGCACTTAGAACAGTGCTCTGCACATAGTAAGCGCTTAACAAATGCCATTATTATTATTATTATTATTCTGTGCCTCAGTTCCCTCATCTGTAAAATGGGGATGAAGACTGTGACCCCCCCCCCCCGGTGGGACAACCTGATCACCTTGTATCCCCCCAGCGCTTAGAACAGTGCTCTGCACATAGTAAGCGCTTAACAAATGCCATTATTATTATTATTATTATTATTATTATTCTCTGGGCCTCAGTTACATCATCTGTAAAGTGGGTAGGAAGCCTGTGAGGCCCCCCGTGGGACAACTTGCTCACCTTGTATTCCCCCCCCCACAGCGCTTAGAACAGTGCTCTGCACATAGTAAGCGCTTAACAAATGCCAGCAGTATTATTACTATTATTATTAATAATACGAATGAATGGTTGAATGGAGGAATGAAGGAATGAATGAATGCAGGCCGCCCTCCGCGTGCCTGAGGCGGTGGCGATGGGGGAGACGCCCCCCTCACCCCCGAGGAAGAAGGCCGCCCCCGCAGGCCCCGCCCACCGCCTACGTCACCGGGACCCTGCCCGCTGATAGGCCACTGCCACTGCCACCCGCCGCCAGATCCCGCCCACCGTCTACGTCATCGGGCCCTCCCACCGATAGCCTCCGCCCACCGCCGACGTCACCGCCCCCGCTGATAGGCCCCGCCCGCTGCCTCTCCCCGCCAGGCCCCGCCCACCTCACCGGTCTTCGCGCCCCGCCCACCACCTACGTCACCGGAGCCCCGCCTACTGATAAGTCTTGCTCACTGCCACCCACCTCCAGGCCCCGCCCGCCGCCTACGTCTCGGGGCCCCGCCCACTGATGATAGGCCCTGCCCACTACCTCTCACGGCGGGGCCCCGCCCACCTCCAGGACCCGCCCACCGCCGGCCCACCGCCACGTCATCAGGCCCCCGCTCACCGCCAGGCCCCGCCCACCGAAAGGCCCGGCCCACCGTCGCCTCATCAAGTCCCGCCCACCACGTGCTTCGTCAGGGCCCCGCCCTCCGCCAGGCAGGCACCGCCCATCGCTTGCGTCACCAGGCTCCGCCTATCGCCAGCGTCGTCAGGCCCCGCCCACCGCCTACGTCATCAGGCCCCCTCTCACCGCCAGGCCCGCCCCACCGTACACGTCATCAGGCCCCCTCTCACCCCCAGGCCCCGCCTGCCGCCTACGCATCAGCCCCCGCCCACCGCATACGTCACCAGGTTCGCTCACCGCCGGGGCCACGCCCACCACTTACGTCACCAGGCTCCGCCCACCGAGGGGCGGGGCCTCCCGTGGGTGCCGCGCGCTGTGGGCGGCGGGCACGCGGTCTCCGGCGCGCTCCCGACCGTGAGGCGGCGCGGCCCCGACGGCCGGCGACGACGACGACGACGACGACGACGAGGAGGAGGAGGGTGAGGAGGAGGGTGAGGAGGAAGATGAGGGGACCGTCGTTGCTGGGGCTGTGGCTGCTGTGGTCCGGGCTGCTGGCGCCGGTGAGTGACTGCACAACCCCCCTTTCCCCTTCCTCCCTTTCCCTCCTCAACCGCTTAGTACTGTGCTCTGCACACAGTAAGCGCTCAATAAATACCATTGAATGAATGAATGAATGTTAGTTAGGGACCGTCTCTCTATATGCTGCCGACTTGGACTTTCCAAGCGCTTAGTCCAGTGCTCTGCACGCAGTAAGCGCTCAATAAATACGATTGAATGAATGAATGTTAGGGACTGTCTCTATATGTTGCCACCTTGGACTTTCCAAGCGCTTAGTACAGTGCCCTGCACACAGTAAGCGCTCAATAAATACGATTGAATGAATGAATGTTAGGGACCGTCTCTATATGTTGCCGGCTTGGACTTCCCAAGCGCTTAGTCCAGTGCTCTGCACACAGTAAGCGCTCAATAAATACGATTGAATGAATGAATGTTAGTTAGGGACTGTATATGTTGCCGACTAGTACTTCCCAAGCGCTTAGTACAGTGCTCTGCACGTAGTAAGCGCTCAATAAATACGATTGAATGAATGAATGTTAGGGACCGTCTCTATATGTTGCCGACTTGGACTTCCCAAGCGCTTAGTACGGTGCTCTGCACACAGTAAGCGCTCAATAAATACGATTGGATGAATGAATGCTGGGTAGGGACCGTCTCCATACGTTGCCGACTTGGACTTCCCAAGCGCTTAGTACAGTGCCCTGCACACAGTAAGCGCTCAATAAATACGATTGAATGAGTGAATGAATGTTAGTCAGGGACCGTCTCTATATGCTGCCGACTTGGACTTCCCAGGCGCTTAGTACAGTGCTCTGCACACAGTAAGCGCTCAATAAATACGATTGAATGAATGAATGTTAGTTAGGGACTGTATATGTTGCCGACTAGTACTTCCCAAGCGCTTAGTACAGTGCTCTGCACACAATAAGCGCTCAATAAATACGATTGAATGAATGAATGTTAGGGACCGTCTCTATATGTTGCCGACTTGGACTTCCCAAGCGCTTAGTACAGTGCTCTGCACACAGTAAGCGCTCAATAAATACGATTGGATGAATGAATGCTGGGTAGGGACCGTCTCTATACGTTGCCGACTTGGACTTCCCAAGCGCTTAGTACAGTGCTCTGCACACAGTAAGCGCTCAATAAATACGATTGAATGAGTGAATGAATGTTAGTCAGGGACCGTCTCTATATGCTGCCGACTTGGACTTCCCAGGCGCTTAGTACAGTGCTCTGCGCACAGTAAGCGCTCAATAAATACGATTGAATGAATGAATTAATGTTAGTTAGGGACTGTATATGTTGCCGACTAGTACTTCCCAAGCGCTTAGTACAGTGCTCTGCACACAGTAAGCGCTCAATAAATATGATTGGATGAATGAATGTTAGGGACCGTCTCTATATGTTGCCGACTTGGACTTCCCAAGCGCTTAGTACAGCTCTGCACATAGTAAGCGCTCAAGAAATACGATTGAATGAATGAATGTTGGGTAGGGACCGTCTCCATACGTTGCCAACTTGGACTTCCCAAGCGCTTAGTACAGTGCTCGGCACACAGTAAGCGCTCAATAAATACGATTGAATGAATGAATGTTAGTTAGGGACTGTATATGTTGCCGACTTGGACTTCCCAAGCGCTTAGTACAGTGCCCTGCACACAGTAAGCGCTCAATAAATACGATTGAATGAATGAATGTTAGGGACCGTCTCTATATGCTGCCGACTTGGACTTCCCAAGCGCTTAGTACAGTGCTCTGCACACAGTAAACGCTCAATAAATACGGTTGGATGAATGAATGTTGGGTAGGGACTGTATATGTTGCCGACTTGTACTTCCCAAGCGCTTAGTACAGTGCTCTGCACGCAGTAAGCGCTCAGTAAATACGATTGAATGAATGAATGTTAGGGACCGTCTCTATATGCTGCCGACTTGGACTTCCCAAGCGCTTAGTACAGTGCTGTGCACATAGTAAGCGCTCAATAAATACGTCTGATTTTAATAATAGCGAGGGCATTTATTAAGCGAATATATATTTATATATTTATTTTACTTGTACATATTCACTATTCTATTTATTTTATTTTGTTAATACGTTTTGTTTTGTTGTCTGTCTCCCCGTTCTAGACTGTGAGCCCGCTGTCGGGTAGGGACCGTCTCTATATGTTGCCGACTTGGACTTCCCAAGCGCTTAGTACAGTGCTCTGCACACAGTAAGCGCTCAATAAATACGATTGAATGAATGAATGAATGCACATAGTAAGCACTCAATAAATACGATTGAATGAATGAATGAATGGAGTCAGAGGTCATGGGTTCGAATACCGGCTCCGCCACATGTCTGCCGTGTGTCCTTGGGCAAGTCACTTAACTTCTCTGAGCCTGTTACCTCATCTGTAAAATGGGGATTATTAATAATAATAATGATGGCATTTATTAAGTGCTTACTATGTGCAAAGCACTGTTCTAGTTGCTGGGGAGGTTACAAGGAGATCAGGTTGTCCCTTGGGGGGCTCAAAGTCTTCATCCCCATTTTCCAGATGAGGGAACTGAGGCCCAAAGAAGTGAAGCGGCTTGCCCAAAGTCACACAGCTGACAGTTGGCAGAGCCGGGATTGGAACCCCTGACCTCTGACTCCAAAGCCCGGCCTCTTTCCACTGAGCCACGCTGATTAAGACTGTGAGCCCCACGTGGGAAAACTTGATCACCTTGTATCCCCCCAGTGCTTAGAGCAGTGCTCTGCGAATAATAAGTGCTTAACAAATGTCATCATTATTATTATTCCCCCCTCCTTCCTTCCCCTTCTCCCTTTCCCCCTCCCCCTTTCCCTTCCTCCCTCCTCCCTTTCCTCGTGCTCCCTTTCCCCCTCCTCCCTTTTCCCCTCCTCCCTTTTCCTTTCCTCTTTTTCCCTCCTCCCTTTCCTCCTCTTCCCTTTCCCCCCTTTCCCCTTTCTCCCTCCCCCTTTTCCCCTCCCCATTCCCCCTTCTCCCTTCTCCCTTTCCCCGTGCTCCTTTCCCCTTCCTCCCTTTAACTCTCCGCTCTTTTTCCCTCCTCTTTCCTCCTCTTCCCTTTCCCCCCTTTCTCCCTCCCCCCTTTTCCCCTCCCCATTCCCCCTTCTCCCTCCTCCCTTTCCCCGTGCTCCTTTCCCCTTCCTCCCTTTTCCTCTCCCCTCTTTTTCCCTCCTCCCTTTCCTCCTCTTCCCTTTCCCCCCTTTCCCCCTCCCCCTTTCCATTTCCCCCTCCTCCCTTTCCCCGTTCTCCCTTCCCTCTCATCCCTTTTTCTCTGTCCTCTTTCTCCCTCCTCCCTTTCCCCGTGCTCCTTTCCCCTTCCTCCCTTTAACTCTCCGCTCTTTTTCCCTCCTCTTTCCTCCTCGTCCCTTTCCCCCCTTTCCCCTTTCTCCCTCCCCCCTTTTCCCCTCCCCATTCCCCCTTCTCCCTCCTCCCTTTCCCTGTGCTCCTTTCCCCTTCCTCCCTTTTCCTCTCCCCTCTTTTTCCCTCCTCCCTTTCCTCCTCTTCCCTTTCCCCCTTTCCCCCTCCCCCCTTTCCATTTCCCCCTCCTCCCTTTCCCCGTTCTCCCTTCCCTCTCATCCCTTTTCCTCTGTCCTCTTTCCCCCTCCTCCGTTTTCCTCTCTCCTTTTTCCCCCCTCTTCCCTTTCCCAGCTCCTTCCTTCTCCTGGCCGCCCGCAGTTTCCCCCTCCCCAGTCCCCCACCCTGTAGGCCAGTGGGAGTGAGAGCAACAATAAATCACTAGGAAACTTGTCGGGCTTGACCTGCAGGAGCCCAGCCCACAGCTGGTGGAGGAGGAGGAGGAGGAGGAAGAGGCCCAAGTGATTTGGGATGTGTGCCTTTTCCAGGCAAACATGGAGAAGCAGCGTGGCTCGGTGGAAAGAGCCCGGGCTTTGGAGTCAGAGATCATGGGTTCAAATCCCGACTCCACCAACTCTCAGCTGTGTGACTTTGGGCAAGTCACTTCATTTCTCCGGGCCTCAGTTCCCTCATCTGGAAAATGGGGATTAAAACTGTGAGCCCCCCCGGGACAACCTGATCACCTTGTAACCTCCCCGGCGCTTAGAACAGTGCTTTGCACATAGTAAGCCCTTAAACAATACCATTATTATTATTATTATTATTAAACACCCTGCAGAGAGTGCCGGGGTTGGTACTTGTGGCAGTGGCAGCCCATGGCAGGGCCCACCTGTGCCATCTCGCCTCCTCCTGTAGAGCAGGTGGCAGCCCTGGCACTGGTGGAGTGACTGGGTGGGCAGACCTACCCACGCTTGCCCAAAGGGCACCCCAGGGAGGGAAGACTTTGGGAGAAAATGGGCTCCGAGGAGGAACCCCCTGGTTCCTAGTGGAAGGCAGAACTGGAAAAATCCCTACCAGCACTCAACTCGTTTCTCCAAAAGTTTCCGTAATCCTGCCTGCTGAAAAGACAAGACTGAGGGGGGAGATTTGTAGTCTTAAGTAGTTTTTCCCTTTGCAACATTTTGATTGTTTTGAAAAAGAAAGTACAATTCCACCTTGGATACCAAACTCTTCAGAAGGATCTTAATTCTGGTGGGTTAGAAGGGGCCAGGGTTTCCAGGACGCATACACACACAATCCCACTCCCCAGTTTTAATTTATTTTGTTAATGTTTTGTTTTGTTCTCTGTCTCCCCCTTCTAGACTGGGAGCCCGCTGTTGGGTAGGGACCGTCTCTATATGTTGCCGACTTGTACTTCCCAAGTGCTTAGTACAGTGCTCTGCACACAGTAAGCGCTCAATAAATACGATTGAATGAATGAATGAGTGAATGAAAAGATTTGGGAACTTGTTCACGCACATCTACGTGTTAATGATGGTATTTGCTAAGTGCTTACTATGTGCCAAGCACTGTCCTAAGCGCTGGGGGGGATACAAAGTGATCAGGTTGTCCCACCTGGGGCTCACAGTCTTAATCCTCATTTTCCAGATGAGGGAACTGAGGCCCAGAGAAGTTAAGTGACTTGCCCACAGTCACACAGCTGACAAGCAGCAGAGCCGGGATTAGAACCCATGACCTCTGCCAAGCCCGGGCTCTTTCCACTAAGCCACGCTGCTTGATTTTCCCTCCCCTTCCTTCAAATACAGCTTTAAAATGGTCCTATAACCTAGGCTCTCTGCAAGGGCCGAATTCATTCATCAGTGGTATTATTGAGGGCAGAGCAATTAATCCTGGGCCCAAAGATGGCATCCTTAGTGCCCCTTTTGAAGGTTTGGGGCACTCAGATTGGCATGGGGTGTTTGCCCTGCTGCTCAATCAATCAATCGTATTTATTGAGCGCTTACTGTGCGCAGAGCCCTGTACTAAGCGCTTGGGAAGTCCAAGTTGGCAACATATAGAGACAGTCCCTACCCAACAGTGGGCTCACAGTCTAGAAGGGGGAGACGACAGAGAACAAAACCAAACATATTAACAAAATAAAATAAATAGAATAGATATGTACAAGTAAAATAAATTGAGTAATACAAACATATATACAGGTCAAGGCCTTCCCAAGATCTCTGATCCCTGAGTCACTGCTCAGATGCCTTTGCAGTCGTGCCAAGGAGCCAGAAGAGAAGAGCGAATTTTAAGCAGGGTTCAAGTAGCAGTTTGGCTCAGTTTCCCTTATGGACGCCAAAGTTTCATCCCCTTAGCTTTTAGTGATATCTCCAGTGAGGCAGTAACTCCAGCTCTCCATCTGGACTTCAAGATGACCTCCTGAGCCACTATCTTATCAGCCAGAGGAAAAGAGCTCATCCTCCCATCCAGTAAGAGGGGCCTCCCTGTTTTGGGAAGAAAGTGGAGGGGAAGGCTGGGAGCCCAACGAAGAAGGAGAAGACTAGAGCGGTCCTGTTGTTAATCTGGTTTTTCCCCCTGGTCGGTTAGGGGGAATATCCTATTGGTTAAATAAGATATCCCCGGGCCAAGACTGAGTTTTTAAATGTGGGGAGGAGAGAAGAATAGCTGAATGGGCTGATTGTCATCCTTCATTGTTAGGGGGAATATCCTATTGGTTAAACAGGATATCCCAGGGCCAAGATTGAGTTTTTAAATGTGGGGAGGGGAGAAGAATAGCTGAATGGGCTGATTGTCATCCTTCATTGTTTGCCTCCCCTGAAGAACAAAGGTCCTTTCCTTCTTATCTACACAATGCTATCTCTGTGTTGGGGTACCAGGGGCTCATCCCCATTAGGGAGGAATGGGGTGATTTTTGTGTTTTGAACTATCTTCGGCCTTGCTCTTAGAGTGTCTGGAAATCCAGTCTCGCTGAATGTGAATCCAAGGTTATATGTAGTACATTCATTCAATCGTATTGAGCGCTTACTGTGTGCAGAGCACTGTACTAAGCGCTTGGAAAGTACAGTTCAGCAACAAGTAGAGGCAATCGCCGTCCCCAACGGGCTCACAGTCTAGAAGGGGGGGAGACAGACATCAAAACAAGTAAACAGGCATCAGTAGAAATAAATAAAATTATAGATAGACACATCAGTGATATAAATAGAATTATAAATATGTACATATATTCGCAAGTGCTGTGGTTGGGGGGTTAGAGCAGAGGGAGCAAGTCGGGGTGATTGGGGAGGGGAGGAGGAATGGAGGAAAAGGGGGGCTTAGTCTGGGAAGGCCTCCTGGAAGATGTGTGACTTCAGAAGGGCTTTGAAGGGGGGAAGGAAGTGTGATTGGTAGATTTGAGGAGAGAAGGCATTCCAGGCCAGAGGTAGGAGTGTACAGATTCATTACTCTATCTATTTTACTTGTACATATTTACTACTCTATTCATTTTGTTAATGATGTGCATATGGCTTTAATTTGGTTTGTTCTGACGATTTTGACTCCTGTCTACAAGTTTTGTTTGGTTGTCTGTCTCCCCCTTCTAGATTGTGAGCCCGTTGTTGGGTAGGGACCGCCTCTGTACATTGCCGACTTGTACTTCCCAAGCGCTTAGCACAGCGCTCTGCACACAGTAAGCGCTCAATAATAATAATGATAATAATTATGGTACTCCTTAAGTCCTTGCTCTGTGCCAAACACCGTTGTAAGCGCCGGGCGTAGGTACGCGTTAGTTTGGACACAGTCCCTGTCCCACATAGGGCTCGCGGTCTTAATCCCTATTTTGCAGGTGAGGTAACCGAGGCACAGAGAAGTGAAGCGGCTTGCCCAGAGTCGCCCAGCAGGCAAGTGGTGGTTGGGGTCAGAACCCGTGACCTTCCGAGTCCCAGGCGCTTGCTCTATCCACTAAGCCGTGCTGCTGCTTCAGCCGTATTGCTTCCCCACAACAAATAGGACTGCCCTAAAATCATCAGGTCTATCCACTAAGCCATGCTGCTTCTTGAGCCGTATTGCGTCCCCACTACAAATAGGACTGCCTGACTGACTATGGTATTATTCCAGCGTAGCCAAACATTCACCCACAGTCTGACCCCCTTCTCTGGAGGCACTCCCCTAAAATCATCAGGTTCCGTGAGGTTGGCGGGATGAGACAGGAGAAGACACCGTCTTCCCCATGACCAGGAGGACAGCAAAGTTTGACAATGTTTGGTTCAAATTCCGTTTTGGGGCCGTGGTTGGTTCTTCCAGCATTTCCGTTGCACGCATAGGATAGGACACGGGCTCTTTTGGAGTCAGATACCATCATTAAATATCACTGGTCCTAAACTACAGAGTAAATCAGTAGTCTGTCTCAGGCCCGTTGGAGCTTCAACGCACTCACCTAACCTTGTGAGCATTCCTGGGGGAAGCGGGGGAAAATAAAATACGCTCAGGTACCGCAGCGCTCGCAATTTTCCCACCTTCCGAAAAGAAATCCAGAAGGGGGCTTGCCAAAGAAGAGAATGTGCAAAAGCAAGCACATAAAGAAGCAGCGTGGCTCAGTGGAAAGAGCCCGGGCTTGGGAGTCAGAGGTCATGGGTTCTAATCCCAGCTCCACCGTTTGTCAGCTGTGTGATTTTAGACAAGTCACTTCTCTGGGCCTCTGTAAAATGGGGATTAAGACTGAGCCCCGTGTGGGACAAGTTGATCACCTTGTATCCCCCCCCACAGCGCTTAGAACAGTGCTCTGCACATAGTAAGCGCTTAACAAATGCCATCATTATTATTATTATTATCTGCTAGGCCAGTCGCCTCGCCTCCCGGGCCAGAGACCTTCACTGCAACGGCGGCCAGCCGGAAAGCCTCTAGACTCTAAGCTCGTTGTGGGGTGGAAAGCGTCTGTTCTGTTGTATTCTCAACCACTTAGTACGGTGTTTTGCACAGAATCAATAAATACGATTGACTGACTGACACGGGACAGGCCGAAAACTGGGCTTTCCAGTGGTTCCATGGCACCTCCTCCATCGCGTAGCTAGTTTGCCCTCTAGGATAAACCGCTTCTTCCCTGAGCCCACTGTCGGGTAGGGACCGTCTCTATATGTTGCCAATTTGTACTTCCCAAGTGCTTAGTACAGTGCTCTGCACACAGTAAGCGCTCAATAAATACGATTGATTGATTCCCGCGGATCCTCTCGCCAGAAACCCTTACAGCTGCCCAGCTATTGCAAAGAGGTTGTCCTGACCTGATGGTCTAATCCTGTCCTTGCAAAGGTGGAGTCTAGCCCGAAGTAATGCACTCCCAAACTGAAGTGTTTTGTAGGGTTTTGAAGTGTACGGGCCACCCAGCTCTAAAGCATCCCCTTTAGGATGTGTTCGACCTGATGATTTTTCCCACAGTGCTTGGGATATTGTAAGCGCCTAACAATCACACTATTATTACCTTTGCTTGGCCTAGATGCCAAATTGGCGGCACGCTTTTCAACCCACTCATGTAATAATTGTGTCGTTTGATAAAAGCTTACTACGGTCCAACACCATACGAGGCGCCGGGGTAGATTCATTCATTCATTCAGTCGTATTTATTGAGTGCTTACTGTGCGCAGAGCACTATACTAAGTGCTTGGGAAGTACAAGTTGGCAACCTATAGAGCCCAACAGTGGGCTCACAGTCTAGAAAGTGGTAGATATAACCAGAATAGACACAGCCCGTCCCACATGGGGTTCACGGTCCGTGGGAACAAGTCTCGAATCCCCTATTTTACAGATGAGGAAATCGAGGCGCGGAGAAGTCAAGTGACTTGCCCAAGGTCACGCAGCAGGCAAGCATCAGAGCCGGGGTTAGAACCCAGGTCCTCTGACCTGTGTTCTTCGCATTAAGCCACGCTGCTTCGCCATCTGAAACGGCACAGCTTTCCCCCTGCCACCTCCTTTCCCCAGTTTCACTGGGTTTTGCAATGTGGGTGGGCCTGAAATGGTTTGTTTAGTTCGAGTGTAGGTGGGGAAGGGTACTTACTATGTTCGGAGTCCAGGAGCAGGAATGCAAATGAAATGTGAGAGGCCCTGGAGAGGAGATTGAGAGGCTCCGAAGCAGTTGTGTGAAATGCTCGGAATGATGGTTGGAGAAGTTGATTTTCGTTGCTAGAGGGAGGAAACCCGCCTTTCTCCGAGCCACGTTATTGTGAAAACTAATAATTATAGTGGTGATCATTTGTTGAGCACTTACTGCGTGCCGAGCACTGACCCGAGCACCAGGCGGTAAGATCATTGTGGGCAGGGAATGTGTCTGTTTATTGTTGGAGTGTACACCCCCCAGGGCTTAGTACAGTGCTCTGCACACAATTCATTCATTCAGTCGTATTTATTGAGCGCTTACTGTGTGCAGAGCACTGGACTAAGAGCTTGGGAAGTACAAGTTGGCAACATCTAGAGACGGTCCCTACCCAACAAAGGGCTCACAGTCTAGAAGGGGGAGACGGACAACAAAACCAAACATGTGGGCAGGTGTCAAGTCGTCAGAATAAATGGAAATAAAGCTAGATGCACATCATTAACAAAATAAATAGAATAGTAAATATGTGCAAGTAAAATAGAAGAATAAATCTGTGCAAACATATATACAGGTGCTTTGGGGAGGGGAAGGAGGTAGGGCAGGGGGAGGACGTGGGCCGGGGGTCGACGGTGGGACAGGCGAGAACGAGGTACAGTGAGGCAAGATCATCAATAAATACGGCTGACTGCCTGAAAGTACAGTAGAGTTGGTAGATATGTTCCCTGCCCACAATGAGCTTACAGTCTAGAGATGGTGCTAGTTGTTAAGCCTTTACTCTGTGAGAATCAATCAATCAATCGTATTTATTGAACGCTTACTGTGTGCAGAGCACTGTACTAACCCCATCCCTGTCCCTGACTTGCCTGGGATTCACATTCTAAGGGGAAGAGAGAAGGGGAGTATACTTTGCTCCTGTTGTGCTAACCTTCTCACTGGGCCTCCATCTCATTCATTCATTTCATTCAGTCAGTCATATTTATTGAGCGCTTACTGTGTGCAGAGCACTGTACTAAGCGCTTGGGAAGTCCAAGTTGGCAACATCTAGAGACGGTCCCTAACATTCATTCATTCAATCGTATTTATTGAGCGCTTACTGTGTGCAGAGCACTGTACTAAGCACTTGGGAAGTCCAAGTTGGCAACATCTAGAGACGGTCCCTACCCAACAGCGGGCTCACAGTCTAGAAGGGGGAGACAGAGAACAAAACAAAACATAGCAACAAAATTCATTCATTCAGTCAAATTTATTGAGCGCTTACTGTGTGCAGAGCACTGTACTAAGCACTTGGGAAGTCCAAGTTGGCAACATCTAGAGATGGTCCCTACCCAACAGCGGGCTCACAGTCTAGAAGGGGGAGACAGAGAACAAAACAAAACACATCAACAAAATTCGTTCATTCAATCGAATTTATTGAGCGCTCACTGTGTGCCGAGCACTGTACTAAGTGCTTGGGAAGTACAAGTTGGCAACATATAGAGACGGTCCCTACCCAACAGCGGGCTCACAGTCTAGAAGGGGGAGACAGAGAACAAAACAAAACATATCAACAAAATTCATTCATTCAATCGAATTTATTGAGCGCTCACTGTGTGCAGAGCACTGTACTAATCAATCAATCAATCGTATTTATTGAGCACCTACTGTGTGCAGAGCACTGTACTAAGCGCTTGGGAAGTACAAGTTGGCAACATCTAGAGACGGTCCCTACCCAACAGCGGGCTCGCAGTCTAGAAGGGGGAGACAGAACAAAACAAAACATATTAACAAAGTAAAATAAATAGAATAAATATGTACAAATAAAATAGAGAAATAGAACAAACAAACAAATAGAACAAAGAACAAGTCAGGGCAACGCAGAAGGAAGTGGGAGAAGAGGAAAGGGGGGCTTAGGGAAGTCCTCTTGGAGGAGATGTGCTCCCGCCATCGACCCCCGGCCCACGTCATCCCCCGGGCCTGGAATGGCCTCCCTCTGCCCATCCGCCAAGCTCGCTCTCTTCCTCCCTTCAAAGCCCTGCTGAGAGCTCACCTCCTCCAGGAGGCCTTCCCAGACTGAGCCCCTTCCTTCCTCTCCCCCTCGTCCCCCTCTCCACCCCCCATCTTACCTCCCTCCCTTCCCCACAGCACCTGTATATATGTATATGTGTTTGTACATATTTGTTACTCTATTTTACTTGTCCATATCTATTCTATTTTATTTTGTTAGTATGTTTGGTTTTGTTCTCTGTCTCCCCCTTTTAGACTGTGAGCCCACTGTTGGGTAGGGACTGTCTCTATATGTTGCCAACTTGGACTTCCCAAGCGCTTAGTACAGTGCTCTGCACACAGTAAGCGCTCAATAAATACGATTGATGATGATGATGATACGAGCTGGGCAGAATAACTGTTGTTTGGAGTAAGCATGGCAATTTCTTCCAATGCCCTCAACCCGGCCCAAGTTTCAAAAAAGTTTCTTCCCCCCCCCCCCCCCCCCAAGATTTTGTTTTTTTCATTCACATCCCTCTTCCTCCCCAGTGGATGGAGGTGGGGGGGGGGATGCCTGGGGGTCCCTTGGTGGCACCAAGATGCCAGGATTTATCTTGATCTCATTTGGAGACCCTGTCTCCTAAGGCAGACGCCCTCCTTCCCCCTTAGGAATCTGGGAAATCAAGTCTCTCGACCGGTTGTCAGACGCCCTTTTTCCCCCCCTTAGGAATCTGGGAAATCAAGTCTCTCGACTGGTTGCATTGGCTCTGCGCCAACCGCCGGGGCCTTGGTAGTCTGCACTGCGGTGGGGAAATGGTTTGATTTGGGAGGGCAGAGAGAGGGCGAAGAGCTACGAGGTCTAGCGGGCGGACCACGTGCCTGGGAATCAAGGGATTCGAACCTTGGCCCCGCCGCCTGTCCTCAAGCAAGTCTGTGCCTCCCCACTTCTCTGTGCCTCAGTTACTTCCTCTGTAAAATGGGGATTAAGACCGTGAGTCCCGTGTGGGGCAGGGACTGCGTCCAACCCGATTAGCTTCTATCTACCCCAGCCGGTCAAGTTGGCATCCAGCAGGGTTGGCATAGTGGGCGCTTAATAAATATTGTGGTTTAGTGGCAAGCGCTTGTGTATATTTGTACAGATTTGTTACTCTATTGCTTGTACATATTTACTATTTATTTTGTTAATGATGTGCATCTAGCATTAATTCTATTTGTTCTGACAATTTTGGACACCTGTCCACCTGTTTTGTTTTGTTGTCTGTCTCCCCCTTCTAGACTGTGAGCCCGTTGTTGGGTAGGGACCGTCTCTATATGTCGCCGACTTGTACTTCCCAAGCGCTTAGTGCAGTGATCTGCACACAGTAAGCGCTCAATAAATACGATTGAATGAATGAATGAAGAGCCCGGGCTTGGGAGTCGGAGGACGTGGGTTCCTATCCCGGCTCTGCCACTTGTCTGCTGTGTGACCCTGGGCAAGTCAGTTAACTTCTGTGTGCCTCAGTTACCTCATCTGTAAAATGGGGATTAAGACTGCTAGCCCCACATGGGACAACTTGATTACTTGATTGATTTATTGATTACAACTTGATTGTAGCTACCCCAGCACTTAGAACAGTGCTTGAAACATAGTAGGTGCTTAACAAATACCAACATCGTTACTATTATTATCACACCAAATTAAAGCGGACAGATATCTCTTGCTCTGAGAACACAGGCACGGCTCTTCGCTTGGCCAGAAAATGGACAGACATTGGGGGAAGGGGATGTGAGTTCTTAGTGGGTTAGCTCCTTCTCCTTTCTGTTCTCATGATCCTGTTTGTGTTGCAGAATTCCTGGTAGCCCCATGGTATTCATTCACTCAGTCGTATTTATCAAACGCTTACTGTGGGCAGAGCACTGTACTACTACTACTACTAATAATGGCATTTATTAAGCACTTACTATGTGCAAAGCACTGTTCTAAGCTAAGCTAAGCACCTGGAGAGTACAATATAACAATAAACAGACACATTCCCTGCCCACAACAAGCTTATGATTGTCTTGGGCGGGCATACGGGCTTCCGAGAAGGGGAATGCAGCGGCTTTGATCACCTGGGTGTTGGAAAGGGTGGGAGTGGGGGAGAGAAAGTAGTCTATCTGTTCTGAAACTTTCCATCAAACCTTGGTGGAAACGCAAAGGGGTCCTTTTGGGGTCACAAATATCATCTCGGGGTGAGATCTGCCCAGATGTCCTCAGGCTTTGGGCCACCTGCCAGGCCAGATGTTGCGCCTAGGCTTACCTGGTCAGTGCGTTAATAATAATAATAATAATAATAATAATATTAGTCGATTAATATGTGCCAATTTCTGGGCTAGATACAAGGTAATCAGGTTGGCCACAGTTCCTGTCCCATATGGGGCTCACAGCTTTAATCAGAAAAGTCAGGGAAGGCCTCTTGGAAGAGCTGTGCCTTCGATAACATTTTGAAGTGGGGGAGAATAATTATCTGTTGGATATGAGGAGGGAGGGGCGTCCCGGGCCAGAGACCAGATGTGGGTGAGAGGTTGACAAGATGGTTGAGATCGAGATTTAGGGAGTAGGTTAGCAGTAGAGGAACAAAGTGTGAGCTGCGTTGCAGTAGGAGAGTAGTGAGGTGAGGTAGGAGGGGACAAGGGGATTTAGCTTTAAATCATTAGCTTTAAAGCTAATGGTGAGGAGCTATTCTTTGATGCCGAGGTGGATGGGCAACCACTCGCGGTTCTTGAGTGGGGAAACGTGGCCTGAACGTTTTTGTTGAAAAATGATCTGGGCAGCAAAGTGAAGTATGGACTGGACTGGGGAGAGACAGGAAGCTGATAGAGTAATCAAGGCAGGACAGGATAAGTGATTGGATTAACGTGGTAGCAGTTTGGATGGAATGGAAAGGGCGGATTTTAGCCATGTTGGGAAGGTGGAGCTGACAGGATTTAGTGACGGGTTGAATTGAGAGAGAGGAGTCAAGGCTAACGCCAAGGCTTTGGGCTTGTGAGACAGGAAGGATCGTGGTGCCATCTAAAGTGATGGGATAGTTGGGGTGGACAGGGTTTGAGTGGGTAGATAAGGTCTGTTTTAGACTGAGGAAGCTGACAATCTCATGGGAAGACCAGGATAAGGCATATCTGAACCACTGAATGCAGTAATAATAATTACTCTGATATTTAAGTGCTTCCTGTGTGCCAGGCACTGCGCTGAGCCTTGGGGTAGTTACAAGCTAATCGGGTTGGACACAGTCCCTGTCCCATGTGGGGCTCACAATCTTAATCCCCATTTAACAGATGAGGTAACTGGCACAGAGAAGTGAAGTGACTTGCCCAGGGCCACACAGCAGACAAGTGATGGAGCCGGGATCAGAACCTATGAACTTGCGACTTCGAGGCCTGTGCTCTATCCCTTAGGCCATGCTGCTCCTCTCAGAGGGGAGAAGTCCACGGAATCCTTTTTTGTACTCCTCCGTCTTTCAATTCTCAAATTCGATCTACTGCCAAATCATGCCATTTCCTCTTACGAAACTACCCCCGGATCTGCCACTCCCTCGCCAAACAGCTCTCACTCCACTAGGCATATAATAATAATCACCATTGGATTTGTTTAGCCTTACTATGTGCTAAGCGCTGGGCTAGATACCAAGACATCGAGTTCCAAATGGGGCTCACGATCTAAGAAGGAGGGAGAGCGGGTATTGAGTCCCCATTTTGCAGGTGAGGGAACTGAGACACAGAGAAGTTGTGACCTGCCCCAAATCAGCTTCCTTGCAGGGTTCCCTACCTCAGACTCTTCCCCAGGCACTGCGCTAAGCCCTGGAGTAGATACAAGATAATTGGGTTGGACACAGTCTCTGTCCCATGTGGGGCTCACGCTCTTAAACCCCATTTAAACAGATGAGACAACCGAGGCACAGACAAGTTGAGTGACCTGCCCAAGGCCACACAGCTCTCCCCACTCTGATCCACATTACACACTGGTGTAGAGAGAAGTTAATCCATGGAGTAGATGCAAGATAATCGGGTTGGACACAGTCCCTGTCCCATGTGGGGCTCACGCTCTTAAACCCCATTTAACAGATGAGGTAACCGAGGCACAGAGAAGTTGAGTGACCTGCCCAAGGCCACACCACTCTTCCCCACTCCGATCCACACTACACACTGGTGTAGAGAGAAGTTAATCCATGGAGTAGGTATAAGGTAATCGGGTTGGACACAGTCCCTGTCCTATGTGGGGCTCACGCTCTTAAACCCCATTTAACAGATGAGGTAACCGAGGCACAGAGAAGTTGAGTGACCTGCCCAAGGCCACACTGCTCTTCCCCACTCTGATCCACACTACACACTGGTGTAGGGAGAAGTTAATCCATGGAGTAGATACAAGCTAATCAGGTTGGACACAGTCCCTGTCCCATGTGGGGCTCACGCTCTTAAACCCCATTTAACAGATGAGGTAACCGAGTCACAGAGAAGTTGAGTGACCTGCCCAAGGCCACACCGCTCTTCCCCACTCCGATCCACATTACACACTGGTGTAGAGAGAAGTTAATCCAATTGGACCCAATCCTTGTTCAACATGGAGCTCCCAATCTTAATCCCTAACTTTACAGTTGAGGTAACAGAGGCCCAGAAGTGAAGTGACTTACCCAAGGTGACACAGCAGAGCCGGGATTAGGACCCAGGTCCTCTGACCCCCCAGGCCGGTGCTTTTTCTACTAGGCCATGTGGCTTCTTTTCCTGAAGCGCCACGTGTTCCTCTAAAGGTGCTCAAGGTCGGCCATACCTATCTGCTCTCCTCATCCGCTACCTTCTGACACACTGTCGTCCCAATTTAGAGTGTAAACTGTTTGTGGCCAAAGAAATGTCATTTGTTTTGTACTGCCCAAGCATTTAATACGCTGGGCACTTAATAAGTTTCCTTCTATTTAAGCGCTTAGTACAGTGCTCTGCACACAGTAAGCACTTGATAAATACGATTGATTGATTCTATTACTACCACTGTCAAGACCACTTCTGCCACTACTTGATAATAATAATAATGATGGCATTTCTTAAGCGCTTACTATGTGCAAAGCACCGTTCTAAGCGCTGGGGAGGTTACAAGGTGATCAGGTTGTCCCATGGGGGGCTCACAGTCTTCATCCCCATTTTACAGATGAGGGAACTGAGAAGGACAATAATAATAATAATAATGGCATTTATTAAGCACTTACTATATGCAAAGCACCGTTCTAAGCGCTGGGGAGGTTACAAGGCGATCGGGTTGTCCCACATGGGGCACACAGTCTTAATCCCCATTTTACAGTTGAGGTAACTGAGAAGGATAATAATAATAATAATAATAATGGCATTTATTAAGCGCTTACTACGTGCAAAGCACCATTCTAAGTGCTGGGGACATTACAAGGTGATCGGGTTGTCCCACGGGGGGCTCACAGTCTCCATCCCCATGTTATTCATTCATTCATTCAATCGTATTTATGGAGCACTTACTGTGTGCCGAGAAAGTTGGGAGGAGGGGAGGGTTTAGGAGAGAAGAATGAAAACGCCCAGTTTGGTGCCCGAGTTTGTGGATTATCCGCAGGTTTCAGTTTCAGTTGGGGGCTCATTAGCCAACCTAATGGTATTTATTGAACGCTTACTGTGTGCCCAGTACTGTTATAAGCATTTGGGAGAGGACAGTGCAGCAGTAGCATTAATCATTGGCAGCACCTCTTCTTTATTCATTCATTCATTCAATCGTATTTATTGAGCACTTACTGTGTGCAGAGCGCTTGGGAAGTACAAGTTGGCAACATACGAGGTCCGAGGCTTACTGAAGATTCCCAATCCAAACTAGGAAATGTTCAGAAGACTTTGATCATCTTATCCATGCATTTTGATTCTTCTCCGTCATTGAATCCCCTGAACTTATTCTGTGGGGAACACTACCCTAACAAGAGTTTCCACGAGGAAACTCATTCGCTCCCACGGCTTCGATTACCACCTCTGTGGGGATGATTCCCAAATCCACCTCTCCAGCCCCGATCTCTCGCCTCCTCTGCCGTCGTACGTTGCCTCCTGCCTTCAGGGTATCTCAACCTGGGTGTCCCGCCGCCAACCTCAAATTTATCATCTCCCCGACGGAACTCCTCGTCTTCCCACCCAAATTCTGTCCTCCTCCGGACTCTCCCATCCCCCTTGACAACTCCACCGCACGCCCTGTCTCACAGGTGATCAACCTTGACATAATCCTTGATTCATCTCTCTCCTTCAACCCGCCCGATCCTGTTGGCTCTAACTCTGCAGATACTCTAGAATCCACCCTGACAGCTTCCATGCTCATCCAAGCACTTATTTCCCGCCTCTACTATTGCGTCAGACTCTAGCCTCTCCTCCCTCAATCAATCAATCAATCAATCATATTTATTGAGCGCTTACTGTGTGCAGAGCACTGGGCTAAGCGCTTGGGAAGTACAAGTTGGCAACATATAGAGACAGTCCCTACCCAACAGCGGGCTCACAGTCTAGAAGGTTTGTATTTCACGCTGCTGCCGCCCACGTCCTTTTTCTAAAAAAATCAATGTGCGCACATTCATTCAGTCATATTTACTGAGCACTTACAGTGTGCGAAGCACTGTACTAAGCTCTTGGGAGAGTCCGTCTCTCCCCTCCTCAAAAACCTATCCTTGCTCTGCCCTCAGGACAAATTAGCTCATCCACCATGTTTAGTGGCTAGAGCCCGGGGCTGGGAGTCAGAAGGACCTGGATTCTAATCCTGCCTCTGCCTCATGTCTGCTCTGTGACCTTGGGCAAGTCACTTATCTTCTCCGTGCCTCAGTTACCGCATCTGGAAAGTGGAGATTAGAGGGTGGCCCCCATATGGGACATAGTCCCTGATTAGAGAAGCAGCGTGGCTCGGTGGAAAGAGCCCGGGCTTTGGAGCCAGAGGTCACGGGCTCAAATCCCGGCTCCGCCAATTGTCAGCTGTGTGACTTTGGGCAAGTCACTTAATTTCTCTGGGCCTCAGTTCCCTCATCTGTAAAATGGGGATTAAGACTGGGAGCCCCCCGTGGGACAACCTGATCACCTCCTCAGCGCTTCGAACAGTGCTTTGCACATAGTAAGTGCTTAATAAGTGCCATTATTATTAGTAGTAGTAGTAACAAGAACTATTTTTATTATTATGATTACCGACGTGCTTACAATGCCTCCATCTCATCTCTCTTGCTACTTTCTCTTGGCCTGGAACGCCCTCCCCCTTCAGTACAGTGCTCCGCACACCGTAAGTGCTCAATAAATACGATAGAATGAATATCCGACAGACCGCCACTCTTCCCGTCTTCAAAGTCCGACTAAAATCACCTCTCCTCTAGGAAGCCTTCCCTGGCTTACCTCTCATCTCCCTTCGCGTTCTCCCTTCTTCCCCTTGAGTCCATACCCCTTTAAGCGCTTAGATACTCTCCCCCACGCCCTTCTCCACAGCACTTAAGTGCGTATCTTTTTATATTGTGTTTCTTCCACCTGTAATTTATTTTAATGTGTTTCTCCCACGCTCGATTGTAAATCCCAGAAGGCCAAGACTGTCTACCGCCGCCTTCTACTACAGAGAAGTGGCATGGCCTAGAGAAAAGACCACAGGCCTGGGGGTCAGAAGTTTTAATCCTAGCTCTGCCACCTACCTGCTCTGTGACTCTGGGCCTCAGTTCCCTCATCTGCAAAATGGGGATTCAGTCAACACCTGCTTTCCCTCCTACTTAGACTGTGAACCCCATGTGGGGCCTGATGCTCTCGTATCTACTCCAGCGCTCAGTACAGTGCCTAGCATATAGTGACAGCTTAACAGATACCAAAATTGCAATTATTATTACCTCTTTTGTACCCTCCCAAGTGCTCAGTTGATCCCACGGATTGGTTGATTAATTTGCCGAAACTACCAAATCAGAAGGATAATAATAATAATGATGATAGCATTTATTAAGCGCTTACTGTGTTGGTTGATTAATTTGCCGAAACTACCAAATCAGAAGGATAATAATAATAATAATAATAGCATTTATTAAGCGCTTACTGTGTGCAAAGCACCGGTCTAAGGGGAGGTTACAAAGTGATCATGTTGTCCCACGGGGGGCTCACAGTCTTCAGCCCCATTTGACAGATGGAGGGAACTGAGGCCCAGAGAAGTGAAGTGACTTGACAGAGAAGCAGCGTGGCTCAGTGGAAAGAGCCCGGGCTTTGGAGTCAGAGGTCGTGGGTTCAAATCCCGGCTCCGCCAACTGTCAGCTGTGTGACTTTGGGCAAGTCACTTCACTTCTCTGGGCCTCAGTTCCTTCATCTGTAAAATGGGGAATAAGACTGTGAGCCCCACGTGGGACAACCTGATCACCTTGTATCCCCCCAGCGCTTAGAACAGTGCTTGGCACGTAGTAAGTGCTTAACAAATGCCATCATTATTATTATTATGGCCCACACAGCTGACAATTGGCAGAGCTGGGGTTTGAACCCATGACCTCTGACTCTGCCGTGCTTGGCATGTAATAAGCGCTTAAGAAATACCGTAACGGTTCTCGGTCAGTTCAAGGACCACCTCTTCCAGGAAACTGTCCGCCGCTGGCCACCGAGGTCAGCGGCATAACCCAGCCACGGGCCCGCGGGCACCGGTGGAAACCCATACCCCCCTCCGCTATCTCCAATCCCTCCTGATCCACCCCGTCACTCGTCGGTGTCCTTCATGGGCCCCAGGGCAGTGAGCCAGGAGATGGGGGCGGGTAGGGGCTGGCCAACCTGCCGGGCCGGAACCTCCCGTCAACGTATTCTATTTATTTTATTTTGTTAATACGTTTTGTTCTGTTCTCTGTCTCCCCCTTCTAGACTGTGAGCCCACTGTTGGGTAAGGACCGTCTCTCTATGTTGCCCACTTGGACTTCCCAAGTGCTTAGTACAGTGCCCTGCACACAGTAAGCGCTCAATAGATACGATTGAATAAATACATGAAGGAATGACTGTTGCCAACTTGGACTTCCCAAGCGCTTAGTACAGTGCTCTGCACACAGTAAGCGCTCAATAAATACGATTGAATAAATGCATGAAGGAGTGAATGTTGCCAACTTGGACTTCCCAAGCGCTTAGTACAGTGCTCTGCACACAGTAAGCGCTCAATAAATACGATATGAATGAATGAATGTAGCACAGAAGGCTCTCCTCCTGGGTTTCCCCCGGGGTCCTTCTCTGTCCCCCGCTTCCCGACCTAACTCGGGTGGGGACCATGAGAAGGCTGTTTTGTTGTCTGTCTCCCCCTTCTTGACTGGGAGCCCACTGTTGGGCAGGGACCATCTCTAGAAGTCACCAACTTGGACTTCCCAAGCGCTTAGTGCAGTGCTCTGCACACAGTGAGCGCTCAATAAATACGATTGAATGAACGAATGAATGAAAGGCTCCCTGCACCAGCGGGAAATGGCAGGTCCAGGCCTGGGTGTGAACCCCCACCCTGTTCTTGCTTCCTGTTTATCTTGGTTATTTGGTGGTTTCTCTGGCGGTTCTACCCTTATCCTCTGCTCCTCTGCCGCTCACCTCCTCACTGTACCTCGTTCATTCATTCATTCAATCGTATTTATTGAGCGCTTACTATGTGCAGAGCACTGTACTAAGCTCTTGGGAAGTCCAAGTTGGCAACATATAGAGACGGTCCCTACCCAACAGTGGGCTCACAGTCTAGATACCTGATGACCTTGTAACCTCCCCAGCGCCTAGAACAGTGCTTTGCACATAGTAAGCGCTTAATAAATGCCATCATTATTATTATTAAGTGCTTGGGAGAGTACAGTGTGACAGACACATTCCCTGCCCACAATGAGCAGGGAATAATGATAGCATTTATTAAGCGCTTATTGTGTTGGTTGATTAATTTGCCGAAACTACCAAATCAGAAGGATCATAATAATAATAATAATAATAATAGCATTTATTAAGCGCTTACTGTGTGCAAAGCACCGTTCTAAGGGAAGGTTACAATAAATAACCTCTAGAGGAGGAGAAGAGGAGACTGACATGAGTAGAAATAAATAAAATGACAGATATTGTACATAAGTGCTGTGGGGCTGGGAGGGGCTGATGAATACAGGGAGCAAATCGGGGTGAAGCAAAAGAGTGAGCGAAGAGGAAAGGAGGGCTTAGTTAATAATGATGGTATTTGTTAAGCGCTTACTATGTGCAAAGCACTCTTCTAAGCACTGGGGGGATACAAGGTGATCAGGTTGTCCCACGTGGGGCTCACAGTCTTCATCCCCATTTTCCAGATGAGGTCACTGAGGCACAGAGAAGTTGAGTGACTTGCCCAAAGTCCCACCGCTGACAGTTGGCGGAGCCGGGATTTGAACCCATGACCTCCGACTCCAAAGCCCGGGCTCTTTCCACTGAGCCACGCTGCTTCTCTGGTTAGGGAAGGATGTGTCTCGAGTCGCTTATTGTATCCCTCGGCGGGCACTGTAAGGGGTGGCGAACAACGTGAAAGTACTCAGTTCCCTGTGCCGCGTTGTTCCGAGCCGGGCGTCTGGCACAGTAGTTAGAGCCCACGCTTGGGAGTCTGAAGGGTTGTGGGTTCTAATCCCGGCTCCACCGCTCGTATGCTCTGTGACCTCGGGCAAGTCAAGTCACTTCTCTGGGCCTTAGTAACCTCATCTGGAAAATGAGGAACGAGACTGTGAGCCCCATGTGGGACAGGGACTGTGTCCCACCCGATTGCCCCTAGCACACTGGCACGCACGAAGCGCTTAACAAATACCCCAATTATTATGATCGTTATTATTATTCCGGCGTTTGGTTGGCAGCTCCTGGGGTCCGGAGGGGACGTCTGAGGTGGCGGGGAGACAGGGCTGGGTAGTCTACTGAGCCGCGTTCGCAGGCTGGGCAGAGATCTGCCCCAGGTGAGCCTGCCCGCCGCGGCTGGGGAGACGGGGAGGGGTGGGCACTGTGTGAGCCGTGGGGTCCCCGGGGGAGGACCCGCCCGGAGCCGGGTGGGCTGCTGTGGCACAACTTATAATAATAAGAATGATGGCATTTATTAAGCGCTTCCTAGGTCTCGAGTCCGAGAACGGCGGACTTTAGAGAAGCAGCGGGGCTCAGTGGAAAGAGCCCGGGCTTTGGAGTCAGAGGTCGTGGGTTCAAATCCCGGCTCCGCCACTTGTCAGCTGTGTGACTTTGGGCAAGTCACTTCACTTTGCTGGGCCTCAGTTCCCTCATCTGTCAAATGGGCGTTAAGACTGTGAGGCCCCCTGTGGGACAACCTGATCCCCTTGTAACCTCCCCAGCGCTTAGAACAGTGCTCTGCACAGAGTAAGTGCTTAATGCTATCATCATTATTATTATTATTACATGCAAATCACTGTTCTAAGTGCTGGGGAGGTTACACGGTAATCAGGTTGTCCCATGGGGGGCTCACAGTCCCCATTTTCCAGATGAGGTAACGGAGGCACAGAGAAGTTAAGTGACTTGCCCAAGGTCACACAGCTGACAATTGGCAGAGCAGCCAATAGCAGCCACCTGCCCTGCATAGCTTCTTCTTGGTCTCCTGTTCTGGCTTCCCCCGGCCTCTCCCTTGCTGCCTTGAGTCTCAGTTCCGCAGGAGTCCCCAGCGGCCTTTCCCTTCCATCCTCTTCACCCAGGGCCAGTCAGCTCACCCCCTCCCACCTGCCCTTCACACTTGGCTCCTCTAACACCAGCCTACTCTCTCTACCTCCTCCTCATCTGTCTCGCTGCCAACATCCTGCCCACGCCCTGCCCCTGGCCTGAGCCCGTTGTCGGGTAGGGACCGTCTCTATATGTTGCCGACTTGTCTTAGTCCAGTGCTCTTCACACATTAAGCGCTCAATAAATGCGATTGAATGAATGAGTGGAACTCTCTCCCCCTTCGTGTCTGACAAAATGATCTCTCTCCCCATCTTCAGAGGCGTATTAAAATCTCACCTCTTCCAAGAGGTCGTCCCTGACTAACTCCCTCATTTCCCCACTCTCCCCTCTGCCTTGCCTACGCGCTTGGGTCTGTACTTGCCCCCAGCCCCAGGATACTTTCATACAGATACTTCTTCTGTGCCACTTCCCTTTTCTGGAATTTATTTAAATTTCCATCTCCCCCCTCTCTCTGGACCGGAAGATCCTTGACGGCAGGGATTGTGTGTACCAACTTTGCCCTGTCCCTAATTCTTAGCATAATTCTCTGCACATAGTAAGCAGTGTGGCCTAGTGAGTAGACACAGACCCGGGCATCAGAGGACGTAGGGTCTGATGCCGACTCCGCCGCTCGTCTGCTGGGTGACCTGGGGCAAGGCTTTCGACTCCTCTGTGCTTCCAGTTACCTCATCTGAAAAGTGGGGGATTGAGACTGAGAGCCCCATGTGGGACATGGACCGTATCCAACCTGATTAGCTTCCAAGACTTAGTACAGAGCCTGCACGTAGTAAACACTTGAGAAATGCCGTGAAGAAACCAAAGTAAGCACTCAATAAATGCCACTGGTTGAAGAAGCCTAGAATGTTCCTTTTACCCACCTTTCTATTCAGGCTGTTTGGGGTGTGACGTTGGAGGGATCGGCTGGTGTTTGTGAAAGACCTCAAGTGGGCGGCGAATGATGGTATTTAGGGGTATTAGGTAATAACAGAGCCTCAGTTCCATCATCCGTACAATGGGGATTGAGGGCCAGACTCTTCCAACTCCTCAGGCTCTGATTAGAACAGTGCTTAACCCATAGTAAGCACTTAACGAATACCGTCCCCAAAAAGAGTGATAGCAGTCATACTAGTATTTGGTATTTATGGTGTTCGTTAAATGCTTCGTACCCCCGCGAGGTGTTAGGGTGAGCAGTGGGGAAGGGGCAGGCCGCCAGTGTGGGCATTTGCCCATCCCACAAGGGGCTTTCAATTGCGGTGGGGAGAGCAGGTGTCTTGTCCCCATTTTGCAGATGAGGAAACCCAGGCTCAGAGGTTAAATGACTTGACCAAGGTCACACAGCAGGCAAGTTGCAGAGCTGGGATTAGAACCCAGGTCTCCTGAGTGGTGGTGTGCTCTTTCCACTGGGTCACACCGCCCTTTGAGAAGCTTTAGTGTCACATCATCTCACAGACACGAAGTGATCATTGCAGCCAGGCAGTGTCAGGAGGGGCAGAGGCCGGGCCATCCCATGGCCTCCCTACTCTGCCAATCGTACGAAAACATCTGACAGGATCAGCAGACCTGGCCTTTGGCAAGTACTAAACAGATCTGGTTACCTCAGAGAAGAAAATGAAGATCCTAAATCAATCCCGCGATGGAGTGCCGGGCGAGTCAGGATGGCAGCTTCCTTGAGTCGCTTCTTCCCCTTCCCTGTTAACGTCAGCGGCTCCAGGGGCATGTCCCAGCTTAGCCGATTTTATGCCGCCGTATCCGAGGATGCAGCGAGGGCCCTGGAATGAAGAGCCCCGGCCTGAGAGCCAGAGGACCTGGGTTCTAATCCCGGCTCCGCCTCCTGTCTGCTGTGTGACATTGGTCAAGTCACTTAACCACTCTGGGCCTCAGTTCCATCATCCGTACAATGGGGATTGAGGGCCAGACTCTTCCAACTCCTCAGGCTCTGATTAGCCCGGGTCTACCCTAGCGCCTAGAACAGCGCTTAACGAATACCGTCCCCAAAAAGAGCGATAGCTGTCGTACTAGAAATCTGCTTGCCTAGTGGATAGAGTCAGGGGGCATGGGTTCTAATGCCAGCTCTGCCACTCGTTCATTCATTCATTCAGCCGTATTTATCGAGCGCTTGCTGAGTGCAGGGCCACGGTACTAAGTGCTTGGGAGAGTGCAATATAACAATGAACAGACACGCGTTCCCTGCCCACAGTGAGTTTACAGCCTAGAGCTTACTCATCTGCTGTGTGACCCTGGGAAAGTCACTTCGTTTCTCTGGGCTTCAGTTACCTCATCTGCAAAGTGGGGATTGAGACGGCGAGCCCCATGTGGGACGTGGACCGTGTCCAACCCGATCAACTTTTATCTACTCCGGAGCTTAGTACAGTGCCTGGCACCTAGAAAATGCAGGACAGATACCACTGAAAATAATATAAGTAAGAGTATTGGTGCTAAACCAGGCTCTGTACTCCCACAGCACCTGTATATATGTATATATGTTTGTACATATTTGTTACTCTATTTTACTTGTACATATCTATTCTATTTATTTTATTTTGTTAGTATGTTTGGTGTTGTTCTCTGTCTCCCCCTTTTAGACTGTGAGCCCGCTGTTGGGTAGGGATGGTCTCTATATGTTGCCAACTTGGACTTCCCAAGCGCTTAGTACAGTGCTCTGCACACAGTAAGCGCTCAATAAATACGATCGATGATGATGATACAAGATAATCAGGTCGGACAAAGTCCCCGTCCCACCCGGGGCTCAGAGTCTAAGCAGGAGGGAGAGCAGGTACTGAATCCCCATTTGACAGGTGGTAACTGAGGCCCAGAGAAGTGAAGTGACTCGCCCGAGGTCACACAGCCGGCGAGCGGTGGAGCTGGAATTAAGTCCAGACCCTGGGCTCCGTCCACTGGGCCACGCTACCTCTCGGGAAAGTCGCAGGGAAACCCGGGGGTCTAATCCCGGGTTGGGAGAAAATCGCAACCGACAGGCCGCCCTGCCTTTGGGCCGTCAGGAGAGAGGTGGCGGTCCTTCAGGGAGCTCGGAAGAGCGGCGGAAACAAGGACGGGGAAGAGCTTGGCGGGCGCCCAGGGGGATGGGCAGGGCGGGTATGGCTCTCGCCACCGGTCACCTGGACGCCAGCTCCCTCCCCAAGTGGCCGCCGGGCCGTGACGTCCTCCCGCGGGCGGGGGAGGCCGGTGGCCCGGCTTGGACCGAGGTCACGGGCCCGCGGACGGACGCCCGGGGAAACAAAGGGCCGACGGAGTGGCCCTCCCCACCCCCCGGGATGACTCTGCCCGGCCCTCGTGAGCGTCACGAGGCGACCTCGTGGAGCTCTTGTGAAATCCACCCAGGGATGTTTGGGCTGCACTTTCCTCACCGTTCAGTCCCTCGCCCTGAGTCAGGAGAATTTGGAAACCCTCCAGCGAGGCGGGGGGAGACACGGATTCGGCGTCCCCGCAGAGTGAGCGAAGAGAGGCCTTCCTGACGGGGCTGCCCCATCTGGGGCGGGGGAGGTCAGAGGTCAACCATCAGCAGAAAACTCTGCTCCTCCTCACAGTGATGATCGTAGGATAGTTTCCCGAGATCAGTCGGCGGTATTTATTGAGCACTTCTTGTGTGCAAAGCAGGTAGCCTGCTAGCTCTCTATCTACCTCTCTAAGCAGCCCCCAGATAGCAGTGCCCTCCCCTCTATTTTACAGATGAAACGTAACGCGGTATCTAAGGAGGGAGAGCGGGTTTTGGATCCCCATTCTACAGGTGGGGGAACTGAGGCAAGGAGAAGTCGCGACTTGCCCCAAATCAGCTTCCTTGCTGGGCTTTCTACCTCAGACTCCCCCCAGGCACTGCGCTAAGCCCTGGAAATTATTAATTATTAATAAGCCCTGGAGTAGATACAAGATAACCGGGTTGGACATAGTCCCTGTCCCATGTGGGGCTCACACTCTTAAACCCCATTCAACAGATGAGGTAGCCGAGGCACAGAGAAGTTGAGTGACCTGCCCAAGGCCACACAGCTCTCCCCACTCTGATCCACACTACACACTGGCGTAGAGAGAAGTTAATCTACTTGTTTTGTTCTGTTGTCTGTTTCCCCCTTCTATAATATAATAATAATAATGATAGTATTTGTTAAGCGCTTATTATGTGCAAAGCACTGTTCTGAGCGCTGGGGAGGTTACAAAGTGATCAGGTTGTCCCACTGGGGGCTCACAGTCTTAATCCCCATTTTACAGATGAGGTAACTGAGGCCCAGAGAAGTGAAGTGACTTGCCCAGAGTCACACAGCTGACAGTTGGCGGAGCCGGGATTTGAACCCATGCCCTCTGACTCCAAAGCCCGGGCTCTTTCCACTGAGCCACGCAGACTGTGAGCCCATTGTTGGGTTGGAATTGTCTCTATATGTTGCCAATTTGTACTTCCCAAGTGCTTAGTAGAGTGTTCTGCACACAGTAAGTGCTCAATAAATACGATTGAATGAATGAATGAATGAAAGAGCCCAGGCCTGAGGGTCAGGGGACCTGGGTTCTAATCCCGGCCCTGCCTCGCGTCTGCTGTGTGACATTGGCCAAGTCACTTAACTTCTCTGGGCCTCAGTTCCTTCATCTGTACAGTGGGGGCTGAGGTTGTGAGCCCCATGTGGGACAGGAACTGTGTCCAGACCGCTTAGCTTGTGTATACCCCGGGGCTTAGTACAGTGCCCGGCACATAGTAAATGCTCAACAGATATTATTTAAAAATCAACCACAAAAACAAAGCTCTTTCTCTCCCTTAGTATCTGCAAAGGAAAGGAGGTCTTTTTGCCCAGCCCACACACCGAGCTCCCCTAACTCCGACCTTTTGCACTGTGTCTCGATCTCATCTATCTCGCCGCCGATCTCTTACCCACATCCTGCTTCTGGTCTGAAACTCCCTCCCTCCTCATATCAGACAGACAGTTTCTCTTCCCGGCTTCAGAGTCTTCTTGAAGGCATTTCTCCTCCAAGAGACCTTCCCTAACTAAGACCCCCTTTCCGCTTCTCCCGCTCGCTTCTGTGTCGCCTTGACTTGCTCCCCTCTCCCAGCCCCGCAGCATTTATGTGCATATCTCTATCTATTTATATTCACGTCCATCTCCCCCTCCAGACTGTAAGTTTGCTGTGGGTGGGGAATGTGTCTGTTATTATTGAACTCTCCCGGGTGCTTAATACGGTGCTGCGCACACAGTAAGTGCTCAATAAATGCCACTGACTGACCGTCTGCTCTCTGGGAAATCTTTTTGGCCATTTCACAAGCAGCGGCCAGTGTATCCTACTCCGCGAAGGCTGCGAGGATAAGGCTTTTCAGAATTGGATGAGCATTTAGGCTTTTCAGAATAGAGATGCTGCAGTCCGGACTTGAGTTCTGACACCCGAGGGGCAGAGGGTCTTTTGTTTTTCCGAGAAAAGCTCTCAAAGACCCTACTTGGATCCGTGGGTTTTCGGCCCCGTTGGCTCCGCCGGATATTTTTGGTTACTGACGCTTCAATCTCCTCCCTGTCTAGGTATTCGCCCAGTCGTGCGTGTGGTACGGGGAATGTGGGATAGCCTCTGGAGACAAGAGGTATAATTGCGAATATTCCGGTCCGCCCATACCGTTGCCAGAAGATGGATACGACTTAATCCAGGTGAGTGTCTTGAGCTTAGAGGACAAAGGCCGCACGTCTGATCTGTATGTTTGGTTTTATTCTCTGTCTCCCCCTTTTAGACTGTGAGCCCACTGTTGGGTAGGGACTGTCTCTATATGTTGCCAATTTGTACTTCCCAAGCGCTTAGTACAGTGCTCTGCACATAGTAAGCGCTCAATAAATACAATTGATGATGATTGATGATGGCTTAATCCAGGTGAGTGTCGAGCTTAGAGGGCAAAGGCCGCACATCTGATCTGTATGTTTGGTTTTATTCTCTGTCTCCCCCTTTTAGACTGTGAGCCCACTGTTGGGTAGGGACTGTCTCTATCTGTTGCCAACTTGGACTTCCCAAGCGCTTAGTACAGTGCTGTGCACACAGTAAGTGCTCAATAGATACGATTGATTGATCTGTAAAAAGCTTCCGGCGGTTCGTCGCGAGCGGTGACTGTAACCGCTAATTCTGTTTTATCGCGCTCTCCCAAGCGCTGAGTACCGTGCTCTGCACGTAGCAAGTGCTCAGTAAATACCGTTGCTTGATTGATCCCGTCCTGTGGAGGACCCTCCGACAGAGGTGCGTGGAGGGGGGAGGAGGAGACGGCGGTGGTGCCATTTTATGAGACTTGAGGCGCCTCTTAATCAGAAGGCGGTTCAGGGAGGATGAAAACAACCCTTCCAGTCAGCGGCATCCTTTGCTTGCGGCGTGCCGGACTTGGAAGCCTCTGGCATCCCCCGACTGCTAATTCTGGGGCCCGCGTGTTGCTCAATGGAAACTCGCAAGTTCTGCAAATTCATTCGGTCGTATTTATTGAGCGCTTACTGAGTGCAGAGCACTGGACTAAGCGCTTGGGAAGTATTGAGCCCGTTGGACTCTTCATTCATTCTCTCCCAAGCGCTTAGGGTCTGCTTTGTACACAAGAGGCTCGACAGGTACTTTTCATTCAGTCGTATTTATGGAGCGCTTACTGTGCGCAGAGCAGTGTACACGGCGCTTGGGAAGTCGGCAACATATAGAGACGGTCCCTACCCAACAATGGGCTCACAGTCAGATCACAAAGCAGAGAAGCAGCGTGGTTCAGTGGAAAGAGCACGGGCTTGGGTGTAAGAGGCCACGGGTTCTAATCCTGGCTGCCCCACAGGTCTGCTGTGTGACCTTGGGCAAGTCACTTCACTTCTCTGGGCCTCAGTTACCTCATCTGTAAAATGGGGATTAAAACTGTGAGCCCCACGTGGGACAACGTCCTCCCCAGCGCTTGGAAAGTGCTTTGCACACAGTAAGCGCTTACTTAACAAATGCCATTATTATTATTATTCAGTCATTCATTCAATCATATTTATTGAGCGCTTACTGTGGGCAGAGCACTGTACTAAGCACTTGCGAAGTCCAAGTTGGCGACGTATAGAGACGGTCCCTACCCAACAGCAGGCTCACATTCATTCATTCACTCAATTGTATTTATTGAGTGTGTACTGTGTGCAGAGCACTGTACTAAGCGCTTGGGAAGTACAAGTTGGCAACACACAGAGACCCAACAGTGGGCACACAGCTTTTGCTCCCATTGCCCTCCAATCCCCTCTACTCTGCTGAGGAAAGCAATGGCTGCAATTGCAGACAACTAGGGAACGTAGTCTGAGAAGAGGAGGATTAACCTGGGGAAGGGCAGTTTTTTAAACCATTACTGAGAAATCTTTAAAACCATTACTAAGAAATTTTAAAAACTGTTACTGAGGAGACTGACATGTGGGAAAATACATACAAGGATCCTAGTCACCTCCTTTATATTTAGAAGGTAAAACTCCCAGAAAGATAGCAAAAATTTCTGAAACAGCATAAAACCTGAAGATAAAACTGCAATCCAGTTGGCACTGCAGCCCTGCAGCTCACCTCTCACCTTCCCCTGAAAATCTAATGTTCCCGGAAAGAAATAATTGGAGACAGTTCAAGTTAACATCGTATTATAGAATATCGCACTTTTACCACAGGCAAAAACAGGGCAGCAGTGTTTTGAAAATGGTATTAACATATCAGGTTCTTGACATCTCCCTAATTTAATCTATTTCTTATTGCATGAATTTAATATAAAATAAAGTGGGGATCACAGTCTAGAAGGGGGGGACCCTTGGCTCTCTGAAAGGGGCTCCCTCCCGCCCCCGGCCATGGCTCGTGAAGCCTGCTAGGATCCCTCCGTCCCGGCTACTTAGTAACCGTCACTGACACGCCTGTGCCCGCACGGTCCGGGAGATGAACTGGCCTTGGGAAGGAAGCTGGGTTGCCGGGAGGGGGACGGCGACGATGGTGGGAGAGTCAGCGCTGACTAGGTGCTAAACGCTGGGCGAGATTCGACCCAGTCCCGATCCCACGCGGGGATCCCGGTCTAATCAATCAATCGTATTTATTGAGCGCTTACTGTGTGCGGAGCACTCGGGAAGCACAAGTTGGCAACATGTAGAGACGGCCCCTACCCAACAGTGGGCTCACAGTCTAAGAAAGAGGGAGAACGGCTAGGGGATCCCCGTTTTACAGGTGAGGAAGCTGAGGCCCAGAGAAAATTCCTTCATTCAGTTCATTCATTCAGTTTACGGTGTGGAGAGCACTGTACTAAGCGCTTGGGAAGTACGAGTTGGCAACGTGCAGAGACGGTCCCTACCCGACAGCGGGCTCACAGTCTAGAAGGGGCAGACAGACAACAAAACAAAACATGTAAACCAAATAAAATAAATAGAATAAATATGTACAAGTAAAATAAATAGAGTAATAAATATGTACGGACATATATACATATATAAATGGAGATTGAGACTGTGAGCCCCACGTGGGACAGGGACCGAGTCCAACGCGATTAGCTTGGATCTAGAGAAGCAGCGTGGCTCAAGGGAAAGAGCACGGGCTTTGGAGTCAGAGGTCATGGGTTCAAATTCCGCCTCCGCCAATTGTCAGCTGTGTGACTTTGGGCAAGTCACTTCACTTCTCTGGGCCTCAGTTCCCTCATCTGTAAAATGGGGATGAAGACTGTGAGCCCCCTGGGGGACAACCTGATCACCTTGTAACCTCCCCAGCGCTTAGAACAGTGCTTTGCACATAGGAAGCGCTTAATAAATGCCATTATAATTATTATATTATTATTATTATATCTACCCCAGTGCTTAGAACAGTGCTTGACACATAGTAAGCGCTTAACAAATACCAACATTATTATTATTGCCCCAGAGCTTAGTACAGCGCCTGGCACACAGTCAGCGCTTAACAAATACCACAATCATTATTATTGTTATTATTGCTATTATTATTAGAAGCAAAGAGACTTGCCCAAGGTCACCCAGCAGTCAAGTGGCAAAGCCAGGATTAAAACCGGGTCTCCTGACTGGACGTCCGCTTCCTCTTTAAATGCCGAAAATCCACTTCCCTTTTTTTTCTTTTTTTTCCCCTCCTTTCCTCCCTCCGCCTCCTTCCCTATAGGAACTCTGTCCAGGTCTTTTCTACGGTAACGTTAGCCTTTGTTGCGATGTTCAGCAGCTGCACACCCTGAAGGACAAGCTGCAGCTGCCGCTCCAGTTCCTGTCCAGGTAGGCTTCGGTCACCAGTCGGCCGATGGGCGAACGGCCCGCGTTGAGCGCTTCCTGCGTGCAGGCCACTGCTCACTCTCGGCTTCAAGGCTGTCCATCCATCCCCTCGCCCCCTCCTACCTCACCTCCCTTCTCTCCTTCTCCAGCCCAGCCCGCACCCTCCGCTCCTCTGCCGCTAATCTCCTCACCATTAGGCCTCGTTCTCGCCTGTCCCGCCATCGACCCCCGGCCCACGTCCACCCCCTGGCCTGGAATTCCCTCCCTCCACCCATCCGCCAACCTAGCCCTCTTCCTCCCTTCAAAGCCCTACTGAGAGCTCACCTCCTCCAGGAGGCCTTCCCAGACTGAGCCCCCTCCTTCCTCTCCCCCTCCCCATCCCCCCCGCCCTACCCCCTTCCCCTCCCCACAGCACCTGGATATATTCATTCGATCGTATTTATTAAGCGCTTACTGTGTGCAGAGCACTGTACTAAGCACTTGGGAAGTGCAAGTTGGCAACATATAGAGACGGTCCCTACTGTGAGCAGGCTCACAGTCTTGTTTGTACAGATTTATTATTCTATTTATTTTACATGTATATATTTACTATTCTTTTTATTTTGTTAATGATGTGCATTTAGCTTTACTTCTATTTGTTCTGACGACTTGACACCTGTCCACATGTTTTGTTTTGTTGTCTGTCTCCCCCTTCTAGACTGGGAGCCCGTTGTTGGGTAGGGACTGTCTCTATTTGTTGCCAACTTGTACTTCCCAAGCGCTTAGTACAGTGCTCTGCATACAACAGTAAGCACAGCACCTGTATATATTCATTCAATTGTATTTATTGAGTACTTACTGTGTGCAGAGGACGGTACTAAGCACTTGGGAAGTACAAATTGGCAACCTATAGAGACAGTCCCTACCCAACAGTGGGCTCACAGTCTTGTTTGTACAGATTTATTACTGTATTTTACTTGTACATATTTACTGTTCTATTTATTTTGTTAATGATGTGCATCTAGCTTTAATTCTATTTATTCTGACGACTTGACACCTGTCCACATGTTTTGTTTTGTTGTCTGTCTCCCCCTTCTAGACTGCAAGCCCGCTGTTGGGTAGGGACCGTCTCTATATGTCGCCGACTTGTACTTCCCAAGCGCTTAGTACAGTGCTCTGCACACAGTAAGCGCTCAATAAATGCGATTGAATGAATGAATGAATGAATGAATGAATGGTCTGAGCTCCCGGGAGTGGACATTGCCCCAGAGTCGGTAGATGCGCTCCCTGGCCGCCACGGGGAATAGGACGAGCTGCACCATTGTGGCGTGGTGTCCTGCTCTCATCTTTGACCTCTGACCCGTGTCCAGCCTCTGGCCTGGAATGCCCTCCCTCCTCATATTCATTCATTCATTCATTCAATCGTATTTATTGAGCGCTTACTGTGTGCAGAGCACTGTACTAACCGCTTGGGAAGTCCAAGTCGGCAACATATAGAGACGGTCCCTACCCAACAGTGGGCTCACAGTCTAGAAGGGGGAGACAGAGACGAAAACAAAACCTATTAACAAAATAAAATAAATAGAATAAATATGTACAAATAAAATGAATAGAGTAATAAATACATACAAACATATATCCAGGTGCTGTGGGGAGGGGAAGGAGGTAAGGCGGGTGGGATGGAGAGGGGGAGGAGGGGGAGAGGAAGGGGGGTCTCAGTGTGGGAAGGCCTCCTGGAGGAGGTGAGCTCTCAGTAGGGCCTTGAAGGGAGGAAGAGAGCTAGCTTGGCGGATGGGCAGAGGGAGGCCACTCCAGGCCAGGGGGAGGACGTGGGCCGACGATTGTCTCTCATATCTGACAGACAATCACTCTCCCCCTCTTCAATCAATCAATCAATCGTATTTATTGAGCGCTTACTGTGTGCGGAGCACTGTACTAAGCGCTTGGGAAGTCCAAGTTGGCAACATATAGAGACAGTCCCTACCCAACAGTGGGCTCACAGTCTAGAAGGGGGAGACAGAGAACAAAACCAAACATACTAACAAAATAAAATAAATAGAATAGATAGGTACAAGTAAAATAAATAAATAAATAGAGTAATAAATACGTCCAAATATATATACATATATACAGGTGCTGCGGGGAAGGGAAGGAGGTAAGATGGGGGGGATGGAGAGGGGGAGAGGAAGGAAGGGGCTCAGTCTGGGAAGGCCTCCTGGAGGAGGTGAGAAGGCCTTATTGAAGGCCCATCTCCTCCAAGAGGCCTTCCCCGACTAAGCCCTCCTTTCCTCTTCTCCTACTCCCTTCTGCATCACCCTGTCTTGCTCCCTTTATTCATCCCCCCCTCCCCAGCCCCACAGCCCTTATATACGTATCTGCAATTTATTTGTATTAACGCCCGTCTCCCCCTCTAGACTGTAAGCTCGCTGTGGACAGCGATCTGTTATATTGTTGCATCGTTCTCTCCCAAGCACTTAGTACAGTGCTCTGGACACGGCAAGCGCTCAGTAAATGGGATGGACGGTCCGACTGGCGGGGAAGGCTGGGGCGGAGGGGGCGAGGGGTCCAGGCCACGCTGCCGGGGCTTTCCGCAGGTGTCCGTCCTGCTTCTACAACCTGATGAACCTCTTCTGCGAGCTGACGTGCAGCCCCCGCCAGGGCTGGTTCCTGAACGTCACCGCGACGGGAGCCTTTGTGGACCCCGTCAGCAATGCCACCAAAGAGAACGTCCAAGCCCTGGAGTACTACATCGGGAAGAGCTTCGCCGACGGTGAGCCCATCCAGGACACCCGGGAGTCGGGAGCCTCCGGGAAGCGGCGGCGTCCTCTAGGGAATTGCCGGACTACTTGTCTGCAAAGACGTAGGCCGCGACGGTGTCTGAGCCAGGCAGAAGAGGGATGCCCAAGCACCATTCAGGGGTGTCCTGACAGCAGGACCCTGCTAGCCTCGGTTTTCCAGGCGGGAGACCCCTCTGTGGGTGGAGGGCAGCCGGCAGCACAGAGAAGTGACTTGCCCGAGGTCACGCAGCCGGGAGGTGGTGGAGCCAGGATTAGAACCCACGTCCTAAGTCAAGGCCGAAACAGAGGCCTGGTGGCTGCCATTTTGGGGTGCCCTGCCTGATCTCTCTCTCTCTCTTTTTTTAATTGGCATTTGTTAAGTGCTTGCTATGTGCCAAGCATTCTACTAAAGTCTGGGGTACGTACAAGCTAATCTGGTTGGACACTGTCCGTGCCATTTATTCATTCAGTGTATTTAGTGATCGCTTACTGTGTGCAGAACATTGTACCAAGTGCTTGGGAGAGTACTATGCAACAATAAAAGACACATTCCCCGCCCACAGTGAGCTTACGGTCTAGAGCGGGGAAGACGGACATCAATATAAATAAATCAATGACAGATATGTACATAAGTGCTGTGGGGCTGGGAGAGGGGAAGAACAAAGGGAGCAAGTCAGAGTGGCGACGACGAGGAAGGGAGAGGGAGAAGAGGAAAGGGGTCTCAGGAAGGCCTCTTGGAGGAGATCAATCAATCAATCAATCGTATTTATTGAGCACTTACTGTGTGCAGAGCACTATACTAAGCGCTTGGGAAGGACAAGTCGGCAACACATAGAGACAGTCCCTACCCAACAGCGGGCTCGCAGTCTAGGAGGGGGAGACAGAGAACAAAACCAAACATACTAGCAAAATAAAATAAATAGAATAGATATGGACAAGTAAGATAAATAAATAAATAGAGTAATAAATATGTACAAACATATATACATATATGCAGGTGCTGTGGGGAAGGGAAGGAGGTAAGATGGCGGGGGATGGAGAGGGGGAGATGCGTCCTTAATAAGCCTTTGAAGTGGGGGAGAGTATTTATCTGTCGGATTTGAAGAGGGAGGGCGTTCCCAGGCTAGTGGCTAGACTGTGAGCCCGCTGTTGGGTAGGGACCGTCTCTGTTTGTTGCCAACTTGTGCTTCCCAAGTGCTTAGCACAGTGCTCTGCACACAGTAAGCGCTCAATAAATACGGTTGAATGAACGAATGTGGACTAGGGGTCGGCGGCGAGACAGACGGGACGGAGGCACGGTGAGAAGGTTGGCATTAGAGGAGCTGTGTGTGGGCTGGGCTGTAGTAGGAGAGTAACAAAATGAGGTAGGAGGGGTAAGGTGATCTGAGTGCTTTAAAGCCACCGGTGAGGAGTTTTTGTTTGATGCAGAGATGGATGGGTTTCTTGAGGAGCGGGGAAACACGTCCTGAGCATTTTTGTAGAAAAATGCAGGGTGAAGCACAGCAGGGTGAAGTGTGGACGGTAGTGAGAGAGACAGGAGGCTGATGTGGTAATTCAGGCCAGACAGGATGAGGGATTGTGTCAATGTGGTAGCAGTTTGGATGGAGAGGAAAGGGCAGATTTTAAAGGTGTTGCGAAAGTGGGACTGACAGGATTTAGTGATGGATTAAATGTGGGTTGAAAGAGAGAGAGGGATCAAGGATAACGCCAAGGTTATGGGCCTTGTGAGACAGGGAGGAAGGTGGTGCCATCTGCAGTGATGGGGGGAAGATAGGGTTTGAGTGGGAAGATGAGGAGTCCCACATGGGGCTCACCGTCTTAATCCACTTTTACAGGCGAGGGAACGGAGGCACAGAGAAGCAGCATGGCTTAGGGAAAGAGCACGGGTTTGGGAGTCAGGGGTCGTGGGTTCTAATCCAGGTTCTGCCACTTGTCTGCCGTGTGGCTTTGGGCAAGTCACTTAGCTTCTCAGTGCCTGTTACCTCATCTGAAAAGTGGGGATTAAGACTGTGAGTCCCACGTGGGGCAACCTGCTTACCTTGCGCTTAGAACAATGCTTGGCACACAATAAGCGCTTAACAAGTACCATCATCATTATTATTATTTACCCCCACCCCAAGTCCTGGGCCTCCCGGCCCTGATTGGAGCCAGTTCTGCTACAGTTCCATCTCCCAGAGCTCTCCTTCATAGAACTCCAATAATAATGGTAAATTGGGGTATTTAAGGGTTTATTCTGCGCCACGCAGTGGGGTACAGTACAGTCGGATCAGACCCGATCCCTGTCCCCCATCAGGCCCACGGTCTAAAGGGGAGGGAGAAAAGGTCATCCCACTTTTACAGCTCTCGGTCGTATTTATTGAGCGCTTTCTGTGTGCAGAGCACTGTGTTAAGCGCTTGGGAGAGCCCATTAGGACACTCTAACAAGACACATTCCCTACCCACGATGAGCTTAGAGACGGAGGCCCCGAGAAGGGAAGTGGCAAGCAGGCAAGTGGCAGGGCCAGGATTAGAACCCAAATCCCCTGACTCCCGATCCCAGGCGCTTTCCGCTAGGCCTTTCTGCTTCCCCAAGGGGGATCTTCCGCCAGAGGTGTTTGGCATCCTCTCCGCTGGCCTCCACCACAGTCTCAGGGAGGGATCAGCGGGGCAAAGCGTGCGTCCGACCGATGCCCTCTGACCTTGTCACCCATCCCCCAGCCATGTACAACGCCTGTCGCGACGTGGAGGCTCCGTCCAGCAACGACAAGGCCCTGGGGCTGCTGTGCGGGAGGGACGCCAAGGACTGCAATGCCACCAACTGGATCGAATACATGTTCAACAAGAACAACGGGCAGGCGCCTTTCACCATCACTCCCGTCTTCTCCGGTAAGAGACCCCGAATCCCACCCGGGAACGGACACTCCGTCCCCCCACCCCGATGAGGGCATCGCCGGGGAGTGGTTCATTTCCTGGGAGGGCAGGAGGGGAGTGACTCTGACCATCGGCTTTAAAGCGGTCCATCTCCTTGCCCCCTCTATCCTCGCTTCTCTCCTACTGTAATCCAGCCCGCGCACTTTGCTCCTCTAACGCTAACCTTCTCACTGTACCTCCATTCACTCATTCATTCACTCAATCGTATTTATTGAGCGCTTACTTTGTGCAGAGCACTGGACTAAGCGCTTGGGAAGTACAAGTTGGCAACATATAGAGACGGTCCCTACCCAACAGCAGGCTCACACTCTAGAAGGGGGAGACAGAGAACAAAGCCAAACATATTAACAAAATAAAATAAATAGAAGAAATATGCACAAATAAAATAAATAAATAAATAAATATCTGTCTATAATATCATCTATCTTGCTGCTGACCTCTCGCCCACGTCCTGTCTCTGGCCTGGAACATCCTCCCATTTCATATCCAACAGACAGTGACTCTCTCCCGCTTCAGAGCCTTATTGAAGGCACATTTCCCTCTCCAAGAGGCCTTCCCTGACTAAACCCTCTTCTCCCACTCCCTTCTGTGTCACCTTGATTTGCTCCTCTTATTCTCCCAGCCCCAGGGTACTTATGCATCTGCCCATAATTTTATTTATGTTAAAGCCTGTCTCCCCCTCTAGATTCTAAGCTCATTGTGGACGGGGAATGTGACTGTTCTGGGGGAGAAGGAACAGGTATTGACTCCCCATTTTCTAGATGAGAAAACCGAGGCCCAGGGAAGTGAAGTGACTTACCCAAAATCACACCTAGAACCCAGGTCCTCCGACTCCTGGGCCCGTGCCCCTTCCACTAGATTGTGCTGCTCCTCTAATAAGTTCCTTGCGGAGGATTTTAACTCGAACCCGGTTCACCGTCCCCCCCTCCTCTGCTCCTCCAGACGTTCCTGTCCGAGGGATGGTCCCCATGAGCAACGCAACCAGAGGCTGCAACGAGTCCGTGGACGAGACCACGGGACCGTGCAGCTGCCAGGATTGTTCTATTGTGTGCGGTCCCAAACCCCAGCCCCCACCACCGCCTGTCCCGTGGAGGATCTTTGGTTTGGATGCCATGTATGTCATCATGTGGCTTTCCTACATGGGGTTTCTGTTTGTGTTCTTTGGAGCGTTCTTCGGAATCTGGTGCTACAGGTAAGGAGGCGTGTGTGTGTGTGTTTGCGTTTGTGGCGGTGTGTTATTTGCCCACTGGCAGGATGGAAATACTTCCCTGGTAGCATTGCCCTTCCACTCTCTGTATTCTCAGTTGGGGGGGGTCTCTGGATTCGTTAGCTTCCCCCCCATTCTCCAGTCCACGGTGCCATCAGCCTTAGATCCCCAATTTAAAAATGCCCTCAACCAGGGAACTGCAGCCGAGCTTTCTGGTCAGAGAGCCCCAATTCCTCACCTTTCCGGCTACTACAAAACCTTGGTTAGCGGGGCCCCGGTGGCTCCTCCGTTGGTCCGGTCGGAAGGACAGGATCACGCAGTTGGATTGGAGAGCAATCTAAGAGTTATCCGATTCCCCTTCGGAAAAGCCATTTAACCTCCAAGGGCGTTTGTGCCAAGAAACGTAATCGTACGTCCGTCGATTTAAAGCAGTCGGCTCTTCCCAAGCTGAGAGCAGCAGGAAATAATAAAATCTGGAGAGGAACCCAGTTAATTCCAAGTGGCTTCTAATCTCTCACATCGCAAGCTAATGAGGTTTCTGCCGCCTTCCTTTAAGGGGGATTAACTTACCAAACCGGGAAAATGTAGTTCGCTTGGATGGGCCGAAGACTCGGGAATGGCTAAAGATTGTTGTCTAATCTTAGGCCTGGTTGCCTTTATGAGGTAGATGTGGGGTGAAGGGGCAGGGAGGGAGAGCCAGAAAAGTAAGCACCCCATTATTGTTATGTTGTCCTCTCCTAGGCGCTTAGCACAGTGCTCTGCATACAGTGAGTTGCTCAATAAATACGATTGAATAAGACCGGCCAGCCCCAGGGCACTTACTGAATGGGTCTTGACCCTGATATCCCGTTTACTTCTGTTTTTCAGGAAACGGTATTTTGTCTCCGAGTACGCACCCATCGACAGCAATATAGCTTTTTCGGTCAACGCCAACAGTGACAAAGGTAGGTTTGGGACCCAGATGAGCGGGATTTTGACCCTGTGGGTGGTTACTGGTATCAAGAGTTCAGATGGACTGGGAGACAGCACTGAACGATGTTTTAGGCGGATCCCAAATCCAAATGGGACGGGACAGATCGTGATGTAAATTGAAGCCCAGATGCATAAATACTTCAATAAGTAGTGAATAAGACTCCATCTTCAAGGCCCTTCCCCGACTAATCGCTCAATCCGCTCTCCCCTTCATTCGGTCATATTTATTGAGCGCTTACCGTGTGCAGAGCACTGCCCTGAGAGCTTGGGAGAGGGCAGCGCAACAATAATCAAACACATTCCCTGCCCACAACGAGCTTACGTATCTGTGATGTGTTAATTTTTTACCAATGCCTGTCTCCCCGTCTAGACTGTAAGCTCGCTGTGGGCGGCAGGTGATGGGTCTGTTATACTGTTATATAATGTATTCTCCCAAGCGCTTAGTACAGTGTTCTGATCACAGTAAGCGATCAGTAAATGCGATCAACCAGTGGGTACACTTTGCCCTTCTAAAGCCCCTGTATCTCGATCTCATCTTCCCTCTGGGCTGAAACTCTCTCCCCCTCCCCACTCAAGGGACTACAACTGTCTCCGCTTGCAAAGCCCTGCTGAAGTCACACCTCCTCCAAGAAGCCCGCCCTGACTAACCTGTCATTTTCCCACCCTATTCGTCCTCCCTTCTATTTACCACCAAAGACCGTTGTACCTTAAAGGTCTTCAGGACTGGCTCCCTCCCCGCTACTGCCAACCCCTCAGCATTTCAGGATATGCCCTTATTCCCCGCCACTTCCCCTATCTCTAAGCAGCATGGCCTCCTGAAAAGAGCACGGGCCTGGGGATCGGAGGACCCGGGTTCTAATCCCGGCCCGCCGTGTGACCCGGGTCACGTCACTTAATAAAAATAATAATGGCGGCATTTGTTAAGCGCTTACTACGTACAAAGCACTGTTTTAAGCGCTGGGGAGGATCCAAGCTGATCAGGTTGTCCCGCGTGGGGCTCACGGTCTTAATCCCCATTTTACAGATGAGGGAACCGAGGCCCAGAGAAGTTGCCCAAAGCCACACAGCTGACAAGCGGCAGAGTTGGGATTTGAACCCGTGACCTCCCGGCTCCCAAGCCCGAGCCCTTTTCACGCCACTTCACTTCTCTGGGCCTCAGTCCCTCAACTGGCAAATGGAGATTCAGTACCCGTTCTCCCTCCTGCCCCATGTAGGATCTGATGATCGTATATCTACCCCAGTGCTTAGGACAGTGCTTGGAACATAGTAAGCGCTTAACAGATACCGCTTGTAGTTTCCTTGTCTTTCTCCCCTGACCGGACTGTAAACTCCTGGAGGGCAGGGATCGTTTCTCCCAACCCTTACCGTATTGTTCTCTCCCAAGTGCTTAATACAGTGCTCTGCACACTGTAAGCACTCAGTGAATGCCACTGATTGATGGTGGCTCAGGGGAAAGAGCCTGGGCTTGGGAGTCGGAGGTCGCGGGTTCTAATCCCGGCTCTGCCACTTGTCAGCTGTGTGGCTTTGGGCAAGTCGCTTCACTTCTCTGGGCCTCACGTGGGCCTCTCTGGGCCTCTGTGAGCCCCACGTGGGCCAACCTGATTACCTTGTATGTACCCCAGCGCTTAGAACAGTCAAGTAAGCACTTGACAAATGCCATCATCATCATTATTATTATTGAAATTTCTCATCTTTTCACCCAATTTCCCCCTCCCCGTCAGCGCTCCTGGGTCACCAGTGCACTGGAGTAATCACCGCCCCCACTGCCTCCCAAAGGCCGATCTTTAAACTCGGCTGTTTCCCCTTACCTGTGATTTATTTAACTGCCATCTAGATCGTAAGCTCTTTGAGGGTAGGGGTCATGCCTCCTAACCCTAGCTTACCCTCCCAAGCGCTTAGTACAGGCGAGCGCCCAGGAAATGCTGTCGCTGGGAGGTAACCGAGGGGTCGACGTGATGGATGAGGTCGGGTTCTCTATGATCACGAGAGAGGGCAGCTTTTTAGGAACGAGGACGAGCATCTCTCCGTTCCTCTGTGGTTGGTTTTAGGGAAGTGGGCAGAACTGCTTTTCCATCCCACTTTTCTAGGAACAGAATGAGTCTGGGCAGATCCCCCTCTGCGTGGCAGTGGAGTGGGAATTTCCCCTGCCTGAAATAGTCAGCGTTTTCCCTGCTGTAGTTCAGAACTGTGGTTCAACTCCTTTCGTAATGTGGGGCCCCCCCAACCCCCCATCCTCCTCCCCTCTCCCTTACCCTCCGCTCTTCTGGTCTTCCAGGCGAGGCCTCCTGCTATGAGCGCCTGGGGGAGACGTTCGAGAGTGGGTTGAGGTGGGCGTTTTCCCGGTGGGGGTCTCTGTGCGTCCGCCACCCGCTGCCCGTCGTGGCGGCATCCCTGGCGTTCATCGCGGCCTGCTGCTCGGGCCTGGCGTCCGTCCGGATCACCACGAATCCGGTGGACCTGTGGTCGGCCCCCGACAGCCAAGCCCGCCGGGAGAAGGAGTACTTCGACACGCGCTTCGGCCCGTTCTTCCGGACGGAGCAGCTGATCATCCGGGCCCCCGGCACGCCGCGGCACACGTTCTCCCCGTACCCCTCCGGGGCCGACGTGCCCTTCGGGCCACCGCTCGACAAAGCCATACTTCACAAGGTACCGGCAGCGCCCCGGCCCTCGCCCTGCTGAGCAAACGGGCTGGACTGATTCAACCCGTCGACGGTATCTAGTCGGTATTTCTGGTGCCGAGCGCCTGTCGTCATCATCCCCGAGTGCCGTCGAGTCGTTTCCGATCCAAAGCGACTCTTTGGATTCATTCATTCATTCAGTCATATTTATTGAGCGCTTACTATGTGCAGAGCACTGTACTAAGCGCTTGGGAAGTACAAGTTGGCAAGTTGGTATAGAGACGGTCCCTACCCAACAGTGGGCTCACAGACTAGTACTCCCTCCAGAAGATCCTGTCTTCTGCCGTAATCCGTAACCTTGCAAACGCTTCGTCCGTTATCGTTGCTATGGTTTCTATCCATCTAGCTGCCGATCTGCCTCTTTCCAAGTTTTCCTTGGACTTTTCCTAGCATTAGTGTCTTCTCCGGAGAACTAGTCCTCCTAATGATTTGTCCAAAATAGTAATTTTGGCTTAATTTGCTCCAAAACCCACTTGTTTGCTTGGGAGAGTACAATGATTTATTTAAATTAATGTCTCTCTCCCGTCTATACCCTTAGCTCGCTGTGGGGAGTGAATGTGTCCGTTATATTATTCTCTTGTACTCTCCCAAGCGCTTAGTACAGTGCTGTGCATATAGTAAGCGCTCAGTGAAGACCGAAAGGGTAATTGTGCAGAGGCTGGAGTTCAGTATTGGAAAGAAAACCTGACAGAAACAGGCCCTGACAACCTTGAGTTCTCTGAATGAATATGTTTGTACGCATTTATTACTCTATTTATTTATTTTATTTGTACATATTTATTCTACTTATTTTGTTAATATGTTTTGTTTTTTTCTCTATCTCCCCCTTTTAGACTGTGAGCCCACTGTTGGGTAGGGACTGTCTCTATATGTTGCCAACTTGGACTTCCCAAGCGCTTAGTACAGTGCTCTGCACACAGTAAGCGCTCAATAAATACGATTGATTGATTGATCTGACCTCCTGAACCGTCACGACACACTAACCCCCGACTGCTTCATCCAGGCTGGTCTCAACCCATCCAGGGCCGGTATTTATTGAATGCTGAGCATTTATTGAACGCTGACGGTGTGCCTGGAGGAATACAATTGAGTTAGAAGACCGGGCCCTATCTAGGCCTCCTCTATCTCCCTGTGGGCAGGGAAAATGTTTTCCCAACTCTGTTATAATGTACACCCTCAAGCGCTTAGTACAGTGCCCTGCCCGCAGTAGGCACTCAAATACGATTGACGCAACGTAGCCTAGTGGATAGAGCACGGGCTGGGGAATCAGAAAGACCTGGATTCCAATCCGGTCTCCCGCCACTCGCCTGCTGGGTGACCTTGGGCAAGTCACTGAACTTCTCAGAGCCTCAGTCCCCTCATCTGTAAAATGGGGGCCGGATTGAGACTGGGAGCCCCATGTGGGACAGGGACTGTGTCCAACGTGATTACCTTGTATCTCTCCCCCTTTTAGACTGTGAGCCCACTGTTGGGTAGGGACTGTCTTGATATGTTGCCAATTTGCACTTCCCAAGCGCTTAGTACAGTGCTCTGCACATAGTAAGCGCTCAATAAATACGACTGATGATGATGATGATGATGATCTCTACCCCAGTGCCTAGTATAGTACCTGGAACATAGTAAGCGCTTAACAAATACCGTACGAAAAGAGACTGATCAGACCCAATCCCTCCCGCTTTTAGACTGTGAGCCCACTGTTGGGTAGGGACCGTCTCTATATGTTGCCGACTTGGACTTCCCAAGCGCTTAGCACAGTGCTCTGCACACAGTAAGCGCTCAGTAAATACGATTGATTGATTGAGGAGCGTAGAAAGAGAGCTGGGTCTGGGGTGCTGTCTGATATTGTCAAGGAAGTGGGTTTTTTTGCCCCCTCCGGGCCCCAGGTGCCGAGAGCGGGTTGAGATGGGTTTTTTGGTTTTAGGTGCTGGACTTGCAGACGGCCATCGAGAACATCACTGCTTCCTACGGCAATGAGACGGTGCGCCTCCGAGACATCTGCTTGGCCCCCCTGGCCCCCTACAACGACAACTGCACCATTCTGAGCCTGCTGAACTTCTTCCAGAACAGTCACGCCGTCCTCGACCACGAGATCGAGGATAGTTTCTTTGTCTACGCAGATTACCACACCCACTTCCTGTACTGCGTCCGGTGAGCCAGAGTCCCCTGGGCAGTCGCCCTAATCGATGAGGGGGGTGGGAGAGCAGCGGGGCCGCTAGCATAAAAATAATAATGATAGTGACGATAATGCCATTTGTTAAGGGCTTACTATGTGCCAGGAACTGTACTGATTGCTGGGGCCCAAGCAAATCGAGTTGGGACAGACTCTCACGGTCTCAATCCCCATTTTACAGAGGAAGTAACAGAGGTACAGAGAAGTGAAGTGACTTGCCCGGGGTCACACAGCAGACAAGTGGTGGTCCCCGCGGGTCTACTGAGGGGCCGTCTCGTTGAGGCAGGGCGAGAGGGGGGCTTCCGTCAGAGCCGCGGGTCCCGGGGGCTTAGTCTGTGTGTCTCGTTGGCCGTGGAGCGTGCCGGCTGTTCTTGCCGTCCTCTCACCGCCTGCGAGCCCACTGTTGGGTAAAGTGGGGGCTGAGCCTGCCAGTTTGCTCTTTTTATAATCATAATCATAATAATGATGGCATTTATTAAGCGCTTACTCTGTGCAAAGCACTGTTCTAAGCGCTGGGGAGGTTACAAGGTGATCAGGTGGTCCCACGGGGGGCTCACAGGGACTGTCTCTATATGTTGCCAACTTGTGCTTCCCAAGCGCTTAGTACAGTGCTCTGCACACCGTAAGCGCTCAATAAATACGATTGATTGATTGATTGAGACGCCTGTGTTTCCTCTCGAGTTTTCTGAAGGAGCGGTCCCGCTGCTAGCCTAGCCCAGGCCCCGTCTCCTTCGGGCCCCTTCCCTTGGATTTGGCCTCGGGGGTCCGCAAAGTTCTCGGCCTCGGTGAGGGGGTCGGGGGACTCGATGAGACCCACCCTGGCACCCTTGGACGCGGGGGCTTTGGCACCTTCCAGCCCGCGGCTCCTTGTAGCGGGATCGTCCTGGCTGTCCTTGTCTCAGCGCGGACCCGCCGTGGGTGAGGGGTAGGGGCTGGGGGGGGCGGGGGAATGGAGGGTGAGGAGCCCCAGTTTTCGCCAGGCCCCAAACTCAGGCTCTCCGGGACCCGCGAGGGTAACTGTGGTATCGGTTGAGCACTTCCGACGTGCTAAGCGCTGGGGTACCTCGAGGAGGGGCCGCTCGGACGCGGGCTCCGCGGTTTGAATTCGTCGCTGTGCTGAGGTCACTTTGTCACGGAGCCGCGGCCCCCTCGCCGTCTCCCCGGGTTTCCGTCGTGGTTTCCGGTTGTAATGGCGTTTGCCTCCCGGTGCCGTTTGTCAGGGCTCCCGCGTCCCTGAACGACACGAGTTTGCTCCACGACTCCTGCCTGGGCACGTTTGGAGGGCCGGTTTTCCCCTGGCTGGTGCTGGGGGGCTACGATGGTGAGTACCCGGAGCGGGGGCTGAGCCTGCCAGTTTGCCCTTTTTATAATAATAATAATAATAATGGCATTTATTAAGCGCTTACTATGTGCAAAGCACTGTTCTTGTAACCACAAGATGATCAGGTTATCCCATGGGGGGGCTCACAGTCTTCATCCCCATTTTACAGATGAGGTCACCGAGAAGGGAAGTGACTTGCCCAAAGTCACCCAGCTGACAACTGGCGGAGCGGGGATTTGAACCCATGACCTCCGACTCCAAAGCCTGTGCTCTTTTCCACTGAGCTGCTTCTTTTTCTGCTGTTGCTGTAGTGACGATATTTGTTAAGTGCTTACTATATTACCAAGCACTGTTCTAAGCTCTGGGGTAGATACGAGGTAATCAGGTTGTCCCCTGTGGGGCTCACAATCTTAACCCCCATTTTACCGATGAGGAACTGAGGCACAGAGAAGTTAAGCCACTTGCCCAAACTCACCCAGCTGATAAGAAGCCGAGCCGGGATTAGAACCCACGGCCTCCGACTCCCAAGCCCGTGGTCTTTCCAATTGCTACGTGCAGGGCATCGGGCTAAACACCAGGGTAGATACAAAATCCTTGGGTTGGTCGCAGTTCCTGTCCTACTTAGGGCTCACAGTCTTCATCCCCATTTTACAGATGAGGTAACTGAGGCACAGAGGAAGGGAAGTGACTAGCTCAAGGCCACCCAGCAGACAAATGGCGGAGCCAGGATTAGAACACAGGTCCCATTATCCACCCCTAGACCATACTGCGTCTCTTTTCACGGGAGCGGGACTGGCGTGTTTTACAGACCGTCAGGACCGGGTTTTCTGAAGGCTGAGCCCATCTCTTTGGCCACTGTATTTATTCACCGCTCCCTATCCAGAATACTTTTATTATATGGTTATCATATCCATCAAAATTATATTGGGAACATGTACAAATGTCTTTACTCTGTCTCCATTATTCACACACACACCGTACCTTTTTCATGGTCTAGTCAGTTTCAGGCAGATGCTACACAAAATTATTGCTTTGTGAACATACAGAGTTTCAGTTAAATATAATCTTCAGGGGCAAGAACTGAGAATGTTTCCTCCCAAGTTTAAGCGTTTTTACTGCCCTGTAAAACACACCCGTGCATAAACCTAAGGATGTGTTTTAGTCTACCCCATAACCTTGCTTTTACGTCCAGGTCCGTCACGTTCATTTTATCAGTCAGTCGTATTTACTGAGCGCTTCCTGGGGGCAGAGCTTGGGAGAGGACAATATATCAGACAGGAGCTCCAGAATCCAAGGGATTTGAATCATCAAACTCTATTTATTTATTTTACTTGTACATATCTATTCTATTTATTTTATTTTGTTAGTATGTTTGGTTTTGTTCTCTGTCTTCCCCTTTTAGACTGTGAGCCCACTGTTGGGTAGGGACTGTCTCTATATGTTGCCAACTTGGACTTCCCAAGCGCTTAGTACAGTGCTCTGCACACAGTAAGCGCTCAAATACGATTGATTGATTTATTGATTAATCGAGGCAGTAAAACGACGACAAGAGAGGTTGATTCTGGACATCCCCCTGTGGTCCCCAGAGCCCCCGTCCCACAGACAAGCCTTACTTTATATTAATGCCCGTCTCCCCCTCTAGACTGTAAGCTTGCTGTGGGCAGGAAATATGTCTACCAAATCTGTTGTATAGTGCTTAGGACAGTGCTCCGCACGCGGTAACTACCGCGGATTGATTCTCGGTTTGTTGTGGACTCTGGCCAGGGCAGGGTGTGCGCGGCTTGGGGGAGGAGGGGTAGAGTTTGGCACCTCGCGGGGACTCACCTCCACCCCCCGCGCCCCCCAAACCGGCAGGGCAGCGCCTGGGAGAGTGCAGGACAACTGAGTTGGGACGCACATTCCTTGCCCACGCTTTGTACTCTCCCAAGCGCTTAGTACAGAGCTCTGCACCCAGGAAGCGCTCAGGATATGTGATCAAATGAATGACTGAACGAATGGGTGAGCGGGTCTACAGCGGGAGGCAGACGTTAATATAAATAAATAATAATGGAGAAGGAAAAAAGGAAGAGCCCCAGTTTCTTTTCCTTCCTCTTCCCCACCTCCTCCTCCTTCTATCTCCTTTTCCTCTCCCATCTCTCTCCCCCACCCTCAGCCCCTTAACGTCCCAGCCGTATTTCAGGATCGGGTGTGATACACTGGGCACTAGAACCGCTAGGCTCCTTCTCCTTTCATTCATTCATTCAGTCGCATTTATTGAGCGCTTACTGTGTGCAGAGCACTGGACTAAGCCTTTGGTAAGTTCAAGTTGGGGACATATAGAGACGGTCCCTACCCAACAGCAGGCTCACAGTCTAGAAGGGGGAGACAGACGACAAAACAAAACATATTAGAATTGAACAGCGTGTGGGGCCGAGTAGTATTCAGCTGCTGCTGTGGGCAAAGCACCGTACTGAGCCCTGGGAAAAATACCCGGGTGAAAATTAGACCCGTTTCCAAGCCGCTGAGGGGCTCGCAATCTCGGAATAAAGTGGGGAGGGGCGTGGGGGACAGACACAAGAGGAAAGAGGTCGCAAGGACAGATAAGCAACGCAGAAGACCTCGATCTACCTTCTTCCCTTCCCCACAGCACCTGTATATATGTATATATGTTTGTACATATTTATTACTCTATTTTATTTGTACATATCTATTCTATTTATTTTATTTTGTTAGTATGTTTGGTTTTGTTCTCTGTCTCCCCCTTTTAGACTGTGAGCCCACTGTTGGGTAGGGACTGTCTCTATACGTTGCCAATTTGTACTTCCCAAGCACTTGGTACAGTGCTGTGCACATAGTAAGCGCTCAATAAATACGATAGATGATGATGATGATCTCATCTATCTCACCGCTGACCTCTCAGCCACATTCTACCTCTGGCCCAGAATTCCCCCCGACTCCTTATTATCAGACAGGTAATTGCCCCCCCCCCCCCCCCACCAACTTCAAAACCTTTTTGAAGGCCCACCTCCTCCCTGAAGCCTTCCCTGACTAAGCCCTCTCCTCTTCTCCCACTCTCTTCCGCGCCACAGCGCATCTGTATATATCCGTTATTTATTTCTTTGTTTAGATTAATAGGCGCCTCCCCCTCTAGACTGAGCTTGCTGGGGGCAGGAGTGTGTCTATCCGTTGTTATACCGTACTCTCCCAAGCTCTAAGTACAGCGCTTTGCACCCAGTAAGGGCTCAATTAATACGATCGAAAAGACAAGGACGACGATAAAGCCAGAAAGAGCGTCGGGATTCCGAGGCTAAAGGAGGAGAATTTTGGGGCTCCCCTTCGACGTCCGCGTCCGGGGTGCGGGACCCACCCCAGTCCACGTCCGACCAGCCGTGGCGGCCTTCCTGCCCACACTCAGCCCGCTCTTCTCGTCCTCAGAACAAAACTACAACAACGCCACCGCCCTGGTCGTCACCTTTCCCGTCAACAACTACCACAACGACACGGAGAAGCTGCGCAGAGCGGAGGCGTGGGAAAAAGAGTACGTTTCTGCCGGTGGTTGGTAAGCGGCTCGGATCGCCCAAAGCTGCCCGCCCAGAGACCCCAGAGGCGCTTCCGAGACGGGCCGCCTCTGGCCGTGACCCCCTGCCCCTGAAGCCCGGGCCCACCCTGATGAGAAATGGGGCTTCCGAGCTGGAAGGACCCTTAATGATAATAATAATAATAATATTAACAGTAGTTGTTAAGCGCTTATTATGTGCCAAGCACCGTTCTAAGCCTGGCGTAGGTAAAAGTTAATCAGGTTGGACACAGTCCCTGTCCCTCGTGGGGCTCCCACTCTTATCATCATCAATCGTATTTATTGAGCGCTTACTGTGTGCAGAGCACTGTACTAAGCGCTTGGGAAGTACAAGTTGGCAACACATAGAGACAGTCCCTGCCGTGTTTTACGGATGAGGTAACAGGCCCGGAGAAGAGAAATGACTCGCCTCAGGTCACACAGCGGACATGTGGTGGAGCTGGAATGAGAGCCCCTGTCCTTCTTTATCCCAGGCCCGTGCTAAATCCTGCAAAATCTTGGACGTTGCCAATGAACAGGCATCCCAAGTGCCGCTTTTAGAGGTGGAAAGAGGCCTCACGTGACTATCCGTGCTCTGCCCTCCCCTGACGCCCGATGACGGGTTTTTCCCTTCAGATTCATCCGCTTCGTCCGAGACTACAAGGACCCAAACCTCACCATCTCCTTCTCCGCCGAGCGAAGCATCGAGGACGAGCTGAACCGCGAAAGCAACAGCGACATCTTCACGGTCGTCATCAGCTACGCCGTCATGTTCCTCTATATTTCCCTAGCGCTGGGGCACATCGGGAGCTTCAGCAGGCTTCTGGTAGGTGGGAGGGGCTCTGAGATTTTGTTCTTTCGAGGGGATTTGTTACGCGCTGAGTATGGGGCAGGCACTGTACTCAGTGATGGGATAGATACAAGTCCGTCAGGTTGGACGTGGTCCGTGCGCCACGTGGGGCTCACAGTCTAATGGGGGGAGGCCCTGACCTCCCATCTTACAGATGAAGTAACTGAGGCGTAGAGAAGCGAAAGGACCTGCCCAAGGTCACCCAGCAGACAAGGGGTGGAGCCCAGGATTAGAACCCAGATCCTCCGACACCCAAGCCCGGGCAGGCCCTGGGTTTCCCACAGACCCCACACCCTTCCCATCATTGCTGTCCCCTCCCGCTGTCCTCAGAGGTTGATTTGGGCTTTCGGGAATGGGATTGCCATCCTTCGCCCAGCCCCTTCCTTCTCCTCCCGCTTCAGGTTTAAAAAGTGTTTACAAGACACTTAACGATGGTGGTACTGGCTCAGTGGAAAGAGCCCGGGCTTTGGAGTCAGAGGTCAGGGGTTCAAATCCCGGCTCCACCGCTTGTCAGCTGTGTGACTTTGGGCAAGTCACTTCACTTGTCTGGGCCTCAGTTACTTCATCTGTAAAATGGGGATTAAGACTGTGAGCCCCACGGGGGACAACCTGATCACCTTGTAACCTCCCCAGAGCTTAGAACAGTGCTTTGCACATAGTAAGTGCTTAATAAATGCCATTATTAAACACCCACTGAGTGCTCAGCAGTCCATCAGTGGTATTCATTGCGTGCTTAATATGCCGAACACTGAGGGACAGGGACCTTGTCTCATTCCTGGGGACGTTCAGTACAGAGAGCATGGCTTGAGAAGCAGCGTGGCTCAATGGAAAGAGACCGGGCTTTGGAGTCATGGGTTCAAATCCCAGCTCTGCCAATTGTCAGCTGTGGGACTTTGGGCAAGTCACTTCACTTCTCTGGGCCTCAGTTACCTCATCTGAAAAATAGGGATTAAGACTGTGAGCCCCTCATGGGACAACCTTATCACCTTGTATCCTTCCCAGCGCTTAGGACAGTGCTTTGCACATAGTAAGCGCTTAATAACTGCTATCATTATTATTATTATTATTATTTACAGTGTTCTGCACCCAGGAAGCACCACTAAGTACTTGGGAAGGCACGGTCTCTGCTCACAAGGAGCTTACAGTCTAGAGGGGGAGAGTTTCAAAAATGACAGCTTGGGGAAATAGAGTATAAAGGATGTCTCTAGACTGTGAGCTCATTCATTCATTCAACCGTATTTATTGAGCTCTTACTGTGTGCAGAGCACTGTACTAAGCACTTGGGAAGTTCAAGTCGGCAACATATAGAGACGGTCCCTACCCAACAGCGGGCTCACAGCTCATCTCTACACTGTAAGCCTGTTATGGGCAGGGAACTAATTCTGGTGTAGTCTGAAAGTCAGTCGTATTTATTGAGTGCTTACTGTGTGCACAGCACTGTACTAAGCACTTGGGAGAGTGCAGTCTGGCAATATAACATTCACATTCCCTGCCCACAATGAGCTTACAGTGCCCTGCACATAGTAAGCACTCAATAAATATCATTGATAAGTGTCGTGGAGCTGGGGGGGAAGTATCAAAGTGCTTATTGGGGAAACTCAAGTGCAGTGTGGCTTAGTGGTTAGAGCAAGGGCCTGGGACTCAGAAGGTCACGGGTTCTTATCCTGGCTCTGCCACTTGCCGGCTGTGTGACCCTGGGCCAGTCACCTCACTTCTCTGTGCCTCAGTGACCTCATCTGTAAAATGGGGATTGAGACCGTGAGCCCCACTGTGTCCGACTTGATTGGTTTGTATCCACCCCAGCGCTTAGTACAGGGCCTGGCACACAGTAAGCGCTTAACAGATACCATCATCATCAAGCGTGTAGGCAACACAAAGGGAAGGGCCGGGAGGGGAAATGAAGATTTAGTCAGTCAGGGAGGGCCTCTTGGAGGAGATGTGCCCTCAAAAAAGGCTTTGAAGTGGGGAGGGTGATTGTTTGTCGGCTAAGGAGGGGCGGGGGGTTCCAGGCCAGAGGCAGGACGTGGGCGAGAGGTTGGCACCGAGATCGAGGAGATGGAGGTACAGTCAGTACGTTGACATAAGAGGACCAAAGGATGCAGGCTGGGTTGTAGTAGGAGAAGTGGCTTCATCATCATCATCATCACCAATCGTATTTATTGAGCGCTTACTGTGTGCAGAGCACTGTACTAAGCGCTTGGGAAGTACAAGTTGGCAACACATAGAGACAGTCCCTACCCAACAGTGGGCTCACAGTCTAAAAGGGGGAGACAGTGAACAAAACCAAACATACTAACAAAATAAAATAAATAGACTAGATATGTACAAGTAAAATAAATAAATAAATAGAGTAATGAATATGTACAAACATATATACATATATACAGGTGCTGTGGGGAAGGGAAGGAGGTAAGATAGAGCATGGCCTTGGGAATCAGAGGTCATGGGTTCTAATCCCGGCTCCACCACGTGTCTGCCGTGTGACCCAGGGCATGTCACTTTTGGGCCTCAGTTCCCTCATCTGTAAAACGGGGATAAGAGTGTGAGCCCCTTGGGGGGACGGGGACTGTGTCCAACCTGATTAACATAAATCTACCCCAGCGTTTGGCATGTAGTAAGCGCTTAACAAGTACCGTAATTATTATTATGGCAAGATACTTATCAACACCCCCTGTCCTACCTCCCCTCCCAAGCCTGGAGAGATACACGAGCGATTGGCGAGACCGACCTTACCGTGGACCCAGGCCCTCGAGGACGTAGCCTCCTGCCCTCCGGCAGCTGCCGATCCGGTGGTGGCATTGATAGATGCAAATTGCCGAATAGAATGCAGTAGGGCGAGAAAAGAGAGAAATGGATTAGAGATAAATGGCCAACAAAGATGAAAGTGCAGGCACTAAAGCGGTAGCGATGTCCCCTTTTAGACTGTGAGCCCAATGTTGGGTAGGGACTGTCTCTATATGTTGCCAATTTGTACTTCCCAAGCGCTTAGTACAGTGCTCTGCACATAGTAAGCGCTCAATAAATACGATTGATGATGATGATGTACAGTTCTCAAACCGCCGCTGTTCTGGGGTAACTTTGCAGGTGGATTCTAAAATCTCCCTGGGCATCGCTGGCATCCTGATCGTGTTGAGTTCGGTGGCCTGTTCCCTGGGGATCTTCAGCTACGGGGGAATCCCCCTCACGCTCATCGTGATCGAAGTCATCCCGTTCCTGGTGCTCGCCGTCGGCGTTGATAACATCTTCATCCTCGTCCAGACGTTTCAGGTAGCGGGGCCCGGGGGAGCCGGGCTTTGGGGCGGGCGGCCCGGACTGCCCCCCTGGCTGAGGGTCTTTGGGGTGCCCGGGACAGGGATGGGGGACGTGGGGAAGGGGCCTTGACGTCGGGTGGCCTTGGAGGATCGTCTCTCACTCCGGCTCTTCTTCCTCGAGCGTAGCGAGACCAGCGCCTTCAAGGGGAGACGCTCGATGCCCAGATGGGCCGGATCCTGGGAGAAGTGGCCCCCAGCATGTTCCTGTCGTCGTTTTCGGAGACCGTGGCCTTCTTCTTAGGTGGAGCTCCCTCTCGGCCTCTCCCTCTGGCCTGCCACCCGGAGATTGAGTCGTTGGGGGTAGCCTCGCCTCCTCGCCCCCCGCCACTCCGGGCCTGCTCTTCCGAGAGCTTCTGGGGGAGATGGAGGAGTCAGTCAGTTGTATTTATTGATCACTTACTGTGTGTAGAGCACTATACTAAGCGCTTTGGAGAGTATTTTTTTCAGTCATATCTGTTGAGTGCTTACCGTGCGCAGGGCACTGTACTAAGTGCTCGGGGAAGTACAATACAACAATAAAGAGACACATTCCCTGCTCATAATGAGCTTACCGTCTAGAGCGGGGGAGACAGACATTAATATAAATAAAGTAATAATAATAATGATGGCATTTATTAAGCGCTTACTATGTGCAAAGCACTGTTCTAAGCACTGGGAAGGTTACAAGGTGATCAGGTTGTCCCACGGGGGGCTCACAATCTTAATCCCCGTTTTATAGATGAGGTCACTGAGGCACAGAGAAGTGAAGTGACTTGCCCAAGGTCACACAGCTGACAATTGACGGAGCTGGGGTTTGAAGCTTTGACTCCAAAGCCCGTGGCTCTTTCCATTGAGCCATGCTGCTTCACAGTTACGGACATAAGCGCTGTGGGGCTGGGACGGGGGAAGAACAAAGGGAGTGTACTTGTACTTCCCAAGCGCTTAGTACAGTGCTCTGCATAGAGTAAGTGCTCAATAAATACGATTGAATGAGTGAGTGGGAGAGGAGGAAAAGGGGGCTTAATCAGGGAAGCCCTCTTGGAGGAGATGTGCCTTCAGGAAGGCTCCGAAAAAGGGGAGAGTCCTTTTCTGTCAGATTTGAGGAGGGAGGGCGTCCCAGGCCAGAGGCGGGCCGGGAACGAAGGGTCGGCGGTGAGACGGATGTGATGGAGGCGCAGTGGGAAGGTTAGCAGTAGAGGAGCCAAGTGTGCGGACTGGGTTGTAGTGGGAGAGCAGGGAGGTGAGGTAGGAGGGGGCAAGGTGATGGACTGCTTTAAACCCGGTGGTGAGGAGTTTTTGTTCGATGCGGAGATGGATGGGCAACCACTGGAATTTGTTGAGGAGTGGGGAAGCATGTCCTGAACTCCTTTGTAATATAACGAAGTAACAGACACATTCCCTGCCCGCAACGAGCGTACAATCTAGAGGACCGTTTCTTCCAGGAGTGTGGCAGAAAGGGAGGGGGCGGGGAGGTCTGTGAGTGTGTGTGAGGTCGGCCCCCCCCAAATTAGCCGAGATCCCCTGGAACGAGCCTGGGCCCGGGGATCCCGGCTCTGTCCCCGAGGCTGCTGGGACCCTCGACAGGTCGCTTTCCCTGCCCCGCTGAGCCGGGTAGTCCTTGTCTGTGAAATGGGCAGAGGTGGGGAGTGCTTGCCGAGACCTGTCGCGGAGAACCCGAGACACCTTTTGGGAAAGCGGTCTGGGGACGGAGCGTTGAAGCGGGGACAGCTTTCGGGTGACGGTTCTCAAAAACCACTACGGGTGAGAAGCCTCCGAGCTCCCTGACCCGGGCGTCGTCTTTGCGACCCCCCAGGGGGGCTGTCGACCATGCCAGCGGTGCACACCTTCTCCCTCTTTGCCGGGATGGCCGTCTTCGTCGACTTCCTCCTGCAAATCACCTTCTTCGTGAGCCTCCTGGGACTGGACGTGAAGCGTCAAGAGGTGGGGCCGTCCGAGGGGCGGGGCGGAGGGCCGCGAGCGGGGACGCCGGTTCTGGGGAAACAAACGACTGCGGCGCGGGTCTGCTTGCAGAGGAACCGCCTGGACATCCTGTGCTGCGTCCGAGGCGGAGACGAGGAGGCCGGCGGCCAGGCTTCCCAGGGCTACTTGTTTCAGTTCTTCAAAAACGTCTATTCTCCGCTCCTGCTGAAGGACTGGATGCGGCCCCTCGTAGTACGTGCTGGGTTCCCCACCCCTCCCTGAGAAACCCCGGGGCCTGTCTGCTTCAGTTTTCCCCCCATACGATACCCAGTGTCCGTCATACTGCTTCTGAGAAAACCGAGGGCCGTCTAAGGTGCCAGTCCGGATGTTTCAAAGCCGTTCTGCCTGTGGAAGGAGCCCTTGGTTGGCACACTCGGTACTGCCCTTGGCGGGGGGAAGGAGGGTCGGCTGGCATTTCTGTGCCCTCGATAGAGCAGCCGTCATCACGGGATCGTCGGTAACGCCGTCCGACTGCCTCGAAAAGCCCCGTTCTGGGGCTTAGAGGTGGTGGGGTGAGCTTCTCCAGGGCAGGGATTGTCTCAGCCAACTCCGTGGGGTTGAATTCTCCCCAGCGCTTAGTGCGTGCTCTGCACCCAGTCAAGCGCTCGATATCCGTCGATCGATATCAATTCCGGTATAATAATAATGACGGCATTTGTTAAGCGCTTGCTATGTGCAGAGCACTGTTCTGAGCGCCGGGCCGTTGATGGATTGATTGGGGGCGGGGAGGGACCGCGTTGCCTTCAAGCCCCGTCCTTTCACGGCCTCTCTTTCCTTGGGCAGGTGTCCGTATTCGTGGGCATCTTGTCATTCAGCATAGCCGTGCTCAACAAGGTGGAAATCGGCCTGGACCAGTCCCTCTCGATGGCGGACGTAAGATCGGTTTAGCGGACGGACGAGAAACTCAGTCCAGGGGGTTGGGCGGCCGAAGGCCGTTTCTAAGAGAGCGCTGTAGAAGAGGGTCCCCGGGGTTTGGGGAAGGCTTGGGGGTCCGTCCGTGGATATCTCGGACATCTCGTGGATATCTCGGACACCAAGGGGCTGGGAGTCGGCAACCCCCCCATCCTTTTCCCAAATGGCGGCCTGGAATAGTTAACTGCTTGATCCCAAGTAAAGGTATTTACACGCCAAGTACCGTTCTACTGGGCTGAGGAGGCCTGGAAAGTCAGGAAATTCGTGTTTTAATCCCAACTCCACTACTTGGACCATGGGCGAGTCACTTCATTTCTCTGCAGAATGGATATTAAATACCTGCCCTCCCTCAGACTACGAGCCCCATGTAGGGCAGGGACTTTGTACAGTGGTTAGTACCCAGTGGTTAGTACAGTGCTTGGCACCTAGTAAGCACTTAACGCATTCCAGTTATGATTAGGGGAAATACGGGATAATCTGATCGGAGCCTGGCTGGCAGATGGTCAGGAATTTGAGGGATTGAGATTGAAGGACGTCTCCAAAGTGTTGGAATTCATAGCTGAGCGATCCTGAGATGTTTGGGGGTGGGCTGGGGCTCAGGCTGGGCAGCCTCTTTAAAAACTTTTTTTTTTTAAAAAAGGCCCCTTTTCAGCGCTTAGCAGGTGCCAATCACAGCACTAAATACTGGGTGTAAAGTTAGTCAGGTTGGACATAGTCCCCGATCTACATGGAGCTCATAGTCTGAGAAGGACTCAGTGGAAAGAGCCCGGGCTTGGGAGTCAGAGGTTCAAATCCCGGCTCCGCCACTTGTCAGCTGTGTGACCTTGGGCAAGTCACTTCACTTCTCTGGGCCTCAGTGACCTCATCTGTAAAATGGGGATGAAGACTGTGAGCCCCCTGTGGGACAACCTGATCACTTTATATCCTCCCCAGTGCTTAGAACGGTCTTTGTACGTAGTAAGCGCTTAACAAATGCCGTAATTATTATTATTGTATCGAATCCCCATTTTCCAGAGGAGGAAGCTGAGGCCCACAGAAGTTAAGTGATTTGCTCCAGGTCACACAGCTGATACGTGGTGGAGCCAGGATTTGAACCCAGGTCCTATTCCACTAGGCCAAACCGTGCTCCAGCTCCTCTCTCCAATCAATCAATCAATCGTATTTATTGAGCGCTCACTGTGTGCGGAGCACTGTACTAGGCGCTTGGGAAGTACAAGTTGGCAGAACCTTTCCCAGACCCAAAGGTGTACCTCCTGCCGCTATCTATTGCACGCCTCCTCTCCCGTGAACAGTCCCCTGTCCCGGGCGTCTGTCACTGGCTTCCGAAGAATTCTGAGAGTCCCGGGATAATAATAATCGTAATGATGATGGCATTTGTTTAGCGCTTAATATGTGCAAACCACTGTTCTAAGCGCTGGGGAGGTGACAAGGTGATCAGGTTGTCCCACGGGGGGCTCACCGTCTTCATCCCCATTTTACAGATGAGGGAACTGAGGCACAGGGAAGTTAAGTGCCTTGCCCAAAGTCACACAGCTGACAGTTGAGGGATCTGATTATCCTGTATCAATCAATCATGATGATGATGATGATGATGATGGCATTTATTAAGCACTTACTATGTGCAAAGCACTGTTCTAAGCGCTTGGGAGGTTACAAGGTGATCAAGTTGTCCCACGGGGGCTTACAGTCTTAATCCCCATTTTACAGATGAGGTCACTGAGGCCCAGAGAAGTGAAGTGACTTGCCCAGAGTCACACAGCTGACAACTGGCGGAGCCGGGGTTTGAACCCATGACCTCTGTCTCCAAAGCTCGTGCTCTTTCCACTGAGCCACGCTGCTTCTCATGTATTGAGCGCTGACTGGGTGCAGAGCACTGTACTAAGCGCTTGGGAAGTCCAAGTTGGCAACATACAGAGACGGTCCCTGCCCTACAGTGGGCTCCCAGTCGAGAAGTCTGTATCTACCACAGATCGTAGTACTGGGCTTGACACATAGCAAGCGCTTAGACAGATGCTATCATTTTTTATCATTATTAGTAAGCGAGCGCTTACTAATAATGATAAAAAGCGCTTAGTACGGTGCTCTGCACACAGTAAGAACGATTCAATAAATCAATAAATACATAATCAGTATCAATAAATATGATTGATGAACAAATTTATGGGAATTGAGGGCCGGGAGGGAGGGACGGCTGCACCCTCGGTTATTTGAGGGTCCCGGCCGTGTCGGGGATCCAGCCGCCCCCCGTTTTGAGCGCACTCCGTTCTGCCAGCGCTGGAACCTGAGCTTCGTTCTCCTCTCCCGTCAAGGACTCGTACGTGCTGGATTACTTCAAGGCCCTCGGTCAGTACCTGCACGCGGGCCCCCCGCTCTACTTCGTGCTAGAAGAAGGCCACGACTACACCACTTTGGAAGGCCAGAACATGGTGTGCGGCGGGATGGGCTGCAACAACGACTCACTCGTGCAGCAGGTTTTCAACGCAGCAGAGCTGGACAATTAGTAAGTCCCGGGAGAGAAACCGCGTGGCTTAGTGGAGCCCGGGGGTCTTGAGGACTCGAGTTCCAGTCCTGCCTCCTCCACACGCCTCCTGGGGTGGCCTGGGGCAAGGCGCTTCTCTGTGCCTCGATCCCCTCGTCTGCAAAATGGGGATTTTTAGTACCTGCTGTCCCTGCGGCTTAGATGGTGGGCCACATGTGGGATCTGATTATCCCGTATCAATCAATCAATCAATCAATCGTATTTATTGAGCGCTTACTATGTGCAGAGCACTGTACTAAGCGCTTGGGAAGTACAAATTGGCAACACATAGAGACAGTCCCTACCCAACAGTGGGCTCACAGTCTAAAAGGGGGAGACAGAGAACAGAACCAAACATACCAACAAAATAAAATAAATAGGATAGAAATGTACAAGTAAAATAAATAAATAAATAGAGTAGTAAATATGTACAACCATATATACATATATACAGGTGCTGTGGGGAAGGGAAGGAGGTAAGATGGGGGGATGGAGGGGGGACGAGGGGGAGAGGAGGGAAGGGGCTCAGTCTGGGAAGGCCTCCTGGAGGAGGTGAGCTCTCAGCAGGGCCTTGAAGGGAGGAAGAGAGCTAGCCCGTATCTACCCCAGATCGTAGTAGAGGGCTTGGCACTCAGCAAGCGCTTAACAGATACTATTATTTGTGAGCCCACTGTTGGGTAGGGACCGTCTCTATATGTTGCCAATTTGTACTTCCCAAGCGCTTAGTACAGTGCTCTGCACATAGTAAGTGCTCAATAAATACGATTGATTGATTGACTGTCTCTGTATGTTGCCAACTTGTACTTCCCAAGCGCTTAGTACAGTGCTCTGCCCACAGTAAGCGCTCAATAAATACGATTGATTGATCATTATTAGTAAGCGCTTAATAAATTTATGGGAAGAAGCTGTATGGGAAACAGCATGGCAAAATGGATACAGTGTGAGCCTGGGGGTCAGAAGGTTGTGGGTTCTAATCCCACTTGTCTGCTTTGTGACCTTGGGCAAGCCGCTCCACTTCTCTGGGCCTCAGTGTCCACATAGTAAGCGCTTAATAAATGCCATCATCGTTATTATTATTATTATTATCTGTAAAATGTAAGACTGTGAACCTCATGTGGGACCGGGACTGTATCCACCCCAATTTCCTTGTATCCACCCCAGCGCTGAGTATGGAACCTGGCACATAGTAAGCACTTAACAAGGATCAGAGTTATTAAATACTATTTATTACTATTATTATCATCATCATCGTTGTTTGCTGTGCTCTCGTACCCGGCCCCCGAGCACAGCCAGTGTGATAGTAATAATAATTGCGGCAGTTATATCCAGCGCTTAGAACAGTGCTTTGCACATAGTAAGTGCTTAATAAATGCCATCATTATTAAGTGGTTACTGTGTGCCGGGCACTGTAGTAAGCACTGGGATTGATACAAGATAATCAGATCAGAGCCAGTCACTGTCCCGCACGGGGCTTCGGGTAGAAGGGAAAGGGCCTGGGACTGATATTGTGATAGTAATAATAATTGCGGTAGTTATATCCAGCGCTTAGAACAGTGCTTTGCACATAGTAAGTGCTTAATAAATGCCATCATTATTATGGTTAAGTGGTTACTGTGTGCCAGGCACTGTACTAAGCACTGGGGTAGATACAAGATAATCAGATCAGAGCCAGTCACTGTCCCGCACGGGGCTTCGGGTAGAAGGGAAAGGGCCTGGGACTGATATTGTGATAGTAATAATAATTGCGGTAGTTATATCCAGCGCTTAGAACAGTGCTTTGCACATAGTAAGTGCTTAATAAATGCCATCATTATTATGGTTAAGTGGTTACTGTGTGCCGGGCACTGTACTAAGCACTGGGGTAGATACAAGATAATCAGATCAGAGCCAGTCACTGTCCCGCATGGGGCTTCGGGTAGAAGGGAAAGGGCCTGGGACTGATATTGTGATAGTAATAATAATTGCGGTAGTTATATCCAGCGCTTAGAACAGTGCTTTGCACATAGTAAGTGCTTAATAAATGCCATCATTATTAAGTGGTTACTGTGTGCCGGGCACTGTAGTAAGTACTGGGATTGATACAAGATAATCAGATCAGAGCCAGTCACTGTCCCGCACGGGGCTTCGGGTAGAAGGGAAAGGGCCTGGGACTGATATTCCGTTTCCTCGACTCCCAGTACGAGGATCGGCTTCGCGCCCTCTTCCTGGATCGACGACTATTTTGATTGGGTGAAGCCCCAGTCTTCCTGCTGCAGAGTCCACAACGGCACGGACCTGTTCTGCAACGCTTCAGGTACCGGCTCCTCCCTCCACAGCCTCCCCCCTTTCTCTGGACACCTCTGACGGCGAAGCCTTCGGACGGCTCCCGAGCAGGGGGGAGAAAGCGAACCTCCCCAGCCCGTTATTCGTCGCCCGGGTATGTCTAAGGGCGGGGAGGGCTGTGTGTTTACGTGTTCAGAAACGTCGGGTCTGACGGAGCTGCCGTGTGGATCGAGGGGAGAGCAATCCCCCGCTCGCCGCGGTGGTCTGGACATCCCGTGGGTCCCCTGGTGCCCCTCTTCCCCGCCGTGGGACTCCAGGCTGGGCTTTACTGTGGTTTCAGGACGTTTGTTTGACCGCCCCGGCCTGGCTTGCGCCTGCCCCTTTCCGCTCGCCCCCTAGAACTTGTCATCTCTTGGACGAACACGTTCCAGCCGTCGGGGCCTGCGGTGGGGCGGCCGGGCCTGGAGGGAAGGAGCCCCGTGGGCGAGGAGGGCCAGCTTCGGGCCGGCGGGCTTCTTAACCTGGGGCTCCCGGTGGTCTTCCCTGGCCTCTCCAGGCCCCACTGGCTCCCGCCCTCCTGGGGCTGTGGGGGCCCCGGTACTTTGGTCCTGGCTGCCGGGGGACCCGAGGGACGTTTGCCCCTGGAAGGGAAAGTCCCCCCCCCCCTCAAAGCGGGTGGGATGAGGGGGTGAGCTCCCCCACGAGACCTCCCCCCGCTCCATCTTCCTCCTAGTCGTCGACCCTTCCTGCATCCGCTGCCGCCCCCTGACCCCGGAAGGCAAGCAGAGGCCTCAGGGGTCTGACTTCCTGCACTTCCTGCCCATGTTCCTCTCGGACAACCCCAACCCCAAATGCGGCAAAGGGTAAGAGCCCCCCCGTCCCGCGGGCTGCCTCCCATCTCCTCTTCCCCCAGCCCGGGTGCGGGGAGGGACCAGTTGGGTAGCGAGGGGGTGGTGCCCATACTCAGCACGGGGGCAGGGGGAAGGGAGTCATCGTCCTGGCACGTCCCCCAGCTCAGTCTTGCCTCTGGAGTTCCCAGTTTGTCACCTAGCGTGAGCCGTGCTTAAGGGGAAAGGGTTGATGGTGTGGGAATCTCTCAGGGTGACCTGAAAGGGATTGATCCATCAGTGGTCTTTACTGAGTGCTTACGGTGTGCAGAGCACTGTACTACATGTACTGAGTGCTAAGATCTCCTGCCTTCGCTCAAAATCCACCCCCTCCACCTGCGCACGTGGACACACGAAACAGGGGTGGGGGCTTTCAGCCCTCGTTTCCCCTACTCCCTCTCCCTTTTGTGTTTCCTATGCGCTTAGGGAAGCAGCGTGGCTCAACGGAAAGAGCTTGGGCTTTGGAGTTCAAATCCCAGCTCCGCCAGTTGTCAGCTGTGTGACTTTGGGCAAGTCACCTAACTTCTCTGTGCCTCAGTTACCTCATCTTTAAGACTGTGAGCCCCCCGATCTCCTTGTTACCTCCCCAGTGCTTACAGCAGTGCTTTGCACATAGTAAGTGCTTAATCAGTGCTTAGAGCAGTGCTTTGCACATAGTAAGCGCTTAATAAATGCCCTCATTATTATTATTATTATTATATAATATATATAATATAATGCCACTATTATTATCATTATTATTATTGGATCCGAATCCTTTAAGCACTTGACATCGACTCCACCCTCAGCCCCACAGCACATAGGTGCATGGCCATAGTTTACGGTAATGTCTCTTTCCCTCTCTAGACTGTAAGCTCCTTGTGGTCAGGGAAATAGAATAATAATAACTGTGGAATTTGTTAAGCGCTTATTATGTGCCAGACACTGTACTAAGCACTGGGGCGGATACAGGCAAATCGGGTTGGACACGGTCCCTGTCCTACGTGGGGCTCACGGCCTCAGTCCCCATTTTACAGATGAGGTAACTGAGGCCCAGAGAAGTGAAGTCGGTGGCCCAAAGTCACCCAGCAAAGTGGCGGAGCTGGGATTAGAACCCAGGACCTTTTGACTCTTAGTCCCGTGCTCCATCCACTACGCCATGCTTCTTCCCTATATGTCACCCAACATGTTTACCAACCGTGTGTACTATTATCATTATTATCATTATCATTATTATTAATAATAATAATTATTATTATTGTAGTTGTTGAATTTAAGGGCTTACTACGTATCAAGTACCGATCTAAGCATTGGGGTAGGTAGAAGTCATTCGGATCAGACACAGTCTCTGTCTTAGACGGAGCTCCCAGTTGAAATAGGAGAGAACAGGCAGTGGATCGCCGTTTTACAGATGAGGAAACGGGGGCACAGAGCAGTGACGTGACTTGCCCGAGGTCACACAGCAGACAAGTGGCGGAGCTGGGGTTAGATCCCAGGGACCCTGACTCTCCACTAGGCCAGGCTGCAATCCAAGCGCTTACTACAGTGCCCTGCGCACAGTAAGCGCCCAGTAAATACCACCGACCGATTGATTGGGGTAGCCCGGAGAGGTCGTGCGGGCCGGCTGCCCAGCTTGGGTTTCCAATCAATCAATCAATCAATCGTATTTACTGAGTGCTTACTGTGTGCAGAGCACTGTACTAAGTGCTTGGGAAGGACAAGTTGGCAACATCTAGAGACGGTCCCTACCCAACAGTGGGCTCACAGTCTAAAAGGGGGAGACAGAGAACAAAACCAAACATACCGACAAAATAAAATAGAATAGATACGTACAAGTAAAATGAATAAATAAATAAATTTCCAGAATGGATAGGTTTCAGTGGGGCTCCTCTTCTACGCCGGGAACCCACCGGATGAGCACGCTGGTAGTTAGACCCCCCCGTCCGTGAATACAGGTGGGATGGGGGCCCAGGGTGGCAAGCATCAGCGGGGCCGACCTCTGACCCCGGCAACTAAAAAGGCCAGGGGTGCGTGGCTGCCATTTCAGAGCCCTTTCCACCCAAATCTCGGGGCAGCGAGACGCAGGGGGGAGGCAGCTACGTGCCAGGGTCTGGAGACGGGGGCCGCGGAATTGGCCGGCAGCGGGAATTAGCCGCACGCGCCCTCTCTGTCTCCCCTGTCGCTCCCGGTACCAGGGGCCACGCAGCCTACTCCGCCGCGGTCAACCTCGGCAACGGCAGCGCCGGCGTCGGCGCCACCTACTTCATGACTTTCCACACGGTGCTCAAGACCTCCGCCGACTTCATCGACGCCCTGCGGAAAGCCCGCACCGTCGCCCACAACATCACCGAGTCCATGGGCCTCCGGGAGGGCGGCTACCGGGTCTTCCCCTACAGGTAGAGCGCGCGCCCTCCCCTCCGCGGGAGAGAGGGTGGGGGGTCTCGGAGGAAGGATGGATGGCTGGTGACGCGTCAGAGCTCCTCGCCAAACCTCGGGGCAGGCAGCAGAAGCTGCCCTCAAGGAGCGTACGCTCCTCTGGGGGAATTAGACACAAGCTGCCGGCCTTCGCTAAGAATCGGGGTGAGAGCGGAGGTGGGAGGGGTATAAACCGAAGGAAACAGGACTGCCCCCGAGGCTGCCGGGAGGTCGGATGGGATGTGGCCGGGTTGACTCGGGGAATTCGAGGCGGCTTTTCGGGGGGCTTCGAGCGATGGCTCCTGGAGGAGAGGAGGGGGCGGAGTAAGGGGGTGGACAGTGGATTCAAGAGCCAGGGGCTGTGAGGTTGGCTTGGGAGGAGAGGGAACTGCCAACTGGGGTAGAGTGGAAGGACAGCAGAATGGAGGGGTGGGGGGGTGTGTGGACAGCTGGCGGAAGCCACGTCGAATGGTGGTCTTCACTGGTCCATCAGAATGACTTCCCTGCCCTCCCCCCGAAGAGGAGCGCGGCTGACTCCGTGGCTCAATGGAAAGAGCCCGGGCTTGGGAGCCAGAGCCCATGGGTTCAAATCCCGGCTCCGCCAACTGTCAGCAGTGAGACTTTGCGCAAGTCACTTCTCTGGGCCTCAGTGGCCTCATCTGGAAAACGGGGATGAAGATTGGGACAACCTGATCAGCTTGTATCCTCCCCAGCGCTTAGAACAGTGCTTTGCCCATAGTATGTACTTGTACTTCCCGAGCGCTCAGTCCAGTGCTCTGCACACAGTAAGTGCTCAGTAAATACGAATGAATGAATGAACAAATGCCATCGTTATCATTATTATTATTATCATCCGGCTCCCCACGCTGGGGCTGACACAAGGCCCGTCCGGGTCAACCCTGTTGAAGGGCTGACCGAACGTCCCCCTCTCCCCGCCAAAGTGCAGGAAGCCAGTCCTTGGCCTAGGACGTTTGGAGCCGCCTCGCTGAGGTGGTCCTCCTCCTCCTCCTCCTCCTCCCTCCCCGCAGCGTGTTCTACGTCTTCTACGAGCAGTACCTGACCATCGTGGGGGACACGATCTTCAACCTGGGCGTGTCCCTGGGGGCCATCTTCCTGGTGACGGCGCTGCTCCTGGGCTGCGAGGTGTGGGCGGCCGTGGTCCTGTGCCTCACCATCGCCATGATCCTCGTCAACATGTTCGGGGTCCTGTGGCTCTGGGGCATCAGCCTCAACGCCGTGTCGCTGGTCAACCTGGTCATGGTGAGTCCGGCCCCCTTCTCGGGAACCGCTGTCCTTCCATCCTCACGACGGTCCCGGGAGGAGCGGGTGGACTCTCCCCACCGTGAAGGCCCACAGGGGGCTGCCGGGATTAGAACGCAGAGCCCCCGACTCCCGGGCGGGTTGCGGAGGGGTGGTGGGGATGGGGATTGAGACTGGCCTCCGCCTCCCCCCGAAACACACAATCTTCTGTCCCACATCAACCGCTAAAACCGATCCCTCGCAGTTGATAACAGCCGCGCTGCCCCGCCTCCATCAGTCACCAGCCCCGGGATCGAGCCCGTGACCGGCACAAAACTCCAGCTGTTTCCGTGCCCGGCTTCCCTCCTCGGGAAGCCCCTCCGAACCCCGTTCCCGCCGGGATTGGGGGGGGGGGGGGGGGGTGCCGTGTGGAGAGATTCCCGGGACGCGGCCCTACCCCGCCCGAACCGTGCCGGTCACCTGAGCGTCTCGTTCCAGAGCTGCGGGATCTCGGTGGAGTTCTGCAGCCACATCACCCGGGCGTTCACCCTGAGCACCCGGGGCAGCCGCGTGGAGCGGGCGGAGGAGGCCCTCGCCAACATGGGCAGCTCGGTCAGTCCCGGGGCGACGGGTTTCTCGGGCCCGGGTGCTGCCCGCGGAGTCGGGTGGCACACGGGCTGTCACGCGGTAGAGCCCCATGGGCAACCAGCCGGTTCCAAACTGGGCTAACAGGGGGCTAGGATGCCCTTAATCCATCTTAGCGCTCTGTGTGGCTTCACCTCAGTTGCACCTGGGGGGGTTAGCTCTCCCCCGGGACACCAGGTGTGCTTGGCGCCGGGTAATTTATATAACTGTTCTTGGGAGAACAGTAACTGTTATATAGTTATATTAATTATTACTTAATTAATTATTATTAATTAATAGTTATATCTGTTCTTGTACTTCCCAAGCGCTTAGTACGGTGCTCTGCACACAGTAAGCGCTCAATAAATACGATTGATGATGATGATGGGAGGGGTAGGTGGGTAAGAGAGAGGATCCGTGGAAGGATGGGGTCAAGTCCAGTCCGCCCAGGGGCCTCCCTACCCTGCACCACTTTCGGTTCCGTGCGGCGGGAGATGGAAATAGGGGTTATTTTACTCGTCCATATTTACTATTTATTTTGTTAATGATGTGCATTTAGCTTTAATTCTCTCTGTTCTGACGGCTGGACACCTGTCCGCGTGTTTTGGCTTGCCGCCCGTCTCCCCCTTCTAGACTGTGAGCCCGTTGGTGGGTAGGGACCGTCTCTAGATGTTGCCGACTTGGACTTCCCCAGCGCTTAGTACAGTAAGCGCTAAATGAGTGAAACTGGACGGAGCTCGACATTGTTTCTGTCTGGCGCCGGGAGGGAAGGTGGCCTGGCTGCGGAGGTGATTGTCCGGTCCCTTATTCCTTCAGTTGGGTTTACTGAGCGCTTACCGAGTGCGGAACACCGTACTAAGCATCCCTCCTCCTCCTCGGGTCTCTCCGGGTCCCCTCAACCGCCGTCGCCCGAAACCGCTCCAGGAGCCGGAGGAACCCGGATCCGGCGCCCTGGCCGTTGGGAAGAAACTTCCCACTTGGCGGGGGCCGTGTCCGTTAGTGGGGAATATCGGGAAAGGGAGCCAAGTGTAATATGTGTGTGCGTGTCCACGCTTTGTGACGGACCCAGTCCTCACTGTCCCCCTCTCTCTCTCCTAGGTTTTTAGCGGGATCACACTGACCAAGTTCGGCGGGATTGTGGTGTTGGCATTTGCCAAGTCCCAGATTTTCCAGATCTTCTACTTCCGGATGTACTTTGCCATGGTCCTGCTGGGGGCCACCCACGGCCTCATCTTCCTCCCGGTCCTACTCAGTTACGTAGGTAAGCGTTGGGGTGCTCTGCGGGCCGGGGAAGGGGAACGGAGGCCAAGTCTGCGGTGGTCATCCGCAGGCCTGCCCGTCGCCCCGTTCGCCGTCCTTGCCAGGGCTGGACTGGGACCGCCCCAGGGAGGTGGCAGGTGCGGCTGTATTAAGCGCTTAGGAAAATTCAGTATATTGATTCATTCATTCAGTTGCATTTATTGAGCGCTTACTTTGTGCAGAGCACTGGACTAAGCGCTTGGGAAGTACAAGTCGGCAACATATAGAGACGGTCTCTACCCCATATCTCTGCCCACAAAGCACTTAGGTTCTACAGGAGGAGATGGACACTAAAATCAACTTGGGTGGTTGGGCATAGGGCCCGCTTGGAAAGCAGCGTGGCTCGGTGGAAAGAGCCCGGGCTTTGGAGTCAGGGGTCTTGGGTTCAAATCCCAGCTCCGCCAATTGTCAGCTGTGTGGCTTTGGGCACGTCACTTAACTCCTGTGCCTCAGTTACCTCATCTGGAAAATGGGGATTAAGACTGCGAGCCCCCCCCGGGGGACAACCTGATCACCTTGTAACCTCCCCAGCGCTTGGAACGGTGCTTTGCACATAGTAAGCGCTTAATGAATGCCATTATTATTGCTATTATTATTATAATTATTATATAACATTAACAATATAATGTATAACGTAATATATAATTATTATTGGTGTTGGCCAGCTCTTTTTGGCTTTAGTGGGGGCCAGGATGGTCTTGCAGCAGCGTTTCTGGAATCGGGAAACGCTCTGCGCCGAGGGGCCTGCTTGCTTTTTTGTTTCTTTGTTTTAATACAGTACTTGTTAAGCACTTATGCGCCAGACACTGTTCTAAACGCTGGAGTACATACAAGATCATCATCATCATCAATCGTATTTATTGAGCGCTTACTGTGTGCAGAGCACTGTACTAAGCGCTTGGGAAGTACAAATTGGCAACATATAGAGACAGTCCCTACCCAACAGTGGGCTCACAGTCTAAAAGGATATTCAGGTTGGACACAGTCCCCGTCCCACAGGTGACTGCCCCTTTTCCAGATGAGGCAACTGAGGCCCAGAGAAGGGAAGCGGCTCCCCCAACGTCACACACGCCAAACGGTGGAGCCGGCATTAGAACCCAGGGCCTTGCTGTATCCATCAGGGGGAGAGGGGTGGGGACCCTGCTCCTCGGAGAGATTTCGGGGCCTCTGGTCAGGTGGGGACCCTGACCTTCCTGGGGTGGGAGAGACAGAGAGAGAGAAACAGGAGGTGAGATGCAGACCCGGCGTGAAGAGGATTTTATGAGCCGTGGCGGACGTGATGAGACTGGAGGCTCACCATTGTTGTGCTTAACGATAACAGTGGCACCTATTAAGCGCTCACTACGGTGCCCTTTTAGACTGTGAGCCCGCTGTTGGGGAGGGACCGTCTCTATACGTTGCCAACTTGGACTTCCCAAGCGCTTAGTACAGTGCTTTGCGCATAGTAAGCGCTTAACAAATGCCATCATCATCATTATTATTATTATTCCCCTTCTCTCTCTCTCTCTCTCTCTCTCCCCCCTCCGAACAGGGCCGCCAGTAAACAGAGCAAGATGCCGCGCGGCCCAGGAGCGATCTAAAGGTACCGAGCGGGAGCGGCTCCTCTACTTCTAGCCCCAGCCGCGGGGGCACGGGCCCACCGCGGGTAACCGCCGGGACCCGACCGGGGCTAACGGCTGCGGCCCGCGGCTTCTCCCCCCCCAGGCAGGCCCGGCCCGGACTCCTGAGCTGCCGCGGAGCGGGGGCACCTCCCCCCTAAAGGGACCTTCCCCACGGCCCCCCGGAAGGCACGGCCGGCGGGCGCGGGACGCTCTGCACCGGGTATGAGGACCCACCCTCCCCACCTCCCCGCACTCGCCAACCCAGCTAACTTACTGACACTTTTTAAAGCAGACCAATGCAGTCTTCTCCCCTCCAGGGAAAAGCCCTCCGGCACACGGGTTGTACCGTAGTTTTTAGTAGCCTTCCGGAAATGCGCGTGTAGAGACATACTTTATTATGACTTTTGTAGGTCAGGTTTCTATTAGTCCAACCAAGGAACTTGGTAGACTTTTGTAAAAACACTCACATCCGCCTCAGACCGCTGTGGGCTTCAGCAGGGCTTGGTGTCCAAAGAGGTGTTTGAAAAAAGCCACGTGTTCCTCGCAGTGTTCTCCTGAAACGGGAGACGCGGGCGCGTGGCAGCCCCGGCCGCCTCCCTCCTCACCTCCCGCTTTTCCTCCCTCTGTATGCCGGGTTTTAACTTATTTTCTGGAATAAAAATGCTTCTTTGAGTGCCTGGCTGTTCGCTCATCTATGCTCCCTCTCCTCTAGCCCTTTCGGGGTGGGGGAGTGGAGCGGGGAGTTGTTAGAAACCTTGTAAGCGAGCCTGTGCGCCCACGCTTTCTCGAACTCAGAGCCCATGGGTGGAACCCGTCCCTCGGGGGCCAGCCAGAGCGGAGGAAGCGCTTCCCCCGGGGTGGATAGCGCAGGAAAGCAGCATGGCTCAGTGGAAAGAGCCCGGCCTTGGGAGTCCGAGGTTGTGGGTTCTACTCCCGGCTCCGCCCTTTAGCAGCTGTGTGACTCCGGGCGACTCACTTCACATCTCTGGGCCTCAGTTACCTCATCTATAAGATGGGGATGAAGACACGGGACAATACCCTTGCATCTACCGTGGCTCAGTGGAAAGAGCCCGGGCTTTGGAGTCAGAGGTCACGGGTTCAAATCCCAGCTCCGCCCATTGTCAGCTGTGGGACTTTGGGCAAGTCACTTCACTTCTCTGTGCCTCCGTTCCCTCATCTGTAAAATGGGGATTAAGACTGTGAGCCCCACGGGGGGCAACGTGATCACCTTGTAACCTCCCCAGCGCTTAGAACAGTGCTTTGCACGTAGTAAGTGCTTAACAAATACCATCATTATTACTATCATTATTACCCCAGTGCTTAGAACAGTGCTTGGCCCATAGTAAGTGCTTAACAAATACCATCATTATTACTATCATTATTACCCCAGCGCTTAGAACAGTGCTTGGCACATAGTAAGTGCTTAACAAATACCATCATTATTACTATCATTATTACCCCAGCGCTTAGAACAGTGCTTGGCACATAGTAAGTGCTTAACAAATACCATCATTATTACCCCAGCGCTTAGAACAGTGCTTGGCACATAGTAAGTGCTTAACAAATACCATCATTATTACTATCATTATTACCCCAGCGCTTAGAACAGTGCTTGGCACATATAGTAAGTGCTTAACAAATACCATCATTATTACTATCATTATTACCCCAGCGCTTAGAACAGTGCTTGGCACATAGTAAGTGCTGAACAAATACCATCATTATTACTATCATTATTACCCCAGCGCTTAGAACAGTGCTTTGCACATAGTAAGTGCTTAACAAATACCATCATTATTACTATCATTATTCCCCCAGCGCTTAGAACAGTGCTTGGCACATAGTAAGTGCTTAACAAATACCATCATTATTACCATCATTATTCCCCCAGCGCTTAGAACAGTGCTTTGCACATAGTAAGTGCTTAACAAATACCATCATTATTACTATCATTATTACCCCAGCGCTTAGAACAGTGCTTGGCACATAGTAAGTGCTTAACAAATACCATCATTATTACTATTATTATTACCCCAGCGCTTAGAACAGTGCTTGGCACATAGTAAGTGCTTAACAAATACCATCATTATTACTATTATCATTACCCCAGCGCTTAGAACAGTGCTTGGCACATAGTAAGTGCTTAACAAATACCATCATTATTACTATTATCATTACCCCAGCGCTTAGAACAGTGCTCGGCACATAGTAAGTGCTTAACAAATACCATCATTATTACTATCATTATTACCCCAGCGCTTAGAACAGTGCTTGGCACATAGTAGGTGCTTAACAAATACCATCATTATTACTATCATTATTACCCCAGCGCTTAGAACAGTGCTTGGCACATAGTAAGTGCTTAACAAATACCATCATTATTACTATTATCATTACCCCAGCGCTTAGAACAGTGCTTGGCACATAGTAAGTGCTTAACAAATACCATCATTATTACTATTATCATTACCCCAGCGCTTAGAACAGTGCTCGGCACATAGTAAGTGCTTAACAAATACCATCATTATTACTATCATTATTACCCCAGCGCTTAGAACAGTGCTTGGCACATAGTAGGTGCTTAACAAATACCATCATTATTACTATCATTATTACCCCAGCGCTTAGAACAGTGCTTGGCACATAGTAAGTGCTTAACAAATACCATCATTATTACTATTATTAGTACCCCAGCGCTTAGAACAGTGCTTTGCATATAGTAAGTGCTTAACAAATACCATCATTATTACTATTATTAGTACCCCAGCGCTTAGAACAGTGCTTGGCACACAGTAAGCAATTAACAAATACCATCATTGTTATTATTATTATTATTATTAAAGCTCTCTCCCTCGTGGGACTCTCCACACTGGCCCCCTCGCTTGTCCCGAACGGGGCAAACGGGAGCGGAGTCCCACCGTCCTCCGGCCTCTCACCTGTCCCCCTCCCCGCCCCAAGTAGGAGGGGAAAAGACCGCTTCCGCTCCCCCCCCCCGTTGGGAGCGGGGGCTGGCCTTACCCGGTGCGAAGCTGGGGTTCCCCCGGAGGCGCTGGTTGCGCTGCTCGAAGAAGCGGAAGATGGTATAGAAGAGCATGTTGTCTTGGGTCTGCTTTGCCGCGTCCAGAAACTTGCGGGCGGAGACGGGGTCGTGGCCGCCCAGGCCCCGCAGGAAGCGCAGGGCGGCCAACACCTGGTGCTTGGACAGCAGGACTTCCACGATCTCGTCGTTGGCGGTGGACAGTCTCTGGGGTGGGGACGGAGGGGTTGGGGGGCTGGAGGGGACCCCCCCCCCCCGGGGGCTCCCCCGTCGCCCCCGGGACGCGCTCCTTACCTTTAGCATGTCCAGGGCCAGCTGGTGGGCCGGGGGGTAGATGCTCTCTAGGGACAACAGGAGACAGGCCTGCGGCAGCGAGGGAGACCACCGAGTCAGACGGGCCGGGGGCTCCTCCTCGGGGGGCCGGGGGGGGGGGGACGGGCACACCTACCAGCGGCTTGGAGTCGCTGAGGACGTGGTACTGCAGGAACTGGTGCAGCATGTAGAACAGGTTGTGCTGCACGAGGGTCTTGATGACGAGTTCGTGGAGGTAGTGCTGGGGTACAAGCGCAGAGCGGGGGGACGGCCCCCGGTTAGCCGGCGGCGGTCGCCCCGGGCCGGGGAACCGGGAAGGGCCTCGGCCCAGCCCCTGCCCACAGTCCCCCAGGGGCTCAGGAGAAGCAACCAGTACCTGGACCGTGATCTGGCACTGGTTGAGGGAGCGGAGGTACTCCATCAGGACCGCCGTGACGAACTTCGGCGGCAGCTCCTGCGGGAGGACGGATGATGACGGTGATCGTTACGGCACCTGTTGGGCGCTTGCTAAGTGCCAGGCACCGTGCCAAGCGCCGGGGTAGATGCGCTCAAATCGGGTTGGGTGCGGTCCCCGTCCCACGTGGGGCTCCCAGTCTCGATCCCCATTTTACAGATGAGGTGGCCGAGGCTTGGGGAAGAAAAATGCCTTGCCCAGGGCCACACGGCAGACAAGCGGCCGGTCCAGAGGGTCGAACCGGGGCTCGCCTACCCAAGGAGCGGCCCCTTTCTCACCGCCCTCCCTGGGTTTGGGGGAGAAGGGACCCCCTCCCCTTCCGTCCCGCCAGCACCACACTGTGCCCCTCGGGGAGGGGAGGGCTCGGGCACCTTCTTCTCCGTGAACTCGGACAGGACGTGCGTGTACATGTCCGACTGGTCGACGACGGCCTGGGTGCGGACGGGCCGCTTCAGCAGGGGGCCGCTCCGGCTCTGCCCCGTCTCCACCGCCTGCGGGATGGCGACGGCACCGCCCGGTGAGCGAGGCCTGGACCCCGCCGGCCCCTCTCCCTCCCCGTGCGGCCCCCGCCTCCATCGTCGTGCCGGCGCCAGGCTCTGGGGCTCTTCACTAATAATAACAATGTATTTGTTAAGCGCTTTCTATCTATCAGGGACCGTACTAAGCTCTGGGGTGGATAGAAGCAAATCGGTCTGGCCACCGCCCCTCCCCGACACGGGGCTCACACAGTTTCAATCTCCATTTTACAGATGAGCTAAGAGAAGTGACTCACCCAAGGTCGCGCAGCAGACAAGTGGCGGAGCCAGAATTAGAACCCATGACCTTCTGGCTCCCAGTCCCGGGCTCCCCCCCAACAATACCGGCGCCACTGCGAGCGGGCAGAGGAGTCTGCCGGTGACCACCGCCCAGCCCACCCCCAGGGCGGACACGAGGCAGCTGTGACGGCAGCTGGCTCTATCTAGGCCCGGGAAGCCCCGGTCGCAAGGCTGCCCAAACTGGGGCCCGGGGAGGGGTAACAAGTGTGTTTCCCGGATTCTTCGTCGTAAAGAACTCCAAGGCCCGGGCCTCCATCCAGCTGCCAACGAAACCGAGGCAGGTGCCTGCGGCCCCCCGAAGGTGAGCTCTCCGGGACGAGGGAGGAAGGGGAGAGCCGCCAAACGCCCGACTGTAATCCAGGGGACGGAGGCGTCAGAGCGCGGGAGGAGCCCAGGCCTGGGGATTCAAGCCCCCCTGGCAGGGGCGGGACACCCCATCCCCAAAACACTACATTCCTGGCCTCCGGACCTTCAGGAGGCAAAGCAGCTCTCCCCAGAAGGGAGCTGGGGGCATCCCGAGCAAGCCCTCCAGGTCAGGAGAGACAGCCCTCCCATCCCTTGGAGGGATGGCATTGGGGAGATCCAAGGGTCGGACTGGTGCCGGCCCGCCACCCCCATCCCCGGCTCCCTCCTCACCAGGGCGTAGCTCTGCTCGGCTTCCAAGTACTTCTTATATTCGTAGTTGAGTTTGTCAAAGACCGTGGCGATGACGGGCAGCGTCCCTCTGTCTGACGCGCCGAGCACTGGAAGAGACGCAGCGATCCCGTCCAGGTCCAGCCGCGGCCGGCCGGGGATGGAGAGGCCCGGCGGCCGAGCGGCCCCGAGCCACTGGACTCCGAGGAGGCCGTTCCCCGGGGGGAAGCAGCGCCAGGGCAACTGGTCCGGCCCACTGGATGACCCTTTCTGGGGATGTTGGGGTCCAGTCCCAGCCGGGGGGATTCCCGGGCTGGGCCCGTGGCCAGCTGGGGCCTGGGAAGCTAGTCCCAAGCCTGGTGTCTGCGAGCAGCTATGCGGACTCATCGGCTGCGGCCCGAGGGGCTGCCCGGAGGGAGAGGCGGGCCGAGCCCGGGGGGCGGCCGACCCTGCCCCGGGGTCAGTGACGAGGCCGAGGAGCTGGGGAAAGGCCCGGGGGTTCCCTGCCCCATGGGTGGGCACAGGGCAGGGCTGCTAGAGACCAGCTCTCCGGGCCGGGCCCTTCTGCCTCTGGGACTAGCCCTGCCGGGTTTCTGGGTGACGGAGTCCACAGCCTGGAGGAGGTCGGGGACAGTGAGGCTGGACCGCGGGGGCTGAAAAGTACCGAGACTGGGCCCAGCCCTCCCCTCTGATCCACACGGGGCCGGGGCAGCGGACCGACGGCCAACTTACTCTGGGAACACACAGCCAAGATGACCGGCTTGCAGTCCTTCCTCTGGAGGAGGAAGTCCACCAGCCGGCCCTTATCTGGGAGGAGGGCCACCACGGGCGCCAGCTTGACCTGGAGGTTCCAGAGGTAGCCTGGGGTCCCGACGGAAACAGATGCGGGGTCAGGGAACCTGCCCCCCCGCCCACCGAGGCCAGCCACACACCCGAGATGGCCGCCCGGGTCCCAGCCAGGTCCGGGGAGCCCGGATCGGATGGGGTAGCTTCCGCCCACCATTCCCACCTCCCGCAGGACTCCCTCCACAGGGACACCCTCACATCCTTCGGGGCCCGGGGTCGCCGAATTCCCTGTGGGCATTGAAGCCCCCTCAGGCTCACGGCCAGGCACAGTGCCCAGCACCTGCCCTTCCTCATCTAGGATCAGGAGCCCGAACTGCCCCTCCTTGGGATTCCCCGAGCCCGAACACTGCCACAAGCAATCATTTTTGGAAGTGTTCTCCCTCCTTCCTCCCTGACCTCCCGATTTCAACTCCCCCTCCGTCGACCCTCCGGGCCCAGATGCCCCCAGGCCTACCCTGGCTGGCACTGATGATGATATCGGGCTGGAAGACGATCCAGGAGGACGAATCTGCTTGTTAAAGAGCCTTCGAGAAGGAGCGAAGCGACCCCGGCCCTCCAGCTCGCCCCGCTCCGGAGAATCCCCCACTTTTCCTCCCCCACCCACACCGGAAGGCCCGGCGGGAGACCGAAGCGAGCGCGGTCCAGGCAGGATTTCGGACGGCAGCCTCGGTCAGGGATACAGAGCTTGCAGGGGACCGGAGATGGGCTGGTCACGGCGGCAGGCCCTGTACCCGGTGGGGAAGAGACGGAGGACGAGCCATGAAGGCTCAAACCCGGGGGCGAGAGTCCAGCGAGCCCCCAGCCGCGGAGCGGGGGCCACTGTTAGCGCTTGCGACGGCCGGGTTCCCGGTGGGCAGCCCACCCCCACGGCCGGGGGGGCACGGACCGGGGCTCCCTCCCACCCCGCCTCGACCATCCCACCTGCTACGGGGATCTGGCAGGGCTGGATGGAGCGGGCCGGGAGCACGGGCTGGTGGAGCGTCACTGTGCCGTCGGACTCTCCTCGCAGCCTGATGTCGAAGATCACAGACGTCTGAAATGGAAGGAGAGATGGGGGGGCAGCGCGGGCAGTGCCACCGTAGTTTGGGCGAAGACCCAGAATTACTACGAACAATCATCAGAGTCACGGTATTCGGTAAAGTGGGTACTCTGTGCCAAACTCTGTACAAAAAGCTGTCCCACGTGGAACCTGCACTCTAAGTGGGAGGGAGAACAGGCGCCCCCATTTTTCTCAGATGAGAGAACTGAGGCCGAGGGCAGTTCAGTGACTTGCCCAAGGTCACACAGGAGGCTGAGCCGGGAGTAGAACTTGGGTCCTCTGACTCTTGGGCCCAAGCGCTTTTCCTTACCATCAGCTGTAAAGTTTCAAGCAGTCAATCAGCTTGCCCCCTCCTACCCCGTCTCCCTACTCTCCTACTACAACCCAAACCGCACACTTCATTCCACGAATGTCAACCTTCTCGCAGGACCTCCGGCTCATCTATCCCGCCTCCGACCCCTCACCCACGTCCCGTCTCGGGCCCGCGAGTCAGAAGGTCAAGGGTTCTCGTCTCGGCTCCCCCATACACCTGCCGTGTGACCTCGGGCAAATCACTTCCCTGTGCCTCAGTGACTTCAGCTGCAAAATAGGGATTGAAACAGTGAGTCCCATGTGAGACAGGGACTGGGCCCAACCCGATGGGCGTGTATCCACCCCGGTGCGTAGTACACATAGTAAGTGCTTAATAGATACCACAATTATTATTATTATATCCGACAGACATGTCTCCTCCCAGAGGCTCCTTTCCTCTTCTCCCATTCAATCAATCGTATTTATTGAGTGCTTACTGTGTGCAGAGCACTGTACTAAGCGCTTGGGAAGTACAAGTTGGTCATTCCCTTTGGTGTTGCCCTGACTTGCTCTCTCTATTTATCCCCCCTCCCAGCTCCACAACACTTAGGTACATATCAATAATTTACTGATTTACATTAATGTCTGTTTCCTGCTGTACACTGTAAGCTCAATGTGGGCAGAGAAACGTGTCTGTTATATTGCTGAATTGTACTTTCCAAGTGCTTGGTACAGTGCTCTGCACCCGGTAAGCGCTCAATAAATACAACTGACTGCTTGGTGGGGTCAACAAGAGACCGGGCCCGTGACAATAATAATAATAATAACGATGGTATTTGTTAAGCACTTACTATGTGCAAAGCACTGTTCTTAGCGCTGGGGAGGTTACAAGGGGACCAGATTGTCCCACGTGGGGCTCACAGTCTTAATCCCCATTTCACAGATGAGGTAACTGAGGCACAGAGAAGTGAAGTGACTTGCCTGAAGTCACACAGCTGACAGTTGGCAGAGCCGGAATTTGAACCCATGACCTCTGACTCCAAAGCCTGTGTTCTGTCCACTGAGCCACGCTGCTTCTCCGTGGGGGCCAGCCTAGCTCCTCCCCACCCCCAGCCCGCCACTTGGCCCTGCCAGGTTCCCCCAAGAAGCTTCTCCATCGAGGTCCTGGTGACTGTCCAACCCTCCGGAATCCCGGAAGCCTATGAACTTCCCAGCTCTGAAGCCCTCCAACATCCAGGATGGGCAGTTCTCCACCAGGAAGAACGTGTCCTGCAAACCCCTATGCCCTTCAAAGACCCCCCAACATTCATCTTACGTCAACTGTTTCGGTGGGAAACAAGGGGTGAGGATTCAAAAGTGCCTATCACCCCTGGTGAAGTTTGAAATGCTGCTTCAAGACAGAATGAAAAAGGTTTCGAAGCTTACAGAACTCAAACTTGAACTTTTGTACACCCCTGGTTTCTCTGACATTTCTTTGACTCTTAATAGTCGTGTCACTTGCCCCTCACCGGGAACCCGTCCACACTATTCAAAATCAGCTTCTAGGACACTTGGAGTTTTAAATCTCCCGACTTGGTTCCCTGCACAATGCTGATGAAAGACCGACAGCTCACCCCGTCATCCGTTTCAAACAGCATCAGCTCAGAGTCCCATCAACTCACAACGGTGCCGGGGTAACTCTGTTTCCCTATTACAGCCCAATTACGAAATGGAAAAACCACACTGTGGAAGAAATGACTCTGTGGGTTTTGCTTTTTATATGGTACTTCTTAAGCACCTACTACGTGCCAGGCACTATCCTAAGCACTGGGGAAGTACGAGCTACTCAGACTGGAGACAGTCATGCCCCACGTGGGGCTCGCAGTCTTAATCCTCACTGTATTTTATTTTATTCATATTAATTTGATTCATATTAACATCTGCCTCCCGGGCTCATTGTGGGCAGGGAACGTGTCTGTTAACTCTGTTGTGCTCTCCCGAGCGTTTAGTACAGTGCTATGCTTACGGTAAGTGCTCAAAAAATGCGACTGATTGTACAGATGAGGTAACTGAAGCCCAGATGATGGTACAGATGAGGTAACTGAGGCCCATTCATTCATTCATTCAATCGTATTTATTGAGCGCTTACTATGTGTAGAGCACTGTACTAAGCGTTGGGAAGTCCAAGTTGGCAACATACAGAGACGGTCCCTACCCAACAGTGGGCTCACAGTCTAGAAGCCCAGAGAAGTGAAGTGACTTGCTCAAGGCCGCCCAGCGTTTCGCCCCAAATCCCGTGCAGCTCCTACCTCGGTGTCCTGATGATGCACCACCACCAGGTTGTCCACCACATTCAGGGCGAACTTTCCCGTCCTGTTCAGCTTGAGGATGTGCAACTTCCTACAGGGCCCTTCCCTGAGGCAGCAGCGCCGAGGGCCAGAAAGAGGCAGGATCAGTGAGCCGCCCTCCGGGGAGAGGTGGGCTCTTGGGCTTCGGTCGCGGGGGCCGGGGAAACGTACCGGGGCAGGTGGTACAGGACCACCTCGGCTCCGGAGTTGTTGGAGGCCCGGGAGTGGTGTCTCAGGAAGAGGACGTAGAGCTGCCCGTAGCTGACGGAGGAAAAGGTAGGCCCGCTCGCTCTGCGAGGCCGCCGTCGCCCGCTGCCTCCTCCTAACCACCCGTCCCTCGTACCAAGCCACTCTTGGGAGGGGTCCAGGTAGCATCGGCATCCCTTGGCTTTCCCGGCGAGGGGAAGCCGCCTTCTGTCAACTCTTTCCCACCCTGCCGGATCCCCGGAGAGTCTGGAGGCCAAACGGCCAGCACTTGCTTAGCCTCTTTCGGGAGGAAAGAGATGATCCCCGCCCCAAACCTTCACCCGTCTCCCGCTCAGCACAATCGCCACCCTCCCCTCCAGATGCATTCTGGAAAGTAACAGGATTTACCTAGTTGGACGGAGTCGCCTGCAGGCCCTCCTACCCTGTGGGAGTGGCACGCTGGGAGCAACAACGCACCCTCCGCCCGTCTTGTCTAACCTGTGCCTTCTTGCCTGACAGATATGCCCGCTCGCCCTACCTTTGATCAATAAAACTGTCCCCAACAGCATTTCCTTGCCCCAGACCTACATGGTAGCCATGGCGATGTCTCTTTCGGAAAGGCTCGGTTTTGTTGCCTTGGGGGTGGCCGGTAATTCGATTTCAAACTTGGACAGCTTCGACATGGTTCCGGTCTAGTCGGAAACACAGAGAAAGCGGCGGCTTGCTCTTGGGAAGAGTTGGTGGCCATGGCTCCCTGGCAGCGGGCCCCCGTGAGGGCTGGGACCTCCCTCTAGGTTCTAAGCTCACTGTGGGCAGGGAATGTATCTGTTATATTGTTATATTGGACTCTCCCAAGTTTAGGGTTCCGCACACAATACACACTCTAAAAGTACTGCTGACTGACTGACTGTCTGTCTCGGGCCTGGCGGTGAAGAGCCAGGACAGAACTCCCATCAAGGGGACACTTGGTTTGTAGAATTTTAGAATTCAGTCTGACTTCTCTGCCAGACTGAATCGGAACCCCATCGCACCCTCTAATCGTATTTAATGTACCACCTCGGTGCCAGGGTCTGGGAGGGGCCGAGATCAGGTGGGGAAAACAGGTGCGGAGACGAGTGAGAGCCCAGGACAGCATTTTCCCCTCGGTGGGGCATCCAACCCAGGGGACGGGGACTGGAGAGAAAACGAGGACATGAAGGGGTTGGAAGGGGCCCTAAGCCCGTCTCTTACCCTGAAATGGAAAGGCTGAAGGACGTTGCCCAGGACCGTGGTGGACAGCAGAATGACCGAACTCTCGGGGCAGGACATGTACCAGTTCACGTTGATATTCTGATTTTTCAGGAGTTTCAAACTCCTTTTCTCTGGCAGCACCTGAAACGAGGGTAGGAATCAACTTGTCCCCTCAAGGATGAGCACAAATAATAATGGTGGCAGTTATTAAGCACTATGTGCAAAGCACTGTTCTAAGCGCTGAGGAGGTTACAAGGTGATCAGGTTGTCCCACGTGGGGCTCACAGTCTTAATCCCCATTTTACAGATGAGGTAACTGAGGCACAGAGAAGCTAAGCGACTCGCCCAAAGTCACACAGCTGACAATTGGCAGAGCCGGCACTTGAACCCATGACTTCTGACTCCAAAGCCCGGAGTCAGTGTGGCACTGAGCCACACTGCTTCTCTATAAATGAGAAGGCTGAGAGGGTGGGTTTCTGTGGGTTGAGATAATACATTCAATAATACAGAAAATTGGGAGAAATGGTTTGCCTTTGTCTCAGAACTCTTTTTCCCAGTTCCATACATGCCAGAGGCTCCAGAACAGCATCTCTAATAATAATAATAATAATAATGGTATTTGTTCAGCGCTTACTATGTGCCAGTAATAGGACACTTATTACTATTGCTGGGGTAGATACAAGATAATAGAGCTGAACAAGGTCTTAATCCCCATTTTACAGATGAGGAAACTGAGGCACAGAGAAGTTAAACCCAGGGTCACACAGCAGACAAGTGGCGGAGCCAAGATTAGAACCCAGGTCCTCTGACGCCCAGATACGTACTCTTTCCACGAGGCCGTGCTGCTTCCCTAACGCACTTCAATCAATCAAACGATGGTATTTATTGAATGCTTACTGTGTGCGGACCACTGTGCTAAGCACTTCCACAATAATCAAAGCAGCCTTCTGGGGAATGGGCAAGCCGAGGTGGGGGCTGGTTCTCTATTCTAGTCGAAGGCAACAGATTCACCCATTTTTGTTTTTTTCTTGAGTAAGCCACTGGCCTCTGGGCCAAGACTGGGCCGAGTTTAGTCCTTTCCTCCAAACCCCAGAATGTCATCTTCTCTTGCACCGAGTCAACCCATCTAATATCGCAAAAGGATTGCTCCTTCGGCCAACAATCAACCAGTTAATCGAGGGCATCTACTGAGCACTTGGCTGTGTGCACAGCAACGTCGGGTGCACTTGGGAGAGGACGGTACACTCGAATCTTGCCTACGTCGGTCTGGCCCGCATCAGGGCCCCCAACCCTGGACAGAACGACCCCCGGGGGTGCCCCTCCCTCCGGACAACCCCCGCCCGCCACTTCTGCAGGAGCCGGGAAGCAAGCGGCCCACGCCAAGTCGAAACCACCACAACACGACGATGCTCCGATGAGACGTAACTGCATCTAAGGACCGAGCCCCAGGTCGTCCCTCCTCTGCAGGGTTGCTGAGGGGGTCTGTGAACGGTGGGCCCGCTGGTGGGACAATACCCTCACAGAGGCTCCGTCCGTGGCCACTCCCGGCGGTACCTGGTAAAACTCGATTCCTTGATCTGTGATGAAGACGATTTCGGTCGCGCTGGTCCAACAGAACCCCAAAATGTTGGCATTCTTGGTCTACAGGAGAAACCAAGAGAAGGCGTCCATTCAAGCCTACTTCCGCTTTCTTGTTCCACTGCTCCTGATTCCCCCGCCCTGTTTCCCGGGGCCAGGGTGGGGGCGGGTGAGGGGGGACAGCCACCCGGACTCAATCTCGGCTCCTTCCCGGTTGAGCTCCCCTCCCGGCGTAAGCCGAAGAATCGTGGGTGGCTTGCCCGCCTGTGGCTGCAGCCTAAGGGCATGGCGCTGGCACCCGCTTCCCAGCTGCCCATCTGCCCGGTGAGCTGGCCGCCAGGACATCCCCTGGTCCCCGCTGCGTCCTACCCCCTGGGGTCACGCAAAGAGATCTGGCACCGGGTTGGAAATTTCACCTGGTGGGGTGAAAGTACGGTGTTTGGGCCCCCCCGACCACCCCTACTCGCAAGGAGATGGGACAGGGTACGGGACCAGCTCAGATGCCCCCGGCCCCGGGGATGGGAAAACCAAGCGGTGCTGCCAGGCCCCGGAGAGAACCCAAATACACATGGAATGGGGGAATGGGGCTCCGGGACCCCAACTACGGGGAAACGAGAGGGCAGAAAACCCCTCCTTGGAATCTCCGGGGCCCGGAAGCACGCGTGGAGCGGTGGGGTGACAAACCCTCATCCAAACTGCGTGGGACAAATCTGCCCGGCAGTCAACATGCGACATTAGCAGGTAAGACACAGCACTGAGAGAAACAGTGTGGCTGAGTGGATAGAGTTCGGGCCTGGGTGTCAGGAGGACCTGTGTTCCAAGCCCGGATCTGCCACTTCTCTGCTGTGTGACCTTGGTCAAGCCACTTCACTTCTCTGGGACTGTTACCTGATCTGTAAAATGGGGATTAATAATAATAATAATAATAATAGTAGTAATGGTATTTGTTAAGCACTTACTATGTGCCAACCACTTTACTAAGCGCTGGGGTGGATACAGGCAAATTGGGTTGGACACAGTCTCTGTCCCATGTGGGGCTCACAGGCTTGATCCCCGATTTACAGATGAAGTAACTAAAGCACAGAGAAGTGAAATGACTTGCCCAAGGTCACAAAGTAGAAAAAGGGCAGAACCAGGATTAAGATTGAGCCCCATGTGGGGCAGGGATTGTATCCAACCTAATTAGCTTGTATCTACCGCAGTGCTTCGTACAGGGCCTGGCACAAAGTAAGTGCTTAACAAATATCATTAAAAAAATACTTAGTTTGGGGCTTCGCACGCAGTAGGGAGGGGATCAACAAATAATATATGAGGGATTAAAACTGCACACAGCTACCTTGCATTCTTGGGTGTATTCCAGTTGAGGACTATCAGGGATGAAGTTCAAAAAATCCTGAAAGAGAGAATCCACAAAGAATCAGTTGACAGCAACACTTCTGGATGATTTACAATTTGGGAAACACCTTGTTGGTCGAGTATCATCCCGTCAGCCAGCCTTGGCCCTTGAAAGGGTCTCTGCCTCTCTGTTTCACTTTCATTATTCTCGTTTCAACCTACATGGCTCTTGTGGTTATGCTCACAGTTAGCGTCAACTTCATTACTAGGCAATCAACTGTGTCGACTGAGCGCTTACTGTGTGCAAAGCACTACACTAAGTGCTGCAGAGGGTACACCAGTAGTGTTGATGGACACAATCCCTTGCCTCAAAGAGTTTCCCACTCTCTTTCCTGCTCTGAGCCCTCAACCTTGATATTATCCTTGGGTCACATTTGCACTTGGATCCGTGCCCTTTAGGCACTTTTTCTTACGGTCTTTGTTTAGTGCTTACTACGCGCCAGGCACTGGACTAAGCGCTGGGGTAGACAGAAGTTAATCAGGTTGGACACAGACCCTATCCCACATCGAGCTCACAGGTTAAGGAACAGTCCCAGACTAGGTTCAGTTCGTGGTTAAACTAGGATTAGGGCTAAGAATTCCTACCGCCTAATCCCCGTTGCTATTTCCTGTAGCGGCTCCCGGCACAGGGAGACTTAAAACATGTTGCCTTTGAAACTCCTGTACGTAGAGTACGTGCCCGGACACTGCTTTTCAATAAAGACATGTGTTGCAATTAAAAGTCTGCTGTGAAACCATTCTGGTGGGAGACGAGGAAACTGTTTTGGAGAGGAAATTGAGGCAATTGGTTTTCTTCCCCAAAAGCTGCACAGTTTGCTGGGGTCAGCTGGCAGCAACCCCTGAGAGCTTCCAATGCGCCCGGGAGCTCCAATTTTAAGGGGTGGTGGCAGCCATTTTTGTTTACGGCATTTGTTAAGTGCTTACTATGTGTCAAGCACTGTTCAAAGCGCTGGGGTAGATACAAGCTAATCAGGTCGGATACGGCCCCTGTCCCGCATGGGGCTCACAGTCTTCATCCCCACTTTACAGAGGAGGGAACTGAGATCCAGAAGTGGCGTGATTTGCCCAAGGTCACACAGCAGACAAGTGGCGGAAGAGGGACTATTCAGTCATTCATTCATTCAATCGTATTTATTGAGCGCATCCTGTGTGCAGAGCACTGTACTAAATGCTTGGGAAGTACAAGCTGGCAACATATCGAGACGGTCCCTAATCTGCTTCAAATTCTCTGGGCATCACTGGGCCCAGTGGCCAGAACCACTCTGTATTTCGCGATGAGAACAGCTGGAGAAAGCTGATCCAACCCCCACGTTTCCCCGGCACAGTTTAGATGAACTCAGTCCTGGGGGGTTAGGGGCAAAGCCCCCCATCCCAGCTGTGCCCTGGCATCTTGGCCCCAAATAATGCCCGGGGCAGTCTCCCACACGCTACCTGGACCGTGTCCAACCTGATTGCCTTGTATCTACCCCAGCGCTTAGAATGGTGCTTGGCACGTAGTACGCATTTAACAAATACCATCATTATTATTACCTGCAAAGGCCCCTGGGTCAAATCGGGGGCACAGCTCCACTAAGAGGTACACGGACTGGTGCATCTTGTCACAGAAGAGCTCACCGTACAACCCTCTGCCCACAGGAGGTGCTCACTAAGTATTCCCGATCGATTAGGCTGTGAGTTTGTTTTGGGCAGGGAACACGTCTACCAATATGTCTACTAGAGAAGCAGCGTGGCTCAGTGGAAAGAGCCCGGGCTTTGGAGCCAGAGGTCAGGGGTTCTAATCCCGGCTCCGCCACTTGTCGGCTGTGTGACTCGGGGCAAGTCACTTCTCTGGGCCTCAGTTACCTCATCTGTAAAATGGGTATTACGACTGTGAGGCCCACGTGGGACAACCTCATCACCTTGTATCCCCCCCAGTGCTTAGAACAGTGCTTTGCACATAGTAAGCGCTTAACAAACGCCATTATTATTACCAACTCTGTTGCACTGTACTCTCCCAGGCGCTTAGTACAGTGCTCTGCCCACAGTAAGCACTCAACAAATACGACTGATTAAGCTGTAAGCGGGCTGCCTGGTAAGCACTTAACGAATACCACCATCCCTCAAAACTCATTATGGGCAGGGACTGTGACTGTTTATTGTTGTATTGTACTCTCTCAAGAGCTAACTACAGTGCTCTTCAAGGCCCTACTCCTCCCTTCAAGGCCCTGCTGAGAGCTCACCTCCTCCAGGAGGCCTTCCCAGACTGAGCCCCTTCCTTCCTCTCCCCCTGGTCCCCCTCTCCATCCCCCCATCTTACCTCCTTCCCTTCCCCACAGCACCTGTATATATGTATATATGGTTGTACATATTTATTACTCTATTTATTTATTTATTTTATTTGTACATATCTATTCTATTTTATTTTATTTTGTTAGTATGTTTGGTTTTGTTCTCTGTCTCCCCCTTTTAGACTGTGAGCCCACTGTTGGGTAGGGACTGTCTCTATATGTTGCCAATTTGGACTTCCCAAGCGCTTAGTACAGTGCTCTGCACACAGTAAGCGCTCAATAAATACGATTGATGATGATGATGATGATGCTCTGCACACAGAAAGCGCTCAACAAATCTGACTGAATGAATGAACACCTTCCTTTCACTTCTCTCATTCATTCGTTCATTCAATCGTATTTATTGAGCGCTTACTGTGTGCAGAGCACTGTACTAAGCGCTTGGGAAGTCCAAGTTGGCAACATCTAGAGACGGTCCCTACCCAACAGCGGGCTCGCAGTCTACAAGGGGGAGACAGACAACGAAACAAAACATATAAACCAAATGAAATAGAATACGTACAAGTAAAATAAATAGAGTAATAAATACGTACAAATGTATATACGGGAAAGGCAAAGCCGTCTTCCTCCGGCTCTGCCCTCTACCACAGAGAGCCCCGTGATCCAGAATAATGACAATAATTGCAGTATTTCCTCCCCCTGCCCCCCGCCCTCTCCCGCGGAGACCCCCACGATCCAGAATAATAATAATAATCATCGGGATCTCACTCGCCTCTCTTCGGCAGACCCTCTGCTTCTCCCCACCCCTCTCCCATCGGCATCCACTCCCGTCTTCCCCCGTTTAGTGCCCACTGCGCCCAAGTAGATCGCTTCAGAGCACGGGCACGTGACCACAGCACCCAGCCAGTTGCTCCGGGGGCCTGGGCAGACCGCTGGAGGAGAAAGCGAGAACGACGCACCCAGAGACGACTCTTACCACGATCTTAGAGGTCCTCTGAACGGCCAGGATCTTGTTTCCCAAGGAAAACTTGATGCATTTCACTTCCCCTTTGTCTTCCATTCTTAAGAAAAGGGAGAAGACGAGAATAAATACCGCTAGACTGGAAGCTCCCTTCTGGACTGTAAGCTCGTTACGGGCAGGAAACGCGACTGCTGGTTTGGTTGTATTGTGGTCTCCCAAGCTCTTAGTACAGTGCTCTGCACATAGTGAGCGTTCAGTAGATACGACAAATTGATTCAGCGGGTTGTTCTCCCTGTTCTGTAGCCATCCGCCATTCAGAGTTGGGGGAGTAGTGGGTATGGTAGGGAATTTGCTTATTGTTATATTGTGCCCCAACGAGCTCTTGGTGCAGCTCTGCACACGGTAAGTGCTCAATAAATACGAGTGAATGAACGAGGAGGGGAAAAAAAATCTGTTTTGGCTGAGGGGAGGAAGAAGGGCCCAGATGAAGGCTGTGTAGCAGCAGACCCTTTGCCCTGCAGTTGGCATTAGAACAGACACCCCGTTTTCAAACAATCAAATTCACCCAACATCAATTTTTCTAGTACAGGGTGGGGTCAGAGGTTACCTGAAAGAGATGGGGTTCCTCTCCTCCGGTCCTTTAACCACCACCCCTGTAGCTCCGCCCGACCGGACCGCGAAAACCTGAAAATCGGAAGTCATTTTTTAAACGGGAATTGTTAAGCAATTACTACGCGCCCAAGGCACTGCACCGAGCGCTGGGCTAAATACCAGCTAATCAAATTGGATACTTTTACAGATGAGGTAACTGAGGCATGGAGAAGTGACTTGCCCACAGCCTCAGAGCAGGAAAATGGTGGAATCAGGATTAGATAGAGAGTGATTTCTTTCCACTAGGCTGCTCCACTTCTTAGGACACTGTAATTGGAAAGAGCTGACCCAACTTTGACTAGTTGAGTGAACAAGGGAGACAGGCAGTGTGGCCCAGTGGATAGAGCACGGGCCTGGGAGCCTTAGGAACTGGGTACTTAATCCCGGCTCCGCCACTTGTCTGCTGTGTGACCTTGGGAAAGTCACCTCGCTTCTCTGGGCCTCAGCACCCTCATCTGCAAAAGGGGGATTAAGACTGTGAGCCCCATATAAGACGGGGATTGTGTCCAACCCTTTTTGCTTGTATCCACCCCAGTGCTTAGTACAGTGCCTGACACATAGTACAGTGCCTGACACATAAATATGACTGAATGAAGAAATGAATGAATGAATAACAAACGCTTAACCAGTATCACAGTTATTATCATTATTCTCTGTGTTCCAGTTTCCTTCCCCGCAAAATGGGGATTCAGTAATAATAATAATAATTGCGGCAATTTTTTTAAGTGCTTACAATGTGCCACGGGTAGGTGTTTGGGTGGATACAAGCAAATTCAATACCCGGGATTCCTCCTACTTAGACTGGGGGTCCTATGTGGGACGGGGATGGTGTCCAACTGACAAACTTGCATCTCCCCGCCCCGGGTGGTTAGCACAGTGCCTGGCACATAGTAAGCATTTAACGAGTAGCATTAAAATAGAAAAAAACAACTCAAAGTGCCACCCAACGTGGAGAGCCCAGAAGGGGTTCTGGAATGGTCCTCCTGGGTGCGGAGCACTGTGGCGAGCGCTAGGCCTTCGGGAGGTGGAAGAGGTGGGCCTGAGGTGAGGGGGGAAGGGTGTGAGGGATGAAGGGTGAAGAAGGGTGTGAGGTGAGGGGTGTGAGGTGAGAAGGGATGAAGCGAGGGGTGAAGGGTGTGAAGTGAAGGGTGTGAGGGATGAGAGGTGAGGGGTGTGAGGGGCGAAGGGTGTGAGGTGAGGGGTGTGAGGTGAGAGGGGATGAAGCGAGGGATGAAGGGTGTGAAGTAAAGGGTGTGAGGTGAAAGGGGGTGAGGTGAGGGGTGAGAGTTGAGGGGTGAGGGGTGTGAGGTGAGGGGTGAAGGGTGTGAGGTGAGGGGTGAAGGGTGTGAGGTGAGGGGTGTGAGGTGAGAGGGGATGAAGTGAGGGGTGAAGGGTGTGAAGTGAGGGGTGTGAGGTGAGGGGTGAAAGTTGAGGGGCGTGAGATGGGTGAAGGGTGTGAGGTGAGGGGTGTGAGGTGAGGGGTGAAGGGTGTGAGGGGTGTGAGGGGAGTAAGGTGAGAGATGGGGGTGTGATGTGAGGGATGTGAGGTGAGGGGTGTGAGGTGGGGGGTGAAGGGTGTGAAGGGTGAGGGGTGTGAGGTGAGAGTGTGAGGGGTGTGAGGTGAGGAGTGGGGTGTGAGGGGAGTGAGGTAAGGGGTGTGAGGTGAGGGGTGAGGGGGTGAGGGATGAAGGGTGTGAGGTGAGAGTGTGAGGGGTGTGAGGTAAGGGTGGGGTGTGAACTGAGGGATGAGGGGTGTGAGGTGAGGGGTGTGGGGTGAGGGGTGAGGGGTGTAAGATGAGAGGTGTGGGGTGAGGTGAGGAGTGTGAGCTGAAGGGTGTGAACGGTGAGGGGTGAAGGGTGTGAATGGTGAGGGACGTGGTGAGGGGTATGAGGTGAGAGTGTGAGGGGAAGGGTGTGAGGTGAGGGGTGAAGGGTGTAAACGGTGAGAGGTATGGTGAGGGGTGTGAGGTGAGAGGTGAAGGGTGTGAGGTGAGAGTGTGAGGGGTGTGAGGTGAGGCGTGAGGGGTGTGAGGTGAGGGGTGTGATGTGAGGGGTGTGAGGTGAGGGGGGGTGAGGGGTGAAGGGCGAGGGGTGTGGTGAGGGGTGTGAGGTGAGAGTGTGAGGGGTGTCAGGTGAGGGGAGTGGACTGAAGGGTGAGGGGGGTGCCGTGAAGGGTGAAGAGTGTGAGGGGTGTGGAGTGAAGGGTGAGGGGTGTGAGGTGAGAGGGGGTGAGGTGAGGGGTGGCCGCCCCCCGCCCCCGCCCCCCGCCGGACCTGCTTGTTGGCCTCATCGAAGAAGACGCAGTTGAGGGCGTTGGCCTTCTCGAAGTGGACGGGCCGCTCGCACAGCTCCAGGTAATAGGCCTCCGCGCTCATCGCCCCCGGGTCCCAACGGCCCCCGGGCCCCCGGGCCTCCGGGCCCCAGCGGCCGCCGCGCGGGGAACCTGGGCGCGAGCGCGGCCGCACGGGGGGACGAAGGGCGCAGGCGCGGGCGCGAGGCCGCGAGCGCGCACGCGCGGCTCCCGGCGGCCCCTCGTCGGCCCGGCCCCGCGGCCCCGCCCCCGGCACGTGACCCTGGAGCCTCGGCTCTTAAAGGGGACGCCCCGCTGAGGCCTTCAATCAATCATCAATCAATCGTATTTATTGAGCGCTTACTGTGTGCAGAGCACTGGACTAAGCGCTTGGGAAGTACAAGTTGGCAACATATAGAGACGGTCCCTACCCAACAGTCGGCTCACAGGCTAAAAGGGGGAGACAGACAACAAAACCAAACATACTAACAAAATAAAAATAAATTGAATAGATATGTACAAGTAAAATAAATAATCATCACCAGCCTAATAATGCTGCTTGATAAGCGCTTAGAACAGTGCTTGCCAATTAGTAAGTGCTTAACAAATGCCATTATTATTATTATTATTATTATGCATCTTATTAATCCATCCCCCCGCCCTACCTCCTTCCCCTCCCCACAGCACCTATATATATATATGTTTGTACAGATTTATTACTCTGTTTATTTTACTTGTACATATTTACTAGTCTATTTATTTTATTTTGTTAATATGTTTTGTTTTGTTGTCTGTCTCCCCCTTCTAGACTGTGAGCCCGATGTTGGGTAGGGGCCATCTCTATATGTTGCCAACCTGTAATAATAACAATAATAATGGCATTTATTATGTGCTTACCATGTGCAAAGCACTGTTCTAAGCACTGGGGAGGTTAAAGGGTGATCAGGTTGTCCCACAGGGGGCTCACAGTCTTAATCCCCATTTTACAGATGAGGTAACTTAGGCCCAGAGAAATTAAGTGACTTGCCCAAAGTCACACAGCTGACAATTGGCAGAGCCAGGATTTGAACCCATGACCTCCGACTCCAAAGCCCGTGCTCTTTCCACTGAGCCACACTGCTTCTCATACTTCCCAAGCGCTTAGTACAGTGCTCTGCACACAGTAAGCGCTTAATAAATACGATTGAATGAATGAATGAATGGATGTTCTAAGCGCTGGGGGGCATACACGGTAATCAGGTTGCCCCACGTGGGGCTCACAGTCTTAAACCCCATTTTACAGATGAGGGAACTGAGGTCCAGAGAAGTTCAGTCATCTGCCCAAGGTCACACAGCAGACAGGTGGCGGAGCAGGATTAGAACCCACGTCCTCCAACTCTCAACCCATGCTCTTTCCACTAAACCACGCTGCTTTTCTCTTTCCTCTCTTCTCTCTCTTTTTTGTGTTCCCTTCCCAGGTTCCTATGAACCCACAGACCCCACTCCCGAGCCATGACGCTAGGCAGCCGGATACACAGGCGTCCAATAGAGTATCCGGACCAGCTGAAACCCCACTGTTGGGTAGAGAACATCTCTATATGTTGCCGACTTGTACTTCCCAAGCACTTAGCACAGTGCTCTGCACACAGTAAGTGCTCAATAAATATGATTGAATGAATATTTGTTAAGCACTATGTACAAAGCATTGTTCTAAGCGCTGGGCAGGATACAAGGTGATCAGGTTGTCCCACATGGGGCTCACAGTCAATCTCCATTTTCCAGATGAGGTAACTGAGGCACAGAGAAGTGATTTGCCCAGTCACACAGCTGACAATTGGTGGAGCCGGGATTTGAACCCATGACCTCTGACTCCCAAGCCTGGGCTCTTTCCACTGAGCCACGCTGCTTCTCTAGCATGTTGTGAATTTGGGGAAGGTTTCTTGGTGCTGTGGTTTTTAAGAAGGCTTTGAAGATGGTGGGGGTCAACATGCTGGTAGGTTTGGGGGACCACAGTTCCAGGCCGGGGAACAGTATGAGCAAGGGACAATTGGGTGAGTTTGGGAGAGATGAAGAGTGCCAAAAGGGGATGGGCACATCTTCTTTCCACAGATCTTTCCTACATGCCGTTCGCTACTGCTGTACCGGGAGATGACAAGCCTCCCCCTTTCCGAGTAACGGTCATCATTCCCTCCGTAGAGGGCTTTCCCTCCCCCTGTCAATAAGGGGTGACTTTCTCATCCATTCCCCCCGCCCTCCCCAATTCAAACTAAGCTCAAAAGCTTTTCCTTCCCTTTCTGTCTCTTGGAGATTGGCTTCCAATTTTGACCCCTCCCACTGACCTGGAAGACAAGACTCCCCTTGTATCCACTGGCCTCAATTCCGCTTCCTGTGACGTGCCTATTTTGTTCCAGGCTTTTTACATTTTTGAAAGGGCATTTGTTAAGCACTAACTATGTGTCGGGCACTGTAGGCTTTTACGCAGCTTTCCGCCAAATGGTCTTTCCTTCCATGTCTTCTTCCATTCGGGGATATTTTCTTCTTGCATCCCTAATTCTTTTCCTAAGTAGCTTTCCACTCTGGGAAAAGTACATTTTCAGTGGAAACTTTCCTGTTCTTTCCAAAGCCTAATTAACGGCGTGAGTTCCAAGAAGGGTAGTAAAAGCCACGGACCCACCGGTGACGGAAGCAACGTGATCTAGTGGATACAACACAGACCGGAGAGTCAGACGGACCTGGGTTCTAGTCCTGGCTCTGCCACTTGTCAGCTGTGAGACCTTGGACAAGTCACTTCTCTTCTCTGGGCCTCGGTTCCTTCATCTGTAAAATGGGGATGAAGACTGTGAGCCCCATGTGGGACAAGGACTGTGTCCAACCTGATTACCTTGCATCTCCCCCAGCCATTAGAACAGCGCCTGGCACATAGTAAGCGCTTGACAAATATCTGTTAAAAAAAAATTGCACCATCTTTTATGCTGTTTAGAGGGGCAAGGTTAATATTGTGCAGTTATATTGTTGTACTCTACTCTCCCAAGTGCTTTGTAATAGTAATAATAATAGTAATAACAATGGTATTTGTTAAGTGCTTACTGTGTGCCAAACACTGTTCTAAGCACTGGGGTAGATACAAGATAATCAGGTGTCCCACATGGGGCTCACAGTCTTAATCCCCATTTTACAGACGAGGGTACTATGTGCCAAACACTGTTCTAAGCACTGGGATAGATACAATCAGGTGTCCCACATGGGGCTCACAGTCTTAATCCCCATTTTACAGACGAGGGAACTGAGGCACAGAGAAGTCAAGTGACTTACCCCAGGTCACACAGCAGACAAGTGGCGGAGCCGGGATTATAACCCATGCCCTCTGACTCCCAAGCCCCGACTCTTTCCACTAAGCCACGCCGCTTCTAGTACAGTGCTCTGTACATGTAAACGTTCAATAAATACAACTGAATGAATCAACTCCGCTTCTAAGCAAGCAGCATGGCGGCAAGCCCACTGACCATTTTTATTCAGTATTCATCAGAGCAAATGGAGCAAGATCCCAAACAAAAGAAGATTCCTCCCTAACATTGATTTCACTGGACATTAAAAGCCAGTGGAGAAGAGCCGAGAAAAAAAGCAGTTGGCGAAGCGTGTGGGTCGCTCATTTTAGGTTCCAGGTCCAGTGGGTTGGTTCGACAAAGAAACGCAGCACGGGCCACCGGAGAGTGGCTTCTTTGCTTTTTAATCTTTTAAAAACGGCACACATATGCACAGCACACCGCGACGAATGTCCCAGGGCAACGGGCAGCCCCCGTCTTAACTTGGACACCCTCAGTTCGGTCTTCACTTCCCCTTCTCTCTGAGGGGTTTGAGCATTTCTTTTAAGGAAGCGCCCTGGCCAAACGGTTCTGGGATGGGGGCAAGGCTGCCCACACGGTACTTGGGCTAAAAAAGCCGACGAACACCTCTGGTTGTCGCAATGGAAGCGGTCCTGAATTGTATACATGCTCCTTTGAACCCGTTTCCTGATTCACTCTAATGCAACTGAGAAGACGAGGCTTTTTTATGATTCACTCTAATGAGGCTCTCTTAAAATCACGGGCCCGGCCGGCAGCGACAATCTAGCTCCCGACTTTCATTTTTAAATCGATTCAGACCAGCTCGACGGGCCCCATCTTGGGGTCGGAGACCGGCAGAACCGTGCCGAAACGTGCTCCTTGAGGGTTGCGGATTGTCAAACGAACAATTCAACAAGGGATGATCTGCGTTCTTGAGGGGTGTCTCTCCTCCCTCCCCACGGCGATCGGATCTGAGGAGGCTCTCGCTAGGCCCGGGGCCATGAGAAGTTAGGGGAGAAAAAGGTTGAGGATGTTAGCTGGTTTCCCTCTAACCTATTGGTGGGTGGGTGGATGGACGGATGGACGGACGTTCAGGACGGTGCCGCCGTGGGAATCCGAATACGGGGCTGGCGGATTCCAGTTCTCACCCAGCACGATGCTGGTTCTCCAAACGCTACCTCAGAACGCTAGCTGCCACTGCACTTGACAATGCTTCACGGAAGGATCAACTAAACCTTATTAAATATAAATAATAAATGTGTAAAACACGGCAGGCTCACAGTCTTGTTCAACCAAGTGATTTCAACAGGCTCTCGGCCCTTAAGGTTTGATCCTAGTCACCCTAGGGACGCCAGAAGTTAATCAAATCGCCCCAAGGGGTTTTCACTGGGAGTTCTTGGGCATCGCCCTTGGAAAGCTCGTAATTGCCTCTTGGAACTTTCATCGAGTTGGAATTTGTCTCGCACGCACGGAGGACCTGCTTTGTGGGGACTCGGAATCAGCCAGCTGGAAAAGACAGATCACTGATCGCTTCTGCTTCTAGTTTCCCCTTCGCAGAACGGTCCAAATCCCCGGTCTGACTCTGCGTTCGAAGGGAATTTCACCTTTTCCTCGAGGGAGCCGGTTACGGTTGTCTGGAAAAACCGCCTGAGCCAAGCCCGCCTCGGAGCAGGGAGATCCTTTTCTGAGGCGCCGCAGAAACTCAGCTACTTTGTCTTCGGGAAGTGGGAAGTACTCAGGGATTTCTACCATCAAAACATTCGTCTGGAATCGTGCAAAAGACGGCCCTCCTGAAATTACGATACCCTAGTGCACTTGAAGGCCTAAGTTCGCCTGACCCTAAGACGAGAGGTAATGACGTTCCACTCTCAGTGCCGAGCTAAAAACCCCTCACTCCAGGCATGTGGGTGTTCCCCGCGCCCCCCGCCCCCCGCAAAAACAGACACAGAAGCACCAATGCACACACTCTCCGCTTTTCCTTCGCTCGGTCTGGCCAGTGGTCCGGCGTCACGGTGGCCGAGGGCAGTTGTGATTCGTCACTGCGCCGAGAGAGAGGCAGGGGCAGCGAGGCCACCGGGGCGTTATTCGTCGTCCGCGGCCAGCGGGCCCCCGTCGTCCCTCGGGAAAGAAGCCGCTTTCCTCCCGTTCTTCTGGACGTGGTCTTCGTTCATCTTCTCCAACGCTTCAATCTGCGGGGTTACAATGTCAGGGTCAGGCGTCGGTTCCCTCGGTGACTCAAAGGTCTCAGGAGATTGGATGGGGTTGGGCCTTGAGAGGCGGCCCGGGCTCAGACGGACCTGGGTTCTCATCCTGGCCCCACCGTTTTTCTGCTGGGTGACTTTGGACAAGTCACTGGGGGCCTCAGTTAACTCATCTGCCAAATTCATTCATTCATTCAATCATATTTACTGAGCGCTTACTGTGTGCAGGGCACTGTACTAAGTTACTTGGGAAGTACACGTTGGCAACATATAGAGACAGTCCCTACCCAACAGTGGGCTCACAGTCTAGAAGGGGGAGACAGACAACAAAACAAAACATATTAACAAAATAGAATATGTACAAGTAAAATAGAGTAATAAATACGTACAGACATATATACATATATACAGGTGCTATGGGGGATTAAGACTGTGAACCCCATGTGGGACAGGGACTGTGTCCAACCCGATTTAGTTGTATCCACCCCAGTACTTAGCATAGTGCCTGGCACATAGTAAGCCCTTAATGAATACCTCAATTATTATTATCGACCTTCCAGCCCAACGGCAGCATCGCGGCTCGGGCTGGGGCCCTTGGCTGTGGCCACCCGGGTGCCGGAGCCCGAGTGTGCCCACTGTGAGCCCCAGTTTGGGGACACACACCCCCCCCACACCCCCCATGCTCAGGTTGGAGAGTTTGGCATTGAACCCCACTGAGCTGCTTCTGGGTCTCCCACTAGGGTGGCAGAGGCCGTGGCATGAGTCGCTTCTAGCCCCAAGGCGGGGGCTGCTGGCCCGTCCTGCTGCCTGTCTTCCGTTGCCAGCCCCTCACAGAGGCTCCTGGAAACAAAATGCTACTGGGTCAGAGAAACAGGGCTTAACCTCTGGCCCCAACTGGTTTGCCGGGCGGCCCAGCTTGGGCAGCATGGAATTCCAGAGGCTCTTGTCCTGGGGGGGTAACTCGTCATGGGCAGGGAATGTGCCTGTTTACTGCTGTGCTGTACTCTCTCAGTAAGCTCTGCATACAGGACGTGCTCGATAAATACAATGGAACGTGTGAATGAGTGGAGTTCAAGGAGGAGGAGGAGCCTGCGACCAGCTCGGGATGCTCGGCCCAGCGTTCTTGGGAACCAGGCGGAGGCCCCGATCCCAGGCTGTGGCGGGAAGCGTTCTCAGACTCTGCAACACCCTCACTGTCCCCGTCCCCGCAAAGTGGAAGAGTCGGATGCACAGCAGAGCCTCTGGGTTATGGGGAAACAGGGCGGCACTTTCCGGAACCCCCGGGAAGCGTCACAGGTTCCCAAAGCCTCAGCGGGGTTCAGACAGGGCCTTCGGGAGTCCCGTGTGGATCTCTGGGGGTCCAGTCTCCCGCAACCGGCCAGATGTAGGCTAGAAGCTCCCCAAAAGTAGGGGAGGAGGATGGGCCCCAGCAGGCTCTCAGATCTTCCCTTTCTTGTCGGGTGTGTGGTCCCTTTGGCCTCAGCTGCCCGGGCCATACTCGCCCATTCCACACATACCGAACCCCCGTGCCACCCTCCAAGCTGCTCCCTAAAAACTAGGTCTCGTTTTTCAATAGTAATTAATAATCCTACTAGTAATAATGGTATCTGGTGGGTGCTTACTACATGCCAAGAACCGTGTTAGACACAATACAATCATAGCCGACCCAGTCCCTGCCGCATACATGGCTCACGGTCTAATAGGGAGGGAGAACAGGTATTTAATGCCCCCTGGGACCAGAAGCCCCGTGTGACACGGGAAGTATTTGAACTGATGGTGTAGCATCTACCCCTGTGCTTAGTACAGTGCTTGCTACACAGTAAGCGCTTAACAAAAACATTATTGTTATTATTATTATTCCCCATTGAACAGATGAGGAAACGGAGGCCCAGTGAAGTGAAGTTACTTGCCCAAGGTCATCGAGCAGGCAAATGGCGGAGCTGACATTAGAAGCCAATTCTCCTGATGTGGGCTCTTTCCATTAGGCCATGGTTACCCTGACACTGAATTTATAGTGCAGATGTCACAAAAATAAGGCACTTCAGGATGGGGCCAGGGTGGTTAATCCAGGGAGGGTAGAGTTTCTCCAGAACCTCTGCTCTTCTTCCTCCTCCTCCATCCAGCTACTGGGTCATTTCCACCGCTTGTGAAGGAAGAGGAAGAGAAGCTCAAATACCCCCAATCTGGGGACTCGTCAGCCCGTCTGTGGCGAGGTTCGGGGCAACCTACCTCGGCGAGGAAGTCCGCTTCGTTATCAGCTGCAATGTTGAGGCCCGAAACTGCGTTGAAGAGGTCTCGTTCACCCAGGGCTTCACTGACTCCTCCTCTCTGAAAGAACTAACGGCCAGAACCGGCCAGAAGGCGGGGAGGAAGGCGGCCAGCCATGGCGTTGCCCGAGTGCCAGGGGAAGAGCGTAGGTTCCTCTCAGAGGGGCCCCTGCCCCTAGAGACATGGCGACGGGGCCGAATCATGGTCCCTACAGAGCTGGGTCTGTCAGCTCTTTGTGGGCAAGGAATATGCCTCTTTATTGTTCTACTGTCCTCTCCCAAGTGCTTCGTATTTACTTGTGGTATTTGTTAAGCGCTTACTACGTGCCAGGCACTGTACTAAGCGCCGGGGCGAATATAAGCAAATCGGGTTGGACACGGTTCTTGTCCCGCGTGGGGCTCACAGTCTCAATCCTCCTTTTACAGATGAGGTAACCGAGGCACAGCGATGTGAAGCGACTCGCCTAAGGTCACACAGCAGACGAGTGGTGGAGCTGGGATTAGAACCCGTGACCTTATGTCTTGCAGGCCCGTGCTCTATCCACTCGGCCGTGCTGCTTCTGGTCCAGTGCTCTGCATGCAGTAAGCACTCAATAAATACCACTGAATGAAGGCAGCCAGGATTCTGGTTCCGGCCTCCTCCGATTTCCAGGCAGAGCGCTTCCGGACTGTGGGAGAACAATTCCACTGCCCCAGAGGGCTTCCCCGTCGCTCTCCTCTAGAACGACCCCCCCCCCACCTGAACCCGCCATCAACCGTCCCGATCCCACCGATCCCGGGGTCCCACGGCTCCTACCTGGGCGACGTTCCTACAGTCTCGGAACAGGAACTCCAGGCCGTGGGGATGGGTGGGCTCCACAGACTGGCTTACGTCGATCAACCAGACCTAGACCGGAGGCGGAGCATGAAGTGTGTCTACCCACCCTCCCTCTGGCTGCTTGAACGGCCCCCACGCCCGGTTTTACGAAAGGAGTATGGCTCACCTTCCCAGCATGCCACAGCATGTTGTATTCACTCAGGTCGGCGTGGACCAGGCTACACTCCTTATATAGCTGCTGCATCATCTGGAAGAAGAAGGCACATCACATTACTTCCCCAAAAAAAGGAGTTCGATCTCAGGGCCCTGAGCACAGAAAAGCCAGAAACTCCATTTCCGTACTAATGGGGGCCGATGGGAGCAACTGTTCAGGTTTCGTCGCACAAACCGACCAGCTGGGATCATTCTCTGGCTGCCCCAAGAACACTTGATTCCAGCAGTGAAAAAGATCCAAACTCCTGCTATCCTACCGATATCCGTTTCCCAAATGGGAGACAATTAGCCCTCAGGGATCAGGACTCTTTGGAGAGACGAGGGAGGCAGGGCAATTCCAAAAAGGACATGACAGACGGGACCGTATTTTTTTTATGGCATTGGTGAGCGTTTACTACGTGACAGGCACTGTACTAAGCGCTGGGAGAGACACAAGCTAATCAGGTTGGACCACATGGGGTTCACAGTCTTCATCCCCATTTTACAGATGAGGGAACTGAGGCCCAGAGAAGTGATGTGACTTGCTCAGAGTTACCCAAGAGACAAGTGGCAGAGCTGGGATTAGGACCCAGGTCCTTCTGATTCCCAGGCCTGTGCTCTATAATAATAATAATAATTATAATAATAATAAATGACGGTACTGGTTTAGCGCTTACTATGTGCCAGGCACAGTACAAGCGCTGGGACAGATACAAACTAATCAGGTGGGACCCAATCCCTGTTCCACCTGGGACTCGCACAGTCTTAATCCCCATTTTACAGATGAGGGAACTGGGCTCCAGGGAAGGGAAGTGACTTGCCCCAGATCACACGGGGGACAAATGGCAGAACCGGGATTAGAACCCTCGTCGCTCTGACTTCAAGATCCGTGCTCTATCTACTGGACCCCACTGCTCCTCTGCCCTGGGCCTGGTATCCCAGGACCTTCCTAAGGGTCAGCTCCTCACACTGGAATAATAATTGTGGTGTTTGTTAAGTGCTTATTATGTGCCAAGCACTGTTCTAAGCGCTGGGGTAGAGACAAGGTAACTGGGTTATCCCACATGGGGCTCATGGTCTTTATCCTCATTTTACAGATGAGGTAACTGAGGCACAGAGAAGTTAAGTGGCTTGCCCACGGTTACACAACGGACAAGCGGTGGAGCCGGGATTAGAACCCACATCCTCTGACTCTGACTGGAAGTTCCTTGAGGGCAGGTATTGAGTCTACCCACTGAGTGCTACTCTCCCAAGCGCTCAGTCCAATGCCCTACTTAACGTAAGCGCTCAACCAATACCATGGATGGATGGATGGATTGATAATCCCGCCTCTGTCCCAAAGCATTCACCTAGCAAGGCCTAGCCCATCCGTAGAATAAACCAGCCTGGCCCATTTCCAACCCGAACCCCCTGGGGTTTGCGACGCGGGGACCCCCCAGTCTGCCGCCTTCTTTGCCGGGAATGCCCTCCTGACACGGGACCCCGTGGTCACCCGAGGAAGCCATCAGCAGCTTCCCGTGACGTGACATTTTATTTCTTCCTTCCTCTGGTGCCCCTGCCACACACTGGTCCTCTCTTCCTCCCTTCAAAGCCCTACTGAGAGCTCACCTCCTCCAGGAGGCCTTCCCAGACTGAGCCCCCTTTTTCCTCTCCTCCTCCCCATCCTACCTCCTTCCCCTCCCCACAGCACCTGTATATATGTTTGTATATACAGCTCTATTTTACTTGTACACATTTACTATTTTGTTAATGATGTGCATCTAGCTTTACTTCTGTTTATTCTGATGACTTGACACCTGTCCACATGTTTAGTTTTATTGTCTGTCTCCCCATTCTAGACTGTGAGCCCGTTGCTGGGTAGGGACCGTCTCTATATGTTGCCAACTTGTACTTCCCAAGCGCTTAGTACAGTGCTCTGCACACAGTAAGCGCTCAATAAATACAATTAAATGAGTGAATGAATGGTCCCATTCTCTGGTCTCTGGTCTCTTAGGGTTTTCTGTTTGCGGTTCTGGGAGGAGGAAATGGAACTGTTAAGCACTGTTCTAAGCACTGGGGTTAATCAGGCTGGACACACTCCCTGTCCCACATTTTACAGATGAGGTAACTGAGGGCCAGAGAAGTGAAGTGACTTGCCTAAAGTCACACAGCAGACACGTGGCAGAGCCGGGATTAGAACGCTGGTCCTCCTGACTGCCGGGCCCGTGCTTTACCCGCTAAGCCACGGAGCCACACCGGGCTCTTCATCTTCTATAAATGAAAGACACTGAAGCGATACCCCTAAAGTCCAAGTTTGGGTTCCCAGGGCGTGAGAGACCGCAGACGGCAGTGGCGTTGAATGAGTCTTTTAGACTGTGAGCCCACTGTTGGGTAGGGACTGTCTCTATATGTTGCCAACTTGGACTTCCCAAGCGCTTAGTACAGTGCTCTGCACACAGTAAGCGCTCCATAAATACGATTGATTGAGCCGCGTAGCAGAAAACAAGGTCAGAAGAGCCAAAAGTCCGATCCGGTCGCCACCCGCTAATCTCTTCCCGGCTCCGTTCGGTTCCGAGCTGGGAAGGATCTAGGTCCTTGGACGTTTCCTCGGTCGCTCCTGGGGCAGCGAGCTGCGCCCTGGGGCCCTGCCTCTTGGATCTGGTCTTGCCCTCGGGATCTCCATCGGGAATGTTCTGGAGCCCGCACGTTTTTTGTGGGACAATCAGGCCTCTCTGGCCTCCAGCCCACCGTCCCCGTCTTACAGGCTCAGCGGTGGTAGGGCAGGGGGTGGGCAGAGTCCCTCCACGTGCCTTGGACAACTTTCCAGTGAGAAACCTTTGAACTCTGGACCTGAAAATGTGGCCCCGACCTGAAAACTGACCAAAGGACTCACAACCCCCTCCCTCTCTGCTAAGCCCTGCAGACACTAACAGAACAACAGCCAGACTAGTAGCCCCGGTAGACTGCCAAAGCCTCTGTACTTTCAGGGAAGTCCCAGAAAAACCGCTACGACTACTTACGTGGAGAGTTTGATAATAGGCCTGCTTCATGTCCTCGCCGCCGAGCTTGACTTCCTTGAGTTTGGGAGCCGGGACTTGATCTTGACCGATAAAAGACATAACCAGGATGTGTTTCTTCAGCATCACGACTGTTGGACAAGGGATTCCGGCCTTCTGCATTCTGTCAAAAGGTTGAAGGAAAAATCAGTGGGGGAGAGTTTTAAAAGCGGACGGTCACGGAAGCGACACATTCACTTCCAATATCTTCCGTTAAACGCTTGCTATTTGGGGAGAAAGCCTTGATTTTAGGCAAGTTTTGTTAACAACCTATCCTAACTATGCCGGCATCGGTAGCTGCCAGGGAAAGGAAAATCAGGAAATGGCAAATTTAAAGTTGCCGGAGTAAATAAAATGAAAAGGTCTTGGCGAGACGTCGTGAAGACTTCCGGGACTTTTATTACTAAACTTTAAGACTGCTCAGAGAGCAGGACAAACTGATGAAATCAACAATCTCTCAGTAAAGGAAAACACCCGTTAAATCCGAGACTTCAAAATTTGAGGTAAACTATGGAAATCAAAATTGGGCCCTGGCAAACGGAAGATTTTCCTGAAAAGTAAAAATGAGAAAATATTTTGTTGCCGAAAGCTGCTTCAACTGGAAAGAGATCATTCAACTTGGCAAAGGGGAGCAGGAGGGGGCCACCGGTGACAGTCTACACCGTGAGCCCGGGCCTGAAAGTCAAAAAGATCTGGGTTCTAATCCTGGCTCCGCCACTTGTCTGCTGTGTGAACTTGGGCAAGGCACTTCACTTCTCTGGGCCTTAGTGACCTCACCTGTAAAATGAGTAACTTGTACTTCCCAAGCGCTTAGTACAGTGCTCTGCACACAGTAAGCGCTCAATAAATACGATTGATGAGGAGGAGGAGGATTAATCCAGTGAGCCCCACGTGGGACAGGAACTGATTCGCTTGGATCTACCCCAGTGCCTAGAACGGTGCTTGACACATATTAAACGCTTAACGAATGCCACCGTCATTATTATTATCATTCTGTGCCCCAGAGTTGTTCTTTGATAATAATAATTATGGTATTTGTTAAGCGCTTACTATGTGCAAGGCACTGTACTAAGCGCTGGGGCTGTCCCACGTGGGGCTCACAGTCTCAATCCCCATTTTACAGATGAGGGAACTGAGGTACAAAGACGTGAAGTGACTGAGCAAGGTCACACAGCAGGGAAGGGGAGGAACGAATGACCTTCGGATTCCCAGGCCCGTGCTCTTTTCACTGCACCACGCCCCTTCTCACTACACCTTGCTGTTCATTCCCAATTTCCCTCCAAAGCCTGCTCCCAAATGACGGAGGATTTGGGACAATTTCCGGGTGCCTAGAGTTGAGGAACAGGTGGGAGGTCGGGAAAGCCACGAGCGGCGAGCCCCACCGCAGGCCCCAAGGAGGTGACGGGATGGGAGAGACGCTCACAGCCCCCCCAGAGAGCAGCGGGGACAAACGACGGCCCTGTGCACCTCGTCAGGTTGTGCATTTCTTTCTCGGCCCACATGCGGATGATCTTCCGGGGGTTCAGCTTGCTGAAGCGGTCTTTAAAGCGGAAGTCGTCCTTGATGTATTTGTCCCGGTTCTTGAATTCATTCAGGGTGGTCTTAAACACTTTGATGGCACACTCGGTGGGGACACCTTCCCCCTCCCGCTTCTCTTCCGGGCTACAGTGCGGGGAGAAAGGGGAGAGTCAAATCGGTTGGCTCCAAGTCGAGCCAATCTCAAGGCAAGGAGGAGTGCTTGTCAACTCCAAAAGTTGGGAATGATGGAGGCATCCCTTCCCTTTTAAGGGGCTAGCAAACACTGGTTTCCCCGCAGGTGAGGGATGCACAATCACACCTTCCTCCTGACAGACCCCAGAGCCATTATGAAATCTACCGTGAAGCAGAGGACAGGTCTCGCTTCCAGACCAAGCGTTTAGTACAGTGCTCTGCATACGGTAAGCGCGCTCCATAAATACCACTGATTGACAGACTAGCTGAAAAATAGGGCTGTTGGAAGGCAGGGGGATGAACCAGTTGAGCTCTCCCGGAAACTTCCACACCTAGAATTCTCCGAATGCCAGTCGGCGATTCCAATTAAAAAATCCCTCTGGGAAGCCCATCTTTCCCCGGGAATTTTCAGCCCGTTTCAACCGGAAAGGAACATACTGGCGACTTACTGAAGTGGAAGATGTGGAGGAATGACTGCCGGGAGGAAGAGGGTACCTTTCATTGGAATCCTTCTGGTTTCCCTTTGAAGCAGATGGAGTTCCACCCTCCAGTCCCACCCCGGGCTAGCCAGAATGTGGCCCAAAACACAAACCACAAAAGGGTTGGCCGCAGGTGGGAGGGATGATACAGGAGGAGTGGGAATCGTTTATACACTCAACCGCATTTCTCAAGCACACTTACTGTGTGCAAAGCACTGTACTAAGCGCTTGGGAGACTACAGTACAACAACAGACATACTCCTGCCCACAACGAACTCACAGTCTAGAGGAGGAGACAGAAATTAATATAAATTATAGCTATATACAGATATGTATATATGTGGTGTGATGGGATGACAAAGAAGGTCGTAATAATAACAATGATAGTATTTGTTAAGCGCTTACTGTGTGCCAAGCAAGGAGAAGCAGCGCAGCTTAGTGAAAAGAGTGTGGGCCTGGGAATCGGGGGATCATCATCATCATCATCAATCGTATTTATTGAGCGCTTACTATGTGCAGAGCACTGTACTAAGCGCTTGGGAAGTACAAATTGGCTACACATAGAGACAGTCCCTACCCAACAGTGGGCTCACAGTCTAAAAGGGGGATCTGGGTTCTAATTCCGGCTCCACCATGTACCTTCCGTGTATGTGGTAACTTCTCTGTGTCTCAGTTCCCTCATCTGTAAAACGGGGATTCCATACCTGTTATCCCTCCTACCTAGTCGGTAAGCCCCATGTGGGACCTGATGATCTTGAAGCTACCCCAGTGCTTAGTACAGTGCTTGGCACATAGTAAGTGCTTAATAAATATCGCCATCATTGTAGAGGGGGAAGAGGGGTGGGGATCTGAGGCTTTGGAAATGTGTTGTCTGGAACCCCTGTCCCTCAGGACGGCTGCCTGAGTAATAAATCTCTGATACTAAATGTAGCCTGATTCAGTCTTCTCTAGTCCGTAAGTTCGCCATGGGCCCAGAATGCGTGTTACTTTGTCCTCCCAAGGGCTGAGTACGGTGCTCTGCACACAGTAAGTGCTCAAGAAATACGACTGACTGACCCCGGAGGGCAATGCAACTCTGCTCATCCAAATCCTGGCTCCCTTCAAGGTTTCAGGAGAGGGTTTGTTGGGGGATTTGACCAAACGTGAAAGGCTGGCGTGGAGGGCCACTAAGGAACCAGTAGGGACAATGAGGAATAAACCCCAGGAGCCCTCAGAGAGGAGGCCTGAGGAAGGAAGGCCCAGAGACCCTGCTATGGGTGGAGGTATAAGGGAGAAGGAGGTATAACAATAATAAAACTACTATTATTATGGTATTTGTTAAGCGGTTACTATGTACCAGGCATTGTACTCCCCCTTCTAGACTGTGAGCCCACTGTTGGGGAGGGACCGTCTCTATATGTTGCCAACTTGTACTTCCCAAGCGCTTAGTACAGTGCTCTGCACACCGTAAGCGCTCAGTAAATACGATTGATTGATTGTACTAAGCGCTGGGGTAGATACCAACAAATCGGGTCGGACACAGTCACTGTCACACGTGGGGCTCCCGGTCTCAGTCCCCATTTTCCAGATGGGGTAACTGAGGCCCAGAGAAGTGAAGTGACTTGCCCAGGGTCACACGGAAGACAAGCGGCAGAGCCGGGTCCTTCTGATTCCCAGGCTGGTGCTCTATCCACGATGCCATGCTGCTTCTCGGAGAGAGAAGGGTGACGTGCGTTCTCCCCTACTGGGTGGGAACAGGTCCGGACCAGGGCGTGAAGGGGAAGGGACAGCGGGACAAGTCAGCAGCGCTAGCGGATCTGGGCCGCTAACCTTGCAGAAAAATCAATCAATCGTATTTATTGAGCACTTACTGTGTGCAAAGCACTGTACTAAGCGCTTGGGAAGTACAAGTTGGCAACATATAGAAAGAGGAAAAGAGGAGGGGGTCCCGGGGCGCGGCCCTACCCCCTCCAGGAGCCTCCTGCTCACCCCGCCTCCCTCTTCTCTTGGCCAGAATCTGGGTCAGTCGGTCAGGCGTAGTTTCTAAGGCCTGATGCTGCCAGAGCGGAGGAGGAAGGGGAAGAGAGGAGCAGGGGGAGGGACAAAGGCAGAGCCAAGCAAACGGACCCCTCTTTCTTGTCTTTTCTTACAGTGGGCCGGCAAACGGATTTACCTCCCTCCGTACGCGTGAAAGACAACAGATTCTTTCCCTGTGCTGATGCAGCCCGTGATGGTCTCCAGCAGCCCAGAATTGACCATCTTGTACATCAGTAGGCGGGTTTTGGGATCCACTGCTTTTTCCTGTGGGAGTTAGAGAGAGTTAAGAGAAACAGAGAATGCGAGAGCGAGAGAGAGGAGATTATGGGAAAGTGACTGAACTGCCCAAACAAGTCTAGAATTAGTTCCCAAATCCAATCTCTGCCTAGCAGCTGGGCAGGGCTCTGCTTTAATAATGATAATTGCAATAACAATAATAACGATGATGATGGCATTTATTAAGCGCTTACTATGTGCCAAGCACTGTTTGAAACGCTGGGGAGGTTACAAGGTGATCAGGTTGTCCCCCGGGGAGCTCACAGTCTTAATCCCCATTTTACAGATGAGGGAACTGAGGCCCAGAGAAGTGAAGTGACTTGCCCAAAGTCACACAGCTGACATGTGCCGGAGTCGGGGTTTGAACCCATGACCTCTGACTCCAAAGCCCGGGCTCTTTCCACTGAGCCACGCTGCTTCTCTAATAATACTATACCATCATAATAATAATGATGGTATTTGTCAAGTGCTTACTACGTGCCAGGCACTGTTCTAAGCCCTGGGGTAGATCCAAGGTCATCAGGCTGTCCCATACAGGGCTCACAGTCAAACTGTAGTGTTTGCTAAGTGTTTACTATGTTCCAGGCACTATACTAAGCGCTGGGGTGGATACAAGCCAATCAGGTTGGGCACAGCCCCTGTCCCACATGGGGCTTGCAGTCTGCGAGCCCAGCCTTAACTCCTTTTTCACAGATGAGGTAACTGAGGCCCAGAGATGTGAAGTGGCTTGCTCAAGGTGGCACAGCTGGCAGAGCCCCAAGGTCCTTCTGACTCAAGGCCTGTGCTCTATCCACATGCCACGTTGCTTCTTTCCTACGAGGTCGGGCGCAGCACAGCGCTCCAGGGATCACGGCATTGGCCACCCCTCCTGTCAGCCTTATCAGCACCCACAGACTCCCTCTGGGGTTTAGATAAGCGGCACAGCGATGCTTGGTGGCATCACTCTTTAGCCAACGATACAACCACCCCTTGGCTCTCTCTTTCCCGCAAGACACATTCGTTTGGCTGATCTTAAAAGCAGGGAGCAGGGAACCAAATCGCAAGCCAATTCAGCCACTGTGCCCCTCCTCCCATCCTCCGACCGTCCCCCGGAATCACTCAGGAAATGAACACGCGTTCCTTTTTGGGGAGACGTAGAAGAACTACTGAAAAGCCCCAGCTGGTAGACCAGGAAGTGATTCTGAGCTCAGAAGAGCGGGCGAGAAGGAGCGAGGACGGGAAGGCCCCCCGCCCGACGTACCGCGGTGGAATGCTCCTTCTTCTCGTGCAGCCGGGCGCTGCGACGCTCCTCGGAATAAGCGTGCTGCTTCAGGGCGTTGAACACCTGGTTGGGCAGCTTGAGATCCATTCCGATCCCATCTCCCACCTGGAATCCGGGGGCAAACTGGCAAAAAAACAAAAAAAAGACGAGATTAAGCGGCGTTGCTTCTGACCGTTTTTCCAAGACCAGAGATAAACTAGAAACCGTCCGGGCCGCAGCTAAACCCGACCGATTCTGTAGCTTGGGAAGGATGTATTATTGGCGTTAAGGAATTTGTTAAGCGCTTAGTACGGATTGAGCGCTGCCCTAAGCGCTGGGGTTGGGTACAATTTAACGATGTCAGACACGGTCCCTGTCCCTACGACTCGTAGTCTAATGGGGGACGGAGAACAGGCCTTGAATCCCCATTTTCCAGTTGGGGAAACCGAGGCATGGAGAAGTTAAGTGACGCGATAGGGCACCTTGCACAGTTGGGATTAGGAGCTAGGTCCTCCGCCTCCCAGCCCCGTGCTCTTTCCACTAGCCCACGCTGTTCCTCATAAACACCACAGAGTTCAAAAGGAGAAGAAAACATTCTGCTGAGGAGAGAAGTGGCAAACCATTAGTTCCACAGGGCTACGTTTAGTGGAAAGTTAACCAATGTATGAAAAAAAAAGATGATGCTGCCCAAACCAGGAAATTTGAGTTTCCTATACGTATAAATTTATTTGCTTTAAATCCCAATTGTGTTTTCACTGGCATTTGCTAAGTGTTTACTGCACACAAACGCGGTACGAACCGCTTGGGAGAGTGCGCTACGACAGAGTTGGCAAACACGATCCCTGCCCTCGATCCCTGTTGAGCGCTTCCTCTGTGGCAAGCACCGCACTAAGCGCTGGGATAGAGATAGGATAATCGGGTTCCACATGGGGCTCACAGAAAAAGTAGCAGAGAGGGAGCTACGATCTAGTGAGGGAGGCCTTTCCATTTCCAGCAGACGCTTGGCACTCTGGCCCTCTAAATCATCCCTCAAAGCAGTCCAGCCGGTGGCTTACGTGTTCCATGCGGGCTGTGTTCTTTCTCCCACACACCACTTCATCGTGCTTGGTGGTGATGTCCTTTCCTTTTCCAATGAAGCCCTTTTTGGGAATTGGGACCGGTTTCGCTACAGAGGATCAGACCAAGGGAAACGAATCACAGATGGTGAAGCGGAATGAACGCGCTCGATCTCTCAAGCCTGATTTCGACTGCCGCGGCCAGCGTGAACGGGGGCCAGCCGGCACCAAACCTAGCTCCGCGCTTGAGCATCTCACGGGCCTCGGGAAAATTCAGAACGGAAAACGGCCCGCGGGGTTTTGCCCACGGCCACCGAGACACCAAAATAAGCGAGGGGATTCCCGATTGGGGTACCTTCTCTGTACGGGTCATCGCAGGTGTCCTGCCAATCCACTTCATCTTCCGAGCTGTCGCTGTCTTCGTACGGATGGACCTTGCGGTAGTTTTCGAAGGAAATGGAAACTTGGGAAACAAAAGCGGGGCACGACGTTAGGCCTCGAGGGCTCGTAGAGGGTAGCGGGCCCCGTGCCGACTGAGGTTGGCGGTACCTTTGCTGTCGCCGTTGAATTTCTTCTCTTCCCTCCAGAGCTGGGCGTCGTATTCTCTGTCGAATTCCATCTGCAACATCTGAGCCAGCATGAGGTCGCTGGAAGTGTCGATGTTTTCCCCGGTGACGAAGGGTCCCTCGGCGACGCTGTTCGAAGGGAGACAACGTGAACCGGACGGTTCTGTCCGAACGAGAGCCCGAATCCGAGCCGGTAGGCGGCCCCCCCGGCTTCAGCACCCCGGAAGGGTGGTGGGCCCCGCCGGCACGGAGCCCTTAACGTTTCAAAGCGTGAACGTGTTCCGCAGCGGGATGAGAACCCGGAGCCATTTCAACTTACGTAACAACTTTGGGAAAAGTGGCGCTTTCTTCTTCCAACTGCAGCTCTTTGGCCAACTGCTCGCTCATGACGTCGGCCAGGGAACAGGATATGGTTGCATTTTGGGGGGTGCCCCAGGGACACTGCAGCATCAAAGAGAATTGGGATTCTAACTTTTGCACCTTAAGGCTCCGTCTGCCTTCGCGTTCGGCTGGCCCTGACCGGGAGGACTGAGATCGGGACAGCTGGTCAAACGTCTAGTCCCCTCTCAGCGCTTAGAACAGTGCCCGGCTCATAGTAAGCGCATAACAAATACCATTAACGAGAAGAACAACAACACTTTATTTTCCTGTGCCCAAGTCTTTTACCCGTACGTCTTGCCGTCACTTCAAACTCAACGTGTCCAAAACTGAACTCAACTTCCAATCCTCACCCTGGCTTTCACATCATCGTACACTCCAACCTCCTCCTCCCTGCCTCACAAACCCTCGACTTTGGTATTATCCTTGACTCGTGGCTTTCTTTCCAACCGCATATTCAGTCGGTCACCAAATCCCGACGGTTCTCTCTTCGAACGGCCCCCAAAATCAGCCCCTTCTCCTTCCAAACTGCAACAACTTCAGGGCGGGCATTTGTCGAACGGCGTCTCGGCTACTGCATCGGCCTCCTCGCTGATCTCCCTGCCTCCAGCCTCTCTCCCTTCTAGTCCATACTCAATTCGGCCGCCCAGATCCTCCACCTCCGCATCAAACAGAAACTCCTTCCCGTCGGCTTTAAAGCCCTCAATCACCTTGCCCCCTCCTCCCTTACCCCCCTGATTTCCTGTTACAACTCAGCCCACACTCTGCCCCTCGATCCAATCTATCTCCCCGCCGACCCCTCACCCACGTCCTGCAACTCCATTTTTCCCTCTTCCCACCTTCAAGACCTGATTAAAATTACACACGTCTCCAAACAGCCTTCCCCGACTAACCCTTCATTTCCTTTTCTCCCACTTCCCTCTGCATTGCTCTTGAACTTGGACAGAATTTATGTCCAGATCCACAATTTAATCTATTTACAGTCTGTCTCCCCAGCTAGTCGTGGGCAGGGAACGTGTCTACCAACTCTGTTATACTGGATTCTCCTAAGCATCTATGCACAAGGTAAGAGCTCAGTAAATAAGATCGATTGATCTTTCTGCGCATGTTTCCCCACCTCTCTCAAAAGCGGCCAAAAGTTGCTTATCCCTCTCTGGATCAAGCAGAAATTCCTCATCATTCGCTTCAGGGCCCTCAGTCAGCTCTCTCTCCTATACCTAACCTGGCTCCTCTCCCACTACAACCGAGCCAGCCCACTTTGCTCCTCAAATAGCCACTCACTGTGCCTCGCTCTCCTCCTCAACGCCTTCCTCTCTCCGGCCTAGAACTCTCTCCCCCTTCATAATCCACAAACCACTCCTCTCCCCCATCTTTTTTTTCTTTTTTTACGGTATTTGTGAAGCGCTTACTATAAGCCAGGCACCACATTAAGCGCTGGGGGCAGATACAAGCTAACCGGGTTGGACGCAGTTCAAGTCCCACGTCGCAGTCTTAATCCCCATTGTACGGATGAGGTAACTGAGGCCCAGAGAAGCGAAGTGACTTGCTCACATAGCAGACAGGTAGAGCCGGGATCTGGCCAACTCCCAGGCCCACTCTCTACCCTCTAGGCCACACTGCTATTTAAACTATATCTGCGGGAAGTCTTCCCTGATTAATCTCTCATCTCCCCTCCCTTCCACGTCTTCCCTGATTAATCTCTCATCTCTCCTCCCTTCCACGTCTTCCCTGATTAATCTCTCATCTCCCCTCCCTTCCACGTCACCTCTGCACTTGAATCCTCAACCTTCAAGCAACCGCTTATTCACCCCGCTGCCTCCCACAGACCTTACGTTTAGCAGCATCTTCTAACCTATTTTAGCGTCTGTCTCCGCTGCTAGATTGTAAACTCCTTCCACGCAACAGTCGCGTCTAAGAGCTCGGGCACAGTGCTCCGCTCAGAATAAATTCTGCTGAAGGCTGGCCACTTCTCTTTCAGACTTCCAAGCCCTTCAGAAATCACATCCCCTCTAGACTGTAAGCTCGATGGGGACGGGGAATGTCACTGAATGTCCCACTCAAGTGGGACAGGGACTGCGTCCAACATGATGGTCTTGTACCGACCCCAGTGCCTGGCACACAGTAGGCGCTTAACGACGAAACAATGGGGTACCGCGATTCTCGAGTAATCTCGGAACCCGGCAGAAGGTGAACCAGTAAGACGAGGGCCTTCTGTCAGCCCATCTCCTCCGAGAGGCCTTCCCTGATTAAGCCCTCCTTTCCTCTTCCCCATTCCCTTCTGGGTCGCCCTGACTTGCTCCCTTTATTCAGCCCCACGGCGCTTAAAACGTCCATATCTGTCATGCATTTGTATTAATGTCTGCCTCCCCTTCTAGCCTGTAAGCTCGCTGTGGGCAGGGAATGTGTCAGTTTTATTGTTATTTTGTACTCTTAGAACAGTGCTTTGCACATAGTAAACGCTTAATAAATGCCATTTTATTATTATTATTATTATTATTATTATTATTATTATTATTATTACTCTCCCAAGCACTTACAGAAGCAGCGTGGCTTAGTGGCAAGAGCCCGGGCTCGGGAGTCAAGAGGTCGTGGGTTCTAATCTCGGCTCCGCCACTTGTCTGCTGTGACTCCGGGCAAGTCACTTCATTTCTCGGGGCCTCACTTCCCTCATCTGGAAAATGGGGATGAAGACTGTGAGCCCCACGAGGGACAACCTGATTACTTTGCATCCCCCACCCCAACGCTTACAACAGTGCTTGGCACAAAGCACTTAACAAATACTGTCTTTATTATTATTATTGCCTTCTGTGTGTGTTTGGGCAAGTCACTTCAGTCGTCTGTGCCTCAGTTCCCTCACCTGGAAAATGGGGATGAAGACTGTGAACCCCATGTGGTCCTGATGACCTTGTATCTATCCCAGTGCTTAGAAGAGTGTTTGGCACATAGTCAGCACTTAACAAATACCATTAATTATTATTATTAGAGTGATCTGTATGTGGAAAATGGGGATTAAGACGGTGAGCCCCAAGTGGGCAACCCGATGATCTTAGATCTACCCCAGTGCCTATTATTATTAATAATAATAGTATAATAATAATAATAATGTAATTATATTATCATTATCATTATTATTATTATTATTATTATTATTATTATTAGTGCTTAGAGGACTGTTTGGCACATAGTCAGCACTTAACAAATACCATTAATTATTATTATTAGAGTGATCTGCCTGTGGAAAATGGGGATTAAGACGGTGAGCCCCACGTGGGCAACCCGATGATCTTAGATCTACCCCAGTGCTTATTATTATTATTACTACTAATAATAATAATGGTATTTATTAATAATAGCAATGATAACAACGATGGCATTTGTTAAGCGCTTACTCTGTGCAAAACACTATTTTAAGTGCTGGGGGGGATACAAGGTGATCGGGTTGTCTCACGGGGGGCTCCCAGTCTTAATCTCTGTTTTACAGCTGAGGTAACTGAGGCCCAGAGAAGTGAAGTGACTTGCCCAAAGTCACCCAGCTGACAACTGGAGGAGCCGGAATTCGAACCCATGACCTCTGACTCCCAAGCCCGGGCTCTTTCCACTGAGCCATGCTGCTTAGAACAGTGCTGGGCACCTAGTAGGCGCTTAACAAATACCATCATCATTATTATTACTATTATTCATTCAATCGTATTTATTGAGTGCTTATTGTGTGCACAGCACTGTACTAAGCGCTTGGGAAGTACAAGTCGGCGATATATAGAGACAGTCCCTACCCAACAACGGGCTCACAGTCTAGAAGGGGGAGGTGGACAACAAAACAAGACATGTAGGCAGGTGACAGGTCGTCAGAACAAATAGAATTAAAGCTAAACACACATCATTAAGAAAATAAATAGAATAGTAAATATATACAAGCAAATTAAATAGAGTAATAAATCTGTACAAACATATATCCAGGTGCTGTGGGGAGGGGAAGGAGGTAAGGCAGGGGGGATGGGGAGGAGGAGAGGAAAAAGGGAGCTCAGACTGGGAAGGCCTTTTGGAGGAGGTGAGAGCTCTCAATAATAATAATAATGATAGTAATAATAATAATAATAATAATGACGGCATTTATTAAGCGCTTACTATGTGCAAAGCACTGTTCTAAGCGCCGGGGAGGTTACAAGGTGATCAGGCTGTCCTATGAGGGGCTCACAGTCTTAATCCCCATTTTCCAGATGAGGTCGCTGAGGCCCAGAGAAGTGAAGTGACTTGCCCGAAGTCACACAGCTGACAGTTGGTGGAGCCGGGATTTGAACCCATGACCTCTGCCTCCAAAGCCCGGGCTCTTTCCACAGAGCCACACTGCTTACAACAGTACTGGGCACATAGTAAACACTTAATAATAATAATAATAATGGCACTTATTAAGTGCTTACTATGTGTAAAGCACTGATCTAAGCGCTGGGAAGGTTACAGGGAGATGAAGTTGTCCCACAGGGGGCTACCAGTCTTAATGTGGAGAAGCAGCGTGGCTCAGTGGAAAGAGCCTGGGCTTTGGCGTCAGAGGTCACGGGTTCAAATCCCGGCTCTGCCACTTGTCAGCTGCGTGACTTTGGGCAAGTCACTTCACTTCTCTGGGCCTCAGTGACCTCATCTGTGAAATGGGGATTAGAACTGTGAGCCCCCCGTGGGACAACCTGATCGCCTTGTGACCTCCCCAGCGCTCAGAACAGTGCTTTGCACATAGTAAGCGCTTAACAAATGCCATCACCATTATTATTATTATTATGTGCAAAGCACTGTTGTGATATTCTAAGTTCTAAGCACAGTTCTAAGCACCGTAATAATGTTACTATTTTACTACCAATAATGTTACTATTAATAATAATAGTAATAATGTTACTATTATTATTCCTATTATGACCATTACTGCAGCAATTGGAGTGCTCTGCACACTGTGTGAGCCCCCCCCGCCCCGTGGGCCCACCTGATCACCTTGTGACCTCCCCAGCGCTTAGAACAGTGCTGGGCACGTAGTAAGCGCTTCACCAATACCATGATGATGATGATGATGATGATGACTCTGATTAGTCAGTAGGGTGGAATGGCTGTGGTGTGTGTGTGTGTGTGTGTGTGTGTGTGTGTGTGTGTGTCCCGGGCTGACCTTGGTGGTCCAGAGGGGTCCGGCCCCCGGCTCGGGAGAGGCGACTCCCCCGCGGTCCATGACTGACGGGCTGGCGGCCTGGTGGGCCGGCCCGACTGCAATGGCGGCGCCCGGCCCCTGCCAGGCCCACGCCCCGCCCCTCGCCGGACACTTCCGCTTCCGCCCGCACTCCCACCACCGGCGCTTCCCATTGGCCCGCCGGCGCCACGCTTCCGCCGACGTCACGCGCCCCGCCCCCTCCCAGCGAACCCCGCGGGGTCCGGCTGCGAGCATGCGCACTGACCACTCCCCGCTCATTATTCACGTTCTGGGGGCCGTAGACGGACGGGGGCGTGGCATTTCATTCATTCGTTCAGTCGTTCATTCATTCATTCATTCGTTCGTTCATTCATTCGTTCGTTCATTCATTCGTTCGTTCATTCATTCATTCATTCAGTCGTTCGTTCATTCATTCATTCATTCATTCAGTCGTTCATTCGTTCGTTCATTCATTCATTCAGTCGTTCATTCGTTCGTTCATTCATTCATTAATTCAGTCGTTCATTCGTTCGTTCATTCATTCAGTCGTTCATTCATTCATTCAGTCGTTCGTTCATTCATTCATTCATTCATTCAGTCGTTCATTCGTTCGTTCATTCATTCATTCAGTCGTTCATTCGTTCGTTCATTCATTCATTCATTCAGTCGTTCATTCGTTCGTTCATTCATTCAGTCGTTCATTCATTCATTCAGTCGTTCGTTCATTCATTCATTCATTCAGTCGTTCATTCGTTCATTCATTCATTCAGTCGTTCATTCGTTCGTTCGTTCATTCATTCATTCATTCGTTCGTTCATTCATTCATTCATTCGTTCGTTCATTCATTCATTCAGTCGTTCATTCATTCATTCATTCAGTCGTTCATTCATTCATTCAGTCGTTCATTCGTTCGTTCATTCACTCATTTACTCATTCTTTTTTTTGGCATTTGTTACGCGCTTACTCTGTGCCAAGCACTGTTCTAAGCGCTGGGGAGGATACAGGCTGATCAGGTTGTCCCACGTGGGGCTCACGGTCTTCATCCCCATTTGACAGATGAGGGAACTGAGGCCCAGAGAAGTGAAGTGACTTGCCCAAGATCACACGGCAGACGTGGTGGAGCCGGGATTCGAACCCATGACCTCTGACTCCAAAGCCCGGCCTCTTTCCACTGAGCCGCGCTGCTTCTCAGGGTTCATTCATTCATTCCATCGTATTTATTGAGCGCTGACTGGGTGCAGAGCACTGTGCTAAGCGCTCATTCATTCATTCGTTCATTCATTCATTCATCCATTCATTCAGTCGTTCATTCGTTCATTCATTCATTCAGTCGTTCATTCGTTCGTTCATTCATTCATTCATTCAGTCGTTCATTCGTTCGTTCATTCAGTCATTCAGTCGTTCATTCATTCATTCATTCAGTCGTTCATTCATTCATTCAGTCGTTCATTCGTTCGTTCATTCGTTCGTTCATTCACTCATTTACTCATTCTTTTTTTTGGCATTTGTTAAGCACTTACTCTGTGCCAAGCACTATTCTAAGCGCTGGGGAGGATACTGGCTGATCAGGTTGTCCCACGTGGGGCTCACGGTCTTCATCCCCATTTGACAGATGAGGGAACTGAGGCCCAGAGAAGTGAAGTGACTTGCCCAAGATCACACGGCAGACATGTGGCGGAGCTGGGATTCGAACCCATGACCTCTGACTCCAAAGCCCGGGCTCTTTCCGCTGAGCCGCGCTGCTTCTCAGGGTTCATTCATTCATTCCATCGTATTTATTGAGCGCTGACTGGGTGCAGAGCACTGTGCTAAGCGCTCATTCATTCATTCGTTCATTCATTCATTCATCCATTCATTCATTCCATCGTACTTATTGAGCGCTGACTGGGTGCAGAGCTCTGTACTAAGCGCTTGGGAAGTCCAAGTTGGCAACATACAGAGACGGTCCCTCCCCAACAGCGGGCTCACAGTGTAGAAGGGGGAGACGGACAACAAAACCAAACCTATTAACAAAATAAAATGAATAGAATAGTGAATGTGTACAAGTAAAATATGTATTATATATAAATATATAGGAATATATATTCATTTTATATTTATATATTTTATATTTATATATATTCCTATATATTTATATATGTATATATTATAACTATATATAAGTATATAATAAATATTTATCTTATTACAAATATATGTAAACATGTAATAGATATTTATCTTATATATGTATGTATCTCTATTTTATTTGTATTATTATGTATTATTTTCTTTATATATTATATACTATGTACTATATGTATAATATTGTATATTATGTATATTTATTTAAAATAAACCGTATTTATTGAGCACTGTGTGCAGAGCACTGTACTAAGCGCTTGGGAAGTACAAGTTCATTCATTCAATCGTATTTATTCATTCATTCATTCATTCATTCATTCATCCCATCGTATTGATTGAGCGCTGATTGGGTGCAGAGCACTGTACTAAGCGCTTGGGAAGTCCAGGTTGGCCACATATGGAGACGGTCCCTACGCAACAGCAGGCTCCCAGGCTAGAAGGGGGAGACAGACAACAAAACAAAACCTATTAACAAAATAAAATAAATAGAATAGTAAATATGTACAAGTAAAATAAATATTTATTATATATATTAATATATGTGAATATATTCATTTTATATTCATATACATTTTATATTTATATATGTATGTGTTATATGAGTATATGTAATAAATATTTAACATATACTTATATATCTTTATTTTATTTATCTTATTATTATATATTATTTTCTTTATATATATTATATATTATATATATTTATTTAAAATGAATCGTATTTATTGAGCGCTGTGTGCAGAGCACTGTACTAAGCGCTTGGGAAGTACAAGTTCATTTATTCAATCGTATTTCATCATCATCATCAATCGTATTTATTGAGCGCTTACTGTGTGCAGAGCACTGTAGTAAGCGCTTGACAAAATAAAATAAATAGAATAGTATTCATTCATTCATTCAATCGTATTTATTGAGCACTTACTGGGTGCAGAGCACTGTGCTAAGCGCTTGGGAAGTCCAAGTAGGCCACATTTAGAGGCGGTCCCTACCCAACAGCGGGCTCCCAGTCTAGAAGGGGGAGACAGACAACAAAAGAAAACGTATCAACAAAACAAAATAAAATAAATAGAATAGTAAATATGTACAAGCAAAATAAATATTTATTATATATAAATATATTCATTTTATATTCATATATATTTATATATGTATATATTATATAAGTACATATAATAAATATTGAACCTATATATTTATTTATCTTTATTTTATTATTATACATTATTTTCTTTATATATCATATATAATATTACATATATATTTATTTAAAATGAATCGTCTTTATTGAGTGCTGTGGGCAGAGCACTGTACTAAGCGCTTGGGAAGTACAAGTTCATTTATTTAATTGTATTTATTCATTCATTCATTCAATCGTATTTATTGAGCGCTGACTGTGTGCAGAGCACTGTGCTAAGCGCTTGGGAAGTCCAAGTTGGCAACATCTAGAGACGGTCCCTACCCAACAGTGGGCTCATAGTCTAGAAGGGGGAGACAGACAACAAAACATGTAAACCAAATAAAATGGTAAGCGCTTAATAAATCCCATCATTATTATTATTATTGTTATTTGAGCCCGCTGTTGGGTAGGGACCGTCTCCAGATGTGGCCGACTTGGACTTCCCAAGCGTTTAGTCCAGTGCTCTGCACCCAGTAAGCGCTCAATAAATACGATTGATTGATTGATTAGAAGGGGGAGACAGACAACAAAAGACGTAAACCAAATAAAATGGTAAGCACTTAATAAATCCCATCATTATTATTATTATTGTTATTTGAGCCCGCTGTTGGGTAGGGACCGTCTCCAGATGTGGCCGACTTGGACTTCCCAAGCGTTTAGTCCAGTGCTCTGCACCCAGTAAGCGCTCAATAAATACGATTGATTGATTGATTAGAAGGGGGAGACAGACAACAAAACATATAAACCAAAGAAAATGGTAAGCGCTTAATAAATCCCATCATTATTATTATTATTGTTATTTGAGGCCGCTGTTGGGTAGGGACCGTCTCCAGATGTGGCCGACTTGGACTTCCCAAGCGTTTAGTCCAGTGCTCTGCACCCAGTAAGCGCTCAATAAATACGATTGATTGATTGATTAGAAGGGGGAGACAGACAACAAAACATATAAACCAAAGAAAATGGTAAGCGCTTAATAAATCCCATCATTATTATTATTATTGTTATTTGAGGCCGCTGTTGGGTAGGGACCGTCTCCAGATGTGGCCGACTTGGACTTCCCAAGCGTTTAGTCCAGTGCTCTGCACCCAGTAAGCGCTCAATAAATACGATTGATTGATTGATTAGAAGGGGGAGACAGACAACAAAACATGTAAACCAAATAAAATGGTAAGCGCTTAATAAATCCCATCATCATTATAATTGTTATTTGAGCCCGCTGTTGGGTAGGGACCGTCTCCAGATGTGGCCGACTTGGACTTCCCAAGCGCTTAGTACAGTGCTCTGCACCCAGTAAGCGCTCAATACGATTGATTGATTGATTAGAAGGGGGAGACAGACAACAAAAGACGTAAGCCAAATAAAATGGTAAGCGCTTAATAAATCCCATTATTATTATTATTATTGTTATTTGAGCCCGCTGTTGGGTAGGGACCGTCTCCAGATGTGGCTGACTTGGACTTCCCAAGCGTTTAGTCCAGTACTCTGCACCCAGTAAGCGCTCAATAAATACGATTGATTGATTGATTAGAAGGGGGAGACAGACACCAAAACATATAAACCAAATAAAATGGTAAGCGCTTAATAAATCCCATCATTATTATTATTATTGTTATTTGAGGCCGCTGTTGGGTAGGGACCGTCTCCAGATGTGGCCGACTTGGACTTCCCAAGCGTTTAGTCCAGTGCTCTGCACCCAGTAAGCGCTCAATAAATACGATTGATTGATTGATTAGAAGGGGGAGACAGACAACAAAACATGTAAACCAAATAAAATGGTAAGTGCTTAATAAATCCCATCATCATTATAATTGTTATTTGAGCCCGCTGTTGGGTAGGGACCGTCTCCAGATGTGGCCGACTTGGACTTCCCAAGCGCTTAGTCCAGTGCTCTGCACCCAGTAAGCGCTCAATACGATTGATTGATTGATTAGAAGGGGGAGACAGACAACAAAAGACGTAAGCCAAATAAAATGGTAAGCGCTTAATAAATCCCATCATTATTATTATTGTTATTTGAGCCCACTGTTGGGTAGGGACCGTCTCTAGATGTGGCCGACTTGGACTTCCCAAGCGTTTAGTCCAGTGCTCTGCACCCAGTAAGCGCTCAATAAATACGATTGATTGATTGGAAGGGGGACAGAGAACAAAAGACGTAAACCAAATAAAATGGTAAGCGCTTAATAAATCCCATCATTATTATTATTATTGTTATTTGAGCCCGCTGTTGGGTAGGGACCGTCTCCAGATGTGGCCGACTTGGACTTCCCAAGCGTTTAGTCCAGTGCTCTGCACCCAGTAAGCGCTCAATAAATACGATTGATTGATTGATTAGAAGGGGGAGACAGACACCAAAAGACGTAAACCAAATAAAATGGTAAGCGCTTAATAAATCCCATCATTATTATTATTGTTATTTGAGCCCGCTGTTGGGGAGAGACCGTCTCCAGATGTGGCCGACTTGGACTTCCCAAGCGCTTAGTCCAGTGCTCTGCACACAGTAAGCGCTCAATAAATACGATTGATTGATCGATTGGAAGGGGGAGACAGACAACAAAAGACGTAAACCAAATAAAATGGTAAGCGCTTAATAAATCCCATCATTATTATTATTATTGTTATTTGAGCCCGCTGTTGGGTAGGGACCGTCTCCAGATGTGGCCGACTTGGACTTCCCAAGCGTTTAGTCCAGTGCTCTGCACCCAGTAAGCGCTCAATAAATACGATTGATTGATTGATTAGAAGGGGGAGACAGACACCAAAAGACGTAAACCAAATAAAATGGTAAGCGCTTAATAAATCCCATCATTATTATTATTGTTATTTGAGGCTGCTGTCGGGGAGGGACCGTCTCCAGAGGTGGCCGACTTGGCCTTCCCAAGCGCTTAGCCCAGTGCTCTGCGCCCAGTCAGCGCTCCGTAAATACGGTTGAATGAGTGAATGAGTGAATGAATGAATGAATGAATGAATGAATGCGATTGAATGGAATGAATGAATTAGAGGGGGGCCCGTCGCCCCCTGGCGGCAGCGGCCGGACCCGCTCCGCCCCCTCCCCCCGCCCCCCGTCGGCTCCGTCGCCATTGGTTCGGGCGGGGCCGCGTGGCGGTGGGCGGGGCCCGCGCTGCCGACGGCAACCACCGGGGGGCGCCGCTCCCGCCGCCCCCCCCTCCGCCGCCGCTCTCTCCGCCGCCGCCGGGGGGCGCTGCTCCCTCCCTCCCTCCCGCCCGTCGGTGCCCGTCGCCCGGTGCCCGTCGCCCGTCGCCCGGTGCCCGGTGCCCATGCCCTGGCAGCGTCCGGCCGCGGGCCTCGCCTTCTGCGCCTGCCACCTGGCGGCACACCTCACCAACAAGGTCCACCCCGCACCCTGACCCCCGCTTACCTCTGCCCGAGGCCCCCTGCCCTGCCCGCAACCCGCAACACTCTGCCCTCTGCCCCCCTGCCCGCTACCTGCAACCCCCTGCTCCTCTACCCGCAGCCCCCTGCCCTCCTGCCCTCTACCCGCAACCCCCTGCCCCCCTGCCCGCAACCCCCTGCCCTCTGCCCCCAGCCCCTCTGCCCGCAGTGCCCCTGCCCTCTGCCCCCCTGCCCTCTGCCCCCCTGCCCTCCTGCCCCCTGCCCCCTGCCCCCCTGCCCGCTCCCCGCACCCCCCTGCTCCTCTGCCCCGCTCCCCGCAGCCTCCTGCCCTGTGCCCCCCTGCCTGCAACCCCCCGCCCTGTGCCCTTAGCCCCCTGCCCGCAGAGAGCCGCTCTCCATCCGAACGGCAGCGCCCGGTGAGCGGGCGCCCCGAACTTCACCTCTCCCCACTCCAGCCCTCTCCTTCCCCTTCTCCCTTTAGCTATTCTCTTCTCCCCCCAGCCCCCTCTTCCCTTTCCCTCCAGCTCCCTCTTCCCCTTCCCCCCAGCCCCCTCTTCCTTTTCCCCCCAGCCCCCTCTTCCCTTTCCCCCAGCACCCTCTTCCTTTTCCCCCTCTAGCCCTCTTCTTCCCCGTCCCCCCAGCCCCCTCTTCCCCTTCCCCCAGCCCCCTCTTCCCTTTCCCCCAGCCCCCTCTTCCCTTTCCCCCAGCCCCCTCTTCCCGTTCCCCCCAGCCCCCTCTTCCCTTCCCCCCCAGCCCCCTCTTCCCTTTCCCCCTCCAGCCCCCTCTTCCTTTTCCCCCTCCAGCCCCCTCTTCCCCTTCCCCCCAGCCCCCTCTTCCTTTTCCCCCTCCAGCCCCCTCTTCCTTTTCCCCCTCCAGCCCCCTCTTCCTTTTCCCCCTCCAGCCCCCTCCTCCTTTTCCCCCTAGCCCCTTCTTCCTTTTCCCCCTCCAGCCCTCTTCTTCCCCGTCCTCTTCCCCCTCCAGCCCTCCTCTCCCCTTCCTCTTCCCCCTCCAGCCCTCCTCTCCCCTCAATCAATCGTATTTATTGAGCGCTTACTGTGTGCACTGCACTAAGTGCTCCCTCCTCCTCTTCGTCCCCCCAGCCCTCCTCATACTAAGTTTGGCACCAACCGTTAAGAGTTTGTATGTAGTAGTGTGTGCGGATTTTGTGAAACATTTGGTGTGTTTCCTGGGGGTAACCAGCTTCCCTTGGGCTAACTGTGCAGAGCCTAATCCCTTTTACAGCTATTTCGGTGATGTATTTTTAATTGCTGGGACTTCGAGTGGCTGCTCCTCCTATTCTCTTGCATCTAGCTCTTTATGGCCATTTCGGGTGAATTTATCTCGGGAAGGATAACCGGTGGATTTCAGAACGTGTCTCCCAACTCTTTTAAACAGTACTCTCCGAAGCACTTAGTAGAGTGCTCTGGACACAGTAAGAGCTTAATGAATACCATTGATGGATTGATTTCAGACCCTCCACCGGCAATCTCCCTCTTTTCTTTCCATTCTCTTCGCATGCTACCCTTAAACTCCTTGGCCTTCCCAAACTCTTCTTCTAACTGAACTTGAATTTTGATTCACCTGTCTCCTATTTATTGCTCATGCCTCTCTCCCCACCCGGAACCCCCTCTTCCACTCAGATCTCCCCACCTTTCAGTCATGGTATTTATCGAGCGCTTACTGAGCGTTGAACTGAGTATGTGGGGAAGTACAATACAACAATCCACAGTCACATTCCCTGCCCACAACGAGCTTACAGCCTGCAGGGGGGAGACAGGCATCGATACAAGTAAATAAAATAACAGTTATGTGCACAAGTGTACGAGTTCATAAGTATTTCCTAACTAATTTCCATTTCCCCGCTCACGGAAAACCGTCGGCTCCATGCGGACGTCAGGTTTATGAATGCACTTGGGCCAGTTTCATTGTTAGCATCAAGTGCTTGTGTTTTCCCTCTCCTTCTCCTCGAATGAATTCTCTCTCAGTGCCAGGCTCTCCCAATAGATTGTAAATTCCCAGAAGGGAGGCCCTCACACCTTCTTCTTTTATTCCCAGGTGCGAAGTGGAGGGGCTCAGTGCTACACAAAAAGGTTGCCGACTCACTGGCCCAGAGAGAAACACTGTGGGCAACCAGCTGTGTGGGTTTGCAGGCACACAAACAGACAGGGCTTACATCTATATAGATCTCTCTCTCTCTCTCCATAGATATATACCTAATATATAAAAATTATATAACATAATATAAAATATATCTTTAACCAGAATTCTCAGAGCACTTTAATTCAGAAAAGAAAAATGGAAAAAAAGTCTACAAACCACAAAGATGAGCTTCAAGTACCTGAATCTCTCACCTTATAATCATCATCAGCAATAGTATTTATTGATCGCTTACTGTGGGCAGGCACTCTCCTGAGCGCTTGAGAGTGTCCTGTACCAGACAGTGAGCTCGTTGTGGGCAGGAATATGTCGATCTGTTGTTGTACTGTGCTCTCCCAAGCGCTTAGTACAGTGCTTGGCTCTCAGTAGGTGCTCAAGAAATACAACTGAATGAAGAGAGTTGGTAGACAAATTCCCTGAGCCCAACAAGCCTAATCAGGAAGCAGAACTGAGGGGCTTACCCATCTTTAGCTTCTCTCTAGGAACCAGACCGCACAGGAAATGAGGCAGCTGAATTTATTAGAGAGCCTGCACTCAGGGCACCTGAGAGAGAAAGAAGCGCCTCTCAGGGAAGTTTACCCCGCTTCCTGCGGAGGAGTAAAAATGCAACCCTGTTGCCTTGTGGGCCTTGTAGTCTCTGTTAAGAATTTTTTTGTTGTTACTGTTTTGCTTTTATGATAGTTATTAAGTGCTTACTATGTGCCAGGCACTGTTTTAAGCCCTGGGGTAGTTAATAATAATCACTGTGGCATTTGTTAAGTGTTTACTATGAGCCTGGCACTATACGAAGCGCCGGGGGGGAGGATACAAGCAAATCACATTGGATGCAATCTCAATCCCCATTTTACAGATGAGGGAACTGCGGCACAGAAAAGGTAAGTGACTTCCCCAAGGTCACACGGCACACAAGTGGAAGAGCTGGGGTTAGAACCCTGGTCCTTCTGAATGCCGGGCCCGTGCCCTATCCGCTAGGCCATGCTGCTGCTTCTCTTTCTCTACTTCCAATTCCTTCATTCCCTTAGTTCTGCCTTCCAAAGAGATCTGGGTGTTCGTTTACAAATGGAGCCGCACACCACCTCTCCCTCCCTCCCAGGGATGTTATGAGGACAAAGAGAGCTGAGTAACAAGAAAGTGTTTTTGAAATAATAGGGGCCTGGTGGGCTTATCAATTAAACAATCAGTGGGACTGATGGAGGAGCTCTTACTGGATGCAGAGCACTGTACTAAGCGTTTGGGAGAGTACAGTACAACAGAGTTGGTAGACACGTTCCCTGCTAGGGGTAGCCATGCGGTGACCGTCCATCTGTGCTTCTTTTTCAGTACGTGCTGACTACCTTGAAGTTCACTTATCCCACGCTTTTCCAAGGGTACGTATATTTTCACGCCGGATTTGAACACTCCCCCGTCAGACGAATTCGTCGGGGCCACGTGTTGGACCTCTGTCGCTTATTCCCAAGCGTTCCGCTCCCCGTAGGCGCTCGGGCAGCCATGAGGACGAGGATGGAGCGGTCCGCTTTGGTTTCTGCCGAGAGGGGTTTCTGATTCAGTTGGCTTCGGAAGACATCACTCCGCCTGGCCCCGGGAGGGGCTTGGAGGCGTTGGTTGGGGGTAACTTTGGCGACCGTTCCCGCTCTGAAGGCCTCGGTGGTTCCGTTTCAGGTGGCAGACTTTAATCGGAGGACTCCTGCTCCATCTGTCCTGGAAGCTTGGCTGGGTGGAGATCAGTAGCGGCTCAAGGTACCACGCTCCCCGGAGCGAGGCTGACGCCCTGGCCAAGCCGACCCTTACTTTCCCCCCGCCTCTCTCTTTACTTCATTCACCAAAAAGCCATCAGCATTCGGTCACCCGGGGTCCAAGTCCTTATCTCTGTCAATCGACCGATGGTATTTATTGAGCGCTTCCTACGTTTTAAGCACTTGGGAGAGGCCGGTGCAACAGGATTAGCAGAGGTGTTCCCTGCCCACAATCAGCTTACAGTCTAGAAGAAACAGCTGGGGAGAGAGTGGGCGGGACTAGTCTAACAGGACCATGGCAAGGTGTAAGAAGCACTAGGTCTCACATGGAGCCGATCAATCAGTAGCATCTATTGAGCATCTACTGTGAAGCAGGGTGGCCTAGTGGATGGAGCACAGGCCTGGGTGTCATAAGGACCCGGGTTCTAATCCCAGCTCTGCCACTGTCTGCTGGGTGACCTTGGACAAGTCACTTCACTTCTCTGTGCCTCAGTTACCACATCTGTAAAATGGGAATCGAGATTGAGCCCCACGTGGGACAAGGGACTGTGTCCAACCCAACTGGCTTGTATCCTCCCCAGTGCCTGGCACACAGTAAGTGCTTAACAAATACAGTCATTATTATTGTTATGATTACTTCGCTTCCCTGAGAAAGAGAGAGGTACCAAGAGACGGGACACGTCCGGCTCAGTAACAAAATTTTTCCAAATCTGCAGCGCCGGCTTTAGAGTCTCATCCCAAGTCAGGCCTGGCTGACATTCCCAAGAGTGTGAAGTTCAATTCCCAATTTTCACTCCAGCCCAGGCGTCTGTTCACTCACGGTGGCTTCTATTTGGCTTCCATTTATAGAAGCCGCATGCCTAAATATTCTGGGCAGTGGGGAGGTGAGGTGGAAATTTCCGGCATGCTTTGGACCCGGGACCCCAGTGACTTCATCATCCTTAACCCATCTGGGATCGATTAGTCTCTGCTTCAAAGGACCGTCCATCCCTGCAGTTTGGGAGGTCGGAAAGAGGATGGTGTCAAGCACAGGTGCTGTGTTGTTTTTCAGGTCTCCCGTGCTGGCCTGGCTCCCTGCTTCCGTGCTGTTTGTCGGCATCATCTACGCGGGCTCCAGGGCGCTCTCTCGACTGGTAAAGAACCACTTGGAACAGATCGAGTACCTCAGCCACCCCGTCAGTGGTATTTTGGGAGCGCTTCCTTTGTGCAGCCTGTGGGAGAGTCCGATAGACGGCACCCCTGCCCTCAGAGACCTTTTAGAGTCTACTGTGTTACTCTATAACACGTCTCTTACCTATTTTGGAACAACGGCAGTTAATTACTCTAACGTGGGGTCTGCAGATGGTGTAGAAACCGGCTCAGAGAAGCAGAGAGAGTGTTTCAGAGGGGTGGGAATTCCTGGGTGTAAATTACGAATGAGCACCAGACCAGGACTGGCGGCATTTCAGTTTGAGTGTCTGTTGTCCAGCTATTGGTCGTGATCACTTTAAACCAAGTAAATCCCCCGTTGTTATGTTTGCAACCACAAGGACCGGCTGATTGGCCTGTGAATGGTCATCCTTCCTTTTTGAGGAAACGAGCAAGAATAATAATAATGGTGGTATTTGTAAAGCGCTTACTAGATGCCAAGCACTCTTCTAAGCACCAGGATAGATTAAAGTTAATCAGGTGGGACATAGTTCCACATAGTGGTCACAGTCTTAATCCCCGTTTCACAGATGAGGTAACTGAGGCCCAGAGAAATTAAGTGACTGGCCCAAGGTTAAACAGCAGACAAGTGGCAGAGCCGGGATTAGATAGACTGCTAATGCAAATGGTGGAGAGCTTGCCACAGAGCTCTCAGCCACGGAGGTTGAAGGGAGCCGGCTTGGCCGGAGGGCGGGGGGCAGAGCTGCGGAGGTGGATTCTGCACGGGAGCCGATGTCAGCTTTGAGCCTCCATATCTTTCCCCGGCAGCCCGTTCCCGTGTTCCTCACCCTGCAAAGTGCAGCCGAAGGGCTCGCCTGCGCCTTCCGGAAGATCGTGCTGAGGGAGGTGAGTGAGCGGGACCCCTTCCCACCCCACCCCGGTTCCTCCGGCGAGGCTCACGGGGGCGGGACGGAGCGGAGCGCTCTGAATCAGCCGGTTATCGAGCACTTGCTGTGTGCAGAGCACTGCACTAAGCGCTTGGGAGAGTACAATGCAACATAGCAAGTGCTGAACGTGCACCTTGGTTATTATTATTATTCTTGCCCACTTTGCTTCACAAGAGTATTTACTGATCACCTCCTGGGTGGCGAACACTCTACTAAGGGTGTGGGAGACTGAAAGAGAATTAGCCGACAGGATTCCTGCCCTCGAGGAGCTGGAAATATAGCCGGGGAGGTAGACGTTAAACTTCAGTGGGATCGGGAGTCACCAAGGGAGGAGATCTGGTGTTGCCGGGAGGAAGAGAGGGCAGAGCTATAGCAGGTGAGGAGGCCTTAGGTGGCCCAAGGCGGCCTGCTGGCTGGATTTCCCCAGCAGCTCTTCCTGGGATGAGCCCCAGAAAGGAGGAGGCATTCAGTGGAGGTGATCCCGGACTGGAGGTTGGTGGTGGAGGGGGAGGAAGTTGAGTTCAGCAGATGGCCCCGGGATGCTGGTTTTTCAACCTGAGCACCGTACTAAGCTCTCGGGAAAGTAGACTATAATGGAGTTGTCAGACCCAATCCCTGCCCATAGGGGGTCTACAGTCAATCAGTGGTATTTATTGAGCACTTAATGTGCGCTGAGCACTGTACTGAGGACTTGGCACCGTCCTACAGAGTTTGTAGACAAGTCTGCAGGTAATGACTCCTAATTCTGTTTTGTTTCATCTCCTCTTCAGCGTACATCTCTTCCAAAGATCTCTAGGTAAGTACACGTTTCCTTGGGATTTGGCTTTGATTCCTGCTATTTACATTCTCCCCGTTGTCGTCTGCGTGGCCTAACCTGCGTCCCGTCCTTAGAGCCTTCTCGGCTGGGAACGCGGGATGATTGGGGGGGTGAACAGCACAGGTATTCTGGGGCTCGTGCAAATAATAATAATGATAATGTATATATGTATATATGTATATATGGTTGTACATATTTATTACTCTATCTATTTATTTATTTATTTTACTTGTACATTTCTATCCTACTTATTTTATTTTGTTGGTATGTTTGGTTCTGTTCTCTGTCTCCCCCTTTTAGACTGTGAGCCCACTGTTGGGTAGGGACTGTCTCTATGAGATGCCAATTTGTACTTCCCAAGCGCTTAGTACAGTGCTCTGCACATAGTAAGCGCTCAATAAATACGATTGATTGATTGATTGATTGATAATGGTAATTGTATTAAGTACTTACTATGTGTCAGGCACTGTTCTAAGCACTGGGGTGGATACAAGATAATCGGGATGGGCACAGTCCCTGCCCACATGGGGCTCGCAGTCTTAATCCTCATTTTTCAGATGAGGTAACCCAGGCGCAGAGAAATTAAGTGACTTGTCCAAGGTCACACACAGCAGACACGTGGCAGAGCCGGGCTTAGAACTCACATCCTCTGGCTCCCAGATCTGTGTTCTTTCCACTAGGCTTCACTGCTTCTCAGTAGGCTTCTATCCTGGAGGCAGCAGAAATCAAAGGCCCTCTGGCTCTTCTCTGGGCCCCAGAGAACGATCTGGGGCGGAGAGGGAAGTGGAGGAGCCAGAGGGAATGAGATCAGAAAAGAGTGGCTGATTAGCCAACTTCCACCCCCACTGAGAACCAGGATGCTGCACAAGTAGTAAGATTGTTGAGTGATTCGTTTGTGTGGACAGCACTTGACTAAGTGCCGGGAAGGGATTGCACCTTACCAAAGTGTTTCTCCCCTTCTCTTGTCCCTCCCTGACCGCCATCTTCAACTGTTCCCTCTCCTGTGGCTTTTTCCTCAGTGCCTTCAAACGTGCTTGCCTCCTCCATCCTAAAAAAAAAAATCCTCCCTTGACCCCACGGCTCCCTCCAGTTATCACCCCACCTCCCTCCTTACCATTCCTCTCCACACTCCTTGAGTGAGTTGTCTGCACCTAGTCCCCACTTCGTCTCCTCCCATTCTCTCCTTGACCCCCTCCAATCTGGCTTCCTCCCCCCTTCACGCCACAGAAACTACCCTCTCAAAGGTCAGTAATGATCTCTTTTTTGCCAAATCCAACAGCCTTTTCTCCTTCATAATCCTCCTCGACCTCTCAGCTGTCTTCGACACTGTCGACTGTCCCCTCCTCCTGGAAACATTATCCAACCTTGGCTTCACTGACACCGTCCTCTCCTTGTTCTCCTCCTATCTCTGTGGATGCTCATTCTCGATCTCTTTTGCGGGCTCCTCCTCCGCCTTCCACCTCCTAACTTGGGAGCTCCTTATAGCTCAGTTCTGGATCCTCGATCCTCCTCTTATCTCTTTCCCTTGGAGAACTTATTCATTCCCCTGGCTTCAACTACCATTTCTACACAGATGATTCTTGCATTTATCTCTCCCCCCGACCTCTCTCCTGCTCTCCTATCTCACCTTTCCTCCTGCCATCAGGAAACCTCTACTTGGTACACCTCAAACATAACACGTCCAAAACAGACCTCTTCATCTTCCCACACAAACCCTGTCCTCCCCCTGACTTTCCCATCACTGTAGACAGCACCACCATCCTCCTGTCTCACAAGCCCGTAACCTTGCCCTTATACTCGACTCATCTCTCTCATTTAGTGCACATATTCAGTCTGTCACCAAATCCTTTCAGTTTAACCTTCGCAACACACTAAAATCTGCCCTTTCCTCACCATCCAGACTATCGCATTAATCCAAGCCCTTATTTCATATTGCCTTGATTACTGCATCAGCCTCCTTGCTGACTGCCCTGCCTCCTTTCTCTCCCCACTCCAGTCCATGCTTCATTCTGCTGCCCAGCTCTTTTTTCTACAAAAATGACATGTTCAGGACATGTTTCCTCACTCCTCAAGGACCTCCAGCAACTGCCCATCCATCACATCAAACAGAAACTCCTTACCATCCACTTGCAAGCACTCAATCTCCGGGCCCCCTCGTACCTCACCTCACTGTTCTCCCACTACAACCCAGTCCTCACATTTTGCTCCTCTAATGGCAACCTTCTCACTGTACTTCAATCTCGCCTATCTCACTGCTGACTTCTCACCCACCCCTGCCTCTGATCGTTCTCCCCACCTTCAAAGCCTTATTAAAAGCACATCTCCTCCAAGAGATGTTCGCCAACTAAGCCCTCATTTCCTCTTCCCCCACTCCCTTCTGCGTCGCTCTTGCAGTTGGATTTGCACCCTGTATTCACCCCTGCCCTCAGCCCCCATATACATGCCCATAATCAATCTCTCTTAGTGTCTGTATCCCCCTCTCAACTGTAAGCGTGTTGTGGGCAGGGAACATGTCTACCAACTCTGTTATAATGTACTCTCCCAGAGTAAGCTCTCAAAAAATATGATTGATTGCTAATGGACGAATGTTTTCCAGCCTGGGCTTCCTGAGGCTCAACAACCTCCTGGAAAAGATGAGTGTCAGAGACGCCAGGTCTGTGGGTGGGGAACAGCAGGAGATCCGAGGGGAGTTCGGTGGGCTTTCCTGGAAATTGCTAGTGGCCCTGCAGTCCCCATCTGGGCCTGGGAGCATGGGCCATCCAGGATGGGGCCCTGGGCTGCTGTTGCTTCTAGACTAGCAGTCTAGATCAGACTAGCAGGACTAGCAGTCTTTCTAGACTGTAAGCCCACTGTTGGGTAGGGACCGTCTCTATATGTTGCCAACTTGTACTTCCCAAGCGCTTAGTACAGTGCTCTGCACACAGTAAGCGCTCAATAAATACGATTGAATGAATGAATGAATGTTGCTACTGCTGCTCTGGCTCTGGCCTGGCCTCCTTTGGGTGTGCCACTGTTCTGTGATGCTGGGAAGTGCTTCCATACTTCAAAGCTGAGTAAAAGCTTGTGTGTCTCTCTCCCTCCTCGCAGCGCGGTCTTCGTCCTGGCCGCAGCAGCCTGCCTTCCTCATCATGATGCTCAGGTAATAATAATTACAATAATAATAACTGTGGTTTGGGTTAAGTGCTTACCCTCTGCTTCGCACTGTTTTAAGCGCTGGGCTGGATACAAGCAAATCGGGTTGGACACAGGCCCTATACCACGTGGGGCTCACAGTCTTAATAGCTCCCCTTAGTAGTCTAGGATCCTCTTCCTCCAACTCCTCCTCAACTTCTAACTCATCTGAGGTACATTTTGCCCATAGTAGGCACTTAGACTATGTCCATATCTATAATTTATATTAATGTCAGTCTCCCCCTCTAGACTGTAAGCTCGTGTGTGGGCAAGAAATGTCAGTTATATTGTTCTCTCCCAAGCATTTAGTACAGTGCCCTACCCACAGTAAGTGCTCAATAAATACGATCGACTGACTGACAAGGTAATGGATCAAGGATTATAAGAGGGTAAATTTGGTTGGGTCCGGCCATCTAGGAGGATGGGTATCCAAGAGGGCAAAGGGCATAAGTTTCCCCTAAGAGTCCTGGTGCTGCCGCCCGAACCCTGAGTCACGGGCTAAGTGGGCTGAGTGATTGACCTAAGACACAACCCCAACTCCTGGAACCTCTCAGTCATTTCTGTTTTTTTACCTTCTCACAGTTTGATCGGGAAGGATATTTTTGGGCCCTAAGTCATCTACTGTGTGTAGGTAAGCTTAAAAAAAAAAAAGAACCTCTGAGGAGATTATTATGGTTTTAGTCTGGAAACAAGCAGCTGGACGTCTCGGTCTCGGAATGGGGAAGAGAGGACCTAGCTCATCACCAGTGGTATTTAATGAGGGCTTATTGTGTGGAGAGTACTGAACTAAGCGCTTGAGAGAGTACAGTACAGTCTCGAATGAGACAGCTCTTTCTCCGACTTGGTCGTAGAGCAGTGTAGAAAACACTCCCGTCCTGAAGGCGGTGGAAGCGGAAGAGCAGTATTCATGGTGTGATGTTGAAGTGTATGGGCTTAAAATGCGGACTTCTATTGAAAACTAACTCATAAATCAGGATTTAGATCTGACTCTCCCAAGCCATTTAATAAAGTGCTGGCAGTCTGGCCTGAAAATGTCAGGAACCCGGGGCCTGAAGTTTAGATCAAAGATGTTTTCTTTCAGCTGGAGCCCCGGGAATGTAAAAGTGGGATGATAAATCAAGGTTCTGTGTTTCCCTTGTGTGTTGCGCATACTTCCTATTTGTATTTGGAGAAAGCGCTGAACTCTGTCTCGACGACTCATTGTTCAGAATTGAATGGCCCTGTGTTTTCCCAGGCCTGACAGAGAGGAAATGGGAGCTTACTAGCCACGGCAGACATTTGTTCACTCTCACTTCCCTACTCAGTGCTTTTGTGAACCAGCTCCATGCCAAGGCCGAATTATCCAGAAGCCTTTTTGGCCTCCTTTCCTGGAGACGCTGGCAAGCAGGACAGATCCTTATCTCTCCAGTTTGGGGTAGGCAGTATCCCGGCTAGAGACAGGCACACTTCCAGGACTCTGACTCCATGCTTCTCTGACCCACTGGAGTCTTTGATCCCTGCCTTTCTACGAAAATTTACTCAATCTCTTTACTAGAACGTCTCCGTGGGTACCGATTAACCCATGTTGTTTCAATTTCAGGGGCTTACAAGATACTTCACAAGGCCCAGAAGTCTAACGTGTTAAGGTAACATTTTAACAGTTGCTGATCTGAGGTAGTGGTGATGATCATCGGTTCCTCTATTTATCAGTCAATCAGTGCTGTTTATTAAGTGCTCACTCTGTGCACAGCACTGTACTAAGCAGCAATAGCGTAAGTAGACATAATAATAGTAATGATGGTATTTGTTAAGCGCTTACTATGTGCCAAGCACTCACTATCTGCCCTCAAGGAGAGACATGAACACGAACTGCAGGTACAGAGGTGCGGTGGGAATGGAGGGTGGGGTAGCTAAGTGCTTAGGGGGTACAGACTCAAGTGCAGAGGTGACTCAGTAGGGAGGAAAAATAGATGGGATAAGAGTCAGGGAAGGCTTCCTGGAGGAGATGTGATTTAGGAAGGGCTTTGAAGATGGGGAGAGTGGCCGTCTATGGGATGGAAAGGGGGAGGGAGCTTCAGGAAGGGAAGAGGATATGAGCAAGGGGTTGGTGGCGAGAGAGGAGAGTGGTGACCGTGAGCTCGTGAAGTGGGTGGACTGGGTTTGCAATTATTCATCAATGTGGAGGTTTTGTAGGGCTGTCCTTATTCCTCTTTGGGAAGGCTCGAGTTACCCCCGGGGAACAGTCAGTCACTCTGGGAAATATGGCTGATCCAGTGCAGCAAACATAGGGACAAAACAATCTTCAGGAACCAGGAATTGACCATCCCTCAGTAGCCTGTAGTAAGAGTCTTTATGCTGCTATTGCTTTAACTGATATTTTGTGATTGTAGCAATAATTAGAACAAATGCTTTTACCTTTGTATGGTATTTGCAAAGCGCGTTACCGCCTCCTTTTTCTCTTTCTACAGTGACATCGACCAGCAGTACTTAAACTACATATTCAGGTTAATAATTCTTTTTCTTTTTATTATAACTCGGTTGTACTCTTCCAAGCACTCAGTACAGTGCTTTGCACACAAATAGTGCTCAGTAAACACCAATGATTCTCATTACATTATATATAATAGATAAAAGCAGTGTGGCCTTGTGAAAAGAGGACAGACCTGGGCGTCAGAGGACCTGAGTTCTAATTCGAGCTCAGCCACTTGTCTTTTTTGTGACTTTGACCAAGTCGTTTAACTTCTGCGCCTCAGTTTCCTCATCTGTAAAATGGGGATTCAGTACCTGCTGTTCCTTCATTTTAGACTCTATGGCGGGTATGGGACAGGGACTGTGTCCAACCTGATTATCTTGAATTGATTGAATATTGATCGGATTCAGTTTCTTGGCTGCCAACGCTTAGCCATCCTAAGCTCAAATTCTCCTCTCAAAAAAATCTTTCCTTCCGGCCATAGGGAAGGAAGAGGAAATTAGGATATGGACCTTGTCCTGACGGTATTTATTGATCAGTCGATCAACTGATCATTAGTATTTATTGAGTGCTGCAGAGCACTGTACTGAGAGCCTGGGAAAGTGCAGTACAATAGAGTTGGTTGGTACAGGAGAGTTGATAGACCGTTTCTACTGTATTCTGCCAACTCTAGTCTAAGTGCCTACTGTGGGCAAAGCTTACCCTCATGGGTCTTCCCCTCAGGGGCTCTGAGTGAGGCCTCAGATGAGTTGGACGTTGAGGAGGAGTTGGAGGAAGGGGAGTCGCTGCTCGATAATAACAATAATGGCGATTGCGGTGTTAAGTGCTTACTGCGTGCCAGGCACTGTACTAAACCCTGGGATGGATATAAGCAAATGGGGCTGGGTACAGTCCCTGTCTCCTGTGGGGTTCACAGTCTCAACCCCCCCATTTTACAGATGAGGGAACTGAGGCACAGAGAAGTGAAGTGACTTTCCTGAGGTCACACAGCAGACACATGAGAGAGGGCAAGTGGATGGGGCAGTGAGAACTGTGGGGTGCAGGAGGTGCTGCTACGCTTTGGGGCAGAGGTTCAACTCTGAACCGGGAATGAGAGAAGGGGAAAAGTTTCTAGACTGTCATTGCCCAGGGGAAAGGTCGTGGAATTACTGACGAAGATGGGTAACGCTTACCTTGTTGTCTCTTTCAGTGCGGTGCTACTGACCTTTGCGTCTTACCCAACAGGTAACTGTGACTGCCAGTATTCTTCCGGTAGATTTGGGGAGCTCCGGGCAGGACGTCCTTATTGGAAAAAGTGACCTAAGAATAATAATTGTGGTATTTGTTAAGCACTTACTAGGTGCCAAGCACTGTGCTAAACACTGGGGTAGAGATACTGCAACTAGTCCCACTCGGGGCTCACAGTCTAAGGGGAAATCATGATAATTAATTAAGGTACTTGTTAAGTGCTTACTATGTGCCAGGCACTGGGGTGGATACAAACAAATCGGGATGGACACAGTCCCTGCCCAACGTGGTGCTCACAGTTTCAATCCCCATTTTACAGATGAGGGAACTGAGCCGCGGAGAAGTGGCCTGCCCACGGTCACGCAGCAAAGTGGTGGAGCCGAAATTAGAACCCATGAACTTCTCCCAGGCCCGTGCTCTATCTGCTACGCCATAAGAGAATGAGTACTGAATCCCAATTTGCAGATGAGGAAGCTGAGGCTCAGAGACATTCAGTGACTTGTCCAAGGTCTCACAGCAGGCCAGCGGCAAAGCCCGGGATTGGAATTCAGGTCTGACTCTCAGTCCTGAATTTAAATTGCCACTAGGCCGCAGAGGAGGCAAGTGGTGGAGCTGGGATTAGAACCCATAACTCTCTGCCTCTGAGGCCGGTGCTCTATAATAATAACAATAATAATGGCATTTATTAAGTGCTTACTATGTGCAAAGCACTGTTCTAAGCGCTGAGGAGTTTACAAGGTGATCAGGTTGTCCCACATGGGGCTCACAGTCTTAATCCCCATTTTCCAGATGAGGTAACTGAGTCACAGAGAAGTGAAGAGACTTGTCCACAGATGACAAGTGGCGGAGCTGGGATTTGAACCGATGACCTCTGACTCCAAAGCCCGGGCTCTTTCCACTGAGCCACACTGCTCTATCCACTAGGCCATGCTACTTCTCATTTAGTGAGGCCTACTGTGTGCCAAGCACTGTACTGAGCGCTTGGGAGGGTAAAGACAAGGCTGCGGAGACATAATCCCTGCTCTCGAGGAGCTCCCGATCCAGTCGGGAAGGCAGACACTAAACTAGACGGCAGGGAGGGGAAGCATCTGACGTGAGCAGAGGTGGCGGGGCCGTGGTGAGTTACCTAAGTGTTTCTCCTCCTCATGGGGGTGGAAGGTTCTGGACTTGACTTTCACTGCAGCTGTTGCTGTTTCTGTCAGGTGAACTGCTCAGGGCTGTGGAGTTTCCATTCCTGTATTTCTACCGGTTTCACAGCAGCTGCTGGGCCAGGTAAACGTGCTCTGAGAACCGTGGAGATTCTATCCGCCAACTCGAACTCACTCTCTGAGGTGCAAATACATGAAAACCAACAGCAGGTTTCGAGCAACTCGGAGAGCCCAAACGTATCCTCCATTTCTGCCCCCTTCAGCCCCAGCTTGCCCCCGGAAGTCAGATTTGTGTCCTGGGGTGGGTTAAGGAAGGCTTATTTTCTCCGTAGTCTTTGTTCCCAGGAAAGGGTCCATGGAAAGCGACCACCCCACTTTCCTTGGTCAGCTGTCTGACTGCATTCATGATGCAGGGAACCCGTCTACCAACTCCGGTGTGTTGTACTCTCCCAAGTGCTTAGTACAGTGCTCTGCACCCAGTAAGCGCTCAATAAATACCACTGATGATGATGCTGCTGCTGCTTCAGTTGCCCTTAGCTGGGATGGTGAAATGTTAGTCTTTTCGGCTGCCTCAAGGTCCATGAGTTTGTGTTCCTGGACAGGACAGGCAGAGGAGAAGGTTGTAGATGGTCCCCTTTGTGGCTAATCAATCAATCAGTCAATCGTTTTTGAGTGCTTACTGTGTGCAGAGCACTGTACTAAGCGCTTGGGAGGTACAAGCTGGCAACATATAGAGACAGTCCCTACCCAACAGTGGGCTCACAGTCTAGAAGGGGGAGACAGAGAACAAAACCATACTAACAAAATCAAATAAATAGAATAGATATTTACAAGTAAAATAGAGTAATAAATATGTACAAACATATATACATATATAATTTTGATTTTGATTTGGGCATCAGGTCATCACGTCCCTTTCGTCCTTGGGGATTCATATCCTAAATAGCCCATTTGCTATAATTAATCAATCGATGGTATTTATTGAACACTTACTGTGTGCAGAACACTGTAATGAGTACTTGGGGCAGAGTACAATACGGCAGAATCAGCAGACACGCTCCCTGCCCATAATGAGCTTATGAGCATGTGAACCTAGAGGGGGAGACAGACATTAATATGAATAAATACATAATTTATAATACATAATTTCAAGATATGTACTTAAGTGCTGTGGGGTTGGGGCAAATGCCAAATGTCCGAAGGTCAGCGATCCAAGCGCATAGGTGAGGCGGAAGGGAGAGTGAGCTGGGGAAAAGCGAGTGTAATCGGAAAAGCCTCTTGGAGAATGTGATCTTAATAAGGCTTTGGAGGCGGAGTTAGTGGTGGTCTGGCATATGCGGATGGGGAGGGAGTTCCAGGGTTGGGCGAGGGTTTGGGAAAGGGGTTGGTGGCAAGACAGATGAGATTGGGGCACAGTGAATAAGCTGGCACTAGAGGAGCAGAGTGTGCAGGCTGGCTGTAGTAATAATAATAATGATGACATTTGTTAAGCACTTACTATGTGCAAAGCACTGTTCTAAGCGCTGGAGGAGATCAGTGAGGGGCGGTAGGATGGGGCGAGCTGACTGACTGCTTTAAAGCCATTGGTGAGGAGTTTCTGTTTGTTACACATAGTAAGCGCTTAACAAATGCCATTATTATTACTCTATTTTACTTGTACATATTTACTATTCTATTTCTTTTGTTAATAATGCGCATCTAACTTTATTTCTATTCATTTTGATGACTTGATACCTGTCCACATGATGGGCTGAACGTTTTTCTTGCAAAATGATCCATGCAGCAGACTGGAGTGGGGAGAGACAGGAGGCTGGGAGGTCAGCGAGGAGGCAGATTTGGTAGTCAAGGCAGGATGGGATAAGTGCTAGGATCAGCATGGTAGCAATTTGGATGGCATGGAAAGGGAGGATTTGGTTTCTGTTAGTTTTTTTTTCACTCCCTCTTGGACGCGGCTTCCTCTCTAGAATTCAGGAGCATAAAGAAGGGGGAATTTAATTTTACTGGGAGTTTGGGGCCTGAAGAATGTCTACCCCGCCAACAAACCTTCTCTCTCCCTGCCTTCCCCAGTGGGTTCCTGGGATTCTTTCTGAGCCTGAGCACTGTGAAGCTGAAAAGCCAGACGGCTCCCGGACTGTGCACAGCGTGGATGGTCTTTGCCAAGGTAAGAGGGAGGAGGAGGAAGACACGGAGGTGGGGATGGATGTTGGGAAGATTCCTGGACCTGTGGCCCAGGTGTTCCTCCACGCATAAGTGGTTTGCAGCAGGACCATATCTGGAACTTCTAGTAACTACTGGGAAATGTGATATACTAGAGATGGACTTATACTGTCCTCTCCAAAGCACTTAATTCAGTGCTCTTCATGCAGTAGGAACTCAATAAATACAATTGATCAATAGATAAGAATAAAATGGTGAAATCACATAATGTAAGAATGGGTCTTGTTGGCAGGAGGTAAGACACTGTTTGGATTCTGTGGCTATCTATTGTAGATGCTCGATCCCACAGTAAAACAATAAAATCATGCCAGTTCTAGGAACACAGTAAAGCAATATGTCACACAGATTTTATAATTAACATCTCACCATAATGGAGACAAGCTGCAGTGGTGGCCTGAACTTTCAGCTCTGGTGCAGAGAAATGAAATGGATTGTTTATAATCTTTCTGGAGAACTCTCCGTTGCATTGCTTTGGATCTTACTGCCAAAATGGGACAGTCACAGCCTTACTCTTACACCTTAAAATTTACTTAGATTTTTAAAATTTTAATCTGAGGCAACCACTATTCTCTATCGTCCTCTCCCAAGCACTTAGGAAAGTGTTGTACACACAGAAATACTTCAAAAACTAGCATTGATTGATTGGTACATTCAGGGACAGTGGTTTTGGTTATAAAGAACAGGTGTTTAGGGTGGGGGTTTTTTGGTTTTTTAACAACTTATCTCTAGTTTTTTTCCCTCCAAGTACCTCTGCTTGTTCACTACACAACGCAAAACTTTCTCACAACTTTCAAATTCCCTGGCTTCACCCAGAGACCCCATATTAAGGCAGTGAGAGGGCAGCAAATTAGGTAACCCATGTTTGTCTTTCAGTTTGCACACTTTGGTTTAGGGTTTACTTCTGTTTGGGGTTGTTGGCCCAGAGAGGAGGCTTCTAGGAAGAAGTGGTCTGTCCCCTCCCCATAAGTTTCCTGGCTCACAACAGAATTGAGTGACGCGTTGCCTTGGTGTTCATATCAGCTCTTTGGTTCATTCTCCCAAGAAAGTTGGAGTGGGGGGGGATTTTAAGGGTGGGAGTTTGACTCAGAAGGAGGTAGCAGGAGGGCAGCAAACAGGACCCATGAAAGACCAACAGTCCTGACCCCTCTGTGCTCACAAACGTCCACCCCATACTGTGCTGTCAGGTTCGTTCCTTTCAGAGTTGGGCACTATTTTCACTTCTGCCTTCTTTTCCCCTCGAATAATAATAATAATGGTATTTGTTAAGCGCTTACTATGTGAAAAGCACTGTTCTAAGCGCTGAAAAAGTGGAGGCAGCGTGGCCTAGTGAAAAGATCACGGGCTAGGGAGTCAGAAGGACCAGGGTTCTAATCCCGGCTCTGCTACGTGTCTGCTGTGTGACCTTGGGCAAGTCACTTCACTTCTCTGAGCCTCAGTTACCTCATCTGTAAAGTGGGGATTAGGACTGTGTCCAACCTAATTACCTTATATCTACCCCAGCGCTCAGAACAGTATGTGGCACATAGTAAGTGCTTAACAAACACCCTAAAAAAGTAAAGGATTTTAGACTAGATCCGGGAATAACCACCTACTCCTTGTTCCTATCAATCAATCAATGGTATTTATTTGAGTGCTCCTTTGTGTGCAGAGCACTGTACTAAGGGCTTGGGAGAGTATAATCAACCCATCAGTGGCATTGAGCCTTTCTGTGTGTACTAAGCATTTGGGAGAGTAAAATACAACAGAATTAGCAGATACGTTCCCTGTCCATGATGATCTTACAGAGGAAAGGGTGAGGGGGTCTTGGAGGAGATGTGCCTTCAATAAGGCTTTGAAGGTGGGGAGAGGAATTGTCTGTCGGATTTGGGGAGGGAGGGTGTTCCAGACCAGAGGCAGGATGTGAGCGAGGAGTTGGCGGCGAAGATAGACTAGATGGAGGCCCAGTGAGAAGATTAGCATTAGAGGAGCCATGCGTGCAGGCTGGGAGAGTAGGGGCAAGGTGATTGAGTGTAGTGCTAATCTTGCTACTACAGTGCTCTGCACACAGTAAGCAGCCGATAAATATAACTGATGGATTGATTGATTGAGCGACCCTGGTGTCCTGAATGTCTTGTCTGCCTCTCTGGTGGCCCGGGCAGTGCCACACCATAGATCGGAGGGACCCCAACCACACTAGGGGTTCTCTCACCTGTTCTTAGCCGAGTGTTCAGTGGAAAGTGGCAGTCTCCCGGGCCCTCGGCCTCTGATTTCAGCCCAGTTAGTCGCGGCAGCCAAGTGGCACCATAGGTGGATCTGAAAGCTCGAACTGCCTCCCGAGGCCTGAACCTTCACTCCGCTCTGGCTTGCAAGAGGCAGGGTGACGTTTGTTGAGTGGGTCCTCTCTCCTGACCGCTTCCCAGGTCGCAGCGCCTCAGTCGGGAAGTCACGGCCGACGGCGTCGGGACTATAAACCGCCCGCTGGGATTGGGGTAGGGGTTCTGCGGGCCAAAGGTTAGAGGTCAGGGCAGGCAGCCACATCCTTGGCCAGGCCCAAGTGACATCAGTTCCCCGCCTGCAGTTTCAGTCAGAACAACTGAGGGAACAGGGAGGCCTGTAGAAGCCAGCCCAGCATCAGTGCCAGCCCATCAGGGGACCCAGAGGGGAGGGAGAGAGGGAGGAGGGGTGGCCAGATGTTGGGAGGATTGGCATCTTCCTGAGCGAACTCACGAGAAAAGTTGGGACAGGGTTAGTCCCCTCCCCAATCCTCCCCCCAGACGCCTGGTGTGATTGTCTCTGCAGGTGATCACGGCCGGGTTATCATTATTGTGTTTTGACATGGTCCTGAACCCTCCCGTGGTGTGTTGGTAAGTAAGAACTCGGCCCACAGAGAGGGGGTGGGCCAAAACAGATATTGGGAACCCGTGGTGAGAGTCATTTAGATCTGCAGCTCTATGCGGGGATTCTTTTTCCGTTCCTTTGTCTTCCCATGGTCTTGCCATTCTGTCTGCTGCCTCTGATTCTGCTCTCCTCCCTCCCCCGTCCTCCCTTTCCTCCACTTCCTACTCCTCCCTCCTCTCTGTCCTTCTTCCTCCCTCTTCTTCCCCCTCCTCCCTCTCCTTTCCTCAAGCTCCCCCTCAGCCTCCTCCTCACCTTCCCTGCTCTGCCCCCCAATTTCTCCAGGAGAAAAGCACTGTCCACCTGAGATGGGGATGGTGGTCGTTGAACCCCAGCAACCCTGCCGGGCCTGAGGCCCTGTGGGCACCCGTGTCCCCCAGTGCTGTGCCACCCCAAGAGGTGAGGGGTCCTGGACCACTGGAATGTGGGGCGGGGGGAGCGGGGAGCTGATGGACTCGAGCGATTTGGAGCAGACATCCAAGGGGGGGTTCTGCAGGCCCACAGAAGATGCTCTATCCCGTGTGAACCCATGTTTGTGTATGTATGTGTATACACACCCAGACACGAGTCGGGGCTGGGCCTCGTGGGTCTCTTAGAGAGTGCCGTGTTACATGGCCATGAGCTAGCTCTTCTTTGCAGTTCTATTGCCAGAGTTTCCATTTTGGGAGAAAAATAAGGTCTGGGTTGAAGGAAGATTTTATTTTTGGATCTTCCTCAAAAATATCACCTTCCTTAATTTGAATGAAAACCAGTTTGTTCCCAGCTATGAGGGCCCCCTGCCATGCCTCCACTGGGGACCTGCCCAGTGTCTTTTTGGGCAGAGATGCCCAGGCCTCACCTGTGATAGAAGGCACTGAGCTCTTCCTCTGCATGGCTCTGGCCCATTTTGGCTCATCTCTGACTTACTGACTACGTCTCTCCCTGCCATTCGCCCCCCACCTCTACAAAACCCTCAGGTCTCCTTGCTTCCCATACCTGTCTTTCCCAAGGCCGGGATTTGCCCCTCTGGCTCCCTTTTCACCTCCTCAGTCTGCCTCTCAGGAGTCTATGCCTGGGAAAAAACAAAACAAAACTTGGGTGTGTTCGCTGCAGGCGAGTAATTTGGGGAGCAGTAGACAGAGGGGTGTGGGAGGGTGGGAGAATGCTCTCCTAAATCCTCACGTTTTTTTCCCCCTGGTATTTAAGTCCTTTATTATTGCCTGGCACCGTACTAAGTGCTGGGGTAGATACACACAAGCTAATCAGTTCGGACACAGTCCATGTCCCACATGGGGCTCACGGTCTTTATTCCCATTGTACAGAAGAGGTAACTGAGGCACAGACAAATGAAGTGACTTGCCCGAGGTGACCCAGCAGACAAGTGAAGCAGCGTGGTTCAGTGGAAAGAGCACGGGCTTTGGAGTCAGAGGTCATGGGTTTGAATCCCGGCTCCACCACAAGTCTGCTGTGTGACCTTGGGCAAGTCACTTAGCTTCTCGGAGCCTCAGTGACCTCATCTGTAAAAATGGGGATTAGGACTGGGAGCCCCACGAGGGACAACTTGATCACACTGTGTCCCCCCAGCACTTAGAACAGTGCTTTGCACATAGTAAGTGCTTAACAAATGCCATTATTATTATTATTATTATTATTATTATTAAGTGGCAGAGCCGGGATTAGAACCCAGGTTCTTCCGATTCCCAAGCCCATGCTCTGTCCACTAGGGCCACGCTGCTTCAACTTGTCCTGAGGAGCCCGGCTCGAGGCAGGACAATGGCATCCACAGCTTAATGCCAAGTCCGGGAAACAGTCACTACCAGCCAGAGGACATGGTTATAAACCATGGGCAGGGGTCCATAATTACCCTGAAGATCGAACCCTAACTCATCTGCCTCAGTCTTACTCTGAGTCACTTAACTTCTTTGTGCCTCAGTTTCCTCAACTGCCAAATGGGGAGTCAGTACGTAGACTCCGAGGTCCATGTGCAACAGGGACTGTATCTGACCAGATTAATTTGTATCTTCCCCAGCGCTTAGAAAAGTGCTTGACACACAGTCATCACACAACAAATACCATTCATATAAATGGATGGGGCTATTAGCTAATGCTAATAGAGGGGCAGATTAGCTAATGTCAGGAAATAACTGGACTTTTGGGAGTGCTGTTGATTGGTCTCTGGCAATGATTAAACAGAGCATGGGGTGAGGGGGTCTAGGGCTGAGTTGGGGGCTTCCTGGGGCAGACCTCACTTGGTGAAAGGGAAGAATGTGGGATGGGCTGACTGGGCTGAGATCTGTGTATGAACCATCCTGGGAGGGAGGGAGAAAGAGAGAGAGACAGACAGACAGGCAGTCAAGGAGAGAGAGAAAGGGACCTTAAAGGAGATCAACTTATTGACTGTAGGCTCGTTGTGGGCAGGGAATGTGTCTATTGTTATGTGTACTCTCCCAAGCACTTAGTACAGTGCTCTGCACACAGTAAGTGCTCAATAAATACGATTGAATGAACGAATGCAGTGCAGAACAGAAATAGGTTGTGGGTCTGGACTCATAAAGCCAGTCATGTTGTGCTTGGTTTGCTCTTGAGTGCCGTGGTGGCATGGATGCCACCTGCTGAACCTAATTTTGAGTTCTTTTTTCAAAAATGGTATTTATTAAGCACTCACTCTGGGCCGAGCCCTGGATTCAGCCGCGGGGTAGATAAAAGATCATCAGGTCCTACATGGGGCTCACAGGCTAAGTAGGTGGTAGAACCAGATACAGAATCCCCATATTGCAGAAGAGGTTACTGAGGCATAGAGAAGTGAAGTGACTTGCCCAAGGTCATACAGCAGACAAGTGGCGGAGCTGGGATTAAAATCTAGGCTTTTGGTGCCCTTGTAAAAGCGCCGGTTCATCTGCTGCTGTCGGAGGCTCCATCTCTCTGCCTGCTTGCTTCGGGACTGGCTGATTTGGGTGTAGAGGCTAGAGCCCGGGGCCTGGGACTGAGGAGGTCATGGGTTCTAATCCTAGCTCCACCACTTGTCAGCTGTGTGACTTGGGGCAAGTCTCTTCACTTCTCTACGCCTCTGTTACCTCAACTGTAAAATGGGGATTGAGACTGTGAGCCCCACTTGGGACAGGAACCGTGTCCAACCTGATTTGCTTGTATCCACCCCTGCACTGAGTACAGTGCCCGGCACACAATAAGCGCTTTACAAATACCATTATTATTATAAGGCCTTGAGGATGCAAGCCTGGAGAAGGGATGTGGGTTAGGCATGAGGGAGAGGGAAGGAATGAGAAAAGTGGGTGGGTGGGTGAGGGAGACAGACAGACACCAGGCTGTATTGCTACCTGAAGCATGTCCCCCAGCATGGTGACCCTTGACCTTCGTTCTCTTCACAGCCTCCTGCTCGGTGGACTCGGAGAAGCCTTGCTGGTCTACTCGGAAAGGTCTAGCACGTAGAGAAGAGGTGGGGCCGACCCCGGAGCCCTGAGGCAGCAGGAGGATGGATCAGCCCCTATGATGCACGGGAAGGAAAAAACCAGGGCAGCAACGAGAACGGAACCGGATGTCCCAACCCGGATGGGTCCGTTCAGTCCCACTTCCCCCAAGGAGGGGAAGGAAGACCTGAGTGGCAGAGAGAAACTGAGGCGGTCAGAACCACCTGCATGCCTGAGAGTGACTGACTGGATGGCCCGGTTGCTCTTGGTGCAGACTTCAACTCTAGGGACCCAGAGTTCCTGCGAAGGAAGAAACAGTACTGCTTCCTCGCTGCTTCTTGTGCTGCTCCTCTGGCATTCTTGAGGTGCAGGTCTTTGGGGCCCGGTTCCTGTCAAGAAACATACCCCTCTCCCCCAGACTCCCATCCTCGCCTCCTGATTCAAACCCGAGAGGGGTCCGGCTTCTCTGGCCAGAGTCCAGCGGGCTCGCTGTCCATCTTGTTTGGCATCCGAGCTGCCGGCCAGTTAGTGTGAAGCCGGGCTGGAAGAGTGACCGGATTCACCATTTGGGCATTTACATTGGGCTTTCCTCTTGCTGTTCCACTCAGGGTCCCTCCGGCCAGCCCGGATCACTGGGGATCGGCAGGTGGAACAGGCCTACAAGATGGGGAGGGGAGGTAGGGTCTGGGGGTAGCAGATGACGCTGTGTGTGTGTGTGCTTTCTATACAGATGTTTCTGGAAGAAGGCATGTGATCTGATTCATTCCCCAGGGTGCCAGAGGAAGTTGAAATCATTCAGTGAGGAGAGGGTTTTGAATTCTGCTGAGATTTGGTCTTGGATGGTGCCAATGGTGAGGGGGCCCGTATGCCTTTCTCAACTGGTTTGGGTTCACTCCCCAGTCACCCCGGTTTCTCCCCGCTGCCGACCCTGGAGTACAATAGTCAGATAACTCAGATGGGTTCTATTTTGTTTTAAGTGTTGGGAGCTAATAATGGAAGAGGCCTCACACGTCCAGAATTTTGCCTTTCCTTTTTGGCCCCAAATCCAGTCATTCTCCTTCCACTCCACATCTCTGACCTAGACTGACCCCTCTATCTTGCCCTGCCCCTTGGCTAGGGCTGGTGCTCTAACTGCTTGCCCCCACCAGCCTTCCTCCCCTTCTTCCTCCTCCTCCCCCTCCTTCCTCTCCTCTTCCTCCTCCTGTACTTCCTCCTCCTCCCCCTCCTTCCTCTCCTCTTCCTCCTCCTGTACTTCCTCCTTCCCAAAACGGGCCAGCCCAAGGACCCCCTTGAACAATCCCACCCACCCCGGGCTCAGGCTTTTTATGACAGTTTTTTTTAGCCAGTGGTCCAGTGGGCACCCAGCTGCAAAAATACCCTTACTGAGCCTGCATCAGGCCAGGGTGGACAATCTGATCATCGTTAGAACTGTTCAGGGAGAAGTTTCTCACATATCAACATCAAAACAAGGTTCTCTCAAGAAAAGAGTTCCCGCACACTGCCATCAGAAGGTGGGGGAATCGATACGGCTTTCGTTTTTGCAAGAGGAAGTCCCTGTGCAAAACAGCACCCGTGTAATATCACCTCAAGGAACTTGCTCGGTATCCAGGACTTTTGGGGGGCCTGGAACCTAAGGGGGAGATGTGGGGAAGCATTTGGAAGTTTGGATTTCTTCCTGCCAAGGTGTGTGTCTCCCAGATGATGCTGAGGTGGTGCAGTGGGTGGCTCTAATAAACAGCTGTTGATCTAATAAAGGAGATAATGATCCTGGTGTGAGTGAGAGTGTGTGTGTTCCTTTGGTAATGGTTACCAAGCGAGACAATCTGAAAACAATAATAATGATGGTATTTGTTAATGCTTAATGTGTGCCAAGCACTGTTCTAAGCACTGGGGTAGATACAAAGTTATCAGGTTGGACACAGTGGTCAGATTAGAACCCAGGTCCTGACTCCCAGCCCCATGCTCTATCCACTAGGCTACACTGCTTCTTTGTTCCTAGAGCAGGGTCGTGGTAACCGGCTCTGACCCAGGTCACAGAAGGAAGAGGATGGTCACCTCGAGGCCGCTGGGACAGCTACCCAAATCCTGTCAGTACTGAACTCTGTGCCCTTCAGGTGAAGACGAGGATGAAAGGACCGTCAGGTGTGGTAGCATCAAACAGTTTTTTTATTTCCGGTTGAGGTGGGGAGAGAAAACCACCTCAAACCCCCCAAAGATCAGTCAAGTACAGCTTAAGGTACAAAATGAACGATGCAGAGGAGAGGAAGAGGACGTAAAAGTCACCGTGACACCTCGCTCGTGCCCAGCAGCACGAGGTCTTACCAGGATGGGGAGAGGCAGGAAACTGTCCGGTCTCTGGCTCGGTCCCAGGGTCCGGGCCGGGTGAAGGGCCTTGCGATTCCTGAGGTTCGGGCAGAGATGGATGTGACAGGTTGCCCAGTTCCTTTGGGGTCTCCCCTGCCTCCAGGAGCGCAGGGAGTGGTGTGGAGCAGCCCGACGGCCTGCAGCTGGCAGGCAAGCCCTCTCAAGGGCTACCAGCTGAGCAATATGGCTTCGTTAGCTTCCTAAGTGAACCCCACAACTTCTTCCTTGAGCTGCTACCTTCTTGGAAGTCAGATGGTGGGGCAGGAAGGCGCAAGCCCTTGGGCTCAGCGGAGGGGGAAGCGGCTCTCGGGCTAGATCCCGGCCAGCCTCCGCCAGCCCCTTCCTCTCCTGCCCTCGGCCCCTCCGGACAGGGTGCACCTTGCCATCTTTTTCTTTCTCTAAGCGCCTGAGCACTTCACTGCCCCGGCCCCACAGGATAAAATGGAGGGTTGAAAATGCAGAACGGCTCTTCAACCAGTGACCGATATAAAATGTCCCCCAAAGGCAAACACATCCCCTCCTCTCCCAGAATGCCTTTAACCTGGGCCCCAATCGGGGTGGGGAGATGGGGCGGAGGTGACACCAGGTGCTCTGACTGAGAGACTGAAATCAGGTCCCCGGTGCAGAAACGGAGCCTCAGGCCTCTTTCTGAAAGCCCTTTTCTCCCCCGCCAAAGTAGCCACTGCAGTGTGCGTGTATGTTTGGGGGGGTGAGGAGGGGGCAGTTTCTCGTAGGGGCTGCTCCACGTCTCTGGCATCTTCTCTATCTGTCCGATCTTGGGAAAGGGGAACGTCTCCGTGCCGGACACAGGCCTCTGAGGCCTTTCCCTGTTCACCCCACCCACAGACCAGGCGGAGAGGCGGCTAGAAGTTTGAGCAGGGCTGAACTTGACTCGGGTTGTGTGGAGCAAGCAGCAAGTACTCTGCTTGCTCTGTTCCTGAGTCCAGAGGGTAGGAGGGTTAGGGGTGGGGAGAAGAGGATGTGGACAGGACTCAGTAAAACTGGGAAGTAAGAGCGAGCCCTGTCCTGCGCCTTAGGATCCAGTTCCAACCCTCCACTGGAAACCAGTCTGGCCCACCCTCAGGCTCATCTGAACATCTGCAACTGGACTCCTGGGGCAGAGGGGACGGGACAGTCAACCAGACAATGGCACCCCCTACCCCCACTACCCCTGACTAAACTGGGCAAGCCTAACTGTCTATCCCGGTATCTGGACTTTCAAAATTAGGTGAGGATGTGTCCGGTTTAGCAAGGAAGGAGGCTTTGGACCTATGTCCATTCCGAATACCATGCATCAGGTAGACGTTAAACTCCTTCGAATGTCCTTCCCTAGCCCCACTGGTTCCTGCAGCTCTTGATGCTGACAGGGTCAGAGGGCCTGGTTCCAGTTTTTCTGACCCCTTGGGCTCCAAGACGGCCTCAGACCCCGGGTCGCTTAGGGAAAGACGGGGCTACTCTTTTCCCAAACTCAACTTCGACCTTTCGGTGCCGTTCGTCTCTGCCCAGGAACCCCGGGTAGAAGTCTCATTCCTACCGATGTTTCTGCAAAACAACCCTTTGACTGACCTATCGCCCACTTCAAAGAGTTCCTTTCGCACTCTAACATAGAGCACGGAATCACGACGCTTCAGGGGCCACCCGGAACTGGCTCCCCACCAGTGGGGAAAGTGCCCAGTGGAAACTTTGCATGAGGTGGACCTTGAAACGAGGAAAAGATGCCAGGGAATCCCACCCTCCAATCCCACCTCGTCAGCCCGACCACCCGCCATAAGGGCAACCACCCGGCCCGGGGACGATCCTGAGTTTATGGGTGCGGGACTGGGAGGGGGGTCATTTTCCAAAAGGGACTCAGCCATCCCGGGGATTGCCAGAGGGTTCCCCAGGAACCCTTGGACCGTCGCTACCCGGGGTGGTCCTTAGGCTAGGGAGAATCCCAGAAAGATCCTCCTGTTCCCGGTAGGGAGCTGGAGCGGGGCTTCCCGCTCTGGGCCGTCCCTCCCATCACCTCCCTCCGCCCGTACTGGCCTCACCCCCGGGGGAACCAGGATCCCCAAGAGCGAGGGCCTGCCCTTTGGCCCCCCTGACGATGGCTCTCCTCGGCTTGACCCCTACTTCAGAAGGGCCCTCTCTCCGAGCAGGGAGAGGATGCCACGATCGATCCTGGATCTTACGGTGCCGAGGAGGGCTGCATTGGTCACTCCAGATCGGACTTGGTCTCCCCGCTTGGAATGGCTAACTGCCCGGCAGTTCCTGCAGCTGAAAGTTCCTGGCCGCCCCGCCAGGTCGGCTGCCAAGGGCAATGCTCTCGTGGAAACGGGAAGCGAGTCTGTTTCCGCGTTTCCAGGAGCAGCCGTGGGTCCCCCTCCCGGCCCCGGCCCCGGCCCCGGCCCGGGAAGGGCAGCCCGGGCTATGAGTGGTGGATCAGACGTCTGTAGTGCGGGAGCACCTCGTAATCGGGCAGGTGAAGCGCAAACTCCAAGGCCACTAGGACGGGGAATTCGAAGGCGATCAGCTCCCGCCGGTTCAGCCGGAACTTCTCTTCCAGTTTCTGCGGCGGGGTCAGAGACAGAGGGACTTGGCCTGTGTCCGGGAAACCCGGGCCGTCGCGGCTCTGACCCCGGTGGCCGTCTGGCCTGGGCCACGGCCCGGGGGTGCCCTCAGCTTGGGGTGAGGCAGCCCGCTGGGACTGGAGCCCGATCGGTCCGCGGTCCCACCCGGCCTGGCTTGCCTGGACTGGGTGGTCTGCCCCCGTCCTGGGCTCCGAGCCTCCTGTCTGACCCCAGAGAAGCCCCTCGATGTTGCCTGTTCTAGCCTGGGCCCTGGCCAGTGGTCTGGCCCGGGGCCCCTCCCCAGCTCCAGATGTACCGCGATGGTTACAGCTCTCTATCCCTGCTCACCCTCCCCTGGCCCCAGCAGTCTCCTCCGGGGCGAGCCCAGGCCGGACTCCAGGTCGGGACTGCAACTGCCCCTTCCCGTAGGCTCCGAGCCTCATCTGCTTGGCCCAGGGCACGTGACCATAGAGAAGAGCTCACCCCTACCTGCCCCCCCGGCTGCTGCGACACCACCCGGGGGGCCGGACCAACCCCTGCTAGCCCTCCCCGGGGCCGTGGGGACCTCCGCGGATGGCCCGGCCCCTGCCCTGGACCCGGGGGCGGACAAGTGGGGAGACAGGGCGCCCCCGGGGCACTCACTCACGTCGATCAGATGCTTGACTTCGTGCTTCTTGAGGTCGCTCCCGATCTTGGCCGCCAGCAGCACGCAGGCTCCCGCGCACAACTTGCGGTTCTGCTTGTTCAGCTTCCCTTTGAGGGCCAGTTTCTCGAAGTACACGAAGGCCATGGCGACGGTGGGCTCCTCGAAGCCGCACTCCTCCTGGGCCAGTTTCCGCATCTCTCGCTTCAGGCTGGAGGCGGGCGGGAGAGAGGAGGGAGCGACGCCTCGGTCAGCGAGGGGAGGTAGAGGATGGCCGGCCAAAAGCCCTGCCCTGCCCTGGGCAGGGGCTCAGGAGGTCGGGGGGAGGGGCGGGCCTGGCAGCTGGGCTCAAAACGATTTGCCCACTTGATGCTCCTAAAGCTTCTGCCCTCCAGCCCCTGACCCCAGGATTGGCCCCAGAAAACAGTCTGAATCCCTCTCATATTTATTGAGCACTTACTGCGTGCAAAGCACGGCACTAAGCATTTGATGAGAGCCAACCTTCCCGGACCGAGAGGGCCAAATGGGCCCGACGAGGGGTGGATGGATGGCCGGAGGAGGGTCCCATGGAACGCCAACCCCCTGCCCAACCCTCCCCAGTCCACATGCAGGGGTGGGCCGGGGCACCAGGATGGCGCTTTCCTCAAATATTGCTGCGAATTTTGTGTGCACGTCCGGAGGGGGGATTCGAACCCAGGCCCCCATGCAGAGGGCTCTCCCCTTGCAGGTATAGGGTAGGGGCCTCAGACCACTCGGCCAGTGGGACTCGAAAGTGCTCGGCAGAACCGTTCCACTGCCTTCAGTGGCCATAGATGGGCATTTCTTAAAAATAATAATAATAATATTGGTATTTGTTAAGCGCTTACTATGTGCCAGGCACTGTTCTAAGCACTGGGGGGGATACAAGGTAACCAAGGTTGTCCCACATGGGGCTCACAGTCTTCATCCCCACTTTACAGATGAGGGAACTGGGGCACAGAGAAATTGAGTGACTTGCCCCAAGTCACACAGCTGACAAGTGGCGGAGCTGGGATTAGAACCCATGACCTCTGACTCCCAAGCCCGGGCTCTTTCCGCTGAGCCACGCTGACTCCATGCGTGCCCTTCACGATGCACAGCTCTCTGACTCACCTGCCCCATCCGCTGCCCCCGTGGGGACGGAACAGGCAGGAACGAGAGCGGGCAGGTGGCTGAGCCCCAGCCCTGGCATCCCTTGGGCACACAGGCTCTCGGCCCCTGAGTCTTGAAGACCTAGGCCCGAGGCTCGCCCACCCCTAGCTGGTTACAAGGGGAAAGACTACATCCTTCAATCCATACTTCAATCCATACTTCATGCTGCTGCCCGGATTATCTTTGTCCAGAAACGCTCTGGGCATATTACTCCCCTCCTCAAAAATCTCCAGTGGCTACCAATCAATCTGCGCATCAGGCAGAAACTCCTCACCCTGGGCTTCAAGGCTCTCCATCACCTCGCCCCCTCCTACCTCACCTCCCTTCTCTCTTTCTCCAGCCCAGCCCGCAACCTCCGCTCCTCCACCGCTAATCTCCTCACTGTACCTCGTTCTCCCCTGTCCCGCCGTCGACCCCCGGCCCACGTCATCCCCCGGGCCTGGAATGCCCTCCCTCTGCCCCTCCGCCAAGCTAGCTCTCTTCCTCCCTTCAAGGCCCTACTGAGAGCTCACCTCCTCCAGGAGGCCTTCCCAGACTGAGCCCCTTCCCTCCTCTCCCCCTCGTCCCCCTCTCCATCCCCCCATCTTACCTCCTTCCCTTCCCCACAGCACCTGTATATATGTATATATGGTTCTACATATTTATTACTCTATTTATTTATTTATTTTACTTGTACATTTCTATCCTATTTATTCTATTTTGTTGGTATGTTTGGTTCTGTTCTCTGTCTCCCCCTTTTAGACTGTGAGCCCACTGTTGGGTAGGGACTGTCTCTATGTGTTGCCAATTTGTACTTCCCAAGCGCTTAGTACAGTGCTCTGCACATAGTAAGCGCTCAATAAATATGATTGATTGATTGATTGATTGATCCTTCCAGTACAGGATCAAGAGGGATGGGAACTTGGGTGGAGGCAATGGGGTGGGGGTCACCGGGGGGCAAATGGGGGTGTGCATCGCTGTTTCCGAGTACCCCGAGAGCCTCGGGGCTGGTGGTACCTGCCTCCTCATGAGCATGTGAAGCTGGTCTCGGATGGCTCGGGGAGCCAGTCACCCTACTCCCCCCATGACTAGTATTCCCAGTTAGAATGTAACCTCCCTGCTGTGTCTCCTCGGTCTACTGGACCCCCTGTTCCCCACAACCACCACCTTCCAACGGATCATTTTTCCATAAAGACGTTCAGAACACGTCACCCCACTCCTCAAAAAATGCCAGGGGTTGCCCATCCACCTCTGCATCAAACAAAAACTCTTCACCATTGGCTTTAAAAGCACTCCATCACCTTCACATCTCCTCCAGGAGGTCTTCCCTGACTATGCCTCCCCTTTCCTCTTCTCCCACTCCCTTGTGCATCGCCCCGACTTGCTCCCTTTGTTCTTCCCAGCTCCCAGCCCCAAAGCACTTATGTTCAGATCTGTCATTTACTTATTTATATTAACGTCTGTTTCCTTCCATCTAGCCTATAAGCTTGTTGTGGGCAGGGAATGTGTCTGTTTGTTGTTACATTGTACTCTCCCAAGCACTCAGTACAGTGCTCTGTGTACAATAAGCGCTCAATAAATACGACAATGAATGAATTAAAGTTTAGTAAGGAGCTCTACCCTCAGCAGATACTACTGAGTTATGGATGAACTGATTGGCAGAGTGTTAGAAAGGGCATTCCTTCCATCTAGCCTATAAGCTTGTTGTAGGGAGGGAATGAGTCTGTTTGTTGTTACACTGTACTCTCCCAAGCACTCAGTACAGTGCTCTGCGCACAATAAGCGCTCAATAAATACGACAATGAATGCATTAAAGTTTAGTAAGGAGCTCTACCCTCAGTAGACGCTCAGCAGATACTACTGATTTACGGATGAACTGATTGGCAGAGTGTTAGAAAGGGCATTCCCATTCCAAACTGGCATAAACCATTAGCTCGTTGTGTTTCTTGTTATACTGCAGTCTCCCAAGTGCTTAGTACAGTGCTCTGCACAGATTAAGCGCTCAGTAAATACGACAATGAATGAACTACTAGTAACAGTATGGATGAAGCACTTGCTGTGTGTAGAGCGCTGTAGTTCTCTCCCACTGGACTGTAAGCTCATTGTCGGCAGGAAATGTGTCTGTTATATTGTGATATACTCTCCCAAATAGTTTGTTCAGTGCTCTGCACACAGTGGGCACCCTGTACAAACTATTGCCCGACTACTAGGCACTGAGAGAGAATATCCAAGTGGGAAGTAAGACGTGGCCCCCGCGGCTCAGCACAAGCCGAGGGGTGACGACTTCTCCTCTCCACTGGGGCATTCATTACACAGCCGTGGGAAGAGGGCTTCCTCCCTTCCCCCCGCACTCCCTTCCCATTCAAGTGCGGTGGCCTCGATGAGTGTTTGGATGCCTAGCGATACAAGCAGGGATCGCCTCTACCTACTCTGTTGTATTGTTCTCTGCCAAGGGCTCACTACAGGGCCCTGCGCATCACAAGGGATCCAGAAATCCACACTACCCAACGCTCACCACAGTGCTCTGCACACAGTAAGCACTCAATAAATCCCACTGATTGTCTAATCAAACTCAAACGCTGTTCCGCCTGGTCCCCGTGGCTTTCCGGCCCCCAGGGACTCCGGGCAAGGGTCTGAGTTGGGGGTGCCAAGGAAAGCCCGATGAAGGCTGGCTCCTTCCCCTTTTCGGCTCTACTCTCCCAAGCGTGAGGTGCAGCACCCTACACCCGGGGGGTGCTCACTAAGTAGCGCTGGTCGACTTTCTCCAGTCACGGGTGTCCGGAGAGTCTCGCCGCCTGAGCTCGGATCCAGCTAAACCATTCCAAGCCTCCCGGGGGCCCGGTTTCTCTTAGGTGGCAAGTTCATCTCCCGCTGCGGGGCCCCGGGCCGGCCCCCTTCCCCGTTGACCGTTCGGCGGCCGGTTCTGCCTGATCCCCACCCCACTGCTCTGGGAAAACCATCCATCGCCTCGCAAACCCCAGGAAGCCCACAACAGCAAGAAGCATTTTCACACAGGTGATTCACTCCGGGGACCGGGAACCCCGTGTGGGACAGGAGCCGGCTCTGTACGGAATCTACCCCGGCGCTCAGACAGTGCTCGGCACCCTGAACAAGCCCCCACCGTCGTCATTATTATCAGTGGTGGTATTAGGATTGATAATAATCTGTATGCTACCTCCTTATTTTGCTCAGGGTTAGCTTGATGTGAGGAAACTTCTCCTTGAAGGTCTCGTTCATGTCTTTCTTGAGGTCGGATGGCTTCACGTAGTCGATCACCGTGGTCTGCAACAGATCAGACCACCCGGTCACGCCAAGATAAGAATAATGATCATTACAATAATTGTGGTATTTGTTAAGTCATTGCTACGTGCCAGGCACTGTACTAAGCACTGGGGTAGATACGACAGCGTAGTGGAAACAGCACAGGCCCGGGAGTTGGAAGCTCTTAATCCCAGCTCCGCCGCTTGTCTGCTGTGTGGCCTTGGGCAAGTCACTTCACTTCACTGGGCCTCGGTTACCTCATCTGTAAAATGGGGATTGAGACTGTGAGCCCCACCTGGGACGGGGACTACAGCCAACCCGATTTGCTTGTATCCATCCCAGCGCTTAGTACAGTGCCTGGCACATAGTAAGCCCTTAAGAAATACCACTTTTATTACTATTATATTATAATAATATATATAATATATTATATATTATTATTACAAGCTAATAAGAATAATAATAATGGCATTTATTAAGCACTTACTATGTGCAAAGCACTGTTCTAAGCGCTGGGGAGGATACAAGGTGATCAGGTTGTCCTAAGTGGGGCTCAGTCTTCATCCCCATTTTACAGATGAGGTAACTGAGGCCCAGAGAAGTGAAGTGACTTGCCCAAAGTCTCACAGCTGACAGTTGGCGGAGCCGGGATTTGAACCCCTGACCTCTGACTCCAAAGCCCGGGCTCTTTCCATTGAGCCACACTGGTTGGACCCAGTACTGGCCCCACATGGAGCTCACACTCTTCATCCCCATTTTACAGATCAGGTAACCGAGGCATAGAGAAGTGAAGTGACTTGCCCAAGATCCCACAGCAGACAGGTGGCGGAGCCGGGATTAGACACCAGGTCTTACCTTACCTCCCTGCCTCCAAAGTGACCTGCAGTGTGCCTGCAGGTGGTGGCCAGGGGTGTGTTGATGTGTGTGCACGTTGTGGCCGGGGGCTACTGGGGTGTACATACGCATGCACGCTGCAGCTGGGAGAGCCCGTGTGCAGCTGTGTGTGCAGTTGTGTGTGCAAGCGGCGGTCAGGAGGTGCTGGTGGGCAGATGTGCGTGCACGCGGTGCAGCCGGAGAGAGCTCTTAGCTCCATGCTCTCCCCCACGGACCAGTGGCTAGACTTCCAGTACCCCCCAAGGGGGGTCCGAGACGAGGCAGCCAAAACCAACCTGCAGGGCCGTGGAGCTCAGCATCTACGGGGTCCGGGGGGTGAGGAGGGAGGGTCAGTCTCAGACGTGGCCATCAGGGAGAAGCGCCGGCTGGAAATGGCTCTGCCAGTCGGAGCCTGGCAGGGCCCGGTTGCCTTAGGGGTAGGGGGTGACCCGGGGCCGTGGGCCCCGGTGGGAGTGGTCTGAGGGGCAGGGTGGCCCCGTGGAAAGAGCACAGTGCTGAGAGGGAGGACGCCTGGGTTCTAACCCGGGCTGTCCCTTGCCTGGGGTGACCGTAACCTCTCTGTTCTTCAGAGATAAAGAAAATAAAATAAAATGGAGATAAATAAAATACCTGTTCTCCCTCTCTCTCCTCACAGTGTCGGCACAGAGTAGATCCTCATCCAGTGCCACAACTATTATTGTCACGTGAGAAAAATCCGACCCTTGGGCAGTTCCAAAACCCCTGAAGCCCGCGCGGAGACCCTCAGATCTGCCCCAGCCCAGCCCTGCCCATACGCCCCTGCAGCAACTCTGAGGGCGTCTGGCTCTCGGGGACACCAACACCCCCCCGAACAAGTTTTACGCCAGCCTGGGCCCACGCTTGGTCACCGGGCGGGGAGCAGACGGACCAGGCTGAACCAGAGACGGCTCACCTGGACCCAAAGCGGAGCATCTCAGGACCATCAGTCTGACCAGTCTGACTGGTTATAGCAGGTGCCCAAATATGAACGATCGGTGTTGGCATTCGGTTGTAGACTGCCCTAAGGTCAATATTTGAATTTCCTCGGTGCTTCATACAGTGCTTGGCACATAGTATGCGCTTAACAAATACCACAAATACCACAGTCTTTTAGACTGTGAGCCCAATGTTGGGTAGGGACTGTCTCTATATGTTGCCAATTTGTACTTCCCAAGCGCTTAGTACAGTGCTCTGCACATAGTAAGCGCTCAATAAATACGATTGATGATGATGACCGCAAGTGTTACATGGACAGGTCACTTCAAATCCCACCCATTTCGCACACTGAAAAATCCATTCCCGCCACCAAGAACACCAGTGTCTCTCTGGGAAACGGAGGTGGGCAAGCCCAAGCACCCCACCCCTACACACCCCTCCATGGGCAGGACCTTCGGATACGGTCTGAAATTTCAATCTGACATTTGCTGCACCTGTGGCTTCTTCTTTCTATCAGGGTCCTCACCCTGTCCCCTTGGCCTCTGCGGTGGGGACAAGAATACTAACTGAATTCTTAAAAACGAGTGTTCTGACAGCAAAGAAGGAGGCTGTCAATTCTCTACACTGAGTAGCCAGGTTAGGCCCTGTGTCTGGAGGGCAAGGTTATTATTATTATTGTTGTATTTGTTAAGTGCTTACTGTGTGGCAAGCACTGTTCTAAGTGCTGGGGCAGATACAACTAAACTGGACTGGACACAGTCCCTGTCCCACATGGGGCTCACATTCTTAATCCCCATGTTACAGATGAGGTAGCTGAGGCACAGAGAAGACGTTTCAGGATACTGGATCGTATTAATCCACGGCTCCGTTTCAAAGGTGAACCGAGAACAGATTGAAAACCCAAGCTAAAAGTGGGATAGTGGCTTCAGGTCTTTATATAAGGAGGTGATTTCAATCAGGAAAATTCACCTGAATAGTTTTCTGTTTCCCGAAAGGAAACAAGAGTCCTTTCTGAAGAGTCCTGTCTTCCTAGCTCACTTTCAAAATGGCAGACCCTTCCAGGACGAATGGAGCCGGAGGCTCTGGTGAGCTAAAAGGAGTCGGATGCTACTATAGAAAGCACTGCCTTTCCAACTGGAGTTGGGACAAAACTCCCAAAAGCCCAATTCCCCATTTTGGGGGGAGTTAATCACCTGGTCAACCAGTAGAGCAATTTAAATAGTTTCCGGTCACACAGCAGACACATGGCGAAGCCAGGATTAGAACCCAGGGTCTTTTGGCCCATGCTCTATTCACTAGGCCACGCTGCCTCTCTAGCTGCTTCTCTAGAGGTTGTCTAGCCTCTGCTGGGCAGGTGTTCTCTCCTAACGTGGACACGAGGTGACCGACATCTTTCAAGAAGGGGCCTCATTATTGCCCCCGTTTTACCAAAGGGACAGAGATTCTGGTTGGGCAGGGGTATGGCTGTGGGTTCAACGGATCCAGCTCCCTCTGGGCCCCTGTATTCCCAACTGAGGCGATCTCCACGCTCCCAAAATGGGCTGCCAAAACTTCCCGCCCGAGGGTACTCACCATGTATGACGGGAATATTAAAACCCGCTTGTGCTTCCCGCAAGGCCACTGGGGGTCATCTAGAAGATCCGGGTCATAGTCAAGGAAGTCCCCGAGGTCACTGCCTACAAATGTCACACACACACACAGAATAACAATGACAACTTAGAGCAGCCTCCCGGTGTCCTGAGAAGCGCTAGTCAATGCAATCCCGAAGCGGACAAGGTCAGTGGTGAGGGCCCGCAAAGGCACTGAAAGCCCCTGGGAACTCCCACCTCCTACTTCTTTTGTGTAAACTTCCTGGCATCCTTTGCAGTTTTCCATTTTTTGCAACTTTCTGGAGATCCTCTGGACTGTAAGCTCGTTGTGGGCAGGGAACGTGCCCACCAACTCTACTGCATTATACTCTCCCAGGTGCTTAGTACAGTACTCTGCACAGAGCAAGCGCTCAATAAATACGATCAATCCATCTTCCTATGTGGGATGGAGGTGCACCATTCTCTAGGCGCAGAGAAGATGCCCACTGCCCCCGGGACACTGATCTTGGTAACGGGGAACACGCTTGATGTACTATCAGCGCCTGTGATGGGAGATGGTGGGGAGGGTCATTAACATTAAACCATTGCAATCAGTATTGCCATGACCCGGTAATTCACGTGCCCATTGCGTGTTTTGGGCTAAGGGTGAAAACAGGATAAGAGAACCACCTTCCCATAACGTGCCTAGAAGTTGATGCTCTGTGCACATGCCCAGCCTTGGGTGAGTGGGTTCCCCTCACAAGTATTTTGATGGGGATGTGCTCCCCGCCCCATCACCCCAGACGTTTTAGGATATTGGATCGTATTAACCCACGGCTCCGTTTCAAAGGTAAACCGAGAACAGATTGAAAACCCAAGCTAAAAGTGGGATAGTGGCTTCAGGTCTTTATATAAGGAGGTGATTTCACTTAGGAAAATTCACCGGAATAGTTTTCTGTTTCCCGAAAGGAAACAAGAGTCCTTTCTTCCTAGTTCCCTTTCAAAATGGCAGACCCTTCCAGGACGAATGGAGCCGGAGGCTGTGGTGAGCTAAAAGGAGTCGGATGCTGCTATAGAAAGCACCGCATTTCCAACTGGAGTTGGGACAAAACTCCCAAAAGCCCAATTCCCCATTTTTGGGGGAGTGAGAGTTTGTTTAGTTCATGATAATCACCTGGTCAACCAGTAGAGCAATTTAAATAGTTTCCGGTGAGCTTCCACTTCATGCTGATCTCACCTTGTTGCCGTGAGGTACGACAATGTCAACTTTGGAGGCAAAGTGGCTCGCCTGAGGTCACCGGGCTGACCGAGGGCAGAACTAGAGCTAAAGCTCTGGTCTCCAGACACTCAGTCTTGCGCCCTCTTGTACTAGAACACACCTGCTTCCTTAGGGGAAGCCACCAGGCCGTTCTCCATGTAAAGGGAGACAGGCGGACCCCAAATGAACACTTTGGGCCACCGAGGAGATGAGAGCCATAGCAGAGTGCCACCGGGAGGCTTCCATGGAAGAAGGGGCTTTGGCAAGCAGGCCGGTTAATCGGCCAGACAGAAGATGGTCAGAACAGCAGCCTCCTGTGCTCTGTACAAATAATTTATAAATATATTCATATTAATATCTGTCTCCCTCTCTAGACTGTAAGCTCACTGTGGGCAGGGAATGTGTCTCTTTACTGTACTTTCCCAAGTGCTCTGAACACAGCAGGCGCTCGATAAGTACGACTGACTGAATGACCGAGTGGGTGACGGCTCCGTGGCTAGCGTGGACTGACTGACTCCTGCTGACTCTTGACCCAGCCAGCCTAACCCTACCGTCAATGCCGCCGCCAGAGAGAGGGACTCACAATCTTCCTCTCCGCTGGGACTGGCGGCTCTAGCTGCTGGAGGTGGGCACTGAGCACCTGTTGACCCGCGCAGCCTGGCCTGAGGCCTCTCTCTCCCGGGCGGTTACCTGTGTCGGTGCTCCCCTGGACGCCTACGCACAGGCTGCGGTGGCTGGCGTGGCGCAGCTGGGAGAAGGAAGAGGTGGAGTCTATGGTGTTTCTCCGAGCTCCAAAGGCATTGGTGGGAAACAGAAACTGGGTGTAAGACACAGTCTGTAAAGGAAGGAAGAGCATGCAGACGGTTACTGAGGGAGCCCTGGGACACGGGGCTGCTCCCTGGGGCTGGCCTGGGGTCCCCCGCCTCTGGGAGACCCCCCACACGTGACTCATTATAATCTGTCTCGACACCCCGGGGCCATCCGCTGTGCCCTCAAGGGGCAGGCGGGTCCCCACGCCTACTCTAGGCTGTAAGCTCCTTGTGGGCAGGGAACGTGTCTGCTAATTCTGTTGCAGACAGTGCTCCGCGCATAGTAAGCGCTCGATAAATACCAATGATTGATTGATTCATTCCCAGGGTCTCGGCGAAGGCCACGCCGGGCAGATTTTTCCAGGTCTCGGGTCTGAGGGCTCACTGTCTTCCCTTCCTCTGCGGCCCAGGCCCGGGGCAAGGCCCAGCCAGGAGACATTAAAGTTTTCCCGAGGCCTTTGTTCTAAGTCTCCCATCGGGGTCTGTTCGGGGT